>NC_136252.1:21517500-22767500 GCF_053564925.1 Oryzias latipes
CCTGATATTCAAGCCTCCAGACCCTGACCCAAACACATCAGTCAGCGAGACACTGGTGCCGCGTGACTCGGCCAGGAAGTGGGCTGAGAAAGGCAGTGAGAATCATTTCTATGCAGCGCTTTGATCAAGTTTCACTGGACACCGGTGAACCATCGGTCTGTTCGACTGTACTTACAGACGTGTGCGCGTTTGTGTTGTTGGACTTTTGTGAAGTGGCAGGGTCAGGGTTAGTGTTGTGTGTTTTGGGCGGTGAATGCTACAATCAATAGCTAGGTCAGAGGGTAATGTCTCTCTGAGTGCTGAGTCTATACACAGCCATCAGGAAGGATCACTATCAATCATGGGAGACCTTAAGGAATCTACGCTCCCCTTCTCTTTTGTGTCTCTTTACCCCCTCTGGCCTCTGAATGTGTGAGGGGATCACTGTTGCTGGCGTAAGGACTCTGGGAACACAAGCTAAGGCAGATGTAGGGAAGCAGAGGGATATAGCTTTCCTGGGAGGATTTATGGGAGCAAATTGACAGAACAAGAAGGAAAGCTGGGTTTGTATTGACACTCGGTGAATGACATCTTGGGTTTGGGAGGCAGAAGCCCTAAAGTCAAGAAGCCCGGCGAAGCGTAAAATAGGCTGTGCTGGCAATTTAGAAAATAAAGACAAAAACGAATCAATAAAATCACAAATTAAAATAATGGCCACAAGTCCTGAGCTTATTCTGAGTTTAAATCAAGAAGATTTTTTTTCCTGATGAAGCTTTTTCTGCTTGTCAACCTTTCATTTCTTCCCTGATCTCTAATGTCCTCCTTTTATGTCATTTCTTTCTGCATGGTTTTCATCTTCTGATTAAAAATGATACGTTGTATTTTCTTAAGTGTTCTGGGGAAAAAAAATGCTGATCACCTCTGTGTGATTGACTACAGAAAAGCACACAGAAACATGCTTGTGTGCATAATGGGGAGTTGTGCAGCTATCGAACGCAACTCAGGGTTAAAGGAGTAATAACAAGTGTCATTAAATTGCTTACTGCTGGTACACTGTAACAGCACACAGTCGATATCTGCAGTGCAGGATTGAGGTGGAGGTTTGGACTAAGATAAAGAGTGAAGCAAAGTTATGACTCAAAAAGAGGTAGAAAACCTAAAAAAAAGGGTGAAAGGAGCTCCTGGTTGTATTGGATTACATGTATGCTGTGTGTGAGACTGCAAGGCGAGGATCCCTGTTAGCTGTAATACTTTGATCAATTACCAATGAAGAACCGATGCTCTAGAGGTTTGAACATGTGTGTCAGAGATGGTGTGTGTGTAACCGCTTAAGGCGGCTGCTTACTTCAGGCTGTTGGACACACTCTAGACAGGTATCGATTTTAAATGAGAGAAGTTAGAAGCAATTCACTTGCTACACCCTGTCAGACAGATGTACACTCACAAGTTTCTGTTTTTCTTTTTTCAAATCTTCTTGTTTTTTATCGGCTCGTACCGAACACCAACAGAAACAGGGAAACAAGCAGAACTGAGGAGACAAAAGTAAGGAGGAGAAAGGTTGAGTAAAGAGGAGGAGGATGAGGATGCTGAGGGAAGGACTCCTGTCTGTGTTTGATGAGAGCTCTCACTGATGCCACTGATCTTTGGGAGTCTCCATTCAGCAGGGAAGCCATTCAATTATACCTACCGCTCCGCAGGTTGATTGTAGTCCCCCCCGCAACAAATGTTAGCATCTTTGTACCAAAGTGAGATGGGATTAAGATTTTGGCCTCAGGGGGCATAGTGGCTTTTAAGTCCTGATTGGCAATCATTTGTAACCCTGCTGGACAAGTTTTAATCCAGCCCAACCTTTTGGTCAACCAACAGCCCTTTCTTTGATTTCTTTAACCTTGTTTTATCTTGGTTTATATGTTGTTTTTTACTGATTATCAAGCTGTTACAGACCCCCACTGCTGACCAATCAACCACCCGTTGTTGTTTCTGTTTGATCGCTGAGTGCAAAACCAGGAACTGTAAAACTCAAGACACCTAAATCATAATTTTGTCATCTGGGAGGAAATCAGCTACTGAATTTAGGCCCCATTTTGGGAAGTAACTTTAAAAAAAAAAGACAAGTGAACTTGAATGTGGACTATTTTCTTTGCTGTATTTACACATTCTTATAGAAAATAAGAAAACATAATCCAATAAATGTTTATCATGAAAAAGAGTAAACCTCTTTGCTTTATGTTTGTAGATTTCTGAGCAGGGTTTTTTAACTGAATTGTCAAATACTTCAAAATCCCCTATTTACCGTGAAACGTTTTAAAAAACATCCATTTGAAGGTGAATGAATAGATGCTTTGGAGAAAATCTAGCTTGTCTTGTTTGTTTTATAAAAACCTACAAAAGGATTACAAGTCATTCAAAGATTGTTCATAATTTTACAATTGCTTTAAAACTAAATGGTAAATGGCGAATACTTTTATAGCGCTTTTTTACCTTCTTCAAAGGCCCAAAGCACTTTACAGTCACAGTCCCATTCACCCACTCACACACACACACATTCACACACTGGTGGCGGCTCCACTGCCGAACACTGGCGCCAACCTCCCACCAGGGGCAAATTAGAACTAGGTGGGGTTCAGTGTCTTGCCCAAGGACATTTCGACACATGGGCGGTCATCTTCCGATCGGAGGTCGACCGCCCTACCACTGCACCACGGCCGCCCCCTTAAAACTAAACTATTTTGCAAATTTCCTGAAATCTCTGTCCATATTTTTCAGCTTTACTGACTAATTTAATCTTAAAGCCTTAACTGTTTTCAGAGGGTTTTGTTCTTTTTAAACTAAGCTAAAGTTCTAGAGGCTGACTACACAAAATGCACTTTTTTATGAACTGTCTCTTCTATGTTATTTTCTTTATCGTTAATCAGGAAACCAACTTTTTCTATTTTTCTTTATGTCTTAGTCTCGACTTAATTGTAAAATACATTTTTCCAATTAAGGGGACTTAAAAAAAAGGAAAGATTAATGTGTAAAAATTTACACCAAAAAGGAAACAAGACCAAATCCAGGAAGTCACTGTTAAACGTAAAGAAAACACGTTGACAGAAAAAAGCAAAGTGAATCGAAGGGCTATACAGAAAAAACTATTTAGCAGGTGTATAGTCAGAGTTAAAGGTGGTTCAATTGTCAGTCGAACAATCAGCTGGGTGGTCAAACCCAGAAATAAAGTGAGAAAATAATGAAAGAATTAAAGAAAACCAAGATTTTCGAGTAATAAATAAAAATCACAAATCATTGCGATACTCAAAGCCCTATGTCAAGGATCTTATTACTTCTGAGCTTTTTTAATTAAATATGATAAAGGGACATCTTCAAACATTTGGTTACTTGTCATGCATTTAAATGAAAATGTGCTTTAATAAGTAACCTCTCACTGAATCAAAAAGAAAATACAAGCTTTCACCCACGCATGTTTGACGGTTCCTGTCTTGGAGAAGTAACTGCAACTGAGAACAATTTTTTGCATTTATTGTTGACTGATAAGACAACCCAGTGGTTGTGACAAACTCTTTCCATAATGAATAGTTTTGGATCTGTAGATGGATTGGCCACAGAAGAAGGAAAGCATACCCCATGCCTTCTCTATTTGTGTCCCTTTTGCTATTCACCCTCCCAAAGCAAGTCTTCTATTTAAGCAACGGCAGAAGTAATCAAGCTCTCGTTACAGAGCAGAATGATTGCTCTCTCTGTCAAAGTGTTTTATTGATGTACAGCGCTCCAAGATCCTAGGCAGACAATAGGCAGGTAGGGTTTAACTCTGTGGCATTATGTTGCTTGTGACTGATTTATATAGGCAACATACTCTCCCTATGACTCCGTCTCTGTCTCCCCCTCTGATGTGATTTTACAGTAGTGACATTGATCCAAGCCCACTTTGATCTTGCTCTTAGCTGCTGCTCCGTCTTCCTCCCATTTGCTGTCTCTTTCTCCCTGGCTGCTCCCCAGTGGGCACACTCTGCTGCTTTTAACCCCAACTACCCCCCGTCTCATCCTATAAACCTTCCTATCTTTCCCTCTATCCTGCCATCACTTCACCTCACTGGTAGATCTGTATTTATAAGTGTTCTTTATCTCTTGGAAGCCTCTGCTCAGATCCTATGAATTGTATTGCAGAGAGCCGTCGACATCTCCTTACTCACTTTTTATCAGCTTCAACTAGTATGATCTTATGAGTGGAAAATGAATGGGAAGCATATGGTGGGAGCACCAGAGAGCAATAGATTCTGACTTTTCCTAACCAGCTGTACTCTATATCTCAGCTTCTGGGCTTTGCAGCTTATTTGGAATTTGATGAAAGGCTGCCATATAATAAACTGTAATATCAAAGAAGGCAATAAAAGTTAAAAAAAAGGACTGCAGATACTGTTGGAAGAGTAAAGTCACTATTTTGTCTGTCAGATTGACCTTTTCTTTTGTATCTTTGGAAATTCACATAGGAAATTTACATATTTATTGAATTCTCCTTTGTCTTGGAGCAATTCGGAGGAGCAATATAATGTAATGAGCATTGAGATTACTCAGCAAAAGAAAGAAAAAAGAAAAATGTGACCAGCAAATAGTGTTTTTGTCCATAAAAACATCCACTTTCTGACATTCTTGTTCTTTAAAATCTTTTTTGGGAATAATCACTAAAATTTCAGGTTCTTGTCATTTATCACTTGATCATTTCGATGCCCAGATGCATCTTTATTTATAGAACAGGTTTTTATTTTACATTGCAAAGCAATATTTGAAATCATTTTTTTGGTGCACAATAAGATCAAACTAAATTTTAGGCAGTAAAAAGAACTCAATAAATAAGAGAAGAAGAAGGCATTCATCATAGAAACACATGACCTTTTATTATTTGTTATTTGGAAATTCTCAGAGTATTGCAAAATACATCAACCAGCAGTTTTCTGTGCTTTTAGCTTGTTGATCTCAAGTATCAAATTTTGTTTATGCATTTATTTGTTCTTGAAAACAAAGATTAAAAAATATACATATATTATAAAATAAACAGGCTAACTTTAAATATATTTATCTTACAGAATAAACACTTCACTAAACCATAATTGAAAATGTGCCTTCTGAGAACCGACATAAAGAAAACCAATCATATTGTAATTATTGACATTGAATACTATGTCAGCTGCTATTATCGTGCATTTTATTGTATTGTAAAAAGTCATACGTCTCAAAGTACAGATGAATGATATAAAGGGCCCTCGAAAAGATAGAACATTCTTTGCATAATGCAATAAATCTTTTTTGTGCATGCAACTGCAGGAGAGCTTATGTCATAAATGGACAAGGCTGTAGGTATGACTTATAAAAACACTGGCCTGAATGCATTTTTCATGCAGTGCTCATCTGCACGCTCCCTCCAAACTAATCTTGCTCTGAAATTGGCCACATCTGATTTCCAGATCATCCATGAGATGAAACCAAAACACATTAAGCTTCTTGAGGTTTCTTATGCTGCTCATACATCTATTTATTTGCCATTGAGACGGTAAAAAGGAACGCATGTGTAGTCTTGTTTGTGTGCATTTGTGTGCTCGGTTCCATAAAATAAAGGGTTGCCACAGAGAATTATTGGGCTCATTGTCGCATAGAAAGGCAGGCTTGCACACGTGCACATGCACGCATGATTGGAAGCTGCAGCTTTCATCCTAAAATAGTGATTTACTTGAATTTTACTCAAGATGCTCTGCGTCCTTCCGTTCTTTTTTCCATTCATTATCCCTTCATCTCAGGAAACTTGCCTTTTGTTTTGTTGTGTGAACTAACCAGCTCTTTGTGTCTCTGTCTGCTACATTCAGACTGCTCATTCACTCCGTCTGCACTCACACCTCCCTGACTGAAGCAAGTGAATCCCTCACTCATCATCTCCCCGGTTTGCATTCCCTGTAAATACGAAAAAGGCGTGTTTTTTCTTCCAGTAATACAACAGAAAGTAAATTTCTTCTTCCGGCTAAATGATGTAATGAGAGAACATTAGAGGAGAAGAGATGAGAGCAGAGGATGAATGTCTAACAATTAATCTTGCTTTTCTGTTACTCTCAGAGAGAGATGAGAGAAATGGAAAGCTTTGAAAGGCAAATTCAGGAATGATTTTGAGCTGGCTTTGAGAAGTAATGGAGAGACGGAGACATTGGCAACAGAGTTTCGATCGTCATTTAATAATTGAATAATAATCTCCCTGGAGACATGACCTAGAACTGGCAGAGTGGGAGAGAGGCGGCCTGACGATGAGGCACTGCTGCCCCCTTGTGATTTTGTGGTGTCACCGCCGGTGAGTGAGCTGGTGGGCACATGCTCATCGGTGTGTGTATGATTTACAACCATGATCTATCTGTGTCACACTGATACGGGCCTCATGCCTGTGATGAGGGGGGAAAGACGGCTTTAGGATGTCAGGAAAGATTTCATTTTGTCACACACACACAAATAAGTCTATCCACCCCCAGTCACAGAATCAGATCCTATCTTCTTGTCATGCTGGCTCTTTTTTAAGGTTGACGCTGATATATGAGCTTTGGAGGGGTGGGGAGCTGTTGCCAAGAAGTTGACGGCTGACGCGCTCGCTGAGTTGTGCTCTGGCTGATGAACGAGCAGCGGGGTTAGGGGATAACTGCACCAAAAGGAGAAGCTTGTGGCCCTGGGATATTGAGTCCATCCTGAAGAGCCAACTCTGCAGTCTCTGTGTGCATCAGCCACAAATACACACATCCACTCCCACACAGTGATATTATTAACTCACCAACACTCAAAGAGTTGTTTGACGGCAGGTGAGCTCTCTAAAAAGAAAGGGGCAGTGCAGTGATCTGAGGTGTTGTCTTGGCAGTGAAGACTGATGAGTGCACGTGTGCCATCCAAAGTTAGCCCATTTCACATCATCCATTGAAGTGAGACTTGTCGCGAAAATACCTTTTGTTTAAATTAACGTATTATCTTTTAAGTGTGTCGACGTTAGTGTATGTTGCAGTCAGCTGGAGCTAAAATAAGTTTACATTTTATCTCCCAGCCAAACGGAAGTCTCAGTTGTTGTCAAACTAGCTGCAGAAACGTCATAAGACACAAATGGAAGCAGAAAAGGTCGCATAATTGGAAATTGATGTGGCCATTTCTATATATATGAATATCATTTTGAGTGTTTACCATAATTCTAATATACTGTTTGTTTGTCCAGTCTGCGCAGGGAGGGGTTCACCATGCAGGTGAATGTCAACGATTACCTGGACATCTACTGTCCCCATTACAATGACAGCCAGCGCATGGTGGGCACCGGAGAGCAGTACGTCCTCTACATGGTCAGTTACCGTGGCTACAGGAACTGTGATCCCCAGATGGGCTTCAAGCGGTGGGAGTGCAACCGGCCGCACGCTCCCCACGCACCCATCAAGTTCTCGGAGAAGTTCCAGCGCTACAGCGCCTTCTCTCTGGGCTACGAGTTCCACGTTGGCCACGAGTATTACTACATCTGTGAGTGCAAACAAACCAGAAACTCCATCATTACTCTTTAATATAACCATCCACAAAATTCAGAATATAAAAAATTGCTTGAGGTGGATGTTTGTTAGGTAAATTCGAAAGAAAAAAATATGCATGAAGAAACCAAAAAACTTTATTTTAACGAAATGAAGTTGCCTAGTTTTGATAAATGTTTATCTTAGATTTGCCCAAACTCAGTGCTCGTGTAATTTCAAGGTAACAAATTGCTGCATCACATCTAATCACATCACCCCGCTGTAAAGCAGCCTCATCCATTTTTGCTGACTGCTAATTAGATTAACTCACAACACTTTGTGCCAAAATGACACTGAGTGAGTAATGAACTTTTAGTTTGACGGAAAACCTTTCAGAAAGCGTTATCGGGCTGCAAACATGTAAACGCTTCAGCATTACTTTATGGAGCATGTTTTCACAAATCTGCAATTAACTAAACTGACACAACAAAGGATAAATCTTAACTTTTAATCTCTGCTTTTGTTTTATTTCTGCAGTATCTTAAAAATATCTTCCATATATTAGATGACAGAGCTTTTGCTTCAACTATCTCAGCCTAAAAGATTTTTTTTGCTCTTTTCCTAAATTTTATTTAGATTATTTTAAGTACAGGTGTTTTAACTTGTCAATAGATGAGCAAGTGTTTTTATTTTTTTTAACACAGTTATTAGCCTTTCTTGGTGTGCCACAATTCTTTTAAGCCAATTCTGTATAAAAGAAATGGAAGGAGCTGAATTTGAACTACACGCTAACTTCTTATTGTGAATATTCCTTTAATTTTAATTTACTAAGGTAAACCGCCACAAATTTCTCGTTAATATGTTCAGTTAAGTCTTAGTGCATTTTAAAGTTTAAAGTAAACAATTTTTAGATGGGAAAAACACCATACCTTTAGTATCAGATTACTGCATATGTATGTCTTTTGTCTGTCATAATTACAACTTTTGACAAATAACTTATTCATTATTAAAAGACAGAAAAATATGTTAAAAAACAAAAATTTAATTTATAAAAAGGTCACCAACACGCTTTATTTAAACTGATGGATGTTTTTGGCAGATTCTCATCAACATTTCAAGGAGAAAATTGTAATTTGTTGTGTTGAATGGTTAACCTCATGTGCATTTTTTGTTTCACAGCCACGCCAACCCACCATCATGGGCGCAGCTGTCTTAGGCTACGGGTGTACGTCTGCTGTTCCACCGGTGAGTCACGTCCTTTTGAGTGTGGGAAGTTTTTGACCTGGATGGCAAGCCTTTGCATCCTCATGGAGGAAGACACCAGGCTGTTCTCCTAACTCATACTCACTTGCTGCATCCACACACACGCGCACCGCCTCAATGGAGGCTAAAAGGAGCGAAGCTATTAATACTTCTGCTGAGTTTCCCCAGCTGCTTTTTCACCTGCAGCATTTTTTCCTCTTGCTCGTCTTTTACTTTTCTTCTTTCTACTTTTTTTGTCTCTTTCTTCCTATTGTTCCCTTGTCTTCCTGCACAGTGCCAAAATGAGCAGCTTTTGGCTTTGAAGGCCTTCTCATCCGCCTCTCTCCCGTCCTCTTCCTCTCACTTTCTTCCTCTTTCACCCTTCCTTCCTTGCCCTCTGTCAGAATGCATTTATTGCAGTGTGCAGTCAGTGGGTGGCTGTGTATACGTAGTGATATGCTCTCTCCTTCTCCTGCCACCCTTCCTTCTTTCAGTGCGCACAGACTCACACTCAGATACACACAGTCTTTGATCCCTGGCCTGTCCGATCCTTTTAACTTCCACAGGCCCTTAGTATTAACCTCTCCTCCCTCTTTCAGCCCCACAACTCCATCACTTTCTTCTCACACACTGACTCTTCAGTTTGATCCCCCCCCCCACTGCCCCCCCTCCACCCCTCAGTCTTAGTGTTTTTGTCAAGGCTGCTGCTGATGTTATGGCCTGTCAGCGTGCCTGCTCTGGGGTTTTTTAACCTCTGCACTCTTGTCCTTCCAATCTCTTGCATGTTCCTCTTAAGATGTCAGCTTGGATGTAATTAAGGTCCTTTAGGTTGGAGCAGTGGTTTGACCCAGACTCCCTGGTCTCCTGTTTTTCACTCTCGCATGCTTTCATTTTCTGCCTCAGCATCCGACACGGACGATGAACCAGAACCCACAGAGCCAGACTACACGCTACGACCCGGTCTAAAGATAGATGATATTGGTGAGTCATAAGCAAATTTTGTGCAAATTGTGTTCACTTACAAAAAAAAAAAAGAAAATTCCACAAGTCAAATTTTGAAATGCTTTTTCATCCTCATAATTAATAAACAATCAAATATTGCAAAACTGTCAGTTTTTGTACATAAGTTTTGTTTTTCTGACAATTTTTAGGAGACTGGGATGCCTAATTTAAAAGCAAAATGGTCCTTTCTTATCTCTGCTGGCATATGATAATATTTTTTGACCTCATAGTGAGCCTAACACAACTCATCATTTTTTCTAACCAACCAATCAGAAGAAATTGGAGCTTTTAGGGGGCAGTCCTTAAAATATTTGGAGTAAAATCAGACTAACTAGACAAAAAAAAGCTTTGTCTGTCCAGAGTCTGAGAAGATTCTGTTCTGGAAAGCATGTAAATCTGCTTTATTCTTCAAAATAGGCTTATAGAAGGATCACAGGTCAAAGTACAGGCGGGAATTATTTATTTTTCATGTCCCATTGATAACAAATATCTGGTTTTCCGAATATAAATAAAAATATTGTTAGATTTTAATTTAGAAATACATTTAAAATGTGTTTTTTACAATCAAAATAAAATTTGTGTGAAATTTATGTCAAGGTGACATGTTCTGTAGTAGGCTGACAGAAAAAAAAATGGTTTCCAATAGTCTTCTTCTAGTTTATAATTGCCTGAAAGTCAACATTATTATCCTTTGAGATTGCGTTATTGTCAGAAACTTGGAGTGTCCTGTCACACCAAATTGAATCTTTAATCTCTTCCAGCAGGACTGACAGGATAGTCTGCATGCAGCCTGACAGGTGCCACCTTGTGTATCAGAAACATTGATGCTGCTACAGAAAGTAGCCCGTTAATATAGAAAGGATATTTGTCTTTTCATGTCTGGACAGTAAAGAGTTTCAGTCTTTCTGTTTTTTTTTTTTTGTTTTTTTCATGATTTTTTAGTGGAATTATCCATTAAATGAGCCAACAAATTGACCTGATTTGAGGCAGCAGAGTGAACAAGCACCATCAAAGTGACCAACTGAAGTGAAATGTGTTCTATTCAAACATTTAATTCAGCTCAGTGAACCTCACAGCACCAGCTGGCTTGGCAAGCTGCTGATCCTGCTAAGCAACTACTTGAATATGCATTTCGCACATTTGTCGCTGCTTTTACTCAGATTAGCAAAGAACACAGAGTTTTGTGAAGATTTTACCACAAAAAGTGTCAAAATTCATTCAGAAAACAGAGGCAGAAGTCACCCACTGCACTGCCGGGAGTTTTTGAGCTTACCTTCATTCTATTAGGAAAATTTAAATTATTAAGGAAGTTATATTATTTTTTTGGAATAATTTGAACAACATCAAGATGGAATTAGAAAAAATTAAGGAAACTTTTTGATCTCTAATTTTCATATTAATTTGGATGATTCATTTTTTTACAGCAGCAGATGATGAGCAGAAAAACCAACACTTTACCTGTTCCAATCATGTAACACAACTGAACATGTGGTGGCAAACAGTCCTTCATGAGATATTATGAGATGTGAAATTATTTTACTCTGCCTGTTAGATGTAAGCATGTGTATTGTATTTTCTGGAGTTTAGGTCGGATGCGTGGTCAAACTTACACTCCGAAAAATATTTTAATAAATAAAAATTATTCGCTATAAAATTTTATTTAAGAAACACCCATCCTAAGCTTTTTATATATTCTTTTTTTATCTTTTTTGATAACTTTAATCTTCCATTGTCCATCCTCAACCCTGCTCTCCTTGTTCTTTATTTCCCATTTTTGTTTTTCCTCCCCAGTAACAAGAGAAATAGCCTAAAGTGTGCAAAATCTGTTAATTTCTTTAACCTATTTTGATTTTTTAATTCTTTAAACAAAGTCTTTGTAAGGTTTTAATAATAGTCCAGAGACTGTGATTTTTTTCAAAGAAAGCAATTATGCTTTAAAACTCCTCTCACTCCTGTTGTCAGCAAAAAACAAACATTTTTCTTCTCCCTACCAGACAGGAAGTCACTAAACAGCCTGATCATGTTTCCTTAAACTTGTTTTTTTTAATCCTCATATTTTTTTATCTGTTTTTCTTGATGCAAAAGCAACAACAAAATAATAAAAAATGCTGGACGACTGAAAAAGCATGTGGCCAAAATGTAGAACTTAAACACATTGTTGATATTTAGCAGACAAAACTGCTGCAGTCAATATCCTTTGGGTCATTTTCCCCTGTAGTGTAATGTTGCCAATTAAATTAATAGGCTGGCCCCAGTGGCGCAGGAGGAAGAGAGAAAATCAGCAGGGAGTTGTGAAATGAACTAAAAGCAAAAAAGCAGCAGCCTTTTCCTCTTCTCCTCCCTCATTTGCATTACCCCTGACTGTCGGTTTTGCTCATCACATCATAGGTTTGATTACAGTTATTCAAAGTTAGCACCACCACATGCACAGAAACGCTGGGCAACAAGCTCAGCTGAAATCTGCCTGATTATTGTGTGTGAAAAGGTTGAACTACACAGAGTGCTGCAGGCTCACTCACAGTGGGGACCTCCCATCTTACTCCAGTCCACTGCTCTCAGTTTATTTCCTGGGTGCTGCCCCTTTCAATCACTGCCTACAGCTCCACAGAGCTTCCCTCCTCAATATGGCTTTTGTGATGTTAGATTTCATTTAGATATCATTTGCAACACAGATGCAAGGGTTCTAGCAGCTCTGCGTGCGGCCGTGTGATTACTGTCGCTTTCGGTGGGAGGATGCTCATTAAAGCTCGATGTTTGCAAATGTTACTGCATCCGAGTGCAGGTCCAGCCTGGAACATCTCAAACTCTGTCTCTAACAAGAGTTTATGGTGGCAATTACCACTCTTTCAGCAGCGGAGGACTGTGGTGCTTGATCTGAAGTTGATTATGTTTTTATGTTTCCTGAATGTTTTTATGTTTCCTGAACATGATCTGAGTTTAAACTCTTTCTTTTACATAAGAAATATTCATAGACGCTTAAATGAAAATTATGGAACTTTGTAATACTTAATAAGAAAAAGCCAAACCTACTACTTCTTTAAATAATACTATTGAGTACTAGTAATAGAACCCATTCTATTTTTAGGAATAAGTGAAATTTAATTTTAACAAAATATTTTTCGCAATATATCAAGTGAAGTGGTCTTAAACTCTTCAAATGGAATGTGACTGTTAAGTATTAATAAGCAAAACTGATTATTATTTTCATACTAAAACAAAAAAATTAACTATAATATTTGTCTTTTCCACACTGACCTTAAACTTTTCTGTAACATTTCCTGATTTGGAGATTTATTATCTGAACACCTTACTTAATTGGGAAAATCCAACAGTTTTCTATAAATCTCTGATGATTAAATTCCCCTTCCTGACAATCTACTTCAAGTATTGGGATGTTTGCTCGAAATTTTAAATCACATACTCTGTCACTCAACTTTACTTATTCTACCTTGTGGCTTGCCGTTGAAGGTTCTACGTCACATCTACAGGCTTTTTCAAACAGCATTTTTTTGTCTGCTCCTGATTCCCAGCGATTTGAATAAAGAAATACTGAGAAATGCAATTTAAAGCTTAATTTTCTTTATCAATGTCCTCTGTTATACGAAAAATGCTACATGTTAAAAACACCCTTTTAACTGGAGTTGGTCTTTAAAGGTCCTGGCCCAAGCAGCCAGGAATTGAACCATTAACCCTTTAGCTAGGAGACATTTTGTTTACCTCCTGACTACCATTTTTACGTTAGGTAGGCTCTTTTGCATTATTTCAAAGTAGAACAGCTGATATTTAATGTTCCTGCAATAGCCGTTTCTGATGGTCATTGTAGGAGATTGTATCCCTGGCTGATAGAGTAAAAGGTCACATTTGAACATGCATGAATCAAACTAAAATGCTTATAATTTATTTGTAATAACTGAAGAAAAAATGTAATAGCAACGTGGATTCTGAAAACATTGCAGCACGTTTGCTCACACTGAAATACACCCATAAAGACCACAATCACAGACGGCGGCATCCATAACCAGTATTTTCATTTGTCTGACTGTCCTCATTTTCAGACTGTCTGCTCTTTGTGAACCACAATGCAGCAATCCAGAGAGGGGCATTAATGATTGTTTGACTTGGCATCCCACAGTCATTTTCTGTTCCTAAACAAGTGTCCTGTCATAAAAGCGTGCTAATAATTATGCGTTACCTGTGACAGTTGGTGACAGGTGTGTGTATGTGGGTGTAATGAGGTTTAGAGCTATACGTTAGAACCAGTTGTGCAGGATCGTCCTTAATCTGTTTGTACTTTTGAAACCACATTCCTTTGTCAGTCAGTAGCAAGGAAAGACAGCGAGGCACATGGCGTGCCGACCTCTGGGCTGCAAGCTCGCTTACAGAGTGGTCTGAGCGTTTAACCTGAGTACCCCTGCTGCATGGACCTCATTAAACTGGCCAGTGGAGGACACTGGGAGAGGTTAGCAAGTCGTTACTCTGCTGTCTGACCCGCAGCATGGCAGAAAACATGCTGGAAAGATTGATGAAACTCTTAAGTGAGAAACACTGCACTTCATTTCCTTTCCAAACTTCCTTAAAGGCAGTTGCTGATCAGCCCCAGCTGACCATTGCGTGGATGGAAAACTGTCTCGACTTCTGTCTCGTCTCCAGTCTCATTAATCAGGTGACTTCAGAGGGTGTGTACAACCGCACGCGTGTCTCATAGGTGCGTGCCTGCAGTGAGCTGTCTGATTATGTTTTCGTGCGTTTACTAGACACACCATTTGGCTTCAAGCCCCGAACAAAAGAATATAAAAAAACAGACTATTTTTAGCTGGTTGGCAGGTGTGCGCATTGGGAAGTTTGATGGGTCTGTCAAAGATGAGTGTGTAACTTTGGTTGTGTCACATTTATTGAACAATAGGGCTGTGTTCAAACAGCTGGAGTCTCCTGTGGTGCAGCTGATGACTTTGATAACATCTGGCCTAATTTATTTCAATGTGGAACCTGCAGCTGCCTTTTGTGCTTTTGAAGCATCTCATAAAATGTTGCTTTTACGTTAAAGATGGAAGCATGGGTTTATAAAACTGGTTGCATCTTCGCATTTTGAGGTTAAGGTTGCTAACGCATTTCTTTCTTCTCTCCCTCCAACAGATGAATTCAACCCTTTCATTCCCAAGCTGGAGAAAAGTGTCAGCGGAAGCAGTCCATCCAGGGACCGCCTTCTCCTCACCGTGACAATGCTCTTTCTGGGCGCTCTCTTCATCTCCTAGCAACGGCCGTTCCATCAGCGTCACCATGCCAACTAGCCTTGGGAAGGTGTACCCTATCAGTGGGTGGGAGAGTAGGGAGTGGGTCTGGAGGAGAAGAGAGGAGAACTGATTCTGTTATAAGCATTTTTTCAAGCAAAACCCTGCGAATGTTTGAGGACTTAGAGACCTTTGTGCACTTGGTGACCCAGGCTGAGCTGTATTTTGCATTAAAGTCAGCCTGTTCTCACAGGTGCTGGGTTGACGTGTGCGTGACTGTGTGATAAGCGAGCCTGGGGGGGGAGCTTGTTGAATCACACACACACACCACTTAAAGCATTTATACAAAAGGAGATGTAGAAAAAAAAAGCAAATCCAACCTCCCAATTGAAAATCATTTGAAGACCTTCACTTAGATCTTATTGGCTGTAACATTTCTTTAGGGCTAGTTGCCATAGTTTCCTGCACCAAGACTTAAAACAAATAAACTGAAAAAGAAAAGTTTGAAATGAACTGAACTGATATTGCCTTCTTGTTAGTGTTGTTGTTGGACTTGACGCTGGGAAGCTGCCCAGTTTTTCGGGAAAAGACGTCTGGGTAAGAGACTAGTAATTAGCTGATGCTTAATACACGAAAACACACTAAAGGTCAAGACGCCAATTCTTAGTTGCCACTTTGCTATGTCATCCTCCTACCACTGCTGGTCTGCAGACATCAACAGGACTGGACGGGGTCGAGGAAGAATCCAGAGTGTTTAAAGGATTCGTTCACTTATTGAGAGCAAAAAGCCGACAGGGGAGGGCTTTAAATGTGCCATTGACCAAAACAGTTGATGTTATAGGTTGCTGTTTTACTTTTCTGTCCGGTTCATTTAAGTACTTGGTCATTTCTGAGGTTAATAAAGCACATTATGCTTATGGAGCAGCCATGGAAACACTCAGCAATACGATGTTTGGAGAAGAGGAGCAAGGACACGGAGGGAGGACAAAGGCTGGACAGTCACTCACAAAAACAAAAAGTTTCTCTCCGGTCCGTGCAGGTCTGGCCGCCTGCTGCGCTGACCCCACCCTCAATAACTCAAACGTGAAATGCCACATGTAAATGGTTTTCTGCTACTGTGTGTTTGTGTGTGAAAGTGAGAGAAAGGCTGTTCAAGTGTGTTCAGGAGAAATTGATAAATGATCTGACAGTCCATCTACAAACTGTACATCTTGTTTTAAAGTACAACTGAAAAAAATATGCAAAAAATATTGAAAAAAATATAAAAGTAAAGCAACAAGTTAAATAACGCTGAGGTGAGAAGAAACAGCAATTTTAACGTCAAAAAAATGTACCTGTCAGATACTTCAGAGGAGCATTTCCATAGAAACCAGCACCTTATTCACCATGGTTACCCTGCCCTGCCAGCGACGGACTCCAGAAGGGCACAGAGAACCATAGTAGTAGCTAACAACAATTATGAAGGTGATTTTAATGTTGATTATGACACAGAGGATTTTGGAGTGCGAGCTGATGGTTGGCCAAAAAGGTCACTCAGGGCTCACCCACCGGCTCGTGAGGCGTTCAAGTACTCGTGTAAATGTCACAACTGACGAAGAATGGAATTTCAATGTCTTGAAATGTGATGTAAGCATTTTTATAAACTTGAAGCTCTGTTTGTTTTTGTTTTGACTTTTGGGGATTTCTGTTATTTTTTTAATTTTATGCTTTTGTTACATTTGCTAAGCTATATTACCGATGAGATGAAGAGAAAAAAGAGAATTGGGCTTTGAAAAGTGGATTTTATGGTGGGTTGAGCCATATGTAAAACTGGGGTGTTTCCACCCTCTTTGAGACATTCTTCAGTAAAATTAACGATAAAATTAATGCACTGTGCAGAAGGTTTGAAGGAGATTGATCCCCTTCCCCATCATTAGATGTTATTCCCCCACTAAAGCTGTTGTAGAACGTAAGGAAAAAACACCAACTCTGAGCAAACGTGACCTTTGACAAGTAAAAACTGCTCATTTATATTATGAATAATGGTTATGATGGCGGAAAAAAAGGAAAAGACTGATCATCTCATCTTTAGTGTGTTGCTCCGTTGGGGGAAACTTTGGCTCCAGGTTTGAATGTAGTTGGTCTTCTGATATGCAACCACCATGTCAAAAAAGGAGCACAACCTGCCAGATGGCAACAGCCCAAACTGGGAGCAGCATCCTCTGAAGCAAAGCAATGCTTTCATTTACTCCACAAAAATTGCAAACCTCAACAAAGCCCAGCTTTAAGACTTAACAGATCTCAATCCAGCTGAGATTCCACAAGCTGTCAGGTGTGGTATTCATCAAACCATTATTTGGAGCTTTAAGAGGTCAAGTATAAATTGAAAGAGAATTGGTAAGAGATTTTTGCAGCCAATATCTACAGATCCACAACAAATCAGTTCACTGTAAAAACACTTGTCATATTTTTGAGTGTTTCTTTTGTTTTGTTTTTAAGGTACGTTCCAGAACTTTATAATTTTTGCCATCCCATGTATATAGAAATACAGATTTATGTTCTTCTGGTCCAGACAAGAGATTGTGCTTATAGAAAACAGAACTACAGTATGTGATCCACCCCAGATGTATATGTGGCTCTTGGTGGAGGAGGAGGAAAGGAAAACAGGGCGAAAGGTTAAATCACTCCTCAAAGACGTTGCACTTAAGAACTTAGACACGAGGGCAAGTGTGTGTACGTGCGTGTGCCTGTGTGTGCTTGCTTGAGCGTGAAAGAGCTTGTGTCTGTTTATCTCTTCACGTCTGCGTGCAGAACCCCTGTCTGTGTGTGTCTGAACAGGTCCCGGTCTCCTGTTTTTGTGTTCTTTGTTTCAACCGTGAACGGGTGAGAAAGCGTGACAGATTGTTGTCTAGCAAAACAGAAAAAGCATTTATTAGTGTTGGAAGCAACTGTTACAATCATGTTTACTTTTGACTGGAATGACTTTTGATGAACTTGGAAAAATTAACTGTAAAGCGAATAAACCGTACCAGAGGTTATAACAATGATCATGATAACAAAAATAATAAGCTTACAAAGTTACTTTTAACAGCCTGTGTGTTTGTCCTTTTCTTTGCCCCATCTTTTCTGATCTTTGTATCTTTGAGGATGCAGAAAAAAAACTTAAGGAACAAGGATGGAGCTCAGCCAAATCCGCAGATAGAGGTTTTGTCTGGTACATGCAGCTCTCTAGATAATGTTGTTTTGGAGCACACAAATATGATTTTCCATATCAAAGTTAGTGTGGAAAGACTCTCCCTCAGCAGTAATGTCTTTACATGGTCCAATTAGAGGAGATAAGCCCTTCAATCGTCAGCTCATCATTTGAATGACAAGGGGACAGACATGCAACATGAAGCTGTACGTGTGGGCTGATGGTGGGATAAACTGCTTCTGATGTCAGAGAGCAGCCAGGCTAATCTTGTGCCCCAGAGCCGCACCGCTGTAGCTGCTCTCCCTGTGCTTTCTCCCTAGGATAAAACTGCAAGAAAAGACAGAGCAGAAGATATTTGTTGACTTTTTGACTGTTAAAAAACATTTTGCTGAATCCTTTTCCTTTCAGTTTCAAATAAATGTAGATAAAATAATACAATTTCTGTAGTGTATAAGCTATAATTTTCATAAAAGCAACAGAATAAAAAAACATTTTAAATTTAAGAATATTTATTCAAAAAAGCTTTTAAAGAAAACAATAAGAACTATTTCTTAACCAAAGACTCCAAAAGTAAAAAAAAAAATGAATGGATGAGTGAGTCAGCTCAATACTGTTGACTCTGGCACAAGTGTGTTTGAACTTTTCTGTGGTCTCATCTATCAAATTTAATATTAATTTAAAATTATTAATGTTTCATGCTTCTGCTTGCTGGTGGTTTTAAAATCCAGCATCTAGGGTGGGATGGACCAGTGATCACATCATGGAAAAAGTGCAGCAGATGATTTCTATCCTTTTCCTTTACATTTCTAGCCTTGTAGTCAAAATGTGGTGAAATAGTTGTTTCAAGCAAATAAATTAGTTAGCTTTCTTTTTTCTTTTCTTTTTTTTCTAATGTGATGATTAAAGACGCTCATCATCAGCATCTTGATGTGGAAACAGACTTGTGATCAGCGCTCCGGAGGATGCAGACAGTGATTCAAGGATTGATGTTTATGACTCCAGCATTGTCTTCCAAAACCTCAGAAAAAAGAAAAGAAAAAAAAATCTCAGCGTAGAGCCCCGAGACGTCTAGGTCATTTATTCAAATGATTCATTTGTGATATCACATTGTTCTCATTTTTGACCTGACAACACATTAGGAAAAAACTAATTCTACATACTTGCATGAATAATAAAATTATTTTCAATATCTTAGAAAGAGAGAGAAAACAGATGAAGCCACACAAAAACTCAGCTTCTGCTAATCTTTCAGATCCAGTAACAGGTACTGGCCAGCAGGCGTCGCTGTTCAGTCGCAGCATTGATGAGCAGGGGTTCTGCTCCCTAATGCCTCTTACTTGTAATCCTTCATCAGAATACATAAATCCCTTGGAGGCACAATGGCCGTTGTATAACAGGGCTTTTTGGATTAAACACGCAGATTTATTCCCCTCTTATGATATAACCATTTATTTTTACCCATGCTGGCAAAAGTGCATCAGGGGGATGTATTTTTGCTCCACATAGGTGGCAATTTGAATGCATAGGCCAAGGACTTGAACTGAAGAAAAGAGAGAACTGTACTTTAACTTCCTATTACTCTTTAGCATAAACCCAATGTTTAGTCACAAAACTTTGCATTTCTATTTATCACAATGACTCAGACCAAGAAGAAGAAGAGAAACAATTCTTAGGATTTCATTTTTAACAAAGAAAGCAGTACGCAGCATTTGTAAATATAAAGTGGCTGACCAGCTTCTTCTGCCCGGTAAAGGCAGACACATAGGCTTTTGTTTTACTGTGAGAATTATTTATTTATATACAATAAATGTTCCAGTAATATGTATTTTAAATAAATGCTAAACTCACACCCTAACAGTAATTACATTGCTGCAGTGCCTCAGAAACTATCACTGTTCTTATCAAAAGACAGCGTTTGGACAGCACTTGGTGCTTTCCACAACACATATTTCATTTAGGGGTGTATGTTTTAAAGCTTTTCATTTGCCAAAAATATAAATCTTAAAATATGTAATCAGCTAACTACAGGATAGGATTTTGAATTTTTTCTTAGAGTCTGAGATTAAAGTCAGAATTCTGAGAAAAACTTTAGAATTTTGAGATGAAAGTCAGCATTTTTTTTGCTCTTTATCTTTTTCCTCCATGTCCGTAATCCGCTTCTGTACATTTAAAAAAAAAAACTTTTATACACACTGGATAGGTCGCCAGTCTATCACAGGGCCACAATCACACACCCATGCACTCTCACCTATGGACAATTTAAAGGTTAATGTATGAAGCATGTTTTTGGATGGTGGGAGGAAGACGGAGTCCCCGGAGAAAAATCCACCCATGCATGGGTAGAACATGCAAACTCCAGACAGAAAGGTCCCCTGTTGGTGTTCTGTTTCAGGTCCCCCCAGCCGGGACTAGAACTTGGGAGGGGGGGGGGTTTAGAATCCCTCAATACATATTTAGCTAATCATGACAAAAATTGAATAGCTTAATATGTTTTGAAGGAGTCTAACGTAGGATTTGATGTCAGATTAGGCTTGGTGCCCTATAAAAGTGAAAAGTGCTTCAAAGTTGGAATAAACAGTGTTATGTTTCCAAAATGCATCCTTTTTCTTAACACCCTTCTGCTACATCCTTCAGCAGACATGAGGCGGATGAGATGACACACCCTGCTCCCTGTCACGTTTGTGAGGTGTTGAGCCTGGTGACTGCAAAACCACCAGGCAAAGGGAACCCTCCTACCAAGCACATGGCCCCCGCTTTGCACCCTGCTCCCTTCCATGAGCGTGTCACATGAACGTGTGCTTCGACATGCGGGCGACTGCGTCAGCGTGCAAAAGGAGCATGTAACTAACATGTGAAGCAGGCTGGTGTGTGGATGCATGTGCAGAGTGACACAGCCTCATTTCAGGAGGTGGAGGCCAGCTGAGTCACTGCCGGGGCACCTGTCAATACTAAATCATGGAGGTGCTGCTGAAGAAGCCTCTTACTTAGGTTGATCGTTTCTAATCAAAAGTGAGCTGGACACCCTAGCAGGGTAGAAATCAACAAAATCTGGCACTTAAGTGTTCAAGGAAAGTGATGTTTGATGGATGTTTGCACGTCAAAATAACTATTAAGTCCTCACTGTTTCTTCCCTTAATTTGACCAAACACACAGGGAAACCACAGAATAACTGTGTCCATTCTAAACATGATTGAAGGCTTTTATAACAGAAAATACATCCTTCGCTGTTCGTTTTCTTTCCTTGATACATGGGTGCAACAGTTTCCATAGTAACAAGATGCATCAAATCTGACGTTATTTTGCTAAACAAACCAAAGCAACAAAGATCAGTCTTTTTTCTCAAATAGAAACTCTGACTGCCACAAATTAAACCATTTCAGACGGTCTTTACATTCTAGAGAATTGCAAAAGCTCAATTGTACAACACATGACTGAAGAGGAGTTTCCCCTGTTTCATGTTTTATTATTGTGTTTATAATATGCAGATTATATGTGTTTTTAATATTTTTAAAGTCAAATATAGATTTTAAAACCATGTCATAAAATATAACTCATGTTTGTTGTCCTTATTTGTACATTTTCCTTTTGCCCCACTCAACACTTTGGTGTCTTTACACTTTCTCATCCTCCCTCCAAGCACAACCTCCGATGCCATCAGTCGCCCCCTTTTCTGGCCTTAGTCAGTGCCGAGCCTTCATCTCATCCTATAATCACATGCCCCCTCGCTAACTTTAGCTCTAATCATCTGTTTCTCAGACAGCCTCTGCACAGCTCCACCACACGATTGGTGACTGTCTCACTGTCTGACATGAACATTTACACAGTGGGCTGATGAGGACATGTAAATACACAGTTTAGTTCACACTGAAATCTTCATGTCTTTATCCAGTTCACTAAATATGTCAGATAACTTGTTTGGGACAGGAAACATCTCGGCACACCAACCCACTCTGAACGTCATTCTATTTTAAAGCCGTCTTACAGTGTTTCGGTCATTTAAGGTAAAGGAGACTTAGTTAATTGATTTAGTTTGAATTGATTAGTCAGAGCAGGTGAGCAGTTGTTGGATTCCTAATTGGCAGTGTTCTCTTCTCTTTTCCTGTAATCCCTAGATTATCCTGAAAGGCAATATGCTTGATCTTCAAGATTGGATATGTGTTTTCCACAACAACAACTTGTTCTACCAGTTAAGGTGGCACAGAAGAATGAACACAATGCTGCACTCTGATGCCAGCTATTTCCTCATCAGTAATTGAGAATAAATTCACCCTTAGCTTTCTAGTGATCTTCAACAATCGTTTTTTTCTTGTGTCTCCAACTTTTTGTAAACTCAAAAAGTTTCCAGCATGTCTGTGGCATGGCAATGTGTATTGCAGCCTAAAGCAAACGAGAGCCTCTTTGGATTTGTTTTCAAGGTATTCGTTTTTTTCAATTCTGCACAACATTGTCACACTCATTCATAATACACGCTGAGGCACTTAAGACATAGAGGCCATCTTAACAAGTAGATATGCAGTTTAATAGTAGAAATGATCTGAAATTAGATGAAAATGTCGCTTAATTAAAAAAAATAGCTGGACTATGATTTTTCTGCTGCTAAGCCTGATGTTTAATTTTTAGGGATTTTCTTATTTTGTTTTAATCTAAATTTTTTCATCTAAATGTTTACAAAAATGTGTTTCTGATATTTTACCTAAGCACAACTTATTTCCTGGAAAGTCAAACTACTATTTCAAAAACATATATTCAGTATTATTAAGCTCAGAGATTACTTATTAATCATGAAAAGAAAAATCTTGGCTTGTGTTTTCCTCTGAATAAATTTCTGTGAACTCCATGTAGGGTACTTCTGAAGAAAAAGATGACTATTCAGGACCTAGTCATTTATTCGGGATCAGAAGCCCAAAAAAAGCCTTAATGCTTTCTTTATCTTTTGCTTAAAAAAGATAGAGTCAAAATCCGCAGCATGCATGTCTGAGCAAGCAACACTGAAGGGTATGATAATGGACCATGGGCATATGGTGTGCTGTTTAGCTGCTTTATTTGTCTCTAGATTTTGTCTAAATCCTCATTTTAAGCCTGCTTTTCTTTGCCCTGAGTCCAATCTCCACTTTTATTCACCCAGGTCTCAAAAATCCAACAAATCTCTCTGGGATCTCTATTACCAGCTGATGTTCAACCTAAACCTAACCCAAACTAACCTAGCCTAACACTACCTAACTTCACCCAACCACACCTTACTTGACCCCAATTCAACCCCGCCCAACCTAACCCAACCTAAACTTAACTAAATTAACCTAAGCCCTACCTAACACAACGCAACCTGAAATAACATAACCCAAGCTAACCTAGCATAACCTGACGAAGGTGGAAGGCATTCCGCCGAAACATGTCGGTAGGTTTTACACAAAACAAACCCAGTGTCTGATAAAAAAATAATTTAAGTGCTTAATAGAACTTATAGACACAATGAACTTCATTGAATCATAACCTGATACAACTTAACCAAACCAGACCTAACTTGACCCCAACATAACCCTTCCCAAACTAAACTTAACTAAATTAACCTAACCCTATCTAACATAACACAACGCATCCTGACCTAACCTAACCCAACATACCCCAAACTAACCTAACCTAACCTAACCTAACCCAACCCTTATCCAGCATAACCTATACTAACCCAACCTGACCCAATTTAAACAACCTTGTTTAATCTCTATTCCCTAGTGCATAAAGGCCAATCAAATGTCTCCACAGAGATCAGTTTTTGTACCAGAAATAATACTGACAAGGTGACAAATGCAATTCCACCCCCACCCCCCAACACACACACCCACACACACAAACTGACGAGGCTCACTGAAGCTGTTAACTCTTTTCAAGTACTATTTTGGACAAAAAGGCAGAACAAAAGAAGCGAACAAACAAATAACAGGCTGTCTTACTTGGTCACTGTGACAATGTGTATGTGAAGCCAAATGACAAGAACAGATCTCATGGACGACCAAGCGTGCACTGTGACCTAGTGTGCACAAATCTGTGAAAGCTCAGGGTAAATTAGACCATTAGAATGTTTGTTATTGTAAAAAAAAATGGATTCTTGAAATGCTAAACTGTCAAAATCTGAAGATTTGTTTTTCACTGTATGAACAAGTTGCTGTATCACCACTTTATTGCTTTGTAAATTGAACTGATATTTTTCAAACATTTCAGGCTTGACCCCAAATGCCTCTAAATGCAGGAGGAAGGCAAAATCTCAAAGGCGTTGTCAGATAAATGCAAATGGCAAAAACAACTAAACCAAAGTAAACTTAAATGTGACAAAATGTAACTTTGTTGAACCTGAAAAAATGGAAACTGAAAACGTTTCAGACCGAGGACCTGATGCTGACTGGCTGAAAACCAAGGCTGAATTTATTAACACCAGATCCACTCTGAAAAGTGCAATGAGAAAGCACACCAAAATAAATGAGGCTTGCGCAAAATTTGAACCAAGTCGGAATGTGCCTGAAAACTAGTTATAAAACAAAACGCAAGGAATTGTTATTTACTGAGGGGGCTTTATCTGGTCCACACCAGAGTTTGATTACGGTACTCTGATAGTCTTCTTTGCTTATTAAGTGTGATTACTGACATGAACTGTAATGTGAATCAAACAGTGAACTCTATATAAAAATTAGAGTTTTGTCAGATAATTCTACACTCTGGACATATCATGTGTCACGCATAGGATCATGAATGGTGAACGTCTGGAGAGAAACAGACATATTGGGTGTGGACAAAGTTTAAAAAAAGGGTCCACCCAACTGTCAGTCAAAGAAACAGCCTCTAAATAAAGCAGACATTTGCACACTATAAAAAGATTGAAAAAAGTAATTCAAAAACACTTTTCAATGAAAACAAAACAGAATTTTAAAATAATTTGTACATATGTTTGTCTTTGGTGTAAAATTTGACTTTTTAACATCAGAGTTAATAGAAATTGTCTCCCATTTACAACCGACCTCCAGTGGTCATTTGAGGAACTGCAGCATTTGTTACATCCTAGTTGGCTTTATTCTGGGAGTAGAAATGAGTGAGCTTGATCAAGTTGATCCAGATCATCACTTGGACCAAAGGACAAAAAGAAACCACTAAGAGTAAGTGTGAACCCAGGTCCAATACCTACCAGAGCATGGTACAAGATGGGCAAGAGAGCATTCCCAAACTTCTCAGTTGATTTGATTTCATTTCAAAAATTCATTTTTAAATTTCAAATACAATCGGTTTTATTTAAATATAATTCATTCATTCATTCATTTTCTAATCTGTTTTATCCCTTTCGTGGTCACAGGGCTGCTGGAGCCTATCCTAGCCACCAGCCACTTGTGGGCAAAGGCAGGGGACACCGTGGACAGGTCGCCAGTCTGATGCAGGGTCACACACTCATGTACAATTACACTGTAAAACAAAACATAACGTTGCAACATAAAAAGCAAGGGCTTAGTTAAAGGGTTAAAGGGCTGTCTTAAAATTTTTAGTCAAGATAACAAACATGATTTGTGGTGTTAATATAAACTTTTGTTGTATTACATAAAAAATATCTTGTTGCAAATATTATTTAAAAGAACTAAATAATTAAAAATATCCTAAATTAGAACTACAATAGTTGAACACCTCCATCCTTTCATCCATTTTCTTAACCTGCTGCATCCTTTTTAGCGTTGTCTGAGCCTAAGCTGTTTATTGTTTTTACAGTCAATGGTCTAAACTTCATGAAGGATTCATAAGGCTTCTTCTTCTTCTGAGCAACAAGCAAACATTTTCCCGCTTAGCGCCATCTAATGGTTGCAAATTGGACACGCAAAAGAAGATTGTACTCACAAAGTAAATTCAACTGAACGTAAAATCTCTTATTAAGAAGTTTTGCTTAGTTGTGACTATTTGACCTAAAATTTAATTTATACAAACAACATGACCAAGAGCTTGTTCTGTTGAATTACAAGAATATATTAGAACAACAAAGATTTCTCAATGCAATTTACAGTTTAGGGGGAATTTAGAGACACTAACTACAGTAACCTATGAAGCATGTTTTTGGACAGTGGGAGGAAGCCGAAGTGCTCCTAAAAACCCACAAATGCATGAAGACAACATGCTGGGATTTGAACCAGAGCCTTCTCACTGTCAAGCGAGAGCCCCCCTTTAGCAACACAACTGAGAAAAAATAAAATCAATGAAAATTTTGTTTTTCCTATTGCTTATTGCCTTGGGTGAGTAATACACATGATCATTTTTTTATATGTTTCAAAATTTTTAAGTTTAGTAGAAATTGGTCAAAGCCAAAACTTTCCAGATAGCTTGATCTGTTTTCATCTGTTCTTAGGAGTAAAAGAGAACCAGTTTAAAGGAAGAAATGACGTTTGAGTGGAAGGCTCATCAGATCGACATTGGGTAAGTTTGTCAAACCTTCAGCACGTTTACAAAAAGTATCCACAAAAAGACTCACATATGTCTAATAAGTATCTGAACTTAATTCAGTATTTCATGTAGACTGAAATTGTGAGTAAATTGAGAAAAACATGAGAAACCCATCTATCTATCCATCTATGACCCAAATGTTCTAAACTCATGAATGAGTTTATCAAACAGTTTCACCCCCTGGAACTCAAATAACCTCTCTCATTTTGTCAAGACATGCACTAAGCCTCCACTCATCTTCTTATCTCGTGTAATGGCATTTAGACATTGGCTTAAAATGGCAGAAACTTCATGTCCTTGTTTTTTCAATGAGGGCCTTATGCTGTATTATGTCCTAAAATCATTCTTACATTCCATGAGAGTAAGTGACCTCAAGTAAACCATCAAAGTCCAGAATTAAAATCTCCTTAGGACATGAGGTTTATCTCTGTCTGCATCAGTCATAATCAGTGAGGTCTGTACAGTACACTCTGAACCAGTCGCCAGGGCCAGAATTTTGGTCATCTGAAGATAAACACTAGATGCTAAATGATGTAAAAAAAAACATTATGTTTTAGTGTTAACAGTAAAAATGGTCTCTAATATTGTACACATTTTAAAATAAAGTGAGTCTGGGGGGGTTCGTGGAGGCACAGCTTATCGTTGGCTCTTTGAGGTTTCATAACTGCTACTTTGCCTTGATCCCTGATGTCCACATCTATCAGATGACAGAGCAACATCAACTAGATAAGGACAATGTAAACTTGGGTATTATGATGAAAATTGTATAACAGTTTTTCTTTTTTTTTTGTCGTCAGTATCATTATATGATCTGCAACCGCTGCAGGTCAAAGAATTTCATTTTACTGCCAGCACTGCTCATTTTTCATTTTCATGAACTCCTTATTAATCCTATAGATTTATTATTTAATTTAGGTTTTGTAATGTGTCACACGATAAGCTCCACTCATTTGATTCTTCTGTGTTTTTTTTTGAATAATCATGCTAAAAGGAACTTGTTTTTTGATTTTTTTGATTTCCCTTCAGGTGCATTCAGTTTATACTGTATATTCTGTCACATCATTTTCATATTTGAGCTCATAGTGTTGATTCCAATGCTGGTTTAATGAGAATCCTCGACGTTACTGAAACAGAATACTTCCTAAACCCTTCAATTTAAAAAGAATAAGATATTGCGCTGGTACTGTATATAATGAAAAGTTGATGAAGTATGTCACAACAAAAACACAATAGGTTGGAATAGAGGATAAGAAGCACACATTATTTTTTTTACTGCCATTATTTTTACTATGCAGTATATAATCAGTAAATTCAATGGCAAAGTATTTTCTTTTTGTGGTTTGTGCATAAAAATCCACTAAACTACTGTTTCCTACAGGTGTTTCTGAAAGTTTTGTGTTGTATGTGAAAACATATAAGAATACCGTTTAGAGTTACTCGACAGACCAGAAAAACACCGAAGCCAGACACAATTATTATGCAAAGCAAGTCATTTCAATTGAAAAAAAGATTAAATGGGAAGAGCAATGAAAAGATAAAACACATGAAATGACATGATGATATCACGGAGTAGAAGAGAGAAATAGGAGATAAAGGGGGGAGATTACATAGCAGTAAGTCAGTGGGACGGCACAGAAAGAGAAAATGATGGAGAAATAATCCTAAACACATCTAGTCATGAAGTTTCAAAGTCACTACAAATGTTTTTATAAAGAAAAAGCAGTGACATTTAACCTCGATTTTTACTGCACTCGTAGTACACAGGCAGCATGTCCTTGACTTTTGTTATACTATGAATAGACATGTTTTATTTTTTGTTTTAGTATTTAAATGAATATAATTTCCTCTCTGCTGTTTTTTTCATGTGTGAAACATTTTATGTTCCCCTTCGTGTCATTGCATAATAACAAGGGCTCCTACATTTCCCAGAATCCCTGTCACTTTCTTTAGGCAAACATGTCTGGACCTGTACAGACACTGTTTACATGCAGGTGCATCCCTTCACTGCAAAATTCACTGGCAGTAGAGTGTGCTAGAGCCTCCATCAGTGGATAAAAGTGAGTTATTGTACTCAAATCCCAAAATGCAGCTTTTTGTCTATTATGCCTCATGGTGTATTGAGGCTTCTGTTTTAGAGTTTAAAGTTTTGCCTCTTCATTTCTCTGAGGATTACTCCTTCTCCAACAGGAATGACTGCAAAAAGGTGAGTGGCACTATTTTTCTGAATGGGTAAGGGCGCATTCACTCTTTGGCTCATGGTTCATTGGTTCACAAAATATGCTTTTTGTGGTGAGTGAGAACGCTAACCTAAACTGTGGTGCAGACCAAACATGTGAACCCTGGTCCTCTTGAGAGCAAGGGTCCCGCTTCATTTGAGAGTGAACCGAAGGAAGTCAAGTGTACTGCATTATGAAGAGGAAAAATTAACGTACAAAAGCGCAAAGGTTAAGAAGCAGCCCTTATGAAAAAGTAGCAACACTGTAAACATGGTGTAGGGAGGAAGTGAAGGCACTCATTTCTACACACTGTTATCAGATGATAAGTGGGATTAGCCTCTTCTTTGTTTTTTCCCTGGTTTCTTGGTTGGACAGTATTGCCCTAAAGTGAACTGCATATGGAGCTGTGTTACTATTCCAGGCAGTTTGCTTCACCTCAGTTTTTGGTTTGATTCTGGGTGTGTTTTGCATGAACACAAACCAAACCAGACAAAGATGTAAAAAATGAATAGGTTTTCTCTGCCTAAACTATGCCAGAAAGGGTATTGTCCATATGCTTTTCAAGTATATGGTAAATGGAATATACTTGTATAGCGTTTTACCTTATTATAAGGCCCAAAATGTGCTACAGTCAAATTCCCATTCACTTATGCACACACACATTCACACACAGATTGTTCTGCTGCCATATTGATGTCAACCTATAACCACCAGGAGCACTGTGGGGTTCAGTGTCTTCCCAAGGACACATCGACACATGGACGGTAACAAAACCTACAATCTGCAGATAAGAGGTTGACCGTTCTACCTTTCCACCATGGCCTCCTCTTAGTTTAGTCTATATTTTTCAATCACGTAATGTCACAACCCCTGAAACATTTCTGTTTTTGTCAATAAATTGATTTTAAATCGAAGAGACAGTTTTTTTCTCACGATAATAAAGAATTACAGGTGAAATAATAAAATGATTGAGGTCATTTTTAGAATTTGAAATAAACGCCTTAAGAAAACGGAAATCGGCAAGCTAATTTTCTGCATAAAATTTGAAAAAAGATCATTGCTTCTGTGTTGGTAAATCAGCACTGCAACTGTACATCATGGATTGCACCGTGTAGTAAGTTTACTACACGTCATCTGTAGGTGATCGCTGTCAGTTTTATAAAATAAATCAGTGTTGTGGAGGTTGAATTCCATGGTGATGAAAAGAAACTCAAATTTCCTGAATTCAAACCTGTCGAGATAAACTTTAGGTGTCACAAAATGTAACTGTCAAAAATGATCAAAGGTAACTCATTTAATTTTTAAAAATAAGACTCTTGTGTATTTCTTTTGAATTAATAATTGTATTATAATATATCTTTAATAATTTATTTGATCATTTATTTGATACAATATTTTATAATTATTTTATCTCAACTGATATAATGTATTGTGGTGTTGAGTGTTTTCTTCTGTGATTGTTACCAGAACTTAATTTGTCGGTTATCAAAATATTTAAAACTTCCTGTAACTTGCAATAATTTACTGCAAATCTTCTTCTAAACAGTCATTAGAGGAGATTATTCGTCTTTTATCATTTAAATGTGTTAATGCTGGAAATAAAAGGCTTAATCTCTCAGTCATTTGCTGTATTTGCTCAGGATCTTATCTATATGTTTGGGTGTTTTTAGAGGCTCACTAAAAAGACAAGAATTTTCCAAACAACCATACTGATTAGTGAATGGTCCCTAATCATTAAGCCCAAACAAATCTCTGTGCTTCCACTATCTGATCTTTTTTTTCTCTGTTACTCTTGTTAATCCCAAAACAGCTTTCTTTTCCTTAGATTTCCTCTTTTTTGATGTTGTTGCTCCGTTAGACGACACAAATGGTCAATTAATGTGTTTGTTCAGAGACAGCCTTGAACGCCTGCCCTTCCCACGACAGTACACAAAGACAGTGACCCACGCGCACACTGCTTTAGTTGTTTCCCTTTGGACAAAAGCAGAATTCTTTTTGGACCGACAACAAGCAGAAACGAACAGATTTGTGACCACCATCTGCGTGGTACATCCAAACATCAGTGTAAGTCACGGGAGCATCCAAGGACTTGGAGGAAAACCAAAAGCACAACAGAACCTTTGATCCCCCTGATCTGATCTGGATCTGAAAGCTGTTTTACTGTTCTTTTTGAATTTTTTTCGGATAGAAAAAAATACATTTTAATCCTGTCCATCAAAAAAGCAGTGAAAACTTTGCATAAACCTACCCGAGCAAAACAAAAATGTATATGTTTTCCTGTGTTTGAAGGCATGTTTTGACACAATTGGTTATACTTTTGATTTACAGAGAGGCATTGAGAATCATTTTTAAATATTAAAATATCATTTTGGTTGTTTTTAGGTGGTGCATAGACAATGTGAGAAATATAGTAACACATCGTCAGCCATGTGCAGAAAAGTGTTTGGGGCTACAAAAGAATGAGATTTTTCCTGATTTTTGGTGCACGTAACTTACCGCTTGATAAACTGAGCAATTTGACAAACTAATATGAGCTTTTTATTCAACCACACAGTATGAAAAGGCGTCTTTATGACAGCAGCTCAAAATCCTACTTCTTCAATAAATACATGCTTCAATACATGTTTGAGTCTGAGCTAGAATTTTTTTCTTGCTAAATTAGGACAAACTTAAGAAAACTAAATTCTTATTTAGAAATCTTTTCTCTTTTTATGATGAACCTGTTACCCTTTCTTCATCACTACATCTTTTTGTGTAGCCTGAAGGACATACAAGAGTTTTAAAAGCATCAGAATCCCACTGTAGCCTTGGAGTATGTAAGAAATGGTACAGCTGGATTAAAATAAAGAACAAATTCTCCATTCACAATTAGACTTTCAGTTACAACTTTTTCACAGATTTAATGCATGCAATTGTTTTCCCTTCAAGGTCTACTTTTCCCCTGAAACCAAATCAAACCTACAGGGACAACGTCTAAGTAAACAACACAATGCAGAGGCTGCAATTAGCAGGCAAACTAAAGACAAAAGGCTCCACCTACTAAAGATGTAATGCCAATGCAAGAGGTTTCAGATATCAGAATATTGCTGAGCACACCATGGTAGGACTCAGTTACCCTGCATGATGCTGGAGTGTGCTTTACATAAAGCATGTTTATGGTTGAGTCAGATTAAGAAGCCAATAGCAGGTGAGGTAAACGGGAGTAGTGTTTCAGGCTGATGTAAATAGTGTAGTATCAGCAGCGTGCCTTACTGGCAGCCGTGATGTCACCATGTTTAATGTGTGATAAGGCAAAGTGCCACAAGAGTTACTCATTGTTCTTTTTTGGTCCCTGCTGTCTGAATTCACCACCCCCTGCGGTCTGATATATGCATCCCCTAATGCATGCATACAGAACCTGTGGCTTGTGCATACCAAAAGATGTCTGCCATATCATAATGCATAATGCACATGCATCCACAAACAAAGACAAAGGCGGTTTCAAACACACAATGGTGGCTGTGTAAGCCTTGTGGGCATTGCTGTGCTGGTCTCTGTGGGAGTTTTATTTATTTCACAATCACAGAGAGGAAAGACAGTTAAAAATTCACATTGTTCTGCTAAAACAGCTGAAGTTTCAAAGTCCGTTCCTTGGCTGCAGACTTTGCACCTTCACCGAAGCGATAAATACTTTATTGCGTTACAGTAACATTAACAGCAGCTCTGCTGCTATTTTTTTTAGCTCTTTCCCTGCAGTTGTCTTATCTTGGCTGTTGCAACGTGCAGTCTCACACACCTTGAATATGACCAAGTGCACGTACACTAGTGCCACGTAACACAAGAGGAATAAAGATCATGCAGAATCAGCATGCAGCGAGCAGTTTGTCACATCATTGCTTGTTTTCTTTCCTGCAACATTAAAAAGTGTGGATCAGCACTGATGATCACTAATATCTTATAACTAAAAGACGTTGTTAGCCAGATCTGTTATACCCCAACAAAGCTTGTAGTTGTCAAGGTAACCCACTGAGTGGCCAGTTGGAAGAAGCCAGACCTAATAGCCCTCTTTCTCTTCAAACCTTTCATTTCTTTAATTTCTTTCAAGAAAGTTTATATTTTTCTCTCCATGGATTCGTTAGACATTGCTTTCTGCCTGCTCCTCTTGTCTTTAGGGCATCCGTCAATTAAATTCAATCCGTCTGATCTGTCTGATCCTCTTGACCCCAAGAGACAACACAGCAAAATCTAGGTTTGACTGTAATAACCAGGACTTTTGCTACAGACTGGAACTGGACTTGGCCCTTCATTAAAGACCTCAGGATCAGGACTGAATGTCTCGAAAAACTGTTCTAAATACAGTTTGTGCTCAGACAGTCTGTCTCCTTAATTCACAAAGCAAATGCACAGCCTTCATTTTATCCGGCAGCTGCATTAAAAGTAGTTCAGGGCAACGGACTAAGATCCTTTAAGCTTTTGTAGGTGTCCGTAATGATAAGCATAAGCGAGGCTTAGCCTACTGTTAGCTATATGAAACTATGAACAGTTGGAAATAGGTCAAAGCCGTCCTGAACCCTCACATGTTGTGTCTCATTCAGAATTCTAATCCATTCTGTTTTTTATTAGGTCAGACAGAACATTTGAGGGTGGATGATCGTGCCAAGCCCACTGCACGTCCACCCATTCAGATGTTCACTTCATGAAGGCCGGATGCAGTTGGAGTGAAACGTTGGCTTTGCCGTGGAGTGCACTGACACGCTGACGTGTGTTCAATCCCGGAGCATATGCACTCCACCCAAACACTCTGGCACACATTAGCCAGGCCCCAGAGACCAATAACCTCTGTAAGTGTTTGCAATGGGTGTGTGCTGCAGCAAAATGCGATCTGTGACATTTTAAAGTGACATCATCCGTTTTTCACGTGGCTGTGATTTCGTTTTTGATCATTTTTCACTGCTGTCTGGTGGCAGCTGCTTGTATGCATCTTCAGTCATCTGCCTGTCATTCTGGGTCATGTGGCAAAACACTGATTAGTGTGATTTCCTGACATTTTATAACGAATATGTGAGGAATCTTTGGCATAAATTGCTGCTTTTAATTTTTTCACTTTGTTTGCTGTGACTGTAACGTTCCTTCATACTAAGAGCCAGTCCTGCATGCTAGAAAACTTTTTCTTTTTGATCTTTTTTATCATCAATCATAAATTTAGCAATATGTTAAATGGTCATTTTTATTCTTTTCCAATAATATCTTAACATCAAAAAGAATATTCCTTCAGTCAAAAGAATAGAAAACAGTTACTGTGAGGATGTGTGCCTTCTGTGATTACCGGTAGTTATCTCCGTTTTTGTTCTTTAACTTTTTTATACTTTTCTGTTTTTTAGTTAAGTTCGGCTCTCTCTGAACTTAAGTCTGTCTGTGCTATCCAGTCTTGCCACTTTGTTGCAAGTTTTCTGTTGTCACCTTTAGGACTTTCTGAGTCATGTTTACAGTTCTGAAAAAGTTTCAGTTGCAGTCACAGTCTTTTTTTCCTGAATTTCCGGCATTTACCCCACAATGACCATACATGACAATACTCTCATGCCCCCCCCCCCCCCCCCCCCCCACCTTTTTGTCTAAATTTTTTATTCAACTGAAGAATTTACATTCTAATTTTATGGTTTCTTTCCTTAGTTTCAGCTTGTGGACAGCCACACATTAAAATGGAAACAATAATTACAATCATGCCTTCTTAATTGGCTTTTTCCTGCTCTATTCATAAAAGCGCCTTTTAGAAATCACACACCTCTTGGGGTACTAACACGTGTGTGTCACAGGAGGCAAACGTGCAAGATGAGGCCTGCCAGACAGCAGTTAAAACGGCGAATATAGGACACGATGAATGTGTTGCAGTGTTCCCAGTGCATGTGTCTGAAGTGCACTCATTAGCTCGTGTCCTCTAATGAGAGCCATGGGTGGTTTAACACTTCGGCCTTGCCAGTGCCAGGCAGAATCCAGGCTGATTGTAATTATAAAAGTAAGTGTGAGCAGACCACAGTGTAAGGACAGGCCTCTCTATATCCCTCTCCGTAATTAAAAATGTCAAAGCTAATCTATAAGGTGTCTTTGGACACTTTTCTGCTCTGCTGCTACTGTGACAAACAAGACAAACATCTGGTGAGACTTGAACTACCAACCTTGCTGATAGAAGGCCATTAAAGAGGTGATTGCATTTAAATAAACTATACTGTAACCATGACCTTGTTAGGTTATAATGCTTTTCATTCAACAGCAAAAAACAGCAGTTTGGAATTTTCTACCAACTCTAAAAGGACAGATAGAAATTATCTTGTTTTCTACAAACCCCAAATAGCACTACTGCTTTTTTTAATGTAATACTGATCCATCAAAACAAAAACAAACAAAAAAACAGAAGATATTCTGTAAAAGCTTTTCTGTTTCATGCTTTAATCAGGAAACATACATTCAAACATCTCAATACTCTGCAGACATAATTTGATTTGCTTTGCTTTTCTGATTATTTTGATCTTTCTTTAATCATGCAGGCTCTTTGCAATTAAATTTCAGCTCAGGATTTTTACCTGAGCCCCATTTTTAACTATAATAGACCCAGCAGAGTCTGGGCAGGCTAAGCATAATTTCCTATTATTGATGTTTCATTAAAGCCATATTACTGTTGGTTAGTGGATTTTAGACATACTACATGAAAAAAAAAAAAAAAAAAAAAATTAAAGCAAAAAAATAAAAAATAACGGATGCGCACCCATTACTAACGGGAGCGCACCCATACCACCTGTTACTGGGGGACAGTAAGTATTGGGTACAAATAAATGGCTTTAGTTTGTCGTAAGAATCCAAATGCCAAATATAATTTGGACCCTTTCTTGAAACAATCCACATGACTTTAAAACTCGTTTAAGATCACGTTCAGAGATGATGTGATTGTGACGGTAAGCAAGCAAAGCTGCAATCTCTTTGTAGACAAGTCAAAATGCAAAGTAAGACTCAAGTAGCTCACGTAATGCCATTTCCAGGTAGCTTGGGAACATTTCCCTGTGCGCAAATTACCTGGTAACAGGTGCACACCCGTTGCTAACTGGTGCGCACCCGTTGGTATCGGATGCGCACCCGTTTTGTTTTTTTTTTACTTATGTTTTTTTTATTTTTACTTCAAAAAGATTTTTTTTCTTCAATGTCCCTTTAGGGGCTCCGTACAATGTTAACTCTTATTGGACTGTTGTATTCTGCAAACTCAGCACTGAGAAGCTGTTTATGAAACAGATTTTACTGAAGTAAGCAGCACTTTCAGTCCTGTACAATTAACTTGCACCTTAAAGTCCCACTCCAACCATCTTTTTAAATATTGAAAAAATGTTCCCAGTGGTCCTTTGAGATTATGCCATTTTTAGCCAAAATCAAACAACCTGTCTGTCATTTTTCATGGACATGGTTTCTGCAAGCAGCAGGAGTTCATCAGAAATTTGACTCTGAGTTGTGGGCAGAACAGTTGGCAGGGAGTGAGCCTGCGCTTTCTGCTTTCTTCCCCTAGCTTACAGCCCCTCACTCCCCTAACCTTTAGGACCATTAGTGGTACAACAACAATGGCGAGCAATATCGCAGCTATCCAGCCATACAATTCTGAGCCAGATGTCAGCACAGATGGGGAAAACAAAGAAGTTCATGGAACTTTTTTTCTCCAAGTTGATGCATCTGTACGAAGCGGAGCAGGGAGCTTATCGCCTGCTGATTGTAGTTTGTACGTAACAACTACAAGCTTTTTCCAACTGCCATTTTTCGTCTGCTCCTGATTTCCCACAATTTGAATAAACAAAAACTCAGAAATGCAATTTTAATCTTAATTTTCTTAATATATGTCCTCCATCATGAGAAAAATGCTTCAAGAACATGTTAAAAGCAGTCTTGTTTTAAACTAAGCAGAAGCCTCTGACACTGACTGAATTACAATTTTGCACACATACGTATTAGTGCAAAAGCATTTGTCCGCTCCAGTGCTTTCATGATATCGGGCTACACACCTGCTTAGTGAGGATCCCCTCACTAAGCAGGGGAAATTGTTTAACCCAAAAGGCTCAAGGAACATAAAACATCAAATAAACAAAAACTATTGAGAGCATGCACTTTCTCCCTTGAGAAAGTTTTAGTAAAAGGCACCAAGTAAAATTGGTTTTAATCCAATTTGAACATGGTCTTGCTTGCACAATTATCCTAAGCTTCCTATACCTCTTCCTGGATTACCTCTGTGGTCGTCTTAACTTTCATTGTTTTGTAGTAGGGTGTTAACTGCACTAAAGCCTGTAGTCTGCAAGTTGCCAAAGTGTCCATTAGGTTTCTATGTTGTATAATTGTCCAAGGCCATAATTTTTAATGGTGACATTACGTCAATGTTTCTAAAAGGGTATCCATTAATAAATTAAAATCTTGGGGGGTAAGTTGCAGGCAATAACGGTGAAAAATAAAAAACAGAACTTGCTCTGGATTCTGTGGTATGGATGTGAGCATTTTTCTCAATTGAACTCAAGACCATATAGTGGTTTTGGTATGACTGCATTGAAAAAGAAAGACTTGAAGACTTTTCTTTCCCTGTTAAAGCCACTGGGAATTGAAAAAAATTGTTCTTTTTACAAAAAAAAAAAGAGAGAGAAGGATGTAAATCCAACAAAGTTGCTCAGACAAATGCTCAAGCTTTGGACAGACATAGCCAAAGACAAAAACCCATTAGATACTTTGTCCAATAATTAGATTAGACTTTTGATTTCTCAGACAAGCAGAGAGTTAGAAAGTGTTAAATCCCCCCATGCACAACAGGAAGGTGGCAGGATCTTTTTTTTAGTGTGCTTTGTAAAATGTCCTGTCTGGTTTAATGGCAATGATAGGCAACACAAATACTTAAGCCAGCAATACCAAGGTAAAACAGCAATAAGCCATCATGGTTTTAAGTTTAAAGCTGTTACTTTAAGCTTGTTCTGACTGGACTTACTACACCTCCTTGTCACCCACTATGTACTTTCCATAGACATTGGCACAGTAATAGTTTTAACGGTTTTAATCGTCTAATAATACATACGTCCTGGAACTTTGTAATCCTGCTTTGGAATGATCTTTGACTGGGTTATGGCCTACACTATTAACGGATGCCAATGTGTTTGGCTTGTGAGTCGTATCAGAAAACGTAGCACTGATGTAATGACACTTTTGAAAATGACTGAACTTTTACACTGGGCTTCAACAAGTTCTATTTTTCATTAAAAAAAGCTGGATTGATTTAAGATAAGGAAAGCATTTACGAGTCTTTTTAACCTGAGACTCTCTGATTTCATGGGTAAAAACAAACCCAAAGTTTAACATCAAGTCCATGTTGGTGGAAGAGATGGAGCTAACTAAAATCCCTTTTTTTTATACCTGACCATATCCATCCAGTTTTTGTTATTTTTAGTGCATTTTAGATTAATAGTAAATTATAATGAAGAGATGCGTTGCCAGATGAAGTTTTTTTTTAAACTAATTTTCTATGCTGATTGATATCACATTCTGTTATGATTTGTTTTACTATAGCAACTTAAAGATTTTCTACAGCTTTCCAACAGTTTACATAAGAAAAAAGATTTCATTTTTCCATATGTAACCTCTTGTAAAATAGAAAAAAAAATGTCATCAAAAGCCCCCTTTTCATTCTAATGATCTCCAAAACATTTTTTCAATCCCTGTGGATCTATTTCCTGGCAGGATCAATGTATTTTTCTTACTGAAGCCCCCCTTTAAAATCCTACTTGCTCACTTTGGTAAAGGACACCATCTGTTGGCCATTAAAAGCTTGGGAGGGGACCACCACCCCTTTTCCTTTTAGCATGCTTCAAGTCCCCATTACCAAAGTATGACCTGACCGTCCCCCGTCAGAAAACTGGACGCACAAACTGCCCTCTCTTCCAGATTTGGATCATTTCTGTTCCTGCAAGTCAATTTATCACTCAAGTGAGCCTTGCCTGGCTTTGTGTATGGATGACCCTCTGTTGATCAGGTTTGGCAGCACTGCAGAAAATCCCACAGGAACATGTTGTGCATGTATCCATCTGCCAGTGATAAACCATCCAAACCTACTTGTATGTGTTTGTGTGGGGATTTGGGAATGCTCTGCTAAAGCGCCTGCAAATTTGTGAGGACTGATCGGAGCTTACAGATGTCAGGACAACATTTCTCCTTGTGACTCCACAAACTAATTATAAGGACTACGATGAGGGTTTGCTCTAAAATTGAGACAGCAAAGTAATGTAAGAAAAGATCGCAGAACCTTGGCTCATAAATATTTCCAAACTATTCATAGTTCACACTTACCTAAATGTGATCCAATGTGTGTGGGTTTTTAAGATCTATCACATCCTTTTTTTTTCCGTCTGGCTCAATTTCCTTTTGAAATATAACAGACCTTGTGCAGATTCTTTACTTGAGCAAAATTGATGGGAAAAATGAGGATTGAATTTAAATTTATACAAACTTGTGTGGAACGCCCACGTGTGTCATTATAAAAACTCTGGTTTATGAGAATCACCATGGTGACCACATTTTGTGTAGACTATGGATGAAAAACATACTAATCAATGTGTCCTGTTTGACCAGAAATCACATCCATTTTTAATAAGCTGGAGTTGATCTGTGAATTTTCAGCACCTCATTAGGTAGTTTTGTCAAGAACTGCATCTGAGGTTATTCATCTTGACAAAAAGAATCTGCACAGTTCAAGTGGTAAAAACCTCAGCAAAGCTTCACAATTTGTATTTTCTGCAGCAGATTCCCTGTTTGAAAATGCACAAAAAGGCAAATGATATCTTCAGTTTAAGGGATATGTGCTTCTTTGCATCAGTACATTATATTGTGCTGTCCTTCTGATCAATAAGACAAAACAACAAACTCAGAAATCCAGGTTTAGTTGAGGACACAGATCCACTTTGTGTGTCTGTAAGTCTGTAATGTGCTTCTATATACGTAGAATGGAATCAGGACAGGCCCCTAACATGGCAAGTGCTAGACTGAGTGTTCCTGATAGTCAAGCAACTGTGCTATTATGCAACAATCGTGACCATGCCAGTGATGGACAAAGAAAGAACAGAGACGGAACAGGAGGCAGAGAGGACAGTGTGGCAGGACTGGAAAAGTCACTAAGAAAAAAAAATTTGTACTGAGAGAAGGACTGAAAGTTGAAGCTTTTTGGGATGCTTTGTTGTTGGCCAAGGCTCTACAAGAGCGAGTTGTAAACTATATTTGGACGAGGCTCAGGCAGCGTGTGTGCATTTAAAGAATGCCAGCATATCCATGGGATACATGCACTTTGCCCTTGCACCTGTAACACTAACCCCAGCAGTCAGTGAGTGCTCCCATGTTGGTGTGTGCACGTGCAGGGTTTTTCTCCTCTCTAATGTCCCCCATTATCCCCAAAACTTTTTCATGCACACATTTAGAATATTTTAATACACTTTGAAGATACAAGTTATTTCATGAAAGTATTGCTTAATTTACGACATGTTGAGTTTTTCTCTTATATTATTACATGGCCAAAAGCCCAAGGATATAGGAGCCAAATAAAGTATGAACTTTTGGAGTGTTATGTTTGAAAGAAATTATATACCTAGTTATCGCCATCATTCTTCCGCTGGAGCCTCGATTGTGATCTGGAGTTTGGTGATAAGCCTGGCTCACCGCCATCCTTTCCATCTAAGCAGTAAGGGATATCAATGAGATCAAGGCTGTTTGTGGGCAGCCAAGCTCTTACACAACAAACCTGTTAAATAATTACATGATGGATCTTGCCTCTCTTATCTTTGCATGGAGGGATTATGTTTTTGGAACTGCCACAAGGTGTTCAGTATCAATTCTGTGGAGCATTAAAATGTAGGCCAAATTTTAAACAATCCAAAAAAACACATCTGGAAATCTTCAGTTTGCTTTTCTTCTTAAATTAGAAGTATGTTTTCTTTCACTTAAACTGAAGTTAAAGATGCAGCCCACATATGATTAGTTTAGAGTAGTTCAATGTCTCAAGTGGAAAAAAAATCATTCACCTGATGTTTTTATTGTTCATTTTAGCCAGTTAGAAATCTAAGAGATGTCAATTTTGTACACACCTTAAAAAGTAACTTTTTTAGTTTTATATTCAAAAAGAACAAAAAGAGGGCTGCTTCGAGGAAGCGTCAAGTCACAACCAAAAAATGTCAATCTAACTGTTTCTTGGCGGGTTATTTTTGTTTGTTGAAAAGGCAGATATTTGGCTTAAAAGTGACTTCAAAACATCAGAATACATTTGGAATTTCTTGCAATACAATTGGATATTTTCGCATGATCTATTACTACAAATTAGCATTTGAACCTGCGTGAAAAGTTACCAAATTTTTAAAGCAAATTAACTAGACTAATTAGTCAAAATGGTTATTTACCAACAATTTCCTTTCTCTTGGAAATAATTTGCAAAGCGAGCGCTCTAGAAACTGCATTGTTCCTTGGCAGTCATCTGATCAACAGCAGCAGGTCATGAGCTCTGCATATCATAACGGAGCAATCTGCTGCAGGGAAAAAACCAACAATATCCCCTTCTTACCTAGAGATTGCTTTGCATGAAAACATGAATACACAACACACATGTGCAGACACAGATCCTGTGCACACACATAACCAACAGGCATGCATGCCCACACACACAATCGCCCACGCACACCCTTGGAAGAAGACACTCACACTCCGCCCCCATACAGTCCATGTCAGTCCATCTGGGATCATTAACACTATGTTAATGAATATAGGTCTGGGGCCAGGAGCGTTTCAGGGAGTGACAAAGGGGAACTGAACAAGTAGCACTGGGGTTTTGAAAATAGAGGAGCATGGTGATTTCCTTCAGAAAAATGCATGTTTGCTTATATTTGTTGAGAAGTATGTCAATAGTAATTGAAAAAAGGGGAATCAGCCTCTACAAAAAATGGCGGCAGATTGATTCAAAAACAAGCTGAAATAACAAGAAATGAACAAGAATTGATGAATGAACAAATGGCGCAGTAAGAGAGAGCTGAGCTTAGTGTGTTCTGACCATGGCAGATGAGAGCTTAATGAAAATACCCAAACAGATGAGCAGAAAAAGGGGAAATGAAGCAGAGCAACAGATGAGCTAAGAAAGCAGGCAGCCACAAAGGCAAGGAGATAACAAATGATGCCAAAGGCAACGTGTGTTGATTGGCAGGGTTAAATATTTAACTGGGGCTTGTTTGTGCCTTCATGTGCTGCTGTGTCTGCGAGTGTTTTTTGTGTGAACGTGTCCATGTGAGTCCTTTGGAAACAAAAAGGAGGACAGAGTAAGGGAACAAGTGGAGTGTGCCTGTTGACTGAGAGAGTTAATGATTCCTGTGGGTTGAATAGTGAGACGGTGTTAGTCCGGGAAGGAGGGAGGTGGCTCATTTACCCCCTGCTGTCACACGCGTGCAACACTGTCCTGGTTTGTGTGTGTTTGTAGCTTGATTTAATTGCGAGTCTGTCTGAGAAAGACTGCCTCCATGTCACCTCCAAGAAAAGGATGCTGGAAGAAAAAACCCCTACCATCTAACCATTTCTTCTCTAACTACAGGACAAAAGAAGACAATGAAGTGCATCCATGCGAGTTTCATCGCATGACCACCTGTATGTAGATGAATGGAGCCGGTAGACTTGTCTTTGTGTGGCTGGAGAAGAAGCAGCTTGGCTAAGTGTGTCGCTATGAGCCAAAGGGACAAGCCCCCCCAGGAGGCCTGGGGTAAAAGGACAGAGGCCAGCAGGGTGACAAGCTGTCCAAGTGTAGATGAAACAATGTCAGATGTTAACAAGTCTAAGCTAGAAGTAATGACAGGGGTAAGATGAACAAAAGGCAGCTGCCTAAAATACAACCTTTGATCTGCTTGGGTCAATAATGGGCATATTGCAGTGATTTAGCCCTTTGATGCGCCCATTAGTTATGTCAGCAGTTTAATTTCTAGATAGGCTTTTCTCTGCAGCTAAATCTGTGTCTTGTAAACACGTCTGCATGGTGATTAAGAGGCAGGAAACGTCAACTGAAAAGGGAAAAAACAGAAAAGGCTAATTATGTGCAAACAAATACCAAATGGAAATCAAATTATGACAAAGACTGGAACCTTTTTATGTAAAATCACGTCTTAGACACTGTGGAAAAGCAACATTGTCATCATTTTCTATAGTTTGTTTCGTGGTGATTTTAGCACATATAGAGGACCGTAGCCATAACAGAAGTCCTGTACATAGGAACTTAACCCAAACCCTTGAAATCACAAAGTAGAGATTGGTCCTATTGGATCAACCATTTTTTAAATTGTTGCTGGACATGCAACAAACATTGCATAATGAAAAGGACCCACATATTTGTCAGTCTTATGCCACTCCTCATAAAGTCCTGATTTGTCCTATAGTTGACATGCCAGATCTGTGAATGAAGAAAGTGAAAAAATATATACATAAATATTTATATATCTTGTTGCTTTACAAAAGAACAGCATGTATTGACCAATGTGTGACATTGTGAAAAAATAACAATGAAAGATGACATAACTCAAACATAAATACTCCAAATACAGTAGGCCTTGTTGGTTGAGATTGTGTGGACAAAAGGCAGAAACACAAATCAAGCTTTCAGTCAACCTGGTTGAGTTTGAATGGTATAAATGTGAGTGTTGCGCAAATACTGTCATGTGCGGGAGGCTCGAGAGCCTGTAGGACCCAGGCGCAGAGATGGGAGGCAAACGGGTTCAAGAGCAAGGGGTTTAATTATAACAAAAAGCGCTGCAGAGCAGGATGACAAAACAAAAACTCACTGTGGCGGGGCATGAAACATGGCATGAACGGACGAAGACACATGAAGACGTTAAACACATGACCAGAAGTTAATGGACCAACACAGGAGGAAGGCAGAGACAGAACTTATAAACAGACAGGGCAGACAAGACACAGGTGAACACAATCAGGGCAGATGGGGACCAAAGGAAGTAAAACTCAAGAAACAAGACAAGACAGGAAACCTTTCAAAATAAAACAGGAAACAGAACTTAACCATGACAGAACAAGACAGAAAGCAAAAACCAATACAAAAGAAACTCAAACCATGACAAATACTGTAGCCTATATTATAAGAATAAAACAAAAACATGTTTGGGAGTCCAATGCAACTAAGGACAAACACAAATTTAATTATGAGAATACTTGCACTAACAAAAAAATGTGTATGTTAAAAAGCACAAGAAAATAGCTGTTACATCTTGTTACTTAAACTGAATTTAAAATGTGATTTACAGTTTTTAAAGGACATGCCGTTTCTGGTGAAAAGTCTGCCTTAGAGTACAACTCCATATGACGACATAAAGTCAGTGTAGACAAAAAGACGTAAAACGTGATCAGCAGGATGCTACCTCGCCTCTCCCCATGCCATGACTTTCCAGCATTAGGGATAAGTTTACTCCTACACGCATTTCAACCCTGATAAAAACAAGAGACCGGTTGTCACATGTTTTCTTTTTTTTCCAGCACACACTCATTAGAATGGCTGTCAATCAGTTTTTTCCACCAATCCCATTAGGCTTTTGTTTTGGTGTGGCTCACGCCCAAGTTTTCCATGACTTTATAGTAACACCCCTATGTCACTAAGTTGTTTGGACAGTTTCACTCCACCCTATTTTGATTGATTATCTCTGTTCTATTAAGCTGTCCTTTGTCATATTTTGTGTTTTTGTGTCAGAACAAACTTCACCAGATGCCATCAGATGCAGACAGAAGTCTGTAACCAAACCTTATTACTGCCTGAGGGAAAAAGAACTAGATCTGAAGGGAGGAAACAGGACAGCAAGGCAAAACAAAAGTAATAAACTTGAAGAAGCATTTTTTTATTGGTAGTCCACTGTAAAAAACATTCACTAGAGCTATCCAAATCTTCATTCTCTTTTTTTTATTGATCTCATCACTTCACCAAGACTGCCCTAAACAAGATTGTTATTTGTTGTAGCTGGCGGAAAAAGAAAATCCATCATTGCCAGGAACAGGTAAAACCAAAAGGCTCTTTCTCCTAATGAAACTAGCTTTCCAATTTCAGTATTTCCACATCAAGCTAAACAACTTGTGTGCGTGACATCTAGAAATATGGTCTTTGGAAATAAACCAACTTGGTTGATGTTTCTGGGGTTTTACAGTTTTTTCCCTGACTTCCTGTTATCTGCTTAAGGAACTGAATGCGTTTTTTTTTTAGGTGTTGCTTACTATTTAGTATTTTCTTACTGTGGCCGACACGGCTCACACTACATGCATAGGAAACAACGTAACGGCATAAACCGAAGCACAACAGAAGTGTCATACAACGGGAATGAGGAACAAACGTATTTACTTCAGTTTCAAGCTATTCAGCGCTTCTTAAGAAGTGCGTGATTTTTGTACTAGATAACATTATTTCTTACCAACATACTTTTTGTTAGACAAAAAGTGTTAGACGCATATGTACCTATGTTAAGAGCTGGCTAAATTTATATTTTTTGACAAATGTATATTAGTAAGAAATCACGTTATCTTGTACAAATATCATGTACCTCTGAAGAAGCGCTTAATAGCTTGAAACTCTTTTTTGCCCAATGTAGACTTGATCAAGGGTTTGTACCCTGAGGCTCTGGAACCACGTATGGGTCTTTTGTCCCTCCATTGGCTCTATGGCTTTAAAGAAAAATGCTAATGCTTTAAAAAACAATAACAGGGAGCATTTTTAATTTGAAAGGAACTTGTACGTGATGATGTATAAACTGAAATGGGAAAAAAAACAGAAAAGGCTAATTATGTGCAAACACATACCAAATGGAAATCAAATTATGACAAAGACTCTAACATTTCTATGTTAAATGACGTCTTAGACATGTTTAAACTAAAATAAAATAAAATTGTCATACATAAATGCTCAAAAATATAACACATTTCTACTCTAAATTGTCCCTAGGTGTGAACGTGAGAGTGTATGGGTGTGAGATTTGTGGCCCTGCAACAGACTGTCCTGTCCAGGATGTCCCCTGCCTTCCCCCGGCCAGGATAGGCTCCAGCCGCCCTGTGACCCCGAAAGGGACAGAACAGTTTTAAAAGATGAATGTATGAATGTTGTACTGTAATTCAAATAAAGCAAATATTTGAAAGCTAAATGTTATGACTAAAAGGCTTTACTACCTCAAAAAACAACATATAAGTATATATGTTTTATTTTTTTCTCCAAACGGTGAAGTGCGACTTTGTGGCTCTTATTGGGTTTTAGTCAGGAAGAAACCAGCCCAAACGGATCTTTTGTGTTAAAGGTTGCAGACCCCTAAACTAGATGGCCAGAGTCTCATTCCGGATGCCATCTTTGGTCACCAATAGCAACCAAGCTGTCAGTGATACCTATAGTGAAGAATAACAACTTTGTAAATGCAATTGATACACGTGTACGAACTGGAGATCCAAGCCATCTGACTATTTTCTGCAACAGCAGAGAGGAAATGTATTTGTAGGTCGTGAAATTCTAAATTGGCACTACCGCCTTGCTACACTGTTGGTTATGTGTTACATGAATACATCATGAGGAGATCCTAAGTATGAGCAGCAGAAGTCTGCTGGCAGCGAGAGACTCTCACAGTCACTGCGAGTGTTGTATCAGGGTGAAAACTTAGGTCTTGGAGGTCGTAAATCATACGTTTGTTTTGAAGCTGCTGAGGCTGTGTTTCCATTTTTTGCGTATTTCCACAGAATCAAGACATTATCAGATCCTTCATTTGTAAGCAAAAAACCTGAAGATGCATGTTGAAAAGCTATTGCTCAATAACTATTAACAGCAAAATGGAAATCACTGCTTTGCGTCATCAGGATTCTTTTTCTATTTCTTTTTTAAGTTGTTCCTTTTCCGAGCAATAGTAGCATGGAAAAGCACCCTGTGATTAACCCCCCATTGCCTACAGCTTCTACAGTCAACAGTGTCTGGGTAAGATTCGGAGTTTCAGAGCGTGTATGTACTTGCCCAACCAAGCCTTGGATCAGGCAGACTGTGCACACAAACACACACACACAAACACACACACATACGCACAGGCACCGGGTATCCCCTCCCTTCTCCCTAAAGCTTTGGAGCTCAGAGCCAGACCGCCTCGGCATGCATCCCTGCCTTGGGGTGCCCTCTCAAGCTGAGGCCACAGATCCACGACACTCCGTGGTCTGGACTTTATCCTTCCTATCTGCGTTTTTTTATGAAGATTTTGGTTCAGATAAAGAAGCAAAATGGAGACTGGAAGATTAGACTAACTGATGCGACGACAGTGATACCCACTATCTGATGGCATGCAGTCTGTTTGTCATTGTTCAACAACAACAACAACAACCTGCAAGAATACAATGTACAAACTTTCGCTGTAAGAATTCAGAGATGATCTCCAGGACATGAGCCGCTGTGCAGCAACACATTTGCAACTCAGTTTCTAAATACTCAACACAATAAAGTTGCCGATTACAAAGAGTTTCAGCACACCAGTGTTACAACAACACTGATGCATTGAAAGAAACCAAAAAACATGGTGAGTCACTGTGACACGCATCAAAACATAATTTCTACATTCAGTTTCAACACGCACGTTTGTACGGTGATGCTTTATGCTAAGTTTTATTGACTTGTTAACTAAACATCTAAACATTGCTGCTTTAAGACTGGTCAAAACTGTCAGATATGCCAGACTTGATCTTAATAAAGCAAGAAATAAGTGATCAACTCACAAACATAATACAAAATGTTCTTCAACCTAAATGTTTATTCATTTATTTTCAAAACTGTAATCAAAGAAAAATAATTGTTTTGGTTCTTATCCAACATATTTAACACATTTTTCTTACATAAGACTTTACTGAGACTTCAGACAAGACATAATATCAGGCACTCAAACGGAGGAGCTGTTAAAATGCATGAAACACAAGATTACAAGTGTTGACAGGGAAAATTATGATCTTCTTAATGTTAGGGTATAACTCAAACGGGGGACATTTTCTCTGCGATTACTTAACTGTTACATTCAGAACAATTTGTCCAAGTATTTTTAAATCATTTTTTGTAAATGTTTTTTACAATTTCTCTGCTTTTTTTGTGGTAACTTTTACATTTTTTTATGTAACATTAATGAATGATTGTATCAATGCGTTTATTTTGATTGATCTATAAATAAATAGTTACATCATATAAAACTCAATCCTTCACTTTATCACTAATCCTTTTACCCTTTTTATATATTTTATATTGTCATACACTTTGTAAGAACCAACTTAAAAAAGCCCCTGGTTCATCCTGTCCTGTTCCAGATTTTTTTCTCCCTGAAATGATTTTATTAGAACTCCAGAAGGACTTTCAGCGCGTGTTTGTAGAGTTTGCTTGCATGTCTGCGCGCGCGCGTTTGTCTTGTTTTGGCTGCTTGAGGGCGCCTGCCCCCAGCTGGGCGGGGTTTAAGATTTCCTTAGCTGCTATTGGTGGGAGCCCAAAAGGGGGCGGAGACACTTCGGGAAAAAACAGACAAGATGCGCTCCAGCGAGGCAGTCAGCAACTGAGATTTACGCAGAACCGCGTCTTAACTAAATAACAGATCTTTGTTGACTAGGAGAGGAAAAAACACAACAGCCTGACGTGATTTGTCAGTGCAGAAGTGATCTTTTGGTCGTCATCCCTCACAGTCCTTTGCTGCAGTCACCTTTGCAGGAAAAAGTTATGGATGTTGTGTGTCTGATCATGTGCTTGGCGCTGACCGCTGGTGCGTGGATCGCCTCCGCGGAGAGACACAGCGTATACTGGAACAGCTCCAACGCAAAGTAAGTGTGTGTGTTTTCACTAAATGTATCCTGCAGCTTTTTTTAAAAAATTTTTAATACCTTCTTTAGATCAGTAACTTTATGTAACTTTCTTTGCAACATTTTACGCATATCAGCTGTCGTCCTTTGCGCCAGTTTTCTCAATGCTTTCCTTCATATCACAGTGTGAAGGAAGTCCGATGCATTCAAAGCAGTAGATGATGTCTGACAGATGGACACACTGACCACTATATTTAACCGCAGCGCGCAGACACTTGCATTCTGTGATAGTAGAAAATAGACCGACAAGTATGAACTTGGCCCGCGGAGTCTGCGTGGTCTGCACCTGCGCGCGTGTCATGGAAAGCAGAATTACCCAATCGATTTGAATCACGAGAGTTAATTGCTTAATAGGGATTTTATCCACAACGTCAGTTCTCGGTATCTGTTGTTCACGGTCACGAGAGAGACGGCGTGAGTCATGGCGATGGAACTGGTGATTGGGTTTGAGGTCAGAAATGTAAATGATATCCGCACACTAAAGGGATCGATTCAGCTTGACATGTACTTGTTTTATTGAGCTTTTAGTGTGGAAACTGAAGGAGGATATGTGTTTGTTTCTTTGTTTTCTTTCTTAAAGGTCAATTAAGAAAAATAAGAGCAAAAACTATTATGGACGTTAATTGAATTAGTGGCTTTCTAGTTGCCCTTAACAAAGACAATATGCAGAGGATTAAAACAATAAGTCTGCAACTGGATAAAAAAGGCAAATTGTACTCATAATTGGATAAGAAGTCTAAAGGCAAATCCTTATGTTAGAGTGGTGTCACAGTCTGACCTCTCCTCTCACCTGAGACAGCTGGTGACCCCTGAGACAGTGGCTGCAATCTACCAAAACCAAAGGAATATGGAGCGACAGAAGATTTTCTCTAAATGGGACAAACAGATAAGAGAAGGATGGCAGATGGAAAGAATGGCATGGTCCAGTGTAAAGTGGCATCTCTAATCTCACCCTGAACTATTTCTGCTGGCAAATGGGAGTTGCATAACTAGATAAAAAAACATCATAGAATAACACTGATCCCTTCTGCTGTATGGCTAAACATAGACCCTGACACAGATAGACGGACAACTTTGATGCATAATCAACTTTTGACATCACATCCGCACACTGATGGAATTATAAAAAAAAGCTCTCAAATCAGCAAGAATTTAGCGCCCCCTAAATCCCCCTCCTCCTGCTGCTCTCTCGTCTTTTGGCCATCCTCTTTTCACTCTTGTTGAACAGCTGACCACCTGCCCAGAACTTCTATTTTATGATCAATCAGTCACCTGCTTAGTGCATCAGATAGATCCTTTAGGAATTGTTGACAGAAGAAGGCCATGGATAATTGATGCTAATTGATTTCTTAGTCTCTCTGTGAGCTGCAGTGATTTGTCTTGTAGTAGGGCAGTGACCAGATGGTAACAGTCTGCCCATTCATGTTTGGTGCTTTAGAAACACACTGCTATCCCTGGAGGTTGTGTCTTAAGTCTCCAGCAAGTTTTTGCTTTGTGTGACTTCGTCACCGGTGCCTATATATCCTGTACTTCTAGTCCTGTCCAGATTCTCCACAGCGATTGTTTGTGTGCTAAATCCCAAATTGAGTCTGGTCCAGTCTTGTTTTTTCACTGCGTGCCTGTGCTTGCGTCGGCTTCATTAGTGTGTGAGGAAGAGGTCGGACCAGTGCTGCCCTAAACTGGCTTTGAACAGACAGCCGTCTTATTTCTGTTGTGGACTGACAGCTCGTAACCGTGTTTATGTGTGTGTCTCCACGTCAGAGTAGAACAGGGAGTGGCCGACAGCCGTACGGAGACAAGATAAATGTGTGACTCACACTTACATGAACTGGGGGGTTAAAGCAACGACTAGGATGTTAATATTAGCCTCGGCCAGCATTCCACGTTACTGTTACTATAGTCAACACTGTCAGCTGTGCGTGCGTGTTGGAGTGAATGTTTTTTTCCCCCCTCTGTACCTGTCTGTTCCACTCATCTTTTTACTCCTACTCCTCTCTAACAGCTGGGACTCCTCCCAGGCTGTCCTCAGGCCCTCATACCTTAATCTTTTTATCTTATTAATTAAAGGAAGATCTCTTTCTTGGATGCTGCTAATATCCCATTCCTCCTTTTTTGTAATATGGGGTTGCCCTCATCTCTCTTCCAATTCCAGTTTGTAGGCAAACAGTCAGGATATTGCTGAAATTAAATAAATGGCAGCAGCTAAAGCAGTAGGGCCTGCTGTTACACGTCACCGTGACGATAGGTTTAGAGTGAAAGTAGTCGATTTCACCCTCATCTCCGTGCACTTAGTACATTCTGTCTCTTCTTGTGTTTCTTTTTACTTTTTATCCCCCGGCCCTCATCCCGTCTGGTTGTTAATCTCCCTGGAATGAGAACACACACACACACACTGACTAACAGATTACAGACAGTTTGTAATCTGACCACCTGACCCACAGACACAAAACCATCATCCCGCCGGCCTCGCTCTGCTCGCGCTTATGACTCTATGATCCTGTGATGTAACCACTGTTCTCTAATCTCCAATCGAATCCATCAGAACAATCAATTACGAGCTGCATCTCCATTTGTGCCGGCCGTTGGTCATCAGAGAGATTTGTCAGTACAGTAACTCCTGCTGACATAACGGCGCTCTCACCAATCATCCCTCATCCCGCTGTTTTCTCTCTGCTCTTCCTCTCGCCTCCTTATCAGTGGTCCAGACTTCCTGCCCCCTTTCTTTACTCCATTGACCTCACACTCTTTCTGACAGACCTTCCAGTGTTTTTGCCAGAGTACTTTTCCACCTAAAAGGACAGGACAGCCCTCAGCTGTGGCTTTACTAACATTAGTGAGGCCTGCTTTCACCCGTGAGTGTGGTCAAGCATGCCTGTGTGTGTGTTTGGGTCTACACTGCTCATTCATAGCATTGTAGGCATACCTCAGTATTGGTGTCCATTTAGGGCTCACTGTCGCCCCCATGAAGGTGGAACTGGGGACAGATGGAGCTCTGTTCTTACACTTGAAGGCTGTTTAGGATTAGTTTATTTAACACTTAAAAAATCTGCGTTTTTTGCAGATTCTTAAGTAAGCAAATTAACTCTTTGTGACCACCTCCCTAGCATATTAAACCAAGCTCCATACCATTTAGGCTTTTTCTATTCATCACAGAATGGAAGGGGGGGCTAAAGATGAGGTGGGAAGAGTGAAAGGCTTTCTGGCAGCAAAAACATGGGGGAAGGGGAAGTCGGGGCATGGGTGCAGGGCAGGAGAAGGGTGAAGGGCGGAGAAACAGATTTGTGTTGAGAAATTAGCCTGAATGAAGAGCTTTGGTTTATTATGTCAGGGTGTTAAGGCGGGACCCAATAGAAGATATGGCGGGGGGTGGGCTTGTTTTCTGAGCAATAATAGAGTGGTAGACAGAGGGAGGGGAGAGGGGACAGTGATGGATGATGGGAGAGGTTTTTGAGCAAACGAGAAAAGGAGAAAATTTGAATTGCAGAAATGATCATCCTGCTGCAAACGATGCTTGATTTTGGAAAACTGGTTGGGAATGTGAGGCAATAATTTGCATCGGTGCAAGGTGTCTGATGTGTTCTCTTCTGTTAGATTGAACTAGAAGTTGATGTAAAAGGACTTTTCATTGTGCATTAAATTGGGCCTAATAGAGCAGCTAAACCCACAGTGACAGCTCCTCAGCCACTGTGAATGGATGTGTGAATCTGTCTTACCACAGTTAATGAATCGGGTATTATGTGTACAGCTCATAGGGGAAGTGTGTGAAAGTGGGATAAGGCATTTGATCAGTGCGCCTTTGGAGCGCTGTCCAAACCACAGGGCCCCTGTTGTGACATTCCACAGTGTGCACAACCTGCACACCAAATGGAGGCGGAGGGTTCAACTTGCTGGTGTTTAAGTACCGTGGGCGTGTTCCTTGGATGTGTTGTGTTGCCTGAAACAAATGCTATCAATTGCAACATGAACTGACTTTTTGGGGTGGAAAAATAAAAACTAAAGATGGGGGGTGATGGGCAACTAAAGGGGGACAGGAAAGGGATGGCATGACAAAGACAAAAATAGGAGCAGTAAAAAAAAAAAGAAAGAAAGAAAGGGCAACAGCAAGACTTCAAAGTTTCACTAAAAAGAGAGCCAAGTGTTGGAAAAGTCACCTACTACAATAACCATCAGATCATATACCAGCATATACCCTCACAACACACACCCCTTGCCAGCTGACGCAAAAGCTAAAGTAGCTTAGGAGTGAGAAATGACCTGCAGAGCGGAACAAAGACAACAACCTTCCACCCTCACTGTTTACCCACACATCACTCACATGAAGCGCACACACCCACAAACACACAGGAGACTTCACTAGGCCCTGACAAACAGATGTGCTCATGAGCCTGGGGCACAAGACGCCCTGAATATGGGTCTTCAGAGAATCTCATGAGTGAGCATGCCGAGAGAGAGGAAAGTGTGTGGAAAATAGGGTTGCAGCGACTCACACAGCTGGCTCTCACAAAAGGTCTATCAGTTTTATGCGCCTCTTGCTATCATGAGAAATCCTGGCGAGGGGGGAGCGCCGTTGAGTGAAGACAGGCTGGCTGGACGCGTCGAGGTCGTCCAGGTTCCTTGATCTTTTGTCCACATAAAGATAACTCGATCTCATAAAACAGAATGCCTCCGTACAGACGCACACCCGAGACACAAACTGCACACAAGGTAGTGAAAACTCCACGGGGGTTTAGGTAGAGGGGTTGAAGGGGGCCTTGTAGCCTTCAGGCATTCTGTCTACCGGGAGGCAAAGGGTTTAATTACACCCCATTCAATCCTCCTCCCCCCCTTTTTTTTACAGAACACATTGGCCCCAGACCTCTAACAGCTTTTAATTAGACAGGCCAATGGAGAAGGGGAGGAGCAGGGGAAATGAGGAGGTGAGGAGAAGGATAAAAGGAGTTTTCTCAAAGTGCGAGTCATGAATGAAATTAGCAACAGAATCTGTCTGTTCGGTTGGCTTCTGACAAGCCTTAGTTTTCACGCAGAGGTCTGCCAGACCACTAACAAGGGCCCAGTGTGGGAAAAAGGTATGGCCCATAGTATTTAAACGGTTTCTCTGCTTCAGAGAGAACCACTTGAAACCTCAAAATGTCATGTCTATCCTGTTATTACTGCTTTGAATGGAAAAAAAAGGCAAAACAAGACGGGATTAGACATTATTTGGCCAATTAGGCTGCAGCAGACCCGTCTTTGTTCCTCTTTAATGAAACGCTTTCTTGGCAAAGGCAAACACAGACATAAACACACACCTGTACAAAAGTGCAGACATATACAAAAGGCTTTTTTTTCTCTAAGGTAAAGCAATGAATATAAATAATATTAGCACTGGAAAACAAGTGTGGGGCTCTGTTCTGCTAACAAAACATGTTTCGACAGGTATGTTGTCGCTAATTAATGCATTAGCGGCGAAGACACATACACAAGAGGAAGACAGAAGGGGCTGCAGGCCCTCTTTTTGGAGCCAGCTTGTCTGTAAGCTTGCCAGTGGGGGAGTGGGGGGGATCCTAACAGGAGCCACATCAACAGCACAAGAAGGGGTCAGAGCCACCACGTCTCAAGCTTTTGATGGTGCGAGAGCAGACATTGCAGCACACCGTGGCAGACACACAGAAGCTCGCGTCTTGTCACATTCAATCTCTGTAGTGCGCTAAACAAAACATCCACAAACAGCGCCTCAGCTCCAACACTGATTGAGTTTGCAGATTAAAACCTGTTGCCCCTGAGGATGTAACAAGAGTAATGCTCAAGTAAAAACTCTTTCCTCACCTCCTGCCTTTTGGCACAATGGCAGCGGACAAAAAAAATAAAAAAACAGCCCATCTCACGCACAACCTCGGCTTCATTGTGTTTACTTTAAAGGGTTTAGCCTTCAGATCTGTGATCCTGAAAAGTAAAACCAGTTTGTAATTTTTTTTACCCATATATTATGTTTCTCTTAGGTTCTAGTAAATGTGTCCCTAACCCAGTGCGTAGGTACTTATTAACAGTAAGTAAAAGCTTAACTCCAGGGAAAATTAAACACAGCTTGTTGGTGAAAGCCTTTTGACTCTCCCTCTCTGTTATTTATTAGATTCTAAAAAGCCAAAGAGATGAACAAAGAAGCGACAGTGCTTGAAAACTAAATAATGACTGAAGATGAGAAGAGAAAAAAGGAAGCCTTACAATCACTCCCTGCTGTGTCGTTAAAGAAATCTGTGAAAACAGGAGGGAAAGTCAGCACAGATGTCTTACTGCTTAAATTTACCTGGTTCTACCTTTATTTTGTCTATGGTTTTTCCTGAGCTGTCATTTATAGTCCTTTCATTGAAAAATTTGAGACTCCAGGTGTGCCTCCTATAATCTTAAACTTGATTGGGATCTTTATAGTAGTATCAGTGCACAAGCTTGCCAAACAAAGATTATCATGTGAAATCTTGACTGCCACCAAACTTGCTTTATCTCAATTTATTGTCAGATTGTTTTTCAGCAGAATATTGTGCTGTTTTGAGTTTCATTTCATTCGAATCAATGAAACCAACTTCTCTTTTTACTCAAAACCCTTTCCTTTCTCGTCTCACTTTTGCAGCTTCCTGTGGGACGACTACACAGTGGAGGTGCACATCAACGACTACCTGGACATCATCTGTCCTCACTACACCCACGGAGAGGTGCCGTCCCATCAGGCCGAGCGCTACGTCCTGTACATGGTGGAGAAGGAAGACTATGATGTGTGCAAACCTCACTCCTTCGATCAGCTCCGCTGGGAGTGCTCGCGGCCCTTTGCCCCACACGTTCCAGAGAAATTCTCCGAAAAATTCCAGCGCTTTACACCCTTCACCCTGGGAAAGGAGTTTAGACAGGGAGAGAGCTACTACTATATCTGTAAGTATCACTGATAGGAGTTTGGATATTTGTTTTTTTTATCAGATCAGCCTCTTACTATTTTGTTGTAGTTTTTTTTCTTCTTTATTAACTAATCTTTGCTATCTTTTTTTGTCTTTTCTAGCTAAGCCAATGCATCACCACGGCGCAGATTGCCTGAAGCTCAGAGTGGATGTAGTTGGACGCAAGGGCTTTTCAAAGACTTCCCTGGAAAAGTCCAAGGCAGACAAGACAGACAAAAGCTTAGATGAAGAAAATATAAAATTTTCTGCAGTTGGAGGGGTTCACAACCCTTCCAACCAACTCCCAGCAGGTGAGGGTTCTTTCACTAGTGCTGCATCTAATCCCAACTCAGCTGGGTGTGTTAACCATTCCAGAGCGATTACATTTCTTTTTTGTGCTGACCCTCTCTGTCTTTTCCCTCTTCAGATGATCCTGCTGCGATGGAGCCAAAAGTTCAGAGGAGCATTGGCAGCTCTGCAGCACAGCTCGTCTCCTTGTCGCTTTTCTTTACCATGATCCCAGTTTTATTTGCCCCAGTTCTACACTGAGGTGCACAAAGACTTTAAAAACAGACTTTTCCAATCCAATGCTGGTCATTGGAAACGATCACTCCGTTTTTTTTTTTTGTTTTTTTTATTGGAACTTTTTTATACAAGCATGGAAGGTGTGGTGTCAGTGTGTGTTTGACGTGTTTGTTCGAGTGAGTGTGGAGCGTGGATCACTCCAAAAGAAAAAAAGGACCCCAGAGACATTTTGCTACCCACTTTCCTTTGAGGATGGAAATTCTCAGTTCTAAACAGTGAAGATCAACATTTCTTTTCAGCCATTACTAACAAAGACTACAGGCAAAGCGATTTGGACTTAAGTTGAAACTAATGGAAGACTTTTGTCATCATGCCATGTTTTCCTGTGTTCTTATTGGTACAGCAGTGCTTTGTGTCTTAGCAAATGTTCCCTCATTTTGCTTCTTCTACATGTAGAGAAGTTATTGGTTTGTGTAATGTTTTTGGCAGTTGTCACAGTAGCATTAATATTGTAGGATCCTGGTCATGTTGTGTAGCACTCAGCTCCTGGTTATAACTCCTCAACTTTTTCAATTTAGAAAACATTGGTAATTTAAACTTTTGTTTTGAGAAATCAAGCTTTAATAAGACTAAGAAAGTGAAATTTTATATTTGTTTGTTTCTGTGTACATTAAAGAACTCAGATACTGAGATTGTTCAAATGTTTACATTTTGTTTCAGAATAAAAGCTAATTATACTTTCTGACAATTTTGCATCACTTGTTAGAGAACATTGTGAATAAATTTGCAACCAATAGGAGTTTCAGGAGCTGAGCTTCATCTGTACTGTTTTTTTCTCCTCATTTAAATGCAGTCTTGATTATGTCATGGTACACTGGCCCGATCATCAGAACCTCATTATAAACTGGGCTTCCCAGAATGCATTTGTTTTCTTTGCTTTGGTCCATTTGTTAAATGTTAATATGTAAATTTGTACATAAAAAAGTTATACGAAAGTGTTTTGAAATGTGAAAAATTTCTGATAAAATAAAAAAGAATATTAAAAAAAATAAACGGTCTGGTTTTTATCAGGTATGTTGACATTTTCTTTCACTGCAATGTTCTTTGGCTCTTGATATCCTACTGAAATCATGAAGGTTTTCGAGGATGACACAATTTATTGGCAAAGCCATTTGTTTCTCCGCCTGATGAAATCTCTCCAGCCAGCTCCAAGTTTCCACCCTTAGGTCTCTTCTTTTCCTCGTCTTTCATCCCTAGTGTGCAGCGTGACCTGGCTTAGGTTTCACAGTCTCAAAGCCAAACAGAAGAAGCAAGAGTTCACTTAAAAAGGAGAGTCCAGAGGGAGAGAGGGCCCCACTAGCAAACTGACAATTGGGTGTGAAGGTGTCACTCGAGCGTCCTTGCCTGCAGCCTTTCAACCCCCTTTCCCTCCATTTTTGCGCTTTCTTTTGCTCTCCTGTAAACCTTTTTGTGAGATAAAACCAAACGTCCTCAGACACAACTGTTCGCCGGAATGTGACGGTGCTCCGTGCACGTTCAGTGGCTGCAGACCTCAAATCTGACTGAAAACTGTCAAAAGTCACCGTGATGCGTAAAACCTATAGCGTATTCCTATAATCCCTTCACAAAACAAAAGCTGCTGGTTTTTCCATCGTGACGTCAAACCTAAATTGTATTACCAATGAAAACACACCCCATTCAGCTGTTTCTGATCAAAATTGAAAAAGAAAATGCCAGTTGATACATTTGTGTCAACTATAGAAAGATTCAAGAACCAAATTATGAAAAGGAAATGTGTATTAGTGATTAGCATTTCTCCATTTTTGAAGAAGCCATCAGCAAATTTATGAGTTCAAATCAAGTTTTATGCTTTTTAGGGGTATGAAATAACATCATCACTTGCTATAAGATTTACACTTTTTGTTCTTGCAATTCAAGAATTTGTTATAAGGCCAGTGCTGAGAAAAAATGCCAACTGTTACATTATATAGATATGAGATAATTACTAATATTTGAACGTGAAAGTAAAAAAAAAAATATCAGATTTAATGGCACAATGTGTCAACATTTTCAGGAATGTTAATTTATTTAGAAAAAGGAAAAATTAACGATTGAGGGAGAAAAATGTGATCTGAAATTACGTTAATCAAGAAATAGTTAAGAAGGGTAGTTTTTCCTCACCATTGGTAGATTATGGTCTAGAGCTTTAGCATGATAGCTTACTTACTATCAAATTTACTCAGTATTGAAAAGTCATTTAAAAATCTCAAATGTGCACACTTTATAAATCAATGAATGTAGAGTTGATAAGAAATAGTGGCATCTGTCAATTCCAAATCTTTAGAGGTATATTTCTTTACTTAAATTGAAGAGAAAAAAACAAGAATTTTTTTCTTCTACGAACTTTCTTAAAAACTCTACTTGTTTTGATGTCAACATTAGGTTGAAACTGGAACTGAACTGAAACTGAAAACTGGAAAGTTGGACTTTTCAAAAAACTCTGGTTAAAGTTTGATTTTAATACTGCAGTGCAGTCAGTTGCCATAAAGGTTTTTCATCACAGTTTAACATGTATTACAGTTTGTTTGCTCAGATGTCCCCCTTCAAATCTGATTGATTCACTGATGTGCAGACAAATGTGCTGCATGCCAGTTTGAACCTGTAAGCTTTCATAAGCTATTTGTGTTCAGTCGCTAAACTTTTCCTCAGGGAATTTTACCACTTTGTAGGTTTTACAAGAACAAAAACAGTCAAACAAAATTAAATTAAATGGATAATGTCAGATGTTCATGTAAATGCACAGTCTCAAGTTTCTGAATTCATATTCCTTCGCAATTATTCCATTTTGTCCCCACAGCTTGTCATTTTCCAGAGTTTTTTATTGATCAGCAGAGTAAAAACATGTTTACTCATTCAACTGGCAATGTAATGACTCCTGTTGAGCCTTTTATTCAATACAATTTTACCTCCAAAAACACTGAACTCAGAAATATTATTTGGTACGACAACATGACAGCAATTTTCAAACAAACTCAATGGAATATGACTGCTCTCATGAACATAAAAGATAGTTATTTTTTCCATTTCTTCTTCTTAGTTTGGTTTAGTTGTTACAAACATTGTGACAGTTTAGATTGACTGATTGTACAACTTTTCCTTTTATATCATAATGGTAAATCAAGGGTTGAATTTGTAAAAGCTTCATGAAAAAATACCTGAGAAAACGACAGATTTCTTCTAGAAGCGCCTGAGTAAAGATAGAAGCAATAAAGACGCGATTTAAATTTTGAATTAATAATAAATCAATTAAAGCCTTTTTTCTTCAGGGACCCAGCATCCATGATGCCCAAAAGAAAATAATAATTAATGTTCGTTTATTTGATCAGATCAATTAAATTTCTTTTTGTCGACCCTAATAGGTTTGCTAATGGTTTGTTTCAGATAATTACCCCTCCTCAAATTGCATGTACGGACACATAGAAAATTAAGACAAAAGTAAGATTTATAATTTGGTTCATAAATAAACTCCATACACATCTGTCTTGAAAACTCATTGTTGTTATAACACACACTGATTTTTGTACACGGATAAATAATCTAAATTGTATATTTTTGCTGTATTTTATACACAAAAAAATAATAAAATGACTGTAAAATAAGGCAGCTAAATTCAGAACAAATAGAGAGTGATAGGATCCTCTGCATTTCTCATAAGTTTATAAGTTATTTTTACATGTAATTGATGTATTCACAAATTTCTTTATATGCTCCTTTGTTATTATTATTGAAACAAAAATGATACATATTTCCTAGTGAAATACTAAACAGCGATATTTCAATTAGTAAAAACTCGTTTTTTTATTCTGAAACAGCTGTAAAACAGGAATTATTGCTGGAAAAGGATACGCCTTCCGTCCGTCAGCTTGGAAATCGCAACGTAATGACGCAATGTGTGACGTTTCGGAATTCTCCTGCCTTCCAGTTCGATAGCCAATCATATTGTAGTAACACTGCTTGCAAATACGGAAATACATGGACCGCGTCTTCTTAGTTATTTTTTTAGGGTTGGCGTGTTTTGGTTTAAAAAGCAGTGGTTAGAAATTAGCTTTTTAGTAGAATTTAAAAGGGACTCGTGCAATAGACTGTTTTTTTCCACTCTATGGATTTTCTGCTGTTTCTATCATGGGCATGCATCGTGTTTACAGTCGGGATGTTCTCGACAGGACTGTAAGTTTTCCTCATTAGTCGTAGTAGTACAGCATAGTTTTACTGAATGTATCGGTTTTCGTTTGTTAAAAAAATATTAAGATGAAATGAAGAGATGGGTTCTACGTGTTTTAACTAGTGGTCGCGCGTGCTTGTTGTGTGCGTGATGTTTTTGCCTAATTTTGCTTCTAGATCCGACCTAAGAAAGATGCGCGAATCCAAAAGTGCAGAAAACATACAGTTTCTTCCTTTCCTCACTACGTGTCTGAAGTAACATTTTACTTTTCCTTATATCTTATTCATTCACTGCAAGCTGCAGTCAATTTGCGGCATCTAATTCTCTACTTGTTTCCATAGTAACCTGGGTTGGTTATTTTACGGGATCCTGAAGAAAGATCACACAATTGTTTTTGTCAACACCATTGGAGCTTTACTTCAAATCCTCTACATAGTCATGTACTTCTATTACACTAAAATGAAGGTAAGTGATGTAAAATAATAAGGTCTATCACCAGAAAGTGTCCGACTTTCTCAACTTCTCTGATTGTTTTTGCTCCAGAGGCAGGTGACTCTCCAGACCCTGGCAGCAGGAGTCACACTGATCACCGGCTGGCTGTACTTCACCACCTTTCTAACTGAAGGAGAGGCCCGGCTGAACCAGCTGGGTCTCACCTGCAGCGTGGTCACCGTCAGCATGTACCTGTCCCCGCTCTTCGATCTGGTAAGCCACGTTACAAACACACCTAAGACACGGTGGGCTGTACAGCAAGTCTTTAGGTCCAAAGGAATATTGAGATGGCAAAAAAATATTAAAGGAACAGGAAAAGTCACAGTGATCCTAAAAGAAAATTGGAATTTTATAAAAAAAAAATAAGAAGTCCCATGAGGTTATTTTAACCTAAACTCAAAGGTCTTGGTTTTCTCAACAAAGTGCATATAAAAAGTTTATATAACTCTGTTATAATGCCACATTTTGTAATGTAAAAAAATAGACCATTAGTTCATAACTATTTATCTTTAATGGAACCTATACACTTTTTACAAATAATTTAAGACCTGAAATTTTCTAGACGATTGGAGTATAAATAGGATAAAAATAATAATGGCATGGATTTATCTGCGTTTTTCAGACGCTCAAAGTGCTTCCAATGAGTTCATTATTCATTCACTCCTCATTCATTCTGTGGTGATGGTAAACTACTTACCCTGGGACAGACCGACAGAGGCGTGGCTGTCAGTACGCACCTACAGCCGCTCTGACCGGGACATTCATGTGCATTCACACACCAGTGGAGCAACACTGGAGGCAGGGAGGGTGAGGTCCCTGGGGGGAACGGGGATCAGACCGCCGACCCCTTCAATCATTGACCGACCTGCTCAGCTGCCTGAACCACTGCCGCCCAGAAACTTTTTATTCAAATGAAAAAAACCCTCACACCCTCAAACTTGTTGTTCACCTTTCAGCTTAATGCATCAGGGGTCACCACTGGAAGCAGCGTTCACTGATTTGCACAAGTGGTTTGGCAGAAGGTTTTTACGCTGGAGGCCCTTCCTGACACAACCCTGTATTTTCAAGGCACAGGGAGACCCAGATAGGGTCTTGCCTAAAGACCCACACCAGATTTTAGGCCTTGGAAGCGAAGCCAGGGCGTGGCAGTCCTACAGCTAGCCCGCTGAGCTATCCAGCCGTACACCCTTAAAGTAACAATTTGTTTTTATTACTATTACTTTATTATTAATACTTTGATTTTATTATACTAATCTTTTTTGCAATAAAGCCCCAAGTCTATCAGTTGGTGAAAAGTCATCCCTTTGTGCAGCGATTTTCCCCCCACACAGATTTTCAGTTTTGGTCTCCAAAACCCTGGATCTTTTGTGCTGAATTTAGTTTATGCTTGGGGTCATTATCTTGCTGAAAGATAAAGTTCTTCTTCATCTAGCAGAAACCTGAAGTTTCTGTGACAACACAGACTGGTTTTAAGAATGTTTCAGAATTCCTTGATGCTCACACTACCGTGCTTCACTGTGGGTCTGGGGTTCATGTTGGCGAACTGTGTTCTTGCTTTTGAATGGCAGATAATGCTCTTGGGCATTTTGCGAAAATGAGATGGGCTAGAATCTCTCTTTGTAGGAAAAGGCTTTTGTCTTGCAACCTTAAACAACGGTCTACAGAGGGGCAAGCGTTGTCACATGTCCTACATAACAGTTACTTGCAAGAAATTCCTGTAGGCCCTTTAATCTTGCTTTAGGCCTTATTGAAGCTTCTTTGATCAGTTTTTTATTTTGGTGGGTAATCCAGTTGGTAGTAATGTGGCCGTTGTGTCCTAATTTCTCCATTTGGTGACTTGTCTTTACCATGTTCCAGAATAATGCCTTGTGTTGTTTGTCTACTTCTCCTGACGAGGCCACGGAAATGATGCCAGGCGATTACTGACTCCAGCTAAAGAAGGTTTAAACATTATTCCCACATTTTTAATTAATTTAACACTCAAAGTTCAAGAGGATCTGTAGACTTAAGCACTCACTTTATTTTAACTTTATTTTTACTTTTAAGCCTCCACTTCAAATGTCAAAGTTGATTTTTCACTGTAGTTAAAGCTCTAAACAGATTTATGATGATATTTAGCCATCACAAAAACCCAAACTATATCACAAAGATAAGTGGATTCTTACAACCACATCAATTAACATAAAAGAAAAGGGAAAAGATAATGCATCATCTTGGTGACATTGTGACCTAGACACCCGAGAATGGCTAAGATGATTAAATATATTCTGTTCAGGCTGCACAGTTAAGCACAGGCATGTGGAAACTTTTACCTTAGACAAAGCATTGGAAGTACATCAAGGAAATAGAGTCAAATTATTACAATTGAATTTCATTCCGAAGGGAACCGATTACTTTTAGCCTTTTTTTTAAGGAAAACTGTTTTTATAATACATAAAATCTGATTATTTGCCATTTAATTGCAGCCTTTAAAAAAAACAATAAAGGTTTCCTATTTGTACATATTTGTAGGTCACCAGGTTGCAGTTCATTGTATAAATACTTATGCATAAGATAACATAATTAAGTGGAGATTTTTCAGTAAAGGGGATTGTGAAAGCATCTGAACTACTCTGTTAGCATTGATGCAGAATTAGCAGCTTTACTGTTCGGGTCATTGTGTTTTTTTTTACGCATGTGTGCACTCTCGACTGTCCTGTACCCCTCCCTTTGCATTGTTGAAGTCCACGTTCTGCTCCGAGACCCCTGCAGTGATGTGCACGCGTGGACAAGCAACCTCAGAATTATCTCTTCATGTGGGCTCCTTCCTTTTTGTGTTCAAAGACAAGCTTTGAACCTAACACATATTTATTTTAAAAAAAAAAGGTTGCACATTCTCTGTAACACCCAGTGTTGAATTTGCACAAAAAATAGTTTATTTCTTTAAACATTGGGACAAAATAAACCTAATTCTACATTTAAGTCAACTAATTTAATGAAACTGTTGAAACTATAAAATGTGAGAATATCCTCAAAAACGTTTGCAGGCACATTTCACAGAGGACTCACTGTTAACAGTGGCAAATACACATTTTTACTCTCTAATCCATTCAGCTCCTTCTGTCACCGGTGGATGCATGTGCACCAGCAAATGAATCCATCTGTTTTTTCTCCTTCCTTTAGCTGCTGCATGTCTCTTTTCTGATTCCTTTCCTTGGTTTTTCCTGTTTGTCTCCTTCCCTTCATCTGACTCACAGACCTGAACGACACCCGCTCAGCTTCCTGCCTTTCTTTCCCTCATTTGTCTTCCTGTTATGTGAGTCTCTGTGCTTCTTTTCTTTGGTTATATTGTGTTGTTGTTTTTTTTCCCTCACACGTATTAGCATAATACAATAGAGGGAATCTAAATATTCCTTTTAAACTCAATTTAAAAGATAAAAAAGAATGGTATAGTTTTTATTTTTATGACCTGATTTACCAGACCTCTAATAAAAAGTACCAAATTTCCTGCACACACACACATGCACACACAGACTGCAGTGCTGTTTGTTTTGGATTTTCAGGTGATCAACTTGGAGCGATTGAGCAACAGAGAACAGGAACAAACAGCAGTATTCAGATGGGGTTTAGCCTGCATGCTCCTTGAACAAATGGAAGTGTACAGCCCTGGAAGATGGCGTGACCTCTATTGTGTGCAGTGTGTGTGGTTTTCTGTGACACAAGGTTAACGGGGGATACCCGGGTCACTGTAGCGCATTGATTACTGTGGCTGATCAGCTCCAAATATGGAGACCGATAATGTCCTGTAAAGAGGGGCTAGAGAATTGATGAAGCCTTGAACTACATAGACTTTTTTAAGCTGAAATGCCGCCCGATAATGTCGGTGAAGGTTCTTATTTATCCAGGTGTTGTCTTGAAGTTGAGTCTTGGCATCTGGACTTAAGATCTTCTTCCTTGTCCTCCAACCCTTCGTCCTCCTATTCATCAAAGATGATTCAAGTGGGGTTCCTTCTGTTCTCTTTCAGGTGGAGATCGTCCGCAGTAGAAACGTCCAGTGCTTGTCTTTTCCTCTGACTGTAGCCACCTTCTTCACCTCAACCTCCTGGGTCCTCTATGGCCTCCAGTTGAATGACTATTACATTATGGTAAAAGACTGTGGTTTAAGATTAGACGAAAAAACCTTACTGGTTATCTTTTGTACTTATTGTTTTGTCTCTTCTAAGGTTCCAAATACACCAGGGATCTTCACCAGTCTGATCCGATTTTATTTGTTTTGGAAGTTTGCACCCATCACTCAAAGCTCACCGACCTACAAGGCCTTGCAGATGTGAGGACACAAACTCAGAGGTTTCCTGTCTGTTGACTCCATGGACAGCATGGCAGCAACGTCGCAGTACTAAAGGAGTAGCTACAGACTGAAAATGAATTCAGGATAATTGTCTTGAATGGGATTTTTTTGCAGTTGTGTGTTAATTGTGTGACCTTTGCTTTGTTTTTGTGTCTCCCCTAAGTGCCTTATGTTAGATCATATCTGCCATTGAAGGTCAGTGGCGTTAATAGATGGGTGGATTGACACGAACCGTCAGCTCCATTCCATTATTTGCCAAAGATGGTGTAGAGTAGAGTTTCTGACAGCTATTTTGATGCTATTATTTATGTTACTCAAGGAAGAAGCCCATTGGAGTATACTGTTTCATATTTGTTTGTTCAAGATGGAAAAGGAATATTTTAAATCAGACTTGGTACCAGTGCCTTTGTGTAATCGTGTATTCAGAACATAATGTCATACGACTGGCATTTGTTTACTTATATTTTTGTCTGAACATTTTTAGAGACAAAGTGCTTGTTGAGCTTTTGTTCAAAAGCAAGTATTGTTTACCTATTTGTCTATCTAGTTTTGTATAATGTATATATAAGACCTTAGTAAAGTTCAGGATTAAACCAACACAAAGTGTTCTTTTGTCAGGAAGTGTAAATGACTGGTTTTCTGGGTGTCTCCTCACGATGTGAAAACAAAATTACAAAATAAACATATCTGACTCACCAACTTCTAAAGCCTAAAGTCTCCAATGACTGTAGAAAATATTTCTTAGCTGCTCGTTTGTGGCATTGTGTACACAGAGAGAGCCGAACTCGACCTATTGGAGTAGGAAGGTATTGTTTTGACGGCAGTAATGAGCTTGCATGCAGGTGTGTGTGTGTGTGCGTGTGTAGTGGTGGTGGTGTTGGGGGGGTTAGGGGGGTAGATGAGAGACAAAAGCCTGTTTGATGGTGCAGCAGTCCAAGTGCGCTTGTTTGTGCGAGTGTGTTGATACAGAGTGGGCAGTGGTGGGAAAGACCACAGCAGAGGTTCTCATACGCTGTGTGTGCGAGTGAATGTGCGTGTTGGTTCAAAGAGCCTGGCCCTGACGGAGAACACAGATAACACCATGTTTTTGGACACCAAGTCAGTGTTTTGAAGAATCTGAGAAGAGTAGGAAATCTCACTTACAGTTGAATGAAATAGGGATGAGGGTATTTGTGTGTGTATGGTGGTGGTGTGGGTTACATGCAGTTGAAGCATTTTGATTGTTTACATTCACAAACAATATTGATAGAAATACCCATCATTTGAGAAACTTCAGGTATATCTTTACTTATTTAGTTGAATATGAGGTATTGGATAAAAACATGACAACATGTCAACTGTCGTGTTTAGGGCATTAGTCAAATTTAACACATTTAACCAATTATTCTCAGTTCAATTTCCACAATTGTATCAGAAAAACAGGATTCACACTGAATGTTTGTAAGCACACAAACAGAGCTGAAATGTGTTGTTTTGTTTCCCATTGAAGGTTGCGTTCAAGGTTTTTTTTTTTAAGTTTATGGTGATAAACAGGCCCTTTCCAAATAAATTAGAATATCCTGGAAAAGTGTCTTTATTGCCATACTTTCATTTTTTAATAACTTTTATAGAAGTAGATTCTGGTCCCACAGTTTAATTGATTTCAAGTATTTATTTTATTTATTTTTACATTAATCGGCTCATAAAACCCATGAAAATAGAATTTAAAAAATATATATATTTTGGGTAAGTCTGCCGAAACTTTGCAGAATATGAATGTGTTAAACTGAGTTTCATTAACTAATCATCTATTAAACCCTTCATAATCTGGGTAAACCACAAATTTTGATAGTTAAGGAGGCTGACTGTTGGTTGTCCATGCAGATCAATGCAAAGTCTAAAGGAAGGACAAAATGTTGCAGGACAAGATGCACTCGAATAAGAGACGACCGTGGGCTTTAATGGATTATCAATGGACAAGATGCAAGAACCTGGCAGACGTGCACAAAGAGCAAAGAGTGGAACGAGGTGGAGGGACAGCTTCATAAACCACTACATACCGACACATTTGGGAGATGACATACAACTGTCGGGTTTGTCAGGTCAAGCCACTTCTGACCTTGGACCAACGGAAGATAGTCTCAGCTGGGCCAAGAAGAAGGACTGAACTGTAGACCAGTGGTCCAAGGTCCTGTTTTATTAGGAAAGTGTGCCTTTCATTTGGGAATCAAGTTGGAGGGTTCGGAGTTGGACATATCATTTTGAAAATACTTTATTTTGATTGATTTGTTGAAATAATTATCTGTTTTTTTAATTAAATTATGGAAACAAATACACTTTTTCATGATATGCTAATTTTTGGAAAGGGTCTGTATATGTTGGTTGGAGGGAGAGATCTAAAAGCGCCTCTAGTTTTTCTTTTTTCCCTTTCACACTTTGGTATGGTTTAGTTTAAAAAGCTGCTTGCTGGATTTTAGGAACAGAACATGTTCTGCTCTGCAAACCTGTCAAAATAGCACACATTCCTCATGGAGGACCGAAAGGATGGAGTGACACAAGCCTTCTCTGGTTTCTTATCAGAGCAGAAATATGTCAAAAAGATCCATTAACCCTTGTGCTATCCTAGGCACTTTAACATTGGGAGATGGGTCATCTAGACCCACTAGACAGTGCGCTGAACCTTTTTTCTTCAATGATTTGTGATCTTCACTGATCTCCATGGATTACATGAAATCTTTACACCTTTGTCCACCTTTGTCATGGTAGGCAGAACACGTCAATGAAAGGGCGGGGTCATAGGATAGCACAAGGGTTCAAAGCAGGTGAGGTGTTGTTTTTCTTGCAATTTACCACAACTATCAAATGAGGAAAAAAATAGGAAAGAATCTTTCTGATGTCAGAATAATGGTATTTTTTTCTTACGTGTTTTTTTTTAACTCAAACTTTGCCTTGCAATAAAATAACCCTTTAGTGTGACATTAAACCCATGACTTCAACAGAATAAGATGGGAGGATGATTAGACATTAGTGAGCCAAACTGGTGAATGTCTAACTTTTAAGAAAAGATAAAAACAAATGTGCTACAAAGAAGTAAAAACTTCTTGTTTTATTCTTAGGTAGAACTATCAGTTTGGAATAAAGTTTTAGTCTATTCTTTTAAGTTTAACAATTTCTTTGAATGAAAAAATTATTCCAGTCTATTATTATGATGCGATAATGAAAAATTCAAAAAAAAATGTTTTAAATGTTGAGTTGAAAAACTGGCTATTGAAAGTACACATTAAATGGCGTCATATTGGATTTCTGTCCTTCTCTGACTTTATAAATGTCTACCAAGTAGTTTTGTGTTCATCTTCAAATGCGTTTTTGGCCCATCACTGAAAGGTTTCAGATTTAGAAAGGAATCTGAGGATTAGGTGACCATTGAACATTTTCACATGATCAAATCCTCCTGGAACAATCTGAGATTAGTTAGTTAGTTGAGTTTTAGAGCCATTTTGTATATTTTAGGAACTGCAAAGAAGTAAAATTTGTTTTAGCCGAAACATGAAACTAAGTTTTTTAAGTGTTAAAAGACTGGAGGCTATTCAGAAAAGGGAGTTTATCTAACAATAAATAGTCATGTTATTTATACTGACACAGTTATAGAAAAGCAGACACTACAGAATACACCACCCTGGAGATCAAATCTATTGTCATCCCTCTAATAACACTGATATTTGAAATCAGACCACAGTAAATCACAACACAGCCTCTGTTCAGTCGATAGTATAATGGAACAAAGCTGCACAACAAAGACTTTTTTTGTGTGCTACACAAACATTTTTGTAACAAGAGCACCAGTCTTGATCTATAGCACTCTGTCTCGTATCGCCTCAAACACATTTACTGACGGTAATGTTTGAAAGGATTTGTTTGAACAGGATATTTTTGATCCCAGTCAAACATAACATGAAGTATTCTTTTACATTCAGAGTAAAGGAAACAGGAGAACTCTATTCGACAGACATTGCTGAGTTTAAGTTTCAGGATCCTTCACATCAATATTTTTTCTACTGTACATCTATATAATTGAGTTAGATCAAGAACACGGCTGCTTGTTGAACCACTTTTAGCACCAGCAATTGAAATTATTGCTTTACTGTGCCCTGTCAATATTTGTGTCATTTCATGCATCATTTTTGATCCATTTTTCTGTCATTATTTCACTTCATTTCACTTACATTTGTGCTTTTTTTAAACATCTTGCTATTATTCTAACCAGTGTTTCCTTAATTGCAGAAATTCATTAGTATAAGATAATATGTGGATTTACTGTGGGTATTTGCCTGTGTGCTGATCAAATTCCCCATTTTCATGACCCAATTTGGGTCTAACTATAGTTGCTAGAGAGGTTTACTTTTGAATGCAGAACAATGTTAGTTCCATACCAGCAAATCTGTTAAATACTTGATCACACACTTTCACAGAATGGTGTATTGTCTCAAAACGTCCCCAAAACACAAAACCTTAAAATTAAAGGGTACTTTGGCATACTTTGTTGAAAGTTCCATAAATAAAGATAATCCAGATGTTTTCAGTTGTTTGAGTAATGATCATTGAAAAACACTTCAAAGAAAACGTGAAAGCTCTATTTTTTAAAAGGATTTATTGAATAGAAATGCTCCTTCATGCCAAATTTTCACAGTACGACACAGTTAAAAGTGAGACCAAAGAAATCAAGGATGTCTTTACAGTAAGAAAAAAAAAGTAGAAATCTGTTTAATGTTAGCGATTTCAATGATGCATTTGAGCTTTGTGAACAGATAAAAATGGTGCATACCAGTAATTATGATTAAATGATAAGCTTGGGAAAATTGAGCACTTTTTTCTTACCAAAATAGACACATCTGAAGGTAGTGGGGCAGTAAGCAGATATGGACACGCCCCTCATTTCACACCGCGGCTTTGTTGTAAAGAAAAGCGGTGCTAAAAGTTGTGCAGGGAATCATTGCAGGGTCCTAACAAGCAGCACTGAGGGGTTGTGCTTTGTACACAAAAGTATGTGGTGCAGTTGCACTGATGAGGAGGGGGGGGGATTGGGGAGGGGCAAGCAGGCAAACAATGAAAACCCACAAACAGGATCCCTCTGTTTCCTGAGACAGAGACTGTCTATTTAAACAACACACTCTACTCCACTCTTGTGATTTTGTATACATCCCCTTTAAATGCTGTCACACACCCATCAAGACTCCAGTGTGATGCCTCTTGGACACTCCCACTGGCTAACCACACAATTACCATTCGTTCATCCATAGGACTATTTTTGTCCACATGGGCAAATTCTGATTTATGAGTTTTGTTTCCCCCCATAATTATGCTTAAGTCTCAGCTAACATGCAGTTTTGCAGCAGACAGTGTGCACACTCAGCACGCACGCACACACACACACACACACACACACACATGTGCAAGGAAGCAGTGAGTAGCTCGTGCATCAGCACAAGCACACCTGTCCCAGCTGCTGCTTTAAAGAAAAGGGGCGATAAAGAGGAATGTGCCTGTCTCAGTTTTCCTGTCAGCCCCTTGCCCTTCCCAGCAATGTCTGTCGACCCCTGACTTGTTTATCTTATTGTTTTTGTGGCCAATCATTGTTCTGTTGCCTTCTTTGTTCCAGATTTTTTTCTGTTCCTAAATCAAGTAAAAAGACATTTCACAAGACACAACCAGAAAAGGACAAAGGCGAGACTAAAAAAGAATAATTAAAAAGAGATGAAAGCAGTTTTATTCCCAGTTTGGCAGACACTTTCACTTGTCATTTTCAGACGCACAGAGAATTGTTCTTAAGCTTCAAATCGCTGGTTTTCCCACAGTGGCCGCCAATGACACATCGACGGCGTGCAAAGTGGAAGAGAAGCTGGAATAAAGACATCATTCTACAATAATCGCTTCAAAACAAGTAAGAGCTGAACATTTTTTTCTGCTTTCACGCTGTGTCAGTGCATCACAAGCTGTACAGGATATTGATCCCACCCTGAGATACCTAATACATCTGGTTGCTATGATTGGTTTGAATATTTAAAAAAATAATAGAAAATAGGAAAATGACTTCACCCAGTTAAGCTGTTCTATCAAAAACATTAGTAAATGTTTGCTTTTTTGAATATAGACAACAGCAAAAAATGAAAAGAAATGAATGAAGGACACGAAAAGTGTAGTGTAGCGTAGTCATGTTTTGAAGGGTAGCATTACATGAATGTGAAAGGCAACAATAGTGTTTACTAAGACAGCAGCCGTCTGAATTCTGAGATCTGCCTTAATGGCACAGATATGACAGTCCGTGGCCACCAAGACGCAGATTAAATGACTTCTGTTGTTCTTGAAAGAATTTTAAAAATAGGCTTCTAGCTGTTGGAAGACAGATTTACTGAGACATGGATCCATGATTGCCCTCAACTAGAATCCAAACAAAAGGATAGAAAATCTTCTCTTATGTACATATTATTTTCTACTTTTTCTTTCTCCTCTGTTTCTTCTTATTTTCGTCTTTTTTTTTCTTTCCTCATATCCCCCCCCTCTCTCTCTATCTATCTATCTATACATATATATATATATATATATATATATATATATATATATATATATATATATATATATATATATATATATATATATATATATATATATATATATATATATATATATATATGGATGGTGGAGCTGGTTTAGCTCGTGCTGGTTTGCGGCGCCTTCCGTCCGTGAAACCAGGGTTCGACTCCGGGCTGCTCCCTGTTCCCTTCTCTACCTCTGTGCCGGTTCCAAGCCCGGTTTGAGAAGGTTGCGTCAGGAAGGGCATCCGACGTAAAACATTGCCAAATTTACCATGCGACTTGTTCGCTGTGGCGACCCCGGATGGGAGAAGCCGAAAGTGGAAGATATATATATATATGCATAAGCATATGCATATATAACGGCTCGTCCAAGTATCTTAGCTGTTCCTAGCACTGCGCTCAGGACTGAGGGGTCTGAGGTCTTTCCAGGTATCTGTTGTAGCCACTCCTCCAGCTTGGGGGTTACATCCCCGAGTGCTCTTATCACCACAGGCACCACTGTCACCTTCACTTTCCATGCTTTCTCCAGTTCTTCTCTGAGTCCCTAGTATTTCTCCAGTTTCTCATGTTCCTTCTTGGCAATCACTTGGCAATATATATATATATATTATATACACACATGAATTCCCCTTTAGAGAACAATTTAGAAACACAGATGAACAGATGAAGTATTCTTTTGGACTTCTGGAGGAAGCCGGCTTCCAGAGAAACCCAAACACACATACAGGAAGATGCAACCTCCATGAACAAAACAGCCAGGATTCGATCAGGAGCCTTCTGTGAAGCAACTGCACTTTCATACAACCCAACCGGCAGCTTGCAGTTGGTTATTCCCAGTTTTACCAGCTTTACCAGCTTCTCCACCTGTGTTTTACGAAACGCCTCCTTCCTTGACAAGCGTGGGTTGAACAAACATAGGATCCAAGGACTTTAAAATGTTGAAACCGCTAAAATAAATCAACCTTTACAAAAAAAAACAACTCCATAGAGAAACTTACCACCAGTACCTTTAATGAACTTCATTTTCTGGTCAAGAAACCAAGTATAGCTGGCAGAACCATCTGGGTATTTTAGGGGTTTCTCTGCAGTTTACCATGTCCTGTCAGCCTTCCAGGTTGTTTTTCTTCCTTCTTCCTCTGTTTCTCGCCTCTCCCAACTTTTACAACTGCAGCAGTGAGCAGAGTGATCTGTAGACAGCTAGTCATTAAGCTGTCAGAGGAGAGCCTATGGACCAAAACACTGTCGGCAGGGATGAACGTACACATTTCACTTTTGATATAAATCAGCTGTCAGGTGTCCTACTGTTCTCACAGCAGTACATATCTGAGAATCACATAGCCTCTTTGACACCACTGAGCCCTGGAGAAGCAGCACATGGTAAAAACATATACAATTTCTCCTTTTTTTCCATCTCATTATCTCAAGAGAGACCTTGTAGTGAGTTGAGACACCCAACCAAGAGCAGGTAATGACTTTCCCGAGCTGTTTTTGAGTCTAAAATTGACAGTCATAAATACACATAACCTGTAGAGCTACGGTCCTGTCTGAGCTCGCCTCATCAATGCTGGAGGGCGTCCAGATCTCTCACATGCAACGCATTTGTGAGCACGTCACGGTGGGTTTGTGCTGAAGGAAATCCAGTCAAGTGAAAACAAAGTACGTGGATGTGTTGCAACAACCAAAACAACAAATAACAGCAGTTTGTGGAGATAAGTTATGTCAACCAGTTTTGCAGACTTTCACTTTTTTGTAAGATCTTTTTTGGAGGATTTTGCAGCATTGCTGTGCGGACTGAGGACAGCTGTGACCGTGGTAAACACCTTTTATAGTCTATGCTCAATTGAAAGCGTTTGACCTCCTGTTTCTGAGGAAACCATGCTGCACGGTCACGCAGCATCAAACATAGTTTTTGGAGGATCATGTGAATTCAAGTTTTAACATTTTTTTAGTTGGAAAAACAAACCAAAGTTCAGAGAGCGTTTTTTCAATCTATCAAATGTGTCAGTTTTGATTTTTATTTTTGCTTCCTCCTTGGAAAAAAAAAGGAAAAGTAGGCAAAACGTCAAAAAAACACTAGCATGGTTGCATGCAAACACAACAGAAAAATTTTGTCTCAACTTTTGCAAGAGGTGTTTGATTTGGAAAAGGTGTGTAAAGTGCTCTGTGCCGTTTACCAAAACAATAAAAAAGGAAGAACAATGTGTCGCAATGTACTCCTGCCAGACTTTCATGCTTTTCTTTCCCCTTCTTTTTGCATCATATAAAGCCTGCTATAAAATAAAAGTCCACTTTACGAGGACAAAAGTACACTTTTGTCCACAAGCATTGAAGCCATGAAAACATGGATTACAAATACATTTAACTAAAAGGCACTCCTGTATGAAATGGAAAAAAAACCTGAATAAAAGGTGGATATTCTTTTTCAAACTAAACAAAAACCATCTTAGATTAACCCAACAAAAGCTGAAATCCCCTTCAAATTTGCAGTATCTAAAAAGTCAACACAGATGTGTGGCAGTGGAGATGACACACAGTGCACCTGTTGCTTTCTCCCGATCTTAAATTCACATCAATGAAGCCAAAGCAACATTGCCCCCCTTTGGTGGCTTGTGGGTACTGCAGCCAAATTTTGACACCTCCAGAATAAGTGTAATATTTCTCCCCAAAAATACACAATGCTTTCTTCACCCTTTTACCTCTGTAAAGCATACCTCCACATCACATCGTCTGGGTAATCACGGCCTGTTAGAACAGCTGTCCTAACCACCGGCTCACATCACCTCGTCTGGTGCTCTCACAGGTCTGATGCAGCTGTTTAACTCCTATCTGACCCCCCTCATTTGCTGTCGGGATCAGGTGTCTCAAGGTGTGTTCTAGATCTGCTAAATAGATGGATTATATATTTAAACCCTTTGGCACTTGATCCGTTTAGGCTGCTCTGGCATACTCAAATGATTCAAAGCTCACTTGCCCGTACATGTGCACTGGCATCACATTCAGAGATGGTTTTCTCCCCAGAGACATTTCAACAAAGACAGTATGTTCTTACTTTTTTAAGCGATTGCCTCCATTTTCTGTTTCAATTATTGTCTGGCAATTTTGTTTGAGAAGACAAAAATTGGGTGATTATTTAGATCATTCAAAACACATTTCCACATTGCTTTAATGCAAATTACATGCAGTTCTTCAAGATTTGAATGAATCTTCTCTCCTTTTCCCTGTTTTTTTTTTCTTTTTTTTTTAAACAGTTTTGTTCATAAGGGGGAGTAACAGCTCCAACTGAGATCCCTATTTGTCAAAATCGAACCCCAACACAGCAGTTGTCAGCATTTTATTGATTTTTTTTTCTCATGACAAGTTGGAAACACTTTGCAAGCAGATTCCTACATTTTGAAATGCTGCTGCTAGAAGAGTTGGCACAAGTAGAAATTCATTCAATCAACGGGAACAGGGACACACAGATAAAATGCCAAGCAGATTCAAGAACTTTCTGCAAATATGTTTAAGAATGAAACAAAAATAGATTGAAAAACAGGCAAAATTTGAAATGTATATAAAAAAAGGATTTCAAAAAAGTGTATAATGCTTTATAGGATTATGGAATAATCAAAAACTACTGAAAAACTGCAATTCAAACCCTAACAAAATTAATAAACTAGATATGAATTCTCCCTAACATTAATATAAAATAAAGAATAGTTACTCAAAGATTGAAAAAGATCATAATATGACACACACAAAAAGAAATAACACGAAATACAGGCCATTATGGGACGTTATCTGAGGCCCAACCAACTTTTAGTGAACTGTATATCACCTTTTAACAACTGGGCTCCGCCTAACATATAAGTTGAAAACACCACCATAGAGGCTCGTCCATTCAAATACATCATGAACTGATCATTCTGCTAATGGCTAAAGTTATTTTTTTGTAAAGTTTTCATAATAAAAGCCTTCTTATTCTGTCAATAAGCTTTCCTGTCTATCTTCACATAAAACGTGTCTCTTTTGCGCTCATAGGTCAGGATTTCTTTTAAATATAAAACACATTCATGTAAGTATTGACAGAATATCATTCATTCTAAACCTCACTTGTGTGGAATTGTGTTAAAAGTGCAAAGGCAAGATGCTTCCACAGCTTCACATGACCTTTTGAAATGCAGTTTTTCATCAACCTAAGAAAATTCACATTCTCAAACTCAGTTAATATTCACATGAACATTTTTTCAGCTACAGGAAAGTTAAGGGTAGAAAATCAGACGCGTGTTTCAATACGAGCCGACAGTCAGTTATGTGCATAAATGTAAGTCCCGCCCCGTCATTATATCTGCATGCAGCTTGTTTTTCTGACATTCTGGGGAAAGACACTGACGATCTTAGAAAAAGGGAGAGCAGATTTGTGTTTCTTTACCATCTGATTAACAGAAGGATTGATAACCTCCCATAAAAAAGTGTGGGATCCCTCTTTGAGATGTGCATAGTCTAAAATCATTCCAGCCACTAAACAAGCTGACGACAACAGTGGATAATGTTTCAAAGTAAGTCAAATTTCATGGTTTTCCAACTAAAAGTGAATGAACATCTATCATTTCTGAGTTTTCAGATCATTTAGCAGCAATTTAGTCAAATCTCTGTTGGATTAGATCTGACCTCCACCTTTACAAAGAACCTAAGCAACGGTCAGGTTATTTACTCCGATTTGTTGCCCGTGTTTGGATTGTTACCCTCCGGGGAGGAGGCTCTTCGATACTCCGATTAGCCACCAGTTCTTGCAGCTGCAGCGCTCCTCCGCCGATGAAACAAAATGCTGGACACACCGGAACAGAGCAATCCAAATGTCCCTCCCACAGGACACGCAGCGAGTGAGCGTCGTAGAAAGTTACCCGACCTTTGTCGCAGTCCAGGCACACCCCCAGCCGGGGTGGGAGAGGAGCGGTGTGAGACTGGGGCATGTTGCTGTGGCTGCCACTGTGGGAATACAGTCCTCCGTGGCTCTGGCTGTCACACTGGCTCTGACTGTGGCCATGTCCGTGAGGGAGCAGGATTTTGCCCATGCCCATGGTCAGGAAGCAGAAGGGAGGGGAGTCCTGGCCGTCCTCTGCCCCACTGTCATGGCCGCTGTCTGCATCACAGCTAGAGAATAAACAGCACAGGAGACATAAAACACACAGATTTGAGAAGATAAAACCCTAATACTGTCAGTTTATCTTTAAATTCAGTTTTTTAGAAGCTCCGATACTTTATTTGGTCAATCTTTTCATTATCGTCACAGTCTTAAAGGGTAAATCAATGAAAGTCCTTCTTGCAACAACGTAAAAAATAACCCAGTGAACGATCACCCGATGATGTAAAAGTCAATTGTAAAAAAGGAACTAGCAAATAAATATAAATTCTCCTCCCTGGTTCCCTGAGAAATCCACTAAATATGTATTCTCACATGAAGCCCCTGCAGACCGTGCTCAGTCACTCCTTAATGACCCTGAGAGCCATGCAATCCCAACAGACCGCTTTGCTGCTGAACGATCATTTAGTTAGGCCGCCCGCTGGGAGAGCAGCAATTATACACACGGCTCTGCGGCTTTTTTTAAAGGAACAATTCAGAAATATTCAGCTTTTTCTCCTCTTTTTGCAGGAGTCTTTTCTTTTACATGTCATGCAAAAATGGTAAATGTTATAATGTGTCTCAAGTTGTTTGTCTTTGTCTCTCCTTAAAATGTTCTGCAGGTTTTGTCTATTTTATCTAACTTAATTAGGGCCAAACTGCTTTCTCCAAATCATTTCTCATTTAATAATAATAATGGATTGGATTTATCTGCGCTTTTCAAGACACCCAAAGCGCTTACATTGTGTCCATTATTCATTCACTCCTCATTCATACTTGGTGATGGTAAGCTACGGTTGTAGCTGCAGCTGCCCTGGGGCAGACTGACAGAGGCGTGGCTGCCATTTCGCGCCTATGGCCCCTCTGACCATCACCGGGATCATACATGCACATGCACACACCAGTGGAGCCACACTGGAGGCAAGGAGGGTGAAGTGTCTTGCCCAAGGACACAATGACATTCTTGGCTGGTGGGAGTGGGGATTGAACCGCCAACCCTTCGATCATTGGACGACCTGCTCAACCACCTGAGCCACTGTCGCCCTTTTGTTAAGTCGCCCTCTGGCACTTCTAGAAAACAGATGAGGGCCTGAAAAAACTTTTTGCGGGGATTAAAAATTAGATTTTTTTATTCATTATTTATTAGTTTTGCAGCAACTAACAATAAAACATGAAAAGCTGTAAAACAATTGTGTAATTGGTAAGAAGAGATATGGTGCCCTCTACAGGTTAATTTATAGAGTGCAACTGAGCCTTTTTTTAATTAGTTGCTATGTACGCTCACCGGCCACTTTATTAGGTAGACCTTGCTAGTAGAGGGTTGGACCCCTTTCTTTCTTCAGAACTGCCTTAATCCTTGGTGGTTTAGATTCAAAAAGGTACTGGAAACATTCCTCATACAGTTTGGTCCATATTGACATGATATCATCACTCAGTTGCTGCAGATTTGTCGGCTGCACTTCCATGATGCCAATGTCCCGTTCCACCACATCCCAAAGGTGATCTATTGGGTTCGGATCTGGTGACTGTGGAGCCCATTTGAGTCTAGTGAACTCATTGTTATGTTCAAGAAACCAGTCTGAGATGATTCCAGCTTTATGACATGGTGCCTTATTCTGCTGGAAGTAGCCATCAGAAGATGGTACACTTGGTCATAAAGGGATGGACATGGTCAGCAACAATACTCAGGTAGCCTGTGGCATTGGAACCATGCTCAATTGGTACTAAGGGGCCCAAAGTGTGCCAAGAAAATATCCCCCACACCATGACACTGCCACCACCAGCCTAAACTGTTGATACAAGGCAGGATCGATCCACGCTTTCATGCTAATACCAAATTCTGACCCTTAATCTGAATGTAGCAGCAGAAATGGAGACAACATTCTTCCAATCTTCTTGTCCAGTTTTGGTGAGTCTGTGTAAATTGAAGCCTCAGTTTCCTGTTCTCAGCTGACAGATATGACACCCGGTGTGGTCTTCTGCCCAACTGCCTCAAGCCTGAACGGGTTGTGTGTTCAGAGACACTGTTTTGCAGACCTCAGTTGAAACCAGAGGTTATTTGAGTTACTGTTGCCTAGAGTTCTATCAGCTGGAACCAGTCTGGCTATTGTCTAAGCAGTTTCTGAAATACTCAGATCAGCCCGTCTAGTGCCAACAACCATGCCACGTTCAAAGTTTCTTAAATCATCCTTTTCCCCATCCTGATGCTCGGTCTGAACTGCAGCAGATTGTCGTGACCATGTTTAAATGTCTAAATGCATTGAGTTGCTGCCATGTGATTGGCTGATTGGAAATTTGTGTTAACGAGAAGTTAGACAGGAATGCCTAAAAGTGGCCGGTGAGCGTAGATTCTCAGAGTGAGCAAAGTAGCTAAGTCAATAGTTTGTATCATTAAATAACCAAATATTTCCACAAAAAAGTGTGTCATTTGTCATGTCATTTGAGGCTTCTTTCAACTGCTTAGTTAAATTATAAACAACACAAAAAAGCTGAAATTGTATCTTTCACACAGGAGACTTGATAGAAAATGCCTTCAAAGTATGATTGCATTTGTTTTTTGTGAGTTTCCTCTGCAGTCAAAAGCCATGATGCTGATAATAATTAGATATCTAAGGCAAATTTACCGCGGGCTTGTCATGTCCTGAGGGAGATGGAACCATTCTTGTAGTTTGGCTTCCTGTCCGACACCCACCTACAAAGAAGATGAATAGAAATTAAATAAACAAAGTAATGTGTTTCCTTGCCAGTCCGTTACCAACTCAATCCGAGGACGTCCTTTCACCTTCACTAAGTAGGAACTCGGCTCCACAGAGCACGCCCAGTAGTGTCGCCCCTCAGTGACAGCCAAGTCTGCCACCAGTAAGTCAGAGGTCAGGTGACAGGAGGTGAGGGCACGGTCAGCTGCCTGTAGGAGGGACAGACCCGGGACACTGCGAGCATACGTCTGGCCCTTACCCAACGCCAAACGATCAGCATGCAACCCCCAGTGAGAGTCCAAGGAGAAACTCAGTACTGAGAAAGGAGTTCGGAAAAAGGAGGTGAACCAGAGGGAAAATGGAAGGTTAAGAGGAGGGAAGGAAAGAAAAAGCAATAATAATATTAAAGGAGTTCAATCTAAAAGATCAGACAGTTAGCCGTCAATAAATTTGAACAGACACCAAACAAAAGAAAGGAGATTTGTTATGGAAGAGAGGTTGTATTCTACTTAAAAGGACAGAAAAAACAATTACACAACGAGGAAGCAGCACAAAAACAGAATAGGAGCAAAGCTAATGAGCACTTCATGTGTTGTATGATTTGATTACTTAGATAAATGTTGAAAAGCATGTTTTTGAAGGGATGAAGGGGCTGTAAGAATTTTTTTAAGTGCAGGAAACAGACCTGTGGCGAGAAAGATAGAAGCAGAGATGATATGGCTGGAAGGAGGCTGGAATGTAGAGCAAGAAAAGGAAGGATGAGTGCAAAAATGTAAAAGGAAATTTAAGGGATGAAGAGAAAAAATGTCAAGATTAGTCAAACATTTTATTGGCAGTTTTATTTTTGTTGACTTTTTAAAATAAAACTGCTGCTTTTAAAATTTAAAATTGTTCTGGAAATAGAACAAGCCCCTCTTAGCATGGAAGTGCCTGCAGCGATCAGGCTACAAAAAGCCTTCATACCTGGGGCAGGTGGAGTGTGGAGGTAAACTTCTTCACTGTATTCTCCAAAGCCAGCCTTGTTGCAGCCCCTGACTCTGAGCACGTACACGCTGTCCATCTGCAGTCGATCGATCACGGCGCTGGTCCCTTTCACCTCATTTAGTCGCTGCCACGGCGTGGAGGAGCTAGGGGAGCTGGTGCCGCCCCACACGGCTCCGGCTCCCCCGGCCCGACGCTGGAACTCCACAGAGAAGTGCCAGGCTGCGGCCGAGTCCTGAGGAAGGCGCCAGGACAAAAACAGCTGGTCGTAGGCCAGTGTCTTCTGAGTGTCGATGACGGGAGCGAGCGGCGCTGTGGAGCAAGAGAGAAGAAAGTGAGCACGCAGAGCAGCTTGTCTCCTTTTTTTTTAAATTTATACGCAAACTGAGAAAGGACAACCTTGTATGAACTGCAAGCTGTTGATGAGCTCGACCTCTTTGGATGCATCTAAGTGAAAGTGTCTGAAGGAGGTGTCAGCTGCAAGGGAGAAGCACTGCAGATTTTCGATGGCCTTAACCAGTCTGCAAGGTGACAGAACATGAAGAGAAACTACAACGAAAAAAAGCAATGTCCCTTTAAAGCAAATAATATAACGGGCGTTCCTCACCTGCTGTGTGTCACCCTTGCTGCCTGCACAAAGGACGGGGGGTCTGTTTCTTTAAGCAGTTCCTGAGTGTACGCCATCAGGCTGGCCTCCTCCAGCAGACATTGCTTCTCAAAAGCCTGGCTGAACAGGACCTCTTCTCTCCTGCTTCTGGATGCTTCTAGAGCCAGAGTTAAAGTCCCCTGGCGCTCAGCTACAGTTGCTCCCAGCTCTCTGATGCAGTGGGTCAGCTGCTGCAGAGCCACGCCACTGTTCGCCTGCAGAAAAACAGAGGAAAGACCACACACAAAAAAAAAGATTGTTTCCTTTTAAATGTCTACATCTATTGGACCCCTTTTAAAATCACTCGCTAGAATTTTCCACACTGTTTAGGTAGATTTGCTGTTAGGGACCAAGTTGAAACGCAGGACGACACAGGGTGTTTCATGGAAAATGGTTTGACTTTACCCTAAAAAATCCAGAATACAAACACAACTGGACCCAAACACTAGGCGTGTGAAAGAGCTCAAATTAACATAACAGTACTCAAAGTAGGGACTGAAACTGTTTACCAAAAAAGGAAGTGACCTGACACAAAAAGGGGGTTTGTAGTTTGATCTAACCACCTGAAACACAAGGACAACCAAATGACAACCCAAAAGTAAAGAAATCCCACCAGCATACCCCCCCATACACACACACACAACCTAACGAGTTATCTTTTAATGTTAGCTGCACCTTCAGCCACAACTTTTGCCTCTTTGACCCTTAGTAGGCTCTGCACCCAGCGATGCATTTGCTAGCTGGATAAGTTGATTTCAATGGCATAGAAGTGACGCCAACCTGCCATTATATAGTTTTAATAAAAATGTAATGTGAAGGTTTCAAAAAGTTATAAGATTTGAAGTTTTTGGATTAATGCAAACATAAGAGTGTTGGCACATACTCTTGAACTAAATCCTTGGAACTGCCTGTTTTTTTAATTCTTTTTTTTCATTGTTTTGACCTTGTCTTTGCTTTATTTTTGAATTTACAGATTATTAATTTTAATTTAGACACATTAGATCTTCGTAATAAAACATAAAAACAATTTGATTTAAAATTTTGCAGCAAATAAATGACTTTTAATACTAAGTATTGAGGTTTTTGTACTGTTTCAGGTTTATTATGAAATATAATGAAAGAAATATCTGTAAAAAGAAAGTAGTTTGGGTTGTAATTAAAAGATGGGTATAAAGCATTGCCACAAAAAAACTCTTAAAGTGAAATTATTAGAGCAAAACATAAAATGTAACAAACGTTCGAAAAAGCCCTGAACTACTAAGGGTTACGAAGAGCATGCAGATAACAAAGTCCTTTTAAAAATATAGTTAAATTCATGATTAATGTGTGTAATTACACAAAACAAAATAAATTCAACATGTGTGACTGCCTATATGATAGTAGAATCTGTCATGTATGTATTAATCTCTTCACTGATCAAAGCTTCATACGATTGGACCCCAGATGGGATTAACATGTGACAAAAACAACCAGCTTTATTCATTCCCGTTCTTCTTATATCATTTCAATCTTGACAGTTTAACTCTGACACCGTGTCCAAAGTAATTTTAGACATTGGATCAATTTCTTCTCTGCATTTACTTGATTTTGTGTCACAAGTGGATTTTTCCAGCAGCTTTATCTGCTTCAATGAAAAGAACCGCCTCCGACATTTAGATTGAAAAGAAGATGCAATGAAACCCCAGGGTTCAGATAATCCCTTTAGGAGTCTCCCAGCAGATTTACTTTACATAATCTGTTCGGCATTAATAGATTCCTAGAAAAAAAATGAATTTCTACGAAAGCAGACGGCTTTGTTTGGATGTATTTTTCCTCCTGCTTTCCAGTTGTTCTTGTTCTTCAGTTTTTTATTTATTTATCACTAGATCCATTCAAGAGAGAGCTTGAAAAAGCAAGAGAGAATAAAATAGATGTTGGTGTTCAGTTTTGTCACATTTAACACAAAACCTTTGCTGCTAAATGAAACAAATATATAGCAAACCATAAATATCAAAGGCTTTTTGTTTGACCACAGATTTGTGACAAACACATACAAAAAATCTGACAAATTACCACCAAAATGACCTGAAGTAAAATTTGAACATGTAAAATCTTCCATTTCTGCACAATTGAACAAGTCTTATGCACAATTTGAGTGATATTAAAAAACATGCATAAGGAGAATTTAAACATGCATATGAAGACTTTGCTGTAATTTCAACAACAACAAAAAAAAAACGTTGAGCACCTCCATCTGTTTGATCGCAGCTTCCAGCTGAGTGATCTGATTCTGTATGGTCTCCTGATTGGTCAGAATGAAGTTGACTTCTTTTGCCATCTTGTCCTGTAAGGTAAATCCAAATAAATTTGGAGCTGGCATTGCAAAGCAGAGTGTGGATGCTTAACAGACGCAGATTACACACAAACCTTCAGGGCCTGGTAGGCCTGTGCTATAGGCAAAACCTTGTGTCCATGGTGGGCGCGACCAAGTTTACAAACCGGACAAAGCAGTCTCTGGCAGCTGCGGCAGTACCACTGCAGCCTCTCCTGCTCGTGCTCTGTGCAAGTGAGGACCTGCAGAACAAAGTGGGATCGGCGCATGGCGGTTTAGAGGCAGAGGCACAAGCCGTGGCGAAAACTGGCCTAAAAAAATAAGTCAAACCTTTGGTCTGAAGTTGTTGGTGGGTAGAATGTGTTCGTGCTGAGCGCGAGGGGTTCCCCATGGATGATAGAGTTTGAAACATTCATTGCAAAAGTTGGATTTGCAGTCAGCACAGCCCTTAGTGGCCTCCAGAGACTGAGGAGGTTTACAGAAGGCACACATGATGGCCACGCTGCCCAGACTTATAGTCTGCCTGTACCTAAAAGAGAAACAGAGATATGAGCGCAGGCCAGAGACAACCCTGCAGGATAGAAAACAGACCAGAAGAGCCCATTTAGGAGGAGTTGCAGTTGGTACCTAAGTAAAGCATCTTTTAAACGCATGACCTAGATTATAGGTCATGCATTTAAAATATGCTTTACTGCTGATTTATCTAGGTCCTAGATGAATCACCAGCAGCTGCCTTGTTGGAGCATCCCGCACAACATGCAGCGTCACGCTTTCTTGACTAGCACAACTGCTGCCTAAGGAGGGAGCAGCTGCACCCATCAGCGTGCCTCTTGTAAATCTGCCAACCCTCAAAACACCAAACCAAGGCCTATTTTTAAAAAGCAGCTCAATGCATTTTAATCTTATCAGATTATATTGTTTTGGGAAAGCTGCAAAAGTTTCATTTTAAACTTGTTCACATATCTTTCAAAGAAAATAACGTGTAAAAAAGCTTCTTTTTCTTCCCCCTGGCATTCTCCCTCAGTACACTGCAGTTTTTAAGCTGTCCTTGCAAACCGCTCTTTGGCTTAGCCTTTCATCCCGAGTGAGGATGGGATTCATTAAGCAAATGACTTCCTGTCTCATACATAAAGCAGCATTGACGTAACTCTTCACTCAATGTCTTAGTTTAATGCTTTAGGATTTTGCGTTTCAGAAAGTCAAAGATAAGCCGCAAGGCCTAAAAATATCTCTCGAACTGAAGTAAGGAGTTTGCAGTAAAAGTACATTCTAATTTCATCCTCTTTTTCTTTCTGCACGCTAACCTTTCCACAATGCGCTCCAGAGTGAGGTTACGGAAGCAGTCTGACAGGCCTCTCTGCCCGAGCTCCACTTCCTGCTGACAGGAAGGACAGGGGAAGATCATGGGGGGAAGAGTTGTGTCCTTCCGTCGCCGCCCTGGGTATGTGCTGCACACTGAGAGCAGAATGAAGGTGTAAATTGGCAATTGGTGAAAAGAGATACACAGAGGAAAACAGGAGTCATACATTATAAAATATGACTGTAGGAATTTTAAATACAGGTCTTTACATTGATGCTCACCACCTCCATGAGCTAAACACATTCATTTGAAGACCTACAGCCAGACACTGATGTGTCAGTTGATGATGATGCTGCACCACATCGGCGGCTCCATATTTTTACATAACAGTATAGTCATTTGAGTGCTGAGGCCATCTGTTTCTTTTCTCAGATGTGAGGGGGAAAAAAGCTCCTGAAAGGCATCCTAACCTGAGTCATGTTGAATCCACTTCCCTCACCTGTTCTGAGGACCCGCTCCAAGCGGTCAGGAGTCCTGGGTGTGGGTCTGTGAGTTTGGCGTGGGGACCGAGTGTTCGGCGAGGAGGCTGGTGATCTGGGTTCCGGAGGGAGGTCTGGAGGAGGGTAGCCTCTTTGTACCAACACCTCGGCCGCGCACAGCAAACACACACTGTGCTGGCATGGCAGGAGGACGGGCTGCTTCACGATCTCGTCACACACCGGGCACAGCAGCTCCTTTTCCATCATCTTCATGTTGGACTGGAGAAGAGGGAAGAGGAAAGTTCAAGAAGACAACAGAGCTGCGACTTGATTTAAAGAAAGGAAATGATGGCAGTGATGAAGGAAATATCTAGATGAACTCTGGTTGTGTGCCGTTTATTGCACAGGACAAGAAGGAAAGAAGAACGTAACCTCCATGATGCTTAGCAGTCCTCCTGTGATTGCTTCACTGCTTCCTATTTCTAAGAGTAAATTGGCTGAGACATTATTTTTAATAAAAAAAAACAATTCAAACAATGCAGAAACATTCTGTTTGCCATTGATTGTTGCTTCTTTTTTTTTTAGGTTGTGGTGGCCCCTTTCCATTACTGCAGCCACAAGGCGCGGCATCCGGTTTCTATGACAACGCACATCTTCCTCTGGCCCTGATTTTATGCTATTTGGCAACATTCTTAGGTTCTTATATCTATTAAAAATGAATTATGTGGTCGTTGCGACTGTATATTTTCTATTGCCATTCACCACCTGACTGTGGCTTTCAGCCTATTCCGGGTTATTAAAGCGATGACAAAACATGTTTGTAAACGGTAGAAAAATGCTCCGCATTCTTATTTCATAGCCATGATTGTCCAGATCAACATACTATCAATAAAGCAAGTTATATGTAAGACTACATTATTGTTTTTCCTCTCTTAGATGTAGCACGTTTGAAATGGCTATATTAGAATAAACCGGCGTCGCACACTTACACTGATACGAACCAGCGCGTCCATGACAGAGGTAAAGGTTTGGAAGTCCTCTTCTGCCATGCTCTGTTGTTCTGATGTGCACGCTTCCAAAGAAAAAATGTTTCGTTTAAAACGATTATTAAGTGGGTGTGAAAAATAATCCCCGGCTGTTTTGTAGCAAACACTAGGCCCTGACGTGCACAGATAGCTGTGCTTGAGGTGTGCTGCTCAATCTCTGTCGTCTATCCAAATGCGAATGGAATGGTTGCTGAAACTGGTGGAGGGGGGTGGGGGCGTTTTGCCCCAAAATGTTAGCTTTATCGGGGAGCGTTTAAAAAACATTCTTTTAGAAAATAAAAACAAAAAAAAATCGGCTTTTCTACGTTCTTTAGATACGCGAGGCTATGTTCATCCTACAATCACACGTTAACTTTGTCATGTTTTATTTTTGTGTGTGTGTTGTCGTTAGATGCTAGTGTTGTGTGCTGCTTAACAACAAAGGCGATGGGTCGCATCCACTTCCCTTTTGTGTCCGGAACGTTTGGAAGGTGGATGTTTTTACGGGTCGCAATATTGGATGCACCCAGCCACTGGCTGTTGTAGCAACCCAATGCGACACCGGGGTGTGTTAAATTTCTATGTATAATTTTGTTTAGAAAAAAGACTATTAAAGAGTAAAATTTTAATTTTATAAGTTCATTGGCTTTAAAAATGCTTGATTATCATTTTTGGATTATTTATTGAACCGCGGTTGCGTTGATATACCGCGAACCAGGAGCGACGACTGTTGTGTGAGATCTGTGAACTCCAACGTGACCGTTTGGCTTTAAAATTTAGAATTTTCTAGCATTTCTGACACTTCTGTGAACCAGAAACAACATGTCTTCTATTAGCAGTCTAATTCCTGCGCGGTTTCTCACCATCATAGCTCACCTTGTCATCGTCATCACAATCTTTTGGTCCAGGGTAAGTAAGGACAGTCCGTGTTGTTGTTAAAGCTTGAAGGACGACTCAAGCTGCCATAGAAATATTTTTTATTATTATTATTAATATTATTATTGTTTTTTGTAAATATCAATAACGTGTAGTTTGTGATTTTAAAATAAAGAACAAAAGTTTTTAAAAAAATCGTGAAATAGAAATAAATTCTACTCCACAAAATATTTTTCCTAAACTGCAGAAATATAGATTTTTGTTTGCTGCAAAAAGTTTATTTCTCCTTTTTTTTATAAACAATTTTTTATCTAGAAATGTTACCATAATCGGCTATTTTATGTATTTGTTTCTGTTTTCTAGGAGAATAATGTGAAGGCATGTTTGCCTTTGGAGTTTACTCAGGAGCAGTATGACACAGAAGACAGAAAGTAAGTAACAAATGATTGAAAATATATGAAAAAATCTTGAATGCTCACATTCTAACCCGCATCCCTTTGGTTATTGTTCAGGTTGGTTGTAGCCTTGTCAGCCACTCTTGGTCTGTTTGCTATCGAGCTAGCAGGCTTCTTTTCAGGAGTCTCCATGTTCAGTTCCAGCCAGGGTCTTCTGTGTATCCTTTATACTGACAGTGATGATTCATATTTGTCATGGTCATTGATACTGAACTATTGATTCACAATTGTGAGGAAAATAAAGATTTTCAGATATTGTCTTTTCTCCAGCAGCTCTAGCTTCTAAATGAGCATCTGGTTTATAGCAGAAAACATGATTTACAAGAATAAATGAATGGATTAAACAATGCTTATTAGTCATTAGTTACAATTCCGTAACTAAGAACTTGTCTGCTATAGCAACAGGAGTCCATGCCAGTGCCTCTGTGGCTTTGCTCTTTTTTCTGTTTGAGCAGTGGGAGTGTGACATCTACTGGTGGATCTTTGCTATTTGCAGGTTAGTCTTTTGACGCCTAGCAAATCCGTTTTATCCTTTTTTCCCCAAAGTTTTCCCTGACAGCTGCTCCTTTCAGCATTAGCTGTCCACTGCTCCGCATCCGTATCTTTGTCTTTCTTTGTGTTTGAACAATGGGAATGCTGGACTTACTGGGTGATTTTTGCCACCTGCAGGTTGGTTCGCCTGCATGCTTGTTTTCAATGAATAGTTGGCTTTTAGAAAGACAGCATACTGTAACAGTCACTCTTATTTTGAAGGAATTTGAATGCATTTAAGGATTGTTCTTTTATCTTTCTGGATTTCTATTAATTTCTTTTTCTATTTCTCATCTTTCAGTGTCTTGCCAGCTTTTGTGGAGATTCTTCTGTTTATTGCGGTTTTTGGACTGAAGAAGAAGCCGTTATGAAGAGGAGTTGATTCAGATTGAATGGATGAACGCTTCCATTTGTTGCTACAAGACAGTAGCTGCAGAAATTCAGTTATTAGATCACCTTAAAAAGGGGCCAACATTGTTAGAATTTCTTCAGCAGGCATCAATAGATCCAGAAAGAATGTTTTTTTTTTCAATCTTTGTAAATATATTTTGAACTATGTAATTACAAAAAATAATTATACTATGTTGTTTGTTTTGAATAAGTTGGAGAGTTAGCAAAAGTTTAAAATGTAAACCAAGTTTTTTGTTGTCAGTAGTGTATTTGTTTCTCATGTAAAGCTTTTCAACGCTAAATCCAAAATACATTTATACTTTTTTAAATAAGTCTTATTTCTCTCATTGTATCTATCTTTATCCTCATTTGGTGACTTAATTGTCAGAGAAATATTAACCAAACTGAGCCAGAAGATAAATTAAAGTCGGGCGACAAGAGTATCCAGAACCGCAAGGTTACAAAACATGAAACAGTAACTTCATTTTTGTGCAGCTATCAAAAAAAAGAAACAGTATTTAAAATTGATTTAGGGAGGAAAAATCCTTTCCTAAATTATTAATGTAGTGAGACATGTTGTAATATAGAAGAATTATGTCTATGAAGACTCTCTTTCATCCAGGTTGATTCCATCATAGTAGTAAGTTTAGGGGCTGTCCTCTTAGTTTTTAAAGTTAGAAAACGTTTCACCTCTTATCCAAAAGACTTTGTCAATTTTGTAATATAGGCTAAAAAAGAAAGGTTTTTTGACGTAATGATCCCTCCCTTCTGCTTTTCTGCATGCAGCTGCGGACAAACCATTGCAGTTGTGATAAACAGAATCAGGCCCTGCATTTGGTTCTGGAAAACACAAACTGAAATGGCCAAAGTATCAAATCCCTTTAATTCTGTAAATCTTTTGTGTAATTAAAAACCTGAACTCACAAGTAGTTTTATGTTGTAAACAATTAAAAATGACTCCAGTCAATGGTTGAGCTTTATGTCTTTCCATAAACACTTTCGTTAATTTAATTTTTTTTAAAGAAAGTATTTTTCTAAATGCATAGGTCCCACCCTCTGGTCCTTCCGGAAAACCTGTCCGGGTAGTCAAATAGTTCTGTTCCTAGTGCAGTACCGGATCCTTGCATGTCTTTAGAGAGTTTGCGTATTCTCTCCCGTTTTTCATCGAAAGAATAACATTTTAGCAGCAGCTAATGGGTTTGTACATTTAAGTTTTATACCAGAGAAACATTCTCTTTTACCACGCTTCTAAATATGTTTTTTTTTAATGTTCGTGTGTTGTGTACTGTCTTGTTGTTCTGTTGAGGCAGCTAGCTTTATGTGAACTATGATGGAAAATAGTTTTGCCATCAAATAGGTCGTGTACGGGCTTTTTATGTGAACAAATGTGTCAGGAATTTTGACTGTATACAATGGAAACGTTTAGATTGTTGCGTATAATTTGGGTGTTTTAGCTTGAAGCTAACAGCTAACTCGGAAACATTTGCGTGTGAACACTGACGTGGCGTAAGGTTTTAGCGTTCCCAAAACCAGAGTTTAATTGAATGACTTTTTAAAGTCAATGTTACAAAATTATCAAATCTGTGAGGTTTGCATAATATTTTCTAAAATTGAGATGTATTCGTCAGTCAGGCGGCTTTTGATTTTAAAATTGCTCTAGATGATATGATCATTCTGGTTTTAGGATACTTTGCCTTGTTTTGACGGCTTTTTTTGGTGATTGCAGCGGTGAACACAGGCACGTCTCTGGTGCTCTCCAGCCTCCTGTCAGTGTTGGTTTTTGCTGGAATGCAGATGTTCAGTAAACAGCTGGCATCCACTGAATGGTTCACCATCCTTGGAGGTTTCTTGGGCTCCGTCCTGTTCATCTGCTCACTCACTGTATCCTTTGAGTAAACTTACACAATTGTTGAGATATGCTTAAAAACAGTTTTCATATAATATTCTCTTTTTTTCCATTGAGTTGTATATGATCTCAGCCTTTTTTCACCAAAAACCTGTTAATTCTTTTTAGAAAGTATCTGAAAATACCATTCTAGACTGTGTTTCTCCTTAATTGTACTTCTAGGCCTTTAATAATCTGGAGAATCTGGTGTTTGGGAAGGGATTCCAGGCCAAGATTTTCCCAGAAAGTAAGTGTTGAAAGGGGGAGAAAGTTGACCTACTTCTCATCCATAGCATTACCGAGTCACATGAACACTAATAGAACAGCAGATCCTTCTGAAATATATCTGGCAGTCTAATTAAGTGTATGTGTAACTTAGCACCTACATTAGCACCTTATGTCAGACTGTACTTTTAACAACTTCATTCTGTCAACTTCCAGTTCTGTTTTGTCTGTGCCTGTCGATGTTCGCTTCCGGCCTGGTGCACCGTGTCTGTGTCACCACTTGGTAAAAGACACACAAAAAAACTCATTTGGCATAATTAAACTCATAAAGTTAAAAGTTTCTTCTTAATTCATCCAACGTTGCATGTTTTCTAAAACTGATTTTTGTTTTTTCCTTTTTCCAGTTTGATATTCTCCCTTTTTGCTCTCTACTACATCAACAAAATATCTGCTGCCCTCTACCAAGCAGTGGCTCCAGCAGTAACACCAGCCAAGCCTGTCAGCAAGGGAAAAAGGAAGAACTGATGCCCTGTTTAGTACAACTAATACCGTTTTCCAGTCACTATGACCCGTTTACTGATGTGTACTGGTAATTCAACAAGTTTAACATTTTTTTTTCCCCACACACCATTTTCTTACCTGAAGTTTATTCAGGTACCTTTTTCAGAAATTATATTACCCAAAAACCTGTCTTTTTGATATGGTTGAGATTAATATCTCTTAACATTCCAAATACCCGTCTTTTCTCCGCACTGGTGGCTTCAAAGAGATTCATGCCATATTTTCTGTATATGCACATTAAGTTCTTTTCATTTGTTTGTTTCTTGAATTTTATAATTAAAAATTTGTGAACAACTTGTGAACTCCCTGCTTTCTGTCACTTTGTAAGCAAACTCGGCAGAATTTGTGACAAACCGGTAAGTTTTTCTTTTTCAGCAAAATTAATTTTTTGAGCAGCTTTAAACGAGAAAACAAAAAGATCAGGCAAAATTGAAGGAGTTTTACTTTCTTCAATATTTAACACATTTTAAGAATGGAGTAAAGTGTTTAGCAATAAAAATGTGTTTCATTACTTCAGTCTGCATTATGCTCTTCATGAACTGTAATAATGCATTGAACTAGTTCACAGCAGATTTTTATTTAAACATTGAACTGAAAAATAAAATGATTTAAGGCCCGGGGCCATATTGAGATCTGCAATATCTTCATGTTGAGCTTGAAGTCTGGCAATCTTAAGGAAGAAAAACCCAACAGAATTTCCTTCATCTTGAGCTGGAGACTCCTGAGGCTCAGAGCCACATGTGGCTTTTTCATCCCTGCATTCTGGCTTTGAAAAAAATGGTGAGGATTTAATTGAGTTTTTAGCTTTTGTTCTTGTGTTTTAAGTTATTTCAAATTTTTTTTTTAGATTTGTAGCTTGTCACGAAACTGAGCAAAATGGTGGGAAAAGGTTCAATCTATTTGAGTGTTTCATAGGTTTAAAGCACATTCTTCTTCTACTGCACAACATTGTTCAGTCACTGTTCAGAGACCGTTATCAATTTACAGCTTTAGATTTTTTATTAAATTAGATTTTTAAACCATTGTTTCTATTAGATAAAAAGGGAAAAAAGGACGATTACGTACCAATGTCATACTGACAGTAAATGTTTGACTTGGCTTTCTTGCATCTTAATTCAAGAAAATCTTCTGCAGCAGGAGAATCTTATTTGACACAGGGTGTATTTTATTTTGAAAGCAACATTTTATAAATAATTGGCTTAACAACTACAAAAAGAAATGAAATGTAAATAAAGTTAGACTTTTTAGATCTCACTGTAGGAAACTAAGTCGTATGGATCTTTTAGCAATAAAGGTTGCAGACCCCTGAGCTAGAGGGTCATTTCATGTTAAGCAGCTTCTGTTTTAGTCTCTCCAGCTCCAGGGCTTTTCTGAACACATGTTTATAGAAATACTCTAGCAGATCCAGAACTGCTAATTTGTTCACATCAAAACATTTTTAGAGTAAATAGATCTTGCTGTCGTTGACACGCACTCATGATCTTCTACTGTATTTTTGATTCAATAGTATCATTAGACATTATCATAAGCTTCTTTGAGCATTAGTAATAGCACCTCAGCTAAAAGAACAACACTTAATATTCCTAACAATAATAAATAAAAATAAAAAAACGGTTTCAGATACATATTTTTTATCCTTTTTTTGTAGCGGTTGTCCACTCTGCTGTTCCCATTTGCCATCTTACCAAAGACTTCTGCCCCCTTTTTGCCCCTCCATTTAAAATGTTCTTGCACCGCCTCTGTCTGGGTGTGTCTTTCCAAACAAATGCCTGGACAAACTCTCAGTGAGCCCGGGCATTCCTCCCTGAAGCACCTACTTTTTCTTTTCTTAACCTGGTAAGTTTGTATGATCACCTTGATTTATGTTTTTTATGTTTTCATCTATCTCCTGAAAAATTCAATCTGTAGCTACATGTTGAATCTTTACCTTTTTTTTTTAATTTTTCATGTCTCTTTCCATGTTTATTATTCTTTACCTAAATCCTGTAGCTTTTTTTGCCTTTAGTTTACTGTCTGCTTTTCTTATGAGAATAAACCTGTAGTGGTTAAAAATCTTTGGGTTGAGGCAGTGTAAATATTTTGCATTGTTAGTGGAAAAATGATGTCTTAGGCAAAGAATTTGCTTTGAGTGCCAGTAAAACCAACACCCACATCCTCACTGAGAATGGGGATTTTTGTGGGGAGAGGTCAGCTAGCTGTTGCTAATGGAAACGTGTTCCCAACTTAAGGTTCTTTCATTTCTCCAACTTTCCGGAATATACAGATAAGAAGTGTGCATGAGTGTGTTTGCATGTGTTGTTGTTATAGTTTGAAAGATGTAAGCCAGTAAGTTATTCCTACATCAGGGAAGAAAAGACTGAGATGTGTTTCTGGTGGTTTTCCTCTCTTTCCAGTCCCCACTTGTAGCAGCCATGACTGAGCTGGAAAAATCCATGGAATCCATGATTACAGTGTTTCATCGTTACGCCAATGAAGGGGGAAACAAAAGCACCCTGAGCAAGAAGGAACTGAAGAAACTGATTGAGAATGAGTTACCAAACTTCTTAAAAGTAAACATCTTCAGTCTTTTATCAGTGTGGATCATTGACAGAACATCAGCTCCTGCTTTAACTTTGCTTTCTTTTTGTTTACTCCGTCTCAGAGCCAGAAAAGTCCAGACACTCTGGATCGGATCATCAAAGATCTGGACCAAAACAAAGATGACGAGCTTGACTTTGAAGAATTTGCTCCCTTAATCATCGGCCTCTCGGTCGCCTGCGAAAAGCATTATGCTCTGCTTCATGAAAAGGCTAAAAAGTGAACGGTTGAGACATCAGACCAGTGATGATGATTATTTCTGTTATCCACTGAGGTTTAACTAAACATTCATTAAAGAAACACATAAGAAGTGCGGATTCTGCTTTATTTGTCTTCATGTTGCATTGGATTTTGCTGCAATTTCATAATCTGTGTGACGATTACACATGCAATCACTTTAGTCTAGAAGAATTCTGCCAGCGCAAGAAAAGAATTTGGACAGTTGACAAGCTAACATCTGGCACACATCATTCCCCCTTAAATGTTGGACTCTGGGATGAAGGCAGTTTAACTACAGATAAGCTACTCCCTGCAGGAATGTTCTAGCATCAGTTTTACTGGAATATTCCACATCTTTGTAAAAAATAAAAGCTTATGTGTTTTGAGGCTCCATTTATCTCACAGTTTAAGCAGGAGGCTCAATAGGGGTTCAGATTCACTGATTGTCATGAAAGTTTGCTAAAACTCATATGCGATCTTGCAGACATTTGGAGAAACTTTGCTAAAGTTATTAATTTTGGGGAAGACTTTGCTTTGCAATATTTTCTAAAAATGTGTCGCTAAGTAAAAGTCCTGAAATATTCTAGGACTCTGGAACTAAAAAGTCTAACTGGATTTGATTAAGATTCTCCACAACATTTCAATGCGGCCAATAACTAAAGTTTAGATGCATTTTTGATTTATTTTTTACCGCCAAAAGTTTCGGTCATTAAGTTATTAATATTTTTCTAAATGACTAAGGTATGAGCGGGATGATGCCCTTTCAGATGTGCATTATCATATGTTTGCTTTTGACCCAGTTGAATAAAGTCAGATTGACATTAATAAATATAAAGATTCCTCGCTCACATTTTTTTCAGTTGGCTCCTGACCTGCTATTCTTAAATGAGCAAATATCAACAAGCACAAAACATAAGCATTTGCGCTGCCATGTGTCTAAAAGTCAGTCTTTTCCTTCTGCCCCAAGCTCTGTGCTGCACTTATATGGTTCAGGGGTCACTGCCAAAGTCTTTCTCTAAAAGAGGAAGTTTTCCCTGAAAACCGCACAAATGTTCTCCTAATTGTCTTGTTAAAGGCTCTGACAGTAAACTTGCAAGCTGAACCATCCAGAGTTTAAATACTTGCTTAATAAAATAACAAATAAAAATGAATGAAAAACAAACTAGAATCTGTTGCATTTAAAGTAGGGGGTGTGTCTTTACCTCTCATATGATTTCTTAATACATGGGTCACGGATCCATGCATAATGGATAGAATTAACTTCGATGCAGTATGATTCAGTCCGATTCTTTTACCTGAATCTTTACAATCTAAATAATTATTATTCATTTGGTATTTAAAACTATACAGGAAAATGCCTTATAACAGAGAGAAACCTTTTTTTTTTCTTAGTGGCACTTTTTATTTTAATCAACAAAAACAAAATGGCTGCATGTGGCGCAGTGGTTAGCACTCTTGCCTGACAGCAAGAAGACTCCCAGTTCAAAGGTAAAGGTAAACTTTATTGTCCTCATAGAGAAAATTTGTTCTGGAGCTACAAACTGTATAACATCCTTCATCATTCATCATACACACATCACATACATGATAAAAGAGCATGAAGAGATTACATAATAAATAAATGTTACCTTTGGCCAACCTTCACAATCGAGTCCACGAATGGTAAAGTAGTAAAAAAAAGGGGGTAAAACATCTAATTAGAACCCTTAAAACCATCTTGCTAAAAGTTATTTTTTGTAAAATGCATTATCAATTCACAAAAAAACCCAAAACAAAACAAAAACAAACACTCTCCATTAATCTACAACAATTATCAAGTCCCATTTGGGGGACCTGAAACAGGGGACCTTTCTGTGTGGAGTTTGCATGTCCTCCCTATGCATATGTGGGTTTTCTCTGGGGACTATGGTTTCCTCCCACCGTCCAAAAACATGCTTCATAGGGTAATTGATCACTTTTAATTGTCCGTAGGGTGTGAATGTGTAATTTTGGCCAGGATGGGTCCAGGATGCCCCCTGCTTTCGCCCACAAGTGGCCGGGATAGGCTCCAGCCCACCTGTGACCCTGAAAGGGATAAAACAGACTAGAAGATGAATGAAAACACTGTTTCTAAAGTGCACTATCAGTTTGGAGAAGAAAAAATAGCTATGGCTGCACTTTCTGTACAAAAATCATAACTGGAGAGTCGGCGTTTCATCTTTGTTTCACTTCAGTGATTTCTTAATTGGTTGTCTGATGTTGAATATGAGGATGAATGAGACAAGGTTGTTTCTGTGTGGCTCGTTTTGCATTAAATCCACCGGTCGATTTTCATCCTCTTAATAAAGGTTTCTGCTATTGTGTGAAAATCTGGTGAAAGCAAAGCAATGACAAAATATGTGATATTAAAAATACGTTTAAATTGAAATCATTTCTGCTAAAACGCATTTTTTAGATTGATTATTGCACTTTTCAGATAAAGTTTCAAACAATGTATCAGAAAGGTCTTTAAGCCACCGGTGTGCTTCTGTTTTCTGTGTCATATTTTACCTTTATAGAATATTATATATATTTTACCTTTATAGAAATGTTTTAGTTCACTTTTTTAAATGTTATTCAGTTCAAGGTATTCAAAAACTGTATTTTTAAAGATTTCTTGATTTTTGCATAGACAAAGTGGTTCATTGTAGAAGAAAAAATAATTCAACATGACCTGCAGTTTGTTTTATTTTATTAGATGTGTTTACATTTCAAACCACGAGATGGCGCTAGTGTATGCAGGACAGAAAGTGGTCATTGCATCTGACGCTGTGGGTGGCCAGCATACTGAGTCATGCAGTCACCAACAGTCGCTACAGGAGGTTTTCTGACTGGCTGTTGAACACAGAGCGTCAGAGTTCCACATGCAATAAACTAAATGTACTTCCTGCAAAATAGTGAGCACACTGGTAAAGGCATTCTGCACACAAGATATCAAGTCAGAACAGTAGCAAACAAACTCAAACAATGCACACAATTTAGCTCTGTGATTATGTTCCAGATACTGCAACAGACTGGCAATGTGTCCAGGGTGTCCCCTGCCTTTGCCAACAAGTGGCCGGGATAGGCTCCAGCAGCCCCGTGACCCCGAAAGGGAATAAACGGAAGAAGATGAATGAATTATGTTCCAAATATCTCCAACAGTTATAATAATCCTACAATAGACCTATGCATTTGTGTCATTCAGGGATTTTTTCCAGGCGTCCAAATGACCTTAACGGGCCTATGCCATGCTATTCTTAAGCCTTAAACAATATCCATCTACGGTACATGATATTATATTACCTTTGACACAAAAAAGAACAATTTTCTTTATTAAATATTAGTTATTAGAAAGACGCCTCGATCTCTGAGGCACCGCCCTTCGCTCCTTGTGTGTGCCGCCCATTTCATGACGTCCCCCTGGAGTCGGCCTCGGCAGCAAGTCTAAGTTTCACCTACGAAAACAAACAAGTCAAACTTTTGGCAAAGTTGGATGTGCATATTGTGCATATAAAAGGAAAGTGTTTTTGCTGATCACCGCTAGCTCTGCAGAGAAAGTGGGTGTGTGTGTTACCCTGCTGGCAGCACAGACTCTACCTAGAAGGGGCTGTTCTTGCTCGTCTATGTCAGTTCATGAGAACCTGCTTGGATGGTAGGGGCTGGAACTCAGAGAGCAGGTTTTTTAGATGTGTGAGCAGATCAAAATACCATTTTTGGGGTTTCTTTTTGTGATGAATGAACATTATAATACACTTCAAAGCTTAAAAAATATTTTGCATGATATAGGCCCTCTAAAAACTCAAAATATTAGAAAAAAATGAAACTAATGACAGAGTTAAATGAGACTGCTCGGTGGAATTCATGTGTTTAGTTTTTAGTCCCACTGCAACAACCTAATGGTTGCCCTCCATGAACAAAACTCTATGAAAATTCAGTCTCTTTCATAACAACCGGTAAGTGATCCATTCCTCCTTCATTCATCCATCCATCTCTCTTCCTGCATAGTCCTGTGCAGGGTCACTGGAGGTCGCTGGGGTCTATCTCACTTTATTTCAGGCTGAAGAGAGGACACATCCCGGAGAGTTTAGCTGTCCACTGCAGGGTCACATACTTTCATGATTACTGCCGAGGGCCAGTTTCCAGTTTTACGTCAACCTGTGAAACCGTTTTTTTGGACTTTGGTGGACATTCTTGAACTCACCCATTTCAGGTCCTTCCTGCAGAACCAGCATGCCTTCACGTAATAACCAGTTGCACCTTTCAGAATTATGAAAAGATAAGCTGGTCGAGGTAAAAACAACACAAAAAAACGACTATTTTTCAACAAACGTAAATGTTTTTTGGAAATTACAAAAAATTGCACAAAGACAGAACTCAGAAGAGGGCTATTAATTTCAGATAATTCATATCCATTGTAAGCAATAAAAAATGTATCCTAAATGGAAGAAATAATCGGGTCATCATGATTTAAGTCCTGTACCGATAATCAGTAATCTCCAAGTGTGTTTCTTTGGATTCACGGGTAAGCTGTAGCAAAAAAATACAGAGAAAGTCTTAATGAGTCAGTTTGCTGTTTCTGTGCAGCAACTTATTTTTAAAGCACTTAATTTTGGGGGGGATGATTTGACAGAACATCTTTGACATCATAATGGATGCAAATCTACCTTAGTCATTATTTGCGACCACCTCTCCAAAAAAAAATAAAAATAAACTTTGTTCATAAAAGCAAGCACATTTTTTTAGGTCATGCTGTACTGGGTATTAAAGTGTGTTTCATAAATTGAAATCATTGTTTGTGAGTGTTCATATTAAGAATTCTTGAGTGCAATCAGACATGCAGAACAGTGTGTATGTAGTAAAGTAAAGCCAGCTTCGGTCCCTTTTGTTGCACAAACACCCAAAAAGGGCAATAGATTTCAACAAAAATACTCCTTTTAAAGTCACAATGTATGTCTTTATTTCTATATTATTTAAATTAATCCAATATTTAATCAAATTCTTAATTCGTTCCAGTGTAGGTGGACAAACAGGCAAAACAGGAAAAAAAACAGTAAACGAAATAAAAATAGTTAACCATGTTAGTTGAAGAATATTATAAAAGATACAACATTTGCCAGCTTTTGTGTTCAAGCCTGACGTGAAACAGGCATTAAGCCGCAATTTTCTCAAAGATTTAATTATATGGTGTTTCCCGCCAGCATGCTGCTCTGCAACCGCCTTTTAAACTTCCTCACAACCACAAGGAAACTACATCTTACATCCAAATTTTAATGACAAAAATGTGTTAGCTGTAAACAACAAGGATTACACAACTCCTTAACTTGCATTTGCATGCACATCTTTAAAGGGATTTCTCTTTTTGAGTTACCACCCCCCCACTCCCTGCCAAAACCAAGTCTAACATCTCCCATCCATTCCTGTGGCAACCGTCATTGGGGATGTTACATAATTTAAGACAAGAAAGCTATTCGATGTCTGCTTGCTGTCTTGCAGCTCAAAGCATCTTTAAACATATTTATTTACAGTCTATTTAGTGATTGAATATCAATACACAGGAAGCCAATGTCAATTACTGACGATGCAAACTGCAGGTCTCAATCTGTTTCCAGTTTGGATGAACAATAAAAAAGTTATGTGCAGACTTGTAGGACTAACCAATGTGTACGCACTCTCTGATGGTTTTCATTTTGTTTCTGTAGTTTTTTTTTGAGATGCTGTGTCGAGCATGATGTCAGCTGGGGAAGAAAAATGGTTACTCGCAGATTTATATGAATGCATTGGGTCACTGCTGGGAAATAATGGTTCAACAAAATATTCCCATGCCGCTTATCAAAATGTTTGTGCTCTTACTTGCATGCTGCATTAATAAAACTTTAATTATGAAGAACATTTTGTGTTTTTCCAAAAAGTTCAAGTGTGTTGCAGCAGACCCTCTTGTGCTGTGAAACAAGAATACATATCCTGACCAGCAGAGTGTGGAAGGATAAACTTTTTAAGAAGCACCATGTGATACGTAGTTTTTGTTTCCTTTCCCTCCCCTGGAAGGGAAACTGGATAGTTCTCAATAAGTGGAAGTAACACAGCTCGATTGAAGAGAGTGATGTGACCCACAAAGGAAACTTGATGGGGGTTAAAGAGAAGAGAAAAAAATGTTTCTTATTTGCTGGCTTGGAACAAACAAATGGAAAATGAGGGTTAGGTTACCATTGCTAGACGCAATGGAACAAATGACTTCCCCTGAGGTAAAAATATTCCCTCATTTATTGTTGAACTTCATCAACAAGTTCTTTAAAGATAGAATCTTTGTCTTTTTCAACCTTTAGAAATGAGTGTTAAACGCACATTTATCCTCTGTAGAAGACATTTTTAAACCTGAATATCTTACAACCACTGCATACGAATGAATTAACTTCTCTTGGTATCGATGTAACTAAATATGATGAGGTAAGGCTCTGGGAATTGTAGTTTTTGGTGGATTTAAAAAAAATGAACCAGAGAAAGTGTTTTTTTTCTGGTAGTCATGAGGTTGAGTCACTGCACGATGTGCTGATGATTAAATCATTCAGTGGTGCATTCAGCTTTATTCTACAACAACCAAGAACCCAAAAGCAAGTTTGATCTAATCACTTGCCCTGGGAATATCTTATTTGCTAAATGTTTGAAAGAGCTGTTGCATTTAAGATTGTGGTTTGAAACAACAAAACGTAAGAAAATATAGTTCATATTTGATTGGGAAATAAAAGAAAACTGTTAAAAAACTGATTTAAATCAGCTACACTGATGCATAAAGGTTTCATTTCAGGATATACTTACTTCAACTGTCCCTTAAAATGATCTACCCCATGTTAAGAGAATGTTTATTTCAAGTGATCCACACACACTCGTGAAAAAAAGGGCTACCGCACAAAGCCAAACACTTCTCTGTTTTTGCAGCTCTTGGTTGCTAAGAAGGGAAACTTTTGCAGGCTGGATGGGTGGAGTCTGACACATTTCAGTGGCATGAATCACTGCTGGTGTGTGTGTGCGCGTGTGTGTGCTGATCCAAGAGCGTGCCATGCAGTGATGGTTTAAGAGGGGGGCCTTTCATTGCTGCAACAGGAGTCTCCACAGGGACTGAGCTGCCGAAACAAAGGAGATCTTTATTGTCACCTGGGGACCTCGTAGGTGAGTATTCATAGAGGACAGCTTAAAGTAGAGATCATGAAAGTAAATGTTAAAAAATGGAGGAGACAGTGAGAATTTCAACAGTGCAGTGTGGATGCTCTTTTGACTGCTTGAATGTGAACCTATCTATCCCTGCAGTCTACAATTGTTTAGGATATGAGCAAAAGCTTTGATCAAGATGTCTGGAAACAATTTTCTGTGCAGCCTTTTCTTTCTGCATCTCTGTTGACTTTTCTGCATACTAAATGGACCTCTGTGTGCAGCTGCAGCCATGGCACGCCTAGATGGAGCTATTACCAACATTGTGGACGTATTTATGGATTATGCTGACGATGGCGGCAAAAAACGACAATTAAACAAAGAAGAGCTCAAGAAACTGTTTGAACAAGAGATAGAATGCCCTGAGTTGAAGGTAAACAACTCAACACGTCCAAGTTGTATGAGCAAATGAATTCATTTAAACTACATTAATGTATTTTCCAGGACAAAATAAGTGCAGGTGACATTGAGGAAGCCATGGAGATGCTGGACAAAAACCATGATGGTGAGGTGAACTTTCGCGAGTTTTGTCGTTGTGTGTGTGTCCTCGCCACAGGCTACTACCACAAGAAAATAGGCAAGGGTGGCAAAAGGGGCAAGGGCAAGCAAGAAGATGAACAAGACGGCTGAGCAAGCGCCTGTAAATAAACACAAAGTACAATGGATCAAAAGATGTATTGATGGTTGAGAAATTAACCTGGTTTTATGTAAGATTAAATTAAATCTATGATGGATCAATGGCTTCTGTCTTTCTCTATTCATAATACCGGTTGCATGGACGGTTGCATGGTGTTTGGTGTCAGTGGACAAACATGGCTTCATCAAACATTCAAGGGACAACACCCATCCCGTTTTTCCACCCACATATCGCTGTCATCTCCTCTCATTTGGGCGCATTGTACTCAACCATTAATACATAAAAGTGTGGGACAATTATATAATCAGATTAGCAAAATGTGAAACAAGATTGTCTAACTTAATTAGAAGAACACAATTCTCTAAGTAAAACAGTTGACATCTTGAATCCTTTACTACACTTTTAAAACAAATAAAGCAATTGAATAGGATTTAAGATTTCCACTTAAATTGACTCCATTAGTTCCTGAGGACTAGCTTTTCATTAAGGTCACAGAGATGAACACTTTCTGCAATCAAAATCCTTCTGATAACTTTGGAGGAAGAACACAGGAAATCTTTTCTACTTTACAAATTTTAGATAGATAAAGTTTTGAATTTGGTTAGCCAACATTTGACCTAGAAGTCCATACTTTTGCCTGTCACATAAAGGAATCACAACTTTTTATCACCATGATACCTTTAATTATCAAAAAAGATTTAATGAAGTCCTCTTTCACAATTAAAATATCATAATAAAAAACAATAAGTGAAATAAGACTTTCCTGGTCACACATGGAAGAGAATTGAACTGCTTCTATAAAATAAAAGTACTTGAATGTATCGACAGGGGATTTTTGAAAAGTTGTTTTTTTTTCATCTTCAGGTACGTCTACTTTAACGACACTCAACGGACACCCTGGGTGTGTTGCTCTGAGAGGAGCTCTTACTTTATTCCTTGTGGAATTGTTCCAGCAGTTTCTGCCTTTTTTGACCTATTGTTGCTAAACCTTTAACCAAATTGCCTTCATTTGTCTGGAATTACTTATGCAAATATTTGCAAGTTGGTATCAAATGGACAGAGGTCACAGAGAAATCAAACATGTTTGAAAAAAATATAAAAGGACTTAATTAACAAATGCAATATGAATGAAAGATTTATTTTTCTTGCTCCTTAGTTTTATTGCAAACACTGTGCTGTGTTCTTAAATTCACAATGGACCTCTGTGTGAAGGTGTACATAAAAATGAGAGATCTTCTGCAGCCAACGTTCACACCGTACGTGTATTCCAGAGCCTCAGCACCCCCATAAAACAGACTACACTGTTTGCCTGTTGGTACAGGTACTAGGTGTTTATGGAGTAATAATTCTGTCATATGGATAGATAATTTCAAAACCACATAATACTTCTGAAAGAAATATATATTCATTGTTATGCAAGAAAAAGCTGTTTGCCCTGCAGCATCCAGGTCAAAGCAGGCAAAGGAGCTTCTTAAGCCAACTGTCTTTCTGTAACTGCAGCAGAAGCCAAAACTGTGACTCATTATGGCTGTCCTTAATTTAGCAGCTTAGTGAGCAGCAACAGAACTCAACATTGATTCTACATAATACACATCAGATATGTCAAAGTCCAGGCCGATGAGGCCGCAGTCCCGCTAGTTTTCCTGATATCCCTGTCTTACCTGCTGCTGATTACCTAGATCGGGTTTCCTCCAATGCTGAGAATTTGCAAGGAAAGGATTGTTTGAAGAAAAAGGCAGGACAGTGGCCATCGAGGCCTGGATTTGGACACACCTATGCAATCACGTAGTACAAAAAAATAAAGACATTTGAGTTTGGTAGACAATTTCTTTGTTGCAAAAGTTTCCCATTGTAATAAATCTTATAATGCCTGTTTATCACCCCCACCCCGAACCCCCACCAACCCCCACTCCCATTGTGGCCACTTGTGTGAGGAACATTTGGATAAACAGCAGACCTGGGCACACACTTTGCCAAAACCAAGCAATTGCAGCTCATTTGGTGGATTATAGGATTGAAGTCTGACCAAAAGAAAAGCATGTTTTCAATGTAACAATTTATAATATGTTGACAGGAGCCTCAAAACATGTGGAAGATCCACACACAGTCCCAACAGCATGGCACCTCCTTCTCAAGATGATCACACGCTGCTGAGGGATGACATCCTATTTTTCAACTAGAAATTCTTCTGGAACAGCAAGTCCAAGATGATCCCACAACATGGATTTTTATCCTCCCAAAATCTGGGGGTAGTCTCTGAAAATTTTGACTCAAATAGGCTCTTTGAAATAGCCCATCCTGTGTTTTTTTTAAAGGGACTTCCTTTTTGTATGAAAGAGCAATAGTTTGCAGATGACACTGTGATTTGGCTCTGATTAGTAATTTTTTTGATCATGGTCCTTACAACAGGTTTCTCTAGTTTTTCTAAATCTTCTGATTATATCATACAATTAAGATTATCATGCAAAGTCTTTGCAATTTTCTCTCAAGGAATATTGTTGTTAAACTACTCCACAAACGTTTTTGTTCACTTTTGCAAGTTGGAAACGTTTGTGATACTATTTAAACCCCAATTAGTTAATTAACTAAGTCTCCATATTGCTTCAGAGGAAATCTTTTTTAAACTCTTGGATGTTTTAGTCACTGGTTGTCCACGTCGCAACTATTTTGGGATCTGTGCAGACAAGTTTTGAAATGAGCTCACTTTGTGCGTATAGTCTGCAACTCATTTATTTGTACATCTGACTTAATAATTATGTTATGCACAAAATTTTAACTTATTATTTTTTCTGTATTTTAACTTTCATTTTGTTATAAAAAATATTAAAAAACTTTCCAGTTTAGATTCTATTTAAAGTTGTGCAATTCGAATTTAGGCTGGGTGAGGATTATTGTTAGCCCTGCATACATGGCACTCACTTAGACTGTTGACAATTTACAATTAAGACATTTTACATGGATTTTCTGTATAACAACCAACGGGTTTCAAAAAGAAATCAAATGAGCTGTAATTATTTTCAGTTAAAAGTAACATATAATTGGCTTAGAATTTAAAGCAGACTTGCAAGTAGCTGCTCAAGTTTTTCACCTTCCAACGCGGAACTTGCTTGACAAAACAGTTTGAGAACCAGTCTTTTTTGTCAGTTTACAACCAGTTTTGTTTTGTGCTCCATGTCAGCTGCACCCTGGGAAAGTATTTAGATGTGATCACAGTGGGATTGGCCCCAACGATGCACACTGGTACAAAATGAGTATTCTGGCTTGTGATCAAAAGTGTTAGGCATGTGTACAACACTTTTATTGAGCTTATACAGGTTTTTTTTTACATATATTGTGAAAACCATTTTTTTCTGAGAATTAATCATATTAAACCGCTTTTTCATTCCTACAAAGGCTCAACATTTTGGCCTTCATGTATGTATATTGTTTTTTTATTTTTTAAAGGAGCTCATTTGCATCCATGCAATGGATTTTGAGGGCAAATACTGTAAAAGAATTAGCAGAAGCAAGCAAATATTTCCATGTGACCTTTGCTCAGCAGTCTTGTGCTTCTTGTCACAGATTTTCATAGACACAGTGTTTATTCAAAACAGGCTCCACCCTAAAGCCTCTACACAAAAGATTGTCCTCCAGCAAATTACCTCCTCTTCAGGTCCAGTTTGAGTGCAACTCCCAAACATGAAGTAACACAAGAGTATATGTCTTTTTACCTTGTGAACATGACTTTTGTTCATGATAAAAAACACATTTGTAAAACACAACACAAAAGAACTTGTGAAACTGGTTGGCAGGGAGTGGCCCTTGAAGCCACTTCATGATTCATGTTCTACATACATGAGTCATGTAATCTTAATACAATGTCTTAAACAACTGTGCCTGATCCTATAAAAAGAGGTTTCTTCCACGGACATCAGCTGAAGCTCAACCATCGACGTCGACCTCTCTAGTTGACTATTTCTCGCCTTTTTACGAACATTGTTCCTCAACTGCAGCCATGGCACGAATGGAAAAAGCCATTAAAGACATTGTGGACATGTTTCTGGAGTACGCCAATGGTGATGGCAAGCTGAGCAAGGATGAACTGAAGAAAATGATAGAGAAAGAAATCCAAAACCCAGAGCTAAAAGTAAGCGACCCATGCTCTTGCGCTTGTCACCATTTAATGCAACTTTGTTGACTGGATCAATTTTCTCACCAGGCAAAGATTTGTGCAGTCGACTTTGACAAAGCCATGAAGAGAATGGACAAGAACCGTGATGGAGAGATTGACTTCAAAGAGTTTTTAAAGTGTATGTCTAGCATGGCCAAGTGCTACCACCATAAGAAGACGGGCAATGGCAAAGAATGCGAAGAACACTGTAGTTAAAGACCTGCAGGAAATAAAAAGGGTATGAGCAAAAACACTTTGTGTTGCTTGTGGAGTGAAAGTAAAAATTAAACAAGAATAGCAGCCTGACCTGTCTCTGTGCCATGGTTTTGACATCAAATCGTTTTCTGAGGTTTGTCTTTTCTTGTACCTCTTGTAGTTTCGAGTTTTCCACCATTTCTAACACTTTTATACTATCTTTGAAAATCATCTTATAAGTCTTCAACATGTTAACCAAACTGGTGTCTAGTTGTTGCCAGGAAACAAAGCAAAGAACAAATCAATGTCCAGAATTTTTCATTTGATTTACCACCGGTCTGTACTGCTGTGCAGAACTTCACAATTTAAGAGACCAAAAGACGTGTTTTTTCCCCCAGAAAGTCTCCATTGTGAATGGGCTTGTGTCCTCCAAGGCTCCTGGGATCCCATGCTAATCTTGTAGGATCAGTGGTTTCCACGTTGCCACAGGCAGAACTGGGCAAGCAAATGTTGAACTTAGCACTGACATTCGCTTAGGCACTGCAAGCTGTCAGCATTTGGCATACAAAGAGACAAGCCCACTTAATTAAGTTTATCCTAGTAAAAAAACACCTAGCTGCCTCTAAACATGTTTAGTTAATTAAAAAATAGTGAGCCCTTTCCAACAGAGGCTTACATCTTCAAACAGGCAGAGGCTGGCTCCCTTTAAGCAAAAAAGAGCTTTCAGCTCACTGGGTTAGTTGTAAATGTGTGCTCCAATTTCTAAATTGATCATAACAGACTCTAGTACGAGGCGCACAGGGCTGTTGTGAATGTGTTTCTCTCTTTGTACAGTCAGCAGAGTAGGGATGACTAATGCACACATTGCCTCATACAATATTTGCACAACGGCCTGTGTTTGCTCAACATTTTTCATATTTAAGGGGGTGTCCATTTTGCATAATTTTACCAAAAAGCAGCAAAAATTTACTTCTAACATGCACAAAAACATAATTGAAGGCAAATAAATGAATATTACAAAAGGGAAATAGTAAAATCCTAAAATAATGAAACACCTGTAGCCATATTTTGAAAGTTTCCTAAACCTGATGGCTAGCTACTTCTAGAAATGAAACAAGGAAATATTTTAGTCTTTTTTGGAGGTTTAGACTGTATCCCAGTAAAGTTAGAAGGGTTCATTAAACTTCTAAGCTCCTAAAAAGGTAGAGCGAAGATCAGTCTCAGCCGTTTATTAGCAGAGTGGTTGGATACATTATTGAAGCACAGACCTCTCTGTTTTTGACTCTATGGTGGCAGGTTTACTCAACTGAGATGAATTAGGAGTCTATTTGTCATGCTTTTTCCTCACGTGTCCACCTTGATCTTTGTGCTGCAAAACCAAATTTACCTTTTAAAATGGATTTTTTTTATTCCCCCATCACTTTTTTCAGTCGTCTTTCATATTTTTCATGTTCTGTCCCCTCCAGACATTTTTTTGTATGATATATTTGTGATCATCCCTTACAAAAAATTACATTTAATTGAGTCATATTGGACATACATTTTCTGCTTTGTAAGTAGACATGATTTCAAGAATAACCTGTTTTTATAATGTTTAACAAGAACTTCTATTGCATAAAGAAGCCATGATTTTCATGGTGCCTCTGGCAGTTCTCCTCCCCCTCCCCTCTCTGCTCTGCTCCTGAGGACTCCCAGCTGTTTCCACTCAACTCATCTACCTGCAGCCTTCATAAGGAGATCCACATCCAGAATTCATCACCAGTTTGTTGCTCCTTCATGGTGCTTGTCTGGTCTCTCATGTTCTCGGTTTTGAAATTAACTCCTCGAGTAATTATTTTTCCTACGCCTCGTTTTCAGGAAGAAACCTCCACGAGTGTTAACCTGGGGTTGCCTCCTGACCTATCGGTTCACCTCAAGCTCGCCACGTCTCCTGTTCACGCCAACCCTCCGACTCAGCCACGATTCCCGTTACTCATCCTGCTACTCACCTGCTGTCCACGGCCGAAAATCCTCATCCGATCAACATCCTGGTCAATGATTTTCCAATTACATGATGCAAACACGTTTTTTGGTTCAACTGTCCATCATTAATATTCAGTATCTAAAGTCCTTTACAGATGAGTTGGTTTTAAAATAGGTATTTGAATTGCAATTAGGTCTGTCACACCTCAGTAAGATAAAGAATTTTGCATTAGGATAGTGATATTTAAACATTTAGCCTGGGACTCCCTACTAAGCTATCAACCCTGGAAGTTTCAAAGACAATGTTATGAGTCTTGTTTAAACAATCCATAATCATAGGCAGGCACAATATAGAAAATGTGACCTAAAATTCTGATGCATAACAGACGAATACATCCATGTACGTCTTTATTTCCTCTTCCAAGCTGGCATCTGGCTCAAAACTGTTTGGCTGGATGATTGGAGTGGGACTTTGAACTTTTATGTGTCAGAGTGACACAAACAGCCATCACATTCTCTCTGTGGACTATGATTCTTCATAAAAAATTCCTCAATCTGATAAATTTGAAGTTATTTGTTATCTAAAATGGCTTATAATAATTTTCTGGGTAAAATATGAAGTCATGGCATGCACAAAACTTGTTATAAATGAAATACAAGTAGTCTGCTTCACTGTGCAGCATGGGAAAAAAAATACCAAACACCAAAGAAGTGAAAAATGGGCAAAAAAACAAATAGGTCAAAAATGCAGAAGCAGACTTGTTGCACTTAGATCACCCAAAAAACTAAAAGACAGAATGCAACAACAGGCCATTATATGAAGGAGTGTGGGTCCAGCTCCAGCAGAAAAAAGTCTCCTTCTGTTTCAAGTTAATGTGAGTTTATGAGAAGCAAACAATGTGGAAGCACATTGTATCCTTCCGCGGCAATGCGTGGGTTTCTCCTGCCCAACGACTCCACACATTCAACTCCAAAAGCAAGAATATATGTTTTAAAAAATGGCAGAGCACAAACTTTGATTTACCCCCACCTGATTCTGTCACACATGATTGTAATCCCGCTAAACGAAAAGTGTATTTTTAAATTTCCAAATTTAATTTTAATCTCCGAACCTCATTTGTTCCACTTTTCAACAATGTTTTTCTTTTCTATTCTTTTTCGTGCATTCATACAATGAAGTTTTGCAGTTTTTCATTTACTCTTGTTCTGTGTAAAATGTTTCAAAACAAGTTCATCACTCTCTTGAAAAAACAAAGACCACATTTAAAAAACAACTAGTCTTACTGGTTTAAAGATGACACATGTCACAAGGGGGGAAAAAGAGGGTGTGGTCTCAAAAAGAAGGTGTGTCGGAGGATTTAAAAGGATCCAGTCTGCATTTCCTCCTCACTTCCATTTTGTCCATCTCCTTTGGTCAAGCAAGTCCCACAAACTTTCGGTAAGTAAGAAAGAAAAATAAATTTCGATCAATGTACAAAGTTAAAATACATTCGTTTGTATGCATTTACTTTTAAAACTTTTTTTTAAAGTTTGGATTAAATTGCATGCAGAAGTTAGTTTGATTTTAGAGAATTTTGGAAAAGACTGTTGGAATTGTTCCAGTTTTATCCTTTAAACTTTGAACAAACTCTAAATAAATATAAATTATAGTATCTGGCTTATATTTAAAACCTTGAATTGGCATTAAAGGACTCTGGCCATTTCTTATAACTTTAGAATAAGAGAAAGCAATCTATGGCGTGCAGATTTGATGTGCATTTGTCGAGGAGAGAAAAATATATCCACATCATATTTGGACTTAAGTGTTTGAAAAAAATTCCTGGTGAGTCACATCTGCCCCTAAGGTTATGGAAAAAAACGGCAACAAGACAATTTGTAACGGGACTTGGAGGGACTTTAAACAGTAAACTGAGCTGTTCAGATGAATCATCTCTGACTCCAGCTGGGTGACGCCCATCACTTTCAAATGTTGGTTAGAGTCTGACAATCCTAAATGTTGAAGGGGTGAATAGGAAATGGATGAGAATCTTTTGGTTTGTTTCAGACACCATGACTACAATCTTTGAGGCAATCGCAATTCTGAGGAAAGTTTTTGACAAGTATGCTGGGAAAGAAGGAGATGCAAAAACTCTGACAAAGAAGGAACTCACAGATCTGCTCAAAGAGCAGCTTGGAGGGGCTGTAAGTACAATCCATGAGTTAACATTGCATTAAATAGACCTGTCAATTTAACATGTTCCTACTGTGTTCACTTATTTTATCCTTAGCCTCCAAAACAAGCAGAAATGGACCAATTTTTCAAAATGCTGGATAATGATGGCGACGGCATCGTCGATTTCAACGAGTATGTGGTCCTATGCGCAACCGTGGCTATGATGTTGGCCCCCTAAAGGAAAGAACAGTCTCTTTGTCCTGGTTTACTTCATTTAACATGAGCATTAAAAAAGCAAAAACCCTGAACTACTGTTGAAAATATTGATAAACATGCAAAACCTTGATTTCCATGAAACCTGAAGTTGTTTGAAATGTAATTGCATGCAATTTGACTGTTTGGATTTCAAAAAAAGCAAATAAAAATCTCATCTTTCTCTAAATTGTGCTTTTTTTAGGAGTATGAAATAAACCTACGAATTGTAGGTCCCAATAAATAAAAATAAAAAAACAAGATGACTGCTGAATTTAGATTCAGTTTTGTGAATTTACTTTAATCTGCTAAAGGTCTTGTCAATATGTAGCCCAACCTTTCACTAAGAGATTTAACCTTTTTTTATAAACATCACCAATATAAATGAGAATTGGCCTTTTTATTTAAAGATTACGCTCATTATATTTAAATCTACAATACAGATAAAGATTAAGCCAAGGTTCACTTTGAATACTTTTTAGACATCGGACACAATACCATCATTATGCCGTAAAGCTCTTAATTCAATATTTCAGCTCTATAATAGAACATATTTGCCATAAAGACAAACTATTTGTTTTGTGGTGTCTGATCTTGTGTCTGATGGAAATCTCTTTTGGGTGTCACACTGCAGCCTATGAGGGTGGCATAACCAACTCTCTGTGAAATATTTCCTAATTCTTCATAAGTCGACCCTTTTATCTAATAACGCTGAAGGTTTTTTGTTTTCCCTAAAATTGATTGCAATGTTTTCTGGGTAAAATATGAAGCCTTTGCATGCAAAAAACGTTTATTGTGGCATAAATACAAGTTAAAAACGCCAAATAAGTGGAAGGGGGGCAACGAAACGGGCAGAAATGTCAAATGTGAGAACAGACTTTTACTAAGACTGAGCACACAAGACAAAGAATGCAAAAACAGGAGAGTGGGTCCAGCTCCAGCAGAATGAAGTCTCCTTCTGTTTCAAGTTAATGTGAGTTTATTAAAGGCGAACGATGCGGAAGCGCTTTGTATCCTTCCGCGGCAATGCCCATGATTCTGATTCTCAGAAATTCCTTTCCCCCACTATATATATATATATATATATATATATATATATATATATATATATATATATATATATATATATATATAGTGGGGGAAAGGATATATTATATTTTTTATTATATATTTTACAGTTAAGTAGTCAAACTGGTTTGAAGATATGTCCGGGGAAGATAACGAAAGAGGCGTGTCAGTAATAAAGTGTGTGAGAGTACATATAAGGATCGATGCTGTGTATCCTACATGCATTTCCATTTTTCTTTATGTTCTGTAGTCTAGCAAGTCTCACAAATCTTCGGTAAGTAAGAAGGAAAAAATTGGTTTTGATCAAAATATAACGTCAATCAATATGCTTTTAATTTTAAAACTGGGATCTTTTTTTAAAGTTTGGATCAAATTGCATACAGAAGTTAATTTGGTTTCAGAGAATGTTTGACAAGGACGTGTTGGAATAATTTCAATTGTACCCTTTAAATTTTGAAATATATGAAATAAAGGAAGAGTTTAAGACTTTTTGATGGCGTATTCTTACAAAATGCAAATAAAGTGTTCATCTCTTTCTAAACCGTTTGTCTTTTTAATAGTGCTGCAAAAAAAGATACAATTAGGAACCTTGATATTAAAATTTATATTTCATTTTTAAATTAGAATATGCATAGATAAGTACCTTCCCGTTTGCTCTTTTTTTTTTTTTTTTTTACTTGTCCTGTCCAACAGCTAGGCAGGCAGATGAGAGCTGAGGGCCTCTTGTGTTGGACATATTTTACTTCAACAAGAGGGGTTATCAATCTTCAGACAAACCAAAGGTATGACTGAATAAACTCCTTTTGTAATTGAGGTCAAACTTTATTCATTTCAACCATGATTGAAAATCTTTGGTGTTGGACCAGCGGAAAAGGAAAGAAGGGAAGAAGAGGGAGGGATATCAGAGGGGGGGGGGGGTGATAGTGAGAGGGGGGGGTAAGACCATGAAGCAGCATAGAGCAGACAGGTTTACTGGTTGTTTATCATTACGGTACGGTTCAAATGTAGTACAAAAAGGGCGGGGCCTGTTCACACACACTCAAATATTATCAACACACCTGCTAGCTGCAAAAAATGTTCACATGTCAACATGTACACAAAACAGATAGTGTTCACGAACGCATACCTATGCCTTTAGCCAACTAGTGTGAAATCTTTCATTCATTCAATCATGCAAACTATAAGTGCAAAGGTGAGCTAACACCTGTGCTCAGGTGAGTGTTTATGTTCTTCTAAAATGGATGGTGGAATGTGAAAAGAAGGAGGAGGAGCGCCCAGCCACCCCCACACCCAGACCCCCGCCGCAGCAGCAGCGGCAGCCGGAATTCCCCCAACGCCACACGGGAACAGGCAGGGAACAACCGCCCCCCGGGCGACCAAGACCGCCACCCAGGCCAGGGCCAGCAGGACCGCCGCGAGGCCCCCAGAGCCAGAGAGCAGGGAGGCGCGGAGGGAAAGAGAGCGCCGCCCCAGCCCAGCCAGGAAAGCAGCCCCCCCGCCGCGCCGGAAGAGCCCAACGCAGGGCCCCCCCGGAAAAGGACGCCCACAGCCCCAGACGAGCACCCCACCACCACCCAGGAGTTCCGGGCATCCCCCCGCCCCAACCCCAGGTACGAGCCAGGACCCCCCAAGGGAGACCCGCTCCGCACTCCAGGCAGCCACCCACCCGACCCACGGTTGGTCCAGGGAAGAGCAAGGCAGGGGCCCGCCGCCCCCGCCCAGGAGGGGGGAACCCCGGGGAAAAAAGGGCGGCCCACAAGGGGTGTTATAAATATGGCCCGACCAGGCTCGGCCATGTTGGAAGTTTGGCGGGGCCCAGCGCTCAGGGGCAAGGACCAGGACCCACCCCCCAGGGACACGAACACCCCCGGCTCAGGTGTAATATGAATCCCCCCACCGTGCGGAGAGAGCACCGCCGGGCCCAGGGAGCCGGCACCCAGGGGGCACGGCCACCATCGCCAAGGGGCCCGCACCCCCCACCAGGGAAGGGGTAGGGGACAGATGGACCCAGGTCTCACCTTCCTTGCAAAATGTGTGTGTGTATGTGTGTTTGAGAGGGTGTGTGTGTGCATGTGTGTGTGTTTATGTTGGAATGTATATATTGAAGGGGGAGGGGTATGTGTACTAAGGGGGGGTGCAGTTAAAATTGGCGAGTAGGGCACTAAGGGGACGCCTCCTGAATACTCACAGTGATGTCCCCTCACCCTCCCCACCAAGGGGCCCTAAATATCTAAGGTGCGGTTAAAATTGGCGGGTGGGGTGCCAGGAGGACATCTGCTGCTTGCTTGCAGTGATGTCCAAGCACCCCCCCTACCAAGGACCCTACATGTCTAAGGTGCAAATAAAACCGAAAGAGGGGGGCACACTCCATACGGCAACCATAGGAGGGGGGGCCACTGCCAAGTAGCCCCCCCCCCCCAAGGCGCATCGCAGGCTAGACCCCCCACCCCCTCACCCTAATATGAGGTTATATGAGGAAGGGGGTAAGTTGGGGACAGCTGGTAGACTGTCCCCCGGTGGTCAAACAGCTGTCCCCCAGCCCCCCCCAGCAAAGGGGCCAGGGCCACCCAGCCCAGGGGCCCCACCCCCGGAGGCGCCGACACCCCAGGCCCGGCACCACCCACCCCACACAGAGAGAGAGGAGCCAGAAAGCTTCGCCCCCCCCAAAGCAAGCCCAGGCCCCCACCCCCAGACGCCGGCCCTAGAGGAGCTCTGGTCAGGCCTTGACGGGACCGAGGGGGTTAACGGGTCGGGGTCTCCGCTGAGGCAATCAGTGGTTGCCTCGGCCAGAGGACCACGCAGCGCACCAGCCCGCCCCACCCAGGCACCGGACCCGACCCCCCGACCAACGGAGCCCCCACCGCCCCCGACAGGCACCGGAGGCCCCGACCCCCACCCCAAACCACGGCAGAAGGGCAAGGAGCAGCGACGACCAAGTCCCCCACCCCCTAAGTCATGGAGTCAACCACAGGAGACCAGAGAGACTGAATTCTTTCAAAGTTACTTGAGCTTTGGGCTGACATTTTTTCCAAGCTGATATGATCAAACAGCAGATTTCTGTGTTGACTTATGTTTATATTTTTCTTGTTTTTCCAATTTATTAAAATAGTTTTTTTGGCAATACAAAGAGTTATGAAAATGATAGATGGTAATCCTTCTTCTATATCGATGGCACTCATGTCACCAAGCACACAAAGTGACGGTGAGGCCGTGATTGAAACCTTAAGCCAGACTGATAAATCGGCACATACCTGCTGCCAGAGAGCCTGGACAGGAGTGCAGAACCACAGTGCGTGCATGTAGCTGTCGGGTACCTTCCCGTTTGCTTTAAAGAGAACACGGCATGTGGTGGTATTGTATAGGGTGGAATACCTGTATAACCCGGAAAGTCCTTGTTCAGATGAAAGGAAATGTTGCATTTAATTTCAAATTAAGGTCCCAGAGTGTGGAGAGACCCAGAAGTCCATGAAAAGTTTCGATGCCCTGCTATGTCATCTGCTGTCGTTGGTTCACTGTACTTTCTGAAGTCCACAGTCATTGCAGCTGTCTACCAGGAACACTTAATGCTGCCTTCTCTTATACGGAGATCCGAGTTTCATTTTTCTGCAGGACTTGTCACCTCCTCACACTGCTAAAGGTACCACCAGTTGGTTCAGTGACCATGGTGTTACTGTAAATAATTGTCCCAATAAACTCATCTGACTTGAATCCTAAAGAAGATCTATTGGCTGTTGTTAATGGGAAGATGAGAGACAGCACATCCAAGAATGCAGATGACCTGAAGGCAGCTACTAAAGTAACCTAGACCTCCATTATACTCAGTGCAGTACTATAGGCTGATCTCCCCAATGCCACGATGGATTGATGCAGTAATTCCTACATAAAAGAAGCCCAACCAAAGATTGAGTGAATGTAAAGAAAATTTTATAAAGCCTGACATTTGTGCTAAAACTCACTTTTTTACTTGTCCAATGGCTTATTCTAATTTTCAAAGATGCTAAATCTTAGATAAATTACAAGGAAAAAAAGGGTTTAAATACTTTAAATTTACATCTAAGAGTTTATATCCACAAAAGTTGGTGTACGAACTGCACAGTGGTCAACAGCCACTGTGCCGAGGCGATAGAGCATATGACTGTTAAATAACGGCCACACTATCTGCCTTGTGAGTTTACGGCGGTGTTTGTCATGGCTGTTTACATCCCGCCGGGGGCTAATGCTAACGAAGCGCTAACGAAGCTACACAGCAACATCAGCTCGCTCCAGCACAAGCACCCCGAGGCCTTTTACGTGGTTGCAGGGGACTTTGACCATGTAAACCTGACAGACACTCTGCCCAAGTTCCACCAGCATATAGACTTTCCAACACAAGGAAATAACACTCTGGACTGTGTCTATACCAACAAAAAGGACGCATACAGAGCTGTCCCCCCATCCTCATTTGGGCTTCTCAGACCACATTGCAATCATGCTGGTCCCTACTTACCGCCCTCTCCTCAGACGCCAGGCACCAACACAGAGGACCATCACAGTGTGGCCCAGTGAGGCTGCACCAGCTGTTCAAGACTGTTTCCAGCACAGACTGGCAGATCTTCAGGGAGGCAGCTTTGCACGAGGAGGAGGTGGACCTGGAGGATTACACATCAGGAGTCTTCGGGTACATCAGAAAGTGCACAGAGGATGTCACCAGCACCAGGACTGCAACGGACTATCCCAAACAGAAACTCTGGCTGAACGCAGAGGTGCGGTCTCTGCTGAAAAACAGGTATGATGCATTCCAGTCTGGTGACAAGGTGGCACTCAGAGCAGTGAGAATGGAGCTGCACGCTGGGGTAAAGAGGGCCAAGGCTGCATATGCTCAGAGGATCCAGGAACACTTTACGTCCAATAATCCCCCGAGTATGTGGAAGGGCATTAAGTGAATCACAAACTACAACACCAGAGATGCACAATACCCTGAGGACCCCTCTCTACCAGACGCACTCAACCTCTTCTACTCCTGCTTTGAGGACTCCAACATCCCCCACCCCCCACCCCCCAGTACCAGATTCACCATCCCACCTGGCGAAGAGCCTTTCAGCATGACGCCCGCGGATGTTAGGAGGACCCTCCAGAGGATCAACCGTCACAAAGCAGCTGGACCCGACAGCATCCCTGGACGGGTGCAGAAGGACTGTGCACACCAGCTCACAGAGGTGCTGATAGACATATTCAACACCTCTCTGAAGCAGTCAGTGTTCCCCACCTGCCTGAAAACCGCCATCATCATTCCAATCCCCAAAACATCCTCAGTGACGGGTCTGAATGACTATCGGCCGGTGGCCCTGACACTGACAGTCATGAAATGCTTCGAAAAACTGGTCATGACCCGCATCACAGAATCCATCGATGTCACCAAGGACCTGCACCAATATGCGTACAGGTCAAACCGATCCATAGAGGACGCCATCTCCTCTGTGGTCCACACAACCCTCACCAACCCAGAGAACAAAAACTCGTACGTTCGCCTGCTCTTTGTGGACTTCACATCAGCCTTCAACACCATCATCCCACAGACCCTCACCCAAAAACTGCACACACTTGGACTGAGCCCCAGTCTATGCCACTGTACAATCAGGATCAGACACCATGACGACAGGCATACACTGTAAACTGTCAGCAGCAAAAATGGGTTTGTATGTTATACGACATAAAGAGAGACATAAGCCCACTGGATTAAGTATATCTTAATTAAAAAAAACACCCAGCATCATCTAACTAAATATGGTTCGTTAATCAAAAAAGAGTGAACACTTTGCTCGTTGGTAAAATAAACATTGCTTGAAAAAGTCTTTATTCTTAATCTGTGAGTAAATATTTGAAACTAAAAGACACTTGTGGATTTCACCAACATTATTTTCGGTTTCTCTTGAAAATAATTAGTTGGCTTTCATTGTAGCTACCTTACCCGACAGAAGTTTACTACCTACAAACAGGCAGAGGCTGATTCACCATTAAGCAAAAAAGAGCTTCCAGCTCACTGGGTTAGTTATAAATTTGTACTCCAATTTCTAAATTGATCATAACTGACTCTAGTACAAGGCTGTGGTGAATGTTTTTCTCTCTTTGTACAGTCAGCAGAGTGGGTATGACTAATGTGATTAATGCATACATTGCCTTATTTGCACAACAGCCTGTGTTTGCTCAACATTGTTCATATTTAAGGTGGGTGTCCATTTTGCACAATTTTACCAAAAAGTAGCTAAAATATCTTTCTAACATAAACAAAAATCAAATTACAAGTAAATAAGATGAATAACGAGAGATATAAGATATATGAATAAGAGATACATGAATAATGTAATATGTAATAAGAAATGAATAAACTTACCCTTATCTCCAATCTCTTACATCCCATTCTCTCCTTTCCTGTTATTTTTTGAGCCTGTATTATTTCTGTATTTTGTCTTCCAGTGTCATATCAGCCCACGTGGGCTGCGCACATTAGTGCATGACACTTAAATCAAATCAAATCAATCAATATACACTTTGTGTGTCAGAAGATTCAACAGGAACATCTGTCCAACACATCTTATCGGTAAGCTCAGGGCTTGGACAGGACCTGTAAATAAATAAATAAATAAATAGGTATTTGAAATAATCCATTATCCTTGGCAACAAGGTCTGCCATAAGATCTCACTTAAGGTAAAGAATTTTGCTTTGTTTTTTGGGATATTTGAACATTTTACTCTTTTAGCCTTGAAGTTCTCAAAAACAGTTCCTAGTCTTAGGCCGGCAAAAGATAGAAAATTTAACATCAAGACAAGAAGAAAAAACACAGAAAAAAACAAAACCTATTGAAATGTTGCATCAACTTTAAACTTAAAAAACCTTTTTTTGTTTAACTAAAAACTTTTTTTTACATTGGCCTTATACATAATTCACATAAATGTATCTGTGAAGAATATCATTCATTCAGGATGGTTAAAAAGCCTAAAATTAGTATTTTAGTTTTTTTCAATTGAAGACTTTTCACGTCTTATCCAAGGGGTTTTCTTAATTCTCTATTTTCTCAGCAGTGGCAGAACCTATTTGATGAGTGGTAATTGTCTTCAACTAAGCTTAGATCACCCTTTTAAATAATATTTCTGCTCCCCTTTCACAAATTGAATCTATTTTCTAAAAACGAAATATCTGAACAAATGCAACTAATATTTGTAGACTTGAAACTGTCAGCAAAGAGCTGCTAAAACCTCCCTTTAGCTAACACACAATTCTCTTTAAACAGTCAAGTCTGGACAGACATGCATGCATGCCTGCTGCATCATGTAGAATGTGGTGTTTGAATTGGAGCAATGTTGGACCTTCTGTAAGCAGCCAAGCAAACAGTAACCTGTAAGACGTTCTGTTGGTTCAATATTTTGACACAAGTCACCAATATTGATGGGAAGAAATAACCCCTTTATTTAAAGGTTGTGTTCATTCTGGTTAAATCTACAATACAGGTCAATATTAATACAAGGTTAAATTTACTTAATGTTAGACATATGACACAATGCACCATAATTATGCCCTATGGATGTTCATGTAAAATCTCAGTTCTCTAATAGAGCGTTTTTGTCAAAAAGACTTTAATGTGAAACTGGAATCACAGAATTTGTATTTTCTTACATGTTCTTGTGGCATTTTCTAATTATGGAGGACATTCCATTCATTATAAGGACATTGATCCTAAAAATTGCGCTTTTGAGTATTTCTTTATTCAAATCGTGAAACAGTAGCAGATGCTTTTTGAAATAGCTTGTAGCAGTAACGTAGGTGGTACAGTCAGTGGGCAACAAGCTCCCTACTCTGCTACATCATTCGTCTTTGTCTTCCTCGTCTGAGCTGGCAAATGGATCATAACTGTACAGCTGGATAGCTTCAATATTGCTCATCCTTTTTGTTGCACCAGTAGTATTAGGTTGGGGGTGAAGGGCTGTAAGGAATTGGGAGAACGTGTAAACAAAGGGATGATGGGACGTCAACAGTCCCACACACAACTCAGAGGCATGTTTCTTATGAACTACCACTCTGCAGTAACTATGTTCTAGAAAACAAAACAGTTTTTTTTAAATTTAGGCTTAAAATGGTAAAAATCATAATTAAAAGACCACTGGGAACGATCAAAAGATGATCGGAGTGGGACTTTGACTTTTTGTGTGCAGGTGTGCTCTTTGAAGACAACGAGCTCCAACATATTTACCTATATTTAGATATGTGGCCTTGCACATTTGATAGACATATTCTCCCAAGCCCGCTTTTAGGGGAAGGGGTGTGGCCTTCTGACATGTTTAGAGAGATTGGTTGACATGGAAATGTAGACGGACCAATCACGGCTTACTGAGGAGTCTAGTTCCATGTTCAATAAAAAAAAAAAAAAAAACTGACATATCACGAGAATGGACTTTTTCTCTCAAACTTTATTGATCATAACATTAAATTACAAAACTTAACATCAAGGAATCAAATAGATCTATCAACTGGTTGGAACCAGAAGCAAGGCATTTTCTATGGATGACGTCACACAAAGTCAATGGCAGGAACCGTTGACTCGGCAGCAGGCGCTTTCGGAGGGCGTGTGGCTATCTACCCACATGTCCTTTGCAATAAGAAATCCTGGATTACAGTGATCACATTTTCTCTGTGGACTAGTTCCTGATTCTTTATATATCAGTCTTTATATACCATAACTTAGAATTTTTTTCTCCTAATACTGTACTTTTATGAGTAAAATATGAAGTCTGTTGTATGGTTAATCTGCTTAACCATACAACGGGGGGGGGGGGGGGGGGGACAGCAAAAGAGCAACAAAACAAATTTAAAAAATTAAAAATTCTGAATAAGATTTGTTGTATTTAAATACATCCCCAAAAGACCAAAAGAAAGGATGCAACAACAGCCGATTACATGCAGGAGAGTGGGTCCAGCTCCAGCAGAAAAAAGTCTCCTTCTGGTTCAAGTTTATGTCAGGCGAACAATGCGGAGCATTGTGTATCCCTCCGCGGCAATGCGCGTGTTTTGTGCTGCAAATGACTCCCCAAATTCAAGTTTAGAGGAAAAATTTGTATTTAAAGATATGTTTCAAAAGGTTTAGGAATGTGTTTTGGCTGCGAAATAAATGCAAACCAGCTTTTTTAACAAAGTCCGGGTTCAGCTGAGGACAAGCGGGAGGAACCCAGTGACTTCCATTCACGGACGGTCTCTTTTTTTTAGCGGAGGCATAAACTGTGATTTACGACCACCTGCTTCGCTCACACCTGATCGTAATCCCACATTAACTTTATCAAATTATTTTCTTATTTTTCCTAAATTGATTTCAAAGAGTTTTTCTTTTCTATTCTTCTTCGTGCATCTATTTACTGAAGTTTTGCAGTTTTTCCATTTGGTTTGAATCTGCACAAACTTTTTGAAACAAGTTTAAGGGTACCACTCCCCTGACAACAACCACACTTAAAAAAAAACTAGTCTGACTGGTTTACATATAATAGGCGACAAACAAAACAATTTGGGTGGGTTCTGAGAAAGAAGGTGTGTCGGAGGATTTAAAAGGATCCAGTCTGCATTTCCTCCTCACTTCCATTTTGTCCATCTCCTTTGGTCAAGCAAGTCCCGCAAACTTTCGGTAAGTAAGAAAGAAAAATAGGTTTCGATCAATGTACAAAGTTAAAATACATTCGTTTGTATGCATTTACTTTTAAAACTTTTTTTTAAAAGTTTGGATTAAATTGCATGCAGAAGTTAGTTTGATTTTAGAGGATTTTGGAAAAGACTGTTGGAATTGTTCCAGTTTTATCCTTTAAACTTTGAACAAACTCTAAATAAATATAAATGATAGTATCTGGCTTATTTAAAACCTTTGAATTGGCATTAAAGGACTCTGGCCATTTCTTATAACTTTAGAATAAAGGCCCGTACACACCGGGACGAATATTCGCCAGGCGTTATTCGCCAGCGTTTTTCGCCACGTTTTTTGTGTTCACACCCAGGCGATTTTCGCTGACGATGAGTGGAGTGAACATGCAATTTCATTCCCTGACATTAGATGGCGCTTAATGTAAAACAGAAATACTCCTGTACACAAGGTGGCGCTGCGCAACTTTACGCTTCTTAAAGTCGCTTTTCACTCAGAAGAAGAGAGCAAGTATTTACACGCTTGTCAGAATCAAACAAAGAAAACATGAATATTTCAAGCACCAGTAGCTCCAACTGGTACTTGGTTCGGGGATGTTTTAGAATGTCCGTCATTATTGCTTCGCGGCTGTGTAGACGCTACTTGGCGTCTATCTTCTTCGCTGGTATGTGTGCTCAGCAAGGCAGTTTTGTGTTTGAGCGCCCCCAAGTTGTGTTTTACTGTAACTTCAGAAGCTCCAGACACGTGAGCAAAAGCGCCATTCTCATTGGTCGAGTAGATTTCGACGCGACGCGTCGAAAAAAAAAAACGAACCCGAGGCGTTTTTTTTTTGACGCGTGGCGTTTTTACGCGTCGGTGTGCACACTCTCATTGGTGCCCTTTGTTTAGTCACGAGGCGTTAAACGTCGGCGAAAATCGCCGGCGAAATTCGTCCCGGTGTGAACAGGCCTTTAAGAGAAAGCAATCTATGGCGTGCAGCGCTGATGTGCATTTGTCGAGTAGAGAAAAATATATCCACATCATATTTGGACTTAAGTGTTTGAAAAAAATTCCTGGTGAGTCACATCTGCCCCTAAGTTTATGGAAAAAAAAACGGCAACAAGACGATTTGTAACGGGACTTGGAGGGACTTTAAACAGTAAACTGAGCTGTTCAGATGAATCGTCTCTGACTCCAGCTGGGTGACGCCCATCACTTTCAAATGTTGGTTAGAGTCTGACAATCCTAAATGTTGAAGGGGTGAATAGGAAATGGATGAGAATCTTTTGGTTTGTTTCAGACACCATGACTACAATCTTTGAGGCAATCGCAATTCTGAGGAAAGTTTTTGACAAGTATGCTGGGAAAGAAGGAGATGCAAAAACTCTGACAAAGAAGGAACTCACAGATCTGCTCAAAGAGCAGCTTGGAGGGGCTGTAAGTACAATCCATGAGTTAACATTGCATTAAATAGACCTGTCAATTTAACATGTTCCTATTGTGTTCACTTATTTTATCCTTAGCCTCCAAAACAAGCAGAAATGGACAAGTTCTTCAAAATGCTGGATGAGGATGGCGATGGCGTTGTCGATTTCAACGAGTATGTGGTCCTATGCGCAAGCTTGGCTATGATGTTGGCCCCCTAAAGGAAAGAACAGTCTTTGTCCTGGTTTACTTCACTTAAAATAATGTTTAAAAAAAAAAGGTAACAACCATGCACTACTGTGGAAACTCTTGAGAAAATGTGCTTTTTTTTGTTTTTTTTCCATGAAACCTGACCTTGTTTGAAATGTAATTGCATGCAATTTGACTGTTTGGATTTCAAGAAAATGCAAATAAAAATCTCTTTCTCTAAATTGTTTTTTTTTTCCACCAGGAGTATGAAATAAACCTACGAATTGTAGGTCCCTATAAATAAAGATTACTACTGAATTTAGATTCAGTCTTGTGGATTTACTTTAATCTGCTAAAGGACTTGTCAATGTGCAGCCCATCCTTTCACTAAGAGATTTAACTTTTTTTTTTTTTTTTAAAACATCACCAACGTAAATGAGAATTGGCCTTTTATTTAGAAATTACGCTCATATTTAAATCTACAATACAGATAAAGATTAAGCCAAGGTTCATTTTGAATACTTTTTAGACATCGGACACAATACCATCATTATGCCGTAAAGCTCTTAATTTAATATTTCAGCTCTATAATAGAACATATTTGCCATAAAGAGAAACTATTTGTTTTGTGGTGCCTGATGGAAATGACTTCTCTTTTGGGTGTCACATTGCAGCCGCTGAGGGTGGCACAACCAACTCTCTGTGAACTATTTCCTGATTCTTAAGTCGACCCTTTTATCTAATAACTCTGAAGTTTTTTTGTTTTCCCTAAAATGGATTACAATGTTTTCTGGGTAAGATATGAAGCCTTTGCATGCAAAAAACGTTTATTGTGGCATAAATGCAAGTTAAAAACGGCAAATAAGTGGAGGGGGGAGACAACGCAACGGGCAGAAATGTCAATGTTTACTAAGACTGATCACAAAAGACTAGAAGAAAGCAAAAGCAGGAGAGTGGGTCCAGCTCCAGCAGAATGAAGTCTCCTTCAAGTTAATGTGAGTTTATGACAGGCGAACAATGCAGAAGCGCTTTGTATCCTTCCGCGGGAATGCCCATGATCAAGAGATATATCGCTAGAGGAGACTTGGGAAACCTGGCCGACGGTGGCGGAGCGCGACGCCATCTTGCTGAGGTCGACGACGCCCACATGACAATGATTTCTATAGCCTTTGGTGGCATCTAAGTAGCTTTTATATAATTCATATTTATTCATATTTATATATATTTATACATATATATAAATAAATATTTTATATATATATATATATATATATATATATATATATATATATATATATATATATATATATATATATATATATATATATATAAAATCATTTGTTGCTGTTAAATAAGAGAAATAGTTAGCCTTATAAATACTAACTTTAATGAAAAATGCATTGTTGCAGGACTTCTTATAAATAAATAAAAATATTAAAAAATATTTTTTAAAAATAATTTTTAAACATTTCGAAGTTTTAGACCACTTTGACATGTAATTTAAATTATTTAGAAAAACCCAACAATAAGTCAATAATAATAATGTTGAATCAATAATAAATAATAGAAATAAATCAAGAGTAAGTCAATAATAATATTAAATGATAACAATAAATCAATAATAGATCAATAATAAATTATAATAATAAATCAATAATAAGTAAAAAAAAATAAGTCCAAAAGCCAACAACAGATTTTCCCCTTTAAAAAAACAAAGAAAAACAATAGATTTATCCCACTGATTCATGTGAGTGATCAGTTAGTGTAACACAGATGTTATGGTGCCGGGTTTCAAGCGAACAGTTTGGCCAGTCTTATCAAAATCTGTTTCCACAAAATGTTTTGAACATAGCCAGACTGTATTACTAGTTGGTAACCACAGTGATCCATCTGGGTTAGTTCTTTTCATTGCTAAGGCCCACTTTTACCTTAAGTCTGAATCCATTGGAAACCTGCAAGAAAAGTGCAGTCACTGAGTCAGAAATGTGTAAATCTATATTACTATAATAGCCTAGTCCTAGTATACTGTATATAGGTTTAACAAAAATGAAGTTTACATTTATGTGGACAGCTAATTCATCATGCAGCATGTTGATAATAGCCCTGCAGCACCATGTATGTCAACATGTGTACTATAAATGAAGCCCGTGCAGCTTTAAAAGCAAAAAATATATATATATTATTTACCTGTGTAATGTTATGCCTTCGTGGACTCATTTCTCCGACACCCACACAATGAACTGGCATTATGCAAAAAATTTGTTCACATGCATGCACTGCAGCAGTAACTTGACCTCACCAAGATGGCAGTGCTCTCACGTGATGTCTCCTCTAGTGATATAACTCAATGCCCATGATTCTACTGCTAACGACTCCACACATTCAACTCCAAATGCAAGAATATAAGAAAATGTGTTTTAAAATCGAGGCTTAAGTTTCAGAATGTGGTTTGGCTGATATTTACTTAAATGCAAACCCGTTGTTTGTTCAACGAAGTCCGGGTTTAAGTGAGGACTTCCGTTCACAGACTGCGTTCTCTCAGCAGAACCACAAACTTAGATTAATGCCCACCTGATCCTCTTGTTTTTTATTCCCCAATTGATTTGTTTTCTCAGAAATTCATTTCCCCCTATCTATCTATCTGTCTGTCTGTCTGTCTGTCTGTCTGTCTGTCTGCCTGCCTGCCTGCCTGCCTGCCTGCCTGCCTGCCTGCCTGCCTGCCTGCCTACCTACCTACCTACCTACCTACCTACCTACCTACCTACCTGTCTGTCTGTCTGTCTGTCTGTCTGTCTGTCTGTCTGTCTGTCTGTCTGTCTGTCTGTCTGTCTGTCTGTCTGTCTGTCTGTCTGTCTGTCTGTCTGTCTGTCTGTCTGTCTGTCTACCTGTCTATCTATATTCGTTTTTATGCTTTTTTACAAAACAATCATGCGGATCTGTTTACAGACTGGTTTTATTCTTCGCAAAGTCTTTCCAACCAACCAGTTAACTAGTCAAACTGGTTTGAAGATATGTCCGGGGAAGATAACGAAAGAGGCGTCTCAGTAAGAAAGTGCGTGGGAGTACATATAAGGATCGATGCTGCGTATCCTATACGCATTTCCATTGTTCTATATGTTCTGTAGCAAGTCTCACAAATTTTCGGTAAGTGAGAAGGAAAAAATTGGTTTTGATCAAAATATAATGTCAATCAAAATGCTTTTAATTTTGCATGCAGAAGTTAATTTGGTTTTAGAGAATTTTACACAAGAAAGTGTTGGAATAATTTCAATTGTACCCTTTAAAATTTGAAATATATGAAATAAAGATAAACTATTTTGCTCCTAAAAAAATCTGAAATGGGCATGGACTCTAGCCATATCCTGCAACTTCAAAATAAGATTTAATGGAGTGCAGAGCTGACTGCTTTGATGTGATTTTGTCAAGGGGAGAAAAATATATCCACATCATATTTGGACTTATGTGTTAAAAATGTTGAAGGGGTGAATAGGAAAGGAATGACAATCTTTTCGTTTGTTTCAGACACCATGACTACAATCTTTGAGGCAATCACAATTCTCAGGCAGGTTTTTGACAAGTATGCTGGGAAAGAAGGAGATCCAAAGACTCTAACAAAGAAGGAAGTCTTAGAACTGCTGAAGGAGCAGCTTGGAGAAGCTGTAAGTACGCATGGGTTAAAATTGCACTAAATAGACAATTTCAATACCACATATTTCCTGTTACCTTTTTTTGTCTTTAGCCTTCAAGCAAAGCAGAATTGGACGATTTTTTCAATATGCTCGATGATGATGGCGACGGCGTTGTCGATTTCAACGAGTATGTGGTCCTATGCGCAAGCTTGGCTTTGATGTTGGCCCCCTAAAGGAAAGAACAGTCTCTTAGTTCTGGTTTACTTCACTTAAAATAAGTGTTTGTTTTTTTTTTAAAAAAGGTAACAACCATGAACTACTGTTGAATCTCTTTTAAATGTGCTTTTTTTGCAACCACCATAATGTGTAGTCTTGTGCAAGCCATGCTAAACTTTTCTCTTTCCCCCCCATGAAACCTGAAGTTGTTTGAACTGTACTTGCATGTTATTTGACTGTCCGATGGTGGATTCTAACAAAATGCAAATAAAATTTGAATCTCTATCAAATTAAGAGGAGTAGTTGTTGCTTACTCTCCAAAACCCCTTTTTTTTCTCTTAACTATCAGAGTAGCAATAATTCGGTACCACAGGTTATTTATAAAAAGCATTTCTTAAAGTCACTCTTCCTCAGCCATACCTGTGTGTATATAAACCAAAAACAGGAAGCATTATGCTCTTCTTGGGTAAGTGTTTTAGAAAAGAAGCAAAACATGTTTAGAGAGGAAACAGTCAAACTGAGGGGAATACATTGAAAAGTTGTTCAACTTGTTTTTACCTCAGCGGCAGTATTTAATTTTCAGTTTTACATTCTTTAGTACATAAAGTAGCCATTTCCAAAATTACGGAAAAATGGACCACATGTGTGTAAAAACGATAAATATTTAGTTTGTGTGTGTGTATGTTTGCACTAAGAATATTTTTTGTTCCACAATCCAATGTTGGGGATGTCATCTTTTTGTAACCATGGCATTTCAGAGTTCCTAAGTGCTATCCATCTATCAATACATTAAAATATACAAGATGACCAAATTTAGATTCAATTCTGGGAATTATTTTTTAAGTAAATGACTTGTCAGTATGTTACCCTACGGAAGAAGATTAGGGCCATTGAAAAAGAAAAAAGGGGGCATAGGAAATGAGCCGGAAAATGTATCTGTGCGGAAAACGCCCCCTACTGGACTCTCAAAAAACAGCAGAAGGAGGTTTCGTGAGGTTTCGGCTTTTTCCGGGAGATAACAGTCAGTTAGCTAGCTAACTTGATTAGCCTGCAACTGCAGCCAATGTTTCTATGATATTTAATGTCAACCGAGTGGGAGTGGATTATACAACTATAATTGAATGATGGCGGACGTCGAGGGACAAGACATTTGTTCGCCGGTCCCTCCTCTGCCTCACCCTACATCCTGCAGCGGCGCGGATAGCGGTAACGTTACTCCAGACGCCGGCGGCGGTGGTGTCCAGACCCCAGCTACTGTTACCTCGGGCCCACGACCGGTTCGAATTGTGAAGTCGGACTCGGGCTACGGTTTCAATGTCCGGGGACAAGTTAGTGAAGGAGGGCAGCTCCGAAGCATTAACGGGGAACTGTACGCGCCACTGCAGCACGTTAGTGCTGTCCTACCGGGGGGAGCCGCTGACAGAGCAGGCATCTCCAAGGGTGACAGGATCCTCGAGGTGTAAGTGCTTTCTACTTTCATTCAACTCTAAGATCACAACTTGTGTGCAAACTACTTTTTCGGGTTTTAAAAATGTAACATGTCGATGATAAAGCAGGCCAAACAGCAGTTTGGAGCACCATTCCCTATGAAAAGAGGGCACAGCGACCTGCCACCATCAACCCTGGCTGTGCAGGCAGTTCATTCTACTCAAAGGGAGGTCTGTGTGTGTCAATGGAGAGATTCAGGAATCATGATTAGAAATTCCAACTATGTTCCGGACACACAAACGCTCCTTGTTTGTTAGCTTGTTTTTAACCCGAATTCTCCCTCATCTTTATTGACTGCATTGATGATTCCTCTCGGTTTTCCATTTTTGCATTCCACGCTGGCGCTAGTATGCGTGAAACCTGCGTGCTGATGTTAGACTGTTGCTATGGAGAAGAGAGCACGGCGTTATGAGGTATGAGGGGCCGTATAAGACATTATTTATTCTGAACCATTCACATTCATACATTCTTGCTCTCACAGTCATATATACTCTCTTTCGCATACATATATTCTCTTACGCATCCATATATTCTCTCTCTCACATTCATACATTCTTGCTCTCACAGTCATCTATACTCTCTTTCGCATACATATATTCTCACTTGCACATCCATATATTCTCTCTCTCGCATGCATATATATTCTCTTACGCATTCATATATTCTCACTTGCACATCCATATATTCTCTCTCTCGCATGCATATATATTACTTTACACATACATACATTCTCACTCTCATTGTCACTCTTAAAAAAGAATGTATGTATGTGAAAGACAAGTATATATGAACGTGTGAGGAAGAGTTTATATGTGTGTGTGAGAGAGGAGTATGCATGAAACGGAAGTTACTTTGCATGAAAAGGAAGGCACTTTGAATGAAAAGGAAGGCACTTTGAATGAAACGGAAGGCAGATGATTTCTCGTGCTCTGATTGGACGAGAGGCCGCCACCTCCCATTTTGAACAGACGCTAACACGAACCAATAAGAAGGCCATCGGAACCTTAAGAAATATTTTATCTTCACCTCAAGTGGTCACAAATCTGTCTGCATCTCTAGAGACACAAAGGAATGTCTCAAATACCAATAATGGTAATAGAAGTGCCACCGAAACAGAAAATCCGTATCCACCTTATTCCTAGCCCCCATGAGCCTTTGCGTGAATTATGGGCGACACTTCCTGTAGACGCTGGAACACGCATTTACATTAAAACAAATTCCTCTTGTTTTCGATCCATAACTACATATAAATGTGGGAAAACCAGCTGTCATTTCTTAAAAAAGGCAACGGTGAGGTGGAGATGAAATATTTGTTAAGGTTCCGATGGCTGCAGGACCCCCGTGGCTACTTCTTGCCGGTTCGTTTTTTTTTAAAAATAAACTTTATTAACAATATCTTGCACATACAAAATACCAAACACAAAACTCCACTGTGTGCAAAATACAATCTTCACGTTCGCCATGAGAATGAACAAAAAAACATAATGATAACCATGTAAAACAGGTTATGCAAAAAGAAAACAAAAATAATAAGGCAAAGGAATCTGTTAAAGTTTCAGGAGAGACCATGTTTCAACTGTTCTGACAGCTTTTTTGTTAGTGGAAGATTTAATACTGTTCACATACAAAACCATTTCTTTCTGAAAAACATAAAACACGGTTTTATTGTTGGCATATTTACACTTGTGTATAAAGTATTTAGCCATAATTATAAGTAAATTAACTACATATATTTTTTCTGCATTAAGTCTTTCTTGTGTAAAATATCCAAAAATAATATGCTCGTAAAATAATCTATAATCTTCACATAGATGAGTTCTTATAAAATGTATCACATCTTTCCAAAATAGTTGAGTGAAAGAGCAAAACCAAAAAAGATGAGGCACAGTTTCTGGTGAGGAATGACAGAATGAACAGTTTATGTCCAGATCTTTTTTAAACTTAGTAAAGAAATGTTTCACTGGATAAAATTTGTGAAGAATTTTGAAAGAAATTTCTCTGATTTTATTGGTGATGAAATACTTTTGTGGCAGGAAAGGGTCCAAACCTTTTCCCACTGAATTCTACATCCAAAGCTGTTCCAGTATGAGATAACATACGGTTTTGTGGCAATCTCATTTTGAAACAGAGAACAGATACTTTGATTATTCCTGCTAGCTGAAAAACATACCTTTCCACAACACAAGTCTGTTAATTTGGGATTTCTTGCTTGTTCATGTTAGCGTCTGCACTGTAATCCCTAGCGAGTTGACTGAACTTAAAAATTATTGTGTAACAGATTACGCAACAGTTAAGTTATATTATTAAAACTTTTAAGTTAACATTTATTAAAATTCATATTGTCAGTTGGCTTACATTTGTATTATTTCATATAAAAAATATTAAGATTCCTCAACTTATAAAAGAGAGATTATTTACTTAAAGTTTTTAATATTTTCCAACTAAAAAACGCTTTAACTAACTATATTTTTATATTACTCAACTCATAAAATATGTAAAATTCACTCAAATGCTTTATAAATTCTTTAACTCATTAAATGTGTAGCATTGAAAATATTTAAAATTCTTCAGCTTAAAATATTCTAAACAGAGATATTGATACTGCCCCACTACATTTTAAAGGCTAACATTGATAAAAACCAACAAACGTGAAGGCCACACAATAGTGATTGCTTAATACACTTTTTTTAATTGCTCTTTAAAAAAAAGCACAAATATTAAGAGGATGAAGAAACAATAAGTGCAATAAAACTGCATTATAAGAGTGCCACACAACATATTGACAAAAAGAGTTGGTTTTGTTTTTTACGGCAGAAAAAGCAAATGATCACAACAAAACACATTAGTTACATAACACTTAAACCAACAAATAGTCCATTCTGGAAGACTCACTCAACGAAACATTCTTCAGCGTCAATAAATGTCCTTTCAGTGGTTTGCTGTCCTCAAGGCTCAAGACAGCATTCTGAATAAATATGAAGGCAAGTTCAAGTTTTTTGGGGTGCTGTAGGTCCAGAGCATAGATGTCCCCGAAGAGTTAGAAGAGATTAGTCAGCCAGATCTGTGGGACCACTGACGGCAGCATCAGGAGCATCACCACGACAACTGAGAAGATACCCACAGCAGTGTCTGTGAGGTCTGGTATTCTGGAAAATACAAAACAAAAAACACAGATGAGTTCAGACCCTCAAAGATATTCATCACACTAATGTCCAAAACTGACATTCCTGCCATCTGTCAATGGGAATCTTTTCATGCTAACATTCTGTTAGCTTTTAATCAACTGGCTATGATGTTTTAAGGACCAACTCCAATTAAAATTGTGTTTTTAAAAAGTTCTTTAGCATTTTTCTGAAGGAGGACATTTATAAAATAATTTAAGACTAAAGCTTCATTTTTCTTTATTCAAATAATGATGGATCAGGAGCAGAAAAGGTAAACGAAACTCCACTCCTTCCAATCAGGAGTCCCTGATGTTCGCCTTTCATCTTCCGTCTCAGTTTTAAAACCATTTAAAAATATCACTCAGTTTACAAACTACAAACAATTGCCCTATTTATTATGTCACTCAATAAAATCTCAATCAATATTAAAGGATTAGTGAAAACCATTGACAGGGAGTCGTGTGCACTTACTGTACAGGTCTTGAAGAAGTTGGAGGCATCTTCATGCAGATAAACAGGAAGTGCAAGGAGGACAAGTGCCCGTCTCATGTTCACGTCACGCTGGTCCTAAAAGAATAAAAAGAAATATCCATTACCTTTGAAGCAAATGCAGAGCAAACACTTCCAATATTTACTTAAGGAACTTTAAGAAATAATAAAATGATACCTTTTCTAGATGTCTATTTCTAGTAAGAGGACAATACAGTGTTTATGTCATGATCCACTTCAGGTCAAAGACCCAAAGTCATTTGAAGGCAAGTTACACCGTGGCTTCTTACAGCTGTTTACAAATGATTTGTTATCCGTTTTTGAATTATGCACATTAGAAATTCACCTGGAGGTCATAAATCCTAACCAAGCTGGCCAGTTCCTGTCTGTTTTGGTGGACTTAGTCTCAGAAAAGGGCAGCTTTAAGTTACACAAACATGTAAAAACTGCACAATTTCCTCTGACTGCATCTACTCTACATAAATCCATTTCAGATCTTGACAGATGAGTTTTCATGGTTTCAAATGATGGAATGGTGCTAATGCAACATCATTTTATTATTGTAATATACTGTCATAAAGACATGACAGTATTCCAAAGTGTCTCCACATACATGGCAGTGGAAACACTTTGGAATATTGGCTATGTAGTACTGCAGTATTATATGTAGTACTGCATAGTGCCAAAGTAACAGAACACAACTTGCACCTCCATTCCATTGTGCCACCTTCAGCCTGCAATCTAAATATGTTTAGTTAAATTGTAAATAATTTCAGCTCTATTTAGACCTTTGGCTAGTTAAAATGTGCATAAATGTTTCCATGCTGCCGTATAAATCTAATAATGGTAATAGTTCAGGATGAATGCATTAAATAAGTATAAAACTCACCCACTGACAGGTCTTTTCTGGTGAAATGGTGACTTTCTGGTGAACTTTCTGAAGTTCAGTATCTGAAAAAGTCCAAAAGAGATTTTTCAATGTTAAAAAATGTTTCAATTATATTCTGATCAAAAAACATTTATTGCACTACACAACCTATTGCATTTTTTGTTTTTTTAAAATAGCTCTAGACAAATAACTGAGACAAGTTACCTCGCTGGCCTTGGCGTCTACCTGGAGGTGAAACACTGAACACTCTGTAGTTCGGTACCTGAACACAACACGAGCACGTTGATTAATTTATTTTTACAAAAACCTTTTTTATAACGGAGATCAGTGATTTATAAAAGCTTAAAGCTGCATTCAAAACCCAATGCTTCCATGTCGCAACCAGGCTTAAAACTGTTGGCGGTAGCTCCTCCCACACAACCGTTAGAGGCTTTGAGTGACATTTTTGGACAAATGTCCAGCAGCAAACTTTAGCCACAGACAGAGGCCTCCAACGCGAATTTCACACGCGGATCATGTTTAGTGTGATTGCAGCATAACAGATCATTTCTACCTCTGAAAAAAAAAACCTCATCACTGTCGTAACTTACGGGCAGAAATGCATTTTGGGTTTGGCTCGCCATACGTCTGCTATGACAAACTAATCATGTATACATTTCCACATTAATCTCTAAAACAATCATAACACACATATGTTTAAACAACAGTAAACCACATTTACGGTAGTATAAGAGCATTTTTAAAGCATTCATTCATAAACCATGAACGATACTTACCAAATAAAATCAGGGCTGAAGACAAGACGGCACCATCAGCGATGAGGCGGATGAAAAAAAAACCCGAGGTTGGGGCGTCTTGAAGCGGGACGAAATCGCAACGCTTTGCAGAATAATAAAATGCTCGACTTTCAATTTCAAACGTCGCATACTCGCATTCGGCAAATCCAACATGGCCACCTGAGCTAACGTAGAGAAAACGAAAGACCCTCCCACCAGTACGTGATGACGTCATGACGCTACTTCAGGGATCTTAAAATTTTTGAGTGCTAGATACAAATAAGCTTTAAAATATTTAGCACTGTTAAGTTAAATTTGAAAAAATCTTGATAGAGCTTAATACTTTATAGTTGAATCAACTACAAAATGACATTTAAGTTGTGTAACCTTAATAGTTATGAGTCAGTACAAGTGATAGGGTTTAGAGTGTGTTCAAAATGGGAGGTGGCGGCCTCTCGTCCAATCAGAGCACGAGAAATCATCTGCCTTCCGTTTCATTCAAAGTGCCTTCCTTTTCATTCAAAGTGCCTTCCTTTTCATGCAAAGTAACTTCCGTTTCATGCATACTCCTCTCTCACACACACATATAAACTCTTCCTCACACGTTCATATATACTTGTCTTTCACATACATACATTCTTTTTTAAGAGTGACAATGAGAGTGAGAATGTATGTATGTGTAAAGTAATATATATGCATGCAAGAGAGAGAATATATGGATGTGCAAGTGAGAATATATGAATGCGTAAGAGAATATATATGCATGCGAGAGAGAGAATATATGGATGTGCAAGTGAGAATATATGTATGCGAAAGAGAGTATATATGACTGTGAGAGCAAGAATGTATGAATGTGAGAGAGAGAATATATGGATGCATAAGAGAATATATGTATGCGAAAGAGAGTATATATGACTGTGAGAGCAAGAATGTATGAATGTGAATGGTTCAGAATAAATAATGTCTTATACGGCCCCTCATAGTTTATGCACTCTAATCAGGATTTTAGCATTATCTAGCATTATCAGTTCCTACAACTAATTCGTGACCACGAATGCTAAATTGTGCACTCTTAATACAAAAAAAAGTCAATTTATGTCCACAAAATACTGTTGAGCTCACAAACTGTTAGTTAGTTGACACAAAATACTAATTCAAGGCCACAAATTCATAATTTCCGAGAACGTTCTTTTGTTTTTGTTGTTGAATGTTCTGTCCAGTTTTTCATAATTAAGATGTATTTCTTATCTGATTCTTTGTTGTTCCAGATTCTTTTAAAATTATGAATTCTTACTTCACTCTGTATAACCTTTGTTTAAGATAACTAATTTCAGTAAATCCAGAATATGATTTGATAGGCTGTGACAACAGGCCACTAAAGGCCTTTACCAAACAAGCTGCTTGTTCACAGAGTGCTGTACTATCAACGCATATTAGGAGAACATTGAGTGGAAGCAAAAAAGTGCACCAGCGTGAAGAATAAACACAGATTTGAGAGGATTGACAAGTGAAAGGCATTTAAGTATTTGAAATGGCATCACAAGGAATGCACTGAGTCTGGAATTAGTGCGTCAAGAGACACCACACTCGGACAAACGAGCTACAAATATTCGTGTGTCAAGCCACTAATGAACCAGAGGCATCAGAAGCGTCTCACGTGTGCTCATGGGAAATAAAACTGGATTGTATTTCATCGGCCCAAAGTCCTTGTTCAGATGAAACGACATGTTGCATTTATTTTGAAATTGAGGTCCCAGCGTGAGGAGCGACCCAGAAGTACAGAGTAAAGTTTCCACATTGTGTGACGGTTTGGACTGCTGTCGTTGGTTCACTGTACTTTCTGAAGTCCACAGTAATTGCAGCTGTCTACCAGGAACACTTAATGCTGCTTTCTCTTATACGGAGATCCGAGTTTCATTTTCCCCACACTGCTAAAGGGACCACCAGTTGGTTCAGTGACCATGGTGTTACTGTAAATAATTGTCCCAATAAACTCATCTGACTTGAATCCTAAAGAAGATCTATTGGCTGTTGTTAATGGGAAGATGAGAGACAGCACATCCAAGAATGCAGATGACCTGAAGGCAGCTACTAAAGTAACCTAGACCTCCATTATACTCAGTGCAGTACTATAGGCTGATCTCCCCGATGCCACGATGGATTGATGCAGAAATTCCTACATAAAAGAAGCCCAACCAAAGATTGAAATGACAAAAGTCTTTAGAAAAGTCTTTATTCATCTGATGGCTGAGATGCTGAATTTTAGATAAATGACAAGAAAAAAAGGGTTTCAATATTTTAAATATTTGTGTAGCAATTCTACACATCATACACATTTCACTTTTTGAATAATAATATACAAAATCCAAAATTAATATACAAAAATATGAAATGTTTTCCAAAATATTCGAACTTTTAGAGATGTAGTTGTGGTTCAATGAGTACATCTACATTTGTACTTTATCCGGGTTTGTTCAGTATGAGCTGCAGAGCAAACACTTCCCATGTATTTACACCATGTATACTTTTAATGGTTTTAAGATGCACACATTCATATTAGTATATTGTGTTAAATTTTATGGCAAAGTTTCTTATTGTTTTTAGGGATTGTGTTTTGTTTTCTAATAGCTTTTTTAGAAGCTACTGACGACCTTAGCTAGCACAAGGCTCTGAAGAATGAGAGATGGTTTGCAGCCACAGGCATTAAATAGTTCTCTTGGTGCCAGTTAAATGTCAATAAATATTTATTATGCTGTGATATTTTGCCCCGTATGCAATTTTTTGTTGTTGTTGTTGCCTAACTTATCACCTCAACTGTAAATGGAAAATGACTTTTTCTCTCCTCCTATTATTCATTACCTACGGTGAATAAATCAACATGGTGATGTCTTTATTCCAGGGCTCGACCTGTGCTTCTGCTGCAGAAGGCCTCACTTCACTTGATTCCACTGTCTTGTCTAGCCGTCTCTTTCCTGTAGTTATTAGGAGCCTCTGAGCTTTTTAGTTCTGACATGCTGCCAACAGAAGCCATGCCATGACATACCTGCTGACATAACCGTTGAGCTGTCAGCTGTCCACGAAACAAATCCTGCCCCTAAATAGCTGAGCTGGTATTTGATTTGTCTGCTTTTTAATCTTTTTAAAACTCTACATGCACAGGAATATATTTTTTAATGCTACTATGAAAACAGTAGTAGGTCTATTCTTTAACATGGAGTTAGTATATGAGATATCAAATCTGCTAGATTTCAGTGTGGAAATGGGCTTGTTTTTGTCATGCAGTCACATGATCCAATGGCATTACTTTGTGCAGCAAAGTAATTCAGTTATGATTCCTCACTTTACATTAAATTATGACCAAACAACATAATATGCAGTATTTTTTACGTTGAAAGTTGTCAGCAGTAGTGGGCTTTTCCATCTTGATTTTTTCTTTAAATCAAACTTGGGACTTATACTGTAATGCACAGCTAAAACCTAAACCTTGAAATCATTCGACCATTAAACAAATGCCCCATTTTCATTCTTAGAAAATCTTTGCTAGCTTTGCCAAGCTGTTGGAACTGTTTCTAAGAAGTATCCACATGTTCTACAGAAACCCTTTTCCAGGAGGCACCACAGCTCCTCTGGGTTATTAACTATGAGGGAGTTTGCTTTGACTCTTTCATTAGCGTTTTATCCTTTAACACCCTGCTGTCAAAAGGCCCACTCCCAGTGTTGCTGCTGCTCTGCTATACCTGTGACACAACTCTTTGTTTCTTAAAAAAAGCATGTCAAAGCCCAAGCAATGATGAAGGAACAAGTATTTCCGATAATTAAAAACAATTTTAATATATTAGTCATGTACTTGGTCTTGATATGTAATAATATGGAAAAAGAACATAAAATAAATAAAGTAAAACCAACTGTTCTGAATTTACGGTTGCTTTTTTTTTTCTGACTTTATGTTGCGTCTATTTGGAAAAAAAAAAGCTTTGATGGGAACAATATTTTGATATTTCTTTGTGTTTATGTATTTGATTGCACCATCATATTGTTTTTCCAAAAAATATAATAGTTAATCGTAATGAAGATACTAAGGTGTTGATAAAAATTGAAAACCCTAAAGTGTTCTATTGCTGGAGAATTTAAAGACCCACTCCAATGAAAATGGTGTTTTTCACATGCTCTTGTGGCATTTTCTCACTATGGAAAGACAAGTATAAAGAAAATTACGATTAAAACTTGCTTTCCCAAGTATTTCTTAATTCAAATCAGGAATTAGGAGCAGACAAAAAAAGTCCGCTCTATTCTGGTGGCACCGCTTGCCGACACATACTGTAGATTCATGCACGTCTTCAGTTTCCTCATCTGAGCTGGCATCAGGTTCAAAACTGTACGGCTGGATTGCTGCAATATTTACTGCATAGTTGCGCCACTAATGTTATGTTAGGAGTGTGAGGGGCTGTGATCTAGCAGGAGAGTGTGTAAACAGATGGATGAGGGGGAGTAGGGATGGGCTTACCCGCACCAACAGTCCCGCCCAAAATTCAGAGTCAAATTTCTAATGAACTCCTCCTGCTCTTCAGAAACTATGGCCCAGAAAATGACACAGGTTTTTTTTTATTTCAGCCAAAAACGACATAATCATAATTAAAAGACGTCTTGCAGTGCTTTGACAATAGATCAAAAGAGGATCAGACAGGGACTTTAAAACCGCTAAGATAAAGTAGGTTCCCTCTAACAGGTTCCTCTCTGTGTCTGTAAACAGCAATGGTGTGAACGTGGAAGGGGCTACGCACAAGCAGGTGGTGGATCTGATCCGCGCCGGCGAGAGAGAGCTGGTGCTCACCGTGCTGTCTGTGCCGCCACAGGAGGCTGACTGTCTGGATCTGGGCGACGACGGATCAGCCCAGTCCTGTTATGACTACTCTGACAAGCAAGCCGTTCCCATCTCCATTCCCAGCTACAAACACACGGATCTCAACAGCGAAAAGTTTGTGGTGTGTACACAGCTCAAATGGGTGTCTGGAAACATGAAGTAAAGTCTGGATTTAGGGTAAAGGTCAATGAGCCGGCAGAGATTAAAGAAATGAGGATTAAAATGAGAAATCAAGTCAATATTCAAACTTGGATGGACAGTTCCAAGATGGAAGTTACTGGTGTATCCAACAAGCTGTTTAGGTCCTCCCTGTTTTTCACTGTGAAACATCCCTCTATTGCAGGTATATCATGTCTACATGGCAGGGAGACAGCTGTGTTCCAAGCGCTACCGGGAATTTGTGATTTTGCACCAAAACCTGAAGAGGGAATTTGGCAGTTTTGCATTTCCGAAGCTGCCTGGGAAATGGCCGTTTTCTCTGTCGGAGCAGCAGTTGGATGCGCGACGCAGAGGCTTGGAGGAATACTTGGAGAAAGGTGACGGGAGGGCACGTCTGGTGGATGAAACAGTGTTCATTGACGGGTTCTTTTCTTGCATTTTATTTTATAAAGTTCATGTAAAATTACATCTTTAGACAAAAAATTGTAATTTATTTCTTTTTTACACTTGTGTGGATTATGTATTTATAGTTGGATTTGAAGTGCAAAACAGTTTGAACTCAATATTATGCATTTTTTCCACAGTATGCTCTGTACGGGTAATAGGAGAAAGCGACATTATGCAGGAGTTTTTGTCTGAATCAGATGAGGTAAATAGAAAAGTACACATTTACGCACTTATATCTACTTTTTATTACGTGCCAGCTACTCATCTTTCCTTTTCTTATGCAAAGAATTATAATGGGGTGTCAGATGTGGAACTGAGAATAGCAATGCCCGATAAAACTACACTCACAGTCAGAGTTCGCAAAAACTCTACAACAGACCAAGTGTATCAGGTAGAAACACACACAGCTGTGCAGCTATTCTCCCTGAATGGGACTCTTTGATCCTAATTTGACCTCTTTTGTTTTTCAGGCCGTAGTTATGAAACTTGGGATGGACAGCGTAACAGCCAGTTACTTTGCTCTGTTTGAGGTCATCAACCACACATTTGGTGAGGAAAGACAAAAAGCAAAAAGAAGAAAAAGTGTGTGTGTGTTTGGATATGGCCTAATTTTAACACTAAAGTGCATATAAATGTGTCTAAACGCACAACAGCCACGTATGAAAATATATTTCTTCAGTCTATTACAATATAAGACTTTTTTTGAAAAAGTATTTAAAGATCCACTCCAATAAAAATATGTTTTTGGTGTTTTTAACATGTTTTTATGGCTCTTTCCTCATGATGGGGGACATATATGATGAAAATTAAGCTTAAATGAGCATTTCTGAGTATTTCTTTGTTCAAATTATTGTGAATCAGGAACAGAAAAAAAATATACAGTTTGAAAAAGAGCTTATTTGTGACATAGAAAATACGCTGTGGGACCAAAAGCTCTCTTCTCCAAGATCTCGGCAACAAGGAGGGAAAGGGGGGCGGGATTGCTTTGCGAAAGCAGTCCCACCCACAACTCGGAGGTGAATTTCTAATGAACCTCTGCCGCTCTGCGGAAACTAAGGCCTAGAAAACAACACACGTTTTTGGTTTTTGCCTAAAAATATAATTATAAATAACAGAACACTGGGAACACTTTTAAAATAGTTCAAAGATGATCGTAGCGGGTCTTTAAAAAGAAATGTTTGTACTTGAGCTCTGATGGCTTTTGTTTCTTTGATTAAATAACTAATTAAAACTGTTAGAAGTACATTTTTGTTGGCTGACAGCGTCACCAAATTGACCACCTTTAAATTGTACTTACTGGTGACAGAGAAAAGTTTCAGCAAAGCAAAAGAAGCATTTAAAACTCCTTCTGAAATGCTGTTTTCACCTGACAAAGGCATGGCTTCTCCTGTGTGGTAGGCCATGTTACAGAAGACATTGAAATGTGCTTTAAAAAATGTAATGTCGTGATGAGGTTGGAGGGCTGATTTCCGGCAAGAGTATAAATAATCATCATTTGGTGGGGGTGTCAGACTTTCAGTAGCAGTTTTGCTGCTGCATTTCCTTAAAAAAGCTCCAGCTTTGAAATCCTGTTATTTAAAGGTAATCAAACAAAGCAAAACAATATTTTTCGTGCAATTTCCCTTTTAAATTATGGCCTTAAACAAGATTTAATTTAATGTTTTTTTTAAGATGTCTTTTTTTTATGCTTTTTACCTCAGTGCGTAAGCTTGCGCCCAACGAGTTCCCCCACAAACTATACGTACAGAACTATACCTCAGCCATTCCTGGAACCTGCCTCACCCTGCGGAAGTGGCTTTTCACAACAAAAGAAGAGGTTCTGCTCAATGAAAACCTGCTTGCCGTCAGCTACTTCTTTCATCAGGTGTGTGCACGAATGAGCAGAGTCCTTTTATGCTGCGCTTTCTTCACATTAAGTAGTCCTACTCTTTTCTTTTGTAGGCTGTTGACGACTTGAAGAAAGGATTCGTGAAAGCTGAACAGAAGTCCTACCAGTTACAGAAACTCGCAGAGCAAAAGAAAATGGCCACGGTCAGCCTGACCAGTCATATCTACAGTCTATATTAGTTCAGTTTAGTTTTCCTTTTTTTTCTAGATTGATTTTAAGTAAAAATTGCAGTTATTACTTAGATTACAGTGAGCCTGCAGATTAGGGACACACAGTCCTTTCAAAAGGACCTTATTTTTAGGAAGTGAAAACAATCTCTTCAGGCTAATGCTTGTGTTTCCACCCCAAAGTAAATTTGACTAAGGTGAGGTAGGTGCATAGTTACTGTGAGTTGCACAAACAGAGCAGCACAGCCAAAGTGAAAAGGGATTTTTAGCCTTTTGTTTCTCCAGACCGACACTTACTAAAAGGGTGGTGTTGAGACTTGTCTTTGTGAGTACTGGCAAACAATAATTGTCCTCGCAGATGAGAATGTAGCCGCAAACCCCACCTCAACTGCTACCACACCCAGACAAGATTTATGTGGTGGGAAAAATGTCTCAATCAAAAAGAGTCACAGTTTTCAGATCTCATAGATATATTCCAACGTTGTTATCAACAAAGCACTACATTACATTTGGTTTGATGTCATATTATTCACATCTACAGTTTATGGTTAAAACCTGTCCTTTTTTTCTTCAGTACCTGAGTTTGTTGAGGAGCTGTGAAGGCTACAATGAAATCATCTTCCCTCACTGTTCTTGCGACTCCCGGCGGAAAGGCCACGTAATCACAGCCATCAGTATACAGCACTTCAAGCTGCACGCCTGTACAGAAGATGGCACACTAGAGGCAAGTCTCACTGATTTTTAATGATATATTTTTTTAAAGTTTTTTTTTCTTATGCGTTAAAGTAAATGTACTAAAGTCGTTCTAACCCCCAGAACCAGGTTATTGCATTTGACTGGGCCGAGATGCAGAGGTGGGACACAGATGAAGAGGGCATGGCTTTCTGCTTCGAATATGCAAGAGGTGAAAAGAAACCGCGCTGGGTAAAGATATTTACACCATATGTAAGTTTAAAAACAGCTTTTTCTGTTGTACTATTGCGTCTGGAGGACGAAAAAAGACACACTTTTGTGTTCTAGAATTCTTTTAAAGCAACTGTTTGATTGCGTGTTTCTCTTTTTCCTCTCTGTGCATCAACACTGCAGTTTAACTACATGCACGAGTGCTTTGAGAGAATCTTCTGTGAGCTCAAGTGGAGAAAGGAGGTAAATGCAAACCCCTATCTCAAATTTCCCTTTGCGCTTGAGTTTATTATTCAAAGTTTACTTTTATATTTGCAGGTAGAAGAAGAGGCAACAGATAAGGACAACAAGAACTGCAGTAAAGATGGTATGTGTGGAAAGGTAAGGCTTTGCCTGCCTCTCAATAACACCAACTTTCAGGTTTCATGAGTGTTTTTCTGGCCTTTTTGTGTGCAAGTTTTCTTGTCTTAGTTTAGTCATTGTGTTTGTTGCAGAATATTTTCCAGCTGCTGAGGCACAGACGGGATGGGGGTACGTAGGAAGAGAGATCATCGCCTCTTAGCTACAGAGGCGATCCGGTAACAGCAGAGTTTCGGCCCTGACCGTGCCGCCGCAGCACTTGGCTGCTAATTACAAAGACGTCATTTAAACTCCATTTACCATAATAGAAGAAGCTACCACCTATGAGCGAACTAGCAAACGTCCCTTCAGCCCAGGAGAGAACATGATAGAAAGGAAACTAATATGGCTACATGGCTGGAAAGGTTTGAATCCGGAATCCCAGAACTATAATTTAATCAAGAGTTTGGGCGATGATAGACTCGAAGCGATGGATTCATGCAAGCTTTCCTTCTGTTTCTTTTTATTGCCTTTGGATGCTGAAGCTGAAATGGAACTTGATGTTCTGTGAAATTAACAGATGAAGGTAAAAGCACTTAAAGAAGGAACGCCGTCAATGATGAGTCAGTTTACATGCACACCAAACAAAATCTGAGTATTAGCTGGCTTCTTGAGTAACCAGATTATTCAAGTGATCATGTTAAAAACCAGGATCTGGCATCCTTAATCTGATAATAGTTGTCTGACATTTAGATATTTGATTAACACCCAGATTTCTCCGTATTAATGACATTTCTTCCTGCATGTGCATTTGTTCATCTGATTTAGGTTTTTTTTTCCTTTGTATCTCAGAATGTGAAAAAGAAAAACGGGAATAATTATGGAAAGTGAGAGTCAAAATTCAAGTAGAAAACAAAAAATGACCAAGGACAAATATGTAAAACCCAACGGCCATTTTTCTGTCATGGGGTATGAATGAAGGACAGCTGAAGTATGTAATCAAATTTACAGATCTGAAACCCCGGTAGGGCGGCTTTGACACGCTGGTCATGACTAACTTGAAAGCTTGAGTCCCTTCAACCACACAGACACACAACAAAATCTGATAAGGGATGTAAACCAGGGCTTATTATTGTTGTGCCAGATAATGAAGAGCATACAAACACATTAGATCTGATGACTGCAGTTACAATGGGACTAAAACGCTTTTGTCAGGCTATGATTCTAAAAGTTGTTAACTCTTAAAATGAGATGGGTCTATAAAGTTTATCATAAAAACATTTCAACTGTGACAGACTGAAAAAAATCCAGGAAATCACATTGTATGATTAAAAACATAATAATAATTTATATGTATAATGATGCAGAAATTAAGTATTTGGGCAATAATAAAAGTTCACCTTAATACTTTATGTAACCCTGGTTGTTGATGACAAAGATCAAAGGTTTCCTGTAGGTCTCCACCTGGTTTGCTTTGTAGCTACTATTTTGGTCCATTCTACCATGCAGATCTTCTCAAGAGTTTTGATGTTTTGCGACATAGATTTTCCACTCCCTCCACAGATTCTCTTCTGGATTGAGGTCCAGAGACTGGCTAGAGCCCTCCAGAATGTTGGAATGATTTTTAAGTAGCCACTCCATCAATACCTGGGTAATGGGTTTGGGAATATTGACATGCAGGGAGATAAATTTCATTTTCCATGCTTTCACTGATGGAAGAAGGTTTTTGACCAAAATGCCCTCATTCATCCCTTCTCTTTTGTCAAATCAGTCATTCTGCCCCCTACTTCTCTGCCCTGCTGTTTTTGACTCACTCATGGTTATCAGATAGTTATGATGGTGTACACAGGCCCAATAAAAGGGACTCTGAAACGCTGGCAGATACCTTCCATTACCTTTAACTGAGGGGAAGATCTTTGTCATCTGTTTGTGGAGAGATGTGTTTGCCTCAAAAAGTGAGGGAAAAATCAGACTTTGGTGCTGTAATGAAGCCCTTTTCAGACATCAGATACTTAACATTAATGGGTTCAACTGTTGGCATTCCTTCATTTGAGTAAGAGGTTTGCCATTTACTTGACACTCTGGATTCCCAGCTTCTCATGAGCACATAATAATATACTAACAGTTTGTCTGATTAGGCAGCAGTGTTAGTTATTCAATCACACTTATAGGTCTTTCCAGTTTGTCATTGTAAAAAAAAAAGCATTATATGATAGTGAGCATGCTGCATAAGAAGAATGTTAGTCGGTTAGGAAGAGAATACATTGATTTAAGGCACACAGAGGAGGAGTCTCAGCTTTTGCAACTCTAGGTTTGAACTTTTCTTGTATTTATTTAGGGCATTGACAAATGTCTGAAAGGGGCTTAAATAACTACTAAGTCATCTGACACTTAAATGTCGGGTTGGAATTTTAAAAACTTCCAAAAAACGTCCTCTCGTTCTGGATTATTTAGTCTTATTTTCCACCTTTGGGTGCACACTGATCAGGGCACAATTAAAGAGTTTCAATGAATCTTGCACTTTATCTGACAGTAAGAAGCATTTAATTGTATTTAAAATGCAACTTGGAAAGTCCTCATGTGAACTAAATACTGGAATACGATTATTCCAGTGTGTACTGACAGTATTATGTGAACAATCCATGCAGGGTTATGTGGAGCTGCAATGTGGACCTCGAGTGACTTTGTTTCTGTTTTCTGCGTTCATTACTCAGAACAGACAGTAGGAGTCCTTCTCCTCCTTCAGTCTCTCTGGGCCACAGTTATTACTTTGTCTCCTGAATTTCCCTGCAGGATTTCTAATAGGCTTCTAATTCAAGTGGAATTTCCATGCAACAGTATTATCTCTGCGTCTGGTACTCTGGCGTCATCTACTGAGGATTCAGGCTAAGTGGGGCGAGGCTCTCTCACTAGAAGAAATGAGTTTCATCCCTGTATTACAAGATAAATGCAGCTCTCAGTCACTAAAGACTTTTTCACAGCTGACTATATTACTGTGATGCAATCAAATGAATGAAATGAAGGTTATTATTTTCTCTAAACTGATGCAGTTAGTGTTTAAACAAAAGAAAATGTTCATAATCTGAGATGGAAAAACGGTTTAAACCTTATTATGAAATCAGACACTATAGATATTTAAAAGAACTACAAGAAATACTATTTCCTCTTCAAACATCACACAACTGACCTTTAAATTAAGATGTCTTGATTCAAAGAATGTAATATTGACACTTTATTGAGTAGGTTTGATGCTGTTTGACCAATTTTGAGTGTTTTTCTTTGATAACCTTTTGTACCTGCTTTTTAATGTTGAAGAGACTGATACAAACACATCTGTTGATACTGCTATTATTCAAGTGGTGCAACATCACTGGGATGCATTATCATTTTTATGAAGAGAAAAACCCACACCCCCATAATATGGGGTTAGAGATTTTGCTTCTATTCAGTTAGTATTAGGTGTTGGTGTGTTGGTCAGGAGAAAGTTGTGAATTCAAACTAGTTGTTCTCAGAAAAGGTGGTTGCTGGGCTGCTCCTCACCAAAGCTATTTTAGGTTGATTAATGAGTTTAAACAGCTCTCTGGGAGCCTGCAGGGGGTTTAATTGAAAACGTTGAGCTGAGAGATTCGAACGTGCACTTTCTAATTCTCTTGATTTTTCTCCCCTGCCCACCCAACCGAGTCTGCTGTTGTCGACCGCTGGTCACCACACGTCTCTCTCTGTTCCGGTTCTGAACGTGGTCGCATTTCAATGTATTTATTTTAGTACCACAGTGTTTGAATTCCGATGAGACAGTAAAGCTATGAAAGAGTCTTCATAGGAGGAAAATGGAAAAGCGACAAGTTTCTCGACATGCTGAATTGTTACATTTAAAGAAGATGCATTGCTTACTGTAATAAATTGTAACATATTCTTTTGAATAAACTGCTTTATTGATGCAACTGGAGTTATTTGTTTTATGCTGCAGTGAGTACAGTGACTTGATTTTTACAAGCCCCCCTTCCCCATTCTCCTTTTCAGTGTACCAACATCTGTCCACTCCAACCCCCCCCCCCCCCCCCCCCCCGACCCTCCTCTCCTCAAACCAGCATCTTTTAATGAGATCTGGGAGAAAATTACCCAACAGGCAGTGAAGGGGCTGTTCCATATTGATTTGCATCAAACGTCTGCAGCCAGTGATTAATAGCTATTGACTGTTGGCATTGGGGGCGGGGGGTAGGGGGGTATTGTATGAAAATGTCTGAAATTCCTAAAAGCTAATAACCCAGAATGTCTTTTAAGGGGCGTGAATTTTAGCACCAATCAGTTTTCCTTTAACCTTTGTTTTATTAGAAAAAAGTCCAACTTGGATTGATCAAAGTTTCTTTCAGTGGATCTTTAGCTGATCAAGCTTTTACATGTACTGAAGATAATTGTTTATCTATTGGGGGGCTGGCAACTTGACTGGATCATTCTCACTACTTTTCGCTTTTTTTTACTAACGGAAAAAAGCGGGTCTGCAGTGGATCAACAACAACAAAAATAACATAATCGTGTTTTATATGGTGTTCCCCTCTTTACATTTCTTTAGTATAAATAATCGTTTAAGAATCTTGTTTTCCAATAAGCTGCAAAAAATAGCTAAATAGCTCATTTTCTTAAGTAAGGACAAAAGGAAAACAGCAAAGGAATGCTTTTTAAAAACTAAAAGGATGACAATTTTGATCCGTATGTACAAAGAGAACAAGATAACCAAATTGACTAAAACAAAAACTATTTTGCAAGCAGCATGGCTAAAAGAACATGTAATTAAATACAACAAAACATACAAAAGCCTTGAGAAAATAACATCTTTCCACAACCCTCAATTTGATTTTTTTTTTTTTTTTGCTAGCCAACATTATGTTGCATTATTGTGACCTCCATGACATTCTGTTTTTGTAATATTTTCTGCACATAACCAGCAGGAGCTGAGCTGTGGCTGCATAGCACAGCAGCAGTCACATAACAGCTCCTCAAGGAGGATGTGTGGCCACTGCATTGGGTCTGCAGAGGGTCCTTACTTTTCCGCCAGAGCAGGAAGAGTGGCTTTGAGTTTGCACCACACTTTATGACTGTAGCTGTAATGTGTGCGACAGCTGCAGACACTAGGAGTGACCCCTTAGCAAAGATAGATTCCTTCTTCTTTTTTCTTTTTTTCTGCACGGTCTCCTGCTCACTGCACTGTGCTCCTCGCAGAAAACTCGTTTGAAACGAGCATCACTGGATATGCTGTCGACAGAGAGCTGCTCTCCTATAACTGTGCAGGCGCAGGATAACAGTTTGAGATTTATTATCTCTGCTGCTTCTCTCAGCAGAAGCACCAGTTTTTTTTTTTTTTCTCAGACAAAAGAAGTTCAGTAGGGCATTGGCATGCAGGTACCTTCCTGGCATGTTGTATTTGCACTTCCAAATAGTTTTAAGCTGAGGTATGAGCCAAACTCTGCCAAAACATCAATTTGACAAATTCAGCCATCATAAAATATATGCATTATCTCTTGGTCACTCGTTTAAAATTGTCTTTTGGCCAAGCCCTGTCAAATAAATCCAGATTAAAAAGGCTTGATCTGAAAATATGTCCTGTCACTCCTAAACGCTGGTCAAAGTGTAATTTAACTGTGGCCAAGAGGAAGATAGAAAATAAGGAGGGGTTCACTCCCATACTGCTCCCGCTTGTTAATGAGCAATCAGTTAAAAACTTCATTGGCTCCTTTGTGCTCCCTCAGCACATTTTTTGCTCCCTCCTCTTTTTTTACGAACCAGCCTTGTTCTCTCTCATCTCTACTTTTCTGCATCTCCTTCCTGGGAAACCCCTCCCCTCCATGCCTCCTTCCACTTGGTTTATCGCTGCACCTCATTACCTCTGACGTCCTTTTCCTCCATGCCTCCTCCTGTCCTCTGTTTCTGCATCGTTTGTTCTCAAACTTTGATCACTGGGAAGGCAAGTGAGGTGACAGAATGCTTGATTTGTCCCTGGAGGATGTAAAGGAAGGGAGTTTGTTTCACAATAATGTTCTCACATAACACCGGCTAAAGAGAATTCTGTCAATTCATCACCTGAAAACTGTGTATCAAATTATTGCTTAAAAAACATTTATGGAGCTACAAGGTTGTGTTTTTAAACACACACTCAAGACAAATACATAGAGGTATCTTAAAATGACAATATAATTTGGTTATTTTTCAATACCTGTGCCAATAAATGAGTCAAATTCTTTCATAATAGGGGAAAAATAATTATAAAACAGTCTGTCCAGAATAAGATTAAGGCAATATTTAAATGAATCCATCCAGTAATAAAGATTTATAATGATTTGCTTACCGATGTTGGTTTTAGTGTCCAGAATTTTTTTGAGTATTTTTTTCTCAAGGGTAAAGACACAAACATGAAATTTTATTGCTTGTTTTGCCTAAAAATAAAAGAAAAGCTTACTAGTTTTCTTTTACCACCAATACCAAAACCAATTCTTTAAAGTAGGGATATGATAAATATCGATCAAGAAAGCTCTCCTTTGAAACCTTAAAGTCTAAAATCTCCCTCGACTGTGGGAGATCTGACCCTTTAATGAATGTCCATGCAGAAAAAGAGAAAAGAAGACGTCAACTGAAGATATTTACTTTAGTGCATAAAGTTGTGCAGTGATGCCAGGTTTTACACATCAAAAGGTATAAATTGTAGACAAAGAATTTAAATCTGTAAAGACTAAATGACTTTGACTACCCAGTAAGGAGAATCAGTGATGATCTATGAAAGATCTGCAAACATGAGCAAGTTTTTGTGGTCATTAGAAAAATGTATGTATCATAAACTAATTAGATTACTTTTAAATGCTTAAATGTTTTGAACAAAAACAGTACATATGGAACAATTACTAATACACAAAACTGGCATAATGAGGTAAACTAAATCAATTGAAAGAAGATAAAAAAAACTGGACTCTTGTGGCCTTTGCAGGTACTGGAGATAAAAGAGGGGACAAAAAGCAGTGATCTTAGACAAACAGCTGTTATCCTTCATCAACATATGACAGGTTATAAAAAGCAGAAACCCTGGAGTCCATCACCTGACAGTAAGAGAGGTGATCACCACATGAAAAATGTTCAATAGAGATGCCAGACTTCCTAGCTGAAAAGATCCAGGCCGCACTTAGCATGCTAAACGCTTCATGTACAGTTTTAAAAGAAAAAGAAAAAAAAATCAATAAAATTAGTTTGGCTTGGAAAACTGCCAGCGTTTCTGTCTCTTAAAAGCAGACAACAACGTTAGTTGGATTTTCAAAGACTTGAAACAATTTAATTTGCACAGACAATATTAAAAGAAGAGGTGGATGGATAGATGCAGAGAGCCATGTTTAACACCAAGTAAAGTTTGTCCCATTTCTCATATTGAGGCGGAGGAAAGATTATACAGACTTTGGCACACAGTGGTGCATTGCAACCACTTTTCCCCCTTTAACTCCATTTGTATATTTGAAGTCATTTTTTAATAAAGCCAGAGGTCTTCTGTCTTAAAAAAGCTTGGCTGAGAAACTGGATCATGCAGCAGGACAATGCAGTATAACAAAATGAGTGAAAAGAAAGTGGTCAAAGTGAAATATCCAAGTCCTGATCATTGACTGTATATGAGAACTGGACTGAGTGACCACTCCTCCCTGCATTCCAAACAGGAAGTACCCATTGGACTCAAAAAGCTGAAATCCCATTGACTTCTATTCAGAAATAAAAAGATATTACTCTGTCATTCTATTTGTCAAGATAATCATTTTTTACATGTTTTTACTGATCCTATTTCTGTCAGGGTATTTTTTCTGTAGTGCAAGTTATTCAAGTTAGAAACTGACCAATCAGAAGCCGCTAAGTATGGCATCGAACATTCAAAGCATTTGATTGACAGATTCTAACGAGCCCACTTTCAATTGGTGGTGGTGTGGCCTTCAAACTAGCTCACTTCTGGTTGGCGAGAGTGGTTTCTAAAGAAATTTATAGCTCAGACCAACTCAAACCAATCACTGCTCACTGACAATTTCTGGTTCCAACATGGCAATGGGCGTATCACAAAAAAAATGGCGATTGAATTGACTTTATTGTGTTAGAACCAAAAGCAAGTTATTTTCTCAATTCTCTTATACAGTCAGTGGTCCAGACCTAATTTTCGACCAGCAGTTCAGAGGAGTCAAATAACACAAATTTGGACATTTTTTGTAGGTTTTGTGAAAGATCAGACCTTAAAGTTAAAAATAAAAATTGTTTTGCTAGGTAATATCCTAACTTTTACCCATTATTCGCCTTCCACTGTACATACCATGTGATAATAGGAAATATCTACTATTTCAATGTCCTGCTGTCACTGACAGCTGTTGTGCTTCCATCTCCAGCATTGTTAAGTCTGTACATCTTAGAGGAAGTCTTTTGAAAGTGCTATTCCAAAGTTGGGTGCAGCCATGAGGATGGCAAAGGTGCAAATAATGTTGAAAACACTGAATCCAACAAGGCAGAGGCGGTCGATGACGGCAGCAGCGAACTGCCACTGCTCCGCCAGACTGACCTGACGATCCTGCTCGCGAACGCGTTCAACCAAAAACTGCACGTCCACCAGAAGAGCCTGCAACTGGTTGTCCACTGCAGCAGATCGGATCGTGGTGCTCTGGGAGTGTAGAGCAGCTGGTCTCCCACACTCAGCCTCCAGGCCACAAGGCACAGGGGCAACAGTGGATGAGTCAGGCTCTGAAGCAGCTGGGGGCTCCAAAGGGGGACTCCCAAGTTTTGAAGACTGCAGGTTGTGATGTATTGGTATATCTCCAACAGGTCCTCCTCTCCCATTTGTGCCTCCATCTCTTTCGCCTCCTACAGGCCCACAGTTGTCCCTGCCATTATTGATGACTCTGCTCCTCTGCAGTGGTTCCAGTTCTGCAGAGGTAGGGAAGCCCATGTAGGGCAGGTGGCCATTAGGCTGAAGGTGTGGATTGGGGCTTGGGTCTTTGTGGCCTGGGTTGGGGAGCATAACTGCCTGGGCATTGGACCTGTGATGAAGAGTGTTTGAGAGAGGGTGACTCAGCTGCACCAGGCTGGCCTGCAGGGAGCTGAGGCTTGGCGGGGGGATGGACGGAGCTGGGGTGGGGATAGTAGTGGTGGTGGTGGTTGGAGAAGATAAGGTCTTGCTACGGGAATCTGCTTGGCTGTTGGAGAGAGTTGGTTCTGCTCCTTCACCTGGACGCTTCATTCGCAGAAACCAGGGCACCCACTGCAGTAGAACCAAGTGCACCTGGTGATCAACAACACCAATGAGCACCAGAGAACGCAGCACAGTGTAGCTAGCACATACATCCAACCATTTGCACTGAAAAAAGGGACAGACTAGTGTGTGTGGATTTTTAAACCTTTTCACATTACCTGTTGTGTAGAAATGTCTATTATTAACACAGATCTAACAGGAAAATGTCATGAAAAAGAATGTAGCCTAATTTGTGGTTTAGTTTTACATTGGAACAAAATTAATTTATTTGAAGCATCTAGACAGATTGTCCTTAAATTGCCTCTAGAATAATCTGGTCTGAGGTGTTTGCAACCACTTAAGTAACTGCAATGTACCTAGTTTCTGAGGCTGCAGAACAAGCCAAAAACCATCAGCACTTCTCAGCTATGCTTGAAAATTGGCATGAGGTGTTTGTGCTGATCTGCCGGGTTAGCTTTTGCCAAAGCCAAACAACTTTTCCTTGTCTCATTTTTGAAGGGGCAATCCATCAAAAGTCATTCTCTCTGCATTCCTTTCAGAAGAGCCATGCCTGTGCAGACTTTTTTGTGGTGCCGTCATAAACCAGAAAAAAAATGCGTTTTAAAGCTGAAGCAGAACTCCTACACATTTCTATAAGTGGAATTTTACTATCACGATCTGGTGCAGGTAAGCTCAACTTAAAAACAACTTAAAAATATTTCACATAATCTCAAAATAGATTATTTTTATCCTTAAAGCTGTGGAAGAACTATAATGTTAATTCTAATTCAAATAAGATGTAATTCTTTACTGTAGTACAAAAGTATGTACAGTTTACAACTCTATATTTTATCTTAAATTTTTTTCAGGTACACTTTTTATCTTTTGTTGTAAATTAAATTTGATAACGCACCCAACGTGGCATTGGTCCACTGTTCGGAGTGTGGTGATGGAACTGGAGGACTATGACTGTGGCCACCACTGACATCCCAACAATCACCATGGTACTGGCAAAGTACTGACCTGAAACACACAGGATGCTGTTCTGACATTCTGTGAGTCACAACAATTCAAGAAAACGTCAAATACACCAACATCTGCAGCAAAAGAAAAACTAACCAATCAGTGGTACCGAATCGGAAGTGGCTGGCATAATCTCTGCAACCATTAGCATGAAGACCGTCAGAGAGAGCAGAACTGTGATGCCTGAGAACACACAAGACCCCAGGGAAGTGTTGAGCATGTAAAGAACGAAGACACAGCAACTCTAAAATTTCTCTTTGACTTTCTAAAAAAAACTGTTTGATTGTTTTCCTTAAGCTTTAGTCACATGCATCCGTACAGGTGTCCAGGCTCATGGAAGGTCATAGACAGAACCGGCTGCGTCTTAAGGAGAGCCCTGGTGTGTCTGCAGTGCTCTTAAGACTCATATAACCACCTAAAGGAACGTCATCAAAATGAAACGCACGATTGCCGTGTGTGTTAAGTTTATCCTGAAGTATTTGTAGGGAAATTGTAAGTTACACACACCTATGACGGACCGTTGATGAGATCGTAAGGTGCCCTTATGCTGCACTCTCGTCATTAGTGAGGTGTGCATACAGGCTCCTTATTGACCGGATGCAAATGATGCAGGCATGGGGTGTGCAAGGGCACAGAGGATGTCCACAAAAACGACACTCTGATTGACTAATTTCTACATTTCTAACAGCAAGGAACATGCAAGGAGCGCACAATTATCACTCAAACACTAGCAGGCCCCTTCCACATTGCTCAGGGTTTCAAGGGGTTGAAAAAATGAAAACTGCATACAACATGTTTCATCTCACCAACTTCCCCCTTACTTACTCCTCTGTGCTGTTTAACTTTTTGCTATGACCTGTCATCTTTAACATGCTGGAGAAAAAAATGTACATGCAAATTTTTACTCTACGGGCTCACTGAGCGGCCTATGATCTTCATATTTTATGCGTGCCCCATTCAAAGTTGCCAAATTTATGCTTGCAGACAGCCTGCATCCACCTGTAAGGGCAATTGTGACTTAGGCTTTATCTTCTACCTTACTTTTTCTGTTTTCATCTTGCTGTCTTTCTACTTTCACTCTCTTTGGCTGTGAAAAACATAACTGACAGTTCTCCATCAATTCAGTTCAAGATTGAATAAGTCAAGGCTTTTGCTGAAAGTAAAGCTGACACATTTTCCCACTAATAGAAAGTACCCTTGTTGTTGTTATAGCAGCCTCTGTATCTGTGGTTTACTCACCGAGGCTAATTTTCTCCCCAGAGTTGGCTGGGAGCAGGAACACCACCAGAGTCATTGAGGAGAGGAGTACACATGGAATAAGGAGGTTCAGTGCATAAAACAAAGTCCTCCTTCGTAATGTCACCACAAATGTAACATCAGGATAAGGCTCTGCACAGCAGTCATAGAAAATCTCATGACGACCTCCGGGAACCTCTGAGAGGAGGAGAGGAGACACAAAGGTTTAAATATGCAGAAAATGTGTAGAAAATTAACACTTACAATGACAATGTCTGCTTGAACAGTTTTTTCACTTTAAATATCAGGAAAAAGATCAGGGACACTGAAAATATCTTTTTAATGAATGAAAAAGAACAGACTTGTTTGCTAATTTTTAGCATTTTGAGATCAAATCAAAATACTGAAAAATCTGAAAGGCTTTAAACAAAAGAAAAATTATAAAAACATTGTTCAAAGCATGCGCCTCTTGCAGAATTTTGAACTAAAATCGTAATCTCAGAGGAAGAATAATACATTTAAGTCTAAATTCTTCAAATTAGTCAGAAATTTTAAAAGAAATTTGGAGATTAAAATCCGAATTACAACTTCCTAGTCCAATTTATTAGATTCTTCTTTTTTTTTTTACAATTTTAATAAAGACAAAACAAATTGCAGTTTTCTAAAGGCCACCCTAAAATCCAAAAATGCTAGACCCCAGTTTTTCCACAGACAGAGAAAAGACTGTATTTTAATGGCACTATGACAGCCCCCCTTATGTGCCAAAACAGATAATGAATTTTGGGGGTGCCTTGTGGAAACTCTTAAAACATTTGGTGTCAAAGTTCAAAAGAAAACACTGTTAGAATATAATTTGTCATCATGTTAAACCTAAAAAGTGCAATAAGAGGTCACAGCTTTGTTCCAGTCGTACCCATGAGGTCCCACTCTCCATTCGGCATGTATCCCGACACATCAGCCTCCTTCATCTGGATATCAAGCAGCCAGCCATCAAAAGTCCATGAACCAAACTTAAGCTCACAGCGCTGAATGTCAAATGGAAACCATCTCACATCCACACTACATGTGCTGACAAATATTCCTAAAAAATGACACAAAAAAAAGTCAGTCATCATTATTATTGAGCCAGGACATGGGACATTTAGCTTAGAGATAAATCTATCCAAACACATAGTGACTAAAATCATGAGGTTATGGCCACTAACTTAACATACCTGGAGGAAGAAACTCACAGAAGCCGCTGGAGTTAACCAGCACATTGGTCTTAAAAGTGGCATCAAACTTGTCGTGAGCACTACAGAAACAGTAACAAAGCACACGTCACAGATGTGACTCATCGTAGGTGGTGCCTGAGTGCATCTGTAACACACACACCTGTTGTACAGTAAGATGTCAGGCGTCCAGACCTGGTCAGGGCTAAAACGAAGGTTCTTCACTCCAGGATACTCTGACTGGTTCCACTGGAGGTAGTGGTCATACCACTGCTGGGAGACACAATTACACAACTATTTAAAAAAAAAAATCGAAAACTGAGTTTATTGTCTGTGTTCTATGCAGGAGAGATCCTTTAGAAATGTTTTCTTTTTATTTTATGCTGTCCAAAAATGTTTACAAGATACTCTGGGAAGTTCTTTGACTTCTTCAAAAAACTAAAAAAAGAGTTTGGATTTTGGCCTCAGAAACAAAGTTGACCCAGATTCATTGAGGTCTCCTGATGCTGAAACAAAGCATGTTAAAAGGTGGAGGGAAGGAAGTTGTCACGGTGCCATGCTTCCAGGATAATTCAAGTCAACCCACTTCTGCAATAATGGCATGTCGACTCTTGCAAGAGGAACCTAGAGAAAGACTTCCCCAAAACAGTTAAACCGTGTTTTCCTCGTGATCTGTTACACTCACCATCTGCAGCCAGGCATTTGTGGTGAGGATCTGGTTCTTTTCATCCTTCCAGTACACAAAGCAAAAAAAAAAAAAAGATTAAATTAGGCAATATAATAGACAAATTCATCCTTGATTTTTTTTAACTCAAGCTTGGATGGAAAAGAGTGCAATCACTTCAACTGGTAAAAAATAATCCAGAGACTTTAATGTTCTGTATGTTTTAGCAAATGTGTGAAACTTAGAGGGCTAGACATTAGTGAGGTGCTCCATCTCTGAATTTCAAGTAAAGTTTCCAAAGTGCACATTAAAAAAAAGCACCATGGCAACCTGATGCGAATTTGCCAAAGGGTCTCGGAAAAACTATCAGAACACATGACATGAAATTCTCTGACCTGTTAAAATGAAAACTGAGCTGCCAGCGGTGAGTGTCAGGATTGTGGTCAGATTGATCTTCTTTTATTTATCATTTCAAAGGACTCTGGTTTAGATCTGATGATTAAAAGCATTTCAAAACAATCCAAATGACATATTTGTATCAGCTTTGTGTTTGATTTTGTTTTTAGAGAAAACAAAGTTAACCAAATCCATGTCATGCCTTCGAAAGTGTGGTAATGTTTTTCTGCATGGTCTTTGTGTTTTTATTTATTTTTTAAATTTTTTTTAGGCTTCCTGAGATGAAATTGTGATTTATAAAGAATAAATGAAGTCTAAAACAGTTAAGGGTTCAGCATACCACATCCATAACCTGTATTAGGGTATAAGAGAAGTGAACAGTGAGGGCCTGGGAGTCGTTGGCCACCGGTCTTTCCATCGGGTTGTAATCCCTCAGCAGCTCCTTGAGCAAGTAGCGCTGGTGTGGACCCTGCACTGACACTGCACAGGGAACGGAGAAGGGAGTTTGAGATGAAAAAAAGGAAAAGAAACTTGGAGAAATGTCTAAAAAGCAGCAGCAAAATGACTAAACATAAATTAATCACGTCAAAAGAGTTTAAAGTAATGTGTATCAATTAGAAGACTGAAATTGTGCAGAAGACACAGACATAGAGCAAAACATAGAACCAAACAAAAGACCATTGTACTTATCCTAATCAATTACATCTCTGATTGATCTCTAGTTGGAGTCTTCCAGCAATAAAAATGTCAGTTTCAGTCGTAGCGGAAAGAACTGAGGCCATTAAACTCTGAAACACCCCAGACACACACAGCACTCACGACAATGAGAACCAGGAAAACCTTCTATTCCTACTGTATAACTCTGCTAAGGGCCATCTGCATTCACCGTTCACAATGGGAGCTCTCTTCATTTAAAGGGTTTCATTCCAAAGGCCCCCTGTAAAGGTTAAAAATCAGCAGCGTGTGCTTGAAACATTTCTATATCACACATTTTGATGCCGAAGGACTGTTATACATTAACAGCAGAAAGGTTCAATTAAATGGTTGATGGTAGATGCACTTCCGATGAATTATGTCAAATCTATAGAGCTATCTCCAGACCTTGAACACATCCATGTGAGTGCATAGATGGTGAGCCTGTAACTCATATTAATGTTCCTAAAGTGTCTATAATGTGCAGGTGTGGAGCCATGATTCTCCCTGAGCTAATCTGTGTTCAGCAACATGCAAAAGTGTGAACATGAATTCCTGACTCATCTTTATTCCATTTGAAAGAATGCCCCCATTCATTTATATCAAGATTGCCATTTAAATTAATGAACATGTTTAAAATATACCAAGGGAAAAAACATCTAAATAAAAGACATAAAGCAATTTTGCTGGCTCCAAATGTGCCTCAGCAACCTTTTCAAATGCAGCTTAAAATCTTTCTCTTGTGGGCACAGTATATAATTTTAATATCTAAATTTATTAATCATCAGAAAGCTGCTGAGAGTCATTGCAGCCTTGAATGTGGTGTATGTTCACCCACATATTATGTTGAAGTCTGAGTTAGTTTTACCCAACCACCACACAAGGGTTAAATGGGAAAACATGAGCAGAAGATTACAGTTTTGCCTCAAAGTTAACATAATTTGTGATCTAAAAGACAAAAAGCAACAGTCGTTTGCCCTTTTTCCCCTGACAGTGTTTCCTGCAGAGGCAGACCTGGAATCATCCATGCATCGCACCTGAAGCTCAGTGCATCTACTTTCCTTCTTTGGAACACTTCAATTTTTTCGTTTTCCTGAAAGAAATGGGCTTCTAAAGTGCTTATAAAGTTCTTTGATGATAGAAGTTTTTCCCTTTCTAATTGAATATTTTAAATATTTAATCCTCCCTAAATAGTCTAACTGATATGTTCCTATTTTTTTTCTATCCTTTCTATGCTTGAGCTTTTATTCTCCATTTGGATCACAAATAAATGAGTTTTTCCATGTGCACAATGACACAAACAGGGACTGGCAGGCTATACATAGAAGGAAAAAAATAATTACATGCATTCATGAATGCAGCCCTACTTCAGAGACAAGTGACTTACCGCCGAGCTGAGTCGCGAGTATCAACAGCCAAAGAGCCATAGTTTTCCTCATGCTGCATTCCTCTAGGTGAGCAGAGGCAAAAGAGAGAAGATAAAATTATAGGAATTTCAGGTAGTATAAAAAAAACTAGGATGGGTGGAGGTGGGGATAATCTAAAGACAGATGCAGATATCTTCAATAAGGTGAGCAAGCAAGATAGCAGCTTGGGAGGAGCAGAAAGGGATGGAGACAGGGAAGGCAGACACGCACAGAGTGGGTGAGATGCAGTGAAAAAGAGATGCTGTGTGTGGGAGTCGATCCGAACCTTATTGATGAGCTTTACGCTTCTTTGAACTTCAATTACTGCAGACTTTATATATGTTCAGCAATAGCTATGCTTTCCTCTGAAACATTACAAAGTGGACTAAATTAGGACTGTTACATTGATCGAAACCAATTACAAGCTTTTTTTTTTTGGATGAAACTCAAATTGGAGACCATACTGGGTTGTGAAAAGAAAAAAAAAACATGTGTTGCGTTAACTGGATTTTAAATGGGCAAAAACAAACACATTTTCTTCGCATTGACAAGGGAAATGACGACTAATTGACACAAATAAGCAACGTCAGTGGGATTTTACAGAATTGGTCCACACGTACTTTAATGCAAAACTGACCCCTGCTGGACATATGCGTGAACTGCAAATATTTAAAGACTTGACTTTTTTACTTCTGACTTTCTCAACAAAAAGTCTTTTTAATGCTTCAACAGATAAAAATGAGACATAAAACTTTTCTGTACCCTATAATTTCACAACAATTTGAACTTTTTGATACTAAATCAAATGGTGAACCCTTAAATAGATTTTTTTTTGTAAGTGGCTGTAAACTAGAGAGAGAAAGTATAAACAAAGAAATGATGGGAAATGGGGCAGGCTTACTCTGTGCCAACAGTCCGACCCACAACTCAGAGGAAAACGTCTAATGAACTCCTGTTGCTATGCAGAAGCTATGTCCTAGAAAACGATAGTTTTATGTTTTGTTTTGTTTAATTTTGGCTAAAAACGGAGTGGGGCTTAAAGTTCAAATGTTACAAATCACAAATCCTATCCACCAATGTACATTTACACACTTGTAGCATTGCCAAAAAAAAAAGGTATCCAGTGGACAAAAAAAAATCTTAATGCCAACTGAACTACAGATATGAATAAAGTCCACATGGGTTTGAAAAAACATTTGCTCTAACACAAATAGAAACTGTTTCTTTTTTTGTATAAATGCTGCTTATAATTCTATGTTGGATTATGTGAATTCTGGAGGAAGTGGGTAAAGTCACCAGCAAGGGAAGAAAAAGAGAAAAGTTTGGGGAGTCGGGAGCTATGAGAGGAGGAAATAAGAAAAAAGGCTGGGGAAGGCTACAAGAGACCCCATGAAGAAAAAAGTAAGATGTGACCTACCCAAGAAAACCGGATTTAGGGTGGAGACTACACGCACAAATACATTTTGGTGAGATCATTCCTTTTTTTTAATTTTATTTACATTACACTGGAAAAGGGACCAAAGAGCCTAAAGAGACTGAAAAGAATTGAATGACTTTTTTATTTTGTTTTGGGAATTTGGAAAATATGTGTTTATATGTTTGACTTTAGTTTGTATTGGTTAAAAAGGTAAATTAATGCAGTCTTTCATTTCTGTCAAGAGTGCATTTCATACGCCAAAATCCTGGCTTACACACTGATGGTGACAAAGCTGCCACACAAAGTACTAACCAGAGCACCAGAGGGCTCCGTGTCTGAACCAAGAACACTTTGACACATGGAGCAGACAAAGAAAGAACTCAACCTACATCCTTTCAATCAGAGGTCAACCACTCTGTGAGCCACAGCTGTCTAAGTCAAATTTGACAGATTTTGCCTTCAACCTTTGACAGCCCTATGTTACTAACTTGCTTATTGCAAGCTATGTTGTTTAAAATACGTATAAATTATTTACTGCTGTCTATCTGACAATATCTGTGTGTTTTTTTTCTCGTTTTCGTTATTTTGACTAAAATACCAACATAATAAACCAACCTTTCCGAAATTACAAGTACAAAGTACAAGTAAAGAATGAAAGCTAGAATCAGAAATCATTCAAGGTGGATGGGTAAAGCAAAGTGATTATCTTATATGGCTTGCATCTGTTCATATTAGACACAAAAAAGACTGTAAACCAAGTCAACAGATGAATATTGACAGTTCTTTATCAAGAAGATTTAAATGCAGTAGAGTAATTCAATCTATGATGTCCAGAAATGTCTTCTGGCTTGGCAGAGGGAAAAAAAAAACTTCCTTTAAGTGTTTGTAATTTGTCTTCTGACACTATGTTTATGTTTGTTCTTTTCTTTAAATAATTAAACTGTGGACAAACAGTGTGTTATAATACACAGAGTAAACACACAGAGTAAAATGCCTTAGAATTGATTATTAGGGCTTCCAAAGGGGGGGGGGGTGTAGTTGTTTTAATTTACCAATGCTGACCTCAAAACTCAAGTAAAATATATAAAATTTCTATTAACCCTTTGATGTGCAACATGGGTCAAAAGTGACCCGGCTGAGTTTTTATTTTTGATATCTTTGCAATAAATTAATATTATCATTCAGAAGTCAAGGTATTCCTCAATTAACTTGTTTTAGACCATCACACATGATTATCTTATTTTTTTTTATTTCTTACTTTTTGGTTAAAAACTGTTTTTGTATCACTACCCCGCTAATGCGCAACATGGGTACAAAATGACCCACATTCATTTTCTATGTTAATTCTCATATGGCTCAGTATTTACACAACATAACTTTGATATACAGTAAATTACATTTAATCATTTAGTCCTCCATATATGTTTAAAATATCTTGTTTTTTGTGCCTCTTGAGCACCATGCATGATAACGAAGCAATGGATGACAACAGTCAGAAGAAGAAACCAAAAGTGATCCAGTACCATAACAAATCAAAATGAGGTGTGGACACAATGGATCAAATGATTAGAAACTATTCATGCCAGCGGAGAATACAGAGGTTGCCCATGGTTACCTGGTACAACCTGCTGGATGTTGTCACCCTCTATGCCTTCACTGCACAACACCCTGGCTATTTGGATGGTGTCAACAATGCACGGCGGCTTTTTATCAAGGAGCTAGGCAAAGAGCTTGGCATGCCACATAAGAAGAGGCGCAATGAGGGCACAACCCAACTCCAAAAGCATGTTTGAGCGTCAGTAGCTCGGGTGGTTGAGCAAGTCAGCCGATGATCGGAGGATCCGCGGTTCGATCCCCGCTCCCCCCCCAGTCAAACTGTCGCTGTGTCCTTGGGCAAGACACTTAACCTTCCTTGCCTACAGCGTGGCTCCACTGGTGTATGAATGTTCCGGTGAAGGTCAGAGGGGCCGTAGGTGCCAACTGGCAGCTACACCTCTGTCAATCTGCCCCAGGGCAGCTGAGGCTACATCAGTAGTTACAAGAATGAAGAGTGAATCAGTAATGGACACATTGTAAGAACTTTGAGAGTCTGGAAAAGTGCAGATAAATCCAATCAATTATTATTATTATTTTCAGGCAATGGGAAAATGTGGGTTTAACAAACAAACAGAGCCACCATCCAGCCTGAAGAGAGCATCAGACAGGAGGGTCAAAGGAAGAGGCAGAGGTGTGCGATCTCCCGAGTTTCCTAAGACAGAAAAGTCAAAAGCTGGTGTTCTCACTGCACCAGATCTGTAAGCTGACAACAAATATCACATTATAAATTGTCAGGCATGTAAAAACGAAGGTCGCAATTGGTTAAACAGATGTGTCACACCAGTTTAAAGTTGTTAAAATACTGATACAGTTTAGATTGTTAGACATGTTATGCAATCAGAGGTAAGTGTTGCAAAATGAAAATAACCATGTTTCAATTAAAGACATAAATGTTTGGCCCAACTCATTGCAACAATATTTCTTCAAAACAAATGTTATAATTACAGTTTTGAGTAATTTGATCAAAATCACACTTGAGTGACTGAGTCGTTTTTGATTTGTATACGTAAATGTGTTGTAAAAACCATTATTATCTATAAAGTATGAAAGGAAAAATGTAAATAATATTATGGGTTAATAAAAAACAAGATATGTAAAGAATACTCGGAATATTCAACAGTAAAAAATATATATTTTAAAAGATACAACAAAAGAAAAACTCAGCCGTCATAAACTTACATACAACATGAAAGTGTGCATGTTGCGCATCATGGGGTTAAGGCTCTTTTCAAGTTCATGAAAGTACATATTAATCTTTTTCAAAAGTCCTAAAGCTCAAGTCTAAGTCAGGTTTAAAGCCTTAAGACTTAATATATAAAACAAATTATTTTCCATCTCGTTTCATTGGAAAAAAAAATCACACAAAAAATCAAAACAAACAACAACAAAAAGCCCTCGTCTTACGTCATTTTGCTGCGACCTGCTGATGTTTCCGTCGCGCTCGACAGCGTCACATGTCCGAGCATCATTTGATTGTTTCTTTCATCAAATTAAAATATTAGAAGCATCGGGCTACGGGGAGGCTGGACACCACGAGGTGAGATGCACGAATACATGTAATTCGGGTCACTCGAGGCGTGGGTAAAAACCGATCACTGTGAGTCGCGTGGAGCCGTTGAAAGAGGAGAACGGTTTAGAGCGCGTTTAAGCTAGCTTAGCAGCTAACGCTAGCCGCAGGCAGAACGCTGTTCCTCTGAGGCTGTTGCAAGCTGGATCTACGTTCTATCTCACAATGTTCCTCAAATGCAATTTAAAAAGTGTGTTCATATCTATTTAAATCAGGCAATGTTTTTTATACCCAATTTCATTCATGCGAAAATCGACAGTTGCCTCTTTTGTCAATTGTTCTCAAAATTAAAACAACCCCTCGTGGGTTGTCTATTTGATCATTTTGGAACTCTACTAAGAAAACTTTTTATTTATTCAGAGTATATAAATGATACAAAAGTGTATTGTTATACATCACATTACGGTTGCAAGAACCGTGTCAGGCCAATTTTTTGATAAATAGAATAATCTACAGTGAACTTAGGGCACTGTGGTAGAATTTTTCTAAGCAGTGTGTTGTTGAGCTGTATGCTGAGTTGTAATTTAATCAGAACTCTAAACCATCACGCCCTGATAATGGTGTGTGTCTTTCCCTCTTTTTCCGCCTTGGAGTTTTAAAAAAAAGTGGAGGTAATTCGAGGATGGGATGTCCTCAGCCTCACCGCCTCCGGTTCGCTGCTCTCAGTCACATGGCACATCAGAAACCTAACTTTTGGACTAGAAATGAAATCGAAAGTGGTTTTAGTCCATGTTAACTCTCCATTTCCTTTCCTATATAACCTTAAAACGTCGGGGACATTTCTCAACTCCCATGACGACGTCCATGAAAAGCAGTGAACCGACCGGGCACGTGCAGTTTGCATGAGTACTAGTTCAGGCTGCTAGCAGGACTTAATCGGAAGACTCTTCGCATTGCTAACCACGTTTATTCTTATATGCGTTTTTACTTCACGCGTTGTTTTTATAACCCCTGTTTTGTCTTATTTTTAACAACTCGCGATCAAAAGACCAGAAACAAAAAATCACCGGGTCTAGTTCAGGTTACCAGGTCTTTGGAAACTCCCGACTTTCAGACACAAAACCTCACATAACTTCATTGTAACTTCTGTGTGATCAGGTGAGACACGTGTAGTTTTCATTACCTTGGACAGCAGTCCACTAAGGTGTTGTGCTGTATGTTTGGTGAAATTACATTCTGCAGTGCCTTTAAACTGGTTAAGAAAATCTAATTTAGTGACTATTTTTTTCTATTTACCCCCCCCCCCCCTCCTTTTTTTTTTACAGGTTTGCTTAAAGTTCACAAAAAGATTTTTGGGTCATTTGAAGTCTTGTTCCACATCTACAAAGTGGGGCGGGGGGGGACAGAATTCTTAAAAAAAAAAAAGTCATTGTTGCTTTTTTGGCTGTCAGATGTTATCTTGCGTTAGGGTCAATATAAGTCGGCTCCAGCCCCATTGGCCCTAAGGCTGCCAGCTCTGTCAGCCCCTATTACCCTGATGAAACAACACTGGTGTTCTCTAATAATGTGGGCATGTTCGGGCCAGCTCAGCTTTATATTAAACACCAGTGATGCTGACTGGGCCAGAGTCCGTATTGGATGTCTTCTTGTTGTCAGTCTGAGCGATATAGACATTACTGTGTGTTGTTGGGTATGACATCTGAGGCAGAATCAATCCCTGTTTTCTACCCTAGCTAGAGATTTAAAACTGGAGTTCAAACTGAATAAATCACCTGAATATATTTGTGTTTGCGACTGTCCTGCATCTTGCCCTTGAAAATATCCTCCTCCTTTCCCGCTTTATTGTAGTTTGTGCTCCAAGCGCAACAGTATATTTATTTCCAGGCCAGAATTAAAAGAGAATAGTCACAAGAGGGCCTGAATTATTTATCAACCTCCTTTTATACCTGGATTAAATTTCAGTGTGACAGGGAGAGATAGCGTGTCGCCCTGCAGTATCCTTGCAGCGTGATTGGGTTTTAATCTCAAAACATATTGGGCAACGTCAATAGTGGTTCTGTAGCCCAGAGCTTATTCTCTGCATATAATTTTTACCTCTCCATGACTGATGCTTTTTGTGTTTACTTCTGTAGCATTTTTTTCTTTCTGAAAAGCTGTAATACAAGGTGATAATAAAAAAGAATAAATAAATACTGCACCTTTCGAGTCTGTGCACTCTGCCGTGTCCAAGGACACTTGAGCAGCTTGGAAGGTTGCCAACAGATGTTAAATTTGTCCCTTTTTTTTTCTTGCTGCTTTGCTTCTTTCATTTAATTCCTCACTTATCTTTATTTTCATTTACTCTCCTGACTTTAACCCTTTTATTTTTTTTATTCCAGGTGTTCCCACTCTCTGGTTACTTTCTTCTGGCTTATTATTCGGGTATTCTGTTGATGATCGAGGGCAGACAACGATACTGAAGCTGCAGAGCCAGCTGCACCTGTCCTCTTTGTGCTCAACCCCTGCGCTATGAGCAGAGGTAGAGGAGGGTCTTACAAAGAACACCCCCAGAGGCATAAACCTCCCCACTTGCAGGTCAAGGAGAATTACTACAGACAGCTCTTTCCGAGAGCTGACCCAGAGCAGATACCAAATCAACTTTATTCCAACAGCCCCGGATGTCCTTCCGTCCCCTTAAGGTCCCCGTCCTCTATCCTTCCCTCTGCTCCCCCGATACCAAACCATATTAATGTGGCCAATTCTGGAGCTTTTAATTGTTCTAATTACCAGAATCTGGGTTTTGGTCCGACACCAAACTCTTTCCAATATAAACAGGCAGAGTTCCTTAGAGGACAGATTTCAGAGGCGCCGCAGTTTAGAAGCAGTCCTGGAGCAATAGGCAGCAGGCCACCTAACTATACACACCAGCCGCAGCCTCACTATAATAGATACACAAACCCCAACAGCAGCCCCAGGAACGACAGATATTACAGAGGATGCTATAGGCAAGTCCAGAGTTATTCCTTTCCGTCTCCTTCAGGATCGTCTCAGGACTTTGTAGGTCCTCGACACCTGAATCAAAACCAGTCACGAGGGGTTAACCACCAACCATCCAACAGACAAACAAACCTCCTGTGTGATAATTTTCAGAGACTGAGTTTCCAACAAGACAGGGGAGCTGGAAAACGCTTTGACAGACGGTCTTCATCAGGGAAGTACGCTAAAGGTAATATAACAATAACGCCTGTCATACAGGAACAAGTGCACAAGGCTTTGAAGGCAGATGAGGCTATACCTGCAAAGGTTTTAGCCAAAAAACTGCACTTGCCCAAGAAGGTGGTAAATCAGGCTCTTTACTCTTTAGAACCGTTAAAAAAAGCATCCAAACAAGGACTTCTGCCTCCAGAGTGGACTCTGTATCGAGAAAATTCCCAGGCTGAGGCAAGAATATCAGCTAAACCACAGAGCCCCCCCTCCCTTTTGAGTCTCAGCTCTAATCAGCATCAATCAGCTGAAGCTAAGGTTGACGTAGAAAAGGAGCAAGAGACCAAAGAGGAAGACTCCGACTCCGAATCTAGTTCTTCTTGCTCTTCATTAGAGTCCTCTGCCTCTGAGGATTGCCAGTCCTCAGCAATAGTTGGATGTCAAGAGAATCCCTGTGCTAGCCCAGCTGACCTTGAGTTGAGCTCTGCAATGATGGCAGATCAGAAAGAGAAAGTTTTGAAATATCTCTTTGAATTGGGTCAAACAACCGCTCTCGTCTTGGCAAAGAAACTGGGCCTTAGGAGTGCCAAGCAGATCAACCCTACCATTTACGATCTGGAGAAGCAAGGCGACGTTATTAAAAATGACACCATCCCTTACAAATGGGAGCTGTCTCCCCATCGCAAAGAGAGGATGGAAAGGAGCTTGAAAGCCGCTTCCATCCCCCAAGCTGGTCAAATGGAGGTGGATGTTAATAGAGATCAGAATGAAGGAGGAGCTTTGCCAGGCCTTGAACCAATACCTAAGCTTGAGAATTGGACACAAGATCAACCTCAAGGCAAAATGGTGAGTCAAATGTCAATGCTTTGCTTTATGCTGTTTGGTTAAATGCAGTCATGAACTCAGTGGAGATGAATAGTATTTAGCAGTCACTAATTCTGTTGGTTAAACCACTTTATGAGAGATGAGAGGTCTGTAATGTTCAGCTTAGATACACTTCAACTGTGAGTGATGGAATGTAAAACAAATAATCTGATGATGTCAGTCTCAAAGCATGATATTTCCACCTCCATACTTCACAGTGGATATGTTTTTAGGAAACGTTTCAGCCTTCTTCCTCCTCCAAATACGTTGAGTGGCGTTTATACTAAAGAGTTTCATTTGGTCTTTTCTGACGACATAACCATCTCTCAATCCTCCTCTGGATCATCCAGATGGTCTCTGGAGAACCTTAGACAGGCCAGGACATGTGCTGGCTAAGCAGGAGGACCTTTGGACCACTGTAGCAAAGTAGCGTGTTACTAACCGCAACCTTTGTTACTGTAGTCCAAGCTCTCTTTGGGTCATTGACCAGATGGAGGGAAATTGTCAGTAATCTTGGAGTTCTTCTGTTTTTACAGATAAACAGATGATTTCTTTTCTCCAAGTTTCTTGCTTATTGTAGATTGGTTCAATCAATCAAATCTTTATTTGTATAGCACTTTCACATCTTCCAGACATCCAAAGTGCTGCACACGTATAACTACACTAAAACCATAGGTAAAATTCAAAGAAACACAGTAAAATGATAATAAAATCATCAATAAAAGAAAACACACAAAAAAAACAAACAAAAAAAAAACTGTCTAATTATCATTCATCTTGTCCCTGGTGTGCTCAGACAGCTCTTTGATGGTGGTGGAGAAGTTACAGTCTTGACTGTTAAAAGGTGTGGACAGGTGTCAATTATACAGAAAATGAGTTCCAGCAGGTGACATTAATACAGGATAGAATAGCTTCTTGAAGAAGAAGCTACAGGTCTGTTAGGTACAGAGCTTGTCTGGAGGATATGAATACTAATTTTCTGCTCCATTATAAAATAAATAAATTCTGTAAAAATTAAACAATGTGATTTCCTGGAAATCTTTTTTTTACACTCTGATCTCACACAGTTGTAGTGTATCTACAGGCGGGTCATCTTTTTAAGATACAACTTACAGAATCTCTCACTGGAAAATATTTTTTTGCCTCACTGTAAATGGTTACAGGCAGCTATCCCTCAGCTTTAAAAAAGCTAACATAGCTCTTAGGAATAACTTTCATTTACAAACGAAAATCTAACATCTCCATCAGTTTCTGCAGACATTTGTCACAGGGAAGTACGATATTATATTAGATGCCTTTGTGGCATCTAATATAAATGATTAAAAAATACTGTTTTTTTTGTTTTGTTTTTTAGAACTAAACTAGATATGTGATGCAGTGTGTCCTGTCTAACACCTTCAGAAAAATTGTCAGCTCTGAAAAAGTTACTACTTTGTGTAAAGAATGTTGAGACACAAAGTTTTTCGGAGGTGAACTGCAGCTGTGGCTGTTGTTTCACAAGTTTGATGCCATGACGGACATGCTCCTTATCACACAAAACACTGTTTCATGTCATACTCAGTCGGTTTTATCAATTTTTGAGATTTCACCTCTTTTGTCGCTTCTCTTCACATTTTCTTTCTTCTTTTCGGCCCATGTAGACGCCCTCCGCCAGCCTGTATGAAGACAACACGAACAATGAGTCACAGTGGGCAAATGATAGCATCCCAGATTACCTCAATGCCATACGGAGACACACAGATGCCATCAAACTGGCTGCTGAAAAGGGTAATACTGTAGGAACCGTTGCTGTCTCTCTGGCGGCTCCTCCTTCCCAGAATCTTTGGGCCAAATTACAAGAGGTCCGCTTAAAAAACCCAGTCAGTGGCCTTATGGAGTATGCCCAGTATCTGGGTCAAAGCTGTGAGTTCCTTCTTCTGGACCAGAGTGGACCGTCTCATGACCCAAGGTTGGTAATGTGCTCCACCATGTAGTGTAAGGTTTTTTAGGAATTCTTCACTTTTTATGTTTTGATCATTTCCTCAAGGTTTGAAATTAATTTTTTGGAAATTGGGTTATCTATGGTGCTGCACCATGTGAGGAAAACTTGCGATGTACGATATTATCCAGCAATTTTGACGGTATCACTTGCAACACATGTACAATTAGCAAAACAAACGACAACAAATTCATCATTTCTATTTCACTGTAACAGTTTTATTTAAACATAACTTCAATTATACTACAAATGACCCTCGTCTACATAGGAGGCGGGTATCTAACATAAAAAAAGCCCCATTTGAATTGCTAACAATGTGAAAAGGTCAAATGCATAAAGGACTCTATTCGATTCGTAAAATATATCCAGCTGCCATGAGGTTGTTTTAGCGTGTGTGTAAGAATTTAAGTTATCCATTTATTGCAGTTTACGCCAACTTATGCGATACGTGTATTGTACAGGCTGATATTGCGATGATAATGATACATTTTTGATTCATTGTGCAGGCACAGCTATTATCTACAGTTTGGTTGAAAACTGCTTTCATCTTGATTTTGTACATGTTTTTGTCACTTTCAACAGCAAAACTGTCCTCCTTTTATTAAAAAATGTTATATTACTTGGAGTATTTCTTCTTCTAATATTGACAATCTGTCTTCAAAGCTTTGGAGTTGCTGTAGTTTGGACTGAAGATATAAAAAAAATACATTAAATCGAATTCTATCAATGCAAAAACAATGATTCATTCATCCTACTAACTTGTTAAACAGGAATCAAAGATTGGGATCTGCTTTCTTCTGTTAGATTTCGAATGCAAGTGATGCTCAATGGAAGGCTGTTTCCTATTGCGGAGGCTTCAAATAAAAAAGTGGCTAAAAAGGATGCAGCGGCGGCCACTCTGCGTATCCTCATCAAAGAGATGCAGGGAGGAGAGAGCACAGAGGACGAAGACAACACCACCAGCATGGACCGAGAGTCTGACCAACTCCCTGACCACTCTGTGAGTCTTTCCTTTTTTCTTTTTTTGCTTCTGTAAATTAAATAAAATAAATCTGTTTTTAAGAAAACAAAATGTACCCCATTCATGAGCTGCAGCTGTAAATGCGTAATGTTATCGTCTCTGTCAGGGGTCTGTTGAAAACACACAGGGAGGTTCGGCATCTGGCGGAGTGGAAGGGGCGGAGGGACCCCGCCAGCCCCTGTCCCGCTCTCTGCCTGGTGGGAAGAACCCGGTCTCTGTCCTGATGGAGTACAGTCAGCGCAGTGGGAAGCCCATCGAATTCATCGCCACTGGGCAAACAGGCCCACCGCATGACCCACGGTAGCAGCTCCCACATGTCTCTCTGAGCCGCCTGTGGTTGTTTTTCCTCAAAAAAGCAGCTATATTTTTGTTTAATCTTTCCTCAATATGTTGTCATGTGAGTGAGGGAGCAAAATAACTCAGTCTCTGTTCAGTCACCCTTCATTTTATATATTTTTGGCATAATCCCTCTTTCAAATCAGTTGCCTGGGCATTACGTTATATCAGAAAAAAATCATGTTTTGACCTCTGGTGCATCAGGCTTTATTCTGCTCATCTGTGAACCTGTGTATCTGTGTCAGTTACTGACCAAACAAAAAAAAATCTCCTTTTTTTTTCTCCTCAGGTTCAAGTACAGAGTGAAGGTGGGGGAAAACTTGTTTGCAGAATCATCAGCTCCAAGTAAGAAGGCAGCTCGCCAGCTGGCAGCAGAGGAAGCCGTCAAAGAGCTAATGGCTGATGGAAAACTGCAACTTAACAAGGTAATGAGTCGGAATGAAAATAAGGAGTTGGAATGCATGTTTATATTACCAACTTTCCAAAATTCTACTCTTTTCAGCCACTGCTGCCCCTGGGTCTTTCTGGTGACTGTGATGAAGGGAGCTCTTCTGGGGCCGCATGCCCTTCTCTGCCACCTCTTACTGCAGATGAGCTGCGAGCGGCCCACGAGGCAGGTGTCGGGGATCTCATCAATCACCTGAACAACAACGCTGTGTCTGGCCTGCTGGAGTATGCCAGAGCCCGAGGATTTGCTGCTGAGATCCGCTTGGTGGGCCAGTCTGGGCCACCACATGAGCCCAAGTATGTGTGTCACATACAGATCTTCCAATACATTCCAATTTTTGTCTTTTCCTTGTGCCTTTTTATGGGATCTTTGGCTTTTAAACTGAGATTAAAAAGTAAATCTGATTACCGGAACATGCAATGTTTCCCCTCTTGTTCAGGTTCACCTACCAGGCCAAACTGGGCGGACGCTGGTTTCCTCCGGTTTGCGCTTCCAACAAGAAGCAGGGAAAGCAGGAAGCAGCGGATGCCGCTCTGCGGGTTCTGATTGGAGAAGCTGAGAGGGCAGCTCGCACAGGGGAGCTTATCCCCAGCGAGGTACAGATTATTGAAATATATGAAATGATCTGTCTAGAAAGCTTGAATATCTGCCAGCTTCAGAGGAGCTTTCTTGGGTTAAAGGGCGAATCAAAGCAGTTTACAACCGAAAAAAGATGCACGGCAGTGGCACATTTGCATGAAGCGGACAGTTTGAGCAGGGATTGATCCATATTCGATGATTAAATGGGAATCCGCTCTTTTTGTTTGAGCTCATAAAAAGACAACAAAATGTTTAAGTGTATTTTAGAAACATGCACAGTCGCTTCACACCAGTGAGGGAATTGCAGATCTGTTATTTATATGAAACAACAAGAAGTAGTAATGGCCTACTGACTCCTAAAACAAAGGACTTTTGATTAAACCTGTAATAGTTTTCATAAATCATTTAGTAGGAATGTGTATTTGAAACGCCTATACTTTAGTAATGCAGCTGCGGTCAGCACATACATTCTTAGTGAGCAATTTTAATATTCCACCCTGTAGCAGCAGCTTGTTTCCTTGCAGCAGATTACCTGGTTTAGATGTCTTCTGCCTGTAAAAAAAAAAAAACTACAGTTGGAAGTTTGAGAAGAAAACCTGACTTCAACTGGAGTTTGTAGCCTCTTCAAACTGTTTTCTTTTCTTTCTTCATGAAGCAATTTTTGTGTCTGGCATTCTCTAGCTACCAGTGAGCGGCAGCACTTTACATGACCAGATAGCGATGCTGAGTCACCAGCGTTTCAACGCCCTGACCACGCGCATTCAACACTGCCTTTTAGGACGCAAGATTCTGGCCACCATCGTCATGAGAAGAGGGGAAGGCCTTGGGACCGTTGTCAGCCTGGGGACTGGTATATCATCAACTTTAGTTTTTCCATGCTGAAACATTTCAAATGCAATTTGATTTTTTTTCATAGGCAAGTTGTATTCTTTCTGTTTTTGGAGGCATATGCTGTCACAAAGCTAAAGTAGGTCACTGCAGGGCTGAGAGGCATTGCATTGCAGTGTTCCTTGACATTGAGTTTCTCTCTGCTTCCCTTTTTTCTCCTTTCTCCTGTCAGGAAATCGTTGTGTCAAAGGGGAGGAGTTGAGCTTGAAAGGGGAGACCGTTAATGATTGTCATGCGGAAATCATCTCTAGAAGAGGATTTATTCGGTAGGAGTAGAAATCTTGCTCCTTGATCGATGTTCCTTCCTGCATTTCCAAAAATAATCCTTTCTCCCTCAGACCTTGCCTGTCGGAGATTATTTATTCGTCTCAACCGCTGTCTCCTTTGTTCTCAGGTTTCTGTACAACGAGCTACTCAAATACTATGATGGCGCAGATGACAGTATTTTTGAACCGGCAGACGGGAATAAACTTCAGCTCAAGTCTGACATCACCTTTCACCTTTATATCAGGTAGATTAATAAAATGTGAAAAGTTTACTTCCTCCTTAACATCTATGTTTCTCTTTTAACTCATACTGAATATGTCAGTGATACCTTAAGATCTTAGATGCTCTTATGGTGGTTTTATTTCTTATACAACCTTAAATTTACTCTCACCCGCAGCACGGCACCTTGCGGAGATGGCGCTTTGTTCGACAAGTCATGTAGTGAGACGGGAGATGAAGTCCAGGGCCACTCGCCTCTATTTGAGAACATCAAGCAGGGCAAACTTCGAACGAAAGTGGAGAATGGTGAGATGTCTTGTCATAAAGGAAGTACAGGAGAAAGCAATTCGACTTCCTGTTCTTGGTAGTAAGAGATCCTGTTTCCAGGTGAGGGAACCATCCCAGTGGAGTCAAGTGACATTGTACCCACTTGGGATGGCATTCAGCATGGTGAAAGGCTGCGAACCATGAGCTGCAGCGATAAGATCCTGCGCTGGAACGTGCTTGGCCTCCAGGGGGCACTGCTCACACATTTCTTGCATCCCATTTACCTGAAGTCAATCACCCTTGGTAATTATGGACTTTGGCAAAAATAGTCTTGAGACACTAATGTTCTGGCACAAAAGTCACGTGAACACTGCTTTTTTCTACCGACTTATTTCTTTTTACTCATCTTCCAGGTTATCTGTACAGCCACGGTCATTTGACCCGTGCTGTCTGCTGTCGCCTTGCCAGAGATGGTGAAGCCTTTGCACAGAGTCTGCCCCATCCCTTCACGCTGAACCATCCCGAGGTAACGGCACAGCTAACGGACACTTGCAGGCCTGGTGATAAATTAGGACCATCGATGTTATTCTCATTAAGTTAATTGATGAAGCACTTTTGTTTGTCCTGCAAAACGTTTTTCTCTATCATGTAAATTAGATTCATTCATCAATTAACTGAAAGGACCTTGTCACATCACCAGAACAAAAGAGAAACTGAAGTTGCAGCCAAATTACTTGTTAGCTTTTGTTTCATTGTTCAGGGGGTGGGTGGGGGTGGGATTATATAAACTTGCTTCTTCCCACTCCTTTTCAAGCAATAAATCAAATTCTACTTATACTTTAGTTAATTATCTCTGTATTTCATTAAGCAAAGGTGATTTAAGTGATGTTTTTGTTTTGTTTTATTTTCTGTCTTTTTAATCTATGCATTTCATAATTTCTGTTATGAGTTTGATAAATATGTGTAAATTGTTTATTGCTTTGACTACGATGCTTGAAATAAATCAATAAATCAAATCTACTGGTAAAGCTAATTTGCACATTTTGATTGGTGTCACTCATGCTTACAAATATTTTGGGTTTTTGGATTAAAATCAGCACGGTTAACACTTTTTTGCTTTGTTTGTGGCGACTCCAGGTGGGAAGAGTGAGTGTGTACGACTCCACGCGTCACACAGGCAAGACCAAAGAGTCCAGTGTGAATTGGAGCCTTCCAGACCAGTACAATGTGGAAGTCCTTGATGGGACCAAAGGAAAACTAGATGGGTATGTCCTGGGTTAAGTATAAACCACGGACCTTCTTATGGTTTTAGGGATGTTGGAAAAAATCGATGTAGCCAAAATCATTTTTAATTAACCTTTTTACTCTAGAGCTTCTGCTTCAGTGTTTACGTTCTTTTAACTACTGTAACTCTTCAAACGTTTATGCAATTAACGTTATTCCAGCTAATTCTATTGCTGAGAGAAACAGTTTTACGCTGTTATGCAACACTTTAGTAATAAGAAAAGCCGATAAGAAACTTTTTTTTTCGATCACATGAATGGTCGTGGAGTTACGGTATGTCAAAGAGCGTGTTATATATGTCACAGCCCCATCTTTACTATTTAAGGGTTAAATATTTATAAGCAAATATTTAGGCTTCCACGGCGTGCGTTAATTTGTGAGGATGCACACTTTAACATTACTTAACCCTCTCTTATCAAGTTTATAGTTTTGTTTATAGTTATTTATAGTTTTGTTCACATGAAAGATGTATTAATATTCAGAAAAAGTTGTACTCTTTCAAAAAAAATTGTGATATATTGTCTTTGGATATATCACATTGGTGATATGTTTATGGTGATGCGAATCTCATCGCCAGACTCTTGCCAATGCATATCCCTAATGGTTATCCAGGGCTGTGTTGCGGGGTCCTCAGTCTAAGCCAGGGGTCCCCAAATCCAGGCCTCAGGAGCCGGCCTCCTGCTAGTTTTCCAGAAACTCTTCCTTATCTGCTGTTGATTACAGGTGTGTTTAGCCAGAATGGAGCTTCACTGGCACGATGATTGCAAGCATGTAGGACACCGGCCCTCGAGGCCTGGATTTGGGCACCGCTGGTCTAAACAGATTCTCAGCCCCCCTTTCCACGTACACTTCCTCCAGTTCTACTGGAGGAACCCCATGGTACTCTCAGGCCAGACATGGGGACAGCTCTTACCTGGGGCCTCTGCCCAGTGGCACATGCCCCCAATACCTCCACTGGCAGGGCTCTGACAGCCATCCTCTCTGGCATGTCTTCATTATGATTCTCTTTCCAGCTACTTCACACTTGAAGGAAAAAAAACACATTATCATATATTTGCAGCAAAAAGGGATTTACGGAATGAAGACAAGTTTCAAACTTAAAAACCAAAATAAAGATTTTCATTAAAAAAACGTTAAAAACAAAAGCAATAGTTTCACCCTGTTACATAATAAAGCATAAAATGACTAGATGGGATAGAATAGAAACTGAAATCAGTGAGGAATTGATATTTGTCTGCAAAACATTTTCAGCGATGCCGAGTCATGCATGGCAGGATGCTGGCTCGTCAACATGATCTGAAGAAAACCACAGATGGCAGCATTGCTTTGCTCTTGTTTTATAAGAAGTGAATTTTTCCTTACAAAAGATGCATATTATCATGAAAACAAAATTCAAATTTAAGTTATTTTGTGGGTAGTTTAGTGTAGTTTATTCTTTTTTTCTTTTTGTTAAGTAATTCTACCTTTTTTTTGAAAAATTTCCTAACAAATGTGGAGAAAGAGTTTTCTTAATCCTAGCCACACACTGACCCATGAAAAGAACAAAACTGACATTTTAGGTCATGATAGAGTCTCACTCAGCAGCACTAAGTGTAAAAAATGTATCAGTGTATGATTTTAATGAACATGCCTTTTTCCCCCGTTTACTTGATTTTCATTGTTAATCAGTAACCTGCTAAAGTTTTGTTCATTATCTCCCCTGTAGGAACAAACAGTCGGTGTCCCGGGTCTCCAAGTCCCGTCTGTTCTGCCTGTTCCGCTCTATGTGCCAGAAGTCAAATCGCGCTGACCTCCTGTCCCTGCCCTCCTACGCTCAGGCCAAAATATCAGCCACATCCTTCCAACTTGCCAAACAACACTTCTTTCAAGCTCTCAGCGTCCACGGCTATGGAGCCTGGATCGGCAAGCCGCTGGAAGAGAAGAGCTTCGAGTCTGTGGAGGGAACGGGAAACAACGGAGCGTGCACCTCTGTGGAGTTTGGGGGCGGTAGAAACGAGGGGGCAGTGGATTACAAGCCGGCAGAGGCGTAGATCAGTGCTTTTCTTTTCTTTTTGAATGAACATGCAGGGATTAAACGGGAAGGAGAGATGCTGAAAGGGTTAAAGATGTGTAGGCCAGGAAGATGGAATGATGAAAGGCAAGGAAAGTTGGAAAGGCATTGGCCAAAAGTTTAGAACAACCTACAAGTTCATACAGAACATTGCAAGCAATTAAGCTGGTGAAAAGTTGCAAATGAAAGTTAGAGTTATTTTTAGTTGTATTTGTGTGCTCACAGCCTCTTGAGTTTAGTTGTCTGTCATGGGGTTGTTGTTCGGCACCTGGTTGTTGCATCAGTCCTGCAGGTTCTTGAGTCGTTGCACAAACAGAGCAGACCCAGACCAGTTTCTCTCGACTAATGCTCTGTGTTTACGTTTTACATTCTCCTGCAAGGTCTCAATCTGGCAGTAGAACCATTCAGACTAGAACTTCAGACTTTGTTTGTCAGAGTGGCATCTAATGGGAACCCTTTTCACTCTGTGTGAGGCCTTCTCTATTTTGCAGCGTTGCCATTGGTGGATCCGAATTGATTGTTTTTCTAGCACTAAACCAGTTGTCCAAGTTAGAAGTAATTCTTCCATGTAACAAGCAGTGAAGTATTTTTCATTTCCTGCAAAAATGACAAAGTTGTTTTTGAATATAATGATGTCGTGTCACCAATAAGCTGAGTCCTGCAGAAATCCTTCATGGCACACAGCTCCTGCCAAACACAATCATCTACATGTAGTTATTGTGCTGCATTTTGATAAGCCCCAGACAGCTGGAAATTCTAAAGCTGCATCCTAAAAAAATTATGAACATTTTGTTCTTTTCCCATTCAATTAAACTTTTTTTTTACTCGAAATCCTAAAACTGCCTTTTCTGCATGTTATCTGTCTTAAAGTTCTGGTCTGAAGCTGTCTCGATGCATGGCTGGTTCCAGAAAACTTTTTAAAAAAATCTGAATGCCCGCCTTGTACTCGTAAAAGAAGTGATGCAATACATACATTATGTGTACACAGCTACACAAATGCACTGACGTACAATCCAAAGGCCTGAATGCGTTTTGGAACCATTCAGAAAATGTCTAATCAAAGGTTTCTCTGCAGTGCAGCTGCAGTTTGTGTGTTGTGCTGGGGGTTCATCACTCGTACCCCATCTGTTTGTGTAGAAGAGCTCTCAGTCTTTTATTTTGTCTTGAATTTAAGGGAACGCTACAAATGCAATGCGAAGTGGCATAGTGTAGTATCAGACACATGTTTGTGCTGGATTTGAGCAGACAGCTCAATGCATAAACTGAGCAAAAGCGTGGAAGAATGGGGGTTTTCAAAGTGGGATAGACTCCTGCTTTTTCTTCTTTTTTTTTTTTTTTTTGTTTTTTTACCAGCGTGTGACCTTGTCAGAGCAAGCATTTTGTTTTTTCCATCCTAAATTCTGATGTGTTGTAGTTTTGATTTTTTTGTTTTTCGGCCCCCAGCTGTGTTCTCTGGTGTCTGTAACTGATGCTTATTTCAGTAACAGCTGCCTCTCAATTATCTCAAAGCAAACAGGGTTTTCACCCTTACATCTGCTTTCAGATAAACTTAAAGAACTCTGTTTGAATTCTATTTCCCCAATTAATCGTTCGCGTTTAGACGCTGACACAGTTTCCAGTCTCTTATATCCCTTGCTTTCCTCTCATTCTGATGCTTCAGTCTGAGCTGGTGGTCCTTTCAGCGTTGATGCATTCCCCTGTTATATTTCCTTTACCTAGAAAATGACCTGGTCGGTTTTAAAATAAAGAATGAGGATTTTATGTTTCTGTAGAACACTGCGGGGCATATCTAAACTTGTAGCCCATAAATCCAACTATTTGGGGGATTTTATTTTAAAAAAAAGTATAAAACAGTTTATTTTTTTCATCAATTGTTTGATTGATTTTTAACTAATTGTATTTCAGTTGAAAGCAAATGTTTAAGTGGTAATGTACAGATTTCTGGTGGGCTCAGATTTCTAGTCCCACTGTATGCAAATATGTATGTTTTCAGTTGTGTGTGTGTGTATATATTCTGTAAATCGCCTTGAATGGCTTTTCTATGTGTTAAATTAGGCTTTCAACAGTTTCTATGTCAGTTTAACGCTTTACTTTTTTTATTTTACAACTTGATTCTTCATGGAAATAAAAAAAAATAGGGAGTCTGCTAAAAGTGTCATTGAATCCTTAAAGGTGGGATTGCATCACTGTAGCATTGCAATGTCCAAATGACTGCTTAAAGCAGACTGTGGACATTTTAATGTTTTTTTAAGAAGATTGGCATTTGTTTTTGTGCTGCCTATGCTCCAACATGGTGTTTCTTACTGGCCTCTTTCTATCCAGAGCTACATGTGAGTGCAGTGCTCTAAAGGATCAGCAGGTGGAAATGTGTGCACATCTAAACCTTTTAGGAAAGAAAGACGCCATGATGTCAGTCAGCTGTGAGTTTCTCCTCATGTTTGTTAGATCCGGGTGTTCAACACCTTTTTTACAAAGTCTCTGTCAATATACCAGCACATTGTAATGTCTTAAGGTCATTCCAGGCTTGGTGTTTTTCCACATCTGGATGTCCTGAGAAAAAAAAAAAACTGTTTTGGTCGACTCAAACATCTTCAATAGATCATTTTCTGTCCTGCGTTTGATCCATTTGTACAGCCGGTGCACAGAAAACACCAAGCTGACCCAACGCGGTCAAACAGCAGACGGGGAACGGTCACAAAAACATGAGAATATGGAACGGATGATGGCTGTGATGCATTTGAATAAAACTGTAAAGCTGCAAATACAATAAAGTTTAAAATAACAAATAAAACGTGTTTTTTCTACATATTTTTGCATAATGTCTGTGCTTTGCAAATCATCAAAACTTCTGCATCAAGTCTGTAAAATTCTTTAAAACTTCTGTCTGATAAATAGGTTAAAAAAAAAACTTTTATAAGTTGCACTTAATCCCTGACCCCAGGAAATGCACGCGAATACGTTCGTTTTGTGCGTTTGAGGGCTTGTTTCAGTGAAGACCTCCACCCATCATGCTGAACTCATACTGTCTCTGCAGTCAATTATTCGGAGGGTGGGGGGGCAGGACTAATGAGAGCGGGAGGGGAGTGGACCACGATTCAGGAAAGGATGGACGAATGGAGTGAGGCTGCATGAAGTGAAATATTAGTCCAGACCCAAGGCTTCAAATGAGCCAATCGATGCTCTCCAATGGAAATAAATGAGAGTTGGGAAGAAGGGAATATGTGAAGTCTAAATGGGGGTGGGCGCTTGGATTTAAAAAAAAAAAGAGTGCTGTGAGCATCCAGTGTTATAAACATCAGCAGGTTTAAGCATCACTGATGGGGGGGATAGGAAAGTAAAATAGTTTATTTTTTTAGAAGATAAAAGAGCACACAACTTAAAATGAAAAGATTTTCATAAAAAATTGTTTTTTTTCCCTTTTGTGTTTAAACTTGATTCAGGAAGGTTATGTCAGTAAATCCGTAGAGAAGAATCCATTAAATCCCCCCTGAGTGTGTGATTAATAAAGATTAATAAAGATCTTCTGGACAAAGTAATTAAGGTTGATGTTACAAATCTCACAACTGGGGTACATCTCATTGGTTTTTATTTAGAACTTAAGCTCCAACATTGTTCTATCAAAGGAGTTTTGAGGTCGTAAAGTGGAAAACCATCTACAAGAGAGCGAAAGAGCTTATAGAGTGTATTTAAAATGCTTTTATTGACATGTACAGTAATATATCTTGCTGTTTAATCTAACAGCAAAAGCACCTGTAGTGTTGTGAAGTAATTAAAATGAAAACTACAGCCTTCTGTTATTTATATAATCAGCGGTGCATTGAATATCTGTAACTCTGAAAGATGTCAGCTCGTTAATGAGGTCAGTGATCCATGGTTTTGACCTCCAGGTGAAGAAAGTTTGGGCCGTTTCCTCACAAGGTCTCTCTGTGTCTCCTTGAGAGAGATGACTTAATGCAAACAGGTGGAAAAAAATTCCCATAGGTCAGCTGAGAATCACTAAAGCGACTTTAAGTTGCCTCTTTGAGACAAATTTGCTCCTTTTTCAAGTTATGCAACAAGAAAAGTGGCTCCTAGGGAGCCCAAAGTCAGAAAAGCAGAACCATAAGTTTGCTAATAAGAATAAAAATTTCCCAACTGACAAAAAAAGACTAACTTTGCCTCTTTATATACAGTATATATATATTTTTAATACAATAATAGCTTTTATTGATGTGATCGATTTTGACGTGTCGTTTTTTTTGTCTCCTTTGAAGAACATAAATAGAACGCGTTTGTATTTGATAAGTAGATTGCAGTATCTGCTGTGGAGGTACAAGGAGATGCTGATTTGATGGCAACTCAAAAAAACAAAATAAAACCTAGAGAAAAATCAGGCTGGATAGCATCATGGAGAGATGAACAGCTGACTCAGGCGGACCTCAGAAAGAAAGAAAAACAAGCAACAACTGCAGAAACTCCTGCTGACATGATGAAACTGTGGCGTCTGTCCTTTTTGTGTATTTCAGTTGATAGCAGACAGCTGTGCACTCAGTGTTTTGATGACTTTGGCTGTGTAGTACAGGGATTCCTTCAAAAACCCTTCGATGCAATCATAGGTTGTAGAAGTGTATTCATCTGTCTTTGTTAGACTCGTCTGGCCAGAACTGCATCATAACAATCGTGGTTATTAGAAGTAATTTTGACACTTCTTGTATTTTGTAGTTGTGAATTGGCCATTTGTAAATCAACTGAATTCATTTGCATATAAGATGACTAATGAAGATTTCCAGCACTAACAAAGTGACTGAACTGCACAGATTGTTTGGTTTTAAATAAACTTTAAAGAAACATCTTCAGTTTCTGAACACCCTTAGGGGTTCATCCTGTTTATGTTCTTATTTAGAACCTCAAACTCATCGTGTTTTGGTTCTGAAGGCTGGTGTGATATGAAGGACTTGTCCCTCTGTGCAATTTCTCAGCTTTCCCACAGCTCCAATGTGTGCTCTTTGAATTGATTGTTAATTCTAGATTTCCCTCAGGAGTGAATGTGTTGTGTTTCCCTGTGATGGACTTGTGAGATGTTGGGGTATATCCTGCCACTCAGATAGGAAATGCTCCAAGAAACCATGAACTTCTATGGAAGAAAAAAAAGATTTATATCGGCTTCAAATTACTGTTTCAGAAATGACGTTTTTTTATTTCATTTTTGCTAAAAAAAAAAAGTTCATTTCTTTTTTCCTGATTTGTGCAGAATTCCTCCCAAACTTTATGGACCCTTTGTTAGAGTAAAGGTATAAATGTTTACAGGCATTATTTTTCAATTTACTCACCAAAGAATGACCTTATGTGCACCATACCTTTTGTAAAACAGCCTCAGGTTTTTCATTTTTACATTAAAAATGTGAAAAGCTTAGCTGCTTATAGCTGAGAGGACACAAAGCTGAAACAAGTTTCCTCCTTGTTGGACCATTTGTCAGTGTTTTTAGGTGTAGTGTCCTAAAACAAAGGTGCTGTTGAAGTCAACAATGGTCCACATATCCAAAATGAGGGATTTAAGCATTTATGGTGGATGATCAGGGGGTTTTATTCCCAAATTATACATGGTTTAAGTACAAAGCGTTAAATTACATATTCAAGAAGGGTCAGGTAACTTTAGTTAAGACGTCTCCAAATCCAGCAGCCTTTAAAACCTTAGGAGATGTCGGAGTTGTTTGAAGATGTGAACGTTTGGATGCAGCTTCTGTGGGCACTGGCAGAAACAGCTGGATGTCTGAGAAGGTTCAGATGACACAGATGGACTGTTGAAAAGACTCTGTAGTCAAACAGACAAAGATCCTGAAAATCAAACCCACCATACATTTTTCCGTGATCTATGGCTACCGCGCGTCTCAGCCATCTTTGAATCACGTGCTGATCTTAAAGCTTTATTAAATTCTTTGAAAAATTCTACCTTCATTGTGTTCATGTATTTTTAAAAAATCGTTTTTTTTAAGAAATGAAATGTATTCTAGTGAATGTGACTGGCGACCTGTTCAGGGTCCCCCCCCTTCACCCAACAGTAACTGGGTTGGATCCAGAGACCCAGTGATCCCAAAAGGGATTCAGCCGGTTTTGAAGATGCATTGATGGAAAGAGATATGATTCTTTTGATGAATATGCCTTATTTTATCATGCTTGATTCATTTTCCAACTGGTAAAAGTTGAGGTCCATGTTTGCTTGAATGCTTTTATACTGGAATGCATGCAAATATATTTCAAACTAGCTAAATTTAGCTTTGCATTTTTCCTATTTCCTATTCCTATAAATTAAACACTATAATGCAAAAAAAGTAATGAACGATTTAAATTATACTTGTTATAAGAGAAACTATTCAGGTTTTTTTTTAATCTGAATGTTTTTATTTCTTGTATTTTGCGTGTTTTGTAACTTTCCTGTTGTCATTTTCTGTCATATTTCACTATTAACTTTGGATGCATTTGTCTGATTCTGTCATTCTTTTACATATCTCTCTTTTGTTCTGCCATTGTCATAATTTGACATCTAATCTGTTGTTCGATGTCTCACTTTGATTTATTTACCAAAGTTTATTCAAATGTTCGTTTCAGTAATGATGGCAATTAAAATCTGCCTATAAAAAACTGCAATTCAAATTGTGTCACAGTAACCTCATAGAGAGACACTCCGAGAAATGATTTTTTGTTGGTTTTCTTTATGAAAATAGCTGAGACGAAAAGCAGGAGGAAAGCCCAAAGAAGCAGCACATACAATCAGTGCAACAGACTTCTTCACACTTCTTCATTCATGCAAACAGTGCAGAAACACATGCACAGACTGAGATTTTGTGGCAGCAAAGGTTGTTGAAAATTGATGAAATCGTTCAAAGAATCCTCCCACAGGTTTCTTCTGCTGAATATTTATAAAACAGCGGATCACCGGACTGAGGTGTTTCATATCCTAAATCATAAAAAATAAAAAAGAGTAAGACCGTCATATTCATCACCAAGGGGGGGGGGGTCTCTTGTGTGTGAAAATGTCAGGAACAGTGTGTGCGTGGAAGACTGGGATTGTCCCGAGTCTGCTGACGAATGTTTTCCTCCCAGACGGCTGACAAAGAACCGCACCCGATCCATCAGCTCCACCGCAGAACTCACTTTGCCATGGTGCTGACTCTGGAAAACAGTCGTTGTCTGAACCCTCAGACATCAAGCATTATTAACATGACAGCTGCACAAACTTGTGAGATTCACCCATGCCGCTGCGCTGTCAGCGAGGGTAGTTGGTGCAACATGTAATATCACAGTTTTGTGTCTTAAAACCCCTGATACGATTTAGTTTTCTGTTTAACAGAATTTCTGCCAGACAGTGTAATAAAGCTGTATCAATATACTGGATGTGTGTGTGTGTGTGTGTGTGTGTGTGTGTGTGTGTGTGTGTGTGTGTGTGTGCCAGCAAGTGTGACTGTCTTTTCATTAAAAGGGCACAGTTGTTTGGAGGCGAGGTGTTCTGCACTGATTGCTCACCACTTAAATGGGAGAGCAGACACATTACCCACAGCTTTCTGCAAACTCCACCATTAACTCCCCCCACCACCACCACCCTGCACCTCCTCCTCTCTTGTACCTTTCACCCCCTGCAGTCCCCCCTGCTCTCAGGATTTGATTAGTCTCTCTCAGGCAGTATAGAACCTGAGTGCTGTGTGCTGTGAAATCCATCTGCATGTACAGCAGTGGGTTTTTAGGCACTGAGCTTCCCAGCCCTCCAGTGCAATCTGAGCCAGCAGGATGCAAGGCAGGCAAGCGGGGCAACAATTACAGCACGTTGGATGTAGACCGGCCGCTGGACTACTTAGAAGCAACTGTACTCACTCATCACTTCTCTGACACTTTTCATAAAAGCACTTGCTGAAGGGCAGGGAAACGTGTCTCCATCTATTTTTCCATATTGAGTTTTCAGAATCACATTGTAAGCTTACAGTAAGGAAATTTGTCTAAACTTTGATGTTGTCTTTGTCCATGTTCTCAGACCTGCTGAACTGCTCGGGAGAGATTTAGTTCTGAATGTTGAGAAACCTTCGGCCCCTCAACAGGAACAAAGCTGGATGATTGTTTTTGGGCTGTCAGACCATATAAAGGACATCCGTGTTCCCTTAGGAGAACTGGCTTTGTTCTCTCAACCTGTTCTGCTATTCCTGGACAAACACGCCACAACAGTGGCCCAAACTCAACCTGCAAATTCTCTGGGGGGAGAAAAAAAAATCATCCATGTTTTGACATGCCGCTTGGCTTTGCACAATAGTGGACCAGCTTTCTCCATTATCTGGTCCAGACCGCAGCAGCAGAGCAGTGAAAGGAAACAAACGCCAAAGCCACATCACACCACTTCTGTTCTAATCAGATTTTACATTCCATTTTTTAATGAAAGGTGCAGCTTCAAAGTGGTTTTTGAAACTCGATAAAAAGATATCTCTTGCCCAAATGCTCCTGGATGTTCTCAGAACCAGAGGCGAGACATTTTTTTGTAGTCACACAAAAATACACAATGGCCTCAGAGCCTCCCAGTTCAGGTGAGAGCTGCTCTATAAAAGAGTCAAGCAGCACACCAGGATTTTGACTATTTACTTGTTAGAGTTTTCATTTAATTTGCCATCGTATTTTTCCTCACTATAGTGTAACTTGTGAAAATGTATTAAATAAAAAAAAAGTAAGAGCATATCTATCTTTTAATCTATTAAGTTGTTATATTCAAATAAATGAATAAACACATAAATTAAAAAAATGTCTCGATGTGTTGCTATGTGGAAAAAAACATAGAAAGACATAGAAAAAATATTACAAACTAAAAAATGTTACACTGTATCATTTTTTTATTTAATATATATTTTTGAAACTGTTTTTTCACATAGCAATGCATGGAAACCTTTTTATTTTTCTGTGGTCACTCGTCTTTATTTGGTTTAGCACTTTAGAAAACTAAATCAATGGTTACGTTTATTTTAATGAGGACTGTTTAAAACTCATTCTTGGAATCTCTCATTAGTCTTCTAAGAATATCTTCATTTTATGAGATTTTTACATTTTAAATCAAACAAAGTTATCTCCAATGCTTTCTGAAAGTTAAAAAATCCCTTTTTTGTTAAATAATCTTCTTAATTCATGCATTTATTGAGTTACATTTTGCACAAAGAAGCCTGTTTTTACTTTAAAAGAAAGCATGTGAATGTTTCGAAGATCTCTCCCCCTAATTGAGTTTGGCTTGTTTCATTCCCCACTTGTTCAGCTGGATTTCTTCACCCACTCTGTGAACTGTTGCTTCAAACTCAAGCTTCCAAGAGTTTGGCAAGAGTGTCCGCTCCTAAAAATCTAATGCCTCAGTTTCTGCTGCACTTGTGATTAAATTAGGTTTCCTTTTAGCACTTATTAGCTGTTTTTCTGTTTTTTTTTTGCCCTTTGCAAGTAAAGTTTAACATTTACTTCTAAGAGTCTGGAGTGGTATTGATTTCATTTTTTAATCCCATCTAGTGATTCTTTTTGAGCACAGAATGTCTTCCTTTGCCTTTGATGAAAAGACACAGCTGAGAAGTGGTGGGGAAAAATGGGAATAGCCTTAAATGCAAATAGGAGTTCTGCAAATGCGAGTGATTGTTGTTTTTGTGTCTTTGTGATCTAAATGTAATCCTCTTGTAATCACTTCTGCCTTGACCGAAATCCCACATTTCCTCAACAGGCTCCCTGATGCTCAATCCTCTCCTCCTTCATTTTCTTTCCCACCCACCTGCCTGCTGTGTCACAAAGAACTTTATGTGATTTATACAGTGTCATTTCCTGTAGGCTTTGATGCAGCTTTAAATTCACAGGGAGATCAGAAAGACAGATAGATGGAAGCAGAGCTCATCTGTAGACTATTGGGTCGGCATAGCAACTGTCAACCTTCTTCATTATTCCTCTTTCTGTTATTCACTTTTCATATCTCAAATTTCTTTGGCTTCCATCTTCACACCTGACAGCCTGCTTACCTACGTTTTCAATCAGCAGTTGTTGATTGTTTTGTTTTCCTTGTTGCTTCTTTACCTCAAACTCTCCGTTCTCCCTCAGGGATCACTAACCCCTGTTGGCAATATTAGGACTTGTAAAAAAAAAAACACACAAAAAGACCTGAAATCACTTCTATTTTCTAACAGTTTAATCTGTTTTTCTGGGCTTCTGGCACTTTTCCATCAGCTCTGCTTTATTGTGTTGTCAAACTCTGTCTCTATTGCTTTTTCTGGTTTGTTGTCATGACTAAAAACTGTTTGTGAGGCCCAAAGAACATTTAAGGTTAAGTTTTACATAATTCAGTGAGGCGTTTTATTTTAGCACATTAGAATATTTTTTGAAAGCTAATTTTTTTGGGTTACATAAAGAGCAAAATTGAGATCAGAAAATGTCTAAATCCACAATCCTGTTGATTGGATTTCTAATTGACTGACTTAATGGTATTTTGTAAAAATACTAGCTAAAATTAAAATACCACAATCTTCACAGTAAGTTAGAGTTTTTTTCTTCCTAACCCACTTCAATTGTGTTAAGAGTTGGCCTGTGGTTTCAGTGATATGAGTCTATACCTGCACTTGCCTGTCTATTTTCCCATCACATCTGCTCTTTACAATGAAAATACACACATTTTAATTCAGTTTTACTGTGAATTTTTCAAAAAGGCTCTTTGAACGTAGCCTATAGCTTCAACAGTTTTGGTTTTAAACAAACATAACAACAGTTATCACACATAATTGCACATGTCCTTTTGCAATAAATCCTTCGAACATTAATTAATTGGAGCTTCAACATTTTACATTGTTTTGACTTTTATTAGCTTTGTTTTTGGATTTTTTTTAAAAACGGATACAAAATATAAAAACTGATCTTACTTTTTTTTATGAAATTTTCAAGAATTTCTGGATGATATTCACCCAGTCACACACACATTCTCACACTGGTGGCGGTTCCGCTGCCAAACACAGGCGCCCGCCTACCACCAGAGGCAAGGTGGGGTTCAGTGTCTTGCCCAAGGACACTTCGACTCATGGGCGTGCAAGGCGGGAATCGAACCTGCAATCTTATGATCATGGGTCGACCGCCCTACCTCTGCACCACGGCCGCCCACACCAGGGGTTGTACTAAAAAGATGGATAATAAGTAATGGAACAAAAAAACTGGTATAACCTCTTGATGCCTGAATTTATTTCCATCTATTAAAAAAATCACCAGTGTTTTTGCTTTCAAGAAGATTTCATATCAAGGCAATTTTGGAGCCAAAATGGTTTAATGCATCAATAGCTGTCAAAGGGTCAAAGGTAAATTATTAGAGTCAATTGTAAAGTAGTAAAAACTGATGGAAAAGGGTCCGGAGTACTATAAAGACAGATAACCTCACAGATCCTTGTGTGTTCTGATTAAATAATGCCAGCAAATCATGATGAAAATCTGATCAATCCAGGTAGAATAGTCTTCTGTGGGATTATAGGATTGGCCTCTGCACGTGCAGTGCCCTCAGACAACATATGCTTTGATTTGGAGGTTTTTGACTAACAAATATATTTACTTTCCGATGCTTTCTATTAATAAATAAAAGCAGAAAAAATCCAGGGCGAATAAATGCCACATCTCCGTTTTGGCGGCTGCGCGAACCCTGCCACCTGTTTTGGAGCTGATTTGGCGTCCGGGCGCCGGCCAATAGGAGCGGCCGGCGGGTTTGAAGGCGGAGAAAGGAGGCAGAGAAGTTGGAGGAGAGGGCGAGACGCGGATTTGGAGACACAAGCGCACATTCAGCGTTAGTTGATGGGTTCATATATGTATTTTTGTTAGTTCTTATTTTTGAAATCATTGACTCCCCCCCCACCTCTCTGCTGTTTGTTCAGACCGCGCGCGCGCACGGAAAGCTCCTTTTTTTATGATAATTTGTGATTGAATCTGCCGTTGATGCCGCTGCACATGATTTTCTGGAGCGCGCAGCCACAGGTTGGCTGATAGAACCCAGTCACCATGGATTACGCTTCCTCCCCGTCTGGTGCCGATCGTCCCTGACCGGATCGAAGCCCCATCGACCCAAACAGCGATGACTGAGGGAAACACGAACTCATCGTTTGGAGTGTGAGCGGCGTCTGTGGACAGCGACGCGCCAATCCGAGGGGGCGAGGAGGAGGAGGAGGACCTGTGGAGGACCTAAAAGGAGACGAGAAGAGAAGATAATGGGATGGATGTGGAGACATGAGAAAGAAAAAAGTCTGGAGGTCTGATTTCAACTAGCCAGTGACTGAAGACTATTAACCTGGGGACAGAAACAGAGAGAAAAGGTCGGAGGTAGGTATGAGGAGCTGGAGGAGTGTGGTTATATCATGCTGAAATTAGGTTATTGTTTTGGATCAATCATCATGTGAATGACGGAAGCTATAATGCACACTGACACAACTGAAAGAGTGATTCTCCTTGAGTCTCCATGAGGAATGGCATCCTCATGGTGTGATGCCAGGCGATGTTCACCCTCCTCTTGGCTATCCAGACCAACACAGATGACATTTTGCAGAAGAGACTGCCTGAAGCGCTGTGAGATGTGAGAGAACAAGAAGATACTGGGAAACGGAGAGGAAGGAGCAATGAGGGAGTCACATCTGACTCAAATGTGACTCAAGGAGGAACATATTCCCCAGTTGTGGTGCCTCTGTTGCTCCACATGCTCCCCCTGGCTTCCCTGATGAGAAAAAGTGTTTTTTTTTTCTCACTCCTCACAGTTTGTCTCTTTCTTTGTGTTTATTTGTAGACAGGTGCTGCAGCTCTGACCATGGAGCCTCCCCCATCTTTGAGCTTGGCTCTGCTGGGTGGCAGTGAGGATGAGGATCAGCGCTTCCTTCTTCCCCTAGGTGGCATATCCCATCCCTCCACCACCGGCAACCAGCCAGGATCAAACCACTCCAACCACATGGGAGGTTCCAGCCTCGACCGTCTAAATGGCAGCACCCCAACGCCGTCTCCTGCCACGCCCAGCTTGCCTCCAGCGTCCCTCCCCAAGCTGCCCCTATCCTCCTCTGGAACCCAGCCTCTGCCCACGCCCATCCCCAATGCCCTGCACCCCACCAGCACCCCGCTGTCATCCTGCTTGGGTTCGCAGCACAGCCTGAGCGGAGAAAACTCCCCAGTTTACAACGCCCTGTTTTACTCCTCCCACTCGCCCTCCATGGAGCGGGAGAAGGACAGAGAGCGGGACAGAGACAGGGGGAGCAAACACAGACAGGCCAGCCCTCTAGTTCACCGCAGGGACAGTAACCCCTTCACAGAGATCGCCATGAGCTCCTGTAAGTACACGGGCGGGGTCATGAAGCCCCTGAGCCGCCTGAGTGCCTCCCGCAGAAATCTTATAGAATCAGAAAGCAGCAGCGAAACCAAAGAGGGCGCCGTTTCGGCAGTAGCTGGGTTATCAGTTGCCGGAGGACACGACAGACAGAGAGACGCCCCTTCTGCCTGCTCAGTGACCCAGTCCTCGACCAACCAACTCCTTATTCAAACCCCCCCAGAAATTGTAATCTCATCCAAAGAAGACTCAACATACCCCAGAGGAGGGTATGACATCACTGACTCCTCGTCCAACCAAATGTCCATCTATCACCAGAACCACGCCCTGGTGGAGAGCAGGCGGGTGCAGCCGGGACGGGGCAGCAGGCAGGCAGGGGTTGGGGCGGCGAGCACTGGAGCCAGGGGGAGCACCTCCAAGGCTAGCAAACGAAAGAACCAAAACATTGGCTACAAGCTGGGACATCGCAGGGCGCTGTTCGAGAAGAGGAAGAGGCTGAGCGACTACGCTCTCATCTTTGGGATGTTTGGGATCGTCGTCATGGTGATTGAGACAGAGCTGTCCTGGGGCGTGTACAGTAAGGTGAGGTTTACCTGCTATGCTTGGGGCTACATTTTCAAGTTTTACCAAGATGATGAAGTTAAGTCAACTTGGATATGGTGGGTAAACCTGCAAGGAAGCATTGGAGTGTGGGAAATGAAGTAGACTGCACTAAAACAGCAGTGTTGTTTTTTTTTGCACATAAGCAGAGGCAAATAAACCACAGCTGCACCAAAGTTTGCAACTTGGATTTTGTGAAAAGACCGTCTATGATCATTCTTTTTTCCTTTTCTCTTGTAAAGAGTTAAATAGAAATACCTTAATAGTTCCCTTAATAGTTCTGACTTCTACTGAAATATTACAACAGTTAGGCAGAAGCTGATCCTGAAACACAGAGATGTCTGTTAGGAATTTCAACAACGCTCAGATAAAACTGATGATGGTTTTTAGCATTTGTGTTTTCACTCTGAATGGGAAATTGTTCAATTACAACAAAGTGCTTTAAAAAAAACATTTTCAGACAACAAAATAGCTCTGTGTGTGAAGACTAAAAGTCAGTATGTGTTTCCTCCTGCAGCATTGATTTTGACCGGCTTTCTGTCTGTTCTGTTGTTCTTTCCTTTAATCTGTCTCTCACATGCCTTCAAGCCTTCTGGAGGAATAATCCTGAACTGCAGAAGAGCTTCTTTAATGTGACAGCCCAGTTCACAAATGTCACACCTGGCTGTCAAACCACGGTTGCTGCTCGGTGCTCCGTTGCTGCAGTCTGCCTCGTTAACTTTACCTCACTTTTGCTCTCCTTTTGGTTTCTTTGCTGCTGGTAGCCAGCCAGGTGACAACAAACGTTGAATGGAGGTCTTGTAACAAAGGTCACCAGGCAGAAATGAACTGTTTATTCTGTTGAGCCCTCAACCCACACCCCATTTTTAGCTCAGCTGGTCGTATTTGAGACCAACATTGCGACCAACGTGTTGTTTGGAGAGGGGCGGGGGGGGGGGGGGGGGGGGTAAATGCAATGACCAAGCTTGACAAGTTGTTGCTTCCGGGTGATGTAATGCAATGATGCAGAGGACGTTGGGGGGTATGGGGGGGACAGATTATCAGCAGGAGCCCAGGATCTCATTTGTCTTTGTAATGGGCAGTGTAATAAGCAGATCTGGCCCCTGGCTGATATTGTGCTTATTTTGGGTGTGTATGTGTGTTAACCGGAGACCTTTAGGGGTACTTGTTCTCAACTCCTGAATGCAAAGGTTCTCCTGTCCTCATCCCATCGGGTTTACTTTCTTATATGCAGTAGCTGCTCATTGGTCAGTGAGCACATTGTTTCATGGGGGTGCACAAACATACACATATCCCATAGAAATGTGCACTTTCTGCCACTGTCTTTGCTGCAGGAATTGGTTGGCACAGTGCTACCAGGTCTGCCCCGTCTCCCACCAGGTACTTAATGAAAACCTCTTTCAGAAGCAGCTTTATATTAATGAAAATGGTCTGAATTGCTCTTTTAGTTCCCCCCAGCCATTTTTTTTCCCTCCTCTATTGGCCCATTCTCCTCCTTGAAGGAGATGGCCGACACTTTTAAGTTCTCTTTTTCTGTTTCCTCCTTTTTTTTAATTCTAACTCTGTGTGTGCCTTTTTATCCGGCTCTCCTTATTCCTGTCTTCCTTTCATTAATTTCTCCTTCCCTTTATCACTCCCTCAGCTCCTCTGCTCTTGCAGTGGGCGTAAAACTGGGGGAGTGTGATCGGAAGAGAGAAGCGACTGGGCGAGAATGAAAGTCTGTGGAAGGAGAGAAGAAACTAAAGGCGATAATGAAAAGCCCGATTTAGGTCCTCAAGTTATGTTCAGCTGCAGTCGTAGAAAACGGACCGGGTTGCATATCAAAACAAAATTAAAAGGTTTTAATCCACAGAAGGAAATGATCTTTGTGCTTAAGCATCTGAAATCAATAGCACATTTTTAATGCAGGGTATGAGAATAACAAATTGGATAAATATCTCAGAGTCTTGCACTTTAAAAATAGATGATCCAAGGAGATAAACGTGATTCAACAACTGCTGGAAGCACAAAGACCAAGAGGGACTGAAGACCCTTCAGACTGCTCGAACCCTTCCTTTGATAACTGAGGTGGACAGAAACCCAGTGGTAGCTGTTATGAAACGGATAGAGATCATGCAGATAAAAAAGAGGTCGGAAGGAGAGATGAATGGGAGGACAGCTCTGGGAAAGGTAGAGTTTCAAGCGGTGGCGGATTAAACAAGTGTAGAAGAGGAGCCTCTGACTGATTTCTTCCATTGATTACTGATCATCACTCGCCTACAAATGTGCTGTCCACCTCTGAACGCCCAAAAACGACTGTGTCACAACAATGAAGAGGTGCGATAATTTTAATTTTAGCTTTTTAGAAACTTCATTCTGTGTGGATTGCAAAATCAAAAGCATGATAACTGTTTTTTTTATTAAACACCCACCCTGATCATATTTTTATCTATTATAAAATCATTCCCAGTGGGTTTTTTTTCTTCAAATTATGATTATGCTGTTTGGATTCATAATGAAAATACCTGCGTCGTTTTCTAGGACATAATTTCGGCAGAGCGGCAGGAGTTCAGTAGAGGTTCACCTCTAAGTTCAAGGTGGGACTGTTGGCCCAGTGTAAGCCTGTCCTCATTTCCCATCATCCGTTTCTTTACACTCTGTCCCGCTAGCTTACTGTCCTGCATGTTGTCCCCAAACCTAACATTACCGGTGCAACAAAAATTGCGAGTAATATCAGAGATATCCAGCAATGCAGTTTTGAGCTCGGACAAGAAAAATGAAGACATACATGGATCTGTTTGTCTGCAAATGGATGAATCGGAATCTGGACCTGGAAGCTTAAGGCTTGCAATTGGAGCTCCTACATCACATCTACAAACTTTTATACACAGCATTTTTCATTTACTCCTGATTCACAACAATTTGAATAAAAAAATACACAGAAATGCAAATTTTGCGCCTAATTTTCTTTATGTCCTCCACCTTGAGAGAACTGCCACCAGTACATAACGCCTAAAACACAATTTTCATCAGAGTGGATCTTTAAAACCAGCAAGATGATAATTAGTAGGTTCATATCTGTAAACTTTGTTGCAGAATGCTTCTCTGCCTCTGCGTTTGTCTCTACCAAAGCTCCTTCAAGGAGGTCCAGCTGCTCGATCCAGTTCCCAAAAATAGAGATGTAGAATAGCAATGGAAGCAGATGGGGTGGGTTGGTTTGTGTGAAGCAACTTTGTTTTGTTGTGTTGGGATGTTTCAAGGGAGAGAGGTTAACACAGGAGGACATAGTGTTCGTGACTCTGTGGTACGGAGCATGCAGATGGGTGCGCAGGAACACCGCTCCAACTTGACTCCCAAACTCGGTCGACACATTACAGACTCAAAGCAGCAAATTCCCAACTTGACCTTGGCAACCTCTTTAGTTTTCATACGGATCGCTGGAAAGACCAGGTTAAGACCTGTTATGTGTGCGAGGTAAAAAGCATTCTGCCTGGTAATCCCTTAACTGTAAATCCTTAAATTATGCAAAATGGGTATTTCTTAATTAAATCATTTATTAATAAGAACTAAAGTAGTTTGCTCTAAGGCAGAATAGGGAGTTTTCACAGAACTATAGCTTGTAAAATGTTTTAGAAATCCTCATATTTGTTGTATGTGTTTGGAGTTTAAAGGTATTTTCACATGTTTTGGGACTCCTCCTTATCACTGTTAAACAGCAGTGGAACAGTTCCTTTTGTCAAGTGGCCGGTGCTGATGTGCCTTCCTTACTGAGAATAACTACAGGTTCTTTGACACATGGGACCTTAGCATGTGGCCTGTCAATGTCAGATGAGTGGATCATTTCACAGAGGCCTTTGCGGCTCCCTTGGGCCGTGCTCCATGCCATATTTTAGGCCTGTGACTCAACGCAGCTGTTCTGAGGGAATGCACAGCTGCTGTCAAATTCACCTGACATGCAGCTGACACATGTGTAATGCAGAAGGATGGGGTATCAACTAAGAGTGTGCACTAAAGCAGCTGTCTGTTCATAAATTTAGTTTTTTTTTTGCAAAATGTAGACAAGGTCTAACAATGTCACCAACATAAAGAAGCAGAGAAGTCACTAAAAAAGTAGTATATGAACATTTGGTTAAAGGTGGTTGATGTCTAAAGTCTTTTATAAATGACCTATTACTAAAACTGTTTCTCTATAGAACCACAAGTCTAAATGGACTGTTGACCATTAGACAATAACCTTAAAAGACCCACACCAATGAAAAATTGGTGTTTTTACCATGTTCTTGTAACATTTTTCTCATGATCCAGGGCATATATAAAGAAAATAATCAAATTGCATTTCTGAGTGTTTCTTTATTCAAATAGTTGTGAATTCACGTTGTGAATCAAAATGCTTGTTATGTAGAGGGTACCCTCGACGGGCAACAAGGTCCTAGCTCCATGTACGTTTTTGTTTTCCTTTAGTCCGAGCTGGCAACTTCAATCAACAAAGTGCATATATTCGTAAAGTTAAGGGAACAATTTGAGGAGACACCAAATGACTTCATTGATAGTAATTCCTGTCAGGGCAAAAAGAAAAATGAAGGTCCTGGTTCGAATCCCTTTGTGTGTGTAGTTTGCATGTTCTCCTTGTGCATGTGTGGGTTTTCTCCAGGCACTCCGGCTTCCTCCCACAGTCCAAAAACAAGTTTCACAGGTTAATTGGTGTTTCTAATATTGTCCCTTAGGTGTGAATGTGTGTGTGTGGGGGTGTGATTGCCTGTTTCTGTGTGGCCCTGCAATTGACTGGTGAGCTGTCTGGGGTGTTCCCCGCTCTCACCTAACAGTACCTCGGTAGATTACAGCAACCCTGTGACTTGGACAGGAATAAGAGTATAAAAATAAATGAATTAAGGTGATTTGTTTCTATGTAAAATGCACCTTTTCAGAGGACTTTGGTAAGGTTTCCCCATCCAATCCTTACAGGCGTTAGTTATTATGTTTTGACTGTGACATCATTGCAGGGATGTTCACACAACTTGGGTCCTGAAAGCAGAACTCATCGCCATCTGTGTGGCTGAGCCAGGCTTTCAGACCGATGACAGGGCAGTTAAGTGCAGAAACCATCACAAAAGATGGATGGAAATTGTTGGATATTCTGCGGAGATCACAGCCATCTGTCAAGCAAACAGGGAGATTGTGGATCCAGGTTTGTGAAATTGTGTTTCTGTTAAAGCACACACAATCTGTGCTGTGCTTGTTTTCTTTCTAAAAGGCTAAAGAAATCTCATTCTTTAAATGCTTTTCATGTGAAGAAATATACATACATCCAAGGATATGACAGGCCAGCAAAATTTTTGTGTTTGAGCATAAAACATTTGTTACAAGAAAACTATTTTTAAAGGGTTCCTAAATCGATCCAGGTGAACGTGTTTAGTGTAGCAGGCAGCAAAATAAAAAAAATCCCTGGACCTGCCCATCCTCTCCATACACAAAACTCATGCAAAACAAAGCTTTTAAGTAGTTTTTATATGCTTTAATTTGTTTTTATTGACTGATTGTTTTTGTGGGATGTGTATGTGCACTAGGTTTTAGTTATTTTTTTAGTACGGTTGCTATTTTTAACTATGGTTTTAATAATTTATTTTATCATGTAAAGTACTTTCAGGAGAAGTACTTTATAAATAAAGTTTTCTTTATTCTGGAAAAAAAACTGCAGGTGAACAGGTGCGCTAAATCAGCCCATTACTCCTGACATTTTTGAACATTGTATTTAATTCAGAATATTTGTATTTCTTGCGTCTAAGTACTGCAGTTTTATATTGTTAAAGTGCAGGCGGCTCTTGTAGTACATTTTATAATTAGGCTTTTTAAGGGAAATCCATTGTGTTTGTTGGTTGATTTGGGAAGAAAAGAAGAGACAAAATATTTTTTGCTTTTTTACTCGCAAGATTTTTGATGTCAGGTTATCTTTTCAGTAGTACTCCTCTGTTCTAGTCTTCTTTTTCTTCTCCTTCTCACTTAGAGGTAAGATTTGTGTCCTTTTGTCCCTCCCCACAGAGAGCCTTAAAATATATTTCCATTTCCTCAAACATGCCCACTCTCTCCTTGTCTCCTCTATCTATGACATTTCTCTGAAACATTTACTGGTAGACCTTTTTGGACCTTTTTCTGCTCCACCACTTATTTACGTGACCGCTCTTCTTCTGCGAGTTGTGATGTTTTTCTAATGCTGCGGGGGGGGTGATAGTGCTGGGAAGGGTCAAGGCATTAAAGGATTGCTTTTCTTCCATTTTTTTTTAGCAGAAACTTGGAAAAAGCAGAACCAGTGCATCACACGCACCATTAAGTACCAAGGAGTACCCACTTGTAGAATGCCCTATCATTGTGCTGCACTCTCTAGCATCATTTGCACAAATTTGAGCTCCCTTCTGCATTTTTACACAACACACCAACTCAAATGAATGCAAAAGCCTTTGCGATGTTGTCAGCGATGCGTTTCCTGTTTTTATTTTTTACTTTTTTTAAACCGAAATGAATAGCATCCATCTGAAGCTGCAATCCTACAGTGGCATCATGCTGCTTTTATAAGGTGCATGATGATGATCAGGGACTCTCCAGCTGCATCTATATTCTCTACAGGAGCAATCAGCCATCTGACTACTTCCTCCTCCACCTTTTTTTTCCTTCCAACTGCTTGCTCTTCATCACTGTTCTATAGGATTGTGGAGTCTATCAGCCTTTTCTCTGACAGGTACAAATATGCTTGTTTTAGTCTTCAGCGATACCGAGTCTGGTGGTATCCACGGATGTTTCAAAACTTGCATCATGCTGCAACAACAGAAGCATTCATGTCGCTGAGTGCACGCAGCCTTTATGTTGCACACACGTGTAGAGTGTGTGACTTTCTGCCATTCTAGTCTGTCAAAGCCCATGAATGCAGCTGATAATGCGTGTGTTCACATCTCTCTTTGTCTGGATTTAATTGAGTGTGTGTGACTGTAATGGTGTGTGAATTCAAGTGTGTGTGTGTGTGTGTGTTTATCCTGGTAAGGTGAAATCGCTTCTCTGCCTACTGCCTGTTTCCCTGGAGACTGATTGCAAAAAGGCTTCACTTTGACAGGAGAAAATTCCAAGGCTAAATCATTAGAACACACTCTTTCACGCGCACACACACGTTTTTATTTATTTATATTTGTTTTAAATATACTGCAAGAGACATAACTGCAGGAGTGACATTTTGATAACACGTTTTTGTCTTTACATCTGTGTGAGTGAGGTGGTTACAGCTGGGGAAAGCCCTCAAGTTACTACCTGCGCACACGAGTGTGTGTATTTTGAAAGTGGGTGTTTTTTTTTTCTTCTCTGTGTAGGTGGCTGAGTGGCTGCCTTCCAACTGAAATAAGAAAGCTAAAAAAGCTCATTATCTCTGCATGCTGGTTAAGCAGTCTCTGATCAATGCACACAACACTTAAGAGGAGCAGAACAATAAAGGGAAAAAAAACATATATATGTCCAAAAAAAAAAAAAAAACAGCAGGTTAAATGTGCAAACAGATCCAATCAAATCCAGTTTTGTTTCACTTTTTATACAATTTTGCATCAAAAAGTGCTTGACCACAAATATAACCCAGTCAAACTGGAGAAGATTCATGAGTTAAAAAACAAACAAAAAAACAAGTAGGACATTCTATTGAATTAAAACTGTTTATAAATAAATTAACTAAATGATGAACCCTGCCTTTGCCCCGCAGTAGCTTGGATAGGCTGCAGTATCCTATAACCCTGCACAGAATGAATCAGGAGAAGATGGATGCAAAAGAAATTACCTAATTTATGCAATTATTCTGACATTCCAATTATTGTTGGAAAAATAATACTTTTACGTAACATGTTCCAACAAGAGCATAAAACTATTAAAATCTACACATCAACGCACAAAATAAATGAATAAAACCTAAGAAGATTTAATAGAAAACAATATTTCAATTAAATGCAAGATTCAAAGATAGCTTTTTTTAAAGTTCTCCACAGGAGATGAATTCCTCACATCCTTTGGAAAGCTTTTCATTAGGAGATGCCTGTAAATTTGGAACCAGGCCGTGTGAGGTTTTTGTCCAGACTCTTGAACTGTGAGGTTCGTATGGTAAATGCAATTAAAAGACAAGGCCAAAGATCATTAAAACATTTTTAATCTAATAAAATAATCTGGAAATTGCTCCTCAAGGTGACTAGGAACTGGTGCACACTTCAGAAGTGATGGGATGTACTTTTTCTTTTTGGTACTACTCAAAAAGCATGCTGGTTAATTCTGCACAAAAATGAGATACCGGTAAGTCCCACACTGAGCATCTTTTGATCTATTGTGAAAGCATTTCTACTGGTCTTCAAATTATCATTATGCCGTTGTTTGACCAAATTGGAAAAAAAAGTAAGCCTGTCCTCATTTCTCATTAACGCTTTGTTTACACTCTCTCCTGCTAGCTTACAGCTCCTCATAACCCCAACCTAACATTAGTGGTGCAACAAAAAAGTGAGCAGTATTGATGCTATTCAGCCGTACAGTTCACTGCAAGAGGATGCATCGGAATGAAGTGGAGCAGGCAGCTGGAGGCTTGTCGTGGTAGATTCCACTAGCTTTCTCATTTTCAACATTTTTTGTCTGCTCCTGATTCACAACTACACGAATAAAGAAATACTCAAAAGGTCAGTTTTAATTTTCTTTTTATTTGTCCTCCATCATCAGAAAAATGCAACAAAAAACATGTTAAAAACACGATTTTCATAAGAGTGGTTCTTTAAGACCAGAAAATAGGGGATAGTAGTGAACAATCCTGACTGTTATAAGTGCATAAGTTAATTCATCTGCACCGACCCTATAGTTGTTGATGCAAATGTGTTTTTAAAAGTTAAAAACATGTTAAAGAAAAAGGATTCATCACCATGAACAGCAATTTTGCAAGTTTGTCCCTTTGTTTCTGAACATGGACGGAATTTCTCTGTGCAGCCAAATGCCTGAAGGGTTTGGCTTTGGGAGACTCAGAATCCCACCTCTGTTGTTTGCAGATAACGTGGTTCTTTTGGCTTCTTAAAGCCATGACCTCCAGCTCTCACTAAAGGGGTTTGCAGCTGAGTGTGAAGCAGTTGGAATGAGAGTTAGCACCTTCAGGTTTTAGGCCAAGGTTCTCTGGGGTTTAAAGGTAGAATGCCACATCCAGGTTAGGAATGATTCACTTTCCCAGGCGGCGGAGTTTGAGTATTTGGGTGTACAGCTTTGAAGTGGGGGGAAAGGAAAAAGTGTGACATTGACTGACAGGTCAGTGCAGGGTCTGCAGTAGTGCAGCGGTTCTACCGGTCAGTTGTGGCAAAAAGAGAACATAGCAGTAGATTGTATTCCTGCCTTCACTTTTGGCCATGAGCTGTGGGATGTAGAAGAATGGTTACGATTCCGGATACAGGTGGCAAAGGAGCAGGAGAGCTGCATCTCCTCCACATGGAGCAGAGCCAGCTTAGATGGTTTGGAAATGTGGAGAGAATGCCACCTGGATGGCTCCCTGCTTTAATTTGATGTTAGCTTGTTGTTCATGTTTCTTCCTAATCCCGAGTTTCCAGCTACCAGCGTGACTGCAGCCAAATGTTGAGAGAAAAAGCTAAAAAATGAATTCATGAAGAATAAATGAGCTGATTGTGAGGCTTTAAGCGTATTAAAAAAAACATAATTGAATTGGGAAAAGTACTCAGTGAAACATCCACAAAGCACTGCAGATAAATGCAGTTTTATTGCTATATCCATAAATGGCCTGTAAGGTTTTACAATGCAAGCTAAGCAAACAAATATTCACAGATCAGTGAACCTGCAGGGAAAAAAAGAGTAGCAAGACTCTAGGTGTTGTTCAGGTTATATGGACACTTTAAAGTGGATTTTGACGAAGGCAGTCTCTGATCTCCTTTTAAGGGGAGATGCAGGATGAATTCTTCATGGATGGAACAATCTCTGATGTCACAAAATCCCACAACAGGTCTGGAACAAAAGTTGGAAGTTTTGTTTCCAGGGCGCAAAGAAATGTTTTCAGGCTTGAAGGCCATGTAGTTATTCCCTTTGTGAGGTTGTCTTCTTCTTTCTTTTTCTGGCATTTATAGGTCGTTCAACTGAACCGTAAATAAGAGACACAAAAATTTTTTTTCTTTAGAGTTTGCAGACATGATGCAAAGGGTATGTAACTTTTTTCTTAAAAGATAAATACAAAATGAGCAAAGATAAATCACTAATACAAAATAAAATCAACTGAATTGAGTAGCATCATTAAACATTTGTAAATTAATATTAGATATAATGTTATTGGATTGATATTAGTTCAAAAATCAAGAGACCCATTTAATAAAATATTAAGAGTATAAAAATGTAAGAAAATTAATAAAATACATCCGATAAATGTTGCTCCTAGTTTTTCCCGTACGCCATACCACAAATTTAAACTACTGCAGAAATTATATAGTTTGTATGTAGTGTTATAAAAATAAATCATTCTCTTAAAACTTGTGAATTTGAGGGTGAAACCTTTTAGAAATGCACCAATATTTGCTATACTTGGTTAGGATTTAGGCCAACTGTAAAAGGTTTATTGAGAACGGTTTCAGTTTAGAGTTTTTATTTGTTTTATTTTCATGTGCACATTTTTGTTGTAATAAACACATGTTGTCCTGCAGAAAACTATTTTTATTTTGGGAAAAATTGATGTTTTTCCATTGCTGACTGTATTCTACATGCACCTGTCAAAATCTGACACAATCCACTGCTGGTGGCTTTCAGGGAGGCTTTGGTTTCTGTCACCGAAGCTCCAGACAAATCCACCCAAAGTCATTGAGTTAAGTTTGTGCTTCTTTTTAACCTCAGGGGTTAAGCTTCGGCCTTCTATACAAGAAGGGCAGTCCCTGTTAAAACATGTGCTGCTTGCACTTTCACAGTGGTGAAAGAAGTGTTTGAGAGAGCAGTAGCTTCCCTTGCTACAATGATGCCCTTTAAAGAACGCCTCTTTCCTTGTCACCTAACCCTAAAACAGGTCTAACCCACTTTTATCCTGGATTTTTCCTCTTGTTCCACCCACGCATTCATGCACTTACAAGGTTTTCTTATTGCAAACGCTCAAGCATTTGCTGTGACTTATAAATCACATTGGATTTAAAGCCAGTGCTGAAGTTTTATCTGTAATCTAAGGTAAAGTGCGTAGTTAAAATGCTTCATTGTCTGAATTTTTGTCATTTGCAGTGATTGCTGTCAGCATTGATTGATCCCGCTGGGAAGATTCTACCTTAAAATGCTTCACATCGATCGAATCTAAAGACGTGTTGCTTTTTTGTGCACATAGTGATAGATTGCAGGGGTGTATGCTGCAAGGTTGTGCCAAACATTGCCAAAGTTAATTTTGATCTTTTAATCCACATTCAACCAGCAAAGGTTGGGACCGCAATTTGAAAGGTTGGGGAGAGTGCAGGTACCTGGAGGATCAGGTTCTCATCCTCCTGAAAGCCCGTCTTCGCTGCAGACACTCAAACACATGTCGCTAATATCATTACCAAAGATTTCTCTGCATTTTGCTGCCCCATTGTGACAGTATGAGTGTGATTCTGCAATAACAAGACCTTGAAGCTGAAGCAAGTAAATCAATTTCAGTCATTTATCATGTATTTTATGAATAACACCTGTACTTGTACTCTGCTGGTTGCTTAGCAACCGCGCAGAGACACAAATACGGCTCAGTTTGTTCATCTGGAAAAATCCCAGAATTTGTATGCTTTTTCTTATGCAGAAGCTGATACTCCATGAGTGTGTGTTCAGAAGGGGCACTGTACCTCCGCTTATCTCTGACTCAGCATTTCCAAATTTTAACTCATATAAATTCATATCTAATGACCTTTTTTTTTTTTTTTTCGATTATTTAAAGATTTTTTTGGTACTTTATTCTTAACCTATTCTGTCCAGTAAAACAGGAAAATTTAATTGGAACAAAGACTTTCTTAGTTTGGACAGATTTCTTTATTTTTTGTTACAACTAAAGTTATGTCATTTCTATAAATGCAAGGCACTTATTTCTATTAACTGCTTTTGCATTTGTTACAGTTTTTAACAGCTCTTTTAGTAAACACTTTACTAAAGCTTTACTAAAATATTACAATTATATACAGGAATGTGGAACTAAAGATGGGATTCCCCCCACCCCACAATCACAGAGCCCACAGCAGCAATTGCAGTCATGGCAACCAACTCTACACACAACCCAAACCCCCCCCCCCCCCCCCCCCCCCCCCCCTCGGACAATCCAACAGCAACACCCAGAAATAGGGCTGGGGTGTCCACCATAGTAAAATGCCTTTATTTTGGTAGCCCAACAAATGTTGGTCTCCTTGTCTATGTCCACAATTTAAAGACTGATCACATTAGTTGTATTTTAGTGAACAGTGACAGGGAACAGTGACAGTATTTTAAGAGGACATGTTTTATTTGTAGCCGAATATTAGTATTTTGTCAATTTTACTTTATGTGTGAGTTTTATTTACATGATTGCTTTAATCGTGTAAATTAATAAATTAATAAATCCCACCCAAAAATCACACCTGAAATACTAAACAAGAATTTGTGTTGGCTGTGTGATCTGCCTGTCTGTCATTAATTATCCCTTTCACTTTGCCCCATGGGACGTCTTTGCTGACATTTAGTTTGTAACTAGGAATAAAAAAACGTGAGGCGTATGCCAGCTACTGCTGGGGAGGAGGTTTTTTTTGTTCCTTTCGCTAAACATTCCATTTTCAGGTTTGGACTGTGATAGACATTGACCTTGAAATTCATCTTTAATCCTGTTTTAGGTGGGACTCTTTGGTTATCAGTCAATTTATCCAACTTTGAGCTTCTCATCAGCTTTTCTTCTTGCAGCCACGTCCTGGTCACAGTCGCATGGAGCTTAAACTTCTGAATACCATGCAGCTATAGTCACAATAACATTTAGCTGCTCAGAGATGGTCTTCAAGTCTTTACCTTTAATACGCTCATCTATGACTTTCTGTCTGATCTCCTCAGAAACTCTCTCCTTTACTTTCAGTGCTCCGTGTTTAGTGTGACACACACCATGTCACCAGACAGCACGGTGATTGTCACCCTTTATAAGCAGCCTGACTGATTACAGCTTTGTGGGAACAAGTGATGATAATCAGGCTGTCTTCTTTTAATAATCACTACGTTCAAAAGTCATTCAGTCATTTTTGCCCATCTTGTTGCTTTAGCCTTTTATGTTGTTTTTAAAGACCTACTACGATGGACATTGTGTTTTTAACATGTTCTTGTTACATTTTTCTGATGATATATGGGACATACCGGTAGATTAAGACAAATAAGATAAAACTGCATTTCTGAGTATTTCTTTATCCAAATCGGGATAAATCAGGAGCAGAAAAGAAAATGCAGCCTTAAAAACTGGTAGTTGTTGTGTACAAACTACAATCGGTTGCCTGCAGGCTCCCCGCTTCGCTCCGTTCGTTGCTGATGTTAGGTTGGGAGTGTGAGGGGCTGTAAGCTACCGGGAGAGAGTGTAAACAAATGGAAAATGTGAAGTAGGGACAGGCTTACTTACAAAAGTCCTGCCCACAATTCAGAGACGAATTTCTAATGAACTACTGCTGCTCTGCAGAAAATAGAAAAAGTCAGAGGTTTTTTGATTTAGCCTAAAAATGGCATAATTGTTATTAAAAGAGTACTGGAAACGCTTTGACAGTAGATCAAAAAGACAATTGGAGTGGATTTTTCATGGTTCAGTTAAACATAAATTCCATAGACATTTCCAGTTTTCACTGATACATTTTTAGCATTTTTACTTTTTAACTCTCTGTCTCTTTTAAAATCCAGTTTTTGCTTCTGTAACTTTATGAAGTCTTTTATGATGAATCCGAGGCTTTTAGCCATTTTCGAGATCACAGACATTATTAGACTTAAGTTCATAAAATTGAATAAATATTTGAAACTGTGGGTTGCAGTCTAAAGGTAAACACTTGATGTAAAAAGGAATTTCCTGCTCTTTATTTATCTGTGAAAACCACAAGCTGTCATCAATTAGGGGACTTCAGAGGTGCTGGTAGAAGACAGGTTTTTGAACTTTGCACAGAGGAAAACAGCTGCTTCCCCCCTATGCTTTCACTTTAGTGGTAACCTACTCACCTGTTCTGCCAGTAGAGCAAACAAAAACTCTATTGGTCTTTGTAAAGTGTAATCAAGCAACAGAATTTTTACTGCTGCAGGCTGGAGTGTGACATTTATAGAAATATATGTGCTTTTTTAGGACACATGCCTAGGTTTGTTTACACTTAATTTGTTTGCATATGTCTGTAGTACATAAAATATTAAGAGTTCAGTGGTGATGCATTATTATGGGATGCTAAGTTTGCTGTTGGACGCTAATGACCAATCAAGTTATTAAAAAAGTGAGAATGTTTAAGCTGTGGATAGTTAAGGAATTTTTCAAAATAAAATAAAGAGAAAATGTTTGTCACATTGTGTTGGCAGAGAAAGGAGGTGTGTTAAACATAAACTTTGATTATATATGTTAACCAAGCAGAGAGGTAAAATCAAAAGCTACATGTTTTTGATGATCTGACTTCCCCTTGCACATCGTGTCCTTTGGTGACCGCAGATGACATTTGAGCAGAGGGAGCGAGATTGAGACACGATAATATTAAACAGATCTGGGCAAACCAGAAGTGAGTAACAGTCGAAGCTCGATGGTATTTTTGCTGTGCAGTGGCCCACTGCCACACCGATATGTGACACGAATGTGAGCATAGGTTTGTGCATGTTTGAATTTCAGTAAAAGTGTGGGCAGAATATTAATTTTCTGATGTAAAACATTGTTGTAGACAAACCTGACTTTGTGTTGATGTCTGAATAATGCAATTCTAAGCCTATAAAGGCCAAACGATAGTCTATACTACATTTGCTCTACATCCCATGAAGATCTGTACATTATTAATTTCTAAATATTGAGTAGATTCTACTCCATGCGACTGTGTGAAAACTTGAGTGGTGTGTGTCGGAGATCAGAGTGCAGACTCGGGTTATGAGAGTGTTCGCTGATGAATGCTTAACAGCTCGCTACTCAACTGCAGACATATCTGATCTCCAATGCAGAGGTCTTGATGAGTCTCAGCTTTTTTCCTGTGGTGAGCACCAGACAGCTGTGCCCATCATGAGACCTTGCTGGATGCCAAAATAAATCTACCTTGAAGTTTTAGCATACATATGCCACGTTTTGTGTGTTTGCTTTTGTACTTTGCTTTGTTATTCAAACCATCGTCCTTGAGCTGATGTGGACAAACGAGTTTGTTTCACATGAACTCTCAGCTCGGCTGACAAAAAAGCCCAAATATGAAAAGCAACCAGCTTCGTTTTCTGTTGTTGATAAAATGCCAGAGTACGGAGTTGGTTGTTTTAGAAATTTCTAATATAAAATCCAAGGAGCTGTCAGAAAGCTGAAGCAAGAATAATGACAGTTTACAATTCCCTTTTTCCTAGTGTGTAATTCACAAATAAATTCACAGATAAATGTTAAGGAACAAATTCTACAAGCATAAACTTACACCTCTGGGATTTTGCTTGAGAATTATTATTATTTTAATATTATTATTTTGCATCTGAGTTTGTGTCAAAGTGCCACATAGTTCTGGATGAAGCAAAATAACAACTTTGGATTTATGTTTTGAAACTTGGACAAAAAAACGTCTTAAAATGTTTAACCTATAATCTAATGCTAAAATAGGTTTTATGTTTTAAGATTTTTAATAGAATTATTTGGCAACATCCATCACATTTCATTCATTAATTTAAAATAAAAATAGAATATAAAGATTTTCACTTGATGATAAAATTCAATTTAGATGACTGAACTATGATGTATTGTGTATTTCTAAGAAAAAATAAACAGAGTGAGCAAAATACTAATTTAGGCTAAAGAAAAACAATAAAAAATCTACATGTTAATTTGTTTTAGATGTTTTTGTGTCATTTTTATTTCCTTTTTATTTTCCCTTTTGTACATTTTAGAATATTGAAGAAGAACTACCGGTACATGTTTTTATTTGGAAAAATAATGCATAATATTATCTGATCTGTATATGGGTCATAGATAATTAGAATTTCTTGAATTCCCCACAATGTACTTTTTATAAAAATATATTGTAGTTGTTACCATTTTACTGGTGCAATACAAATATAAACCAAAAAATTCTCTAAAGTTCTCAAAATCTGAATAAAAAAACTCTTAAAGTTCATGGCATCACATTCAGCGAGGTTTAATTCTAGGATAAAAAGCTTAAAAATTACTTTCTCCTCCCAAAAATCAGTACTAAATCTATTATTATTAGACAGATTATAATTTTGAAAAAAGTTTTGACCAATAATTGCTATATTTTTAAAGAGTCACGTTAAATGTTTGTCTTGTTCCTAGTGTTTACAATTTTTGTTTAATTTTTTCTAATGTTTAATTTAATTGTCTTTAGATGACAGAGCTTGAATTTTAGGTAAAAAAGACGAGGTTATTCCTTTTTCCTGGCGCAGCAGTGATATTGTTACTGTGTGGAACCAGCAGACAGACAGATTGAGAGGCAACATGAATTCAGGAATGGAAATGCCTCAAGGACATTTCCAGACTTTCTGATGCTTGACGAAAAATGAATGACTCGAGCAGAGGGACAGAGGTGAAGTGGAGTGGCATGACTTTCCCCCAAAAACATTTCCTGTTGAAACTGGTTTCAAATGACAAAAACATTAGGAAAAAAGTGCTAAAAAGGTTTGCACATTTCCCCTGAGATGAAATGATCAAAAACGGGGAAACCTTCGGCATCATTTAGCTGCAGTTTATTATTGCGTTGGCACTGATTTGAAACAGACAATAAACCACGAACAAGGACTGTAATTGGCTTTTTAATGAACATCTGTCTACCTTTCAAAAGTGTAAAACAGGCCATGAGTATAATTTCCTATAACAGAAAATCTTGTTTCTAAACTGGATTCATTCATTCATCTGCTATGTTCTTTGGGGAAATTGCTCATAGATAAACATTAAAACCTTTTTTCTGTTTTCATTCACCTCCGATGGGTTTCTGTACATGAGCACATGTGTGACTTCTGACTTCAACAAGTGTATCTAAGCTGCTGTGTAAGAGGTGAAAGGGTTAAAAAATCCACTGAAGTGCTATGAGCTGCATTGATTGGAAGTTCCCCCAGCACATTGATTATAAGCTCCATCAAACCAGGCAAGCAAAGGATTTAAAGCTCGACTCTAGACAGATATTGACGGGTGAAACGCACTCCCGCTTCTGCTCACCGCTTTAAACTGTTTTTGTAAATATCAGTTTGCTTTTTCTTTGCCCGGGTTGTGCAGACACTTGTGCAATTAGAGCAGTGCAATAACAAAGACGACGGTGGGTGCAGCCTTTGGAAAATTAAAGCAGACTAATGTTGGATTAGAGAAAGCATTTTAAAAGATTCTGTAGCTTCTTTTTTCAGCACGCTTTCCTAACAGCAAAGAGGATCTGAAATGTGTTTTTGTGAAGCCTTACGTCTGTTTTCTCTCAACAGAGCTCCATGTATTCTCTGGCCCTGAAGTGCTTGATCAGCCTCTCCACAGTCATCTTGCTGGGACTCATCATAGCCTACCACGCACGAGAGGTTCAGGTAAAACACCTGTACTTGCATTCGCTGGCTTTTACTACATCAGGGCCCAGATTTATTATACCTGCTAGATTCTAGATTAGTGTAGTCGCACTTCAGTAGTGGGCTTTAATGTTTCTCTCATCCAGGAACAAAGATGTAATTAGATCTTTCCAATAATGACCTGCCCAATCTATCAAGTGCAGGGCAAATGAGTGTACCGTAGCAAAACAAGCAGATCTACTGTGGCAGGGGCAAATGATTTACACACAACACAAGTGTTTCTCTCCTGAACGCAGTTGGTTGTTGGAGCATGACCCTGCTGATGTTGAGCTGTTAAATATACGGAGAAGTGACTGATCTGCATGAAGTAAATGTCCACCTTTCTTAAGTTTAATGACATCTCTCTTATAACTCTGGGTAAATACACACAAAGTTTCACTTTTATACCACCATAAAACGGTTCCTATGAAACATAAGTTGTAATCCTGGTCTGAATTTGGAGGTTGCAATAAAAGATTGGGGTTATAAAACGCAACATTCTGTGCTGTTGTCAAAGTTCAAGCAAGTAAGGATGATTATAAATGTTTCATATTAAAATGATACTTTTATTTTTGCAAAAACACAATCAGAACAAACTTTTTGAAATGAAATCAAATTTATTAAATAAGTTACACATTTTAATGGTGGTTTGGCAACAATATAGGTATATTACTTTAGTCATTTTCTGATGCAAAGTTATATTTTATATTTGGTGTGAATGTTTCAGATATCCTGTAAACATCCTACCCTATCTTTATTTATTTAACCTTTGACCTTATGCCATTCAGAGCGAACTACAAAGTAAGCATCTCATTCCTTACTGTACATATCCTTGAATATAATGTGTAGAGTTGCACAGTTTGTAGCCAAGTGTGCCATTCTAAACTATATTCTACACTTTTTCATAGCTGCCGTGTTTGTTGCTTAAAAAAAATTAGAAATCCTTTTACATCTCATTGATAGTAAAAATATCAGTAGCAGTTAAAAAGGAAAATCATAAATATGTTCTCTGTATTTGGTTCCTGAATTTGGAAATCCTATGTTAAAACCCAATTTTTTTGGTTTTATGTAAAAAATAAACACAAATGTTTCTTTAGCAAACAGAAATATAAAAGCAGAAGCATTGTTATTTGTCCTTACAAATGGAAAAAGACTTCTATCAGTTATAAGGCAGGCTATTGGCAACATTTCTGCATAAAAGGCTCTTAACTTTCTCTGCTTTATAAGTTTGGATTGGGCAAGATGCAAAGCCTACCATCTGTTATAAAAGTTGTTTCTTCTTAACTACCTTTTTGCATAAATTTGCTAAACAATACTGGTTTTTTTTTATTTTTATGTTTTGGTGTTTGCTTAGAATCCAGTCCCCTCTGAGGTCCATCTGAGCTGCTGTTGTTGAGCCTCCTGCTGTTGTCCTTTAGACTCGTCCGATAAAGTCAGGGCCCCAGGTGTGCCAGCTCAACCCAATTAATGACAATGACGAAGGTCTAAATGGGACTGACAAAGCAGTCTATATGGCTTTGCAACAAATGCACACCGAATGTTAAAGAGTGAGGACATAATAAAGCTGTCATTCAAAAGACGCACATGAGGCACACCTAAACCTGTAATCACACACGGACCCGATCGTTTGTAAGGCTGAAAGAACCAATCAGGAGTCCTTTCAGGCTTCATTATATGTTTTGCCGTTTGTCATTTGACTAATGCAACTGCGCTGCATTCCAGTCATTTGCACCCGAAGAACATTGACTATTTATGGGAGCTTTGCAGGATCTGATGAGCACTCCCCCCAGCCAAACCGCTGAACCACACTCATCTGTCTAACCAAATGCTAGTTTACTGTTTTGTTTTCCATCAACAACTATGGCGATTTTCTTCTGTCACAGAAACCTTTTAAGTTTGTAGCAGTGGAGCCGTTTTGAATGTTAGGCTTTATGACAGAAAATGAGCCATTTCAGTGTGCGCACATGCAAGTGTATATTTGCATAAATGGTTTAAAAATTCATCGATAAGGTGCTCTCATCTCTGCTCATCAAGTTTGATGTCACAGTCACGTCCAAAGTCAGTCATCCGCCCACTCGCACGGTTGCTGACACACGTGAGCGCTAATACCGACAGGAGATTGAGAGCATGTGAGAGATAAAACGACCCAGCCGCTAATCTACCTGAAAAATAATTCCGTTTGATTAAATGAAGTTAGGAGTTTGGGGATGATGCTGTCAAGGTATGCTGGGAATCCCAGCTGTCTGGGGGAGGTGCAATCTTGCAGTTCAGCCAAAGTCACTTTCAATGACAGCTTCATAAAGGAAGGTGATGATATGTGATTTTTAATTTTTACATTTCAGTAGCAGATGACAGCTGGATGGAATAATTCTTTTGCATTAATATTTTAACATATCGACCATATTTGAAAAAGATATTGCCACTTAAATCATCGTGAAGGCAGTTTTTGGCTTAATGTTACTGAAGCAACTTTTTTAGCGTTCAAGGGTAGGCGCTGAACTTTCATAACTATTTCAATTTAAAAATTGTGCTTTGTGTGCGGCTGTGTTTTACTAGCCACTCAAATCCTGATGGTGCAGCCCTTCATTGCTGAAGATCTGTTGTTATTGTGGACTGTCCTTGGTCAGAAATCTTTATGTTTTTTTATTTTTTTATTTTTTGGCAAAGTAAATGAAGAAAACAAGTTTCTAGTTTGGTCCATAACATAATTTCCCTTTGGGATAAACTTGGAGTCACTAAACCAACTGAATTTTAGTGTACATAAAGGAGACCAGATAGATTCCAGAGCAAGTCAAAAGTTTTATTTTTATTCCTTATTTTTATCTTGAACCAATTTTTTAGATTAATTTTACTCCCAAGTCAGTTGTCAAATACAAAGAACGTACAAAGAATCTTTTTTAAATATGTACATAAATTCTTTCTGATGTAAATTTTCTGATTTACAAAACAAAATATTTTTCATATAACATGTGTTAGATAAATTATGAATGTGATATAGAAACTGCAAAACATTAAATTTAAAGTTTAAAAAATAGAAAATAAAAAAAATAAAAATAAAAATAAAAATAAAAATAAAAAAAAATTAAAAAATAAAAAGAGTAATTTACAGTAAATGAAATTGTAAAAACTTTGACAAATATACTTCTGATTTTACATTTGTCAATGTCTAACTATTGACAATAAATGAATACAAACCTAATAAAAAATAATAAGTAAGACTGCCTTGTGAAAAATTTTCAAAGCACTGATCTGTTCTCTTTTCTCTTTGATTGTCATCCGCTTTATCAAAGGATTCTGTCATAGGTCGGATGTTGCAACAGTTCTCAGTTCCCAAACCGCTTCTGCTTTCAATAGATTGTGCAAAAACACAGACGCAGCTACTGCAACTACAGTCATTAAGCAACAAATAAACCGACAGAAGTTGTGGTTTTCAGACAGAAACCAGCTCTGATTGTTCACCTCAAAGATCCGACTCAGAGTTTTTTTGAGATTGACTTAATTGTCACTAGTGTCTATTTTGATTTTGCTGTGTTTGGCAAGGTGCCATTGGTGGTTAATGAGAGGGGGGCAAGTTTTGCTTCTCAACAACCAATGAATAAAATCCAGTGTTTCCTCTTAACCATCGGTATCAGTCAAAATATTGTTGCAACCTGGGGGTTAGGCTCATGTGAAGTGGGGAGTTTTGGGGTACAATATTTTAAAGATTAAGTTATGGAATGATCCACAACAAGGTTGCAGATATTATCACTGCAAACATTTGGTAAATTTGCAGCAGTATGCGAAGCTCTTGTTAGGGCAGCAGGGACAAAGAAGATTATGATGTGTGCTCCTCCTGCGAGTATACCACCTCTGAAGGGTTTGCCTTCACCCATCGTTAGCTGGGATGTTCTCCAGTTAACCTTGTGACCCTAATTAGGACAAAGCTGGCACAGATGTTGGACGGAAATATGGGGTTGGTGAGGGTGTACGGGACCTTAAAGAAGAGCTGGACAATTAGGATTTAGGCAAAAGAGTATTGTTGAAAAATACATCATAAAAAGAGGCAAGTAGAACTTCTATTTTAGTGCACATCAAATGAATTTGAACAAAAGCTATTTAAAATGTATGCAATTATGTATAAAAAGGACATACTACAGTAGATTACACTGGTGTTGTTTGAGACCTATACTCTTCACAAAACCTTATACATCACAGATCTGCTGCTTTGGCAGGGACTTAAATAAAATGTTATACATGTATATGTAAATCCATGCATTTTTCATGCATGTTGATCATTTAACTGCAGGCTGCTGTCACCACGCCTCACTAATATCTATGAATAACATTAGTGTCCCTTTTCATAGATGGCTGCTGTTGGACGACTGATAATATATGCACCTTGAAAGAAGAAATGGCCTAAAAAATAAAGGATCCAACCCGAGCACACTGACAAAAGACAAATCGCACACATGATGCGTAAATACTGTAACTTTTAGTGCAGTATGATCAAATTGATCAAATCAACAATTTTACTATTTTATTGAATTTCTCTATATTTAAATCTTACTTCTTTTCAGTTGTCTTTGAAATATTATTTTGTCTGTTACGTTTATCTTTCCTGGAGTTTGGGCTTTTTGGGCACTAACAAAAGCATGTGTCTGATTTTTTGTTACCTGCTGCTTTGACAGTGGTAAAAATACTTTTTCCTCCAAATATCTTTTCTTCCCCCCATTGTGTGACGTTTCAGGTTTTTTTTTGTTGAGCTTCTCATGCTTTATCCCGGACTCTGTTGGTTCTGCCTCACCAAACGTCTCTCTGATTCAACCTCGTCTCTCTCTGCCATGGTGATATGGCTTCCTTTATTTCCATCATCTTCTTTTCAAATGTTCTCCTTTTTTCCTGCTTTCCTCATTTTCTTTGTTGTGTAGTGCAAGCTGTCAGGAGAGAAGATAAACATGGAATAATGAATGGAGTGGTAATTACTGATTGCATCCATACATACATTTACTGCAGCTCCTTCCTCCTGTTCCGCTTCACGTGTGAAACAACGGGACACCAGTCCATCACAGATGTATTGCTTCAGTGATAAACATGTTTTGTCAAAGACTTTTTTTTTGTTTATTCAATGCTTTGAAGCTAGTTGTATTGTGCATCCGTGATGTTGAACCTCATCTCAAATGAAAAGTTTACTGCTGGAAAGTAGAGCTTGAACAGGCTGAGCAGCACAGGACCCTTCCCCACTAGTGAAAGTCAGTAGGGACCAGTTCTAGATGGAGAGCGACAAGTTAGCAGAAGCCAACCAGTTTCCCAAAGAAGGCTTTAAAGACTGTCCTTCACTCTCTGTAGTAGTCCAATACACAAACAGATCCAGAGTTTTCATGGTGTGGCCTCAGAACTGGGTGGTGCGGGATGAGTCTCCCATTGGAGGTGGGGGAAAGCCTTTAACCAGATGATGTAAATCACTCCTTTTAAAGTTTCAGAAAAACCCACTCCTCTTTACTCATAAACATCCAAGCTCATGACCAAGGACAAATGAAATGTAAGATGGGTCCTCTACGGTTTGGAAAGTTAAAATCTCACTGCTACAGGACTCAGAAATGGCGCTACAATTCAAGGAGCCAACTGGTGACTCTCCAGCTGTTAGGGAGGAACTGCTTTAGTCAAACCTAACAGGTTGACCCACAGTCACCAAATCAATTATCAGCCTGCTTCTTAGAAACCAAGAGTTCTCAAGAGCAGTTGTCTGGCCTTTACGCAAGCCTTATGACAGCGTTAGGCAGAGGAAGTGGCAGAAAGAGCTCTCCTGTAGTCAAAAAGAGGTAGATGATTTTTTGATTTGATCTTGATTTTATTGATTTATTTCAAGTATTGTAGTGAAAGCAACAAAGAATTTACACATATTTATCAAACTCATTACAGAAATGATGAAATGCATAGATTAAAAAGACAGAAAACAAAACAAAAATGTCACTTAAATCATATATGCTTAATTAAATACAGTGATAATTAACTGAGGTATAAGTAGAGTTTGATTTATTGCTTGAAAAGGAGTGGGAAGAAGCAAGCTTATATAATCGCACCCCTACTGAGTTCATTCATTTGATAGTTTAACAGTGTTTTTAAATCCGGTTCTGATCAGATAGATTCTCTCCAAGTAACAAAATCCAGTGCCTAGAAATGATTGATGATCTTCAGAAAACATTCATTCATGATATCAGTAAACAGGAACGATACCGATATGTAATAATAATTGATTATCATTAGAACACATGATAACATCAAACTAGTAATTATTGCTACATGATAACCATGAAGCACTTTAAAAGGTCATAGGCCTGTGGCAGAAGATGGTAGAGTTCTCGCCATAGGCTGCCATGACAAGATTTTGAGACTATGAGGTGTGATGTATTCACAGGATTTGCAAACTTGCCTCCAACACTTGGTTGACGTGGTTTCTTTGGCCATTGAATTGAGCATGAAAAACATAGGACAGATTGATCATAAGCAGCCTACAAAACTCTGCAAAGAACTAGGCAGTGAATATCGGATCAGAACTGATGTCTCTTGGTCTGCTGTGAATCCCAAAAACATGTTTTAGTGTACAGTAACAGTTGCTTTAGCTGAGGGAAGCTTAGGCAAGACTGAGGTCTAAGAAGAGTATAGGAAGTGGTGACAACTGACCTGAAGGTGGTTGATGAGATAACTTGTCTTGATTGGAGTCACAACAGGCCGAGACGACCTACTTGACATCTTTCTCCAATGTTAGCCACGTTGTTTCCCCACATCAGATGCTCAAAGGTCGCCTGGTTGAAAAGTATTAGGATTTGAGGAATAAATCCACCAGAAATTGCTTATATTAATCTTTGACTTTTATAAAATCATGAATTAACTGAATCCTTCTGCACTGAATCAATTCGAGTGCAGAAGGACACCCAAGCCTAACAATACTAACAGCTTTGGCTTGTTTGATTTTGACCTTTTACCTTTTTTGCCATTAACTATTTAATCCCTGTCTTTGGGCAAACATTACATTTAAGAATACCTGTGAGGTAGATTGCCACACCAACAGCCAGTATTGAGTTATCACAGAGATAAAATTCAAAAATCAGAAAATGACTTTTGCGGAACAAATAGAAGTCAACTTTAAGATGAGGGAGTCAGACGTAAGCAGGAGTAAATCCTTGTAAGTAATAGCAAGGCAAGACAAAGCAATATCTGACACAAAGCACTCGTATTGGAGGACACCAGTTTTGCATATATATGGGAATAAATCAGCGTATTTGTTCTCTGCTGTCCTCTTTCTGTCCAAATAATCCCTTTGAAAATGTATATAGTGCCTAAGTGCTTGTGCAGATGGTTATTTGTGTGTCAATTCTGGTATTTCCAGCCCTGCTCTATGATTTGCATAAAAGCACAAGATTGAACTTCAAGTGGCGGTCGGACACTGCTGACTCTGAATGCTTGAGAAAGTTATGGAATCGTTTCTGAGCTTTGAAAAACTATAGTTCCAGTACATTTGACTGTATAATTAGTCAAGTGTTGCACACGCTTCCTCACCAATTTAGTTTTTTTAGGTGGTATTAGGAATTTAAAAACACACCATGATATCAAGGTTCTTTGCTTTGTGAGTTTTTCTTGTTTTCTTGTAAAATACATAAACTTAGTTACTTTTATATGAAAAAAATAATCATTTGCACATTTCTTTATAGCTTTTCATGTCAACCTGTGTATTTAAGTCTCTGTTCTTGAAAAGGCACATGAAGACAAGACGTCACCTTTAAAAAGGAAGAGAAAATTGTGGCGTGTTGTTCCATTAGTGGCCCAAAGAATTGACTCCAGAGTTATGTGATCTTCCATGGTAATTTCTGAAATGCTCTATCATTATTTATGATGATTTCTGAATTAATTTACATTTACGCAGCAACACAAAGGACTATCACAGTGAGGTTACCATGGTAACAGCAATGTGACAAATCATTATCTGCTGCATCTTGGAAAAGCTCAACATGTTCATTTCTGAGAACAATATCTTTTTATCTGCCGTCTGACTGAAACATTGTAATTAAAAGCAAGAGTTTTCAGGGTTTGCTCTTCTTGACATTACATTTCTACACATTACTTTTTGTTTTTAACAAATGGGCTCCTGTGAGTCTGGTTTATATTTTGAATATTGATATGCTGAGCAATAGGTTATGAGCTGGAGTCAGTGTCTATGGAGAGTTTATGTAGTTAAAAGTGAGGATGCTCTGAGATAACTGAAACCAGGCATTCCCAGGTCGGCTAACTGTTCCAGTGTGGGTCTGGGGTCCTGGCTGGACACGCCTCTCCAGGAAATCTCTAGGTGGCATTCCAACACGTCTAAACCACTTCAGCTTTTTTAATAATTCATCCCCATCAGGAGAAATTCAGTTGTCCAGCACCCATCACTTACACATCAATTCAAATTGAAAGTAAATTAAAATAAATAAATACTTTAAATACTTCCTAAAAGATATAATGAAATCTGATTATTTATTATAAACTCTTATAGCAGCTGGGATAAAAGATCTGTGGAACCTCTCAGTTCTGCCGCGCAGTGAGATTCCTGTCACTGAGGACAGTCTGCATTCTGCTCCCCATTCAGTCCTCCAACAGAGACCCTACAGAGTGAACCCCCCACCCAGCACAGAAAACACACTTCTTAATCAATTTGTCCAGCCGATTACTGTCCCTCGCTGTGATGCTTTTGCCCCAACAGACCGCACCATAAAAAAAACAGCACTCTTGATTCCTCTCAGTGGCTTCCAAGGAAAGGAAGCTCATTTCCATCCACTGTATCCATTTTAAAAATTGTCCACAGACCACAGGTCTGAGGGTGAAAACATGCGAGCCTCACCTTTTCATTTCACTCCCTTTTCTACAATAGACCAGCACGCAGTCAGCATTACCACAGATCCACCATCCATCTGTTGTCTTCTGCTCTGTCAGTCACTCGCTTTCAAACAGAACGCCAAGAGGCTTAAACTGGTCTGCTTGGGCGTGTGACTCATTCATATCTTGGAGAAAGCATTTGATCTTTTTCTGAGTGAGAACCACGGCCTCTTCTCAGCAGCTTCAAACTCCACCAGCATGAGCTGGAGGTCATGGCCTGATGAAACCAGAAGTTATCCAGTTATCTGCAAAACAGAAAAGACTGGATTCTAAAACTCAAAAATAACAATTGCTGTGAAAGCATTTAGCAGATCTTCCTATTTCTTCCGGTTGGTGGCATGGTGGGGGGTTAGATGTTTTGTTTTAGGACACAGTGACAGCTGAGCCTGAGCCGTAAACCCACCCCTATGCAATGAGTGGCAAGCAGTTTCTCAACCCACTGAGCTAAAGTTACCCCTGTCTGTCACAAATGGGGTGATGGGAATAATAATACACATTATTTTTAATACTGTTTTGTCCAACTGCCACAGATTTCCATGAATGTATATTCCATAAATCTGTGTGCTCCTTTTTAGGATTCATTTATTTCTGAGCTGACTCTGGATTTCTCTCAAACTCGTGCATCTAGAAACACAAAACTTAAAAGAAATGCCCTTTTTTCCCACACCTGAGATAAATTCCTATTTGAAAGCCAAAAATTAAATTGCTGTTGAAAACAATCAAATAAAAACTCTGAGGGAGTGCGTGAGAAAGGGATGTTTTACTTGTCCATTAGAGCACTTCAAACATTAGAGACCTATGTTATTCAGTTTCTTTTTGCAGAGTTTTAGAGGCATTCTATTGATCAAGAAGACACCAGCTTGGCACTCAAAGCTACTCAGAGCAGAGAAGATGGCATTAGGAATATAAAGTGAGCTCTAGCCCTTCAGGAGGCGTGTCTTTTCTCATTTAAAGTGTACTCCAGTCTGAAAACGTCTGATACTTGGATGGTCATAAAATGATGTCAGGCTCTGCAGAATGTCTGCAAAATCCACATCGGGAATGATAATGCAAAGCCAGATAAGAGCTGCAACTTCTGCTTTAGTCTTAAAAAAAAGCATTACATCATCTCCTTTCCAAGAAATGTTCATTATGCACATGTCATCCGTGTCTCACTAGCCTATTGCCATATTTAGTAACGCAACGTTTTTTTCATATTTGCTCTGACTGAAGGAAATTCCTCGTCTCCAGACACCAGTAGTGGAAACCTCTCTTTAGACTCTCCTAGTTACCGTTTTTAGACTTCCTAGAAGCAAACTAGGCTGCATAACACATGCACACATCCCAGCCGTGAAGCATGGCACTTCTCTCACTCTCTGCAACACTTCCTTTGCACTTCATTTACCCCTTCCTCTTCCTTAGGAGTAGAAACAGCGACAGAGGTGTTTCCTCTGAGGTGCAATTACAGTCAAAAAAGGCATGTTATCCTGTCTGAATATCCACATACATCGGGGTGTGCTTGTGTGTGTGCACTTGGCTCACCCCACTTAATTCCCTACCTCTTCAAGGCTTTTTTGTTATGCAAGATCCAGACGTTCCCTAGAGTTGTGAATATGTCTGTTAAAGTATGTGTGAATGCTTTTCATGCTCTTTCTCCTTCAGCAATAAGGGTCGTCTTTTTTATTTTTTCCCAACCTTAAGTTTAGTCTTCTCACTGCTGTAAGAAATGGAGACTTGAGGCTGATTTGCCCAGATTTACCTTTCAGAGTCTCTAAGGGGCTTTCTGTGCCTGTGTGTGCTATCATGTGCAAACTGTCGCTGCATGTCTCACTTGACTGCAAGTAGCCAGCCCCGCTTCTGGCTTTATGATACGAGACAAGTGCAATTAGTAGCTCAGCATGACGGCGGAAATACTGTGGAACCAGGAAAGATTTTATGGACTGTTGGTTGGAAAGCAAAAAGGGTCATTTAGGGTCAGAAAACAGGGGATTATAGACACCTTCACCTGCATGTGCACACTTATCCACCAGTCTTCCATCCCTCTTCTATTCCTGCTTTGTCCTGTGCAGGGGTGCTGGTGTCTATCCCAGGTAGGCTGTCCATCCCTGACAGACTCCAAATATCTTCAACACAAAGATTTTTCACACATTTTCCCTTTTAAATTGTGCCTCGTTTTCTCCTGCCGGTCTGTCTCACTCACTTTGACCTCCTTCTGTCCTGTCTGCTTTCCATTGCCTCCCCTCGTCTCTAGCCCTCTGCCCCGTGATGTCAATGTTTGTTAGGACCACAACACAGGACACACTTTTTCCCCATGAACTTGTTCATCCTTCCCTGTGGGCTTGTTTTTCACGTCAAAGTTAATTTAACTGTATTTCAACATTTGTTTCTCTTTGTTAACTGATAGCACTTGTGTACACATTGATTTAAAACTTCAGCAGACTTTTTGACTGCTCATCAAAGTCAAAGTCAAAGTTGGCTTTGTTGTCAAATGTACTGCATCCATAAAGACATACAGCACAGATGAAATTGCTTTCCTCTCACCCCACAGTGCAAGCATCATATAAAAAATAAATAAATAAACGACTTAAAAAATAGATAAAAAGACAGCAATAATAAGAAGAATAACAGTAGTCTAAACAGTGCAGAGAGCAATGAGATGGTTAAAGTGGCAGTTTAAAGTGACAACAGTGCTGAGAACAGTAAGTGGATGAGTTAGTGATGGCAGTCTTTGGTGAAAGTGGTGATCTGAACTGTTGTGAAAGTTTTCAGTGTGGGCTTGTAGGACCAGAGGGGCCAGAGGGGGGAGGGCAGGGAGGGAGTTGAGTGTCCTTATCGCCTGATGGAGGAAACTGTCTTTTAGTCTGCTGGTTCTGGCCTGCAGACTTTGCAGCCTCCTCCCTGATGGCAGCAGGTTGAAGTGTCTCTGGGATGGGTGTGAGGGGTCCCCTGCAATCCTGATGGCTTTGCGGGTGAGGCGGGAGCGGTAAATGTCCGAGAGGCCAGTAAGAGGGACACCAACGATCTTCTCAGCTGTTCTCACAATGTGCTGCAGAGTCTTCCGGCAGGACGCGTTGCAGGCTCCGTACCACACGGTGATGCAGCTGGTCAGGATGCTCTCGATGGCCCCCCTGTAGAAGGTCTGCATGATGGGGGGAGGAGCTCTGGCCCTCTTCAGTTTGCGGAGGAAGTACAGGCGTTGTTGGGCTTTCTTGGCGAGTGATGCAGTGTTTTGGTTCCAAGACAGGTCGTCGGAGATGTGCACCCCCAGGAACTTGGTGCAGCTCACCCTTTCCACAGCAGCACCATTGACGATCAGTGGAGCGTGCTGGGTGGGAGTTCTCCGGAAGTCCACAACCATCTCCTTTGTCTTCTCCACATTCAGGTGGAGATTATCGTCTTTGCACCACAGAGCCAGCCTGCTCACCTCCCTTCTGTAGGGGGTCTCATCGTTGTTGTTGATGAGACCCACCACTGTTGTGTCATCCGCAAACTTGATGAAGAGGTTGGAGCTTGATGTTGGGGTGCAGTCGTGGGTCAGCAGAGTGAAGAGAAGGGGGCTCCGCACACATCCTTGGGGACCCCTGTGTTAATTGTAATGGTGCTGGAGGTGTTGTTGCCGACACGAACTGCCTGTGGTCTCCCTGTCAGAAAGTCCAGAAGCCAGTTACACAGGGAGGTGTTGAGTCCTAGCTGGTCTAGCTTGTGGATGAGCTGCTGGGGGATGACTTTATTGAAGGCGGAGCTGAAGTCAATGAATAGCATTCTGACATGAGAGTCTTTTGTTTCCAGGTGAGTGAGGGCTGAGTGGACGGCTGTTGAGATGGCATCATCGGTCGAACGGTTTGACCGGTATGCAAACTGGTAGGGGTCCAGAGTGGGGGGGAAGGTAGACTTGATGTGCTGCATGACCAGCTGCTCAAAGCACTTCATGAGAATGGGGGTGAGAGCGATCGGGCGGTAGTCATTGTAGCAGGAGGGAGAGGACTTCTTTGGGACCGGGATGATGGTGGTGGCTTTGAAGCATGAGGGGACAACAGCCTGGCTCAGTGAGAGGTTGAAGATGTCGGTGATGACATCTGTCAGCTCATCAGCACAGTTCCTCAGGACACAGCCAGGAATGTTGTCAGGTCCTGGGGCTCTCTGTGGCTTAATGCTTCCCAGTGAGCGCCTCACGCTGTCACGTGATAGCATCAGCACTAGGTCACTGGGAGGGGGAAGAGTCTTCTGTGCCGGGATGCTGTTGTCTGCCTCAAAGCGGGCAAAGAAGGTATTTAGCTGGTCCAGCAGAGGGGTAGAGTAGTCGCAGGCCTGTGGGGCGGGCTTGTAATCCGTGATGGTCTGGATGCCCCGCCACAGGTTCCTGGTGTCACCACTGTCGCTGAATCGGTCAGCCACCTTCCTGGAGTGCTCCCTCTTGGCCACCCTGATGCCTCGTGACAGGTTGGCCCTGGCTGTTCTCAGACCAGCTTCATTCCCAGCTCTGAAGGCAGCGTTCCGTTCCCTCCAGAGTCTGTGGACGTCTCCTGTCAGCCATGGCTTTTGGTTGGCTCGAAGGGTGATGGTTTTGGTGACTGTGACATCATCCATGCACTTCCTCATGTAGGATGTGACAGTCTCCGTGTACTCCTGGAGATCAGTGATGTCATTGTAGGTGGCTGCTTGTTTGAATATACTCCAGTCAGTGGTGGCAAAGCAGTCCTGTAGAGCCTCAGTAGATCCCTCAGGCCACACCCGAACCACCTTTTCAGCTGGTCAGATGGCTTTGACCTTTGGCCTGTATGCTGGCATTAGCATGACAGTGGTGTGGTCTGAGGCGCCCAGGTGGGCGAGGGGAAGGGCTTTGTAGGCTCCTTTGTGTGCGGTGTAAACATTGTCCAAGATGTTTTTACCTCTTGTGGGGAAGTTGATATGTCCATGGAGTTGTGGAAACACGCTCTTAGGGTTTGCATGGTTGAAGTCCCCGGCCAGGATGAGGAAGGCATCAGGGTGAGCTGTCTGCTGCTCACTGATGTGCTGGTGTAGTTCATACAGAGCCTCACTCCTGTTGGTGGTGGAGCTGGGAGGGATGTATGCTGCTACCAGCAGTATGGAGCTAAATTCTCTCGGCAGGTAGAATGGCCGGCATTTAACGATCATAAACTCAGCCAGGGGGGAGCAGTGTTGATAGACCACTCTGGCATTCCGGCACCAAGCATCGCTGATGTAAACACACAGACCTCATGCCACATTTGTAGAGAGAAACAGATCTAAATATCAACACTTAAACTTATGTACATGTCAGAGTACTCAGAAAAGCAATTTTAAGCTTAGTTTTCTTATATACGTCCTCATCATCACAACAAAGCCACAAGCACATGTTAAAAACACCAAAAAACACATTTTAGGACCTGTAAGCAAGAAATTAAAAGTTAATATTTTAAATATTCAAAACACAACTTTGTTGAATTGTTTAATCCTCACAGGAAAAAGTGTTTTACCCAGAATACCTCCACATTTTCAAATTATCTAGATTTTCTGCTTTAATATTTTGTTTGATTTTTGCTCCTGCAATATTTTTAGGCTTTTAAAATATTCGTGTAATGAATGTGTGTTCTATGAGCATAAAATCAGAGCAAATCTAGTATTTACATTCCTCTTCTTTTCCTATTTGAATACCAAGATTTAGCTATGTACCCATAAGAAATTCTGCTATTTTGTGCTTAAATTGCTTGGGGTTTTTTTCAACATAAAGGACCATACTGTCATCTCATACTGTCCCATACTGTCAAAGTATCCATTTCTAAATCACAAAATGCTGAAATATTTACAGAATTCAAAAACTATGATTATATCATAGAAAGGTTCAATGTTTTTGCATGTTTGTTTGTTCCTTTTCTGTTAGAAATCAAATCTGAAATCAAAGCTGGCAAGGATGTCCCAGTTTTCCAACGGTATTTAAATGCATTTCGGTAACCTGTCCATATGGATGGAAGGTAAAAACAAGGAAAAACTCACTATAGAATTTTTTTTACCAAAACTTCTTTTCCTTATGTGTAAGTATATTTAAATCACTTTCTCTATAAACATATTGTATGTATTTTGATGTTTTTTATTTACAGATTTCCTTGTGACTTATTTCTCTGCATATTCCTCCGTCTTCCCCTGCCTCTGTCCTCTTCATGTAGGGGCAATGGCACTCACTCACCCCCATTGACAGATTACTCTCCTAATGGAATTTAATTATGTATCCCTTCCTTGTGGCGATTTAGCCAGGAAAAGACCAGCAGCGGGAGTTTGCAGGAGGACAGCAGAGGGGGTGGGGGGGTGGAAGGAAAAAAGGAAAAAAGGAAGAGAGAAGCTCCCATTTCCTCCAGTGGTGCTGGAAACGGAATCATCTCTGTTTTGATTTGGAGAAATGTCCTCTTGCAAGACTTTGAACTGGAGTGAAGGATGTTAGAAAGAGGGAAAACAGAGAGACGGACAGAGAAAAGAAGAGTGTACATGACCAGGAGAATTTGCTGCTCAGCGAAGCATGCATAGAAACGTGTTTGTGTGTTTGAAGGGCGTAAAACTTAGAATGAGGACTTCCACTGAAATTCACTCTAGTACATCTCTAACCATTCATAAATCTAACCATGGCCAAAAGGTGTTTTCTTGTGCCTCCTTATTCTCCCTTGATTCTACGGATCTCCTTGCACTTCCCTCTTTTTGACTCCCTTTCTCTCTCACTGGGGATCCTAATTAGGCTTGGCTGCTCTTTGATGTTGTCGCCTTGGCAACAGTCACCATGACGAGGCTGGGTCTGCACACTCTCTCTCAAACTCACTCAGGCACATGCAAACACATGAGTACAGTACACACACTCGCATGCAAATGTGTGTTTCTGAAATCATTAAAGAATAAAGGCGGTGTTTGACCCACGGTTCAAATGGCAGCTCACACAATGACTTAGTTGTTGTGCAAGTGATGCTGAACATGTTTGTTCGTCCTTGTCATCACCGCATGCACGCCCAAGTAACAACAAAAGAAGAAACACCCCGCCATGCAAGATATAGATAATGATGAATTCTTCAGTGAACATATCCACAGGTGGTGGAAGAAGGCAGAGCTTCAATCCGGCATCCTCGCTAAAGAAATCTGTTGGTCTGCAGCTGTCATGCATGCTAAGTCTCCGTGCTTGACTTGCTGCTGTGGATTTTGTTTTCCTAAATAAATGTTTGCAGGGCTAAAAGCCCTTTAGATTGATCATGAGCTAAGTAGCAATTGTTGGATCATTGGCTCTTGTCCAGAGCACCATCTGCTAGACTCAGCTGATCTACTGCAAGGGAGTTCCTCATTTCTCTCATTGTGCCCTGACCTTTCTGTTTGTTCTGTGCAGTCACACTATTCTGGCTCTGAGTCTTTTCTAACGTCTTTTGTACTAAATTTTCACCTTAAAGTTCCACTCCGATCATCATTTGATCATTTTCAAAAGTGTTTCCAGTAGTTTTTTAATTAGAATTATGCAGTTTTCAGTCAAAATCAAAACACCTCTGTTGTTTCCTAGGACATACAGTATATAATCCGGCAGTAGTTCACCAAAAATTCTCCTCTAAATTGTGGGCGGGACTGTTGGTGTTGAGTAAGCCCACACCTATATCCCATCATCCCTTTGTTAACACTCTCTCCCGCTAGCTTACAGCCCCTCACACCCCCAACCTACCATTAGCAGAGCAACAAACAAGGAAAATGTAGAGATACATGGATGTCTACAAGTGAATGCATCAGCATGGAGAGGAGCAGGGAGCTTGTGGCCTCTGTCACAGCTACACGCTTTTTCCAACAACATTATTTGATCTGCTCCTGAATCACAACAATTTGAAAAAAGAAAGTACCGGTACTCAAAAATAGATTTTTAAGCTTAATTTTCTTTATTTATGACCTCCATCATTAGAAAAATGTCACAAAAATATGCTAAAAATTGGATATTTATCGGAGTGGGACGGTGTTAAGACAACACAGTTCACAATTTAAGTTCTTTAAAAAAAAATAAAAAAAAGGTATAATAATTAAGAGAGCTGCAGATTTCCATGCCAGCTCCACACATAATCGGAATCCCTCTGATGTCTTGTAAGAGTTAAATTCCTCTCAAGTCTCAAGATCTATGAGAGATCTGTGAAATTTTCCTCATGTTTATCTCTTTACTGCACTTTATATATCTCTGCGTGGTTCAATCAGCCCCACCGCCGCCCTCTCCTTCTCCCTCAGCTCCCATTAGGATCATCTGGAGGAGGGCCCCTGCAATGAAACCTGCTCTTACTACTTTCTTGTAGCTGCAGCTCCGGTGACAGAATAAAGAGTAACAACAGCAATTACCAACACAAGACAAACACAGATAATGAGGGAAAACAGCAATTAAAGTAACACTGGTACCAAGGGCAGATATTCAGTTGTACTCAAGGGTGAAGATAAGCAATAAACTGAAGGTTTTCTCCAGGGCAGATACTGCAGGTAACACCAAAAATAGTTTTGTCATTAATGAAGGAAATAACCAGTCATTTTAGACAATTTTAGATTAAGAGGTGTAAGAGTTTTGTCTGCATATTGAAAGAATTTCCCTGTTATAGACACGTGAAGGGGATTCACAGGAGTCAAAGGGAGATGTTTGCCGGATTTTGTTTTTATTTTACAGAAATCAACATTTCATCTAGTTCCCAGTTGCATGCAGCATGAAACAAACACACATAAATGCATTTAATTTTTATAGAAGTCTTTTCCTCAGGATAATCTTGTATGCCTTAAGGCCTGTTCACACCGGGACGAATTTCGCCGGCGATTTTCGCCGACGTTTAACGCCTCGTGACTAAACAGAGGGCACCAACGAGAGTGTGCACACCGACGCGAAAAAACGCCACGCGTTAAAGCGTCAAAAAAAAAAAACGCCTCGGGTTCGTTTTTTTTTTTCGACGCGTCGCGTCGAAATCTACTCGACCAATGAGAATGGCGCTTTTGCTCACGTGTCTGGAGCTTCTGAAGTTACAGTAAAACACAACTTGGGGGCGCTCAAACACAAAACTGCCTTGCTGAGCACACATACCAGCGAAGAAGATAGACGCCAAGTAGCGTCTACACAGCCGCGAAGAAATAATGACGGACATTCTAAAATATCCCCGAACCAAGCACCAGTTGGAGCTACTGGTGCTTGAAATGTTCATGTTTTCTTTGTTTGATTCTGATAAGCGCGTAAATACTTGCTCTCTTCTTCTGAGTGAAAAGCGACTTTAAGAAGCGTAAAGTTGCGCAGCGCCACCTTGTGTACAGGAGTATTTCTGTTTACATTAAGCGCCATCTAATGTCAGGGAATGAAATTGCATGTTCACTCCACGTCAGCGAAAATCGCCTGGGTGTGAACACAAAAAACGTGGCGAAAAACGCTGGCGAATAACGCCTGGCGAATATTCGTCCCGGTGTGTACGGGCCTTTAGTCACATGCACTCACACAGGGGTTGACCCGTACAAGTGCTGCAGGCTTTTAGGTTGTCCGGACCCGTCGAAGGTCGTAGAACAGTGAGGTTGTATCTCAAAGGTAGCACAGGTGTGCCTTGCAGTTCCCTTGAGGCTCATGCGGCCACCTTAAGGGTTTCATTGTTGTGCGTCTGGTAAGTGTATTGTGAAAATTCATAAGGATGACGCAAGTTAGATGTGCTTATGGCGTACAGGCAATAAGGTATTAGTAAGATGGCGCCTTACTGACTGTGTGCAAATGCTGCATGCACTGGGCAGGCTTGTAGGACGCTGACACAAAAAGGCTCTGATAGTCTAATTTCCTAAATACTAACAGTCAGGCTGCATGTAAGGAGCGCAGACTTATCACATAAACAGCACTAACGGTCCCTGGTGCAATGTGCAGAATTTTGGGGTATTGAAAAAATGAAAAGTCCTGCTTCTCACCTACTTCACCTTTACTTTACTCTTGCGTGTTGTACAAATGTTTACGATAACCTGTTGTCCGCGGCACGCCATTGAAACAATATGCACAAACATTTTCGCTCTCACTGGGCTCACTGGGTGGTCTACTACTTTAATGTTTCCTTTTGCCCACCTGCGTGCCCCCGTACAGGTTTGCCCATTATTCGCCTTCAGACAGCCCATTTCCCCCTTAAGGGCAGTTGTAACTAAGGTCTTAGTTAGTGAATCCCTCAGAGTTTTTGACAGTTAATGTGTCCTTGGGCAAAACAACGTAATCCCATGTCTGTTATCCTTGCTCAAGTAATCTTAACCAGCTCAAAAAAGAAAATATACACGTATATATATATTTTCTTTTTTGAGCTGGTTAAAATTACTTGAGCAAGGATAACAGACATGGGATTAAGTATATATATATATATATATATATATATATATATATATATATATATATATATATATATATATATATATATATATATATATTAGTCATTTAATTTTTAGGAGTGTGTAGGATTCCTGAATTATGCCTTAAGCAAAAAATGTTGTTGAAAAAACATGTCACAAAAAAGAAAATCTGAGGGATGATGGAACATTTCAAGCTTGACGTTTAAGACAAAGGATTTTTAGATCACATTCTGAATTTAATATTTCCCTTAGATCTCTCCTTTCACTTCTCATGAAAAGTTTGGTTGCATCAGATCTTTTGAAGAAGTAGAGTGGTTAAAAAAACAAACCTGAACAGACCAGACACTGACAACTTGTGACCCACCTCATAACTATGATCTAGTCTCATGTTTAAGGTTTTGTAATAAAACATTCATCAGTATTATCACTATTTTGCTGCCTCTCATCAACTCACCTTTAACTAAATTAAATTCAGAAGTATCAGGAGGGGTGCAGAGGCCCTTTAAGGTGTGAACCTAAACCAGAAGAAGGAAGGGGAAAATAAGCAAAGTCCTTCTTATCAAGAGATTGATTAGGTGACATTCTCTATTAAAGCAGATGTTGTAGCTTGTTTGTCAGCAGCATGTGTTCAAACATCATCAGTGATTTCACTGATTCCTTTTATAATAACCGGAAGAATATGGTTGGTCACAAACAAGTCCACTTATCTGGGTTGTCAAGGATTACTTACTTAAATTTGGTGCAGAATATCACATTCTGATGTCTATTTTGTCACTTTTCTGAAATTTTTACCCAAGCAAATCCCAGTCGTCCTGTTAGCGAGCTAACATAAGGGGAAACCCTGAAGATTCCACTAAAAAAACTGAGACTGTTTGATACTCAGTAAACATTTCAGACTCCACAAACCCTTACTGGAATGCTAAATGTTGCCGTTCATGACAGGGTAATTAAAACTCAGCAAGTGTGGCTTACTTTCAAAGGAGCACTGTTCTCTAAGGCCTGTCTGGTTTGGAAAGTGTGAAAGATGCATGTTAAAGGTTCCAATGTCAGCTTTATAAAAAGCATGTGAAAGTTTTACGTCTTGATTTGATTACAGTACTGGGATACTTTTTGTATGATGTCTGCGTTCTGTGTTTCAGCAAATTAGCACCTATTTTGGAGCAATCAGTTGACCACCTTGAACAGCTGAGTTTTTCTGAATGAGGCCATAATGAAACAAGAGCTCATAAGTTTGAGTTTAGGTTTTTATTTTGAATTCTTGTAAAAATGACATAATTGAATTATGAAAAGCAGAAATCTTGAGGATGAGTGATGATATTGAACAATGTGATAATGAGTGATATTAAAGAGCAGCTGGAAAACGGCCCGGAAAGTTGATGATCAGGAGCAGAACCATGAACGCCGTGAGAATCTATCTCTGGGGTGTCACCATCAGCTGGTTCTGCTCCTGATCAGCAGCTTTCCGGGCCGTTTTCCAGAATGTGAAGGAGAAGGGGGTAGAAAAGGGTTTGCATAACAGCCTGACAAGTGGAGAGACGAACAATGAATTCAAAGAGAGAAAACTGACATTGATTGGATGGGAAGAATAAATAAGAGCCATGTCGCTATTTGACCAAAACAATAAGAAAAACAATGAATGTTTGCAATGACATCATTCTCCGACCTGTACGACTGGATAGCTTTAGTATTACTCACCAATCTTGTTGCACCCTTAATGTTAGGTTGGGGATGTAAGAGACTGTAAGCTAGTGGGAGAGAATGTAAACAAAAGAATGATGGGAAGGGGACGGACAACTCCGCATCAACAGTGCCGCCCACAACTCAAGTGAATTTCTATTGAACTTCTGCCACTCTGCAGAAACTATGTCCTAGAAAATGACATAGAAGACCATTGGGAACGTCTTTACAAACACAAGAGGTGATTGGAGAGGGTCTTTAAATTTAAAACCATTTCAACTATTCAAGCCAGAATTGTCAAATATCAACTGAACCAGAAAAACACTTGAATATTAACTTGTTTGTTTCAGAAATGTTTGAAGTTATCATTCTGTATTAATAGCCTCTGCAGATGCCAGCACCTCTTGTGTCAACAAGTTTCTATCAGATTGCAGCAGGAAGAGGTCCCCTAACAGCCATAGGCACAGTCTCCATCCTCACTCTCCCTGCACTTCTCAGATTTTCATCTTGGTGCACTCAGTAATGTGATCAATGCTATCTTGACTACTTACAAAGTGCTCAGGGTCAAACTGAGAATCTGAACAAAAGTAATGTTTATCTCACTCTGCTGTAGAGAGCAGGCTGATTCATCTGATACATCAACCTACAACACATTAAAATGCAAGCAGCACATTGTGCGCAGGTAGTAAATCGTGTTGATCAGTGCTCTTTTCAAAAACTTAAATTTTCTCCTCTCTAATGCATAAATGTTGGTAAAAAACTCTATTGTAAGCACGTGTGATATGTTTGCAAGATTCAAGCAACAGTGTCAGACAACAAAACAGAGATCTATTGGATATTTTTACATTTCATATGTAGTGTTGAAGGCATGCCATTTGGTCTGTGTGACATTTACATAACAATGATGCACTTTTACAGATTTTGTGTTCAAGATTGGTTTACCATGTAAAGACCCACTCCGATCATCTTTTGATATATTTTAAAAGCATTCCCAGTGGTATTTGGTTTTTAGCCCAAATAAATAAATCTGTGTCATTTTCTTGGACATATTTTCTGCAGAGCAGCAGGTTTTCATCATAAATTCACTTGAGTTGTGGGCGAGACTGTTGGCGCAGAGTAAGCCTGTCCCCTTTTCCCACATCTATCTGTTTACGTTCTCTCCTGCTAGCTTACAGCTCCATACAACCCCAACCTAATATGATGGGAGCAGCAAAATGGCAAATAATATTGGAGTTTTCCAGCTGTACAGTTTGGAGCCAGATGTCAGCTCAGACGAGGAAAGCAAAGACGTACATTGATCTATTTGTCTGCAAGTATGCATCAGAATGGAGTGGAGCAGGGAGCTTGTGGCCTGCAATTGAGGTCCTACATCTGCTCCAAGCTTTTTCCAATTGCATTTTTTCGTCTGCTTCTGATTCACGATTTGAATAAAGAAATACTCAGAAATGCAGTTGAAGCCTAATTTTCCTTATAAATATCCTCATTCGTGAGAAAAATTACACATAAACATGTTAAAAATACAAAAAAAAAACAGATTTTCATCGGAGTTGTTCTAAGGGATGCAAGAATTGTTCTTCAAAATAGCATTTTGCAGCAATGATTATCTCTAATTCTTTCAGTGCATGTTATCCCAGCATTACAAATTTATTTTGTGCTTCTAACGTTTTCTAATAATGGGAGGAACTCATGCGATTCCACCCGGGACTCGACCTTAAATTTTGCTAATGAAGGGAAGGCTTGTACCCATTACGCGGAAGAACTAGTGGATCAGGGACCTTCTTTTAAAGGAATAAATGATGCGGTTTTAGTCATTACAAACCTTCAGAGTTTGGATGACTCAGCAACTCTGGTTTAGTATTAGCAAAACAAGCTCTACAAATGTATAATGAAATGAGCAAGACAAAAGTGAAAAGAGGCTGAACTGCTAGTTGAACAAGTGCCTTTTACAATTGGAGGAGGGACATTTTTTGATGCTGTTTCCTGCGATTATTATATCACTGCTGATAAAATGTGTCATTGATTTGTTTACTCTGGGTATGTCCCTCTTGTCCTTGCAGCTTTTCGTCATCGACAATGGAGCGGACGACTGGCGAATAGCCATGACGATGGAGAGGGTTCTGCTGATTGCTCTGGAGCTGCTGGTGTCTGCAGTGCATCCAGTGCCAGGGGACTTTAAATTTCAGTGGCGGGCACGGCTGGCCTTCTCGTACGCGCCTTCGCAGGCCGAGGCGGACCTGGACATGGTGCTGAGTGTGCCCATGTTCCTGCGCCTTTACCTCATTGCCAGAGTCATGCTTCTACACAGCAAACTCTTCACCGACGCCTCCTCACGGAGTATAGGTGCCCTAAATAAGGTCAGCGAGGCTTCTGCTTCTGTAAAGCATCCATTCACCAGTCAAAGGCTTAGCTGGAGCAAAATGAGTGCTGTAAAGGTATTAAAGTCAAGGAGCCCATCTTCCTGCCTTCTCTCCATTTGTAGCTTAGAAAATATTTTCTGCTCTTGCTAGTCACCGTGTTACTCCATTAAAGAGCTAAGATGGAAGTTGCGACAAATCTTTGATTATATGACATGCAGTGGGAGCGTGAAATGAAAACAAGGGAATAAAATTGGAATATTCAAGAAGACTGCCAAGACGGTAATGATGTTCAACAATTAACATTTTTGTATGATCAGGATGCAGAGATGGCATGTAAACATGCCAACAGTGGGAAAGGAGATGAGCAGCACCACAGATGGGGCAGACTTTTGATGAGGGGTTTAGCAGTTTGGAAGAGTATTGGCGATGGCATTCCTCTGACCCCTCAGGCTCCAAGTGACAGGAAGAGGAGGTGAAGCTGCCATTAAAGTGCTGCTCTAAAATGACAACTCATTTATCATCTGGTTCACCCTTCCAGGGCTCAATCACCAAATGATCCATGTGCTAGAACCTGATGCTCTGCCTCTTTGTGACATTTGAGTTATGAGTAACAGCCACTGTGAAATAAGCTAATTAGTTAAAGACACTACATAACTTAATCTGAGTCAGAGGTCGAGATCTAGTATTGACACTAATCACAGTGAGAATCTTTGAGGACTCCCATGACCAGAAGGAACTACAAAGACTAATTGTTATAAGCAGGAAAAGTTTTTTTTTTTTTGTTTTAATAATCCTAAATCAGATTTACCTCTGATATTCAGTGGCCCTGAAATGCAAATCACATCAAATCATTCAATGTGAAAACATTAAAGATCACAACAACAATTTAAAAGAAAACAAATAATAATGAATACAAAGTGACTTTTCGCGTGTAATTTTCTAATTCGTACGGCCAGTACTGAACTTTTTACTTGCCTGCCCAGACCCGGAGGAAGGGTTAGGGTGACAGTTAAGTTATTACATGCGACCAACAACAATATTTAGCCTTGGACACACTTATGTGCGGGCAATGCAGCAATGTGCACCTTGGCTGCACGTATTCCAAATGGCCAAAATGAATTTCCATCTGTTCCTGTGCTTGGTCACATGTAGCATCAGCCAAAAACAAAACACAAATCCAAAAAAATTTAACATAACATTGAAAACATTTAATAAGAACAAAATAAATTTTGTTCTTCAAAATGAAATGTTAAAGAACAAAAAAATAAAATAAAATTTAAAAAACAGAAAAGGTAGGCATAATGGGACATCACTGATTGGATGATGATTGTCACAAAACAGGCAGACGGCTGGTTCTAATTGCAGCGGGTTTTATTAGCACAGCTAAAAGCCCACAAAGCTAAATCACGGTCAAGCAGGCAGAGGTCGATAACGAGCATGGGAGCATCGGAGCAGAAACAGGAGTAGTCAGGATCCAGGCGAGACACGGGGCAGGTAGCAGGCAAACAGAGTCAGAGACAAAACCGGTGAGGAAAGCAGAAGATCCTATCTGGCTATAACACTCAGTAATGCAGGCAGAGTGACACAAACAATACTTCACACTGAGCGAGGCTCAGTGCAGTGCTTAAGTATGCTGTGATTGATTTGGCAAATGAGAGTCAGGTGTGCAGCACTCAGAAACTGCACGGTGGGGTTGCTGGGAGATGTAGTGCAATTTTAACTCTCCACCGATGACCAGAGGGGGAGACAGAGCTCTGACATCTGACAATGTTCACCTATTCAACCGGAAGTCATTTGGCATAGAAAATCTTCTGATAGACAATATGGTTGTGTCAGAATTCCCTACTCACTATATAGTCCGGACTATATAGTACAAAGTGCGTTCGCCATTCTGTTGTGTTGTCCAAATCTACAATTCCAAAATTGAGTGCCCTAGAAATTTCCCAGAAGTCTCTGTGAAAAACCAGTGTGTATTGATGCTCACTAGATTGGCGAATAAAGACCACAATGCATTGCAAAAAAATGTATTTAAATGAAAATTTTTTAATAACCATCAACCTTTTTGTCTTCAGAAGACAGTGGATTCATATATGATCATCGCAAAATGCTCATTTCAATTAGATTTGAACTGCATAAAATCGATGACGTCATATTCGCCGTTTAAAAAAAAAGAAGACGTAATGAGCATGGTGTCCGAATTGCTTTTAAGATCCAGGGCACTACATAGTCCTGCACTATATAGTCTTTTAGGCTTGAGGCCGCAGCCCCTGCAAAAGCTGGGTGATTGTACAATCAGCTCTTCACCACAGTCTCCACCACAAAACATCCTTATTCTTTCCCTCTTCTTTAAAATTTTAACATTATTTTTATTTAAAAATCATCATCCAATCAAAACCTCCTATGCAGCTTCCATGGAGAACATCTACAACACTTCACAGGCAGTATTTAAGTAAATTAGATCATTTGACAATATTTTTCAGTTAATATGACCAAAAAAGCATCCTGTCATCATCAACCTCATCATGTCAACTGTGTTTTGTTAACATTGTGGTGGGCAATAGTGTTACAGATTGTGTTTTTTTCCCCTTGTGCCTTTAACTCTGCTGCCTGTCTCACATATTTGAGCATAAACTTTGCCACAGGCAACTTCAGTGTTGTCTCATTTTCTGTGAAGTGGTTGAGGACCAGAAATACATCTTTTTGCAGGACCTTTTGGATTATTTAACAGCAGCTTGAAAGAGGAGCCAAGCATAGGTCATGTGAGCCAAAGTAAAATTATGGATAAAATTGTTTGGATAGTTCGCAGCCAATCAAAAAGCTCTCCCACATCATCCCTGTTTGACAAAGTCCAGGCCAGTTTAGCTTTCAGTTGAGACTCCTTCCTTTTGGAAACAAATGAACAACAGTGAGAACTGAATTTGTTTGGAACTGTTCAACAACATACACAAGATAAAGGGTTATTTACATCTTAAATGATAGTTTGCTTCTGTGTGTTTTTGTTTCAGGTCCATTTTAACACACGGTTTGTAATGAAAACCCTCATGACCATTTGCCCTGGGACGGTGCTGCTGGTATTCAGCATCTCTCTTTGGATTATTGCTGCCTGGACCGTGCGTGTGTGTGAGAGGTGAGTGCATAAGAAAATCCATTCAAGTGTTTTGAGTTAAAAGGGTGAAGGCATGTTAGCCTTTGAATTTAACAAACTCTGGTTTGGGACTCTTTTACAAAAAAAGACGACAAGTTCTTTAGAAATGGAAAATCTGGTTAAAAAACGAATTAAAACTGCATTTCTGTATTCTACTTTATACAAGTAAAAAGATGTGAGACTAAGAGGAATGTACGGTAATCACAATTCCTATAACCTATACATAAAATCTGTATTCTTAATCCTCTCTGTGTAATATAAATTTAATTTAGAGGATCCACTACAAAAAAGTCCAACAAAAATACCAGAAAAGTTCTTTATTTGTGATGAAGGTAAACCAAACCTCCATATTTTGTTCCTGAGTTTCAAAAAACCTTCAAAGATCAAATTTTGCAGTTCCTCAAATAACCTGTAGAGCAGGGGTCTGCTACTAGGCTGTGGAGCCACGTGTGGTTCTATTAGCCACGTGCTGCTCTTTAATCCCTCCATTGTGGGTGTTTGGCTTTAAAAAAAGTGGTTTGGAAAAAAATAGTTTAGTAGTTATTTAAGACAGGATGTACTTTAATTTGAAATGTCTTGCTTAAAAAGTGAAATACTGGATCACTTAACAAAAGTTCTGCAATCTGTCAAGTTTAAAATTATTAGTTTAAATCAAATCAAATTTTTGAGTTGAGTTAACCATTATCTCACAATTTTAATTTGATACAGACGGATCAATTTAAATGTAACAATTCTTTTGTTAATTGATCCAAGTTTATGTTTGTTCAGTGAAAATAAATTGAAAAAGGCTTAATGGACACAAAAATTAAAATGAGCTTCGCAGCTCTCATTGGGTTTTGTTCAGTAAAAAACTGGCCCAAATGTTTTTTTTTTAGCGTCAAAGGTTGCAGACCCCTGCTCTGGAGGCTGGTTTCTAAAGGGAGCAAAATCCTATTACTCCCATACTGAAAAGGTCAATTTTCTTCAATAAAATTACCATCTTTTTCTAGTTTGATTTCCCTTTTTTATTATGTTGTTGTTCACCTTTCGGCTTACCCTGTTAGGGGTCTCCAGAGCGAATCAGCTTCCACTGATTCGCACTTCTGGTTCGGCAGAGATTTTTCACGCCGGATGCTCTTCCTGTGGTCATTGTGTTAATCAGGGGATGGTGGAGGAGTAATTTCTGTCTTAGTGGATCCCAAATATGTGAGATAATTTCTCAAGTTGTTTATAGAAAATCCTAGGACATTATTGTAAATTAATCCCTTGTAAACAGATTTGCTCATTGCTGCTCACAGCTCTAGAGTGAAAAACTAGTGGTGGAATTAACTAATGTGGAAAAATATTTGTTTAAGTGATAAATTGCAGTTATTCTTTTGTATTTTTCCTTTTTTTCACTAATGCAGAAGTAAAAGTGACTTTAAAAAATGCAAAATATCTTCCGATTTTCATAGAATTTGCAGTTAAAATTAACTCTGTATCTCTCCATCTGATATAAATAAGTCAGTGATTGTTTTTGCACATAAATTTAACACTAAAAGGAATTGAATGTAAATGCGACAATAACCAAACCACACATGCAGCTGTGCAGGGTGGTCAGGTTTCTTAAAGCCATGCGTTGGTTTTCCCTTCAATAGGAGGGAGATGCTGCACTCAGCCTGGAAGTTGAGGAGTTTTCATTTTTGTGGCTTGCCGTCTGCCCACTACACTTACTGCTCTACACACTTCCTCGTTCTGTCTGGACCCGTTCTCACATACACAAACACACAAAACACCGAGTCATACACACACCTGCTGTGCTCTGCTCTCTTCTCTTCACTCCTTCTCAACTCATAGCTGGCTTGACTCTTAAAAAAAGCCATGCTGCTCCTGTAATATGTTACATTACGACTTCAGCTGTCACAGCAGACGGGATTTCACCAAATAAGGCTCTGAAACATTTTTAAGATAAATGTTAAGACACTGAAAATGAGATATTATTTCTTGTATTTCATATTCAAAGACTGATCATTCATTTTTAGAGTTACTTTATCTTTTTATACGATGTGAAATGAATGATTTAGGGATTCTTTTTTCAGATAGGAGATAAAAGGTTATGGGCTGGCTGTTGAAAAGCATTTCTTTGACTTTCTAAATCCGATTTTTAAATTATCATGAGAAAAGATGAAAGAGTTTCATGCAGGGCTTTAAAAAAAAGATCTGAAGTTCAGTGGCATGGTATAAAACCCACATTCAATGTATCTGCTGCAAACATTATAGGCAAAATTCCTTAGCTATTTTGTTGAAAAAGCTGCAGCTGGTTTGATTGCCAGGGCAACTGTTGTAAGTGAGCCAGAAATGGTAGGGTAGGAGAAATTGTGATGAATTATGTTCCATATCAGACAAAAATTGCAGGACTCATCTTTTAGTCATGACACCCATATTTGCAGACGAACCCAGGCCAGCCATGTTTTCCCTTATTATGAAATCGTTTTCTGTTGGCTGACTTTATCCGTTTCTCCCCAGGTATCACGATGCACAGGATGTGACCAGCAACTTCCTGGGAGCCATGTGGCTTATCTCAATCACTTTTCTATCTATTGGATATGGAGACATGGTTCCACATACCTACTGTGGCAAAGGAGTTTGTTTGCTAACAGGCATTATGGTCAGTACATTTCCTGTCCTTCCTCTTTCTGCCTTCGTTTCACCCTCCCTGAGGCAGTGTCCTTGTTCTGTTCAAAGGTCAACAGATTAGAGTTGATGCTGTCATTTGTGAGCGAGAGGGGAAAAAAATCTGCCTGCGTAACGTGGGCAATCCTCTCTGAATTAGCCTACATCTGTGCTTGTGTGTTTTGGGTACGTAGGCGTGCAAACAAGAGCATGTTAGGGCTCTGAGTGTATTTCAGTGTGTGTTATTCCCTCGTCTGTCCTTGTTGCATAATGAAGGTCCTACCTTTCAATGTGCCATGTCCTCCCACTCTCGCCTTCTCAATTTGTCGGTCCTTTTTTTCTTTCTCTTTTTCCTTACTCTCACATTTTATCAAATTCTTTCTGTTCCTCCATCTTTTCCTTCTCTCTGTCTGTCTCCCGTTTCCCTGAGGCCACGCATTTATTTCTATCCGCCATCCATCTGCTAGTGTGAGTGTTTAAGCCACTGAATTTTTCTGCTTTCTTTACAATGCAAAGGGTTCTCTCCTTCCCCAAAAATTGTTTTTTCATCTAATATCTGCCCTCAGCTTTTAGTCTGTTTTACATCTATGTTCCCATACCCTTTTCTTTCATTCAGAGTTATTTGAAGACCCGCTCCAACGTTTTTGGTGTTTTTAACAAGTCACTTTTCTGATTATGGAGGACACATATAAAGAAAATTAGGCTCATATTTGCATTTTTAGTTGTTCCTTTATTCAAATCTTTGTGAACCAGGAGCAGGCGAAAAAAATGCAATTTAGAAAAGATTTCATTTGTGATGTAGAGAATACGCTGAGAGGGCCACAAGGTCCCTGCTCCACTCCATTCCAATGCACATTTTTGTTGCACTGGTAATGTTAGGCTGGGGTTGTGTGGAGCTGTCAACTAGCAGGAGAGAACATATGGATGACAGGAAGTAGAGGTGGGATTACTCTGCGACAACAGTCCCTCCTGCAACTCAGAGGCGAATTTCTGATGAACTCCTGCCGCTCTGCAGAAACTATGTCCTAGAATGCAACACTTTTCTTTTTTATTCGAGCAAAAAAATGCATAATCATAAATAAAAGACCACTGGGAATGTTTTTTTTACCATTGATTAAAAAATGATGAGAGTGGGACTTTGAAAATGCAAGAAAGTAGTTCAGCTAAATGTCACACAACCTCAGAATTAAACGTGTCTGTGACTGTGCCAGCTTTTTCTTCATGTTTTTACAATCAAAATGAAAAGATTGGAGCTCCATAATGTCATGCTGTCTTGGAATCCCAGTCTCACTCGATGTGGCTCATGTGTGAAGATGCCACAAGGGAGAAAAGTGAGAGGGTAAAATATTTAAAGAGAAAACAAAGGTTTGCAACTGTTCAAGTAATGCTATACTGACTTTATTTTCATTTTTTGCAACTCTTTGACTCAAGGTTACTTTGTTCCATTTTTTACATTCCTTGCAAAAAACAACTTACTTGCTTGGATAAAGGTGACTTTTTTTATAAATGAAGTCAAATAAAAAAAAAAGGGGAATTCAAAAGAAATACTGTCATTCGTCCGTTTACTGTTGCCTCAGCAACCATTGATTTTACATCAGTCCTGTATATTTTTATGTTTGAAGAAACTATTTGAACGGTATGCATTTTAGGCAGATGAAAAACTTGTTGCAAAGATTTTCTTAAAGTCTACTAAATATCCTAAATATAAAAAATCTGAAATTTTGCTAAATGTTCCTTTTGAATTAAACCAGAAAAAAACGGTTTAGGCTGCATAAGTGTTCGTGCACACCATTGTAGTGTTACATGCATACAACATGTGTGTTAGCAGATAAAAAACGCAGATGGATTGTTCACTGGAAATGTCATATTCTCATTTATGTTTCCAACCCTTCACAATTAGATGTACATTTCTAGGCATTTTTGGATCAAGAAAGTAAAATTGAAAACATTTTTTGCAACTATAGACTCAATGTTATAACTGCTCTACAAGAAAATCTGCTTTGCACAATTGTTTGCATTTAAAAAAATGCATGCATACATTCCAAAGGACCGTGCTAAAAACTATTCACATGCAGCAAAAATCTAGACATGTTATTCTTTTTTAGTACTTTGATAAAATGCCAGATTACATTTACAAAAGGTTTTTAAAAAAACTACATGGTGTGCTGCTAAGCTACAGTAAGGTAGTGCGATAATTGATGTTAAATTACAAGTGGACGAGGTGCGGCTCGTAATGTGTTCAAAAATGTTAATTTGTGATTGAGGTTAAAACCGAGAAATACTTGTCCTCTTTTTAATAAAGAAAAAAACACTGTGAATGCAAGTAAACATGAAAAATGAACTTCTGCATGGTTATGGTCAGCCTCATAACCACTAATGTGGTTACGAGTCAAATCACTTCCTCATTTATTAATTCTGTTCAGTGTAAGCTCCGCTGGCCACGGCATGTTTTGCATGCTGCACGGTTTCAGATCAATCTAGGTCAAAGGAGCCTTTAGTAGGCAGTAAAAGCAGAATTCAAAGGACAGCATGCTTTAAATGTTAAAAAAATAGCTCAAATCCAAAAATGCAGAGACACAAGATTGTCAGCACCACTTCTGGACAAAACAATTTGCCACAACTCATTTGTTTGTTCGTCACCTGATGGGGTGTCACACCTATATGTGTGGTACATACAATAAATGGATTCTCGTCCTTTAGTGAGCTGTGGTAAGGCCGACTAAATGACGACCTAAAGACAATCCTGCAGCTATGCTAAACTCTGCATACAAAGGTGCAAACCGATAATGCCATCTCTGCATTTTTCTGCCATTGTCGTCACATAATTCCTCTTAATAGGGTCGTCCAGCTGCTGCCCTCAGCTTAGCGTTTGAGGCTTTTCTTTAAAAACATCTTTTCAGCACCTCTTTAAGCAATGTAATCAAACTGAGGGTAGAGGTCAGTGCAGCACAAATTGGTTAGGGGTTTTGATCTATCACAATAGAGATAGGATTCTGTTTTATAGTTGTTAAGCCCTCATAAATTACATTTTAAGATAAATACGAAAAAAAAAGAAAGGGAACATGAATAGACATTTTTCCTGTGCTGCAATTTCAAACCTTTTAAAAACGTCCACATTCTTGTTCTAAGTCTGAATTTATGTGCACAAAAAATATGCTTAAAAAGTATTTAAAGACCCACTCCAATCATCTTTAGATCTATTGTAAAAGCGTTTCCAGTGGGCTTTTAATAACGATTATGCCGTTTTTCGCAAAAATCTAAAAACACGTCGTTTTTTTAGGACATACATGCAGCTTCTGCAGAGCGTCAGTTGTTCATCAGAAATTTGCCTATGAGTTGTGGGCAGGACTGTTGGCGCAGAGTAAGCCCGCCCGCATTTCTGTTTGTCAATGTGTTAACACCCTCTCCTGCTGACTTACAGCTCCTCACACCCCCAACCTAACATTACAGTACAACAGAAATGGCAATATTAGCATCAGAATGGAGCAGAGAAGGGTGCTTGTGACTTGCCGATTGTAGCTTCTACATCAAAACTACAAGCTTTTTCAAATAGCATTTTTTCGTCGGCTCTTGATTCACAATTTGCACTTTTTAGCTTAATTTTCTTTACATAGGTCCTCCATCTTTAGAGAAATGCTACAAGAACATGTTAAAAACACTAAAAACACAATTTTCATAGAAGTGGGTCTTTTAGAGGCACACATTCTTTGAAAAAGCAATTTAATTATGATTTGATTTAAATAGAAAAAATCTCAAAGGAACTTTCTTTTATTTTTTTAATGATTTTTTTGTAATTGTTTCTTTTGATGTGCAATAAATGATTGATGTGTATTCCCAACCCTATATCTACCAAAATCTCACTGTCCATTCTCTCACCTGCTTTTCTCTCTGTGTGGTCCAGTAAATGTGAGGATAAACACACTTTCAAAGACACACGCAACCTTTTATTCACCTGTTGAATCATCCAATGGAAGTTCAAGAAAGAGTACAACTCTTCCTGTAAAGTGCTCACATACACCCCCGCCCACACACACTCACAAAAACACACGTAGACAGACATAAAACAAGGGGTGGATACAGATTATCTCAAACCCATTTCAACAGACTGCATCCCCCACACAACACCGGCGCAGAACCTGACACACACACACACTCACTCAAGACTCCCACACACCCTCTCCTTTCCTGCCACACGCACAAACATGCTCTCCTCAGAGTGGTCAGGGTTGTTTTTTTTTATTTTTATGCTCGTCATGCTGTTAGTGGGCATAGGGGTAGACAGTAAAAGATGCGTCTTCTACCTGTGAGAGACAAGATGCAGCAGTTTGGAAAACAGCGTGGAGGGGACTTTAGGGAGTGAGAAGGGGGCCGCTAGGATGACAGGTTGAGGCAGAAAACATGATGTGACTTTTTTTGTGCTTCATTGAGAATTACTGTAATGAGTTTTCTATATAAGAATATCTCACTGATGTTACTATGACAACATGTGAAGGGCCAACAATATTGGAATATACCACTGTCCTGAAGCCTACTGGGGGTGTTTCAGGTGTTGTTCTGCGCGTGTGGGTGTGTATTGTTGCCAATGGGTGGATGGTGGAACAGTAGAGTGCTATCAAAAGCTGTTAACACAGCTTTTATCCTTTATAGCTCTCTAGCCAAAATTGAGTCATGGTGGATAATGTGTTGTGCAGTTATCAGCAAAACATAAAATCTGAAAAAGTGGACCTCATGATTGTGTTTATTAAAGATTGTGCTAGAGGATCGTTTTTTTATTGGTAAATATCTATTAATAGTTGCCAGTACTTTAATAAAAGACTAATAAAACGGCCTATGTGTTCACCATCCATGCTCTGCAATGATATATGTGTCCTCTTCAAAAACAAATTCCATGAAAAATTTGTTTTAACATTTTTCCATCTCATGTTTTCTTTCTGTATTTACTAAAGCTTAAGTTTCAAAATTGGTAATCCCAATATTAATATATTTTTAGCAGAGCGAGTTTATATACACTTAAAAAATAAGGTAAAAAAGGAATGCTCAAATGTCTGTAAGACCAGGATGCACAGTGTGATTTCTAGGAATCAAAAATACTGAGGGGCCATTTTAAAGCCCTCCTTTACCTTTAGTATATGTCCAAAAAAGGATTAAATATTTTAAAGATCAATGTTTTTGTATAAGATTTATACATTTACGGTCAAATTCAAGTCTTCATTTATGAAAGGAAAGAAACAGTATATAGCTGTGTTTTCATTGACTATGAAATTGCACAAATTGGATTTGCAATAATAAATTTGCCTAATGGAAACACCACAATTTCGGAAAAAAAAAAGTTTTGGTGCTTGGAGGAGGTGTTTTAGAGGCATATCAAATTTGACATATTTAGCAAAACTGCAAAGGAGACACTTTTTTCAAATCAAAGAGTTATGTGACCAATAACTCTGCCCAGGTAGCCAGTAGATAGCGATGGCAATGCACTTACTGGTAGGAACTGGGTGCCTTGGGCACAGCAGGCACCACAAGAGGTCCCACATCATCACACAATTCATCAAAAGTTGAGCGTGCCATGCAGAATTTTTGGATCTACAGCTCCTCTGTAAAATGACCAACCAAAATTTCCCGAAATCGCTTCATCCGTAGCTGCTCCCACGTGTAAGAAGCTTGCCGCTCCATGGCCTGAATAAAACATTGATATCTCCCTTGATAGAAGATGATGAACCCTTGGTGCCGTGGCAGAAATTAAATTTAGCTGCTCTAGTATTGTTCACATCTGACGCCATGTTTTTGAATGACTTATCACGTGAGTTGGTTTGTGTTAATCGCATAATTATGATTTTAATGAAACTGTTTGTTATAAAATTTTGCGGACATGAGTAATGGAAATGCAGCTATTGAGGTTTTATGCCTAAATGTGTAAAATAAAGACACTTCCCTTAATTTAGTTTAAAATATAAGAAAGAAAACCTGCAAAAACAGAAGTTAGGCTAAGTAATTAGTGTGAACTTATCTAGTGCCTGTGAACACACACGCTGATTGCGGCTCCATTGCCATGCATGCTGGCAACCTGTGATCACCAGAAGTAATGTTGGGCTTAGTGTCTTACCCAAGTACACTTTGAAACACGGGCAGGCTGGGCAGAAAGTGAACCTGTGATCCTCTGATCAGTGTTGGCTCCTCATCCGCTTCACCACAGCCACACACAACTTTAAGAAAAGGTTTATGGAAAAAATGTCACTTCTAAAGATGTGTAGAAATATTGATAGTATATTTTATAAAGTTTATTAATAACTGTCTATGCATAAATTAGCACAAATAATATACTTAAAAGGAGTTTAAAGTTCTACTTAGAATCGAATTATCATAAAACAAAAAAGGGGAATAATTAAAAGCATAATCTGTATTAACACAGATGGGATATGTAGACTTTATTCTAAATATGTTGGCATATTAACACTGTTAGTGACAACTAGGATTAGAAAAGGCATGGAAGGATTGATAGTATTCTGGCCACACCAGTTAATATTTAAATCTAAGCAAAAAGAAATATGGAAAACAGAAATATTGCTTATTTTAGAGTTTTTTTTTTTAGATTAGTAGTATATTCCAAAAATTGCCTACATGCACTGAAATGTTGCAGATTGTATACAGCAAAGATTATTTAAAAAGTCAGTGGTTTTGACTAGTTTTTTTCGCAAAGCATGTTTGCTGTATTTCCAATGTTTTTAACACTTCCAGATTCATTTCCAGCACAAGAATCACAGCTGAGCAAATCGTGGTACAACGCTGAGCTGCATCATCTCAATATAGCGCTAATGAGTTTGTGAACTGTAGCCAGTTCTTTGCTCTTTTCATTTAAAGCTTGTGCCAATGTACAGTATACTAAAGTCCCACTCTGATCATCTTTTGATCTGTTGTAAAAGTGTTCCTAGTGGTCTTTTAATTATGATTATGCCATTTTTAGACAAAATCCAAAAACATGTGTCGTTTTATAGGACATATTTTATGCAGACAGCAGGAGTTAATTAGCGCTGAGGGCTGGACTGTTGGCATGGAAAAAGCCCACCCCCATTTCCCATTATCCCTTTGTCCATAACCATGGAGCTTGTGTCCCCCCTAAACCTATGTCACTGCTACAAGCTTTTTCAAACTACATTTTTTGTCTGCTCCTGATTCACAACGATTTGAATAAAGAAATACTCAGAATTGCAAATAAAAGCCTAGTTTTCTTAATGATGTCCTTTATCGTGAAAAAAAACGTTACAAGAACATGTTAAAAACACCAAAAACACCATTTTCATTCTTTAAATAATCTTGTCTATAATCTATCAGATGAAGATTCATTAAATTTAATATTTTTTTGCACAGGGAAGTACCACTCAATATTTTTGAATGACATTGCAGCTCAGGTTACAGTTAACATTAGAAAATGATTGAAAGTGTTTGGTACATAAAAACTTTGTCTTCCAGTCAGCACAAGTCTTCTCATGTTCAAACACAAGTGAAAGCTTGATTTGTTTGTTGCTGGAATGGACAGGACAGCTGCAGCCAGCCTGGAGTGGAGATGTGTAACAGTAATCCTTCCGAAAGGCAAGGTCATCTCCCTAGCACTTGCTTAAATGGCTCACTGGTGATTATGGAGACTGGATAGCTCCCTAAAGGACGACATACCTTCACAGGATTTTTGTCTGGTTGTACTCACAACGCTCGTAAAAACACAGAGGGGATAAATCTTCCAAGTTACCTGAAATTACTTTTGTTCTGTATTAACTTGTGTGCTCCATTTATAGGCTTTAACCACCACTGTTTTTGAAATAATTGTTTTGTAAAACATTTTAGAGTTTGGTAACAGGTGAGTGACTGTGAAACTGCAAGAAACGGTGAACATGATAGGAGTTGAGGCAACCACAAAGTGATACCATCACAAAACGTATATCTGTTTTCCTCCAACAAGACCCATCATTCACAGAACTACAATATCACACGGAAGAGTAGTGATCGTGACCATAAAACCCACTATAAAATGTTCAATGGGGAAACACATTAGGTGTCAAAAGGGGGTCATTTTTCATCAGGTACCTTCTCTCCTCCTGCCGGCTTTTAGTAGGATAGCAGGTCAGGAGCATTTTTGCCTTTTCTATAGTTCAGAGACCCAAATCTATCATGTTGCTTTGATGTATTTTTCCTGCCTTCTATTTCCTATAGCTTTAAAGTATCTATAATATAATCTTTATATTATGTAATTCATAGGTTGAATAGAGCAGTTGCATTTCAAATGTTTTTTGCTTTCTTTCCGCCTGTGGGTGCTTGCATTGTGTATGTTCTATGGAGGAACTGCATTTGGAGTTGAGCATCCTCCTCCCTTTCTTTCCCCTGGTGGGGTCAGCTGTGTGAACAGAAGTGTTTGATAGTCCTTCCATCAAAAAGTTCTGTGGTTTGACTTCCAGCTCTGCCACGCATCAAGGCATGTGTCAAGAAGACAGTGCATGCCCTTAATGGTCCCACAAATAACATGGGTTTGAGCAAAAAGAAATGCATGAGTCTTTATGGGAGGAAACACTTAACAGAAAACACAAGATACAGTTAAAATATGCTGTATTTGTGTGAATTATTCACAGCTGCTGTGCTACCCTGGCTTGTTTTGCTTGAAGCAAAAGTTTGCAACGTTTTGTGTGTGTGTGTGTGTGTGCGTGTGTGGGTGTGTGTGTGTGTGTGTGTGTTTGAAATATGCAGAAACTTCACAGACGAAGGATTCCCCCCCTGTTCTGACAGCTAGGACGACTACTGCGCTGTAGTTAGGAAGCAGGGGAAACACCCAGGCAGGCATATAAAACAAATCATAACAGCACAGTTCTCATCCACTGTGTCAGTCTGTGGAAACAGGCAACCCTGGCTGCAATCAAATGCATGCATAAAAACTGTCAAACACACCGGCACACGCACTTCTAAAACACAATCAGTTCTGACGAACCAAACGCTTCCCTGCTGTTCAAACCCACACAGGCACACCGTGACCGCGCACATGTCTGCACAAACTGTACTACTCGTTCATTGAGGCCTTCTTTTTCCTCAAGCACAGACGTGTATGAATGCTCTGAGGGTTTTCCCTTTGGCTCCCATCATGTTTTATTCATATTTTTTATGAACACAAATAGAGTGGATGAGTGTATAGACGTGGGCATTAATGCCCATTTGTACGTTGCATCCCACTGAACCCAGCCAAACTTATTTTTGGCACATCCATCTTCCCTTTTAAGAGTGTGCACACTGGACTGTTGGCTCTGTCCTACACATTTCAGGAATGCTGCATGTTCCCTCAAGCGCCAACTTCTTTATTTATCCTCTATCTGTTTCTCTACCTCTGTGGGTAAGCATTCACAAGCATGAAGGGAGACACGTGCACTTTCATTAAACACTCTTAATCTTAATTTATTGCCTATCAGGAGATATGTGACCTCATTAACATTGCCTGCTTCCTCATCTTTCTCTTCTCCTGTTTGCATGCACACACCCTTGCCTCCTGCATTCATCGCTGCCTCCTTCCTTCCCTATTTATGTGTATTCATGGCTCTTCGCTGGCTTTATCTTCTCTTCCCTTCTCCCTTTCTTTTCTCTAGGTGCCTGCCCCTTCAGAGGAACCTGTGAGCACTCAGCAGCCCTGTTCAAAAACAGTCTAATCTGAAAGTTAATTAAGTCTTTCTCCCTTCTTGTGTTCCTGCTTCTCTTTTCCTCTCGAGCATGTCTTTCTGGTTGAGGGACTGCTGTCACTCTCTCCCAAATGAATTTGCCGTGTGTCCCGTGTGGGTTGAGCTGGAGTGGAAACAAACTGGTCCGTGTTCTACACTTTTAAATTTTCAGCAGGCCTCAAGTCTCCTGTGTGAGGAGAAAACTGACACATGTAATTCAGATTGACAGCATGTAATTAAATGAGAGTATTTGGTGTCAATCTTTGGATTTCTTTAAATCTAGAAGGGGAAGGGGCACATTTTTCAGCTACATATAGAGGCTATACATCTCACAACAGATGGATTGTAAGTGAAAATAGACTTGGCTTCCCTCAAAATATGAAGAATTGTGGATCTGGAACAGAGCCGTGCCTCCTAATCCTTTCGTCTCCCCCATTCACATCTCCTTCTGTCATTTCGCTCTCATCCTCATTTTTTTTTCCTCCTTGCTTTACTCAATCATCTGAGCAAATTCCAAATCCAAAAGCCAATGATTTCCTTCATCTGCTCTGTCTGACTCTGAATGACTGATTCCGTTTTTCTGCCTCCCTTCTCTGTCCCAGGGTGCAGGCTGTACAGCTCTGGTGGTTGCCGTGGTAGCCAGGAAGCTGGAGCTGACCAAGGCTGAGAAGCATGTGCACAACTTCATGATGGACACACAACTCACCAAAAGGGTTTGTAGGCTTTGCGCTGTCTGTGATGTGATGAGTGTTGCACAACGGCAGAATTTTTTGTCGTTTTGTTTGGCGCTCTGATTTACCAGAAGGTGGTCTTTTTGACCACTTTCTGTGAAGCAACTCCCCTCCCTTTTATTTTGACAAAGTACCACATTATTTGAGTGAGTGGACGCAATAAAAGGTCATCTCTATCCGGCTTTTTCTTTACTCTTTTTTCGCTTACCATCTCTCTTCTTACCATATCCGATCTTTTTCCTCCCACATGGCCGTCCCTCCGCCCTCCCCTTTTTCCTTTGACATTTGTCTCTCCTACAGTAAATCCTTTTCTCTCCCTCCCCACCACCCTCTGTCCTCTTCTTTTCTTATCCCCTCCCTGACTCGCCTCCTCCATCTCTCACTCCCTCCGTCCTCCACTCCTTTTCAATTTTTCATACAGCTGAAAGACCCAAGTCTTAAAAATAGCTCCCATATCAAATATGTAGGGTACATTATGGCAGCAGGGTTATCTGGGTGACTGAGTAGGGTTGGGTGATCAATACTTTGCCCGTGGGTAAAATATTGACAAAGGCATTGAACTCACTTTGTGTCTATGAAGCTGAACTCTTGTTGCACCTTCCTACCATTCCTGCTGAAAATGACCCAAACAAAACTTATGTATGTATTGTATATGTATAGCCCAAAATCACAACAGTCGTCTCAATGGGTTTCGTACAGGTAATTATAAAGTAAACATAAAATCATAAGGATCATGAACACAAAGAATTCAATAGGAAAAAATAAACTGAACTAACTGAACAGACTAAAATGGACATCCCTGCCCTTAGACCCTCCTTCACTGTAAGGACAAACTTGTATTTAAAAGATTGCTGACTCTTTAATGATTTTTAAAATCACAATTGGAATTTCTTTCTTTCTAAGCAGCCATTTATCAGTGCTGGAAGAATCTGTATTACCTCTCAGGCGTGAAACATGGTCGCTCAATCACATGTATGTAAATCCAACAGAAGTCATTATATTTGACTGAAGGGAGGAACATTAGACTTACATTACATTGCACCTCAGCTAATCACTTTGTTGGTCATTTCTTTGGAGGAAACCTTTTTCACATCCTGTTTTGGTAACTATTAGAAAGCAGTAACCTCGGCTTGATGTTCTCTACATTCCTACATGTTAAATAGAGTTTAGTGTTGTACGTTTTTGACAAGTATATTTTATTTTTAGCTTTTTTGTCAACCACACCTTTTTTTAAGCTAAAGAAGGCATTTCTATTGTGTAGTTATTTAAAACCGATTATTTCTTTTTATTTTGACGATTTAGTAGGAAAAAACTGTCCTTTCAGTTCAGGTTATGTCCACTAAAGCTTCTCAAGTTTAATTAACGTTAACCTCATAACAAGATGTCTAACTAATTTGAATTCAGTTTAATCAAATTATTTTAATCAAAATTAAATTGAATTACATTAATTAGATTGAATGTACGATTCAATCTAATTAATGTCTAATTAATGTAGGTGGCCCTAAAACTCCGTCGTATGAATGAGACTGAATTGAAATCAGGGAAAATTATGTTTAATTACTTGAAGCCTATTTTAAGTTTTAGCTGTCATGCTTTTTTTGTCCTGACTTTTTCGTGAAATTAGGAAAAGAGCATGATGTAGTTATGTCATATCCTGGCAGGATGAGATGAGAAATCCTTGGGCGTATTTAGAACTGGACAGAGCAGCTGTGACGTCACCCAAAAGAAATGCCTTACTTCCAGCTCCTGTGAAACAAAGCCAATTCAGTCACAATTTTTTTTGTGATACTGGCGCCACCATTTGGAGCCAGACAACAGTGATTGGTCCAAGTAGTCTGAGTCAACGTTTCCAGGGCAACTACTGTCACCAATCGGGGGTAAGCTTGTTTGAATTCCACCCCCCTTCCACTGAAACCGGATGCAGGGGAATCTGACAAATAAACATTGAGGTGGGGGCCAGCAGGCACCACATGCTTTAATTGAAGCATCAGATTGGTCCATTCATTACTTGAATAACTTTGAAATGAAAAAATATCATTTAAAAATTGTAATCAGCAAAATTATGTTTAGAAGAAGGTTGTAGAGCAAGAGTGGTTATTCTGAAAAACATAAGTCAGGGTTAATGGCCGACGAAGTGTGCGTTATTACTTTTTAACGCACGCCGTGGAAGCCTGAACCGGTTGCTTCCGCGAAGTGCGTTTAAAAAGTAATAACGCACACTTCGAAGGCCATTAACCCGCTTATACCATGGTCACTTACAAAAGCAAAACATTGTAACCAGTTTTTAGTCCTTAATTCTTGTTTTTTTTTCTGCCGCGGCACACTGGTTGAAAAACACTGGAATAAAGCATCAGTTCAAAGTTCATCTCTTACCGCTTGTTTTTGTCCAAATGATGAAGCAAAAGGTTGTTTTAAAGAAGCCGGCGCAGTGATACAAAACATTTAAGCTAGGTGACCGGAACTTCTTTTTTCACCGTGCGGTTATCAGGTTTTAATGCACACCCAGCAGCCAATCAGAAACGAGTATTCAACCGGACCATGGTATATTGGCTGATTAATAGCTGTTTGTTTCTCAGTAGAAGTCTATCTGATTTTGGCTTCTTGGAACGAGTGGATACTTCCTCTTTTGAACATGAGGGGAGAGGGGTCACTCTGTCCAGTACTATATACAGTCAATGTCAGAAAGCAGTGGCTCTTAGAATCAAATTTTTGACACAAACAGGGTTTTTTTTAGTTAGTTTTTTTAAATATATATATATATATATATATATATATATATATTGCTTTATATTATTTTACTAATACTGTAGGTCAAGTGAATATTTTCCTCAACTGGCTGTTTTGTCTTCTAGAGTTTATGTTTTTACATAATTAGGGGCATGTCTTCTTGATTGGCAGGTGGGTGGACCAGTGGGTGGACTCAGCAGTCATACTTTGTCCTGCCCACATGCTCATTTTTAGATTGTTGTTGAGCTGAGAGACATAAACTCCAGTCGGGTTTTATTTTTTCTCTTCATATCCTTTTATGGACATCATATTTTTTTTCATGATGTGTCTATGGTTTCAACCAAACACTTTTTGACAAACAGCATTGATGGAAGAGGCCAGAGATCGTACCACACAGCCTCTATTTGACAAATAACCCTTGTATGTTCTGAACCAGGCGGCTCTTGACAAAATGTTTAGACATAAAACAAAGACAGAATCTGCTCTTCACACAATCTTAACAAAGCTTCTCATTAATTCTGTGAAATGTCATGTATCAGTTTCATATAACACAGTTCAGTGCACTCCTTGGTGAGAGATCCACCGAAAGGTTTACTTTCTGTGCAGCTGTAATTATCTGTCCTTCCATCACTCACAAGGCAGAGAATGAAGCTGTTGCGCTCTCATTGTTAAACATGGACAGAGCCATTCGTCATTAAAAGGGAACACAATCAGTTAGAGCATTGTAATGAATAATACAACAATAGATTCTACATCCTGCCATCATCAAATGTATGTACACACACACGCACTCGCAGATGGGAAAGCACACACAGGGACTTTCTGTTCAATGGAACAGCTCCTCATTTCCTTTGAAGGATTAACAAGAATGTCATTTAAATGTCAAAGACGGATACGCTCAGCTGATCTTAACATGGCTGTTGTGTAATGAGTCTTGGGTGTGGTTGTGTACAAGTACTGAAATGGCAGCAAGCCATTTTCTTAGACATTTACCTACTAAGGAAATCACTGCAATATAGAGCCTGAAACGTCAAAATTGTTTTCTTTTTTCTTTTATTTTAAATTTTTACTGTAAATCCTAAAATCTTGTCTGGACTGAAATCTGATCAGAAAGGATGATTCGCCATTCAAACTCCAGTGTGTAGGGTTAATTTTCATTCAGTGCTCTGTGAAGCAAAGTCACTCTCTTTGATAGGATTAAAACAATGTTAATTAAATAAGGGCTAATGCAGTCTGCGAGGCTGTGAGGTGTGAAGTGCTCATGTTTGATTATGAGGCTAGTTTTCTTGTCGGTGAGTGTTTAAGATGCAGTTAAAAGCCTGGCACTGAGCCTAAAGCTGTTTTTGGTATCTCCGGACGCTGCTGAAAATCCATCTGCTCAGAGCATCATCCTAGACATCCACAGATCTTGATCCACGTTGGAAGAAAAAAAACTGAACTTGAACTACTTTTGACATGTAAGCGACTAACCGACTGACTGAATCTGCCTGGGATTGCATATCCCCTTAAAGTCCCACTCCAATCATCTTTTGATCTATTTTAAATTCATTCCCGTTGGTCTTTAAATTATGATTTAAAAAAAATTCAAAAACAAGTAGGACATAGTTTCTGCAGAGCAGCTGTAATTCACCTCGGAGTTGTGGGCTGTTGGCATGTGGCAAACCCTCTCTCCCCATCATCCAACTTAAAATTGGCAGTGCAACAAAAATGGAAAGCAATTTTGGTGCGATTTAGCTGTACAGTTTTGAGCCAGATGCCAGCTCAGTTGAGGAAAAAAAGACGTACATGGATCTATTCTTTACAAGTGAATGCATCAAGATGGAGCGGAGCAGGAAGCTGGTGGCTTGCCATAATAGCTTGTACGCCACACCTCCAAGCTTTTTCCAACATCATTCTTTTGTCTGCTCCTGATTCACAACAGTATAAAGTGAAGAAATACACAGAAATGTAATTTTAAGATTATGTATTATATTTTAAGATTATATCTATATATATATCTATCTAGATATATATATATATCTATCTAGATATATATGGGCTGCACGGTGGCGCAGTGGTTAGCGCTCTTGCCTCACAGCAAGAAGGCCCCTGGTTCAAGTCCCGGCTGGGGGACATGAAAAACTACATCAATGGGGGACCTTTCTGTGTGGAGTTTGCATGTTCTCCTTGTGCATGCGTGGGTTTTCTCCGGGATCTCCAGCTTCCTCCCACCGTCCAAAAACATGCTTCATAGGTTGATTGGCAACTGTAAATTGTCCGTGAGAGTGAATGGATGTGTGGTTGAAGATTTTCTACCCTGCGACAGACTGGCAACCAGTCCAGGGCATCCCTTGTCTACGCCCAAGTGGCCGGGATAGGCTCCAGCAACCCTGTGACCCTGATAGGGAATAAACGGTAAAGAAGATGAATGAATGAGATGTATATATATATGTAGAGCATCATTAGAAAAATGCCACAAGGACATGTTAAAAACACCCAAAATACAATTTTGATCGGAGGGGCTCTATGTTGTGGTCAAGCTGGTTTTTGGTCTTCTCCAGAGTACACACATTGTGTTCTTCACTTTTGTATGAGCCATTGTCAAAGAAATTTTGACACCCTTTTGGATTTTCCCCCTCTCTGGAGTTGTACAATCTGGGCTTTGGCCAACACTGAAAGTGCCAAAATGCTTTCCAATGTTTGCACAAGCTCAAGCACAAGCACAAGCCAAACGGGAGCAGCCTAACCCCTAAAGATTTCTCTTGAGCTTGCTTGCACATCAATAGCCTTTTTTCACTTGCAAACCAGATGGAGCATCAGTCGCACAGGTGTATTGTGATGCTCTGTGAATTCACAAATTCTAATATCAGCTCCAGTTTTTAGCTTTTCAAGTTATGTGTAATCCCTTTTTTTTTTTTACATAGCATTTTATTTAAACTAAATCCTCCTTTCTTTCACTTTTATTCAGACACTCCTTTGGCATTTTCCTCCAACTCTAAGATATTCTGTCTGCATTTACATGAATGGGTATGTGACTGCTTTTGACTTCCAAAGGCTTTTGAGACCTGGCTCTCCTTTTTATCAGCATGTCCATGAGGGGAAGTTCAGAGCAGGTGAGGCCAATTTGTCACCATGGCCCAACGGACAAGGCTGTTTCCACAGCAAATGGCCTGATGGTTTATGTTTCCTGCTCTCATAGAAAGCATCACTGACCCCAGCACCACACTAGCTAATTGGTAATTGCATGTACAAACCATTAGGCCTTTCAGGGCTTCTAGCAAATCTAGTGTTCTTGTGTGTTTTGTAACTTTTGTTACAAAACTTTTTTAAGGTAAAATTGCATAAATACTAGTAAAATTTGCTATGTGCTATGTGCTGGAAAACATGAATTTATCACAAAACTATTGGTACAGGTGCCTAAAATCTCTTTAGAAATTGATAAATTAAGAGATATCCCGACTTATTAAGTCATAGATCACCATTTGTCATTAGATGTCTAGCATGCTGCGAATTGGGAACTCCTTGGATTAACAGCTTTCGCATGTACCTGCCATAAGGTGGGCCATGTAGGGGAGCACCAACAACAGCTCTTTGACCCACACTAACCATATGGCCTGCAACACGACTGCCCAAATACAGCCCATATGGTGTAAGAATTGCTGCCGCTGCCGTTTGGTTTCTCGCAGGGTTTCCTTAGCAAATCATGTCGAGTCTTTTATTTTCGCAAACGAAGCTGCCATCCTTGACGCAGTGTCTTCATTCGCTCCCGGGAGGAGGGATGAAACTGAGCGAGCAGCAGAGGCAGAAACAGCGGTTGGGGGTATCTGGAAGATGAAAACAGTGTGGCAATGTTAGTTCCTCTTACATGCACGTGGAGCGTGTCATCGTTCATCATTTTTCACTAACCCTGCAGTGATCACTCAGCTGATAAATCCGATTTGACAGATTTGTTTAGAAAAAAAAGAGCAGCGCTAAATGTGCTTTTTACTAACCTGACTCGCAATTAAGACTAACAGAGCTGTTTTGTATTTATGCTCAAAGGGATTTCACTCTTTGCTGTTGTTTGGGTTTTATACCTTCTGTTAAGATTTCTCAGAAATATGCAAAAATGATGTAAGGATGTTGGGACAGCACAACATTGGGATTTCTGTCTTATCAACACAACTTTGTCGAAAATAAGTTGTGTGTGTAGATCATATTTCTTTTTTGAATTTAATTTTGTCCTCCACCACATGCACAGATATCGGGCATATTGCATTCATCTGGATTCATTCTATTAGTGATGTATTTTTCCAAATAGTTTTATAAAACATCGAATTTAATCTATCAAACAGTAAAACCAGTCATCTGGCTTTAGTCTTCCATGTATTTCAGTTACTGACTTTCTGATCAGTTATATCTGATCAACACACGTTAATTTTAGTGTGCAAATACTTTTTCCTACTGTAAATCTACAATGTTTGAAAAACCTTAGGTCATGTCTTTATGGACATGTTGGCTTGTTAGCCGGACAGAGAAGGAAGAATGTTCTGCATGAAGTGAAATTGTGTTAACATGTCTTGGTGCTTGGAAAAAAGTAAGTTTGCACATAAGTTTTCCGTCCATCTCCAACATAAAAAGATCCAATTAGCTCATTCGTTATTGAAAACTGCTCATGTAAGCTCTTCTCTCTGACAAAATCTTTTTTCTCAAATCCTGCTTCAACGTTTTTAATGTTTTCTTTAGTGAGGGGCTGCTCTTAGCTGTCTGTTTTGCTCTTAAAATTCGATGTTGCTCCATTTTAATAACAAAAGTTTTACTTTACTTATTAAATCTTTGCTGTTAATTTGCTGCTTCTAAATTAAATCTTCTCTAATATATTCTGTTTGTTTTATGGCTTATTTTTCCCACCTATTGTCACAGCAACAGCATCTTGTTTGGCCCCTTGTTTCTTACAGCATTGAAACAGCCTAAATGTTGTTCTTATTGTGCCTGGAAAATAAGTAAAAAAATCTGCTTCATACATCCCACCTGAGGAATATATATATATATATTGGCAAAAGTTATTCACTTAACCCTTTGAAAATTATTTCTAGCTGTATAAAAAATTATCACATATGTTGCTTTCAAGTAGATGCTAAATTAAAGTAAAATTGGAACTGAATGATGCATATTTGAGGAATATACGTCAATGGGTTAAGTGTTGACTCCTAAATTTGAACACATTTCTTTTCTATTGTCCGATACTGGAATAAGCTGTACATTTTTTCTAGAATTTTTTTAATAACATGAATAAAATTTTAAACACTTACTGTCAGAGGACATCCCTTAGTGGTTTGACTCCCTTTTTGCTTTTTGAAAGCCACATCTGCAAGAAGCAAAGTGTTTCTCTCCCTCCGTCTGTGTAAAACAGTTTAGAAGTCTGGATGTGTTTATGTGTAGGCGTCCTTGTGAGCGAGCAGTCCTTGACTGCGCTGGACGGGTGCTGATTAGCCAAGCTGCCGGGGTCTTTTGTGCTCCTTAGTATGGGTTATAATTGTTCTTTATTCACTGTGCAACATCTCCTTAAAGCCTGTTTTACACTTCCTTTTTAGCTTGTCTGTACACTGATATTTACCTCTTTTGATGTTTTTTAATCTACAGAAGCAAATAAAGTGACTGTGTATAGGGGGGGACCTGATCTTTTTCCACAAACTGCCTAAAGGCTGAGAATTTTAGGGAATATTTTATTCAGTCAGAATTTGTTATTTTAATGGTTTAAGCTAAATGCAATAAAAACTATAAAAATAGCCTTCTTTTGCTAGATTTCCATATGAGCACTACTTTAGCTAGTGTTTTCCTTAATGGTTCTCTGTCAAGATGAGAAGTCTCCTCCACAGTTCAGTTAACCCACATTTGTTTCTTCTGTTGGTGCCTAAATTAAATGGAGTTTCACTGAGTATAATAGGCTGTGGTGAATTACCATATCCAGCTAGGATAATGTGGTTCGTTTAAATTATTGTAAATGATGTAAAATGTAGACATAGCAGGACAAAAAAAATAGTAGAGTGTGTGAGGGGAGGGTTCTTGTGTGTTTTCATTGCCAGCCTCCCTCAGGATTTAAACTGAGGAAGTGAAAAGTACTGGCAAGCAAGTCAGCGTGTAGATGAGACAAAGAGAATCAGGGCAACCTCAGAGAACAACAAAAAGATTTTTCTTTTAAACACCAGAGAAAAGAGGGGTAAAGAGGAGTCAGGGTGGGCACACCTGTTACCTTCTTCAATCTGCAACCTGTTGCTAACAAAGTCTGCATGTGTTTGTTGTTTGGAGACAGATAAAGAACGCTGCAGCAAATGTGCTGAGGGAGACCTGGCTCATCTACAAGCACACCAAGCTGATGAAGAAGATCGACCACTCGAGGGTCCGCAAACACCAGCGGAAGTTCCTGCAGGCTATTCATCAGTGAGCCCACACCCCCTCTCCACATCCACACAGTTGCCTGTCAGCTGGACCCATGAAACCTCTGGAAATCTTCCACCCACTTTTTGAATCCACACTGACAATCACATGAAGTGCACTAATCCACACACCATTGTTCATTATCTACTTAAGAGTGAATTCCCCCTAAACTGACACAGTGTGGGACGAGATGACCACTGCTTTGTGTACAATAGAGGCACTCTAACTATTATGTCATTTTTTACAATGATGGCTGATGACAATTGCGCATAGCGGGGCTTAATCACACATTCTACTTCTCCAATCACCGTTGTTGTAGTTGTGTTTTGCTATAAAAAGGTGCATCTAATTGATGTATTGCTTTAAAGTTTCCTGTTGCTTTGATCCCTAACAGTTTGAAAGCACGAACAAGTGCCTTTTAAAAGCCAGAGTCGAGAGACACAATCCTCTTTTAATTATAGCCTACAAAGGCTGAGCCTGACACATGTGGACTTCAGATGGGAAGCGAACTCCAGGAGAGGAGCAGCTGTGATCTGCTTTTGGGGGGAATGCATAAAATTAAGTCCATTTTCAGGTTTGAACCTGTCACTGCAGCTTAGACAAGTTCATCTGGGGGCAGCCTTATAAATTCACTTCTCACGTAATTATAATGGAGTTGGGGGGGCGGGCACTAGGGTTGATGAAAACATAGAATGAGTCACTAAATATTGTACTGTGTTTTCAGAGTTATGCCAGTCCTAGCTTTAATTGGGCCGAGGTCAGATGATTTGTTTAATTTCATTCCCTATAGTTATTTTTCATGAAGACGTTTTTCCTTTTAGGATTTTACATTACCTGCAACTCATTCCAGAGGTCAAGGCCTTAGTCTGTCTCTTTGTTTCCATCTTAATAGCTTAAAAACATGAAGCAGTCAAATAATTTGCCATTTCAGAGCGCTCTGTGTGCTTGCTGTGTTTGTCCATTCAAATCCAGCAACACGCCGCAGGTGGAAATGAAGCAGAACGGGGCAAGGTGACCCTGAGGGATTAACTCTGCAGGCTGACCACTGTGTATTGTTTTTCAGCTCTGTGTATTTTCCATGTGTATCTGTTTGCAGATTACGCAGTGTGAAAATGGAGCAGAGGAAGCTCAGCGATCAGGCCAACACACTAGTGGACCTCTCTAAGGTGAGACTCAGGTTGATGCGTGGAAAGTTTTCCACACGGGCCTCTGCCCCTAAAAGAACACCCCCCCCCCCCCCCCCCCCCCCCGGCGTTCCTCTGTTTCCATGCTGACCTGCTCATTTCTACGGCTTTGCGTGTCCAAGCAACCAGACCAAGTATTAAAACAGAGATGACTGAGTGAGAGGGAGCAGGAGGGAAAATTAGAGGAGGGAGAGGAGTGCACGTTTCTTTCTGTCACTGTGTGGGTGTTTAAGAATGTACATGAAGAAATCCAGAGGAGTGAGGGAGATGAAGGGCAAACACTGTACACTTTGCAATGCCTTCCATCAACAAATATTTGGCACTTAAAGCCATCTGGGTAAGTACATCTCGACTAGCCACTTCAGCATTTATCATAGTTACAGGGACCAGAATAAATACGACAGGAACAATGCGATGGCTCTGTCCTCTATCTTTTCTTCCAACTCTTTTAGCTTCACATTGCAGTAACACCAAGCCTCTCCTTCATGCCAGCGCCTACTCCCAATGGGATTGTAATTTTTTTCTTTTTGCTCAATGTCACGCTAACCCTTTTCACTGCTCAACATTGATAGAAATGTTCAGATCCTTTCATGACTTTAATTCATACGAGAGGCTTCTATTCCATGTTGAAGTTTTACATAAAAGTTGAAATGCTTCAGCTAAAATCTTTCTCATTGTTATGCCCCAGTGAAAATACTTTATCTTCAGATATTCGTGAGTTATGCATTCCAATTTGTCAGTCAGTGAGAAGCATTTGGAGAAAGCATACGCTGATTAATGGAAGGTGGATAAACGTGCAAGGATGAGAAATTGTTGAAGAAAAAAGGGGAAATAATGATGAACAGATCCACAAATGTACTGTAGCGACCATTTAAGATACATTGAAGGCTGGAAACGACCGTCTCCAATGTTTCATTACGTCCAGCTGGACGTTACAGTACTTTCATTGGCTGGACTTTTCAAGTCCAGCCAATGAAAGTCCACAAGGTTTACTTGATTAGTCCAAAAAATAGTATAAAATTGCAATTGATTGTTTGCACACAGTGTCACCTGTTTGTTCCAAAATATCACATGTTGATAACCAGTGTTTAACACGAAGAAGTTTAATTTTCTAAATTATGATAAATTACTGTTCAATGCAATGCAAGCCATTGAAAGAATGTAAGTATCTTGAATTCATAAAATTAAGTCACAGAAGCCATTTCAATAAAGAGAGATCTTAGAAATAACGAGCGATACAAAAAGATGTGCAGACAAATAAGTCCGTAAGTCTTTGGCGGTGAGCCTCCAGGCCGATGACATCTTGCATGCGTGGGATAAGCTCAGACCGTAGATGACTAAACCCCGGAGCGTAGACACTGATGGAGGTTAAGGGCCACTTCATGCCGAAGGATCGTTGTTGGTGGAGGACGGGTGGAGGTGGGCCGATGAAACCGTCTGGAATGCAGAGAAGCAAACATCCATGAATCTAGTAGTTAAAATATGGTGATTGACTGAGAAGAAAAAGCTCAGAATGAAGACGTGTAGGGACTTTGACAGGGATAGCTGTGGAGTTGGCCGACACGAGGGAGTGGAAGTTGAATATTCTGGGCATTCAAGAGACCAGACGGCAAGGGAGCAAAGCTTGTGGTCTGAGAGCAAGTTCAAGCTGTTATATCAAAGAGTGGATGGAAAGAGAAATGGAGTGGGAGTGATCCTGAAAGAAGAGTTTACTAAGAATGTTCTAGAGATGGAGAGACTGTCAGATATTGTGATGAGTCTGAAGCTGGAAGTTGAAGGTGTGATGTTGAATGTTGTCAGTTGTTATACCCCCAGGCAGGATGTAAGCAAGAGGAGTTGGAGAAAGTCTGAAGGGAGATGGAAGAGGTGAACCAGGGTATCCCTAAAGGAGAGAGAATGGTGATTGGTGCAGATTTTAACAGACATGTAGGTGAAGGGATTGGGGGGCGGGGTTTATAGCAGGAATGTAGAGAAATAAATAGTGGTTGACTTTACTAAAAGAACATAATCTCAATGGTAAATATATTTTTTCAAAAAGGACAGAAGCATATGAGGATATAAGAGTGGAGGAATGAGAACACAAGTTGATAAGTTCTTGGAAGGAAAAAATCGGTTCAGTGAAAGATCGCAATATTTCATTTGGCAATACTTGTATCGATTTAAAATCCTGCCAAGACGATTGTGTTAGATGTTTACTCATTAGCCCCGCAGTTTTGGTTCCTTCGGGGCTCAATGAGGCATGTACAACTTAGTTTTAACTGAAACTCTGTGCCAAGTTGTTACAGGTACTAGATAAAAACTCTATTTCAGTGCTTCGAGGTGGGCTCAAATAACGAGTGAGGCCATGTAGTCGTGCAGTGCACACGGCACTGAGCTTCAGTCATAATGCTGAAGGCAAAGTGAGCGCAAGTTTGTTTATACTTCACAGTAAGAGAGTCTAATCTAGCGACCTGATGGATCAGAGTTACGTGTGCAGTGCTCTGAAAAAAGACAGTCATTGTGGGGGTGAGCGGGGAAATATGTCTTTACTTCAACATATGGGAAAACAGAGATGCAGAGCAGACTGTCAAGGAAATAAAGTATAGCCATATTCAAGTGTTCTGCTTTACCCTGTCATGCTGCTTCATCACACTTAAATGTTTCTGGAAAGAACTGGTGAGTTGTTTTTTTTTTGTTCTAATTATTTTTCAAGCAGCTGTTGACGCACCGTTTAGGAACCTCAACCTTTTTTTAAAAACTGGTTTAGCTACATTTAGCAATATAGGACATAAACAGCACCTAAGCACTTTATTTTTTCAACCATACTTGTATACCTCATGGGTTAATACACGTTTATTCTTTGTTTTGCTTTTCATATACTGAAAAATATGTTGTTGTGAAAATCAGACAACATTGATAGTTAAAAAAGATATTTCTTAATTTACCCAAAGAAAAGCATCATTGAATTTGCTTGGATAGATACAACTTGAATATAGGATGCAGTTGCACTGCTTGATGTTTTGATAATTAAATAAAATGTATTGGTATTTTACCATTTTATTCGTGTTAAATGTGTATTCATATTCAGAAAAAGATTTTTCTAAGTTTTACTTTTTTTTTTAACTTGTAAAATATTGTCTGGTGCTGTCTTGGGGGAACTCGTGATACTTTGCCATCGTCAGACTCCTGCCAATCCACACCCCTAATAGCTTGTTTTGTACCCTTAAAAAGATCGGTGACTTCAAAGTCATGGCCAGACAGTATAGGATGGTGGTGTGTAGGAAGACTCTAGTGGTGAAGAAGATGAAGAAGACAAAGGCAGAAAAGAGAACCAAGTGGTGGAAGTTAAAAAAGGAAGACTGCTGTGTTGCACATGCTTTGGGAGATCAGGAGGTTTTCCTGATCACTGATCAGGGAGACTGAACATAAGGTAGTTTGTGTGTCATCTGGAATGAGGAAAGCAGATAGGGAGAGGACTTTGTGGTGAAATGAAGACGTTCAGGATTGTGTCAAGAGTCTACGTTCGGTTAAGAAAAAGTGGACAGGAGAACAGGGAGACGGAGCACAAGGTAAAGGTGGATGTGGTAAAGGCCAAAAAAGGATGTATGAGAACTATGTAACAGGTTGGACATAAAAGATGGAGAGGCAGATCTATGAGACAGTAATGGGAAGGATGTTTGGCAAGTTGTGGTGATCAAGGACAGGGATAGAAATGTATTGACAGGCTCCACAAGTGGGATGGAAGGAGAACTTTGCAGAGCTGATGAATGAGGAAAACCACAGAGTAGAGGAGAAGGCTGTTGTGGAGCAGGAAATAGCAACAATTGGTAAGGATGAAGTGAGGAAGACATTGAAAGGATGAAGGGTGGAAAGGCAGTTGGTCCTGACAACATACCTGTGGATGAAATGGAAGTGTTTAGGAGAGGTGAAGTTGTTGACTGAACTGTTTGACAAGATCTTGAAGGGTGAGAGGATGCCTGACAAAAGGAGGAGAATTGTTCTGGTGTCCTTTTTTAAAAACAGAGGGGGGATGCAGACTTATGGAAACTACAACGAAATATAGCTGATCTGTTACACAATGAAGTTATGAGAAATAGTGGTGGAAGATAGACTAAAGTCGGTGCTAAGGTATGATGTCACGCAGAGAAAGAGAACCACAGATACAATATTTGTTTTGAAGATGGTGTAGGATGCAGAGAAGTCTGGAGTACATTCAAATTGTGCAGAACATGCATGAGAGCTGTAATGCTACATTCACTCCACCTTCTGCAAGCCACGTTTAAGCAACCACTTCCAATGAAAAGTCTATGTAAAAAGGCGTATATGCAGGTTTTGGGCTTCTGTGTTCAAAACTCTGGAGTTCATGCATTGCTACGCAGGATTTAAATCTGTTTTCGGGCTCTATGTACAACACGCACATCCATTGAACGTATATTAGAAGTTAAACCAATTGAACTTTGCGTGACACGTGCCCAGTGTGAACGTAGCATCAGACAGTGATGGCATTGGAAGAAGGTGTGATGGAGTAATTCAAGATGAAGGTGAGGCTACACCAAGGACCAGCCCTTTCTGTTTGCTGTGGTGATGGACAGATAGGAATCTCTGTGGACTTTGCTGTTTGCAGATGACATTGTGATCTGTAATGAGAAGAGGGAGCAGGTGGAGGGATATCTAGAGAGGTGGAGGTTTGCTCTCTAAAGAATATAAATGAAGGTCAGTGACAGCATGATAAAATATCTGTGCGTAAGTGGAATCTCCAACAGTGAATCAAAGAAAATACATTTTTAAAAATGAAAGCATTGCTTTTGCAATATCTTTTTCTTTGTTTTGTCCAGGCTGCGTCATCTTTGGCTAACTTTTTTTTTGTTTTTATTACTACATTTGGCCACAAGAAGCTAAGGTTTGGTATTGATGTGTAATTCGGATCTCCAAAGCTTCTTTGCTGCACTGAGATGTTTCCATGTCTCATCCCACAGATGCAGAGTGTCATGTATGAGCTCATGTCAGAGCTCAATGATCGCAGTGAGGACTTGGAGCGACAGATGCTGTCCCTGGAGCAGCGGGTGGAGCAGCTCACTGCAGGCTTTAACGCCCTTCCTGCACACCTCTCTGCAACCCTCAGCGCCCAGCATGCCGCCCTGGTCCAGCTGCTCCGAGAAAGGGATGCAAGGGATAGTAGAGGGGGTGGTGCAGTGCTTCCGCTGTCCCCAGCTGCATCTGTAACTACTGCACCAACAACAGCGTCTCCAGTCCAGGTTGCAGCTCCCGCACCACCACTTGCACAGGTCTCTGCTTTATCATTAGAGTCCCCTTTGTCACCACCGCCACCCTTAAGCCCGGACGGGAGCCTGGAGGCCAGTCCCAAACCCAACTCCTGCACCTCTAGCTGCTGAGGACAGCTCTTAGGACCAATAAAGGACAAACATGGGAGCAGAAGATTATGGAGAACAGAGAGGCTGTTCCCATTTGCTAACATCAGACTACAGGAGAGAAATGAGGGAGAAAGGAAATTTTTGGAGATCCTCTGAAATCATCACTCCACGAAGATGAGACAAAGATAAACTAATGGGATTAAGATGGAGGGCCAGTCAGAGCAATGAGATATGTTCAGGACTTAGGGGGTGCTTTCTTAATGAAGGAAGGAGAAGATAAATGGAGACTCTAAAAGGTGTGAGGGGGAGGTAAGATGACAAGAGGGTGAGAAATGAGAGGAGGGGGAAGGAGTTTCTAAGAATAATTACGCAAACTCCTAAATGGGATCCTCTCAAATTGTTCCAAAAGGCCTTTTATATTCTCTGGATCTCTTTCTCCTCTTTTTTCTTCTCATTTTTGGAATCTTTTGCTCCCTTCATCAGGAATTAATGTCCATGACTTTTTATCCTTATGATGTATTTTCTATCTGAATGCTAATTGTGTGTTAACAAGCATCCCTTTAACAGAAGGTTTGATCAATATGACCGTGGTATTAAAAAAAAAAGTCTAGCAGCATGCAACACACACACACACACGCACACTCAACACATGTTTCTGACATGATCATACAATCCTTTAAAATGCAGGCTGTACTACACACAATAATAAATTGAATGCACTAGCCTACATGACAACCCTAAAGCCTATACTGCCAAACATTTGATGCACTGTCTATCTCCATATTGAAGCACTGCCAAACAATATAGACAGACTGTAATAAGAAACGTTCATCTCAACAATTTCTCTTCTTCATTTGGGAGCTCATGCCACACGTTTTGGTTGCGACGCACAGTTGTGACATTTTAACAACTCAGGCAAGAGAATTGTAAGCAGATATTGAGCTCCACAAATTACAAATGAAGCTGAGATAAGCAGGGCATGAGTCCCCTTAGTGTTTATAATACGACAATACAACAACAGCAGGAATTCATTTCTACATCTTAAAAGCAGATTGGATTTAAGTAATAATTTTGTGAAACTTTAGCTTTGTGCTCTTGAGATGAGGCTGCGATACTGTTCTCTGCTGACACAAAAGGACCTTTACTATGTACAAGATGTAATTTAATTTTTTGATTATGACTGTGTGAACAAACGCAAACTTTGGTTTAATCGGATTTTAAATCTCTTAATTAATTTTAAAGATTACAATAATTATATACACTGGATCCAAAAGTCAGCTTTTTTGCACATGCATGAAACCCCACATTTAAAGTCCCACTCCAATCATCTTTTCATCTATCTTAAAAGTGTTCCCAGTGGTCTTTTAATTTTGATTATGCCCCATTTAGGCTACATTTTTAAAAGACTGTTGTTTTTTTAGGAAATAGTTTATGCAGAGCGGCAGGAGTTCATCAGAAATCCGCCTCTGCGTTGTGGTCGGCACTGTGAGCACGGAGTGAGTCTGCCTTCATTTCCCATCAACTCTTTGTTTACACTCTTGACTTACAGCCCCTCACAACCTCAACCTAACATTACCGGTGCAGCAAAAGTGGCGAGTAATATTAAAGTTATCCAGCTGTACAGTTTTGAGTCAGATGCCAGCTCAGACGAGATGTACGTGGATCTATTTGTCTGCAACCGAATGCATCAGATTAGAGCGAAGCAGGGAGCTTGTGGCCTGTTGATTGTAGTTTATCCGTTACTACTACAAGCGTTTTCAAAGGGCTTTTTTTTTCATCTTCTCCTCATTCATAATGATTTGAATAAAGAAATACCAATATTCAAGACATCTTTAATCCTAATATTCCCTCCATTGTCAGAAAAATACTACCAAAACATGGTAAAAACACAATTTTCATTGGAGTGGGTCTTTAACGCAAGTTTATCTAATATAATATTAAGGTTCAAATCAAACATACCGTAATTAAATATAATAATAAAACTTCATTTAAAAATGCAAATGTCTTTACTTGTCTAGAAGCCAGATTGACAGTGATCAGTAATCTATTTTTTTTTTAATGTTCTTAAAAATTGTTCTTTTAAAAGACATTTAAGACATTTATTAATGTCCCCTGACATTAATATATGGTTTTGGTGTCTGACCATAGGCTTTTAATATTTTTTCCATGCATGGATATTTCCATTAAAATTTCTTCACTGCCTATTTATGTCAGACTCGCAGTCCCAAAACAGCTCCATGTTATCATGAATGTATTTTATGTAAAGAGAATTACACCCTTACTGGTGGAATCGCCAACTGCCACATACACACACAGATACACACACATTCACTTAACTCTACAACCAAAGTGCTCTCTCTTAAATGGACTTCAATAGGAGGCAGGGAACACTGCTGTCACAGGGGAGAAAAGATGGCAGGAGAAGGCGTTGCAGATATTTTTGACAATATATCTGAGGGAATAACTGTGAAAAAAAATGCGGGTCTGCACTTGTTAAAGTGCAGCGCCTTGCTGTAGAAGAAGGTGGAATGTGGATAAAATAAGGGAACACAAATAAACCTTACAAAGGATCAATGGCCATGAAGGAACAGCTGTGCATGACATAAAAAATATATATCTGACAGGAATTTTAATAGCTCGAGGAAAGAGACGAGCCTACTTTTGCTTTGAAAACAATACCGAAAACTATGTTATAGCGACATGCTGTGGCCGGAATACTGAACTACATGCGCTTGGAAAATTGTACAGTCTGCTCTTAACGAAACCTAGCTTTGTAATGCTTAGTCTTTTTTACCATAACGATTAAACGCAGTTACAGCTGATATCTTACATTATTAAAGTATAGTATTATTCTCATTCGTCATTACAATTATGATATATGTATTATTAATAAGTAAATTTATGAATACGGAAAGTGCCGTTTAAGGTTGAAATTATTTTGTAATTTTATTTTATCAGAGAGAACTAATAAAGTATATATATATAACATCAAAGCTTCCATGATTTCTGGGTCGCAGTTATTAAATCATTTGTTTGTAAATGTTGTTTGTCGCATTTATTTCTGTTCTTTCTGGAAACTACAAAATGGCTCGAGCGCTAACAGTTACCAGGGTTACCATGGAATTTAGAATTCCCGAGTTATGCCTTCTTTTTTTTTCTTGGTATTTTGGTGGCACGCGCTTCACGCAAAAATGTTTGTTAACGCCAAATGGCGTTGTTCTTGTTTTGTTAGTTTTTTTTCTTTATAAAAATAGTCAGAAACATATTTGAAAAAGTTTATTAGCTTTAAATTAAAAAAATTTTTTTTTACAGTTTCTATTGTATACTGCAGTAATAGTACAGTTTTCTGATTTGATGAAAAATATTGCAGTTGTAAAAAAGAGATTATGATCAGTTTTGTAATGGCAGCAGCTTTAAATCATAGCAGCTGAGATAAAAACAGTGAAGATAAAACAATGATGTAATGTGCCAGTTAGTCCTGAGCTTAAAATCATCTTGATTTTACAGCAAAAGCTTTATCGTTCCTAAATGCAGGGGGCTTAAAATGATTTACTTTTGACATAAGAACTAAAGTAGATTTAACACAAAGCGCATGTTATTTCTTAAGAGGGTATGTGGCTATAGAAACGGCTTAAAGTGGATCTAATGTGGGAGCATTCACTGTTTCAGCTGTGTTTCTTCTGTGACTTGATTTAAAAGGTACTGGGGGGTTTTGTGGGATTTTTTTGTTTTCAATTTCATATGACCTTTTGACGGAGAAATCTGCCAAAATGGAAAAATTGTGTTTGTCCACATCTTTTTTTCCGAATCATGCTCTTTTCTTTTTTTCGTCCATAACTTAATTTCATCATTACATTCATTTATAGCTGCTTACTCATCACGTCCTCAGTTTGCTGAAACCGCAACATCAAAAATAAATCAAACCTAAAAGACTTTCTTTCTTGATCAAGTTGCAGGTAAAAAGTTTGAATATTTTTCAAAACCATCCAAGAGGCACCAAAGGTTACAACAAATCAACTGTGAAAATACACATAGTGTCATCACATTTCTGCCACATATCCTCGAAATTCACTGTTTTTTTTTTTTGGTTGTTTTTTTAATGAAAGCCTATTCACATAAACATATCTTACTGGGTTCTTAGCTGGGATTAAAAATAAAACAGACTGAGGGAGGTGTGAAAGCTCAGGAGCCTGAGGCGGTGCTCTGCCCAGAGCACAGCACATACCCAGATAAGATGTGCTTGTCATCTGTGTTATTTACTGGCGGGCTCTGTCGCCCCCGGGGCATTCATCATCTCTTATCAGACCATGTGAATTTTCATGATTGTGTTTCATAATTTCAAGCCCAAGGTATCGTCTGCAATGTAGGTCTCAGAGCCTCTGTCCATTTTTTGGGAAACCCATTTTGTTGAGGGGGATTGCTGTCTCAGACAAGGCGACCAAGGAATACAGATTATAAATAGTAGGGTACATTTGTTCCCATACCAGCCAAAACATAATGAGGGAACGTCTGAAGGATCATTTTATTACCCAATAAAGTTTTAATGAAAACGGAAGCAAGGAGTAGCCAAGGATATGACACTTGGGAGAGCACATTAACAGAGTGGAGGAAGAAGAAATGATACATTTGATCACTTTCAAAATAGAAGTGTGTATTCAATGTTTAACATTCACAGCTGTTGCAGAGCAAATGGGAATGTTTGTGCAGCAACCCCAAAGTTTATGGCTAATGTAACATGATGCATGTGACAACAAACCTCAAGTGGCTTGTTGTCAAAGGATGCTCCGGGTGAAGGAAAGATAACATGTGGAGCACTTTGGGTAAAAGCACAACATGAATGCAATCCATTTACAAACACCACAAATAGCTTTGAATGGGAACATCAGATGTTACATCTGTCAATGGCCATGTTGACATGAAAAATAAAAGGTCTGGTTAGGAAGAGCCTTTTAGACACCATACTTCTCCTCATCCATCACTAATACAGAATCTTTGCATCTTTTCTGTTTTACCCATGAGGAATGTGCAGTGCAATATATATGGTAAAATACTGCTCCAGTGCAACCAAAAGTTGAAATCCAATTATATCTTAACATTGGTGCATGAGAGTGTGACCCTTCAAAGGACTGTTCAGGGTGTACCCAGCCTTCCCCCAACAGTATTGGCTCCAGAAGCCCAGTGACCCCTAAAGTGATTCAGCAGGTTCTGAAGATGGATGACCGTAAGACAGATTCAAACATTGTAATAAATTTAGTGAAATTAAAACATTTTTTTGTGTTTTAAATGAAGCACGGTTTAACTGAAAGTCTTGCTTGTTTAGGTACTCGATACTTCTTTTGTTCTTTTGTTATTGTCCACCCCTGACTGTGACTTGTGCTGGGTTTCAACACTTGACATACAGCTTTATACACACTAAGATCATTAACATAAAACCATTGATTTTGTTTTGGGAAATAAAAAAAAAAACATAACATGATTGGTCTTTTGAAAAATGATAAAATTTCAGCAACAATTGTACAAAAATGGTTAAATGGATTTCCCATTAACCTTGAAAATGGTTTCTTCTCTAAACAGCATAGAGTCCAATCTACCTCCCTTCTCCAGAAGTCTGTTCTACTCAGTTGAGCCCTGAGGTGATAATCAGGTGCACTCCCCCTATTCTAGTTCACCTCTGATGAAGGTGACTTAATTTGCGTAAATGCAGCTGGTTCCCCACATCATAAACTATCTCGGCATCTTTTTTTCTTCTCACCCAGGACCTTCAAGTATCTTTTTTCTACTAATCCAAAAAAATCCAAGGGTTCCTTTTCTTTCTAAATCTACTTGTTTGTCTTTTCTTTTCCACTCTGCTCTTTCTAACCATTACAGAGATTTAAGTATTCTCCTCCTGGATCTTCTTGACCATGGATGGCTGACACCCAGAATTTTTTGGAACGTCACTGTTCCACCTGCCCTCGTCTCCTTCACACACACATGTAGTGTTCTCCAGGCTCTCACCCGGGCGCATCTGTCTTTTATTACAAATCACAATGTCACATGCTCACGTCCTTGTCCGTGGAGGCTCCTGCCCAACCATATCTTTCAACCAGTCCATCAACATGGAGAAGGATAAGGGGCTCCAAGCCAGTCCCCAATGTAATCCACCCCCACCTTGCCACTGCAGCAGCAGATCTCACCATTGGTACATTATTTGACATTAAAATGTAATCATTCTGTTTGGCACAGGAAAAGTGGACTTTTAACATATGTGTAAGTCATTTAGTCCAAATCGAATCACTCGTGCCCTCCAGAAACAATTCTGTTTCCTTCGGGATCGACTGATCTAATAACCTTTTATAACTCTGTAGTTATTACAACTGTGCACAGCACTCGTTTCCCACACCATGCTTCTTCCAAAGCCCTCGGGCAGCTGTTCATCCTCAAAAAATCTTAACATAAGATGTGATTTAAAAGCCCTCTGCACTTCCTTCTAGACATGCATTCCTTCTAGACTTCAACCGATCGGTCATCTGGACCATTTGTTGTCCACTTTTCATCTGCTTCACAATTGGCATAACTTCTTCCTCATTTCTCAATTCTCTAATTTTATGTTATAGGTCTATCACACTCATTTTCTTTCTTTATTAGCTATTTAAGTCATTGTGCACATTTAGAAAAACATGCGCTTCAATCTCTTTTCCAGTCCTGATCATCGACTTTTGCTTGATCTTTTGGTCTTTCTCATCATTCAAGTTATTCCAGCCTTAAAGGGTTATTTTTCTATCCTCACTTCTTTTTTGTTTCTCAGTGTTTTTGCTATTCTTTTTCTTTACAATCTCGTAGTTCAATTTTCTCTATATAGAGATATCTGCAACCCCCTGCTTTATTATTTATTTCCTTGATACATTCCAGCTTTTCATAATCTTACATGTGCTTCAAAAAGGTCCACGTCTTACACCTGTGTTTTCTCATGTTGTAACCCCACTGTTTCTCATATATTAAGCACGTTTCCACCGCCATCTCTTTCCCTCCCACTGTCTGTCCTTCCACACACCTTTTCTCGACATCACAACGACCCAACACCTCCTCAACATTTCCGTTTCTAGCTCCTACGTGCTCACTCTTGCTTACTTACCTCAACCAGTTCGTTCAACCCTTTCTATCTAAACTCGGATCCGACTTCAGGAGCTGTTGCACATGCAGGAATAAACATCAGACTTTCAGAAGTAAATCTCAAAATCCACCTCCTAGCCTAACAATTGGATCCAACCACTTTGTTTAAATTTCTCATTAGGCATGTGGCTCTTTTATCCCTCCTATTATGGCTCTTTGACTTTGAAGAAAACTGAAATAATTTAAATAATTAATGGTTTTGTAGTTTTGGTTAATTTCTTTTCAGTTTCATCATTTAAATTAAGATAATTAACATGTTAGATAACTGAGCAAATTGATGGTAAAAAATGTAATCGACTGTCAGAAAGGTTTGTCATTAGAAAAATGATCTTCTGCGGCAGACTTGTGTCAAGCTGCTATTCAGAGGCAAAATTAATTGCATTTATATGTAACCTTCAGATTTTCTAAAGAAATTGGATTCTACACCAATGTGGTCAAGTTTATATTTGATAGTAAAAGGACTAAATGATTCCAGTGATGGCCAGGGGGCCGTAGGCGTGAACTGGCAGCCACGCCTCTGTCAGTCTGCCACAGGGCAGCTGTGGCTACAACAGTAGCTTACCATCACCAAGTATGAATGAGGAATGAATGAATGAATAATGGACACACTGTAAGTGCTTTGAGCGTCTGGAAAAGTGCAGAAAAATCCAATCTATTATTACACTCGAATGATAATAAATGCTATGTTTGATTAGGCATACTTGTAACTGAACTAAATCTCCTGCAAAAACAGGATCTTATTTGACACAGGTTGAATTTTATTTTGAAAGGAACTTATATGTAAAAATAATTAAATGAAAATTGTCATTCAATTATCATCAATATGTAAAAGCTACCTTTTATAAATGAATTGCTGAATAGACATAAATAAAGTGTATTTTTCCCAACTGTGTAGTGGGACTTTGAGGCTATTGTTGGGTTTTGGTCTGTAAGAAACTGGAAAATTTGAAGTTAAAGGTTACAAACCTAAAGACATTTAAACCCTAAATGTTTTTAAAATCTGTATCTCCATGAAAACATTTTAAATTCTTTCATAAAGTTTATAATTTTAATTTCTATTTTAGGTCTGGCATGTTTGTGCGATTCTTTTTAAAAATCTTTTCATACCTTCTGTTTTATGCAAGCATGATAAGACTACGATGGACTTAATTTTTTTTATGTTTTTTATGTTTTGTTTTTTTATCAAACGTCCAATATGTTTTGGGGAAAGTCTTTCACTTTATAGCAGTTTTTAGATCATTTTCCAATCAGATTATCCATTTCTTTCACGCTTGTATGCACCATCTAACCTGCTCTTGATTTTTTTGTGCAGACACGTATGACCTTTCCATGAGGTTTTGGCACTGGAGCCTGACCACCACCATCCTGTCTGTGCCAGTGATTGATCGTTTGGTTTACCTGTCACATTCAATTTCATCGTTCTTGCAATCAAGGGGCAGACTGACGCACAACCACATCTTATGTCTGTGTACCTAAACTGCAGTGTACCGACCTTTCTTTTGATCCTTTATGTGTGTTTGCATGTGCCTTCATATTTGCAGGAGAGCAGAGAGTTTGATCAATTCACAAAAACAAGTCAATGAGTTCATGGGTGAAAGCTCACAAAATAGTGTTGCCATGGAGACAATGAGAGAAGTTCAGTAGTAAAGAAATCTTTGAAAAAGCTGATACACTTAACCTCTTGTTAAGTGTGCTTGGATTCCTTTAACAGGCCGGTCACCTTTTATAAAGTTTTCAACTTCCATAGCACATGTTGAAGAGTTTGTTTTTTGGATGCATGGATTTCTCACAATCCTCATCGCCTGTCCCTGTTTGCATTCTTTCTTTCTTTGCCTCCACACCCCCTGATATCGCCTTAATTCCAAGCACTTTAGCATCTTCCATTAGTGCACACAACCTCTCACTCTTTTACTCCCACAGACGCATGGACATTTCTATTTAATGTACACAGTTAATATGGGATTGGGTGCTTTCAGCGTCTGATGTTTGTTTGTTCTTTTCTGAGTCCATTAGGGATATAACTAGATCAGTGTGTTCTGCAACACTGTTCAAGCAAAGCTTTTAATGATACTAAGATATTGTGTTGGAGCAATGGATTTACGCACAGCTTCTTAAAAATCTATCTTGTCAAAACTTTAGCTGAGAGTACAGTCAGAACTGTGAGTATTTACCCCCAGACTGAAGTGCTTTACAGTTTACTATTTAATTTGATGTGGTATTAATGCCAAGACTAAAAAATTGGTTACTCTCAAAACCAAACATCCATGAAAACATGTGGATTGCTTTTACCACCAGGGATTTAGTCAAACGGGATGATTTTCTTCAGCAAAGAACAGCACAGTTTAAATGTGGCTAAATCCTTTTCCTAGAAGGGAAATTGGAACATACACTGATGTTCTCGCGTGCAGGTAGCAGCAGTAAGAGCAAGAATTTGTCACCTTAACCAGACTGATACAGCATTAGTTCCATGGCAACAATGACCACCCACTCTCCCCTTAAGGCTGCATGTTGTGGTACATGCATGTCTGCATATGTGTGTGTGTGTGTGTGTGTGTGTGTGTGTGTGTGTGTGTATGGAAGAGGCTGCACATAAACCTCTTTCAGGCTGTTTATCAGGATGAAGGAGGCAGATGATGTTTTTATTGATACCACAGGGGATTTTTAGCCTTGATTTTCCCCCTGATAGGACTGTTTTTTACATCACTAGCATAAAAAAGGGACTTATGCGCATATTAACCCTTGTGCTATCTTAGATGACCCCACCCTTTACATTGACGTGTTCTCCCTACCATGACAAAGGTGGATAAAGGTGGAAAGATTTCATGTAATCCATGGACACCAGTGAAGATCACAAATCATTGAAGAAAAATGGTTCAGCAACACTGTCTAGTGGGTTAAGATGACCCACTAGACAGTGTTTAATGTTAAAGTGCCTAGGATAGCACAAGGGTTACAGGTACATTTAGGGCTCCGTGTCAATTATGTGTTTGTTATGAGTTCCAGTGGTGGACCAGTTCTGTCACCTTTTTTTTCTTCTCAGACATGCCTCGCTGTATTTGATGTAACCCTTAGCAAATAAAGGATGAAGATGGAGCACAGAAAACAGCGACATCTGTCCATCTGGCTCTGGCCTCAATGTGGACTGTAATTCACATCAAAAGAGATATTCAAAGAATTACACTTGTACTCACTGAGAAAGTCCAGCAATTTATGTTTATCAGGATTAAACACAAAAGTCATCAGAGGGAGAGAAAAAAGAAGATTCAGCACTTTTTCCATTTTCATTTAGTCTCATTCTTTATATCCTTCTAACCCTTTAGGACCCCTAAACCTGCCCTCCGTTCTAGTTCAGAGAAAACACAGCATTCTTCATTCAAATTAATTTCTTCTCCAAGTTACCTCCCTGCTTTGAGTCTTATACCTCCCTCTGCTTATCACTTTTAGGAACTCACTGCTAGGCTACATGCATGAACACACACAGGCACACACACACACAGGATTACGTTAGAATTTCGATCTCCATTTGAACTCTGCACTACCTCCTCTTGATGTCCCCTTTTATCCCTCTCCACTTACTTTGGCTGAGAAAGGGATGTTGGTTGCTATAGCAATCATCCATGGTTGCATTAGAGGGGAGTTCCCGAATAGGGACTGGAAAGGATGCTGAGCAGGCATGCATGCAACTGTGAAATGTCCGATTAACAGACATGTTTTAGAAAAGGCAGGACAGTCAGATTTTAGTGAATTTAGTGCAAAGATCGCAAAAACATGCTAAAAAAACATAACAATTTTAAAAGAGAATTTATATCTGATACCCTGAAATTGACAAGTCTTAGTTTTGAAAGACATAGAGAAGGAATGAGCTGGAGAACAATACTTACACACTGAGACTGAAAAAAGTCAAAAGACCTGTATCAAGAAAAATTTTCTTACTTACTGTTTTGCAAGAAAAAAATCTTATCAAGACTTTCGATGGCAAAATAATCTTGGTTTGAGAAAATATGTAAAGTGACTAGAATGTTTTTCTGAAAATATCTCTTTATTTAATTATTTTTCTTTTTTGTTTATTTAAAGAAAATCTGTCAATGGAGTAAGAATTTTTGACTTATTTCTATTTTTTGCAGTCTGCTTAAATTGGACAGCTGACCTATATTAGTAAAAGCTGCATATGTTTTTAAAGTCTTCATTGTTTATGAGATGTTTGGGTAAAATTTTTATGTGATTAGGACGGATTGTTTATGAGCAGAAATATTGGGGAGATTATCTTTTAGCCCCCACTTCAGAGTGGACGAACAATAAAGCAATTATATTAAAGGTATTGTGACTCTTTATTATCTCATGGTTCATTGACTTTGCATATATCTACAGCACAAATAGATGAATTAGGTTTTCCATGGGCTGACGCATTAATTAATTTCTTTAATTAATTTGTTTATTGTAGGTTTTTCTGCCTTTTCTCCCTTTTTGGATGTGGTTAATTGCATGTTTCTCCTGCTTGTTAAAAAGACAACAAAAATATATTTTATCACAAGAAGTCTTGTGTACAGACTTCAAGTGCCAATTGAAATGCTGGCGTGTATGAATCCTGCTGCAGTGCTGTTGCACTTCTCAGAAGAATGTAGGTCAGGTAGTCTGGGACTGTGAATTGCCTGTAGTGCTTTTTTTGGTTTTCTTTTTTGTCTGGGCTGTCTGTTTGCTTCATCACACACCTGCATGTAAATAGATCTGAGTCTATAAACTACTGGCCATTCATTCATCCATATGCCATGAATAAAAAGGATCGTGGAATGAACAAACCCATGCAGCATCAGTTCTGAATCATCAGCAACATAACATGGAATAATTTCCACATGCTTGCACATTTTAATTTTTATTGGAAAAATGCAGAGGTTTTCTGTTTGTTTTATGAAAAATGCAACACGATGATCTGTACTTTCAGAAGTTGAAAACGTTTTGTTACCTCCCAGAATCAGCTACTGGTACTCTTTTTCTCCGTCTGCTATTCATTTCTTTAACACTTTTGCAAAATGATCCAGATGAAAGGTTCACCCTTCTATACAAAAAAATCATGTGAACTTATCAGTCTATTTCTAAATTGTCCCATTTATGTGTCTCTGTGTCTGCAGAGCGGCAGAAATTCATTTCAAATTCATCTCCGAGTTGTGGATGGGGAAGTTGGCCCGGAGTAAGCCCACACTACATCCTCCCTCTAGCTTACAGTCTCTCTAATTGACCCCTAACCTAACATTACCAGGGCAAAAAAAAGAGCAAGTAATATTGGAGCTATCCAGTCGTACAGTTTTGAGCCAGATGCCAGCTCAGATGAGGAAAACAAAGACGCACATGGATCTATTCGTCCACAAGTGGATGCATCAGAGTGGAGTGGAGCAGGAAGCTTTTGGCTTTTCTACAATCTACAAGCTTTTTCCAACGGCATTCTTTCATCTGCTCCTGATTCACAAGGATTTGAATAAAGACACTAAACACTAAGAAATGCAATTTTAAACTTGATTTTCTCCTTCACCATGGAAAAATGCAACAAGAATATGCTAAAAACACCCCCCAAAATTTGTTCAATGATTCTGTCTACATGCACACATAACATATCTGATTTTGTGAGTTATCAGATTCTTGAAGTGACTGTGTAAACAGAATAATCTGATGTCCATTATCTGATTGCAGCAGTTATGAATGAACAGGTTTCTTCCTTCATTTATAGATGTTTTGCTACTTTCTTTTACATCCTAGAAAGTGGGAACAAAGATAAGGGATCTGTGGAACAGTTTTAAGCCATAAGAAGACCCATTTTTCTTTAAAAATTAGATTATGTGGGATATAGAACAAATCAAGTGGACCAAAGAACACATTTCTGATGTTTTTCTAAGATCACCATGTGCTCTTATGAGTTAAGATAGTTGATATGGCTCATTTCAACAACGTGAGACCAGGTGAGGTCAACAAGGAGTCTGATAATGGATGTAAACCAGGATTTTTGAGTTATCAGATTTCTGAAGTGCAGGTAAACACATCAGATCTGATTATAGCAGTTATCTGATTACTCCCAGTCATCAGATTTTCGTTATGATGTAAACAGGCTCTGTGTGTCGTGTAATCAGTTCAGAACTGGAGTCAGCAGCATGTGACCAGAGGACGACCTCTCCAACTCCTCAAAACTGTGATTCATAGAGTTCCGGAGTGTTGTTTCACGCACATTGCTGGCAGAGACTTTAGGGCGTGAAGGCTCCATACATGGCACCGACAGAATAATGAATGCAGGGACTGCTCACTGATGCAGGAATGATTAATTTAAGGTTCTGGCAAAGTGACATGACTGATTGTTTTAGCAGGACACCGGACTTTTAATGCTCACGGCCACTCAGGAGGAGCATCCATCACAGTGATCCGCGCTGTGTGCGCGCATGTGTGCAAGGTGACGGTTCGCACAGCTGCAGTAAAAAAAAAAAGGCTGTTCAGCAGAGTTGACCAATAAAAAAAATACATATCTAATTGCCTGAGAAGGTTGTAATGTAGGTGAATCAATAGAGATACAATTATGTGTAAAAACACAGTGCTTTTGAGTGTAATTAAAATTAAGCTAAAACATCTCATTATACATAACACATTCAAATGGAGCAATTTCATATCATGTTTATATTTACAAAATTGAAGAAAAAACTGTTTTTACAGCCCTCACAACCTCACAAACATGTAATCATTATGTAAAAGTGTCATTTTAATCAATTGCTCTTCATCTTTAACCCTTGTGCTATCCTATGGGGTCCAGATTACCCGATCCTTGCATTGACGTGTTCTCCCTAACATGACAAAGGTGGATAAAGGTGGAAAGATTTCATGTAATCCATGGACACCAGTGAAGATCACAAATCATTGAAGAAAAAAGGTTCAGCTCACTGTCTTGCGGGGTCTAGATGACCCCACTCCCATGTTAAAGTGCCTAGGATAGCACAAGGGTGAATGCTGTTCTGAATATTTACTCTACAAACTAAGATTGGATTTCATAGCTAACAATGGTTCATGCATTTAAAACAATTGTTTTCTGTATTTTTATGCAAATTCAGCTGTAAGAATAAGTTTTCTGTGTTGGTTGGTCAGATTCTTTTCTCCTAAGTAATTAGTATAATTCATACCCGACTTAAATCTGACACACTCATGATGTGTGTTTGTGTGCAGGTATGCATGACAAGTAGACAAACAAGCTACGATCTAAACACACATTAATATAATACAGCTTTACCATCTTTCTTTCTATACCTGTGGCTGTGGAGAGGTCCAGAACTAAGTACACAAACTTTACAAAAGAAACGGAAAAGAAAATTGAGTTTGACACGGCTGCTGTGTGTTGTTGCCTTTTCTTCCAGAGATGCCATCTGTCCTGACCACTGCGCCTTGTGTCTGTGTGTGCATGTGACAGGACACAGCTTATCACTGTGGGCTCTCAGGGGAGGCTGACAGGAGCTCTGCTCTGCTGGAGGTTGTTGCCATGGAAACATGTAGGGTCAAGTCAAATCCCGCTCAGTCATCCTCAGGTAGTTAATCATGCACTAGATACAAATGAAGTGTAATGACTGTCCTTGGGCAGAGCAGAAAGTCCAGCAAGAACAAGAACACATCTTTCCCACAAGTGTTTTTCTTTTTTCTGATACAGTGCTGGAGGACTCACTCAGCAAGTATTCTTTTAGGCGAAAGGCACTATTTAGCAGCAACATTGTCAACTAAGCTCCATGCATAAAACATTTCTCCACAGTTACTTGTGCATTCTTGACATGTCTTGCTGGCACAGTCTCGGCTGTAGCTTTGTCTCCTTCGATAGCCTTGTTTCGTTTTCATTCCGCAGCTCTCATTTTGCCAGATTAAACGGTGGGAAAAGAATGAAAAACTGCTTCAATCAATGCGCTTTAAACTCAGACGCCGTGTCTTTGAAAGATTTTCTACTCTTTGTGATCAATCCTTTTGTAGCATCTGCTCCTCTGCCTCCCACTCACACAATTTAGCGTCCCAACTTTATTATACACGGCATAGTTGGAAATCATCCCCACTAACACCTCCCTTGGTGATACAGGGAGACAAATTTATATTAAGATAGGAGACTTAACATTGTGCTGACTTGTCAAATTGTTGAGCAAAATGTAAAGATCTTTAAAATAAAAGGATTTGGGAGAAAACCCAAATTATTTGAGAAAATGAACAGAGTTTGACTCTTTTCCAAACTAAAATAAGAAGTCTGAAAGCCATCCTTTTTGATCTGCATCTTAGCACCCCCTTGTGACAACTAAATCTTTTACATTTGACCGAAAATGAGCAAGGACTTCATGTTCTGCTCCAGTATCCCCTCTTCCCTGCAGGTGTACAAAAAGGTTTGTGTAGGTTTGTGTAGTTGGTAACCAGCTGCTCCCTTTGCCCTCTGCATCTGAGGCTCATCCAGGAGTCGCTCTCATCTCTCTCCCAGCTGATGTCCAGAGATGCAGCTGTGCCTGCTGGACGTCTTCTGTGGCAGCAATCCCCCAACAAATCCTCAACGTGGAAAACCCTAAAGACTTGCTCCTTTACTAATCAACTATGCACTGTAAGCTTCTAGAACTTCTTAGAAAGATTTAGATTCATAAGAGCATATTTATGCTCTTTATTTTAGGTCAAAAAAGTGCTGCTTTTCTTTGCAAAGTTACTTCTCTCAGTGTATTTACCTCTGGAATGTAATTCTGCTAAAGTGCAACAAAGTAGTTTTTAATATTTGTCTTAAACTCCATTGTTGGATGACACAAAAAGCCTATTTTTTACTCCAAGTTATAAAAAAAAAGGAAAATGATTGTTATCCACTACCTGAAATTTCTCCAGGTTTATTAATAACTTGAATAAAGCAATTCGATTGTTAAACATGTTCTAGCGTATTTATTTAGTAGTAGAATGGGGTTTTAACTTTAAAAACCCACTGATGAAAATTGTGTTTTTGGTTTTTTTACCATGTTATTGAGGCATTTTTCCCATGATCGAGGACATAAAGAAAATTAGTGCATATATAAACAAAAGTATGTCACGTAGACGTGTTTCAAAAACACTCCACCTCAGAAAGCCTTGAGCTTCCTGCTCCGTTTCATGCCGATGTATCCACTTGCAGACAAATGGATCCATTTACATCTTTGTTTTCCTCGTCTGAGCTGTTATCTGGATTAAAACTGTGCAGCTGTATGGCTCTAAAATTGATCGTGATTTTTGTTGCACCAGTATTGTTGGTTAGGATTGTGAGGCGATGTAAGCCAACGAGAGCATAACACATGGATGATGGGAAATGGGAGTGGGCTTACTTCATGCCAACAGTTCCACTCGCAACTCCGAGGGGAATTTCTGATGCTGCTCTGCAGAAATTATGTCCAAGAAAAACACAGTTCTTTAAATTTTGGCTATAAAATTACATTATCATAATTAAAGGACTGGAAACTCTTTCAGAACCGATCAAAAGATGGTCAGTGGGGGACTTTAAACCAAAGAAGCTTAAGTGCTAAAAAAAAAAAAATTTGCAACGCCACGTGTGTGTAGACAACACAGCCTAACACTAAGCTTCACAACAGTTATCTGTAAGAAAAGTCTGATATTACAAGAAATATTGTTTAAAGTTTACTATCACATAAAAATATTCCAAAGAAAATATTAACATTTCACTTGCTGGATGTAATTTTCACTGTGTTTTATTACATTTCAGTATTTAGGATGAAGCAATAAATACTTCAGAAAAAAACTTTGCAGTTTAAATCACTTTATTTTTCAAGTTGTGTTTCAGATAAAAGACAGAAGAGTTAAAATTAGATTCCTTCTTCTGAAGAGTCTGCTTACACCTGTGGCAAACACAGGGTGCAGATGGCCCACATGCCCAAACACAAGGTGTGAGAGACTGACTGCAGGCCACACAACCTCAATTATTCACATTCCTCCACTTTCCTTTTCATAAGCAACACATTGTTTTTGCAGCTTTACAGGAATCCATCCCACGTCGTCAGTTCCACAGGAAGTTTGCAGGAACTGGCATATTCATAACTGGGCTTGATTATCATGAAGTCACACCCACGAGAACTGCAAGCAGAGACGCAACGGCTCTTCTGAGACTACGCTGCACTCTGGAGGGGTGTGGCATCCAACAAAAACATACAGATTTTTCATATTGAGAATACACATTAAAACAAAAGCCAACATTCATCTTCTGTCTTGCAAATGATTTAGTGTCAACGATCATTTTGCGCACATCTTTCGGGCTGATCAGCTTTTTTTTTGGCCATCAACTTCCTGCAAATGTTAATCACTCTTGAGTGTAAAGCACAAAAGCTCTGCTCTTTGCCAACTGAATACATCTTTCATCACAAAGCCACTTTAAGGTGATTGATGCCTTCTATCAGCCAAATTAGATCCAGTAATCTTTGTTTTACAAAGAAAAAAACTGTAAGCAAATATGAGCAAGTGTTTCATCAGGAGAACCCCAGATTTATTTAAGAGAATAATTAAAAGATGTGAAGTGTGGGAGTATCAACATGACCAGGAAAACCTCTTAAAGTTGTACAGATGAATACCCCACACTTCACCCCCCCACACACTCCCCAAGTCATCTTTCTGCATCACGACTTTGGTGGCGTCACTGATGTCCATTGAGTTCTACGTCACGTGCAGCCACAGTCCTCTCCATCTAATGCTGTTTCCTCCTGAAGGAGCATCCTGAGGGGAAAAAAAAAACACTTCAGCAAAAATAAGTAAATTAAATTACTAGTTTTAACCCCTATGTTGTTTTTGAACAGTACAACCAGATGTGGACTGCCTGGTGATTTATAGTTAGCACTCAAAAAAAGGCCTGGTTAGAATCCCGACTGTGCACAGTTAGCATGTTCTCCCCATGAAAAACATGCTTCATATGTTAATAGGAGGGCTGCACGATATGCAGAAAACATGCGATATTAGTGACCAATATCGCGATGATGATATAACTTGCAGTACATAAACAATTAGCAAAACAACCAAATGGACAAGACTTTAAGAGAAGTTAAATAAAATGAAGTCTATTTTACAGTGTACCGACTAATCCAGAGAAAAAATTTAGATTTTGTTTATCAGAAAATTACAACTTAGGGAAACGTTTTTTATATAAACATTTTATGATCGAACTTCCAGGTCAATTGCTGCGTTTCAAACGTTGCAGTAAAATCTGACCAAAAAAAGAAAGAAAAAAAAAAGTAGAAAAGCTTCGGTCACACTCCTATTTCCAGTAGCTTTCTTTGAGTGGACAGTTATGGTTCATAGGAAGAGCTAATGTTTGACACTCTGTCCGTATCTGTAACTTTATCAGCTCTGGATATGACTGTTAGAGGTGGTGACTGGAATTGTGCCCTCTTATCCATGTTATAAATACAGTAAGTGATGCAGTTTCTGGTGTTGTTATATGGCTGACTACAACCACAGACATACTGAAAGTAAACAAACTATGGTGAGACCAACTGGTTTGTTTTGGGGTCATTTAAAACCAGTTTTTCATCTCTGTGGATGTTAAACCCCCACCTTCACAAAGCAGTCAACACAGGAAACACAAATGTTGATACCTTAACTACACAGTCATTGGAATAAACCATTAATAAAAGGGCCTTGGCAAGCTGAAATAATGGACAACTACAGTAATTACATTTTGATGGCAACTTTTTATTGAATCTGAACGTTGACCAACTACCATCCCTCTCATTTGCAGGCAATAAGCTACAGTCTGTGCGTCAGAGCTGCATTATAAACTGATATGATAGATAACAGAGACACTAAACTTCACATCTATCTTTACAAAAGCTCAATGAAGCTCGTGTGGGTTTAGTGCACCCATAGTAACTCGGCTCACTGAACTGAAAAGGGATTGGTTACCACGGCAGCAGAACACAGAATGGAGTGGGTGGGACAGCAAAAACGGACCTTGACATTAAATTTAAACTATCCACGGCCATAAAACAGTAAACTCAGTTCTTCAGTGCAATCTGATTGAAGTAGTTATTGTGCTGACTTAATGCATACCTGAAGCTGCCATTTCTTTTTTAAAGGTGCGTACAACAAATAACAAATTTGTGCTTGCAGTCCGTTTGTGCAGAAACAGATCAATGAAGGTTCATTTCTATCACAACTGCAGGAGTCACTGTTATGCCTTAATAGACACCCTGTTCATGAAGAAAAAGCATGAAAGGGCAACACAAAGGCACATGTGGAGGAGTCGCCACGAGCTGTGCTGCCTGCCTCCACATGCAGACAAGCCGTCAGGACACCCAGTGGCAGAAGCATCCGCCTCAGGTGAAGTACTGAGGTTTCTGTCGGAGGCTGTACTTATTCTCTGTTTACTCTGTAACACGAAGCCAGCTGCACATTCATGTTAAACTAAAAGTGTCCGTGGGCAACACTTTTTTTTTTTTTTTTTTTTTTTTTTTTTTTTTTTTTTTTTTTTTTTTTTTTTTTTTTTTTTTTTTTTTTTTTTTTTCAACTTGTCCTGTCCAACAGCTAGGCAAACAGATGAGAGCTGAGGGCCTCTTGTGTTGGACATATTTTATTCTAACAAGAGGGGTTATTCATCTTCAGACAAACCAAAGGTATGTCTGAATAAACCCCTTTTGTAATTGAGGCCAAACTTTATTAATTTCAATCATGTTTGAAAATCTTTGGTGTTGGACCGGACGGAAAAGGAAAGAGGGGAACAAGAGAGAGGGACGTTAGAGAGAGGGGGGGGTAGGAGGGTGATAATAGGAGGGGAAGGGGGGTAAGACCATGAAGCAGCATAGAGCAGACAGGTTTACTGGTTGTTTATCGTTACGGTACGGTTCAAATGTAGTACAAAAAGGGCGGGGCCTGTTCACACACACTCAAATATTATCAACACACCTGCTAGCCGCAGAAATGTCCACATGTCAACATGCACACAAAACAGATAGTGTTCACGAACGCATACCTATGCCTTTAAACCAACTAGTGTGAAATTTTTCATTCATTCAATCATGCAAACTATTAGTGCAAAGGTGAGCTAACACCTGTGCTCAGGTGAGTGTTTATGTTCTTCTAAAATGGATGGTGGAATGTGAAAAGAAGGAGGAGGAGCGCCCAGCCACCCCCACACCCATACCCCCGCCGCAGCAGCAGCGGCAGCCGGAATTCCCCCAGCGCCACACGGGAACAGGCAGGGAACAACCGCCCCCCGGGCGACCAAGACCGCCACCCAGGCCAGGGCCAGCAGGACCGCCGCGAGGCCCCCAGAGCCAGAGAGCAGGGAGGCGCAGAGGGAAAGAGAGCGCCGCCCCAGCCCAGCCAGGAAAGCAGCCCCCCGCCGCGCCGGAAGAGCCCAACGCAGGGCCCCACCGGAGAGGGACGCCCACAGCCCCAGACGAGCACCCCACCACCACCCAGGAGTTCCGGGCATCCCCCCGCCCCAACCCCAGGTACGAGCCAGGACCCCCCAAGGGAGACCCGCTCCGCACTCCAGGCAGCCACCCACCCGGCCCACGGTTGGTCCAGGTAGGAGCAAGGCAGGGGCCCGCCGCCCCCGCCCAGGAGGGGGGAACCCCGGGGAAAAAAGGGCGGCCCATAAGGGATGTTATAAATATGGCCCGACCAGGCTCGGCCATGTTGGAAGTTTGGCGGGGCCCAGCGCCCAGGGGCAAGGACCAGGACCCACCCCCCAGGGACACGAACACCCCCGGCTCAGGTGTAATATGAACCCCCCCACCGCGCGGAGAGAGCACCGCCGGGCCCAGGGAGCCGGCACCCAAGGGACACGGCCGCCATCGCCAAGAGGCCCGCACCCCCCACCAGGGACGGGGTAGGGGACAGATGGACCCAGGTCCCACCTTCCTTGTAAAATGTGTGTGCGTGTATGGGTGTTTGAGAGGGTGTTTGTGTGCATGTGTGTGTGTTTATGTTTGAATGTATATATTGAAGGGGGAGGGGTGTGTGTACTAAGGGGGGTGCAGTTAAAATTGGCGAGTAGGGCACTAAGGGGACATCTCCTGATTACTCACAGTGATGTCCCCTCACCCTCCACACCAAGGGGCCCTAAATGTCTAAGGTGCGGTTAAAATTGGCGGGTAGGGTGCCAGGAGGACATCTGCTGCTTGCTTGCAGTGATGTCCAAGCACCCCCCCTACCAAGGACCCTACGTGTCTAAGGTGCAAATAAAACCGAAAGAGGGGGGGCCCACTCCATACGGCAACCATAGGAGGGGGGCCACTCCCAAGTAGCCCCCCCCCAAGGCGCATCGCAGGCTAAACCCCCCACCCCCTCACCCTAATATGAGGTTATATAAGGAAGGGGGTAAGTTGGGGACAGCTGGTAGACTGTCCCCCGGTGGTCAAACAGCCGTCCCCCAGCCCACCCCCAGCAAAGGGGCCAGGGCCACCCAGCCCAGGGGCCCACCCCCGGAGGCGCCGACACCCCAGGCCCGGCACCACCCACCCCACACAGAGAGAGAGGAGCCAGAAAGCGTCGCCCCCCCCCGGAGCAAGCCCAGGCCCCCACCCCCAGACGCCGGCCCTAGAAGAGCTCTGGTCAGGCCTCGTGGGCAACACTTAAAGCAACCCAGGAAGACAGAACAGAATTCACAACCATCTTCCACGCTGAAGATGCAATTTTAAGCTAAGTCTGCTTTATCAGTCGTATCACAAGTTATACAGAAGCAGTATAAAAAAAGAAAAAAAAGGCTTTTACTTGATGTTTAAAGGGAGCTTAAATGACACATTGTTAGAAAAAGAGTCATTGAACACAAACAAACAAGAAACTTAAATCCAGACAGTTTTGTGGGCGTTTTGACAATGCCTTTTATTCTTTGTATCAGAAATAAGAGCGGGTTGTTGGAGGTAAAACACTAAAACATCAATGAATTGAGTTTTTCATGCAGACAGCATCAACTACAAGAATATCCTTTTGTCTGCAGAGTACCAACATTCAGGGTTTGTGTGTTTGTGCTCACACTGAATGCAATTTAAAATATATAACCTAAGACAAAGGATGTGATCTTTAAAAAAAGACAGATTAACAAAACAGAAAATCACTTTTTTCTGAGGAAAGATTTAAAAAGACAATATTATGCTTTTATCATTTTAAGCTCCCTTATACTAACAATACAGAACATGCATACAAATATTTGAGATTCTTTGTGTCTTGTCTACACAAAGTTTAGGTTTTTATTTTCCCAAACCTTCTCTTAGTTTATGATGGAGCAGTCATGTCTATATTTGCGGCCTAACTCAACAGGAGTAACAGACCAACAGGGTAATACAACATTCTGTGGCCGTTTCTGTGTCCGAATAGATAAGACACGTTTTACTTAATTTAATGTTTTTGTACCTTCTGTCAAACGAGCCTTCCCTCCTGTTGGCTGGCACAGGACAGTAGAGCACCCGACACACAGAACCACAGTCTGAGCATGGCTGAACACGGTGGTGATCTTGTAACAACCTACAACACAAACGGCAGCACACACAAAGAAAGAAAGAAAAACGATCAAAATGTGCCAGGAGAAGGTGGAAAGCTCATAAAGCAGGACAGCTCAGGTATGAACACTTATTATTGATGTGTCCTTGCAGCTGTTTTAAGATGAGCAACTGAAAAATCTCATTTCACAAACAACTACAGCTGTGGCTGTTTGCCTTATTTGACACCCCAGTCACCACAGAAGAGATGAATGGGCAACACATAAAGGCAAAAACAGTTTGAGTAGCAATGCAAATGTATGGAAAAATTCAACAGAAAAAAATCGAAATGAAATAAAACTAACCTGGACATTTCACATCCATAAAATAGGAATTAGGACTCTGAACAAGACGTTTTTTCTTGTGTCTCCTCCTTTCCACCTCCGGAGTGGGATGCAACAAATCTTTTGCGAGCTAACATAAATAAGAGAGGGGGGGGGGGACACACAACATTTAACAATAATACTGTCTTCATGTAAAAAAGCTGCAATTTAGGCAACCTAAAGCCTGTAGTTTTGATTTTTATTTTATGTCGGAAATGTAAACATTTAGAGGAAAACGTGGTGATTACGCAGCCCCGGCCTGCCCCCACTCGTCGAAAACGGTGCTGGAAATCAATATTAGGTTGAAATAAAAGTCAAAACAGCTTATTTGTTTATTTGTACAATTCGACTTTCATAAATTATAGCAAAAGAGATTTATTACAAAAGGTACGGATTTCGGTTGTCAAAAAATACATTTCCGTCGTGTTTTTCTACTAACCAACTGCCGCGTGCGCTGTTCTCGCCTCCACGTGTTTCGCCATATTGGCTCGTTTGAGTTTTCCAATATTTACATTGAAATCAGTAAACAGGCTTAATCCCTACACGAACTAATCACGGACAAACATCGTGTTATTGTGATAGCTTGACAAAATAAAACTTTTTAGGAACTGATAACTACTGCAATCGTATGGCGTTTACTTACGGGCATGTCTGCGTGCAAAGTCTCTCCGAAAAGAAAAAACCCTCAGTCACGTGCCGGAAACTGCCTGCTCGTCGACAGGAAGTAGGGACTTTTTTTTTCCTCTCCATAATTTAAAGTGATATGCAAGAATGACCCGGAATAAAATTAAATACAATGCGTTCATAAAATGAAATAGTGTGGCATGGGTTTCTTTTTTATTTATATTAAATACAAAGAAAACCAGAGAAAATTGTTTTTTTTTTTTTAGAGTAAACTATCATCTTTTTCCACAGCCAAAAAAAAAAGTTTAAATTTGACAGTTTGGTTATCTTTTATGCTGGAAAAAAATGAATGAAACTTTCTCATATAACAAATGCAAGCTGTACAAGAAAGATTGATCATTCTTATCTGCAGGAGACCCCACGGACCTAAAGGAAAGTGTACCCCTGTATGTCTAAGAAATTAACTTTGGGTTTCAACTGCGATTAAGGAAGATTATTCTTGTGGTGAAGGTGAAAAAATTTAGGAAAATTAGCCCTTTTTTCTGAAAATTGCAATGACACCTTTACGTCTTAATATTTCTTAAGACCAGCTGGAATTAACATTATTTGATAAGTATCTTTATCTGCGGTCACATTTATTTATTTAAAGTATTAATCCCACTTACTGTAATATATCTATATTGATAGATATTATTTGTTAAGTTCAAGGAAAATTAATCAAATATTTATTCAGTTATTGTAGTTGAACTGATAATAAAGCGTTTTCCTCTAAAAAAAATTCAGCATGTGAGGGCCAATAGGAAAAAGGTTTAAAAAGAAATAGACAAGTAGATGGCCACTACATGTCTGTATGGACATTTCTGTCAAACTGAAGGAGTCCTACCAAGCCTGGCTGGCTTTTGGGACTCCAGAGAAAGCTGACAGGCACCGGCAATCTCAATGAACTGCGGCCCGGTCGGTTGTGGAAGTAAAAACTGCCCGGTACGAGTTTCCGTGAGGCCTCAAAGAAATACAGGAAAACCATTTGGTGCTTCAGGAGGTGAAAGCAAGCACTATTTTCTCCGGGCACTGTTTTCAGTGCAGATGTTGACTGCAACACTGGGGACACTGTTGGGGGGTGGAAGAAATACTTCGAGGATATCCTCACTATTGATTTGTAAAAGTTGTTTCTGATTTGTAAAAAAAAATCAATAAAAGCAACAATACAGTTTTTTTTTCATATAATACCTTTATAACACAGAGAACTCAACCCAGAGCTTCATCAAATCTTCTGCATTGAGACGTCTTCTGCACTGAGAGTCATAAATGTCTGACTCGACAGTAGAGTGGCTCAGATCACAGGCTGCTGTTCAAAAAAACATACTGACCATTTCATAGACTGTTCCTCTGAGTGTTGTGGTCAGTGTTTAATTTGTGACTTGGTATATTGAGCAGCTTCTGGTTCTCTACCATCTGGTGTTTGGCATATTTATCTGCAGTAAAAATACAGCAGTATGTCTGATTCTCCTTAGGAGTTTTGTCACACTGGGCAGCTTCAGGGCAGATTGAGAATCTAGACTTAGAGTACGTGTGCAGCATTCCACACCAAGAAAGTGACGCATCTGATCAGCAACTACCAAAATATCTTTCAACAACGTTTAACAGTTCAGCCACATTTGCGAAGGGGTTTTGCTCAACTTTCATGATTTTTACTTTGAATATGTGTGTTCTCCTTGTGCATTTCAATTCAGTTCAATTCAATTTTATTTATAAAGCCCAATATTTACAACAATAATCATCTTAGTGGGCTTCATACCTGTAATTGTGTAATAAATATAAATCATAAAGAGCATAAACTCATAGAATTGTGCATGTATGGGTTTTCTCCGGGAACTCCAGTTTCCTCCCACGATCCAAAAACATGCATCGTAGGTTGACTGAAATCTCTAGACTGTCACTTAGGTGTCGTTCTGTTGCCTTGCAGCACACTGTTAACCTCTTCAGGGTGTATGTCACCTTTGTCTTGCAGTAGCAGGGATAAGCTCCAATAACCCCAAAGGGATTCAGCCGGTTCAGAAAATGGATAAGTGGATGGATGGATGATGGATGGATGGATGGAACTTTTGAGTGGCAAACAATCATCTTAAAAAGAGGCTTTAAAGTCATTTTTAAATCACAATGAGTATCACCCAAAAATGTTAGACACTTTTTTAATTAAAGCATGCTATACAAATCCGACACAACCTGAACTTATAAAAAGTAGTTTAAAATTTGGAAATTGTCCTTATACAAAACTACAAACACATCCTACAAACTAAAATACTCCTCTTTAAATTCCAAACACATGGAGTTCAAACTCTGAACATCAGACCAAACACAGAGCAGCTGCACCTCCCAGTGAACAAGGGATGTCAGTACAAGCATCAAGTCACACTAACTGGATGTAACAAATTGCAGAAGGAAATCAAACTTGGCATTACCTGCGAGTCTAGAACTGGTTGGATTTCATGCAAAGAGGTTTTATAATCTTTCTATCACTAAAAGCAGTGTTCTCCAGCCATGGTCCTCAAAAGATACTCCAACTGCTGCTCTTTGGCTTAGAAGAGAAATGCTAACAATTTGAATGAACAAATAGTTTGTAGTTTTTGTAGTTGATTTGTTCTAGTTCTAGAAAACAGTAAAAAACGAAACAAAAAAAGAATAAAAAGATTTTTAAAAAATCCCCTCGGTGAATCGCCACCTTAATGTGGAGGAGGGATTTGCATGCCCGAGTGATCCTAGGACCTGTGCTAGGATTTGTCTGGGTAAATCCTTGTGGTGAGGTCCCATGGCAGACAGGTCCTAGGTGACACGCCAGACTAAGAGCGGTTCAGAACCCCCTTTAAGAGTCAGCAACACCAAGATTCAATTATGTCGCCCAAACTGGTACCCCTGGGGCCCAAACCTGGAACCTGGCCTATGGGTGGGTCTCCTCAGTAGGGCCTCGGTTGGGCCACATCAAAGAGATGGTGTGGTCATTAATTTGTGGACCCACCATAAATAGCTCAAAAAGGGCAGGTGCAATGTGGTCTGGACAATGGTCAAAGGCAGATGTATCAAGACAGCCCAAACTCTAGTTAATGAATCTGATTTTTGGAACATGGAATGTCTCATCACCCTTTGAGATTAGGCCCAAGACAGTGGTGTCATCTGTAAATTTGAAAATTGCATTGGAGGTGTGGGAAGCAGTGCAGGTAAATGTGTATAGGGATAACAGAAGGGAGCTGAGAACCCAAATCTGGGGAGAGCCGGTACTGAGTAAGATAGTGGAGGAGAAGAGGAGACAAAGTCTGACTTGTTGTGGCTGGTTGATGAGAAAGTCTTTTATCCCGTGGCTGGTGAGCAGGTACCTATTGAAGGTACTCATTGAATTCTATGTATTCATGATCCTTATGTTTTTATGTTTACTGTACAATTTCTGGTACGAAGTCAATTGAGTCGACTATAATTGTGATATAGGGCTACATAAATAAAATTGAATTGAATTGAATTAACTTTTAAAGTACTATATTCATGAAATTCTAGATAATGCAAAGTTTAAAACATGCAAAATACAAATAAACGAATCTCCATCACTACTATTTTTTAGAAAAAAAACTAATTTTTATGCTTTTTTATGTTTTTGCAATTTGACAAGGACAATCTGCAGATTCCTTTATCAGATTACAATTTTTAGTTTATCATCATGTGTGGAAATGTACAGAAGAGCTTTTACAAAGATACTCATTTTTTACTGGCCCTAACCCTAACTAGTGAGACCCAAAGATCTTACTAGTTTACTAGTTATTTGAAACATGTTTTTTGTTTGCTGGCTGAAGCATTTAGAGCTTTACATGCGAACTTGTTCAGCCAAAAGAAAAAAGCAAACTAGATAACATGTCACTGCAAAATTATGCTCTAAGCAACTAGCTGCCCTGTGTTTAGCAAACATGTTTACTAGTGAAGTGACATTTGACCCACGAGTCTGCATTGAACCAGTGAAGCAGTTGTGCAGAAATAAGTCTTTTGTTTTAAAGTACTGAGCATGCATGGTGTTCGAATTGCGTTTAAAATTCACGGTACTTTATAGTTCCGCACTACAGTCTATCGTTTTTTAGTAGTTAAGAAGTAAGGAGGGAATTCATACATAGCCAATGACATTTTGAAGAAAGAACTGCACAAAAAGCTCAAATCCTGTCCAATGTCGCCATCTAGCGTCTGTGTGGCGCAGCTGCATGTCTGAGCCGTCGACTCCCATGAATCACTCCCACACTCCGGTGTGGGCTTCTGGCCGACCACAACTTTCTTCATAGGCTGACAAACGCAGCGGCCACGTCGGTATGTTTTATAACTGGATAGATATTGATAGCCGGAGGACAGCAGCATAAACATTCGGCTTATCTGGCGGAGAGCAGGAGTTTGACCCGATACGTCCAACGGTTCTACTTTTGGATGGAGTTTGTCAGCGCAGTCCAAACAGAACCGAGGCTGACGGTGATCGGAATTTACCGGTGGAAACTCTGAAGGAGGAAAAGAAGGACGGGCCAATCTGCTAAAAGCTTCAAAATAAAGTGTGAAGGACGAGATTTAAAGTTGTATCTGTCAATGAGAGGAATGCTGGAGTGAAGGTCATCCCTGAAGCGCAAAAAAACGACACCAACTATGGCGAAAAAGTACGATTTCCTCTTTAAACTGTTGCTCATCGGGGACAGCGGAGTGGGCAAAACGTGTCTGATCATTCGTTTTGCTGAAGACAATTACAACACTACATACATATCCACCATTGGTACGTCAGGTTTTAACCACAGCCTTTTCGAGCTTTTCCAGGTCCAAAACTCCTTCTGACGCACGGTTCTTTGTAAACAGGTTTCTCATTCGTGCCTCAACTGGCCTCCTTTTTTTCCACCCTCTCTTTTCTCCTCAAACGTCCTGTCTTTTTTTTTTTTTTTTGAGCTTTTCCTCCATCTTTCTCTGGGATCCCTTCCTCTTCTGCTGAAGGTCCACCCACCCTCATTCCTATCTGTTTTACCATCTCTGCGTTCCCAGAGGAATGGTTGGCTTTCTGGTATGCGCACTCCTCCCCTGTCTGTCTATCTGTCTGTCTGTCTGTCTGTCTACCTGTCTGTCAGTGTGCCTGTCCTGTCAGCTGAATAAAAGCATGCCTGTCCCTTTGCTGCAAATGACAAAAGGCCTCAGCCTGACCCACATATCCTGCATTGTGCCCCTCATGTTTTGTGTTGTTTTTTTAGTTCTTATCACCAGCTCATTTTTTTCTCCTTCCTCTGCCCTTTCCTGTCATCCTGTTATCTCCCAGGCATTGACTTTAAAGTGAAAACCATTGAAGTGGATGGAAAGAAAGTGAAGCTACAAGTGTGGTAAGAAACAGCAGCCGTTTGGGGATTTGGTGAAGTAGATCTTTTATGTATTTCCCGAAGAGCAAAGAGGAACCTCCCTCCGCCTGCTACAGATTTAAATAAAGGCCTTATTGTGACATCAGGCTGAAAAGAATGTGTGTTTTTATGCATATACAAACTTTTGTGTTTATGCAGGGACACGGCAGGGCAAGAACGGTTCAAAACCATCACTACTGCTTACTACAGAGGAGCCATGGTAGGACATCTGCAGTATGCAGTGCTCTTCCAAAATGTCAACTCTTCACTAACTTTCTGATGTCTCCACATCAGGGGATCATCCTTGTTTATGACATCACAGATGAGAAGTCCTTTGAAAATATCCAGAACTGGATGAAGAGCATCAGAGAAGTGAGGCTCTTTGGTTCAATTATATAGCACCCATGTTTGTTTGTTTTTCCGTTCACAATTGAAGCAAATAATCCTCCTTTTTTCACTTGATAATACAATAATTTTCTTAATTTGCACTAAAAGTTGGGAGTTTAGTCATTTATTCTTTCTGAACAAAAGCAAAAACAGTCATTTTCTTGTAATTGTCTTTATTTGAATCACAAAATATTTTTTTCCATGTTCCATGTTAACATATCAAATCCTACATTTTGCCTTTATAAATGTAAGTAAGAAAATCCACTGAGACATGAACAGGGGCGTCTTAATAACTTAGCTTATTGCACCTACATGCATTTAGTTAGGACAAGGGACAACACATGGCACACATACCAGCTTCTACACAAAGCTGATTTTCACACACAGACACCTGCAGGGGTTAGTTCGGAATTTTCGCTTTGGTTTTACTTTATCAATGCTTCCTTTCAAAGCTGTGGTTATGTAGGAGCTGCTCGTCACCCAGACCAGTTGAGAAAAGAAAGCTGGCTTTATTATTCTTTGTAGCTTAAAAAAACAAAGAAATACCATTATTTTTGAAAGAATTTATAATTTTGATATGCAACATTAAACAGAAAACCACTAAAAGGAATTTTAACCTATAAAAGATCCTTTCAATTTAATGCCTGCAAATTATAATTCACCTAATATGTTATAAGACAGAGGAGATCTCGATGTCATGACAACACTTTTTAAATATTTTATTCTTTTTTTTTTAGTTTAGTTTTTTAGTTTGTGAAGACCCACTCCGATCATCTTTTGATCCATTTTCAAAGCATTTCTAGTGGTCTTTGAATTGTCATTAGGCTGTTTTTAGCCAAAATAATAAAACATAAAAAACTGTCATTTTCTAGCACACAGTTCTCGCAGATATTCATGAGTTCATCAAAAATACGCCTCTGAGTTGTGGGCACGGACTTCCCATCATCTCTCTGTTTACACTCTCTCCCACTAGCTTACAGCCCCTTACACCTCCAACATAACCCAGCAGTGCAAAAAAAATGGCGAGCGATAGCGGTGCTACCCAGTTTTTAGCCAGATACCAGCTCAGACGAGGATAACAAAGGCGTGCATGGATCTAGTCGTCTATAAGTGGATGCATCAGAATAGAGGGGAGCAGGGAGCTTGTGGCCTGCTGATTGTGGCTTCTACGTCACAACCATAAGCTTTTTCATGCAGCCTTTTTCCGTCTGCACCTGACTCACAATGATTTGAATAAAGAAATACCGGTACTCAGAAATGCAACTTTAATCTTAACTTTCCTAATATCTTTAATATTAGTTCTGATGCTAATAATCATTAGAAACTAATCATTAGAACTAATGTTAAAATCAAGATAAAAGATAATAATAATACACAGACTCTGGTAATTTTTACAATTTGATTTCCCATTTGTTTTTAGAAATTAATTGTATAAAATGGATGAATAGACTGTTTCGATGTGTTACCTTTATATTTAATGTAATTTGCTGCTTTACCACTCATATTCAGGCTTGTATTTCTTACCACACCCAGTACGTTTCCAAGTAGAGATTTGTTTTAGAAAAAACTTGCCTATCTGTTCTCTTGCAGGATTAGCTAACACACCCTTTTTTTTTTTATTTCTCCCCTTTGCAGTTACAGGCGTTTCTGTGGACTTTCTATAATTTATGAGCGAATGCATTTTCTAGGGGTTCTGTAAAAACAAAAAACCTGGTTGAGCAACATCCCTCCCAGAGAGAAGACTGTCACTCCAACAGGGATGTTTACAAGCTGACTGAGTTTTTGGCACGCTCTATCAGGTTGTTTGCTGCTGTTTAATGTGGTTTTGCGTCTCAGTAGTTGCTGCTGATCGGAGATAGGCCAGCCAGCTCGCGTCTTTATCTTCCAAGTAGAGTCAACTTAGCATAAAATAAACATTGTTCAGAGTTTTCAGAATTAATGGCCATCACTGCTAAAGCATTTCTGACGTTTTGAACCAGATCTTTTGCTCCAGTCGAAGACAAATGTTTACAATCTGTGTGTCAGTTAACTGGATCCTCTCTTTCCCAGAATGCATCAGCTGGAGTCACTCGGATGCTGCTGGGTAATAAGTGTGACGTTGAGGCAAAGAGGAAAGTTTCCAAAGAGACAGGAGAAACGGTAAAGGGATTCTTACAAAAGTCAGCTGAATGTCAGACTTGTAAAAATTTAATTTAGATACGATGAAGACGTCGCAACAGCACTCATCATTCAGGAAATTGTCTGACAAAATTATTGTAAGGAAAACACACGATTGTGTTGAGGGATTCATTTTTTGCAGGATGGACGAGGAGGTTTGTTGTTCCACTGGTTTTGTATTTGTTTAAGATTAGCTGCGGGAAATGTTGTTTACCCTCATCCTGACCCTGTGTGACAAGCTTTCCTTCTGTTGACAGCTGGCAAAAGAGCACGCCATCAGATTCTTCGAGACCAGTGCAAAGTCGAGCATTAATGTGGAGGAGGTGAGCCATGACAAACACTGACGAACGACTTCATGTTCCTGTGGAGTCTGCTCTGTGAATGATTGATTGAATGTGAACTGTCCAAATTTTCTACACAAAGAGAACTTCAACTCTCATCTTCTCTCCTTCCATTTGTCTTGCAGTCATTTCAGGCTTTAGCACGAGACATATTGCAGAAATCCACCAAGAAGTCGGTGAGTCAGAAGAAAGCATGTTCTGTGTAGTTAAGCAATGCATTTGTCACTTTAAAGACCCGCTCCGATAATCTCTTGATTTTAAAGCGTTCCAAGTGGTCGTTCCTGTTTTCTTGGACATAGTATCTGCAGAGCAGGAATAGTTAATTAGAAATTCACCTCTGAGTTGAGGGAAAAACTGTTGTACCGGAGTAAGCCCACCCCCACTTCCCGTCACCGTCACCCATCTGTTTACTTGCTCTCCCGCTAACTTACAACCCTTCACAACACCAATCTAAAATTACAGTCGTAACAAATATGGCGAGCAATATCTGAGCTGTCCTGCTGTACAGTTTTGAGCCAGATAACAGTAAAGACGAGGAAAACTAAGGTGTACATAGATCTATTTGTCTGCAAGTATGCATCAGAATGGAGCGGTGCAGGGAGCTTGTTGCTTGGCGTAGCAGCTTGCTTGTCACAGCTACATGCTTTTTTCCAACTGCATTTTTTCATCTGCTCCTGGTTCACAATGACTTTAATAAAAACAGATTAACAGAAATGCAATTTGAAGCTTAATTTCCGTTATATAAGATTGCCATTGTTAGAAAAATGCCACAAGAACATGTTAAAGTGACTAATATCACCATTTTTAGCCGAGTGAGTCTTAAAGAAAAGAGGATTGTAAATCTGTAAATCTTAACTTTTGTCTTTTTTTCTGTCTATCCATGTTCTACAGGGCCCTACTGGCCGAGAAGTGAAAATCACCAGCAACACACAGCAAAAGTCCTCAAAGTGTGTCCTACTATAGACGAAACAGACAGGACAAAATGTAGTGCTATTTTTGAACAAAATGCAGCAGGGTTTCTGTCTCCATCTAGTGGACGAACAATCTCAGTACTGTACTGGTTTTGGAACTTGTTGTCCCACAAGATTTGCAGGAGACCCGTGGAGTTTGTACCTTGAAATAGTACCTGTAACCTGAAACTTTTCGTATTCTCTGTGATTTCTACTGTGATGTATACTACAAAAGGCCTGAATAGCTCTTTGGTTTTCTTTGTTCATTTTTTTCCCTAGCTTTTATCATTTGGAAGCCACATTTTCTTCAAATGGAGTGAATTTCCCCCAGTGTTTTTTTGGGAAGATTTCCAAACAACAACTAAATTTGATCCATTCAATTGTTACCCACCCCCCAGTCTCTGAGCTTTGGGCAACTCAAACTCAGATGTTAAAACAAGAAAAATACTTTAAGATCAAGTTTTTTAATAAAAAGAGATTGCCAAAAATCAAGGATTTGTATATCAGAATAAAAAAAGAAGACTGTGGGCTTGTTTGCATGTGCTTCAGAGACATTTGCACATATAATAAAATGCTACTTATTGGGCATTGCACATTTGATTTTTGTCTGATATTTCAAAAGGATCTACTTAAGCAGCAGCCAATGACTGTAATAAGTCAAATCTTCTGTTCAATCTTTTTAAAGAAAACAAAACTTTCCGTTCTGATAAATGAGCAATTACCCCGAGTGGAATCCAGACAAACTTTTTTGTAAGAAACAAAGCTTTTTTTTTTTTTTTCTTACAAGAAATGGATTAGGAATGTGGAAAGCAAAGAAGATGAATGTGCAATATGAGAAGTTGAGTGGAAAGAGGAAAGAAGAATGGGTGAAGCGATTGAATGGCAGGATGTGAGAGCCCAGGAGGCAGATGTGCATACATGTCCCTACCGCTGAATCCGTTTGGTGGGATAGCCTTTTATCTAAAGTGCCTGTAGACTGCCACACCTTACATCTGACATGTCTGTGTATGCGCTCAGGCAGTTTTTCATTCATTTATTCATCTTCTTCCGTTTGTTCCCTTTCGGGTCACGGGGCTGCCTGAGCCTATCCCGGCCCCTTATGGGCGAAGGCAGGGCACGCCCTGAACAGGTCGCCAGTCTGTCGCAGGCAGGTTTTCAGATCATCTAGAATTCCCCCTCTGGTTAAAGATCTGCTCATGACAGAAGCCTCTCCTGCAAACGGAGACGGAGTGTTTTTTGTGACTTTTTTTTCTTTGGTCCTCCAGTACCTTTCTTTTCTTTCCTGACAAAAATGTATGGAATTTGAAAACTTTAAGTCTAATAAAAAAGAAGCCAAAAATGTATGTCTTACCTAATAATACCTGGGAAATTTGATTGTTTTGGCCCATTATTAAAAATTTGCCTAAAAATATACATATTTTGATTGGTTGAAACGTAATAAACAGAAGGTGATAACGTTTTTTTTTTTTAAAAGGAGTGGGTTAACGAAAAATCTTATTAAGTTCCATCCCCAATCTTACAATTTCTTATGCATGCATTTGTACATGTTAAACATAAAATTATTTTTCAATTAGACCCAAAAGAATGAAAGAAAAAAGCATCACAGTACCAAAACAACATCATGAAGTCAAGATTGTCAGTGCATTGTCCCATTCGGCTTCTCAAGTTTCCATAATGTTCCTTTTCAAAATTTGTATTTATTTTTTTTTTAATTATGGAATATTTTAACACATTCTTGTTATTGCACAGACAAAAGCAACAGGAACTCAGATCAGAAAAACTGTTTACAAAAGTGAAGCAAGTTGACAGGATGAAAATCACTTTAAAAATATAAATATTAAAATAAAACTTAGTGTTTAAATGTACAAAATGTTTTAAATAATGGAGCTGAAATTAAGTTTAGGTGTAAAGTTTAAACTTTACACTATAATAGACATTCATTTAAAAATTGAAAGTATCAAGGGAAGATGTTAAAGTTGGCTATTTTAAACATATTTAGCTGAACACTTTACAAAATAAATAATCAAATGGTTCATCGTTTGGTATTTTTGTCCTCGTGATGACCACACTTTAGGTTCCCCAACACTCCTTATCACAACAGGGACCCCTGCTGCCTGATTGTAACTCCGTTGCTACTGTTTTGCTGCAGCAAGAGCCTGTCACCAGGCAACAGCCCCTTTCTTCCCAGCATCAGCACCAGGCTTGTGCGCGCGCGGCCTGCCGCATCTCTTGGTTGTCTGCACGTTTTGCGTGCCTTGTAATCACGCAGGGTAGGCAAAGACTTTCCTCTCGGTCGGTGCCAGAGTTCCTGTCGTGGAGGCAGCAATGAGGAAGTCGGATTTACTTTAGAGCAGCGTGTCCCACATTTTAAAATGAGCTGTGTCACGTGCACGTGCCGTGGAGAGGCAAACGTCTATATCTGTGAGCGGAACGGGATGCCCGCGTGACTGCAGGGAGGAAAGGGGCGGAGGAGGAGAGGGGAGGAGGTGTAGGTGTCCGTGGACCGCCGCAAAAGCTCTGAGGTGGAGTTTTCAAAAGCAGGAACTCAATTTTTATTGTGGGAAAACGTGTTCTGTGGTGATTTCCGTTTGTGTGTCCGGACCTGGTGATGTCAGCCCGCTTTGCTCTTCTCGCTGCCTCGTCTCCTCCGCGTCAGGACGAGGACCGGACATAAGGTCGTGAGCGGGGAACGCACACGCTCGGACGCTGTTTCTTCTGGCCGGACGCCCGGACTGAGGCCAGTCAGCTGGGAGGGAAATCGAGGAGCGATCAGCTGCTTTTCTCGGGATGCTATAGGAACTGCGGCCTGCTCGCATCTCCGGTTGCTGCAGTGCCTCATGGGCCAGGAGGGGGAGAGACGGAGGACAGAAGATGGAGAGGTGGAGGCTATAAAAACAAATCTCCCAGACTGTAAGTTTGTAAAGCCGAAAATTCTAGCTCCAGTGCTGGAGCATTTGGGATTCCTTGGAACAGAAGGAATGAAAGGCACAAGCTGTCCTTTATGAGCAGAGAGTGATGAGGAGCATGGGCCAAAAAGAAATACTTGATTTAAGAAACATTCTAAAGATGGCTAATGTGTCATTAAGGTGAGTACATTGACTTTTAGGCCTTTTAGTTGTTTTTGCTGACAAAGTTCTTGCCTGAACTGTAGTGCTCGCCATGGGACACTGCGCAGGAGCTGAAGTACCTGCCAGCAGTGAGTTTGGTGCATAATTCTGACAGACTGGAGCTCTGATGCCAGCATTTATTTATCTCTCTCCTCTGCTCTGCTGAGCTGCTACCCACACAACCTGCTACATGAACTCCAAGGAAGCCTGAAACCTCACCCAGCGTCCCCCTACACAGTCACAATCCCAGGAATATAAAACAAACATGCCTTCACCTTCAGACTCCAGCAGTGTGGCTTCAGCCACTGGATCTCGCGGCTGGTCTGACAGCCGCAGAGGCATGTCCGGCCGGGGGCCCGGTGGGGCCCGGCTGCTCCTGTATTTAGGCTTGTGCCACCTTGGTCTCGGAGCCATGGTCCTGGCCTTCTCCTTTACCAGCATGGCCTTCACCCTATCTACCCGTGTAAGGCAATCCTGTCCATTCTGGGCTGGTTTCTTTGTAAGTATGAACATAGGGGAAGATATATGACTTTCAGAATAAAACAAACAACTATAGTGGGGTGATTTCTGGTGTATGTCCTGTTTGTATCCAGGTGGTGGCGTCAGGGATAGTAGGAATAATCTCATGGAGGAGACCTCTAACACTAGTGGTACATACTCTTGCACTCTTCATTGCTGGTTCTTTTTGTTTAAAGACACACTGATGAAAATTGTGGGTTGTTTTTGGTGTTTTTAATATGTTCCTGTGGCACTTTTCTCAGATTATATATATAAAGAAAATTAATCTTTTCTGAGTGTTTCTTTATTCAAATTTTTGCAAATCAGGAGAGGATAAAAACATGCCATTGGAAGAAGCTTGTATGTGTGACATAGAAGCGACAGCAGGCCACAAGCTCCCTGCTCCACTCTATTCTGATGCATCCACTTGCAGACAAATAGGTCCATGCACGTCTTTGTTTTCCTCATCTGATCTGGCATCTAGGTCAAAACTGTAAGGGGTTATAAACTAGCAGGAGAGCGTGTAAACAAATGGGTGATGGGAAGTGAGGGTGGGCTTACTTCACAGCAACAGTCCCACCCACAACTCAGAGGTGAATTTCTAATTAACTATTGCCGCTCAGCAGAAACTAAGTAACAGAAAACTGCAGTTTTTTATTTTTTTACTTTGGCTAAAAACAGCATAACATAATGAACGGACCTCTGGAAACGCTTTTACAATACATCAAAATGATCGGAGCAGCTCTCTAGAGAATAGAAATCTGCCTCTAATCTGTTTTAAAAACACTTTCAGACACCCCCTGCTCTAAATCAAGTCTCCCCTCTGCATCCCTTCACAGGTGTCACTGTTCATGCTGCTCTCTGCAGTGTGTGTGATCCTCAGCCTGGCCGGCTCAATGCTGTCCTGCCAGAACGCACAGATGGTCAAGTCAATGCTTACCTGCAAGGTGTGCAAGCTTTGTCCTTTGCTACACGCTGAAACGATGCGCTAGAAATAGTTTGGAAAATCTTTTGTAAACCGACTTTGCCTTTCATCATGGCTAGGTGGAGAGTGGGCGGTGTTTGTGTTGTGCACCCCTTCAGTCTTGCTCTATAGATGGGGAGGACACACTTGTCCTGAACCTGAATGTTGATTGTCATTCAGTCAGGCATCAGCTTAAAGTAAGTACATGTTGTCTGTCACTGCGATCATTTTAAACATGAATTCTTTTAACATATTTCACAAGTTAACATTTCTTGGAATGCACAATTTCCTGCAGGACCTTTTGTTCAGTGCGTGTGGACTCAGCATTCTGTCCACCATCATTTGTACACTGTCGACCGTGACATGCAGCATTCACATATTCTCTCTGGACCTCGTGCACCTGGTGAGGCTAAATATCCTTCTCCTCCAAGCTGCTGGTTTCTTCACAGGACATGCAGTTCAGCTAAAGTGCAGCCCAGATAGATCAGAATGTCCATGTTAAAAGTCTTTTTTAAGTTTATTTACCGTGGGGGCTTCACTCATGTCACACGGTTCCCACCCAGCTGGCGCCGCATCGCTCCCGCTCCGTTAATCCAGAGTGCATCACCCCTCAGGATGCCTTCCTGACAAACATCATGGACTTTGAGGAGTTTGTCCCACCCATCCCTCCACCCCCTTACTACCCTCCTGAGTACACCTGCAGCTCAGAGACGGACGCTCAAAGGTACCAGTGTTGTCTTACCATGTATGGGTATTACTTCCTATAACAGCAAATATCATCGATGCCCATTTGTAGGCTCATGTGCATGGTTTTATCACTACAGCATTACATATAATGGCTCCATGGAGAGTCCTGTCCCCTTGTACCCTACTGACTGCCCCCCTCCTTATGAAGCTGTGATGGGACAGAGAATTGCCAGCCAGGTGAGCATGTGTGTCTAGGCACTGAACTTGCAGTCTTCATCAATGAAAAAGTCTATCAGTGCATGATGATTTATTACAGACAAGAATCTGAATTTGAATCTAAATTAAATTTTAATTAATTGTAATTAAATTAAAACTAAAGCATAAAGTACAAAAATATACTTTGCCATTGTTTTTCGTGTATGATGCAAGGCAGCTGCTTTCAGGTGTGGTGAAGTGTTTTGTGATTTAGATGTAACTTGCAAATGCTGTATGTCAAGCCAATCTTTTCTGTGCTTTCTGTGCTCTGAAACTGTTATAAAAATAATCAAATGTTGTCTAAAAAGAACAAAACGAAAAAAAGATGGGAAGTAACTTTGTTCCTGTACGTCAACTTTGAAGTATCTGTGGTGCTTGGAATGACCTGACTGATCTTTTTATCTGTCCTGACTGTCAAGGCAACAGTGTTTGATCCTGTCGGCACTGAGCTGTCTGGAGAACGGGGAACTTCAATGGCCTTCAGTGGCGAAGGTGCAGATTCTCTTTATATGATTGGGTCACGTATAAGGAAGAGTAAATGGTTGATAGGGATCAATCCGATATGAAATGACTGGACCGCGGGTGTCAAACTCCTTGCCACATAGGCCGACCACCTGCTGGTTTTTCAAAAATCCTGTCTTATCTGCTGCTGATTACCTGGATCAGATGTGTTTAGCCAATTAGGAACTTCAAAGGCAGTTTGGTAGGAAAACATGTTGGACACCAGTCCTCGTAGCCTGGAGTTTGACACCACTGGATTAGACAATGAAGGAAAACATGTCACAGTCTCTAAATAATCACTTCAAAGTTTTTATTCCAAATCAATTCAAGCTAAAGAATGCATAAGTGAAAGATATTACTGAAAAAATATCATTGTTCCATAGATGATGAAGAAATCCTCTTTTTCAGTCTCCATGGACAGTGGGTCTCTGTTGATGTCAGAAATTGTGGACATCCCTGATGATTCCTCTCCTTCTGAGGACTCCTGTCTCATGGAGATCGGGCTAAGAAACCAGGGGGAGAGACGCAACAGGGCTCCCAGTGAGGGCGGAGATGCAGGGGAGAGCATCAATCTCCGTGGTCAGAGGTGTCAGACGCCCGAAAGTCCTTTGGCAGGGGGGCCAAGAGCCAAAAGAGTTCTCAGAGGAGAGAGGTCCAACTCCTGTTCCTCTCCGAGCACCACCACCAACACTACTTATAGGTAAACAAAACCTTTAAGTTAAAGCCATAATTTATAAAAAAAAAAAAAAAAACTTTTGTCTTCTGGTCTGTCAACAAGGTCCCCAGTGCTTCTTCGCCAAGCTGTGCTAGCCCGTAGCTGTTCCCAGCTAGAAGCCATAGGTGGCGCCAGTAATCAACAGTCGTTCTCCATCCCAGAGATTCGGTTTCAACCTTCCTTTGCCTCAAGCCGTGGAGTTGCAATGGGTTCCTCTCCCGTCCCTCCTCCCTCCTTCTCAGCTGCCAGTGAACATGATCACGGGCACCTCCTTCCTCTCCAGCCCCTCTCCCTTCGGCAAAGAGCCGGAAGAAGTGAAAAGGATGGAGAGACTGCGAGAAGACACAGCGAAGGCTTTTTGCGCCTCATGAGATCACACAGTGAACCAGGGCTCAGCTCCTCGACAGACACGGGTGAGTCGGGTTCTGGCAGGAAAGCAGCTCTTTCATCAGTTGTACACTGATCAATCTGTGCATCGATGCTGTTTTCTAGTGGACTTTGGCTCTGGCGGGAGTAAAGCATCTATGGACACAGGTAAAACTAAACACAAACGCTGTTTTGATGTGACACTTTCTTAACACATTATAAATCTAAACCCTTCTGTTGAAATAAATAAATAACAATATATGAACAGATTGCTGACAGTAATAGTTGGTAATAAAAATAGTAAATTATTGTTCAGACCGTTACTTCCTCGTATCTGCTAAGTTCTTTGCAATCTGACATAAATTAGACAGACAGCTCTGACATATTGATCATGTTGCCTGATCACAAACACTAGTAGCACTTCATTTCTATTGTGAAACCACACTGAAATTCAAAAGTTGTGTTCTAAAGGTTGTAACAAGACGATTTTTAAGCCAAAGTAAGTAAACAACACTCAAAAATATGTAAAATGATGTGTCTTGGTCTATGTGACAAATGCTTGTTACTTTCATCTGATCACCCGAAACCTACCTATTTTTTAACAAGTCTGTGCTAAAGAAAGGACGACAATATTCCTTATGTTACATAAACAATGAACACTGTGATTTCCCTCTTCATATGTATTAACTTCCTTCATGTATTCTTTTTTTTAAGTTGAGAAATGTATTTTTTAGTCTGAGCACCGTTGTAGCTTAGAGTACTGAGAAACAAATTGTGCTCGTCACCAATAGTGCTTTTCTACTTTTATATTTTTTGCTGTTTCTCTCTTTTATGCACAGCAAAAACTAAATTTAAAGAAAGTGAAAAGACCCTTGTTTTAGGATAAATTATCTTAATTTCTTTCTTGCAAGACAAATCATTTTACAATATTTTTCAATAATGATCTCAGTTTGAGAAAAACAGATTTTTTTTTAGAAAATCTGCTGATGCAGTAGAAATTTTGGATGCTCCAAGGGGCCTGTTTTTGCAGTGTGTCGTGTTATCCATCTGTAATTTTTAAAAGGATGTGCCTAAGTGGAGTGCGGCACAAAATATGGTAAACAGGGGTTTCAAAATATTTATTTGACATTTTCTATGTAGACAAGTTGTAATAGTATAAATCACTTTCATTCTATTTTCTGATTTAAAGGTCCATCGTCTGAGGCATGCCTGCTGCCTCAAACATCCCTGCCTCACGCTGCAGTGCTGTCCACAAAAAGCAGCATAAAATCAGCAACCACAGGGATAGAGGTGCCCCCCAAGCCTGCAGCCACCTCCCCACTCCGATTACCCAAAGACTGCCACCGTTCTCTTGCTGATCTTAAGGTAAACATGCTTGACACATTCTGAAGGATTTTTAAAGGACACAGTTCTGTTATCTTAATTATTATATTCCGGTCCTTCAGGTAACTCGAGTTCTGGTGGCTCGCTTCCTGCATCGCTCAAAACGTAATCTGGCGCCATCCTCCGAGCCTGCTGGGAGCCCCGCCCAGGCAACAAAAAGGAAGAGTGGAACTGAGGCTGCTGCCGCCAACCACATGGCCTTGGAACAAGTATGTCAGCAAGATCGAATCCCTTTTTGTATCTACAATGACGAATACTCAATATTTACTCAACTTATTTACACTCAGATGTTGCGGAACACTTGGGGCTCCAGCCGAGGACACCCCACCGGTCACTCCCATCATTCTCATCACCGTGGACATCATCATTCCCAAAGTGACAGTCGCCACAATCGGCACCAGAGCAGCCGGGCGCCAGAGGGCATCCACCTGCGCAGCTGTGGAGATTTAAGCTCCTCCTCCTCTGCATCTCTACGTCGACTTGTCCCTCATCATCCACCGCATGGGTCATCAGGGACTCTGTATTCTGAGTCTGCTCTGTAAGGAAGGAAACAAGGGGGATGAGACAAAAATGAAGAGAAGATGAAAATCAAGTCAGATTGCAGATTGCAAAAGTCTTCCCTCCTTATTTCCTGCCACCTCTGGATGCTGAAGCGAACTGTGCAGACAGCCTTATTCGTGGTGCTTCTGAACATCACTCAAGAGTTTGCTCATTTTTCACCAACAAATAGTGCAACCTTACTCAAACTACAGTATGCTACAACCTGATAACCTCTTGCAACCAAAAAACAAAGTCACAACTGATAAAAACAATCTCCACTCTTGACCTCCATCGGTTCATCTGGAAACTCGTCTCTTCTTCTTCAGTCTACCTGAATAATTTTGCTATCATGGATTTACATGGTTGCCCTTGGACAAAAGCCAAAGGCTCACCTGTGCTCATTGACAAGATTGCTTAAATGAAGTGGTTATCTTTTGTCTTCCATTCTCAAGAACAAATGCGTAAGGGTGGGCAGCATTAGAAGATCTAATGAGAATAAAGCGAAGCAGATCTCTTAATGAGTTGTATTGTCTCCTCTAATGCTGCCGTACAGAGCTGCCAGCATTGCTAACATGGACATTGTTGCACACCACAGATAGGTTGAGCCTTGGAAATGTGTTTTTTCATTTATGGCCTCCATGATTTCCTTTGAACATGGTGCATGTTCTGCTACAGATGGGATGCAGCAGGAACTCTGTTCATTCAAGTCTGCTCGTCTGTCCAACCTACAAGTGCTCAGAACGTCTTGACCTGCATGTTTGCTTCTTTTCATTTTTCTTGCACAAATGACTTAAGATAGTAGCCATGTGATAGGTAATTACTAGCTAACAACCAAGGTCGGAGATGCCTGGTGGCTCCGAGAATAATTCTGTATCTGAACCTGCAACAATCTTTGGCTAAAACAGTCTGGTACTTGTACGATAAGAGGTGCACGCCGCACTATGACTCTTGTGAATATGTCAGTAAATGTAAAGTTAAGCTTATGATGAAGTCGGGTCTTACACTGTGTGTTAGCACATGTGCACATTTGGGTATGTTTAAAATGGAATAAGATCTTCAAGATGCACTGGTAATGGTGATAGGACTGCACCATTTGACATTAGGTGGCAGCTGTAGATTAAAAATGTCAACTGTCTTTTGTCTTTTTTTTTCTTTTTACACACTTACACATAGTCTGTAATCACTGGCAGATCAGGCACTCATCCTTAACCCTTGTGCTATCTAAGATGACCCCATCCTTACATTGACGTGTTATCCCTACCATGACAAAGGTGGATAAAGGTGGAAAGATTTCATGTAATCCATGGACACCAGTGAGGTTCACAAATCATTGAAGAAAAAAGGTTCAGCGCACTGTCTAGTGGGTCTAGATGACCCAACTCCCAATGGTACAGTGCCTAGGATAGCACAAGGGGTACGGGCACTGAGCTTTGTTTTCTACCTCCTGTCTTGATTTACATATTCATTAGGCTTATTCCAATTGAACTACACGTCATGAACTAGCAATGTTATAAAAAAAACTTGTTAATAGCAAAAGTTTCAGGGCAAGATATGTATTTCAATATGTGAAATAAACGAATGAAATATATATAAATAAAAAAAACATCCCTCAAGGTGCTGATGTACAAAAGTCTTAAAGGATAGTGTGCTAAAAGGTCCAGTTAACTGAAATAAAACAAGCATGAAGACATATTTAAACAAAAAAAAAGTATTTGATGTGTTGCAAAAGTGTTAAAATGTAAAAACGGCATAATGTGGCATTACTTTTTTATGACTAAACTAAAATAAGTCATTATTGCATTATATTCATTATTTATAACTTGCAACAAAAATTAAAAGAAAGGAAAAATTTAAATATGCTTCCATTTGGATTATAACGTTACTTTTTTTCTTCCAAAAATGCATTTTATTCTCATTAAATACTTTGTGCATTTATGGTTTATCTTAAGTCTCGTCCCTTCCAAGAATGCTGAGTGCAACACAAATGTTAAGATTTTCTACGGTACACCTTCAAACAATGGCATCGTGGGGAAAACTTTAATTAATAAAAAAAAAGTCGTTTTACTTGTTTAATCTAAAAACAATTTCGAAAAAGAAAAACAAAAAGCAGCTAACGTGGGTTCTTTAATTTAATCTCACCACCCGATTTAAACTCCGCCTTCCACCATATCCTATTGGTTAACCACCAGGAGAGCCCATCCTGGTTCGATGTGAGTAACCAATTAAAAAGCTCAATGTCAAATGGAGCCTTCCTAAGCACCGCCTACTTACAATGAATGTTGGGACATATAGTTCAGTAGCCAAGTATAAAACGACAGGAGCCTAATAGTAAACTACAATTTACATATCCTGGTTTGAGGAAACGTTCAAAGACTTAATTTAACAGTTGAAAGGATTTACAGAAAGTGTTGTTTTCTTTACAATATTTTTTACAGAGCATACCGGAGCAGGATATTGGCAGAATGGTATGTAAAGATTTGTGAATAGATGTGTTTATTTGACGTGCTAAAACGATTGTAGTGGAAGACTGAAAGAAAGATATATAGGTTAACGTTGGCTAATGCGTCGTTTCAATGAAGGGATTCGCTCCCTTGCGCCCTCGAGCTGAGGCTAAGTTTAACGACGAGACCATGAACTTAGCCAGACGTGAAGCTTTCCTCTGTAAAGTGACCTCGCATCATCTGCAGCTGAGCTAGAGCTAGATTAGCATGAGTGTAGTTGGTTTGTGTTGAGATTTGGAGTGTTGATCGGCGATGAGGCGCTTGCTAAACTGTGTCCTCAAGCTCAACGGCCCTAAAATTCTCCAAACCATGTGCTTCGACGTGTCCCCGTTTGGAGTAAAACGCCGCATTCTGATGTTGTGCACGTCTACCTTTCAGGCGGACAGTATTATGTCAAACGGGACACACAACAAAAAGGCGTTACTGTCAGACTCTCAGCTGTTTGAAGCAAAGTTCGACGAACTGGTGGCAGAGTTGATCGAGCGAGATCTAAAGGATCCAGGTCTGGTTGATGCTCTGAACAGACACAGAGAGGTAAGATGGATCAGCAGACTTCTCTCTCTGACATGGTTCTAGCGTCAAGTGCAGCAGTTAACTGGACTTTTTTTTTTTTTAAATTTAACTCTAGGTTTTGGTCTACAATGTTCCTGGGGGTAAGAAGAACAGAGGACTTTCTGTGATTGGCTCCTTGAGGGAGCTTCTCCCACCCTCTCAGCTCACCCAGGATGTGGTGCAAAGAGCTCTGGTGGTGGGCTGGTGCATTGAGTTGGTAAGAATTATTTCCAAGCAAACGCAAAATGCATTTTAAAAAACAACAAAATGAAAAAGTTACAGGCATCAAACTCGTTTTAAAGACCCGCCGTAACAAAATGAGTTTTGGGGTGTTTTTGGGGTGTTCTTGGAGCATTTTCCTGATTATGGAAGACATATAGAAAGAAGAGTGTAGAGAAAGGGATGATGGGGAATGAGGGCAGGCTTACTCTGTGCTAACAGTCCCACCCACAACACAAAGGCAAATTTATGTTAAACTCCTGCCGCTCTGCAGAAACAATGTCCTAGAAAATGGTTTGGTTTAGCCCAAAAACAGCATAGCCATGATTAAAAGACCACTGGGAATGCTTTAAAAGGGATCCAGAGATGACTGGTGTGGGACTTTAACATGAATCACAGCATTTTAATCACTTTTTTTAATGAGAGCTGCAGCTCCATCGGTTTGCACTGTGCCTGTGTGTGCAGAAAAAGGGTTGGGGTCAAGTGTAGGGCTGAGTTTATTTTTTAAAAAGTGACTTGACTCAATTTTCTTTTAGAAAATCAAATGTCAACTAATCAAATCCAATTATTAATTATCTTTTAGAGTGCTTTCTCTCTTTTCTTTTTTTATCTTAGATGGGGAAAAAAGATTTTCTGTTGTATGGTTTAGTGTCAGTCTTCATGATAATGAAAAGTTGAAGCTTTGTTCAGTTAAAGTCTCTGTCTACATCAAAACTCTTTTTGACACCAAACCAAATCGGTCTGGAAATAGAATTTCAACGATTTGATGTATAATAAAGTTATAAATGTGTAATTGTTGATTTTGAGTCAAATATATCTAAAGGTGTGTATTTTGATTGCACAAATGGTAGCTGGATCAGATAAATTCAGTATGTACCATATAAATGTCGGAGTAAAAGTCGCACTTTTTGGAGAAATGTATCCAATAACAAAATAAAGGAGCAAAACCTGACATTTTCTCTTGAAAGGCAAATTATAATAACGGAATAAATAACAATAATAGACTGAATATCTGCACGCTTCACTACTGTAAAACATTAATGCTTATATAGCTTCACGACATATAGGCGCAATTGAGTATATTAGAGTAGTATATGAATAAATATTAAGATAAAGATACGTGCTAACAAGTGGACTACTCTCTATATATCATTTTAAATCCCTAAATCCGTTAAATTCTTCATGGTCTGTGTCATAGTCATAGGGCCCCTGTGTATGACTGAGCGGCTCTTCTTCTGTGTTGCTGTCAGTAGCAAATACTGACACACGCCTACAGTGCCCTCTAGTGGTTGTTGCAACTTCTTTTTAAAAAATCCCACCTATGTCTTATCTGAGTATACGCCGCACTCAAACTACGCAAAAAAACAGTGACTTTTACTCTGAAAAATGCGGTAATTGAAATGATTTTAATTAACAAATGACTGGTGTTTTTTTTTTCTTGTTCTTTTTTTCTCTGCATCTTGCAGCTTCAGGCGTTTTTCCTGGTGGCAGACGACATCATGGATGCATCTGTGACCCGCAGAGGGCAGCCATGCTGGTTCAGGAAGGTGTGACTTGAAAAAAAAAATGTCATTTTAAATGTTATTTTAAAGGTTGATAGAGGATTGTAAACAGTGGCATTTCTTTTTATTTTCATAGGAGGGAGTTGGGCTAGATGCCATCAATGATTCGTTTTTCTTGGAATCAGCACTCTACAGGCTACTTAGAAAATATTGCAGAGATCAGCCCTACTATGTCCATTTGTTGGAAATCTTCACAGAGGTAACATCATCATCATCAGTGTGAAGCCATGTAAAGTTGTTTTTTGGGGTTTTTCAGGTTTTAGTCTTGACTTTTGACACCACACCTACTTTTAAGGCAGGTGTAGTTTTGCTAAAACCCTTTTTAAAAAAATTTTTTTTCTTTCATTTGTACAACCAAACTCCACAAAATCAAATGTCAAGTTTTCACGCTTTTTATATTTAAGCATTTGTGCTGTATCTTTAGACCTGCCTGAAACAGGAAAAAAGCAAAGTGGTGAGCTTAGTGGAGTAGCAAAAATAGACGTTGTGTCTCCTTTATGTCCAAAGAAACCATGCATTTGATTTTCCCTAAACTGGGAAATATGCCACATGACAGTTGGCAGCGCACAAACAAATCCAACGAAAGCTTGAAAAAGTCTCATGTGGACACATTATGGCAAAAAGAGAAAGTGCCAATCAAGCTACTCTACACCCAAGTTGCCATATTAAACATGCTTTCTCTGAGTTTATTTTTTAAAACAACCAACAACTTATGATGGTATTTCTTTTAAAACTGGTTTTGTAAAAAAAAAAAAAAGGAGTTTTCCAACTGCCCTGTCTTTAACATTAACTGGGTTATTGCATGTCTTTTGTCCAGACCACCTTTCAAACGGTGCTTGGGCAAACTCTGGATCTTATGACGGCTCCGCCTGGAGATGTTGACCTCAGCAGGTTTAGCATGGAAAAGTAAGAAGAAAATTCAAGCTGAAAAAAGACACTTATGCTGAATCCAAATTTTCTCCTACCCCTACAACTTCTCCCTAACCCTACATTTAGCCCTCCAAACAGAGAGTTATAGAAAAACTGTTTCAACACAAAATAAAATTGTAAAAAAACCAAAAATGATTTTGTCTTTCAGGTATAAAACCATAGTGAAATACAAGACTGCGTATTACTCGTTCTACCTCCCAGTGGCAGCAGCAATGTACATGGTGAGATGGAATTGTAACTTTTCTCTGTATGGCACAGATTTGACAGAAACGGAACAGCAAGACAAAACATGTTGAGCTTTTTTGCAGGCAGGAATTACTAATGAAGTGGAGCACAATCACGCCAAAGAAATCTTACTTGAAATGGGAGAGTTTTTCCAAATACAGGTAAGGATTCCTCTTCTTATTATTATTGTTATTAGCGACTGGAATGTAAAATTGTTGTTGATTATGGTGAAAAACACAGAGTTTGTCGGTTTATGTGACAGTCCAGTGTGTCAGGTAGGATATTTAACATTAAAATCTGAGTAGTATTAACATTTCCAATTGTCTTACATTTTATTAAGTCCATTTAAGATTACTCTGTTGTAGCAGAAGCTCAGCCGTTTTGTTTTTGTTCACAGGATGACTTTTTGGACTGTTTCGGTGACCCTGCAGTGACTGGAAAGATTGGTACAGACATCCAGGATAACAAGTGCAGCTGGTTGGTAGTGAAAGCTCTGGAGGTCATGTCTCCTGAGCAGAGAGCAGTTCTGGAGGTAAGACTCTTAAAGCTTCCTAACCAGAAATTGCCCCAGCAGGAGGATACAAACTAAAGAACACATCTGTGACTAGCTTTTTTATATGCTGAATGTTAACTGTTTTGTTGATGGTTAATCTCATCTCAAGACCTTAAAGACAAACTCTGATCATCTTTTCATCTATTGAAAAAGTGTTCCAAGTGGTCTTTTTATAACAATTATGCTGTTTTTAGTCAAAATAAAAAAGGTGTAGTTTTCTAGGACATAGTATCAGCAAAGCGGCAGTAGATCATTGAAAAAATATCTACTTTTTGCCTCTGAGTTTTGGACAGGAATGTTGGCATGGATCAACCCCCTTCCCCGGAGCAGGGAGCCCCCTGTATTTTCTGCGTCACAAATTAGATTTTTTTCCAACTGCATTTTTTTCCTCTGCTCCTGATTCTGTCAGGGTTTTGACTATTTCTTAACAAAGAGAAGAACCACAAGGGAAACAAGAATTTTTGTTAGACTTCTGCAGAAGGAGAAGCCTGTCTGTCACTGCGCAAACTGCATCAGAGGAGCTCTGTCTTCCCAGTGTATGCAGTCAGTTTTTATTTGTTGGCTATGGTTGATTACATGAAAGTGGGTCATTCAATCAGGCAGAACAGGAACATCATATCTTCTGTAGTCAGGACTTTGCACGTCAGTGTTTCCTCACTGAAAGACAGAATTGAGATATAATCATATTGGGGTGATGACAGCATGTGGGCAAATGACAACTACATAAACTCTAACAGATTCATTACAATGAGGAAATACTCAGAAATTTAATCTTAAGCTAAATTTTCCCACATCATGAGAAAAGTGCCACAAGAACATGTTAAAAACACCCAAAACAGGATTTTCATCAGATTGGGTCTTTAAGTTTTAGCCCATTCATTAAAAGAATCTCACCTCTGCTTGTTTCTTAGCATAGGTTTTCATCAGTTCAACAGGCCCCACTCTGAGCTGCTGAAAGAGTGACTTTCACACAGAGACGTGCATGTTGACAGAAATACATGACTGACATTTTCTCACATTCCGTGTTACACGTCTGTGACAACTGTGGTACTCAGGGGAGCAGTTACTACACCGTAGTAGAGCTTTGTCAAAGATTTTTTGGGTGATGCTGCAAGAAACCATCTTTTCTCCTTTTCATCACTGTCCTTTCTACAGTTGTAAAAATATTTTTAATGGCTTCGATGTTCATCTGTAGTTCACATTGTACATTTATTAGTATTTCTGTATATGGAATTAGTCTGCTTTGAGTTTGTTGTTTCCATATCCCCAAATTGACGAATTTGCTTAACAGGAGAGGAAGAAAAGATAATTAAATCTGTAATTACACTGTAAAAATAGTTTTTTTTTTAAATTAAAAAGCAAATATATTTGGCATTTCATGCTTCTTGCATAACAATAGTCTGTTAGATGGAAGTTGAATCAACATTTTTTTTATGTAAAAAAAAATCCAGTTGACTTCAATAAGACCTCTGTGAGTCACTAACCTGACTGCACAAAAATAATCTATTGAAAAGTTACTAGTAATTACTTGTTTTTACTTAGAAAAATAATGACTTTTTTTTTTTTTGTAAAGATGGAACAGTAGATGCATGGTAATTTGTCACTGCTTGAAATCCTTTGATTCCCCCTTTTTCAAAACTACTGTTCTTTAGCCCCACTGCTGTGCCAGAAGCAGATTAATTGCACTTTATTTGTTCATTTATTTTTACATGTCTTCTTTAGGCTTGTTACGGACGCAAAGATGACGCCAGTGTGGAGAAGGTCAAAGCCCTCTACAAATCTCTGCAAATGCAAACCCTCTATCACAAATACGAAGAAGAGAGCTATCAGCGGCTGCAGAAGCTCATCGCTCGTTGCGCTGTCACCCTTCCCAGCACAGTTTTCCTAAATTTTGCAAACAAGATATACAAAAGAAACAAGTGATGGCTTGCTAGACTGTCCACAACGAGAGTCCATTTGAAATATTGTAAGATGTTGCAAAGCCACAGAGTCCTACAGGGGTGTGCAGTTTGAATTGTCTGCTGATTATTGAAGCTGGTGTATTGTTTATATCGACTGATTGTACTTACCTGGGCTCAACAGGTAAATGGTTTGATTTGTTTACTAAAGCACTTGTTAAAATGTATCCTGGACAAAAATAGGGTTTGTAAAAGTGTGTAAATAAATGCATTCTTGTTAATTATTTAAGACCGTTTCATTTTGCATTGGCGTAATAGGGTATTTTCCGGTCTAGATTTTACTCCTCCTAATAAATAATTTATGACATTTTCATTTGTCCTGCTATTTTGTGCATCACTCCAAATTATGATAACTCACAACCTTTTTAAATGTATGATGCTCATTGCCTGAATTTACATGATTTGACTGGTAGATCATGCATTTGCACATTTACACTACAGCAAAACAACTTAAACAAAAGAAATATAACTACTTTAAAGTTTATGCAAGTTATTCTTTTTGCAATTAAAAAGCTTAATATGTTGGTAATAAAGTAAATCCAACACACTGCACACAGTGGGTATTTGCTATAAGCAAAGAGCAAAAATAAATCATTCAAGAAAAGAGAAAATTAAAAATAAAGAATGAAAATGATCTAAAAAAATGTTAATTTTTACCCCACTTGTCCTGTTGAGCAGCTGAGAATGAAGAAGATAACTTTGATGTTCAGGATAAATATCAATGCATTTGTAACGAAACAATAATTATAAGAAAGATGACGGAAAATAAACTCAAGTTATGCCATAAATTCACACTTCATACTAACTTTTGGTGCAATTCTGTGTAAACATACACTTTTAATCATTTAATTTTTAAATAATCGCCTTTTTAGGCGTGTTTTGGGGTTATTATCTATGCTGTTTTTAATAGAGCCATTGTAAAAAAGGCAATTTCCCCTTACATGGATCAATAAAGTTTTATTCTATTCTGCGCACGAGCCCACACATATCAGCTGTGAGCCATACAGTTGGGGACATTGACATTACCAACAGACTGATGCCAATTTGAAAGAATTGATGGGTGAAAGGGGGCGTGGTAGGACGGTTGGGTGGTATTCTCGCGAGAAGACAGAGGCTGCGGCTGTTCACGTCGTGAAGACCCACATCCTTCCACAGACTGAGATGTGGGGAGAGCCCGAGGTGATGGAGACCTTCATCCATCTTTTCCCGAATCCGACCGTAAGTCCAAATGAAAAAGCTTTATCGTTTATGACTAATTACATATATTTTTTATTCGAACCTTGAACGAGCCGTTTACTTTGAGAAAAAAAAATAAAAGATACATTTTCTGCATTCCTGTTCGTCGTCTAATTACCGTGTAATTACATTTAACAATGGCTTATACTGGAGCGTTGATATGTAAAACAGCTGTTATCATTAGTGGGTTATTGATAATATTTTTGTAAATGTGTTATAAATGGGGCGTGAAGGCCTGTATATGCGGTTGGAGCTGCCCCCCTCCCCCCTCCACCCATCCACCCCTATCTCCATCCTCTCTGTGGGATCAATACAGCTCTGCCAGCAGTTCAAATTTACACAAAGATGCGCTCCTTTTCCATTAATGTTTTAACTGTAAACAGGAATTCAAAGCTGGCTCTCAGTCAGTGGACGAATGGAAATGCCCTTGCTGGAAGGGCTTTAAAAACGGGCACACTCACTGTTCTCTGCTCATTATTTCATGCTCCAGTTAAATGTCTTCACTCTGGGTACTGAGGCTCCTTCTTTCCTTCCGCTTTTTGTAGATCTTACCGCCTTTTGTCTGATCATAAAGACGGGACTGGCACAGATGGAGTCAGCCAGACAAATGTAAAGCTGAGCGAACAGATGATTAGTGACAGCTGTAAAGTAGCAGACAGTTTTTAACACAGAGGACTACGCCAGGTGTGGCGGTTTAAGTTGGAATGGGACAAATCCCATTTACCAGGCTAAACATGTCCCCTTAAGGACCCACTTTTATGGAAATGGTGTTTTTGTTGTTTTAAACGTCTTCTTGTGGCATTTTACTTATGATAGAGAACAGTGTAAAGAAATAGAATCTTAAAATTGCATTTTGAGTGTTTATTTATTCAAATCAAATGACAAAATTCTGTTGGAAAAAGCTTATAGCAGTGGCATAGGTGCCACTGTCAGCAAGCCACAATCTCCCTCCTCTGCTCTATTCCAATGCATCAACTTGCAGACAAATAGATTCATGTACGTCTTCATTTTCCCCATCTGAGCTGGTATCTGGTTCAAAATGGTACGGCTGGATAGCTCAAGTGTTGCTTGTCATTTTTAGATAATATAAGGTTGGGATTTGAGGGGCTGTGAGCTAAAGGTAGAGAATGTAAACAAAGGCGTGATGGGAAATGAGCACAGGCTTACTCCATGCCAACACCCACGCCCACAACTTTCTGATGAACTCCTTCCGTCCTAGAAGTTTTTTCATTTTAGCTAAAAATGACTTAACCGTTATTAAAAAAGACCACTGGGAACACTTTTAAAATATATCAAAAGGTAATCCGAGTGGGAATTTAAAGATTTTATCCTCGTTACTGAGTAAACTGTACTATGATGGCTAATAATCTAAGAAATTACACATATGTGTTCTACTTATGAATAGTTTCCAATGTTTTTTTTTAGCCAAACCTACAGGACTACAGCATTAATGTCAATCTTCTAAGATTTGTAACATATAAAACAGAAAAAAACATGATTAATTTGAGTTTTAAAGACTAAACTAATATGTAAACCAGGAACCCGATTCTTAATCACCACGGCTTTCTTAGTCTTTACTCTCTGTGTGTTTCCTTTGATGTTGCAGGATCTTGGGAGTCAAGCCAAGATGTGACTGTCACGGTGCGTCATAGTTTGGATAGGTCCTATCTCTACAATACTCGTTACCATAGCAACAGAAAAATTCACTGGAAAGCTCCATTCCCACGATGCAGTCCTCATCTCTGGCTTCAAAGCCGCGGCGTGTAGACCTTAGCAGGCGGACCAATACCTCTGCTGGACCAAAGCCTCGTGCCAATGGTTTTCAGAGGGAGGACAAAAATATGAATACCATCACTGCGTCCTCCCAACGGCGGGTGACCAAAGGTCCCGCTGCTCCCTCCAGGATCAAACCTGGCATCCAGCCTCGAGCTCCAACAATCCAGTCCAGGCTGAGCTCCCAAAAACCAGGCTCCAGCATCAGCAAATCGGCCAAACCGAAACCTAAAGGTGCTAGTGCCGCAACAGCAAACACGACTGCAGCAGCTCCTCCTCCTCCTCCTCTGCCGAATGTTCTCCCTCTTGATCCAAACTGCAATGAGCCGAGCCTTCCATGCCTGTGCTGTGATGGGCGCTCGCCACAGGACAACAACAGCATGTTCAACCATAACCACAACAACAACAACACCATCTCTCTCAAGCAACAGTTGCAGCTACCGCCTCCACCAGCTCCATCAACCCAGAAGCATGATGGGACTGGAGCCAAGGAGCAGACTCCATCCCAAGCACAGGTCCAGATGCAGCCTTCTCTCCACCCTGCTGCCAATCTGGGAGCTGCAGAAAGGAGTGCAGATGAAAATGTTGCTGTCAATCTAGAAAATAAGGAAGAAGGGAAGCAGAACGATGCAGAAGAAGTGAGTAACATAGATACCGATAGTGATGATGATTTTGAAGAGGACGACGATGAGGACGACGATGATGATGACAGCGAGGATGATGACACCCTGGTGCCATCCTCTTGTGGCTGTCCCCCATCCTTCCTGGATTTTTCACTCTCCTCCTCTACCTCCTCATCCTCCACTTCCATAAGCTCCTGCTCTGACCTGGAGTCTGACTGCACGAATCAGTGTTCCTCTATCTGTTCCACCGAAGACCAGGACAGCCTGTCTCTGGCTTATTCCCTCAAAGACCCCTCTTTTACACAGGCACCTGAATGCCAGCCACCCACACGGTCACCTCCGTCTCGTCCTGTCAGCAAAAACCCCTTTTCCTTTCCATCAAACGTGGCTCTCTGTTCCCCAGATGAAGGCTTCCCCTCCGCACTCGACTCTCCTTCTCCCGACTACTTGGGAGTTAAAGGTGACTCTGAAGTTGCCAAACTTGACCTCCTTGACTTTCTAGAGTCTGTGGGGGAATTTGGAAAAATGGAGCGCTTCAGCCAGGTGATTCAAGTGGCTCGATGGGATCTAGAAGGGGAACAACACTGGGATGTTTTGCGCTATCGGTTAGATCACCTGGATCGCCTTGAAAAGGTGAACAGGGAGGTCAAATTGGCTTATATTGCTAGACTTCACGACAAAGGCTATGATCTTGGAGATTTGGAGGAGCAAAACCTCACGGATATCATGGATGAAATGGGGAACATAGATGTTTCATGGAAGTTGTATAAAACCCAGGATGGAACGATGGGGGAGTCTCAGGAGTTTTCTGATGCAGGGGTCGACCTCACTGCTCTGTCAGACATTGACGAACCTTTTCTGCCAGATTCTCTCCCTCCATCCTCCATCGAGCCCCCACCAAGACCTCCCAAGCCTCCAGCACGCCACGAGAGTGTGAACTCTGACCTCCACACCTACATAAACATCTCCAGGGAGACCACCTCAATGGCTGTCACCACCTCACCAACACTGTCCACTTTCTCCCCAAATTCCACCTCCCCCACATTTACCACATTCAGATGTGAGAAGCCCCTCCCACTGTCTCCACCATCCGTCCCTCCTCTCCCCACCTCTAAGCCGATCCCTTACCTTTCGCTGTATACCACTCCCAGTCCACCGCCATCCGCCCCCACCCCAACTCCACCTATCCCTCCCCCCCGAAGGCGACACCTCGCCAGAAAAGAAGCCCAGCGTCTCGCCGCCCTTCAGGCTGAACAAGAGAAAACCCCACTGTCTCTTCCGCCGCCTACATCACGCCCTCCGCCCTTGCCGCCTCCCCCTGTTATCTCAATTACATCCTCTCCACCTGCCATACCACCTCCACCCACTCTCCCTCCGCCCCCTTCATTCCATGCACTCGATGTAGAGATACGTAAGCTGCTCATGCTTGCAGGACTGACCCAAGCAGAGCTCCTCAAACTCAGCCCAGAGCTGGGCGTCTGCGTTGGGGGGTTGGAGGACGAGCAGGAGGAGTTGCAGGAGTTTAGACTGCAAGACAGGGAGAAGGACAAAAAGTCTGAAACAACTAGAGATGAAATCAGCTGGACAAGAAAGGCAGAAAGAGATGAAGATTCAGATGCAGCCAAGGAAGCCCGAAACAAAGACGAGAACAAAGAGAAACACAGAACCACCACCTTTACTGAAATGGCAAGAAGAAGGAAGAAAACATCTAACCTGTACTTCCAGGCCCCTGTTAGCAACCTTCATGAAACTGTCTCAAGAAACACCAACATTAAGGCTTTCCATTATCCTTCTGAGTTAGCAGATTCACCTCCACCCCCTCCTCCTCCTCGACCTTTACCACCAATACCACCTTCTTTGCCCCCTGTTAAAGTCAGCACTCTGCCTGCCAACTCCAAACAACCTGAGCGTTTCGATTGGCTCATAGCTTTCACACCTGAATGCGAAGCTCCACCGCATGTGTTGCTGGAAACAAAATCTCACGTGGACACATCAAAGAAGTCCAGCTCATCGGGTTCATCTCCTGGGTCCGCTCCAAAGGTCACAACCTTTAAGGAGCTGCGTTTCCGCAACAAGAACACCTCTCCTCCAACTAAATTAATCACTGAACCCGATCCCGACCCCACAGTCATCACTCCTGATCCAGACATTCTGTACAACCTGAAGTGGAGAAAAGAAAAGGCTGGCAGCGATGGCAGTCAATGGGAGTACACCTCGCAGGCTCAGGCCCTCTTCATGCAGCCTCCACCAGCTCTTACCTCCATGGCTGCCCTGCAGGAGATGCTGCAGAGAGCTGACAAGGAAGGTGGACAGCTAGAGCTGTGCCCATCACCCAAGATTGGCTTCTCGGTCAGTGACAGCAACCTGCTGACCACAGGAAGACAGTGGGAGAAGAAGGAAGACAAACATGAAGACAAGGAAGGGAAGGAACAAGGTGGAAAGGATGTGGAGGTTAGAGGAAGGGCAGATGGAGGAAGAACTGTCGAATCAAGAACTACAGGTGAGCAGATCTTTGTAAGAACATGTTGTTTGCCTCTGACAAACAGCTGGGTATGAGACAGAAATATAGTACACTTACTCACTTACTCAGGCAAGTAATACCCTTTTGATAATGCAGCTGGAAGAAGTTAAACCAAAAAGGGTGGAAATGGAGACTCATTAACGGTAATGATATGTGGCATTAAAGAGATGGAGCATGAGTCAGAGAGAAGGATGATGAATGCTATATGAAGGAAAACAAACAGAGTGAGGATAGAGGAGGGATTAAAAGGACACAAAATAGGGCTTTCCTGCATTGGTTATCAAATGGTGATGCCATCATAACCTTATTCAATTATTTATCCAGGCTAATTTTAAAGTACACAAAGAGCCAGTCTAATTTTTCCTACTTCCTAAATGTTTCTTTCTTTGTATTTATTTTTCCTCACTTTAGTCCTGAGCTTCATCCCTTATCCGCCTCTCTGCCTATTTATTGGTTTAAAATCCTGTCAACTCAGGATGTTTATGTGCTTTCTGCCTACGCTGGTTCCTCCCTGCTTCACCGCTCTGGAGCAGCACTGACAGATCAGATCAAGTTACGTATTTAATGGGGATGCAGCAGTAGGCAGTAAAGAAGCTCCAGATCAGGTTGTGCAGGTCCAGAAAGTGTAGGTTAAGAGTTAGGTAAAGAGTTATAGAATGCATTTGAATAAATGTACTTACATTATGTATTCTGTATTCTGCTTCTGAAACATAGCAATAATTTAATAACTAAATTCCAAATTTGCTGCAATGAGGACTGAGCCAAGAAAGGGTGTGTATACCTTTAAGACTTCAGGAGGAGGATCCTAGCAAAACGGGCCAATAGTTGACAGTTCGTGCCATAGAAGTAGGAAGTATCAATACTGAGTACAATACAGAGACAGCTGAAGTCTATCGAAGGTATGGTTCTACTCTGGTTCTTTTTAGACCATAGACTCCTAGAAAACTACTGTTGATAGGGCCGGGCACGGTGACTAAGCAGTTCCAGAAAAAGCTCTGGTGTCGGCCAGCTGACTCAGCATTAAACTGACAGAGGGGGGAAGAAACAGGAGAGAAATGAGAGTGGGAAGGTGATCCAGAGGTGGTGATGACATACACCAGTAAACTAAAGGCTGGAGGTCTGTAGCCCGACAACGTTTACCCCCGACAGAGCGTATAAAACGTAAACAGCTGTAGTAACGGTTCGTCTTCTATTGATAATGAAACTTAAAGCCACCAGTGTATGTGACCTACAAACTCTGCTCTCCCATTGGGAGGCTGATAGATAAACATTCAAACTCCAAAATACAAAGGAAGCAAACTTGACTCATGCTCGGTTCAAGGTAGAAGTTAGGTTTAAAGACCCACTCTAATGAAAATCTTGTTTTTAAAATAGCTTTTATGAGTATTTCTTTTTTTCAAATTGTTGTGGATCAGGAGCAGTGCAGTGCATTTTGAAAAAGAGCATATTTGTGAATTAGAAAATACGCTGAGTGGGCCACAAGCTCCCCTCTCCGCTCCATTCTGCTGCATTCATTTGCAGACGACTGGACGATGTTCTTATTTGTTTTCCTCGTCCAAGCCGGCTCAAAACTGTACAGCCGAAAAGCTCCAAAATTGCTCACATTTCTGTAGCATGTAATGTTAGGTTGGGGTTGTGACGAGCTGTAGGCTAGTGGGAGAGTGTAAACAGATGGGTGACGGGAAGTGGGGGTGGGGTTGCCCCGTGCCAACAGTCCAGCCCATAATGAACTTCTGCTGCCCTGCAGAAGCTACTTGCAAGAAAACGACACAGGTTTTTTGGCTTTGGCTGAAAGTGCACTTTATAGTTACAGAAGTGTTTATTGTTTCCAAAACAACCTATGAAAGTAAAAAAAAAAATGTTCATGAATGTCTAGGTCATGTATGAATAACAGTCTGACAGACATGTGCTCTCAGCAATGCTGTGACACAATGATGATGTTTTTTTAATGGACACTAACATTTTCCACGTCTCTTTCTCTTCCTCAATTCTTTTTGCCACATTTGTTTTTTCCAACCGCTTTGTTGTTTTTCCTTCAATCCATCCCACTGGGCTGTTCCGTCCTTTGTCCACGGTTCTGCTTCACCTTGCCCATATATGTCTGCCCTCTCCACCCCACACCTGATAAGCGTTTTTTGCTTTTCTGCCTCGGCCCTTGAACGTAACAGTTTCCTCACCCCCACTCTCCCTTGCCCGACCCTCCCAACCTTATTTCCTGCACCCTTCCCTTCCCCGCTTTCGCCCTGGCTTCTGTAACTCACAACCGCTTGCAGATCCCAGGCCACACAGCCATGTTGGCAAAGAGACACGGGGACCTTCTGCTGCCAGCTCCCCCTGCATCCACAGAAATGACTTCAGCTCTGTTGAAAACTCTGGATTTAATCCTGATTCTCTGGCTGATTTTGGTGCAAACCGTTCTAACTTTGCAGATGATCTTATGCACAACACACACTTGGCGTATGGATGGAACAATGACTCCAAAACAACCAGAGGGGACTTTGTGTCTGACTCATTCCCCAATCTCGACTCTCTTTGCTGCATTAGTTCTGACACTCACACAAAGTCTGACATACCTGTTAGTAGCACCACGGAGGCGTCATGTTGCACCACGCCGTACAAGAACATCGATGTTATGATGGCACACTCAGAGAGCATGAGTGCTGTGGATTCTCTGTACTCAGAGAAGTGTGCACATGTGGATGAAAGCAGCACTAAGGCCAGAACATCCAAAGAACTCCCCCCGCTTCCCACCTACTACCTGCACCACCCGAAGAACTGCCCTCTTCATCGAGGTGCACCTCCTCGCCTGTCCCCCATCGGAGCGCTGTCCCCACCCCAGCGCTGCGGAGGCCCCCCTCCAGGTGTAGCTGGATCTGGCCTCAGCTCCCCACTTTTCCCCCGCTCTCACACCTTGCCTGCTTTAGCTGCTCCCCTCTATTATCCCAACCTGTACCCCCCCGTTCCACCCCGGGCACCTCCCCTGCCCCCAAAACTCTTCCAGGCTCCTCCAAAGTCACGTGCGGCGAGTAAGATTTCTCTCTTTCACTACATCTTACATGCTTTCTCTTTGTCTTACATCTTTGGCTTGCACGTTTGTCTCTGAGTCTTCATTTCTCTCACATTCTTAGCTCTGGAAAGCTTGGCCTTTTTCAGTGATTTGATGAACCTTAGCTGTTATTTTTCCCATATCAGGTGCTGTCACATGTGTAGGTCAACATATCTGCACTGTCCTTTTAAATCTGCAAAGGGCCTTCAGACGGGAAACAGCTGTTTTTAGTCTCACGACATCAGGAGTCACTCTCATCACTGTCTTCCTCCATCTGTGTTTGTGTCCGTCTTGTCTGCTGTGTCTTGGTTTTTTTTTTCTCTTTTTTTGTGCATGGGATTTACAAATGGACACATGATTTTCATGCAATGCACAACAACCCAAGTTGTAGTTATGTGAAAAAATCTCTACCTTTCTACAGTCAGTCTTTTACTCATGTTGGATGTACTTTGGAGGTTTATAGAAACCTTGCGTATATGAACACCTCTACTTTGTGTGTGTTTGTTACCTCTTTGAAAGATTGTATTGATTCCAGCTCTACTGCTCCACTTCACTTATGCGTATTGTAAGTACGTGGATCTATCTGTGCCAAATCCCTAAAATTGTAATTTGATGTCACAGGTAAAAGACAAAAAACAATTTAGTTAAAACCTTGAAAACTTGTTTTAAAAGGTCTGTTTTACGTGTATTAAAAAAATCTTTTTGGAAACTTATTTTGTTTTTTCCCCTCAAATATTGAATTTCTTTAAATCCTTTTAAATTGTTCAAAGCATCTGTGGTACTGAAATACGACAAAAAACACTTAAAAAACTATGCAATCGTAGTCAGATTCAGAATTTTGCTGCACATATTAAGCAATCCAAATATCTGATAGAATGATAATAATATAGCATTGTTCGCCTTTCTTAAAAAGCTTTTTTTTCCTGAGTTATTCAAAAAAAGAAATGTATTTATCACCTTTAACATTAGCTGTTCTGCACTTAAGCCATGTCATTGCAGACCCAGGTATGAACATCTCACCCCTGCATAGCCAGCCTCACAGGATGCGCTTCTTTGCCGCTTTCTTGTTTTTTAGCCCCATCTGCTTCACCTGTTTACTTCTACTAATAACATTAGTTAATTTGCTGCACCATTACAGCAATGATGCCTCAAGCTCCTGCTGAAGGAGTACCTTGTGCCATCACTAATCACTTCTTTCGCCATCGTCAGCTGTGCGCAGCGTCTCATTTGGCGGCTCCGTCCAGAAAACCGAGGTCCTCTGGATGGGCGAGGATGTGAAGTATCTGCTGAGAGGTGACCTGTCCTCTCAGTGTCTGCAGGAAAAGAAAGGTGAGTGTTTTTTTTTCTTTTCCTCTCAGCATGTCTAGCCCTTATACTTCCTTGTCTTTTTTGTCTCGACAGCGCTGGTCAGTGCGGTCAGCGTGGCAGTGGAGGCCATCTTAGCTCAGTTTAGTTCCTCTCGGACCGTAGTGCAGAAGGTTAGTCTCTGCTGAGCGAACATAAGTTAATGGATGACTGTTCATTGAGTGACTGAAAACTTTACTTTGTTTTTTTTTGTATTTGAGAAGAAATAGGATGTAATTTTTTTACCTTAAATTTACTGCCAGTCTTTTTAAATCTTTTTTTCCTGTCTTGTTTTTAATCTCTATACATTTTCTTGTCTCCTCAGTCATTTTTAGTTAAGGAGGTACAATAAAATTTAATCTCTTAGTCAAAAGAGTTTAACTGGAAACTAACACAAACACCCCACCCTCAAAATTTCCCTGATCTTCTGACATCAACTCTGTTGCTCATCTTTTCCCCTAAATACTCTTGTCTTACTTGTCTGACTTTCCTTCAATCCCTCTCCTCTGAGTCATCCTTTAACTCTCCCAATCACTGCATGTCTTTCTTCCTCACCACATCGTCTTCTCCTCTTTCCTCTTTCCTCTCCCCGTCCTTTCTGCTTCCCAGACCTTATCAGGCGACAGCACTGTAAATCCATCGCTGGGTCGTCTGGTGCTGCAGTGCCTCTGCCCTGCCCTCCACAGTTTGCTGATCGATGGCTTGAAACCTCACCAGAGCGATCTGATTGCAGGCAGGAGACCAAACTCTGCCTGGAGTCTTGTGCATGCCACAACGAGACCAGGTACCATAAAACACATAAAAGGCTTGAATTTAAAGGTGCGGATGTTGTCATTTTTGTAGATTTTACTGATACTGATAAACCCCGTAAATCTGTGGCTTGCAGTCTCCCCCACATCGATTTATATTTATGGATTTTAGTATCAAAAGTGCAGTTAGTCAACAGAGTGCAGATATGGAATGCCGGATAAGTCCAAAGCTTTACGGTACTTCTTCACTTGCTTCTATCGGCTCATTTTCTCCCTTTATATCTGTTTTCCTCCAAACAAATGTTGAAGCGCCTAAAACTCAAGCCCTGTACAACCTTCAAGTCCGTGTCAGCGAACTGCCTCAACTCAAACAAAGCAAACACAGATTCAATGCTTTCATCCTTGGTCTGCTGAAGTAAGAATGGTTCATTTTCTTTAATAGCACAGTCATTTTACAACAATAGAACTTTGATTTATCTTCTGTTCTTTCTTTCAGCATCAAGCATCTTGATTTCTGGTTGTCTCATCTTCAGTCTCGCAGTGGTAGGTTTGCAGCTCTTTCAATGCTTAGCGGTGGGCTTGTAAGTGTTGTTAATTGTGTTTTCTCCTCATCTCAGATGTTCTGGACATGTATTACTACCCCACCTCTTTTATGCGCCTGTCAGTTACCGCCTGCCAGCCCCTGTTCAAGGAGCTCCTTCTCGTGTTGCAACCTCTCAGCCTGCTCACCTTTAACATGGACTTGCTCTTCCAGCACCATCATGTAGATGCAGACAGTCACAGGCCGCAGATCCCCAGCCCTCCCTTTAGGGAGGAAGGAATCCAGCTGTCAGCGCAGAGCCAGACCAAAACCAGGGGCTACAGACACATGGAGAGCCTCTCAGGAGTGGACTTTGGAAGTTCAAAAAGTCCAGCAACTAAAGAGACAGAGCCTTTATCTCTGGCTGATCTAGAGAATAAAGGGTCAGGAACGTCTGCACACACCGATGAAGCTGTGGAGGTCTCACACACAAGTCCTCAGCTGCTGTGGGTTCAGACAAAGGAAATCGAAGATTTACCCCCTCCTAATATTGACGAAGATAGCTTCACTCAACAGGCAGGACAGGTATTCGTGGATGTTTTGTTGCTTTTAACCTCCATTGAGTCATAATTGGAAGAACTTACAACAATAATGTTGTTGCCTCAAAGGTGATTCAGCAGGGGTGGGGCACTGTGATGCGCTGGGGAGGCAAGCTGAGCCAAAACCTAGCTGACCTGAGCCTGTCACCGGTGAAGAAGGAGGAGATGAAGACTGACCTCCCAGACATTCAGGCTGGAGGGGACTTCACTCCTGTTGGCAGTGGTGCTCAGGTTCCCTGGGGCCTGGGACGACTCTTTGGAGCATCTAAAAGCCCAAGCAGCCCTACCGGTCACACAGTCCCAACCAGGTCAGCCACTGACTTGTGTGCAGCATCACTGAAATGATATCACCTCTTTGTGAATATTCAATCCTGAAGCTACGCTCACAGAGCCTTCGTCAATGCACATTCAAGTGGCCACTTCCAAAGAAAAGTCTAAGGAAATGCGCATAAACGTGAGCTTTTGGCTTCCACGTTTAAAACCACATTCATGCGGAGCTACGCACGTTTCTATGACCGTTTTCTGGCTCTACGTGCAAAACAACCAACCATTGAACTACATTGAGAGTTAAAATAGGTCCAAATTTAATCAATCAGCTTTGTTAGTGCGTTGGATGGCGACACTTTTAATTCACAAAAGTGCCAACCGTTTGAAAATTGATCATAAAGGAGAAATGAATCATTGCTGTTTGTGCCCAGAAATGTATGACATTAGGTCTTTCATATGTCAGAACAGTGAAAGAAAAAGCCTGGAGCAAGATTCACCAGATTTGCACTAGTTCAACATTCACACCAAGACTCTTCTAACTGTGGGTGGCGGACATGCGCTGATGAACTGTAGAAAAAGAAGATGCTCCTCCCTGCTTGTCCAGTGGAAACACCATGGACTAAATGGGTGTTTAAGAATGCAATTGCGCATGCGTGGCTTTATCCTAAAAGCAGTGAACACATGATGTGTGAGTTTAGCTTTAAGAAAGAGTCTAAGTAGCCACGTTTTGTAGCTAAATCAATCAGAACATTTGGCTTATTCTCGCAGGTTTGCTTTAAAGCTAACCCGGAATTATGTGTGAGTTTGTAAAATTCCTCATTCCCCCCCAGACGCCCCTCTCAGTGGTTGGCTCCTGGTGTCACAGCTTTCACCAGGATGGTGAGCAGCAACTCCACCCCAATGCTGCGACGGACGCCCGAGCCTCTGGAGGAAAGAACGCCCACGCCAGAGAAGGATGCCGACGCCCAAGAGAGGCAGGACAAACCCAGACCGCTCAGGTATTAAAAGACGAAGAAACAAGTAAATATGGAGGAACATTTGTCCCAATGTTTTTGTTTGACATACAGATTGGGACTAGGACAGTGGATCTTTAGGTGGCGATCCCATCTGATTCACGAATCAAGATAAGAGATCAAACCACGATTGCTATATGTGTGTCTTTTTACTAGATGAATGACAGTTAACATAGTATGTATTTAAACACGATCATTGATACTTTTATTTAGATCAGAATCAACAAAACATAACAGATAAAAACAGACTTTGAAAGAAAGAAATAGTATTTACCACTTTTAACAAAGTCACTCTCAAACGTTTTTCTGTCAACTTCAGCAGTGAACTAAACATAAATGTCAAACACTCACAGTCCTGTAATCTAAACAGACAACAGTTTTTCAAACAAACATGTTTTATAAATTCCTTTTTTTCACCTTCAGTGGAAATACCAAAAAAATACCAAAATTTATATGAACATTTTTCTGGAACTGCTTCTCTGCCATGATAGCTGACAAGTCACATGATGTCACATAAATGTGATCACCAAATGTTCCTAATTTTATGGTGAATTATGGTGTATACTTATATATACACTGATGGCGGCTCCGCTGCTGAACACTGGAGCCAACCTCCCACCAGAGGCAAGGTGGGGTTCAGTGTCTTGCCCAAGGACACTTCGACACATGGGCGTGCAAGGCGGGGATCAAACCTGTAAACATCCGATCATGGGTCGACCGCCCTACCGCTGCACGAATTTTATAGATTTATTCATTCAAATAGTCGACTACGTTTAAAACAAAGTCGTTTTTTCAGACCCTATTTCAGGAAACTGAACCTAATTCAGAAAAACAATGGATAGTTTTACTTGGAAAATGAGAAACTTCACCAACACTTTACTTTGAAGATTTGTTTTACTTCCAGTGATGGTAGCACATTTGTTTTTTTTGGTTTATATCCTTAAAATCCAACACTATTCTGCACTTTAGAGAGATAATTACATTGCTGGAGGTCTATTTTTGACACTACCAAATTTATAAAGATTGCGAATCGGCGATCTTGGACATCACAAATACATGTACTTGAATTTTCTGGAACAGATCGCCAATATTTGAGTATTTTGATACTTTTGACAGCACTACTTTTTAATAACTTGGAGAAAATGAAAGTGATGGTAAATTGGGGCATGTGGTCCTTTTGGAGCCCCAGTGGGGGTTAACAGACTAGAATAGCTTTTCTTATTTTACTTTGGAATACTATAACCGTGGACTCACCAGTCTGAATGTTATTGATACTTATTGTGACTTATCCACACCTACGTCCCCTGCAGACAGATGTGCTAGTGGCTGCTGTAATGATTGCTAAGAGCTGCTGACCTTCTTCCTCAGGTCTGTTCGAGCGCTCTGCGACCACACTGGAAATGGGTCGGAGCTCAGCTTCTGCAAAGGGGAGGAACTGGTGGTGTTGGGTGGCGTGGATCAAGACTGGATTCGTTGTCGCCAAGGAGACAGAGAAGGGCTGGTACCAATCGGCTACACCTCCCTTATAATGTGACACTGGTACCATAACTGCTGCACTTAATCAGTACTTAAATAAATGAATGAAAAAACAAACAAACAAAAAAAATTAATTCATATGAAGAGTATAAATATATATTTAGGGGATTGCGGAGAGTTAGCAGAAAGGCTGCACTACTCCAAAGGAGATATTTCACTCAGGCTTGATTACAGTTGGAGTTGGGTACATCACGCCATCTGCTCTTCTTCCTCAGGAGCGATCTGCATCCCTCTCCTCTTAATACTGCATGGGCATTTTTCCCATCCCAATCCAGTCTGGTAGCATTCAGCAGAGGAGCTGTCAAAATGCAGCAGATGGTGGTATATAAAGTATATGAATTATGTCCTGAGTCATATGGACTACTTGAAGCCTTCAGATCTATGAGTGAATTATCCCTTTGTGTGTTTTTTTTTCTCAGTTTCTACCACCAGATTCCTTCCATCAGATTGGAGCTCTTTCAGATCAGCTGCTCTGTATTCCTTAATGTTGTACTTAGCAGTTCATCAAGGGAAGAAAACATTTTGGAGTAGTGAGCCTGAGCTCCTGGGAGTTGATGTAGTGAACTGTAGCTGTGTACATCTGTGTTTCAATGACCTTTCACCTTTACTGACCTCTCATTCCTTTTCGCCTGGTTCATGTGTGTTTCTGCCTATATATTTACCTGTATAAATATATATATACATACATCTTTAAAAATATATAAAATATATGTATAGATATATAAATACATATTGTCACGACTGGTGGAAAAGATGGGAGTACGCAGATGATGTAAGGAGATGTGGAAAACTGGCCATAGGTCTGAAGCGACTGATAAGAGGATTGATCCCTATATATATATGTGTGTGTGTGTGTGTGTGTGTAAGTGGCCTCACCCAAGTGGGTTTCATACATGCATAAGTAAATGTTTTTAAAGTATGTACAAAAACTCGCTATCATCCCTCCTAACTGCCCAAAATTCAAAACAATAGTAGAAAGAGTTCCACTTTGAGTTTTAGTTACCATAAATGACTAAATACACATAATCAGTCAGAGCCTGTCTGAAGATAAAGCCAAAAAAAATGAAATCTACAGCTAATCTTGTTATTGAAAACCTAAGAAAACTGTACCTAGCTTTTTAATCCTTTTTAATGTGATAATCCCATATGGATGTAACTCCTACTCGCCCGTGGATTTGGTGGTTCACCTCATATCTCAGCTTTTGTGTTTCCTTTCATGTCGTCCCATCATAAATAACTAAATATTGGTAGTAATGATATTGAAAATGTGCTTCTTTGTGTCATCTATTTCTCAGTTTAATTTCTGTTTTTTTTACTATGCATATGGATAAAAATGTTCAAATGTTTATGTCATTAAGTCAATATTTCAGTTTGATGGACATATTAGGCATAAAAAATGAACACATTAAAAAAAAAAAAGAATCATCCATTTGAGTGATTAGAATCATTGATGCTGATCAGGGCAAGAGTTCAGGGAAACTTAACAGATTTGTTTGTGTTGTTGTGCCATGAAGCATGAGATAACTAGCACTATGGCAATAGTTCAGTAGCAGTGAATCCGTAAGAAACGATCATGGTGAAATCATATTGACCGTAATAGGAAATAGGGCAAAGAAAATAATGTTAGTGAATGAGTGCTACCCGTTTTTTTACAGTACATACATGATTGCTTGGAGGCTCCTAAATCTAGCGGGTATGCTATCTCTCCTTCTAATGAGGTTTTAAAGGAAGTGTGAGTGTGCACACGTGGCAGTGTGAGCATGCTAAAAGCAGAGAGGTGTGCGTGTCTGCACTTCCACCGTGTGTGTGGTTAGCCATGAGTTGTGGACATCTTCCTCCTCCTCTCTTTGGTGTGTCATGTAGCCTATATACTGTTGCATATAGTTGCCAGTGTGAGTCACTGTCCACTTCCTGCATGTGCTTGTTTGTAAATACACCAAATAAAAATTATCTGTACAAATCAGGGTTTGTCAGCCCTTTTCTGTTCTTTTGTTACTCTATACTTTATGGAAAAACGGCCTAAGAATTGAGATCATGAGGAAATAAATACAAAAATAACATGCTTTTTTTAATCTAAAAAAATATTTATGTTTACTGATTTTTATTTTTAGACAAATTGCTTGTCACACCAAAAAAAAAACATCTGGAAGGCAGCATTTTCTAGTCACAATTTAGTCTCCATTATTGGTTTCTTTTGACACTTTAATGAAATCAACATATCGCCTTTTGACCTAAGGACTAAAAGGAAGTCAGAAAGTCCAGATAATTTCCAATGGCTAATTTAATCTCAGGACATTTTAAATTATCTAAATGAACTTGAAAATGGAGAAGGCAACAGCGTGACCGTGTTTAGAAATGCTCTCCAGCAGTAAGTCTTGTGTGCCAGAAATGAAACTGTTTTTTTATTTTATTTTGAATGTTTGTAATTCTGTGCTGCCTAAGAACATGAACAGAACAGTTGGCATTTGTTCTCCTCATTCCTTCTGTGTTTTTTTGATTCATCAAACCAAATAATGAAATCCTAAAATTCAAATAAATGTCCATTTTTACAAAATAGATTTAGAAAGACCTTTTTTTCCAAAGTTCACCTTCACCCATCGACACCTATCGACACAAATATGCATCAAACCATTTCGGCTCCAAAATCTACTTGAAAGCATGAGTGAATTATTTTTTCATAGCAGAAAATAAGGCATCAAGGGGTTAAACTAAAAAGATTGTTTCTTGTCATTGGGATTTTGCTGTCCAGTTATTTTGAAACATGGCATCACCCTTAAGATTTCTTTTCTCCTCTTATAATTCCCTAAATCTTGTTTGTGCTTAAAAGGCAATACATCACCAGAAACGAGTAGAAAGTAAATAACACCATTGACAGAAACCCTTTAGCTCCTCCTCTCCTGCCAAATGTATCCCTGGATGATATTCTGTAGGGCAGAGTGAGGCGCAGCCCTCCCCCTTTCTTGTAATTGTCCTCTTTTGATGGCACCGTCCTTCATCCTGGGTCATTATGAAGGACAACACAGTCTGACGTGTACAATCTAACACCACTAGATAGCACTGTGGGCTCAAGCAGATTAATATCACAGCAAAGTTCCATTAGGAGGAGCTTGTTATGCTTCTCATATGTGAAGAATTTGCAGGGTACCGTACTAGTAGACATAAAATGCTTTTATTGTTATGGATATATAAGCAAAATGTTTGAGCTGACATTCTATGGCGATGATGACCTTACACTTTTTTTTTTGTTGTTTTTGGGATGTTTTCTCAAATGCACAACATCAGAGGCAACAAGAAAAAAGGTTACATGTCATGCAAACTAGATAAATAACTCTTTTATGTGTACCTTTTCTGTAAAGTTAATCCTCCACTGGCAATAACGTAGTGCTTTTAGTTTAAAAACAAAATTAAAAGGAAAGAGGAAAAACATATACAATATGTAAACAGTCAAAGAAATTGCACTTTCTTGGCTTTGTAGTAGAAGCCACACTACTGACAGACAGCAGAAACGTAACACTTGAAAAAAACGAATTCATTGTTTGACTGAAACCATAGTATTTTTAGCTAAGAAAAAGAAAGAGCGATAAATATGTCACTTTACAAAAGAAAGAAATCAAATACAATCATTGTCTATGTTAGGAAAAATCTGATATATTGGTCAGCTTGTTAAAAACGTGTCAGTAAAATGCGAGACTTGATTATTAGCTTTAATGTTTGAGCCATATAGTATTATCTTGTACATTAGTAATTTTACAAGCTACTCCCAACGGAAGGAAAAAACGGTTTGTGTAAGTACTGTACATTCCCGACAAACTGAAGGCTTACTTCCACTGAACGGATTTGCTTGATGCTCCTAAAACGACAATAACCTGTTAGGCATTTTTACAGAAAAACACCTCCAATCTTTACAAAAAAGTAAGCAAACAAATAAAAAGAAGATATAAGTTTGTATATAGTCCTTATCAGAGGAGATATTGCTTTTAAAGACTGCATGAGTTAGGTACGCACACAAAGACATCATGGCACTTCTGAAGAGCAATTGGGGTGCATCCGTTCTAGTTTTTCATTCCCTTTCCTCTCTGCTTTCCCTCTCCGACGACAATCTGATTGTCAATGCTCTGGAGCAAAGAGTGGACATTCTCAAAGGCATACTGAAGTAAACAAAACCACTTTTTTTTTATTTAACACCTCCCGTGCCTTGGAAGCAAATACTGAAAAGAGTTAACAACAAACATTCCTATCACAAATATATTCAGTTCATCTCAAAAGCTGTCACTTTTTTTTGTTTGTTTTGTTTTTGCTTTTCAAAAAAATAACCTTTTTCTTAAAACATCAGAAATTCTCTTGCAGCAATGCCAAAATTCCTATTGCTAAGCCCGCCCCACCCCCTGCCTATTTGCTGGTACATGTCAGACACTGTCTAGTTAAAGTGAAGCAATCCTTCACCGTCCCAACAGATTTAAACTGGCTCACATTTCCTCGTGCTGTTTTCCCAAAGGTGCACTGTGACTTTGAAAGCTTAGCTTGTAAATGATGGTTCAGTTTTGACCTATTTAGGGCCCCGGCCACATTTCCTTGCCGGCAGTTTGGGAGCTCCTCATCTCTTGGAAACTTCGGAGCCAAAATGCTGAGTACCAGACACATACAACTTTCCCCTCCTGTCCAATATGTATTTTCCCAATCTGCTTAAGGTGCCAAAGTAAGAGCATTCAATGTGTATGTGTGTTTATAGTGTGTCCACTCCGCATACATGTATAGTCTTTAGTGTGCTTGTTCATTCAGCACTAGTGCAAATTCATTTCAGCTGGTCTGTTTTCTCTCATCCGGGACAGTCGCTCTGTGTGTCTCATCTCGTGCTGCTTGGACAGAAGATGCGTTGCCATGGTTTCATCCTTGGTGTGATGCCCTTCAGAGCTCAGGGTTTAACTCATTCATTTATCGACATGCAAGATTTCTTTCTTGCATTCTCAGCTGCTGCAATTTGTACTCCGTTGGCTCCTTGCATTGGTTCTCTGGGGTACTACTACTTTTACTAACGGTGGAGTGAGATCAGTTCTTGTCCAACCATCAAGAGATGGGCCTGGTCCCTTTCTCGGAGTGGTTCCACCTACACAAAGACATATTTCTAAAAAAAAAATCTCCTGAATTTCCCTGTGTAACAGCTAATGTTCCACTTACCCCTCTCTGTTAGCTCATAAATGCTGCAGGGTCAAAAGTAAATCATTCAGCCGTCTCCTCCTCCGTTCTCTGCTGTAGGCCTCTCCTTTGCCTCCTTGTATTTCCTCTCCCTCCTCTTCTTGTCTGCTCTGGGTTTTGGTGGGCTGGGATGAACAAGTATATAAAAACTAATCAGAAAAGCAGATTTAAAAAGAAAAAAAAAAAGGAAACAAAAATGCTGCTTCCTTGTGTGGGTTGTATTTGACTCACGCAGCAGCTGGCAGTGATTGAGCTGGAGGTGCTCTGTCTTTGGCGGTTGGGGTCACTGCTGATAACTGTCACCTCCACCCCCACTGACTGATCTGCGGGTCAAACAGTGTTTATGTTAGCAAATGTAGGATGAGGAACATCGCGCCTTTCACAGATACATCCAATTATGATCTTTTTTCTTCTTCTTCATTTGTATGCGCAATCTGTCAGAGTGTCTCCGATGGAAAATGTGTGGTTTCGCTGCTAATGGGGAAACTTGATGCCTGCTGGGTTTTTGGACACCAGCAGAGGATGACAGAATTGGGGAAACATTTCTGCAGGCTGCATTCTGTGGTTGGAAAACCACTTAGTTTGTGCTGCTGACTTTGATATGGAAAGACAAGCCAGGCATGAGGGCACACAATAAAGTAAAGGACACAAAACAGGACACACACACGCACACAAAAAGTTCACACAAATGTAGGATGAAAAAAATGAAAATATAAGTGGCTTAGCCACATATGCATACGCAAACACCTACAGAAACAAAAACTAACACACACACTTGCTTCATGGACCTGACTTGATGTGGCTGTCGTCCCCACTGGCTCCATCCCAAGACAGATGTTGTGAGTCACCCTCCTCTTCTTCTTCATCGTCTCGTTCTCGCTCCCTTTCTATCCTCATTCGGATCTGTCGGTCCCTGACAAGCTCCCAGTTCCTCACGAGGAATACGTGATGTTTTATGACAAAGCTCCTGGCACACAGAAAGGAAACATTGTCATGAGCTCAACAGCAACAATGTGTTTGGACATGACGTGCGAGTCCCTCTGCTCATTCCGTACCTCTCACCGCTGGTCAGTGGCTCCATGTCCAGGTGAGGAAACAAGCTGGTTAAGTCCCTGGAGTTCTCTACCTGCTTGAGAAAGAATATCAAATGTTTTCAGCAAACTGTCAAAGGTAAACAATAAAAAAAAAAATCTGCTTCAAGACACTTGCCTCTCTCTGTTGGGAGGATGACGTTCGCTCTTTCATGCGGCCTGATCAAACAAAAACACAGTTTATTAAGTTTTTATTTAAAAATCAAATGTGTTATATAAAAAAGTTAGTACTCACAATAACGACGCTTTCTCTTTAGAGGAACAGCAGGTTGCCGGTAAAGCTGTAACCAAATAACATGAAAATTATTCCTAGATACATGAAAAATTCTTCTTCTTAATGCCTCGCATATCTCATCCATCTTTAGATCCCTTAAGGAGTCACGGGGCTGCTGCCTGTCTGTTGCAGGGCCACACACTCCCATAAATACACAAAATTGAAAATTGATGTACACCTAGGGGCCATTTAGAGATACCAATTAACCTATGAATCATGTTTTTGGACTGTAGGAGGAGGCCAGAGTGCCCAAAGAAAACCCAGGCATGCTCGGGTTAAACATGCAAACTCCACACAGAAAGAACCCTGCCGGGATTCAAACCAGAGCCTTCTCGCTGAGATCTCAGAGTAATAACCACTGTGCGTCCCTGCCCCCTATATCAGTATTGCTGTATAACAGGAGTACCTGGTTGTGTTCCCACAGCCACATCACATCATAGGGCAACTGGAAGTGGATCCTCTTCAGTCTCAGGTACTTTCCTGCAGGAGGTAGTGTGATTGAAGGGTTACAACAAGGAAACATTAGCGAGGTAAGACATTCCTCAGTACTCACCGACATGAATGGGAGCCGGCAAAAGGGTGTACTCATGCTCCCCTGGTGTGTACTCCAGACTGTCACTGCAGAGCTTCAGAGCTTGAGAGGAGGGACTAAAAGATTAACCCCAAATAAAAAGAAAAAAAACTTAAAAAAATGTATTTTTTTCACATTATAACATTTTTTTTATGAACCCAAATTTTTTTAAACCTTTTTTTATGAATGCTAAATTCTCTTAGAAGTGTTCTAAGAGATACTAGCAACATAACATATTTGCAGTGGTGTTATAGGCCTAAGGTTCAAGAACGAATGTTTATTAACCCTAATGTATTTAGGTTGTTGTTTGGTATTTATGTACATATTTTTTAAAATACACTGAATGCTAATTTTTGGCCCTAATTTTGTGCATCCAAACGGTGCTTTGTGCGTCAGTTTAGATGCACAAAGACGTGTGTCATATTTCAGCCGAACGCTTCCAAATGTCCCGAAGTTTTCCGTTTAAGGTCAGAGTTCTGCAACCTTTGACAGTAAAAAAGCCACCCTTTAAAAAAATGTGGCTCTAACTAAACACAAATTACTATTATTTTTTCTTTCTTCAGCCACAGAGCCACTATGAAGGGGTAGAAGAGCCACATGTGGCTCCGGAGCCGCAGGCCCCTGGTTTTAAATGAACAAAACTACAGTTTTTCTTTAGAAGATGCTGTTTGTGGCTCTGGTCAACTCACTCTGTAGTTTTGTAATCGTCAGAGTAAAGCCCCGCCCTCAGAAAGGTCTTCCTGGGAGGACCGTCAGTTGTATCCTGTCTTTGGGGGCTTTCTGGTTGGAACGGAGCCTGGTTGACATCTGGTTGGAGAAGACAGTCAGGGAGGGTGTCACACTCGGGTTTATCCGAGTCAACACTAGAGGGAACAAAGAGAGAGGAAGAGTGATAGAGAGGGAAAAGAGAAAGACAGAGAGAGATGGCACTGGTTTAGCACACAGTGCTGAAAACAGTGGGTTAATAAAACAGTAGTGAGTGGTTGTGTTGATTATTCAAGTCAACCAGCTCTGCTGTTTACCTCTGATGACAGGGAGAGTCACCATGTTTTCTCTTGCGCCCTTTCTTCCCCCTTTCGAGCATCTCCAGCTGTTCGGTCACCTGCTGTTTTGTGTGTCCTCCACCTCTCTCTGACACAGTTTCTGCATTCTTCCCTCCCACTTCCCTCTCATCTCTGTTGTGGATGAAAGCTGGCAAGTGGTCAGATGGTGACATGGATGGAGTTGCAGAGGAGTGGGTGGGGGAGGAGGTGGCCGAGGGCAGCGGGTGCTTCCTGGGCCGCCCTGGCCGTCTTTTGTTTTTCCCTGCTGCGCAGTCTGGAGTTGGCACACTTTTCTGCTGCACCCGGCTTCTCGAGTCACCTTGTAAACCTGCAGTTATTGAAACAGAAAGCACGAGGGAGGGGTAGAGTTAGAAAAGGGGGGGTTGAGAGGAAATGAGACAGATGTGGATCAGTGATTGAAACAGCAGGAGGTGTGAGATGAGGCCAATCTAGGCTGAGTCATGCGGATGTGCTCAGATTTGGTGAGCCACTGCGTTTCCTCTGCCCAGGTCACTTCTGGGGATTGCATTAAAGATTGATTTAACAGTAGCACTATATGCTCAGGCTAACATTGCAATAGACCACAAGAAAGCATGCATGCAATTTTTGTGGGCATGCACAAATGTGCACTCTTACAGTTTTTTTGCACAGTCATCAAACATGAAGGACAAAACAACCGTGCAGAACAAAGAAGGAGAAGCTGGCTCTTCCTTCAAAACATTCTTGACAAGACGATGAATTGAATTCTACCTAGTTCAAAAACAATATTTTTCCTCCCAACCACCTTCTGGTCTCTGCACTTTTCCTCCATCAATCTCCTCTGAGGTCTTTTTTTTTTTTTTTGCTCAATTTTCCACAACCCCCGACAAGACTGACGTTCCTTTTTGAAATTTTCCAAGTCAAATAAGCCTGGCTGACCAGGAATGAGGAATAGGCTGAGCTTTGAATAGCCAATCTGGTGGTTAACTAATGGCTGTGTTCTCTGGGCAGCCTCGGGCTGTAACAGCATGTGGCTCTGCAAACCACAAAGATTTTTTGGCAGATTCACTTCAAGATGTTTCCTTCCAGCTATAAAACTTTTTTTGAAAACGCTTCCAGGAGTGGCTGCCGAACCCCTGTGTGCGTTTCTCTGTGTGTCGGGCGCTGTTCCCGCTCAGGAGTGAGGGTGAAAAGTGGCTATAAAAAGATCGGAGTCTGATTTCTTTTCATACCCTCTCCCACCTTTGATGTGTGGTTCAACAAACTCCTGAGGAAGAGCTGTGCTGTCACTTTATTCAGCTGACAAAGTTTCAGCTTTGCGTTGTGCAAATCTGTGCTCACGGTGTCACCAGAAACGAATTATCTTCGCTAGCTGTCATCATTTTGTTATTACTGTCACATTGCAGAAGCGTTATCACCTAAGTTATCCTGATTACGATCAGAATTCAATATATATTTACATTTTTTGCCAATGAAGCAATGACAGACAACAAAAGTGGTTTCTTGCAGCAAAAAAAGCCTTTCAGTTGGCTTTTAAATTATCAAGCTGTCATTACAATCCAATGTGTGGAAACACTTTAAATTTTGCAGACATGTGACCATACAGTGTGGTAGAATATTCTAAGAATGTTTCGTTTGTATTATTTTGATGTGGACAAACAACACTGGGCTGAACTTTAGGAAACAACAATGCGAATGGATTTGACATGAATTCTTATTGTTTGTTGGTACACATATTTAATTTACACTTGATTATCTTGCAAGAAATAAAATGAATGTGGAAAACTTCACCTGAACTGTGTTAAATTTTTGGCATAAAATGTCTGGTGGCTCGGTTTTAGGTCAGTGAATCGGATCAAATCGGATCGCTCAAAAGGAACCAAAATCAACTATGAATCATATCTTCAACTGGAAGTTATGATATGAATCGAATTATTAAAATGAATCATTGCACCTTCTTTTTTTAAGCAATTCCCTCACCTGCGTCTCTTCTCTCTGTCCACGCTGGCTCGTCTCTTCTGCCTGACCTTTCGTCAGCGCCTGGGTTCCTACTGCCGAACCCGCTCCTCACACCCCTCAGCCCTGTTGCCATGGCAGCAGAGGTGAACAAGTTGGTGTGTGTTGGGGATGAGGATGTCCCGTAAAACTCGGACTCGTTAAAATCGTCTACATCTTCATCCTCTTCGTCTGAGACAATCAGCCTGTCGGCGCTTTTCTCAGCCAAACCTGCCCAGCTCGAAGTTGAGTTTCCAAATCCTGGAGTAGCCAGACTCCGGAATTTGGTCCAGCTCTGACCCAAGCCGCCCCAGCCTCCTCCGAATGAAGAAAGGTGGGAAGAGCCCAACCCCAGTGAGGTGAGGGATGTGTGTTTGTACCTCTCTGCTGCAGATGAGGATGAAGGTAAGGCAGCTGAAGAGAAGGAATCACTTCCATTCTGGTGCAGCCAAGGTGTTTGCAAAGACAGCATGCTCCCAGACCCTCTTACGCCTTTGCTGCCTGCCTCTCTTTGACCCAAAGAGAGCCTTGATCGAGCCTTTGAATTACTCCGCCTCCTTCTGCCCATTCGATCATCCTCCTCATCCTCCTGTAACTCCTCTTCTTCATCCACATCTCGCTCGCAGTGCCTGTGATGCTGTTTGTGTTTGTGTTCACTCCTTCCACAGCCGTAAGAGAGGCTGGACGTGAACCTTACACCACCTCCTGAACTTCTCTCCCCTAAATCTCCCTCCACATCTCCTCCTAAAACTCCCTCCTTCAAGAACCTACTCCTCCGCCTGTGGAATCTGGCCGGGTTAAGAAGGAAGTGGGCATGATGGGGCTGGTACTGGTGAGGAGGTGGGAGGGGGTAGGTGCCGGGGAGGTGGTGGTAGAGTGCTGGTGCTGCTGTAGGATAGGGGCTGTAAAATCCCATGTTCTCCACGGTTTCCGGGAACTTGGGTGGACACCCACACTGCCTGCGGTCTGGCTTCCTGCTACAGTGGCAGGGGAAGAACGGCTGAGGAGTGAAGGGTGGTACAGCGGAAAACGATGAAGGATGAGGTGAGTAGAAGCCGTTAAGATTGATTCTGAAGATGTTGGAGCGAGGGGAGTGCGTGGATGAATGATGGCGTCTTCCTGCTGCACCGTCAAAACCCTGCCCCGCACTCGTCCTCGCCCAGCTTCGTCGTCCAATATGGACCTCGCTGAGTTGAGCGATAACATCGTCTAATTCAGCCAGAAACTCTGGATCCTGCATATGCAGCTGCTTCTTCTTGTGTTTACTCTTCTGTCTCTTCAGTGCATTGTGACCAAGGCAACGGTAGTAATTTGAGTGAGTGCACTTGTTGTGACCTGGGCAGGGGCAAGGGTGCATGCAAGTGCAGGAGGAGGGGCAGTTGTAATCCCTGCGCCTGTGCCGGTGTCTGTCTCTGTGCTGCTCCGCTGCCTTTGAGCTACTGATGGGGTTTGCATGTCTGTTTAGGTGTGAGGAGGAGTTTGAGATCTGAAAGGGGCGGTCCATGAGCGACGAGGAGAGCCTTTGACTGCCTAGGATCACCCCTGCACCCTGACCCAACCTCAGCATTCCTCGAGTTCCTGTCATCTCCCCCCGCTCAGAAATGCTGTTGTTATCCGTCCCGATGCCGCTGTCACTGGGGAGCGTCTCATCGCTGTGTGACTCGCTCCGGGGTGAAGGGGTGGCTTCTTTCAGCTGGCCGGGTGAAGCAGGGGTGTGATGTGAGGGCAGGGTAGCGCTGGAGAGCTTACATGAAGACTGGTGAAAGGGAAAGTGATGCCTTCCCTGACATGGACAACTCTTCTTCACAAAGGGAGACAGAGACGAGGAGGAGGGAGGCCGGGAAGATGCGCAGGAGGAGGATGGAGATGGAAGAGAGAAAGGATGAGAAAACAGGAAAGAGGATGTTGGTTCTGTGAGGCTGCCTTCACTGTACGGACTTTGGGCTCCACTGGAGTGAGTAAGAGACGGGGAAGGAAAGGGGTGAGAAGGAGCCGACTGCAGCTGGTTGGAGGAGAAGAATGAGCTCTCAGGGGGATTGGAAAACAGAGAAGGCTGACTGGCGTTCTGGGACCGAGAATTTAGACCAACTGTTTGGGATTTGGGCTTTCGTCCTCGCCTCTTTCCCATGTATATGGTTCCTCTTTTGCTCACATTGATCTGAGGGCCCACCCTGCTCCCAAAGGAGGAGGACAAGGCTGAGAGAGTATTCACTGTTCTAGCCTCAATCGATTTACTCGTTCTCAGGGAGGTCTTCCCGTCTGCTGCCTCGTGTGCCCTGCTCTCTTTTCCCACATATCCAGCCAGCATTGCTTGGTGAAATATCCTTTTTTTTCTTTTCTTCATCTCATTAATCAGTTTCCTGATCTTCAGCTGCCGGCTCCCCAGTTCAGGATGATGAAAGTGGCTGCTCCCGTCAGCGTGATTCAGCGCGTCTTCGCTCTGGTCTTCGGAAAGAGATCGTTTGGGGGGGCGGCCACGCTTCTTGGGGCTGGATTTAGACAGATCTGCACGCTGCAGTGCCGGACTTGGCTCCAGCACGGGGGCTTTTTGAACTTCGTCACACCCGAAGAGAGGCACATCAGTCAGGATGTTGTTCGGCAGAAGTCGAGGGGGAGATTTATCAACGCTAGAGCTGTGGGATTTTGGGCGACCCCTTTTTCGGATGGCGTTTAGGGTAAATCTGGAAGCAGAGAGGCTCAGATCTGAAGTCAGCTTCGTGACGGCATAGGACAGAGGGGAGGAGCTGCTGGACAGGGAGCTAGAGGGGGTTGTATGTGACTCATCACTCTGCTGAGTAGAAGGTTTGGAAGGAAGGGAAGTCTTGGTAACCTGAGGGAAAGTTACTGAAGAATTATGGAGGGAATCAGAAAGGGCTTCCTGATTTTCCGCTCTCTGCGCTCGATGCACCATCTTGGTCCAACTCGGCCTTCTCGCTTTGCGTTTCTTGAGCGGACGACTATCCTGCCCTTGGGAGGAGAAAGGGGGAGAGATGGGAGCGTGGACAGTGGGCATGGGCAGAGGGGGAGGAGCAGAAGAAGTGAAGTTGGCAGCGGACACAACCGCATGCCTCAAAATGTCTTGTTCTTTCAATTTACTGCCATCACCTGCTGGTGCAGGCTCAACTTGTTTAGCCGGCTTGTAACAGTCGTCCATCTCATCTCTCTCATCCTGTCGACCTGGATTCGTCATTGTGCAGCCTCTTTCTAATTTACTATTACCAGCTGTGTCACTGCATTTTGCATTGTTTTCTTCTGTTCTTTGTCTGACTGGACTCAGGTTTTCTCTGATTTTTTCCGCCTTTCTTTTCACCATCTGTAGATCCTCCGCCCACAACTCCTCACCTCTACTTTTTTCCTCCATGTCCTTACCGTGTCTTGATTTTCCATCCCTTCTCTTATCTTTTTTCTTCTTTTTGACATCCTCCTTTCTGCTCTCACTTGTTGCTCTGCCAGCCTCCAGTCTATCTCTTTTCAGCTTTTTGCTTTTCTGTCGATCTTTCTTTGCCTTCTTCTCTTTTTCCCTACCTGCATTCAGTGGAAGCTGAGCAGAGGGATTCTGACCTTGTGGTTGAGCAGGCGAGATCTCCGTAGTGGAGGATGTTTGTAATTTGGAGATGACGGGCTGGTGGCTGGGAGAGCCTGTTCTACTCTCACTAAAAAGCTCCTTTTGCGAGATTGAAGGACTGGTTGAAGAGTCCGTGGAGGAACTGCCGTGTTTCCCTGCTTTGTTTTTTGACAAGGCGGGAGGGCTAAGGGTGTTTGCAGAGCTTTTCTCAATTAACATTCTTTTCTGTTTTGCTGTAGGAACCAAACCATTAGGGTTCTTTGAGCAACTCCCATCGTTCCTGGTTTCCAGTACGGGAACTGCCTGGATGCGAGCTGTGGACGGAGTGGATGGGGCCGCCTGGTCTGTTGCAGGAGAAAAAGGTTTGGCTCCTGCAGGGGCTGGTTGGCCGTTGACACTTGGGAGTGAATCTTTCTTTATTGAGACATTTGAACTCTCTTCTGTCTTATCAGCCAGTTTGTTGGGAACCTGGACATAAAAAAAAGCTCAATCATTCAGTCGTGCATTGAAAAAAATCATGAAAAATGGCACACAAAAAATAACTGAACCATCTTAGATGTTCTTATAAAAAAGTTAGACTTAATTATCTCAATCAGTTCTAGGAATGAGGGCATAATAGAGAGAAGGAGAAAGCGAGACGATGAAAACGGGAGCAGGTCTGACACAGAAAGGAGAAATGCAAAAGGAGAGTTGCACAGAGTAGGGAGTAGGGCAGCAAAAGAGAGGGGGTGAGAGATAAATGGGAGCCAGTAGAGAAAAGAAAAGGATGTAAAAATAGAAGAGGGACAGATACAGAGAGCCAGGCAGAGAGTGAGAAAGAGTGGCTATAAATTGTCACTAATACAGATGAGAAAGCTTGACATTTCGTACTCGTTCTGTAATTTTGCAGAGCTGCTGCTGCTGCTTGGGTGGCGTTTTCAGCAGCTAAAGCTATAAGCTTTCTTTTGGGCGATTACCATAAAAAAATGATGGACCGATGTTTGTAATAACTCCAAGTGGTTGCCGTGCTGTTGTCCTATTTATAGTTCTGTTAATTCTAACGTGCTGCTTAGGTTTCAGTGTTGTGAGCTCATTTTGAAAGCGAGCACACAGTCGAGTGCCTTTGTGCCATTTCGAAGCATCTTGGAACCCAGTGGTTAATTGTGAAAATATAAATACAAATCAATTTTTTTTTTAATTAATTAATTAATTAGCAGATCTGCCGCATTTAACTGAGTGTGCGGTGAGGTTTCCTTACCTGCTTGGCTGTCCTGGACCCTTGACAGGTTACGGCAGGGACTGAGGCTGAGACGGAGTCTTTACTAAATGTTGATGAGGGTGGGTGTGAGGCCGATGATGAGGATGTAGGAGGCGGTGGAGCAGCAGATGCTGTTTTTTTGGATGTGGCCTGGACTGCGTCCAAGTCTCTGTTTGCATCGCCAGTAGTGCAGCTGCTTTTACTCTGCTGACCTGCTCCTCCCTCTGCATCCCCTCTCAGCAGTCCCCCCCTGCTCTGTCTCTGATAGGTCCTGATGGTGGGCTTGCACACATAGCTCTCCAGGATCTTGGGAGGTTTTTTGGTGCGCTTGGCTTGGAGTCCGTTTCGAACTTTCCCGTCCGTTGAGCTGGTCTCCCTGCCAGACGCCTGAAGCTCCTGCTGCCCTGCGCTTCCACAGCGTCCTTCGATGAGCAGCTCCAGCACATCCCCCTTTTCCCCTTCCTTCTTCCTTCCCGATCCTTGTCTCTCCTCTTCCTTTTTCCCCGCACTGCCATTCTCTCCTTCAGTTCTGTTTTTCTTGGCCACGAGGTCCTGCTTAGAGCCTTCAGGTGCAGAAGCAGGGTCCAAAGTGGGGGCAGTGGCTGGAGGGGTTCCCCCCTTCACTCTCTGGTCCATCAGAGAAGTCAAGAGGGAGAAGTAGACTGCTTTGCAGTTCCCACTCTAACACTTCTAAATGAATGCGGCAGTGAGGTGAAAACCGAAGACGAGAAACCAGACGAAGATCAAAAAAGATTCAATGACAGATCCTTTAAGTGTCCTAGTGAAGCTGAGCGCCTTCATCCAGCAGCAGAAGACTGTTCTCGGCTCCTTGAGGCTTCAGCTGAGTAAATGTAAAACTGAAAAGAGGGGGAAGAAAAGACAGAAGCAAGTGATTAGTCATTTCAGTGAGCTCAGATGCTGAATCGCAGCCGTACAGGAATTGAAGGGAAAGTCCCCGTCCTGCAGGCAGCTGGAGTGAGGTGCTAAAGTCTGTGTCCACAGAGATGATCTCATCATAATGAAAGCCCAGGAGACCTATCATAGCAGTTTCCCAGAATTTCAGCAGTAACTGGAAGACTCCGTTACAGCCCAAACTAGATTTCTGCAACTATCGGCGAGTGACGACAGATCAGAAAAAAATCTTATTTCTAGCGACGGCTTTATCCTGCTAATCTAACCGTGCCTCTTCTCAAATAAATACAACAATCAATCAGCTCCTGACTAATTCAAACACTTGATCCAGTCTCCTCCTCTCCACAGTGTCTTAGCGCCTTCTGTTCTCAGCTACTCCCACAAGCCCTTCTCCTCCCGCCCTTTCCTCTCCCTGCTGTACTTTCTTTCTCCTTGAAACTCCCCTTTTCATGTTTGGCCGCATGCTTTTTCGTGCTTTCTCTATTAGTCCCATCCACTCTCTTCCCCTCCCTGCGGACCACACAGTAAAATAGTCAACTCACTCACTATATCGGCAGCAATCAAAACCATATTTCCTTCTCAGAGTCGCTTCTTATGCTGCACTCCGACCTACAGCCCTCCATTCTCACAGTGGAGCCGCTCCCCTCCTCCCCTTTCAGTAGTGGTAACCAAAATCCGTAGGAAAGGGTAAAACTTATTTTAGGAAAAGAGAGCAAATTCCTCCTCCTACTCCTCCCATTGCTTCCTCTGAGTCTTGAAGTAAGCTTTTCATTGACCCCATTGTAAATGGACTTTTAATGCGAGGCGAAAGCAGACTCGGGTCGAACTTTATTTAAAAGAAAAACTTTCCCTCCCTCTTACACGGTGCCCAGGCTTCCTCCAAGGAGAACAGCCTCTTCTGTCAAACTCTCTTCATTCTTCTCTTTGAGGCGACGCACTCTCCCCATTTCTAATAAAACACAGCCTGCCAAGCATTCTTTGGGTTCTTATGAAATAGCTGACCTGTCTCCCGACGCACTTCACCGGCCCCTTAAACCTACAGGACCAACCTCCCCCCTCCACACACACACACACAACATGGATAATGTTTTCATTTTTCAGACCTGAGTGGGCTTTCTCCATTCTTTTAGTCTCTCCACACCCAAACCTCTTTCCTTGAATCCCACAAATCAACATCTGTTCCAATAACTGCCCTTACGTAACACTATTGGAAAGCCTCTTCAAGGCCAAACATGCTTATAATAAAACAAACCAAGGATTCAAGAGGGCAGTTGTAGGGGCGTAATGCTTCGTTTTGACAACGACTCGATTCATATCATAATTTGTGGTTGAAAATACGATTCATAGTGGATGTTGGTTCATTTTTGAATGATCTGATTCACTGATCTTCAATGGAGCCAGGACATCTTTAGCCAAAAATTCTACCAGTGATACTCAGAGATAAATACCTGGATACTAAACAGTGCAGGAGAGGTTTTCCAGATTCCTTGTATTTCTTGCAAGATAATCAATTGTGAATTAAATATGTGTACAAACAAACAAATAAACAAAAATCAATGGCAAATTCATTCACATTTTAGTTTCCTACAGTTCTGCCCACTGTTGTTTGTCCACATCCAAATAATGCAAAAAAACATTATTAGGACATTCTACCACTCTGTATGGTCTCATGTCTTTGCAGAATTCAAAGTGTTTCCACACATTGGACTGGAATGATGACTTGATCACTTTTTGCTGCCATCACATGTGTGTTGTCTGCTGTGATGGTACTTTGTCAGTTCTACAGTATAGTAAAATTAACCTACCATACTTTAATCCAAATAGTATTTCCAATATTGGTTATAATCAATTTATTTTATTTTGAAATAACTGTATTTTTATTTTGAAAAATTTTATGATAACGTTAGTCGATTCAGTTAAAAACCCACTTCAATAAAAATTGAGTTTTGAGTGTTTTTAACATGTTCTTGTAGCATTATTCTGTTGATGGAGGGCATTTATTGAGAAAATTAAGATTAAAACTGTGTTTCTGAGTATTTCTTTATTCAAATTGTTGTGAATCAAGAGCAGATGAAAAATAACCGTTTCTAGTTGTTACATGTACACTACAATCAGCAAGCTTCCTCCGCTCCATTCCAATGCATCCACTTGCAGACAAATAGATCCGTTCACGTCTTTGTTTTCCTCATCTGACCTGGCATCTGGATCAAAACTGTACGGCTGGATAGCTCCAATATTGCTCACCATTTTTGTTGCACCACTTATGTTAGGTCGGGGGTATGAGGGGCTGCAAGCTAGCGGAAGAGAGTGTAAACAAAGGGATGATGGGAAATGTGTACAGGCGTGCTCAGTACCGCCCACAAATAGGAGGCACATTTCTGATAAACTACTGCCGCTCGGCAGAAACCAAGTCCTAGTTTTTTTGTTTGTTTATTTTTGCCTAAAAACTGCATAATCATACTTAAAAGACTATTGAGAATACTTTTTAAAAAGATCAAAAGATGATTGGAGTGGGTCTTTAGCAATTTTTCTTAAACTAATTGATCTGGATGGATCATAGGAAAATGAAATCAATTTATCGATTAATTGTGACACCCCTAGTTGTGTTCTCAAACAGTTGCTGCCACTTTTTTTTGTTTTTTTTCTGGCTAGACAACAATATTCTGTAGTTCCATAAGAAAAGTGGCAGGTTTTCAAACTTAAAGGGCTGTGGCCACTCAGTCAGAGGCATGCTAATAGTATTTTATACTCTCCAAGCGATACACTTCTCACACATAACTCAAAAGCACAGATAGGGGGGGGGGGGGGGGGTAGAGGTGGAGCTATTCCCACTGACAGGATGATGAGTGGACTTGACACTGCAAGTGAGCTGGGTCCCTCTGGTTCCTCTGAGGTGACGATTAAAAGATGATGATGCGGGGCCAACCATATTTCTAGCCGTCATTACGACCATCCCGTGGCAACATTACAAATACAGCATCACCACCTGCCTGACAACAGCTGGAGTGGAGATCAGGACCCTGTGCCTGTCTTGGCGCGCAGGAGCCTCAAAACGTCACCCTTTGTGGGAGACTTTCCAAAGCTGAGAGCCTCGAACATCGTGTTCCCGGGTGTAAGCTGTGTAGATTGACTGATATGTGTACTGTAGATACAGTAGGGACACGTGTGCGTGTGCTTGTGGGGGGTGAAGGGGTCACCTCTCTGGAGCAGCCTCTCACTGGTTAACGGAAAACGTCAACAAGGATTGACCAAAATGACTTTGCGCACCTCCTGAACGCACCACCCGCCTGATGCTGTCGCACTTTCTAACCAAACACGTGTTTTTTGTTGTCGTCACTCCTGTCTCCGTTATCAAATAATAATTAGAATAATCTAAAGGAGCAGGGGAAAGTGAACACCAGCGACGGAGTTGACGTTGCGCAAAAATAACAACAACACAAAATGCGCCTGCGGATGAGGATTAGAGTTCCAGCCAGCCTCCCCCCACACCCCACCACCCCTCTTCTATCTGTCCTTTGCCAGTCCCCCTGCTGGTGTAAGCAACATTGAAATAAGACATATCAACACGCGTGGAGAAACACTCAGCAACAAGGGATATAATTAGCTCAAAAAGCGGATGCACCCATTTGTTTTAATCCATGTGTTTTGGAGCTCTTCTGGTGACAGGCCTGCTCACATTCAAACCCTGACATTCTGTAATAAGCCTACGTAGGCTACTTACCCGAGAGCGCGTCCCAGAACCAACTGCGTTATACGGGCTGGAGGTGGTTGCTGCTCTCCGCCGTCGCTCCAGTCGTAATCCGCCGTCTTTGATGCATTAGATGTTGCTCGGATTACATAAAAGAGGCTGGCGGAGGTTAAAACACCTCCGAAAACCGAGTTTCAGTCCCATCGGAGAGCACTCTGCAACAACATTGGCGCGGGTGTTTTCACAATCATCCGTCGACGGCTCTCCGTCGGCGCGTCTCTGCAGCTAGGTGGCGGACTGGTTACCCTCTCTGGATCTCATTTTGCACTCCTCTCTTGTGGAAAGTTGCGTCGCTCCCGCCAGTTCTAATGTTTCGTCGCGGCTCTCGTGTGCATGCAGGCTGTCGCGGAGACGGCTGAAAGGCTGCAGCTATCTGTGCGCGTCCGCGTGTGTGTGGGTGCGTGCGCACTTGGGAACAGGCTGACGGCGCACAGGGGCTGTTTGGTGGATGTGCGGGAATGCAATTGCGTGGCCATTTTCATGTGGCCAGAGGAGGAGATGAAACGGCGAATAAAGCACAGGCGCTTACTGCGGCGCACAACAGGCGATTGGGGAGGGCCATTAGGCGCTTAATAAAATGGCGACGACTTGGTTGAAGTGAGCTGCTGGTGGATTCTAGGGCAACTGAGGAGTTGTGGTGCGTCGACTGAAATTAAATTCACTTTGACTTTCCACTTCTTGGAAAGTGTAAAAACTTCATTGAAGAGCTGTTTTTTTACGCAGAATATCCAGAAGAGAGCTGCGTTTTGGTCACTTTTCCTGCGTTTACACTTCAAAAAGAAGCTATGTTGTAGAATAAAATTCTTATTTGATAAATAAAACGTAATTTTCATGAATATAACTTTAGTTGCAACTTCAATTCTCTCCTCATTTCACAATCAAAAGATAAGAAACAATGAATTTGACTTCTCAAAATTAGGTTGCTATGGAGTTTCCAAAGCAGACACATTTGTTCTTAGTCTTAATTTGAAGCTATGCTGATGTTCATATCAGTGTTCTTTTAAGAGAGCCCAGTGTTCTTTTAAGAGAGCCCCTGAGACTCATCCTCACACTTGATTCACTCCCTCAGGCTACTAATGTCTTGTCATGGAACCGGGTTTCCTAGTATGTAAATGACTGTTGGGCATATTTTTCAAATGAATGGTGTGCTGCAATTATAAAGAATTAAATCTCAAAATCATAAAATAAATCATTATGTTAGAATTAAATTTATGATTAGAGTACTGTGAGGTTGTTTTTTACGTAGGTTGTCACAACTTTGACTTTATTTAGCACAGAATAAAATGTTTAGAAAGTGGAAAAACATGTATTAGTATTAAACACAGTTTGTGACCTTTTATAGGTCTTTTACACATTGAAATGTGTAAAAACAATGAGCTATAAGGATGTTAGAAAAGATACACTTTCAGTTCAATGTTGCACATTTAAAAAATATATATATTTTATCTAAACGGCAAAGACAAACAGATTTCTAATAGACACATGTTTAGGACAAGTTTGATTACCTAAAGGAATTTTGCTATTTTGATTTGCTATTTTAACCTCTTAGGACCTGGTGTCCACATGCCTGGACTTCATATTTAGGTTACATTACCACAGTGGTTAATTCTGCTTAACTAGGGCCGTGTGTAAAAGAGGCATATCAATCAAGAGCTAAGATTTTCAGAGGTTAAAGTTTTTCTATAAGCTTGCAGACATTTTGTCTCAGACACAAATTCTTGTGTGATAAGTACAAAGTAAAACAAAATTGCTGTGGACATTTTTCTTTATTATGGAACATCTAAGATACTTGTTTATAATAAGAATATCAATACATTTTCATTAATAGTGCACTTCACATTTTCAAGAAATTTCAAAGTGCTGGTATTTGCTGGACCCAATAGTTTTATTTTGTCTGTTTACTTATGAATGTTTGTGTCATTAAAGTTGTTTTTCTCTCTCTAGTCCATATTTAAATTAGTTACTTGTTCTCTACTTTTTGTCTGTCTTCTATTATTAATATGTTATATTATGTAGTATTATCTTTGTTTTTCTGATAGCACTTCTCCTTTTCTTTCAGTTTTGCTGTTTATTGTCCTCGTGTGTCATGTTTCATTTTGCCTTTCTTTCCATCTGTTTGTGATCCACCTCAATTGTTGTTGCCTCTGTTTCACTATCATGGTGTTCATGACTAGCATTTGCCGTCTCTGTTCCTTTCCTTTGTAGATTTGTCTAGTCTTTATGTTGAGTTCCAGTTTATTAAAACCTTTTTTGTAAGTTTATTAGTCACATGATCTGTTTCTTCCCTGTGCTTGTTTTCTGGGCACCCATCTACAGCTGCAGGTTAGTATACAAATGCTCAACACTCAATTATGATAATAAATGCAGTTTTTATCCCTTGTGCTATCTTAGATGACGCCACCCTTAAATGACCATGTTATTCCTACCAAGACAAAGGTGGATTAATGTGGGAAGATTTCATGTAATCCATGGACACCAGTGAGGTTCACAAATCATTGAAGAAAAAAGGTTCAGCGCACTGTCTAGTGGGTCTAGATGACCCAACTCCCAACGTTAAAGTGCCTAGGATATCCAAAGGGTTACATGCTTTAAAGCAGTGGTTTCTTAACCATGGTGCCGCGGCCCAGTCCTGGTCCGTGAGCGCCAACTAGTGGGCCGCAAAAATAGATCTCTTCTGAATATGTGGGCCGCGAGGGCCGCGGGACCTGAATGCAGCCTCCCACTACTTGGTGGCAGTGATGCGTCTGTCAAGTGTTGTAGTATGCGCCACTATGCAATGTAGCTGAGTCAAAAAAAAAAATATTATGTGTCCGAATTCCCACCCTAACCCCTGACTACTAAAAAGCTATATAGTGTGGGACCATGTAGTGCCTTGGATTTTAAAAGCAATTCGGACACCATGCTCACGACTTTTTTTGTTTTTTTTACAGTAAATATTAATAAGAGGTGGCGCAGTGGTTATTGCTCTTGCCTCACTGCCAGAAGGCCCTGGTTCAAGTGATGGGCGGGGGACCTGAACCAGAACATCAATCGGGGATGTTCTGGTTCCTCCCACCATCCAAAAACATGCTTCATAGGTTATTGGTTCATCTAAATTGTCCCTAGGAGTGAATGTGAGATTGCGTAGGTTTGTGATTGTGGACACTCTACCCTGAGACAGACTGGCGATCTGTGAAGGGTGCCCCCTGCCTTTGGCCACCAGTGGCCAGGATAGGCTCTAGCAGCCCTGTGACCCCAAAAGGGAATAAACGGAAGAACATGAATAAGATAACAATTTGAATAAGAAAACAAAACGTATGTATGGCCATGTCTGTTACTTTAGGTCATTAGTATGAAGTGCTGTAATATTTAGATCCATCTCACAATGATGAGTAAAGAGAATTTCAACGTTCTAGATTTAAACTCAAACTACTAGATTCAGAGTCCCAAGTTAGTCCCAAGTGCTAACCATTACACCATAGAACCCTTTGAACAACGCAATTTTTACTGGTTTTGATGAGAAAAACTGTAATTATGTAGAATATACTGTGAACAAGATAAAGATTTATTTAATAAAAGAAATATCATATGTAAAAAATAATAGGGAGTATTTTGTACACTAACAGTGAATTGCATCAAAAAGAATTTCGTTATTAGAGGCCAGAAAACTTAAGTTACGTATGACAATCCTCTCTACCACCAATGGGGACACAGTTGAATGCCTTCTCCAAATCCTCAAAGACTGGATGAGCAACTCTCACAAACCCTCCAGCACCCTACAGGGGTATAAAGCTGGTTCACTGTTCCACAGACAGGATGGAAACCACACTTTTGTTCCTGGATCTGGATCTTCGACTACATGACAAACTCTACTCTCTTAGTACGCTTGCATAGACTTTCCCATTGAGGCATAGGAGTGTGATTCCCTGGTAGTAGGGACTCACCCACTGGTGCCCCCTCTTGAAGAGGGGAACCACCGGCCCTGTCTGCCAGGCCAGTAGTACTTTTCCCCACTGCCATGCAATGCTGTAAAGGCGTGTCAACCAAGACAGTCCCAGAGCCTGCAGAGTTTTGAAGCACTTGAGGACTTCATCCACTCCCAGTTCCTTGCCACAGAGGAGCTAGTCGACTACCTTGGTGACTTCAGCTTGGGTGATCTTGTCTCCTTAATTCATTAGAGATTCTGGTACGGTGGGTTGGGGAAGGCTAGGCAGACACTTCCAGGTGAGTAGAAGTGAAGATGAATTGGAGAGACCAGTTAGCCATGAAAAATCTAACAGTCTATTGTAAAATCTGAAGTAAAGCCAGCAAACAATGGAAAGATAAAGGTGACTTTAGATGTAACAATTTCAATAAAGAATTTCGGAACCACTCAAAGTCTGTCTTGTCACCTAGGACCTGTTTGCTTTGGGAGACCCTGACAAGAGGGGGAACACAATACAGCACAGCTTCTAGAATCACTCAAGCCCTCAAACCCCTCCACCACGGTAAGGTGGCAGTTCACGGAGGGGATTTTTTTTTCAAACAATAATTGTAGTCAATACAATAAAAACAATAATACAGATTTATCAAACTCAATTCAGAAATGATGAAATGCTTAGATGAAAAATAAAAGAAACAGCGATACTTAAGTCACATTTTCTTAATTAAATATAGTGATCATTAACTAAAGTCAAGTAAAGCTTGATTTCTTGCTTAAAAAGGAGTGGGAAGAAGCAAGTTTATATAATCCCACACCTACTGAGTTAGATCATTTTATAGTATTGCACAGTTTTTGTAATCCGGTTCTGATCAGATAAATTCTTTTCAAGTAACAAAATGTATTTTTTAAGTGTGTATGTGTACGTGCATGTTTGTGCTTTGCCTTCTTTGCTTTAGCAGCTTGACTTATTTCCAATAGTTTATCTGTAAGTGTCACAACTTTCTGTCCACACTTATCCTAAACTTGAACTCTCTGTCCATAGTTATGTTTTTGTCACAGAGCTTTATCTTAAGTGTGCAATCATCCATGGCCTAAAGTTTTTTTCTCTTCTAGATGTGCATCTTTCTCAATCAGGTGTATTTTTTTTCAAGTCAGCTATCTTTTTTTTCTATATCAAGTCCATTTTCATTTGATGTCTTGTTGTCATTGGCAGTCAAATGTACATGATGACTCTGGCTTTCATCAACCCACCCATTTTCTTAACCCGCTATGTCTTTTTGGAGGTTTGACGATGCCGGAGCCTGTCCCAGCTACTGTTGAGCAAAGGAACGTTCATTTATCCAGACTTGGGACCAGCACAAGAGAGCACTGGATTTTGTTCCCTTGTGGTTGCATTACATGCATTCAGTCATTCACATCATTTAATTACATCTGTTACATCTAACACACGTAATTTTGCTTTCCCATCTATTAATGTCCTTCATCTATGCATTCTTTTGTTCAAACATTGATAATGTTAAAAAATTCTTAATGACAATTTTGAGTCACCAATAATACATAAACGACATATTAAGCAGAAACATTGATAAATAATGAGCACCAGGAGAAAAACCCAATAACCATACACCTACAAAAAGGGTTTTAGTTCTTTGTCTCATAAAAATAAACATAAATATTGATAAATGTTGACAAAGGTTTTTAAGGGCGAACCTGAGCATCAGGAGAAAACCCAAGCAGATTAATCATAGATTAAAAAAATAAAATAAATAACTACTACCGAAATTTCAATTTTGAGTCACCAATAATACATAAACAATGTCTTAAGCAGAAACATTGATGAATAATGAGGAGGTTTTTTTAGGGGAAACCTGAGCACCAGGAGAAAACCCAAGCAGATTAAACATAGATTAAAAAAGCACATTTGCTATTTTTTATTTTTTATTTTTTTTTCTAACTTGTCCTGTCCAACAGCCGGGCAAACAGATGAGAGCTGAAGACCTCTTTTGTTGGACATATTTTATTTTAACTACAGGGGTTATGAATCTTCTGACAAACCAGAGGAATGTCTGAATAAACACCTTTTGTAATATGAGGCCAAACTTTATTCATTTTAAACAACATCTTTTGTGTTGGACCGGACGGAAAAGGAAAGGAGGGAAGAAGAGAGAGGGATATTAGAGATGGGGGATAGGAGGGTGATTGTAGAAGGGGGCATAAAGCAGGATATGAAGCAGCATAAAGCAACAAGTTTTTGGATGTTTATCTTACGGTCAGGTTCAGATGTGACACAAATCTAGAAGGGGCGGGGCCTGTCCACACACACACTCAAATGATACAAACATACCTGTTGGCTCCAAAAATGTCCACATGTCAACATGTACACAATACAAATACTGTTCCCACATGCATACTTATGCATTCAAACCAACTAGTGTGAAACATTTCATTCAAGCACGCAAACTATTTGTGCAAAGGTGAGCTAACACCTGTGCTCAAGTGAGTGTTTATGTCCTTCTAAAATGGATGATGGAATGTAAAAAGAAGGAAGCTTTTTATTTTTGACAGCAAGCCTATCACGCTTAACCGTGTGATCCCTTAGGGCCGCAAATTTTTTCTCCTTTAATTCAGAAAGATAAGCGTCTTTGTCCATCAGCTAATTTTTTCAAATCGCTTATCTCTTTTTTTAAGTCTTGTACATTTTCATCTGATGCCTTGTACTCACTGGCAGCCAAATTTGCAGCCAAATTTGCTTGATTATTCTGGGTTCCGTTATCTTGTATTTCCAGTTGAGGATTTAGATTGGCTGACTGAGGATCAGAGCTATCAGAACGGGTGGATTGTTTGGCAATTTCCCTTAGTTCAACTTCCCTGGGAATGAAGGGGAATGCAGGGTCGAAGAGTTTACTGTTGTCCTTCTGTTCCAGGGAAGGGGCTGGTGGATCTTGGGTACTAGTATTTTTTTCCGGGAGGGGGATGCAGGTTTGGGGAGGACATTGCCATTTTTTGGGTCCCCAGTTAGGATTCATGTGCGGGCAGGGGGTGGTGGATATGGGGGGTTCCTTCTCTGGGGTGGGGGAACAGGTTTGAAGGGGACATGGTAGTTTTGGTGTTCCCGATTGGGGTTTCTTTAGTAAGGGGGTAGTGGTTGATGTGGGTGGTTTGTTCCCAGAGGTGTGGGAACACGATTGAAGGGGACTTGGGGGTTTTTGTGTCCCCAATTTGCATTTCTTTGGGGATATTATGAATTTTTTCATATTTTACATTTTTTAATACTTAATATTTCACATTTTCCTAAGTTAAGATGTAAACTGGAAGCATTTGAAAAGGAATAAATTGTGCTTATAGTAAGGTCAATTCTTTTAAGAATAATGTAGTATCATCTGCTAATTGTGTTATTTTGATTTCTTTCTGAAATATAGATAAAACTAATAAGTTTGGACAATTTTTAATTCTTATGGAAAGTAGTTCTGCAACAATTAAAAAGAAAAATGGAGAAATTGGGCATCCTTGGCGTACTGATCTATTTATGGTGAGTCTTTGGGATGTATTAGGATAAAGAAGAATGGAGTTGCTAATGTCTTTATAAAACATTTTAGCAATAGACATGAAATTTTCCACAAAACCAAATAACTTCAATGCATTATAGAGAAATGGATGTTCTACAGTGTCAAAAGCTTTGTAAGTTTAATTTTTGTCATCAGTTGTCGCTTGCATTATCCGTCACTTCCGGTAAGGCATGATGGCGTTTTCCTTGACAGGTCCAGCACATTGATTTCGACTGAAGGTTAGCATTTTATCTACATCTTTTTACTCCTCTGTGAATGATGACTGGAACCGTTCGTGACCAAGATCCTACGATAAACCCACCGGTTTAGCTAATTTCAGTCCCGACAGCCGCTTTTTGGGCTCAGTGTTGCAAAGGTTTACCGGGCGCTACAGCTAACTGTTAGCTAAATGTTTACGCAAGGTTACAGGACTCGACTGCACGAGCATCCTTTAAAAATAGCTTTAATTTAAAGAAGAAAATGATCTACTGTTGTCTTTCAGATCATGGCTCTTCACAGACTGTCTCTCAGGCTTCGGCCAACGGTAACAGTCATGCTAACCTGAAGTTCACTGAACAACTGCAGCACAACTCAGAGAGACAGTAGATTTTCTGTATTTTTCTTCTTACTTAGTTTGTTTAGTGTTGTACTTTTGCGTCACAGGTTGCACATGTAAGGTCCATCCATACCAGCAGATACGGACGGCAGCAAGAGGCTGCAGCTGTGGATTCAGAATCTGAACCCATATCAGTCTTCAGAACTCAGGAAAATGACCCGGTAACAGAAACCAGCTTTGGTTTTGTCGTGCTGCAGCAGAAATAAGTGTGCTACATTAATGTTAGTGCTTACAGTGTCATGCATTTGTGAATTAGCTGCTACTGTTAACTGCCAGATATGACCAAATACCAACTTTATTTGATTTGAAATCAAATAACAGAGTTGGTTTTATGAAGTTATGGTCCAAATAAAGAATCCAAATTCAAAATTAGGATGAGGTATAACTGTCAGAACATAATTCAGTTTCAAATCACAAATTCATGAATATATTTGATTTTTGTATTTATTTATTTATTTTTTTATTTTTTTATTTTCATTTTAAACATTTATTAAGCAATGAAAGGATTATTCCCTTAAGATGACATCTTTTTTTTCAAGGGGTTCCTCCTTTTAAATCTATAACAAAAGAAAAGATGACAACGTAGAGTTAGGTAAAAAACAAACATAAAAAAGAATATAGATGAAAGGAAATTCAAGTTATGATACAGGTTAAGTATAAAACCAACACCAACATGGAAAAGCACATAACTTTGACCCCTCAACCCAATACACTTTTTTAAAACATAGAGAACAACTGATTTTTAAATATGATTAGAAGGAAAAGGAAGAGAAAAAAATTGTGATATGACAAAAATGTGTATTCAATATCACTTCAATTATCTACATTTCACTTCAAAACCAATTTGGTTTTCAGATAACTGAATAAAGAGACACAATTTCAAAAAGAAGACTAAGTATTACTCAAAAATGAACTACAAAGTTATTTCTTGACAACTTGAAAGCTAACTTTAAAGAAGAAGACTAGATTGATTTCTAAACCCATTACTAATCAAAGCTTTCCCTGAAGCTGTGTGGGCATCCAAGTCTTAGACAATATGTTATTTTTCCCCTGAAACACATGAATCTTATCAGCGTCCTGCCTGCCTGTCTATTTTATTCAACTGAAATATTGAAAAGCTTTGTTTTTCTAATAAACTTTGATGTTATTTTGGTCTCATAATCTTACCTTTTGTGTTTGTTTTTTCAGGCCAGCCAGTCAGAAAAACAAATTGGACAGTTTTATACTTTGCCTGCTGAGCACATCCGCCTTTTGTTTCCTCATGGCCTCCCCAAACGTTATCAACAACAGGCAGGTTAAGTTTGAACCTAAAAGTGAAGTAATTTAGAAACCATGACGGCATCCACTGCTAACTTGAAAGATTTGTGTAACAAGTGCAGATATAAGTTGTTTTCTTATGATTTTAGGTGAAAACTTTCAACGAGGCCTGCATGATGGTCAGGCAGCCCGCTCTGGAGGCCATCTCTTACCTAAAGAAAGCAGACTACAGCAAACCTGCTTTAAGATACTTATTCTGTATCCTTAAATCACACAGTCACTGACAGAAAAGTTCTACTAACCCTTAAAAAAGGCACATATTGTCCTTATAGAAATGTCAAGATGGTGTTAAGGGAAGTGGCAAAACGATGTCTCTTTGTCACTCGGTCCACTTCTGCTACACACAGGGCTGGGTGGTGCTGCACATTCCTGACGGTGAGGCAGACCCAGTCATGCATGCCTGAAGTTTGACCCATAAAATGACGACGACAAGTCATTTTTTCCATGTCTGCTTTATGCAGCCCACCTGTGGGTGAAGAACTGTAAGGAGCTGATGCCGTCATCCTATAAGTCCTCACGCTTTGATCAGCCGTTGCAGGCGACATCGTGGTTGCGCAACTTCAAAATCACCAATGAACCTTTTCTTTCTAAGGTAACAACCTTTAATGTCATTATAAATGCTGAGTCATAATATTTTTTTTTAGATTTTCCCAAATACCTTTTTTTTGTATATAAACTGCTGATACAAGATTTTCTTCAAGAACAGCACAGCAAAGGTTGAAATGATTACTTTGTAAAACTCCACATTATTATTACAAAATCAATGATTGATTTATTCAGTCATTGATTTTAACTAAGTTTTTCTAATAAAATGTCATTTTGGTTTGACATAATTTAATTTTAAAAGGAAATATTAGTCTAAATTTAGCCCAACACTGAAAATTGTGCACCTGTAGTATTTGTCTGAATTTCTACAATTTTTAGTTTACATCCACGTTTACATCCAAGCACCTACATTTACTTTCAATCATGACATTAGTTCCAGCTAATTAAGTTGAGAGCAGTGAACCAAATCATGGATTTTGACATCTCCTCCCTCAAGATATGATAAAATTGATATGAAAGTGTCATTTTGTATTGTGTTTTTTGTTTGTAGGGATGAAATGTTTCAACCCTAGAACACTTGCGCTAAAAAAAGTTACACCATCACTTTTGCTGGGGAATTTTTACCTGATATAATTTACCCAACATGAGGACTTGTCATAAAAAATAGATCAAAACATGACATCAAATGATAAATTGGAGGGGTTTTCTTTTATTTTCAACTGTGGTTGAAAACATAGGAAGTTCCTAAAAACACGCTCTAAATTCCTGAAAAACTAGGAATTTGAGAACAAAATATTCCTAAAAAGTAATAAAACGATACTAGAAACTTAATCTTTGTCCACCCATTCCTGGGACCTGTGAGACTTACCTGGTGAAGGCACAGACTTCTTGACACGCGGCATGTTGAAATTCATGTAAATAGTTTTGTGCGGGTAAAAATCACCCGGCGATAGTGTTCTAGGGTAAAACTATTTCTGAAAGTGTTTTTGAAGATTGTGTTCTTTTTAGATAAAAATTAAGCAGCGCTACGTGTGGACAAAGAGGGAAAGCACAGAAGAGGGGCGTCCACTTGGGGAACTTGTGGATCAAGTAGGTGCAAAAATGTTCACCAACTTTCCCCATTTAACTAAAGCGTTTGGGCATGTTTGTTTGTCTTTGTCTTGTCGTGTGTTAACGTTATAATGTCAAATGTTTCATTTTGGTGTCTGTTATGAGTGGTGTTGAGTGGGGGATTGGTTTCCTATAAGCTTAAGCGGTTTCCAATCCCCTTTCAAATCTAATTTTCAAAGTCTTGCATTGATTTATTTTATGTAATTGTTGTTTTGATTTGAAATAAAACATATTTGAATTTGAACTTCACGATTTGTGTCACAGCAAAGCTAAAGAAAACTTTTGGAATTATGGGAATTCTCAAATGTCTAACAGTTGAATGTTGGAATATATCAATTCAAGTGTTTGGTGGCTACATTTTTAATCAGGGCACAAGTAAGCTCCTCTTTTCCTAATTTAAACTTTGTTTCCTGAATCTAATTCTCAATTTTCCTGATTTTTTTTTTTTTGTTTGTTTTTGTTATGTTCCCGACACTGCTGTTGGATTTCCCTTTCATAATTGACAGTGATCCCCCTGCTGGTGTTTGTTTTGCTGCAGGGCACATCCCGTGTGAAGAGCAGCAGTGATGTGGTAGCAGCCGTGATGAAGGAGCTTAGGCTGCAAAGCGGGCATCCCGAGAGCAACTTCCGATTGGCTGTGGCAGTGGATGGTGTCAATGCCCTTTGGGGAAAGTCTACTATTAAGAAGGAGGATAAGAGCGCTGTGAGAAAACACATTCTCAGTGCTGTTGTGCATCGAACACAGTGTTTTTTGTTAAGATAAAAAGTCTGATGTTATATATTTATTCTCCCTAATATCAGGTGGATCCAGAAGAACTCACACTGGTCTATAACCTGAGGAAGTTGTTAAAAAATGACTGGGTTAGTAGAACACAGCTTCAAAAAGTTGCTTAAAGCCCCACTCTGATCATCTTTTTTGCTTTTTCAAAGTGTTCCTGGTGGTCTTTTAATTATGATATCCATTTTTGGGCTAAATCTCAAAACCTTTGTTGTTTTTTTAGAACATAGTTTCTGCAGAGCGGCAGCGACAGCCCCAACTTAACATTAACGGTGCAACAAAAATGGTGAAAATTATTGGAGATATCTTCCTTACAGTTTTGAGCCAGATACCAGCACAGAAGAGGAAAACGGAGACGGACATGGATTGATTTGTCTACAAGGGGATGCATCAGAATGGAGTGGAGCAGGGAGCCTTTGGCCTGCCCTGTGTCTTTTCTACATAACATATATGCTCTTTTTCAAACAGCTTTTTTTGTTTGCTTGCTCCAGATTGACAACAATTAAAAAAAAAACCTCAGCAAAGCAATTTTAAGCTTAATATTCGTTATATATGTCTTCCATTATCAGAAAAATGCCACAGGAACATGTTGAAAAAACACAATGTCCATGATAGTGGGTCTTTAAGAGTACTTTTTTTGTGTGTGTGTTTTTTGTTAATTTTTCTGTCCTTTCACGCAGATTGGAGGGGCCATCATCACCACTCTGTCTCAGACGGGGTCTCTTTACACTCCAAAGTCTGCTTACTTACCTCAGGAGCTCCTGGGAGAGGTTAGATCATATTTACCTTTAAAGCCCAACAGTTTGTCTGCTTTTAAAAATCCTTTATTGCTTCTAAAGCATAATTCTTTTTTACCTGCAGTCAGAAAATTAAAGATCAAATACTCTTTGTTGTTTGAGAGCAAAACCATGTCAATAATCATAAACATTCTTTTTTTCTCTCCAGTATTTGTTTCTTTTGTAAGAGATTGTTTTCATTAAGTAAGGAGTTGTGCTTCCTGCACAGCATCACTTAACTTAATGGACCTGTCAATCCATCCTTGTCAACCACATTCTTTTACTTTGCTCTTGACTGCAATGATATCATCGTACTAAAAGCAAGGTCAACCCCCCCAAGAGTATGTGTGGGCTTGACTCTAAATTGAATCTCTCTAATGCACAGCTTCCTATTTAATATATTCATTATTGATTTCTTTCTTCTGTGCATCTGAACTCTAGATATATCTGTTTTTGCACTTGCTTGAATTGTCTGAAAGGATGTGTTGTGCTCTATACTGTTCTTCTAAATGATGCTGAATTGTTGATCAGTGCATGTTGGGTACTGCAGTCTTGCTACAGCAGGTCCAGTGTTTGGCCCTTAAACGTGCTGTGCTTTACTCACCAGAGGGGGTTTGACAGCATGGATCCCTTCATCCCTCTGTCAGTTCCCAACTACAGCGAGAAGGAGTTTGAGAGTTGTTACCTTTACTATACAGAGCGTAACTGGCTGCAGCATCCACAGAGTAAGTGATGAAATAAGGTAATATGGCAATATTTATTTGTCATTTTATTTTCATGTCTTGGTTTCCTTGTTTCCATCAGGTCGAACAGAGGAAGGGAAGAAAGAGCTCATCTTCCTGAGCAACAGGAATCCAACCATGTTTGACAGACTCTGCGGCTTCTTATAAAGCCATGCTTTTCACAGAAGTAAACATGTAAATGTCGCTGTATGGGTATAAACGCATATGCATTCAGACATCTATGTCTTCATGCAACATCTATGTCACTGTGTTTTATAAATCATTACATTTGTTTATTAATAAAATATTTAAGGAAAATGTCTTGCTTGATTTATTAAGAAGGTAAACGGTCAAAATTTGACTTAACCGAAAATATATTTAGTGTTAAAGAGCAAAAATTTACATTTGCATTAGCCTCAAATGAGCAAAGGTGTATGATAGTCTGTTTCACTGCTTCTTTTTAAAAACAAACAAAAAAACTGCGTCCCTGTTCATTTATAAAGGTTTTTAGTTAATTTTGGATTTTTTAAAATGTTTGACTTTATCAATATATTTATAAAGGGCAAATCATTGTCTGAACTCTCATTCTGTGTAAATATTTAGTTATTAATTAGTTACTGCATAAACCTTGTTTTCATACATGTTACTTTGTATTCAGGGGACAACAAATGTCTTCCTATTTGACAGAAATACATAGTACAATTTTTTTTACTTAAGTTTTATTTTTGTTGCATAAAAAAATAAATTATATATATATATATATATATATATATATATATATATATATATATATATATATATATATATATATATATATATATATATATATATAATTCATGGGACATTACAATTTTACACGATGATTATTTTTACATCTATATTTGTTTTATACATGCACTTAAAATGCTATGGTACTACCGCGACGTTCTACTGTATTACATTAAAATAGTATCGATAACTTCCTTGTTTTCGCTCTCCTTGCATTAAACAGCACCATCTAGTGGACAGTTGATGGTTATTGGTCACATGATGGATTCTCCGTCACGTGGACAAGGGGAGGCAGCGCCAATGAGTTATATCGATATAACTCATTGGGCAGCACCATGGGAAGCTGAGACGTTTCAAACTCGACAACACTCAAACACGGGTGAAAGTAAACTGGACTTTTATCTTCGGGACATGCCGATGTTCCTGTCTGAATCCCTAAATGTGGCGATGACTTAAGTCTTTTATTTAGACAGCCGTGGATCGTTGCTGCAGGGAGATTTCCTGTCTCTTGTGACACATTCTCGTCAGAATTTGTCTTATCTTTACTGCTTTGACTTCAGATAAAATGGGGCTGTTGTTGCCATCGTCTGTATTTTTGTTGGTTCTTTTCACTGGAGCAGAAGTGATCCTCAGTTCAGGTTCGTAATGTAAACAAAAACATACATTTTTTTGGAGTCAACATCAATAAATATGATATTTCTTCATCCAGGAAGCTCCGATTGTGTTGCCAGAAACTTTGGCCATGATTCCATTGTGTGTGAGTGTAACTCCACTCACTGTGACAGCATTGGGCCGGGGAACTTGCCTCCAGTGGGGAACTTCTCCTCCTACCTGAGCAGCATGGCGGGCAGCAGGCTGGAGGCCAGCCAGGGTCAGATCCAGGTGAACAGCACTGGAGCAGGTGAGGCCGGAGAAGCACTGTGACTGAGGGGTGAGAGTTTCCACACTTATGTCAACCTATTACTTCCAGGCCTCAGACTGACTATTGTTCCACACCAGAAGTTTCAAAGGATTATGGGATTTGGTGGAGCAATGACAGATGCAGCGGCCATCAACATCCTGTCTCTTTCTGCTGGTGCACAGGAGCAGCTGCTTCGACAGTACTTCTCCAGGGACGGTACAGTCTGAACGCTGCTATCTGAAAGCATTCTTTTTGTGGTTTCCGCACAGGAGAAGTACTTTTTCCACCGAGTCAGCCCTAGGTCACATATTTGGAAAAACCAGACTCTATGAACAGCCTGAATGTTGATCTTTAATTTTCGAGTTTTTTTTATGATCAATTTTTTTATGATATCTGAACACAAAGCTGCAACTTTGATCTCAAAGTTTAAAGTCGCATTGCAATCATCTTTTGATCTATTTTAAAAGTGTTTCCAGTGGTCTGTCAATTATGATTAGACCATTTTAAGCCAAAATCTAAAAACCTTTGTCGTTTTCTCATCCCAAAACTGTTTTCTAGGACATAGTTTCTGCAGAGTGACAGTAGCTCATTAGAAATTCGCCTCTAATATGTCCACTATCATGAGAAAAATGCCACAAGAACATGTTAAAAACTCCAAAACATGATTTTCATTGAAGCGGGTCTTTGGTGCAGTAACTTTCCTCGTGTTCCAGTATGTTTCCATTGATGTGATTGAAGGAAAATGCATCATCAGCTGTTTTTAAAGCTTTCCCCGGTGACAGGAATTGGCTACAGCGTTGTGCGCGTCCCCATGGCCAGCTGCGACTTCTCCACCCGCCTCTACACCTACGCTGACACACCTGGAGACTACAACCTGGCTAATTTCACTTTGGCCCCTGAGGACATTCACATGAAGGTGTCCCCTCTCTTCTGTCCGCTGCAAAAAGTTGCATGTCGTCTCGTCATCGTCTCTGTAATCCCTTCTTCCTTCATTTTTTTCTTTCTGGTTTCAGATCCCTCTCCTGCAGCGTGCGCAGACCTTATCTCCTCGTCCTCTCTCCCTCTTGGCCAGTGCTTGGAGCGCCCCCAGTTGGATGAAAACTAATGGCGCCCTCATAGGAAAGGGCTCCCTGAAGGGAAAGCCAGGAGGCAAGGAGCATAAAACATGGGCTCAGTACTATATCAGGTGACTTTAAAGAGCAGGTGCGTACACACTTGGTGCAAGATAAATGTGTTGTGATGGGTGCTTTAATTCATCATCATAGATTCCTGGAGGAGTATGCTAAATATAACCTCACCTTCTGGGCTGTGACTACTGGAAATGAGCCCTCTGCAGGCCGTATGACAAACTACAGGTCTGTCTTCTCCTGAATTTATTGAGGATTTTAATGCTGTTGACTGATTGTCGCCTTCGCTTTGTTTTTAATGCTGGAAGAGTCTGAGGACAGTGTCTATCATTGCAGCTTCCAGGCTCTGGGTTTCACTGCAGAAGAGCAGAGGGACTGGGTAGCTTTGGACTTGGGCCCCGCCCTGCATGCCTCTGCGTACCCAGACACTCACATCCTTTTGCTGGATGACAGTCGCCTGCTGCTTCCTTACTGGGCTAAAGTGGTGAGTGCAAGGACAGAGAGAAAGTCGCAGGAATGTCGTGCCTGGCATTTTGTTTTTTTTACCTGCAGAAACACTCGTGCTGGAGGTGTGAGGTCACAAAAAGAAACCAGATTTATCCCGTTTTTTCAATGAAAACATTTATCAGAACAGAAACAAAATATGTAATTCCAGTCAAGCACACCTAAGAATACACATTTTATGGTGAAGAGGTTAAACTGTCTGGATTATAGTTTCACAGATTTCACCTCCAGTGAGCTGATAGGAATCAACTTGAGGAAATATGTAATTCTCAGTCTAGACAGGTTTGCTATTCACAAAAGAGACTGTTCCACTGTACAAAAATAAAATCGACAAATTTCTGCAAGATTTTAGACACTAATCTGCAACATTTGCTTTGCAACTGCCTACCAACAATAATTGCTCACTTGAAATTGCAAGGTAAAAATAGTTCTGTAGTTGCATTTATAAAAAAGTCTTTTCAGTATTTTTTTTATGATATAAATATCCAGACTCTTGGAAAAAATAAGGAGCATTCAATTTGTTTTTTTTAAATGACACATTGGTGTGTTTTTCGTGCAAACTGTCAAAATCCAATTTATAAATGTATTTTATTGCTTAATTTTGAAAATGTAGAAGAAAATGTCTGTAAAATAGATTAACTGAAGCAGATTAGGAAAAAGGGAAATTAATATAAAAGATCTGTTAAACAATGCAAAGCTAAATGCTGAGCTGAAAACAGTAAAAGACTGGCAAAAACGTTTTTTAATTTAGCAAAATAAAGTACTAAATTGATCATAACAACCCTTTATAGCTAATGATAGATTAAAATAACTGCTACAATGTTCTAGTTAAAAGATAAATTACAAATATGTAATTAATAAGTTTATTTGAAGGTGCTGAAATAGAAATAAAAAAATCAGGAAAACCTTTGTAGTTTCCATAATTGGCCAAAATGTTCACAATCCTTATATTGTAGTGAGAATTAAAAAAAAAAACAAGTACAAAGAAGTGTGTCCTGAGATTGTTTAACATGTAAAAAAGTGAACGAATAAAGAATGTATATGGTCATCTAGGTTAATAAATGCAACTAGAAAAAAAAGATGCAAGTGCAAAGCTTATTTAATCAGCTTTTAGCGTGTTTTGAATGAGTTGTTTTCTAAAGAATATCAGTCACTCGCACATCTGTGAAGACGTTTTGCTCTCTGATCCATTGGGATTCTTCCAGCCACAGGTTTTGTGTTGAGGTCAGGTGGCCATGGTTGTGTTTTGTAAGTTGTAGCTGCTGCATCATTGTAAGACCCAGCCGTCTATAATGTAGGTCTTTGGCCAGAAATAATTTGGACATAGACTTTCTTTGGTCGTTATTAACCCTTCACGCTGCATGTCAGTAATTTGCAACATGTTATCCAGGGCTTCACTTCATTTAGCATTATATGAACCAAAAAACATTGAAGAATATTTTTCTTGATATAATTGAAAATAAATTCAGGGTTGAAGGGGTTAAGCAATCATTTTTAATCAATATTACTTATTTTAACGCTGGGAGGAATCCACTGCCTCCATTCTAGTTATTTATATCCACGCTGACAGGCCTAAAAAATCCCAGCCGTGTTTTTGTTTTTCTACTTCAGGTCCTAAATGACGTTCATGCTGGTCGATACATTCATGGGGTGGCCGTCCACTGGTACATGGACAGTTTAGTCCCTGCAGATATAAGCTTAGGGGTGACTCATCAACTCTATCCAGAGTATTACCTCTTCGGCACAGAGGCCTGCGCTGGCTGGAGTTCACCAGACAGAGGAGTGAAGCTGGGAAGCTGGAGCAGAGCTGAAGAGTACGCTCACGACATTCTAGAGGTGAGCTTGTTTGGTCAGATTGAGTGCATCAGATGTGAGGCGGACATGCTGTGAGCTGCTTTGGAAAGGTGAGTCACCTGCCTCCATGCTGCGGTACTGGTTACAAGCTGCACCATGTTGCACAAATGCTTCAGAAAGCGCCTGCAGGAACGCAAAGCAAGCTGGAACTGGCATTTTTTTTTCTCTTCACTATTGGATTTTCTCCGTTTAGTCTAGTTTTGCGTAAAAGGTCAACTCTAATGTTGACACATTAATAAAACCTAATCCTGCCTAGGCTCTTTGGATTTCAAAAACTGTAAAGCAGTAAATCCTGAGGATGTGAAGGGTTTTTTCTGTTTCAGGACCTAAATCACCATGTTGTCGGCTGGACTGACTGGAATCTTGCACTAGATCCAACTGGTGGACCAAACTGGGTGAAAAACTTAGTGGACAGTCCAATCGTGGTGGATGCAAAGCGGGACGTCTTCTACAAACAGCCTTCTTTTTACAGCATGGCTCACTTCAGGTAGTTTTGGCCTGACTTTAAACAGATCACTTTCCAAGACCTCTCTCTCTCTCATCAAGTCCTCACCGTTTCCACAGCAAGTTCCTGTTGGAGGACTCTCAGAGGGTGGGCGTGTCTTCCAGTGGGAAAACGCAGCTGGAATACTCGGCCTTCGTCAGACCAGACAGCTCAGTGGTTCTTGTCGTACTCAACAAGTAAGATTCACTGATCCGGTTTAAAAAAAAAAAAAAAAAAAGGCACTCCACGCTGATTAAAAAAAACTGAACGGTTTGTGTGTTTACGTTTCCAGGGCATCGTCTGAGATCCAGTTTGAAGTCTGGGATCCGGCTGTGGGCTACATTCCCTGCACTGCTCCAGCTCACTCCATACTCACACTGGCCTGGAACACACGCTGAGCTTCGGGACACATTCATTCACCTTCAAGAGGAGAAAAAAATCTGAAAAATCTATTTCATTTCACTGTTTTCTGAGTTAAAGCTTTAACTTTGTACACAAATCATAATATATATTTTTTTTAATTTAAATGATGCTCACCATTCTACCTGAATCATTTTTCTCAGAACAGATTGCCATGCGACTGCACGGTGGCTTCTCATCTCACTGCAATGATGTACAGAATTTCTACTTCCTTAACATATTTGCTTGTTGATTTGATTTAAAAAAATTATCACTTTTTTTAATGAATGTATTAAATACAACATGAGCAATAAAAGTAAACCATTAGTTTGTCAATTTATTAACATCATAGACATTTTTCATATATATAATATACAGCTTGATAACCAGGTATTTCACATTTGCATCTCCATTCTCGACTTTGTTTCTTTACTCTGCAAACCTTAAATTGGCTGGACTAAAATTATTTACATCAAAGGTTAAGTGATAAAAATGTGAGGTTGAGGTCAAACTGAAGAATAAAATGACAGGAATGCCATCTCTTTATAGTATATACACTGAAAGTGGGAGCAGTGGAACTTAAAAGTTCAGATCAGATAGGAGGTGGAGGAAAAGAGTTTCACCCCCCCGCTGGTGCGGAGATGGAGCCGTCAAATGGAGAAAGTTCTGGAAGGTGCAACGATCCCCTTCCTGTCCTCTGAAGACGGCTTTCGTTTCTTCTCAGACATCATTCAAACATGAAAACTGTGTCATCAGTGGAAAAGCGTAAGGGTGCCGACACAGAAACAAGAACTTTTTTTTCTTTTCTTTAAACAGTACAGTCCAATAAAACAAAGTACGGCACCGAGTTCAGTTTGAGCATACGGCGTTCTGGAAATGCACCACCGTCCCACCTATGGAGGCTCAGCTGCAGGTTTCAATTGATGAAAGAGGGCATGCTGTTTGACTTCAAATCATGGTGTTGTGTTGTATATTTAAACAAAGATGTGGTTTGATTCAGTGCTGGAAATAGAGGAAACGGGTAAAATGAGCATTGTTTCTAAGTTGGTTTGTCAAAAGGGAAACCGCTTCGACAAACTGTAATGCGTTATTAAGACATCTGTAGAGAACATGACTGAGGAGAGCATTAAAATAGAAAAGAAAAAGTACAAAAAAGTCAGACTGAAATGATTGAGAGAGATGAACAAAGGGAAGTGAGAAGCATTTTGGTGGACGGGGGTCTCAGAAAGACCATCTCTCCTGTGTGCGGGGGTCCGTGGGGAGCGAGGGGGACTCTGACTGGGGCTGGCTGCTGTCTTCTCCACTCAAACTCATCCTACACACCGGACATGTGTCGTGCTGCACAGACACAAAAACGTAAGGAGTGAACATGAACTCATGGCGGTTTTCTCCCAAATATTAGAGGAATCTGAACCCAGAAACCTTCCTTCAGCCTTATTTAGGAATCAGACTTCTATACATATCAGTGGCAACAGATAAAGAAACTGTAAACGTACGACCAAGTCAAACACAAAACAAAACCACAAAAAAAATCTGATTGATTTAAAAGCTTACATTTCAAAAACATACCCTTTAAAATCGATTTTAAAAACGTTACCTTAGCCAAACTACAGATAAATATATGCAAGTCGTGAATATTTTAAATATTAAACTCAGCCATTCAACACTTAAACTGAATGAAATGAAGTTCAGCCTGACAAGATCTGACCTCTGACCCCTCATGTAACTGATAGTCATGTGACCATAGAGGCCTGTGTCAACAGCCAACACAAAAACGGCAGCAGTTCAGTTCTGTACACATGCCTTCAGTCCACGCCAGGTTCACTTTGTGACAAAGAAAGTTCATTTGATGCATGGATTTGGACATTTTCATTATTGCTTGGATTTGATCAAAGTCAGGACTTGGACTGAGAAACAATTCAGATAAACACTGAGAGCTACTTCCTCTGCTTCTTGTAAGTGTAGACATTTCTAATCTGACACTGGCTGATGCTTGGTTACCAAACAGAGCTGAGGAAGGACTTCCAAAGATCCTCGGCTCATTTTTTTCTTTTTTGTTCTATTTACTGATCAAAACAGATCTTTGAAAAAGAGGAGTTAAAAGCAAACTATTTGACAGAATTTTTTTAATTAACTTTTTTTTAACTACTATTTTAAAGTAATTAAATAAAAAACAGCTCTTTCAATCGCTGATTTCATTTGAAAAACTTTGATTTATATATTTAAGAAGTATTTGTTCCTGATTTTCCTTCTTTAAATGGTCATTTTTACAATGAACATTAGATATAATCACACTGTTCATGCTTTAATGTCTTTTTGCTTGTAACTCACCATTTCCAGCCACGGTACTATACAGTCTGAATGAAAGAAGTGATTGCAGGGGAGTTTTCTGACAGGCTCTCCCACTGTGAAGTCCTCTTTGCACACTGGACACTCCATACAGCAATCTGTAAGAGATTTATTAAATATCTTATTACCTTAAACAATCACTAATCTGACTCCAAACAGAATACACAATATTTTTAAACTAGGAGACAACATACCATAAAGATTTAGGTGGATTCCTAATTTGAAAAAAATATTAGTCCTACAAAAGCTGACAAGGATAATTTTCAGCTGAGAACTAACAACGGCCCAGGAGAGGAAAATGTCAGAGAGAGAAAAGGGAAGTAGCAGCTCTCACTAGAATGCAATAACAGCAGTGTCATTTTTAGGCCAGCAATAATGAAGCTATCCAGCCCAACAGTTGTGAGCCAGATGCCAACTCAGACGAGGAAAACAAAGACATTTGTCTACAAGCGGATGCATCAGAATGAAGCGGAGCGGCCTGCTAATTGTAGTTTGTACATAACTACAGGTTTTTTTCCCAATGGCATTTTTTTATCTGTTCCTGATTCACAACAAATTGAATAAAGAAATACTCAGAAATGCGGTTTAAACTTAATTTTCTTTATACACGTCCATCAGAAAATAGCGACAAGAGCATGTTAAAAACAGTTTTCATTGGATTGGATTGTTTAAAATCTATTTTAAACAATCCAATCTATAACATGTAACTCCTCTCCACAGATTCACTACTGGATTGAGGTCCACAGACTGGCTAGACCACTTCAGAACTTATACGTAGCCACTCCTCTGTTGCTCAGGTGATGCGTTCGTCATGCTGGAAGATCCAGACATTTCATTTTTAACATTTCAAACTTATTTTCAGCACATGCACATGTTTTGTGTCAATTAGGCCTGCACAATATACCGCAAATTTATCGTTATCGCAATATCAAACTGTGCAATATGCATATCGCAAAAGACAGGAAATTTGCAATAAATGGTTACCTTAGATGTGGCCAAATAATCTTATGGCAGCTTGAAGTGTTTAATTGATTGAAAGAATCCCTTTCTGCATTTGACCAATCAGATGGACCCCTTCACGTTGTTAACTAATCGGATGGCGCCCTATTATGTTGTATGTTCGCCTCCTATGTCAACAAGGGTCATTTGTAGTATAATTTTTAAGCTGTTGTAATGGAATGGGAATAATATTTTTGGTTGTTTTGCTAATTGTTTATATACCGCAAATGATATCGTTATCGCAATATTAATTACTAATATCGCATATCGCGAGTTTTCTTCATATCGTGCAGCCCTAGTGTCAATCACAAAAAAATATAAGTTAACGATGCCATCTAATGTGGTTTTACGCATGTTCCCAATTGCTATCAACATGATACACATTATACAAACACATAAATATTAAAACAATGCTATTCCCTGTATTGTTTTTACATTCTGTCACACATGAAATGAAGATTATAGACCTCTCGCATCCTTTGAAGTGGGATGACTTGCAGAATCTGTCACTGACTAATACTTTTTGCCCCACTGTACAAACAGCTAACAGTAACAACATAGAAAAGTCAGGTTTTGTTTTTATTCAGGCAGCTTTTGAGTCACACTTTAATATTCCTTGAATTTTATCTTATAAATTACAGCTGTTTCATGCACTCGTTTGTTATAGTGATTTATTAAATTAACTAATGAGAAACTGAAATTGAAGTTGGATCATGTCAGAGCCACTCTTTTTGTACATCTGTTACATCACAATAACCATCTGATGAATTCTAAAAGTGACAGCTGGAATGAGTCGGGATCTACCTGCTTGTTCCTGAGATATATTGACAGTTGGGAGAGAAGAGATTTTTTCTTTCTCAGCTGGAGGAGGTCCCGTGTTCTCCAGCTGACCTAGTAACTACAATGACACAAGTGTTAACTTTGCTGTTAAAAAGTGACACAACTGTAATAAAACCAGTGGTTTACCTGTGTTATCACTGCGTCTAACCCTCCTTGTCCCCATGCGTAGTCCCCGGGGTTGGAGTGCAGCATCCCTGTCCTGAGAGAGATCAAAAGTCACCAACAGTGAAGAGAGAAGAAACACCTGTACAACTGTATGATTATGATAGAGTAAAGTGAGTTACCATGACAGGGGAGGGGAGCCAGGCACTCCAGAGTTGGCAAAAAGACCAGCAAGAAACTGCTGTACGATCCTGCCAAACAGAAACACAGTTTAAACCCAACAAGAATACCGTATTTTCCGGACTATAAGTCGCCCTTTTTTTCATAGTTTGGCAAGGGGTGCGACTTATACTCCGCAGCGACTTATCTTAGAAATAAATTGAAATAAAAACATTGTTAACCCTCCTGTTATGTTCATTTGTGAGGAACAGAGATGATGTTCCTGGGTCAATTTGATGTATGAGGTATGTTAAGTGTTAAGAGGATGTTAAGTGACTCAGAGAATCAGCAAACTTTTTTTTACAGTAAGATCTTGAAGGCTAAGAACATAATATTCTATTTTCCAATTATTTCATAGATTCAAAAATGCAATAAAAATGACAACTGTTTCTACAAAAACAGGATGAAAACAGAGTATTAGTTGGCCAATGATGCTTCATGAAAGGAATAAATAAATAAGTATGAGAAATAATTACTGTGAAATTATGAGATAAACAGTCTGCTATGATTGTGTCATATGAGGTTGTGAAAGTTAAAATGCGACTTATAGTCCAGTGCGACTTATCTGTGTTTTTTTCTACTTTATAATGCATTTTTGGGCTGGTGCGACTTATACTCCGGTGCGACTTATAGTCCGGAAAATACGGTAGTTAGGGCTTCTCCATTAACCGACTGGCACCTGCAATGTTACGATTATGTATACTTCTTACTGAAACACCTCAGAATGTTGTTTTTCCTCAACAGTAATTTAAGATTCATCTACTGTGGTCCTTTGCTGTTATTGCATGTCACCTTTTGTGGTTTCGTTTATTTTTTTACTGCATTTTTGCATGTTATTCATTTTTTACTGTGCATTATGTTCTGCATCCTGATTGGCTGTAGACCCTGTCAATTAATCTCTTCCGTTCCTCATCTCCTGCACAAAATACCTTCAGTTTGCCAAATCTACATGAATCTTCGATCACTATCAGATCTTTGTTGGACTTATTTTTTTTATAAAGGTTTGAGAGTTTAAACAGAAGAGAAAAGTGTGAAAGTGTTCATGACTGTCTGACAAAAGAGTACAAAGTGTATAGTGAGGGGTTTTATAGCCTTAAACATCTGTAATCATCATAAAAACTATAGTTTTCACCTACTGCAGGTTATTAATTTAGCAGATAACTCCTGTAGTAAAGCAGGGACCACTATACTCTCAAACATCTTAAAGATCATCTAAACCAGGGAGCTGCAACTTTCAACACTTAAAGACCCATTCGGGTCGATTTCTTACCCACCACAACCCAGCAGGAACCGCAAAGCCTTATTTTCCCTTTAGAAGATCAATTCAAAAATTGTAGTAGTAGGTTGTGTGATTTCATCAATGTTAAATAAAACTATACAGTTTGTTTTACTATTTGTGGTACATCTCAGCCAGACATTCATAAATGTAACTAAAAGCAGATCAGAGCAAACCAAGTGAGCCTAACCGTTTTTTCGGAGCATGAGTCCCACTTAAAAAACTTGGAGAGAAAAAAGGAAATAGAAAATCTGCTTTATAATCTAGTGCGCCTTAAATATGAATTTTGGTTGTGCTTACTGACACACTATTACATGGTGCTCGAAAGTCTGACAAAATGTTTTAGTACGACTTTGGTAAACAATGAAAGACACACCGCTTGATGGATTGTTAGAACATTATGGGTACCATATTCAGGAGCCTAACAGAGTGATACGCACTGTCCTTCAATTGTTTGTAAATGTGTTGAATCAAGTTTGACTTTAAGACGATTTAGTTTAACATGTAGTTCAAAAAATACGTAACTTCTTAAAATTAAAAAGATTTTATTTTTCTTCAACCAGAAAGCCACAATGGAGAGGTAAAAGAGCCACATGTGGCTCCAGGGCCTCAGGTTGCAGAGCCCTGATCTAAACAGTCCTTTCTGGCATTTCCCGATGAAAAAAAACAACACTGTGGGGCCGGATCTCTTTTTGTTGCTGAGCAAGTAATGATTGATTCAATGATTTCTTAAAAAGTGCAATTTACAATCAAAAGTCTGAACAGGTTGCCTTATCTTGAGAAGCACACGGTCAGTGCTAGCTGATGAGGCTTCTGTCCAAAATAGACCAGCCGCTTATTTATAGTGTGCAGTACCAGACCACTTATGGAACGTAACACAGCATGTCTGGTGAGAGCATAACACGACTGACTTCAGCAGCCACAATCAACTTTAGAGCCCACATCAGAGCCGCTACAGGTGACTGTGGCTCGAAACACGGAGGAAGCAACACAACAATGGATGTTGTGTCAAAAGACTGAAAAGCAAAGTTAAACGAGTTTACCCCTCCACAGCAGGTGAGCGCTCTGGTCTGCTGCTGCCTCTGAACCGGTATCTCCTCTGGCTGTGAAGGCGAGGTGGGCGGCCTGGTCCGAAGTGTTCATTGGATCCTAACAGACCACCCATCTGCCCCCCGAGACCAGCTGGAACCGATCCCCCGATCGGTCCAGCCCCCAGTCCTCCGAAATCACTAAAACTCCCCAAACGACTGCTGGAGAGCCTTGGCTCGGAGTCAGGAGTGTCACTGTCTGTTGTAAACGGCCTCTCCAATAACAGGAGGTGCCACAGCTGTAGAGACGTTAGGATTAACAAACAGTTATGGAAAGGGACATGAAAAAAAAAAAAAAGACAGGGAGACAGAGAGATCAAAAAATGGGGGGAAAACTCAAAAATTAATCATAATTTAATATGATCAGAGTCAAACGTACCTCTGCAAACTGTGTGGCTGTGTCATCTATCCCATTTGCACCGCCGTCTAGAAGACTAATGAAAGCAACACAAACAGGGGAGGTACAACAATCTCAATAAACGCGTACTAAACTGATCAACTAAAAGGTCACGCTGGAAGAAGATTCAATAAACAGATAACTGACAGAGCAACAAACATGTATTCACTTTTAAGGTTCTGTTCCAGAAACAGAGGTCTCTTACCTGGAATCCTCTGTTACTTCCTCTATGAAACCTGAATCACATCTTGGACAGATGTATTCCTGCAAGAAAAAGAACAAGGACAGAGTCACGCTTATTTATAAAGGCTGAGGAAAAAAAGAGACAACTAAACATCGAACTATGGCCACATTTTTCATTTCAATTGGGTTTCAGCACATCAGAAAGAAAAAAAAGTAACATTTAGATGTAAAAACTTGGTTTTACATTTAGTATACATCCTATTGAAGATGCCAAACACAATACAAGTAAAAAAGATTCAAATGACAGTAGATATTTCAACACACCAATGTGTACGATGTTAACATCCTGGTTTAAGGGCTGTTGAAAGTACATTAGAAATACTATAAGCAAACATGTCCATCATTAAGACTTTCCAGTTAAATGTACTTTTAATTGTTTACATCTTAATATGTTGAAAAACAGACATTTTAAAAGCCTGTGCAACTGTTTTCATGAGCCAAACCATTTTTGGGCTTGTGTTTTATTAATGTAAAATACAACACATATCGTGATACTTCAAAGGATAATTGTTAAGAAAAATGTATGATGTTTTTTTTTTTTTGATTGGCTGATTAAAAGCATAAATAATGACTTTCATTTAGTGTTTCAACATATGAATGCAACCAAAGAGGTACGGCTGGTCTGCCAACCACACCTTAGGGGGAGGGCGTTCAAAACCAGCATGACAGCTTGGAGCAAACACAACCAGCAAGCAGCCTTTGCAGCAGGATGGATCATATGTTGTCCTCTCATTTAAAGATAGAGCTTTTCACTCAGGGGAACAGGATTGAGGTCACTTAGCATAAAAACAAAGTTGTAAGCCATTACGGCAACACCTGAAGTACAATACTTGTAGCATTAAAAAGTGGGTCACAACAATAATGTCTTTTTAGATTGTAGTTCACTCGATTTGGAGTGCTAAATATACAAATGAAATTCACAAATGTTCTTAAGGTTGAATTGAAAAAAAAAGTGACTATGAATTACAGAAATTATTTTGGTCAAAGCCTTTGAATTCAGATTTACTCACAAAACTCACACAATTACTTGTAATAAATAAATGTTATGTATTGTTTTGTTGATTTTTATAATTTACTTTATATTTCAGGTTTAAAAAATGTTTGATATTATCTTTGCAGTTGCTTGATCCAACACAGAAAAAGAAAATCACAAAGAGACAAGTGAGTAAATCCAGAATTAGTGACCAATTATCTGAAATTTAAAAATAATGGGGAGGCAATAGTCACAGCTCTGTTTCCAGTTTACTGGTCGATTAAACAAATAGACGTTTGGATGTTTATTTTTACTTTATGGCACAGTAAATCACAGAACCCTCCATCTCTGTATCAGTCTAACAGATTGCTTCTAAGAAGCTAACAGGTTGCACTTTTTAATTTAAACTTTCAGTCAAAATCTAGACACAACATAAAGCAGTGTTTCCTAAAATTCGGGTTATATAACAAAATTCATTTACTCAATACATCAGCCAGTTATAAGCTAAATTTATAAAACATGTAAGAGAACACATTCATGTTAGAAATTCAGATATTTCTGGTATTTATTTTAACCTGTCCAAATTTTTTCTTGTCCAAAATGAAATACTATAATCATTATCATCAACAAAATAACTTATATTTCAATGATTGAAAAATGTGTGTCAATTTTTATTTATTTACCAAGGAACATTTGTTTCAAAAACACAAAACGGAGTCAACAAGAGAAAAAAAACTACAAATAAAAAAACAAACACTTACAGTTAGTTAAATGTTTTTGTAAAAACGTAGGAATGTCCTTTTAAATAAATGGCCTTTTAAAGAATATTTGTAAAATAGTAATAGTAGGCCATTTAAACGCCTCTTCTGCCGACATTGTTACGTTTGACTTTAACACTAAAACTGAAAGTAAACCACAACGTATGACATCTACAGAAAACTTCCCCTGCTTATACTGCCACTGCTGTTAACAGAAACAAAAACTAAATGTGTATATATACTGAAAAGGAAAATCTGAGTGACAGTTTATGAATAAATAAACTCTCAGATTAATTCGGGCTGTTTTGTTCAAAAACATGCATCTATCATTTACCACCAAGCACACAACTTCTACCTTGAAGCACAGAGATTAGCGTAAGTATTTTAAAACAGGCACGAATAACAAGACCTACTATCGTTAGTTTTAAGAGTAGCTTAGTTTCCCCTAAAACGACTAACCGGAGTTTCTTTACTGACTTAACAACAACAAACACTGCTATATGCTAATAGCCTATGGGCTTAGCTGTAGCAAGAAGTAGCCGAAACAAACAGCTACCTGCCGGAAGGCAGACTTGTCAGCCGCGCATAACACTCAACATAAAATGAGCGAATAACCAAAAATAACGCGACTTACCGGGAGTTTGGGATTTACTTCTCCCTTACAACAGTGACAGAAAAACCGATGCGAGGGAACAGCCGCAGCCTCCGCCATCTTCCCGGAGCAGCACAAACACTGACGTCGGTCCTCCACTAGCTGAAGGGAGCTGTCCGCCCCCAGCCCGGCATGCACTGCGGCACTGTTGTCGAATCACAGCAAGCAAAAAACCGGGAGCGGAAGTGTCTGTTTGTTGTCATCGACTAGCCTCATGCGCTAAACTATCTGCACGGAGTCTGCTTTCATTGCGAGATCTGAAATCGAAAAAGGTTTGTGAAAAAAAAAAAATGCCAGGCTTATACCATCAAATATTCAGAGATAATTTAGTAAATTCCCAGCATGCAATTGTAATTTTACTATCCAAAAGCCCAAGGGGGAAAGAACTTGAACAACTGTTGACTTTTCAAATTAGAAGAGATAGTTTACATGCACTGTATGCTATAAGGGAAACTACTTAATGACCGATCTAACTTTTTATTTTTAGATTTTACCTGTTGGAATAAGTGGTGCCTGTTTTAACAAAGTAAAATACTATTATTGTTGTTTGTAGTTCGTAAACTAGATGTATAGAGATAACATAACTAAAAAAAGTGCTGTTTATTGAAAAACTAAACTGAACTAAAATAAAATTGATTTATTGTTTATATTGGTTCATGTTGAACGATCAAATCCGATCCGATTCACTGATCTAAAATCGATCCAGAACATCTTTAGCCAAGAATTCAACCAGTGGGACTCAGAAAATAAATACCTGGATTCTGAACAGTGCAGGGGAAGTTTTCCACATTCCCTGTATTTTTTTGCAACATAATTAAGTGTAAATTAAACATGTTTACAAACAAACAAGTAAAAAAGAATGAATGGACAGTTTTACCTACATTTTGCTGCCATTCGATGTGTTGTCTGTTTTAACGTTATAGTTAGAAAAAAAGCCTACTGTGCCTTAATCCAAATGGTATTTTCCAATATTGATAATAATTGATTTATTTCCTTTTAAAATTAATTCATATTGGTATAGTTTGATTCGATTAACATCTTGCCTCAGATGGATGAATCGATTCATCTTTACAGCCTACTAAAAGCACATGCATTAGTTCTTATTATTAACTTAGTGGTTTTCATTGAACTGTTGGTGTGTTTGTGCAGATGACAGCCCAGGAGGTCCGTCTGTGTGGTCTTCTGCTGCAGGAGCACTTTGGAGAAGTGGTGGAGAAAGTGGGAAGAAATCTGCTCAAAAGTGGAACGCAAAATTTAAGAGCCATTGTTCATGAAACTGGCTTGTCAGTGGATCTGGTAGGTCAACGCAAGACTGAGATTGCATTCGCTGTAGTCAGATGTTCTTTGAAAAATAATCAAAATTATTCATTATTTGAATTATTATTCAAAGCAAACGGTCACATATATTACTATGTCCCTTGCAATATGGCAAAAGTTAGTTCTTTAAAGATATTTGAACAATAAGAGAAACAAAATTATAATGTAATTATTCAGGTAATATATATTCATATTTGAAAACAGTTTTACCTGAAACTGATTGCTTATCAGTTTTTTGTCAATACAATACAGTGATGTCTGGTAATGTTCATGTACTTTAACAGGACTTCTTCTTCTTTCATCAAGGTAAAGAAGTCTCTGTGCGTTCTTGTGCAACATGGAGCCTGTTCGTTTATTCAAGGTCGAAAAGGACCGGGGAGCCCGACGGAATACAAAGCCCACTGCGATCGGGTACTGAGAATTCTGCGCTACCCACGTTACATATACACAGCCAAAACGCTGTACGGCGACACCGGTGAGCTTATCATAGAGGAGCTGCTGCAGAGGGGCCACATGACGATGAGCAACACAGTTAAGACAGTCGCAGACCGTCTAACTCAGAGTATGGACGGTGAGCATCAGAATCAAACAAAAGACTGTCCATAAAAGAGATGATCTGTTTTCTGAAGGTTTTTTTTTCAGTTAAGCTTTGGATTGAGGCCTAAAATATCGCGATCAGTAGATTCATTTTCTAATGAATACTTCCTTTGATGTTTTGTTGATACAGAGGGGTCGAGCATGGATTATGGTGAAGTGTCCGCCACCTTTTCCAAACTGGTAGAGACTCATTTTCTCCAGCGCTGTCCCCCAGCAGCAGGAGCAGGAACGACAGGGAGCAGTCAGACTGCCAATTCGACTTCTGCAGCTCCTGCCAGCAGCACTGCACCCACACCGGAAAGCTTCCCCGACTGCTACAGGGTTCCTCAAGTGACACTCATAGGCCGGAGCAAACGCTCGCTCGCCAGCGAGGAAGGAGAGGACCAAAGAAATGCGAAAAAAGCGAAAATGGACCCAGAGGTCAGAGAGACGTTTGTTAAAGCAAGATGTTCACTGCATATGCTAAGACTTCTATGGTTGTGACTTCTGTTTGTCTTCTCATAACTTGGATCTTTGGTGCTCAGACTCATGGGGATGAGGGGATTTACTGGCAGGTGAACTTTGAACGGTTCCACCAGCATTTCCGGGATCAGACTATCATCAGTGCTGTCGCCAACAAACTAGATCAGGTGGGAATTCCACAAAACATTTCAAACTAACCATTTTTTTTATTCATTAAAAGAAAAACAGGTTTTGAAAAATAATTGCCTAGAAAAAAAAACCCAAATACATTTCCTCAGTGTATAATTATTTGATGGTTAAAAGTAAAAATGAATAGTATTTGAAAACCCTCTTTGTATGGCTGAAGGAATTTAGCATAAGCATTTGGTTGTTTGATAAGACTATCTGACTTTGAAGTATTGACCTTAAAATCAAAGAAAATTCAAATTTTAAATGAAATAAAGTGATAGTTTTTGGAAGTACTCCTAATAATTCCTCTTTTTTCTTGGATTGTTCTCTGTGCTTTAAATACTACAGCTTTTTACATTTATTTCATTATTAATTATTTATTATTATTATTTATTATTAACTAGCTGTCTTCTCACATCTTTCCTACCCAGACCAGCAGTGAAATAGTGAGAACCATGCTGAGGATGAGTGAGGTGACAACCTCTTCCACTGCCCCGTGCACAAAACCCCTTTCAGCCAATGAGATCTTCAGGTCCCTCCCAGCTACTTACAACATCCCCCGCCATATATTGGACCAGTACCTCACTCTGCTGGTGGATGACCCTGTAGGTCCTCCTCATCTCAAATATCTCTCTGATTTTTGCTTGGCTCCCCACAAAATGCTCAAAAAGTTTCCCACTTTTCCTTCCTAAGATGGAGTTTGTGGGGAAGGCTGGGGAAAGTGGAGGAGGAATGTATATTGTCAGTATCCTTTCTGCTCACTTGAAGGTTCAAACCATCCCACAGGTGTGCGTGTCATTCGCTACTAAACCCAAAACAAAAGCTTTCCCTAACTTTTCTGTCAGATCTGAACCAAGCATTGGCTAACCTGGCACGGGCCACCCTGGAGTCCATCGTACAAGAGAGGTACACCAGTGTGTGTGTTTGCTCTCCACACATACGGTTGCTATTGGGCTCCCATTGTTAATAAGATACCTTTTATTCATCCTCAGATTTGGCTCCAGATCAGCGCGCATCTTCCGCCTGTTGCTACGGAAACGTCATCTGGAGCAGAAGCAAGTGGAGGATTTCGCCATGATTCCAGCAAAAGAGGCTAAAGACATGTTGTACACTCTGCTCTCACAGAACCTGGTCCAGCTTCAGGTACGTGGATGTAAAATGGGTTTAAAGAAGGAACTGGATGAAAAGTTTACGATTTGTTTTAATCATACACCTGGATCTATCCTAAGACTAATTTTTTAACCTGGTGGTGAATTTTAAACATCTGAGCTGAAGTTATTTAATCCAAAACAGCATTGTTCTGTTTACCAATGTATATAGATTTATTTAAAAATACATGTGTTGAGTTCTCAAAGTTTGAACCAAGCAGCCATAGTTCTAGTTTTTTCTTTTTTTAGTACAATTTTTATTATCTGTAATTATCTCTTTTTTAAATGTATCCTCCAGGAAATCCCCAAAACACCAGACTTTGCTCCCTCTCGGACCTTCTATCTTTATACCGTCAACCAGCTGCCTACTGCGAGATTGCTGCTACAGAACTGTTACAAGGTGAGTCTGAAAACAAACTGGGAGCTTTAGAAAGCTGGATGGAGAGCCACAGGTGTATTATTTCATGCCTGCTTTCCTCTCCAGACAGTGGCCAACCTTATGGAGCGGCGGCTGTTTGAGGCCAAAGAAAGCAAGTGGGTCTTTGAATCATATTTTTCCTTGAAGTTTTACAAGAATGCAGGTACTGCTATGCGCCAAATGTGAATTATGTTTGTTTTTTAGGCGCCTTCTGGAGAAATCGCAACGAATCGAAGCTATTTTGGCGTCTCTGCAGGCCAGCGGGGCCGAACCCGAACAGCTCACTGAAGTGGAAGAAATGATCACCGCTCCTGAAAAGCAACAACTGGATAGCTTAAGGCTTCATGTTAACAAGTAAGAGAAGACGACAGAAACAAAAAATGTATATTTGGCAAAGTTTTTTAAACAGGTTTTAAATTTTCCTTTTTTTTCTTTCCAGATTAGATTCAGCAGAGAATCAAGTGGATGAAACAATCTTTCTTCTGGAGTCCTACATAAGTTCCTCTACAAAACCTACAAGTTAAGTCAGATTTGGAAGAATGACTGACACCCCACATTTTACTTAAAAATTATTTGATTTTGTTTTTTTGTCACAACAGTTTTAGAGTTTACAGCAAATATGTTTCGGTTAGAAGTGGATTTAAATCTGATTGTTTTTATTCCTTGCAAATAATAAACACAACAGGAGGAACCCTTTCCAAATGTTTTTTATTTCCCATCATGAAACAAAAAGCTGTAGAACCGAGTGAACATTTGAAATATAAAACCATGAACAAGTCTGCAAGTTAAATAAAAGAACTGTGGCTTAATACATTTTCAAATTCCTTAAAATTAAACTAAGGTTATTTACAAACATTGGGGTAAAAAGTATTTATTAGTCACTGATTCTGCAAGTTAATGAGAAGCCTGTAATGTTTATCATAGATATGCTTCAACTGTGGGAGACGGAAAGTAAAAAAGAATCCAGAATTGTTTTTTTTTTTATAGAATGTACTTGAATAATGGTGCGTTTAATGTCAAATCCTACAGTGTGGTTTCCTGGATTCTTGTTCTGTTTCTTAAAGTTGAAATGAACTTACGATGAACATTACTGATCTCTCTCATCATTTTAAGTGGGACAACTTGCAGAATATTCAAATACTTTTTTTGCCCGGCTGTAAGTGCCTCCATACTCTGGAAATAGTGGGAAGTGCATTTCTGTTAGACCCTTGCGATGCTCTTTTTTAGTCTTTGGAAACTCTGTTGCATCCATTTCCTGAATGTCTGTGCCTGGTGGGAGGCTCAAAGAAAAATCTACTTCCCTTGTAGTCCACAAGGCAAATCGCTGTTCATACAGATTCAGTCTTCAGGATTTTCCTCCTCTCCTCTGTGTTTGCGTGTAAAGAATCCGAGCTGACAATAAGGAAAAGAGCGTGAATGAATACGCTATCCTTTATATATTACACATATGTCTTGAACATCAAAGAGAGTTTGATGTGATACCTTCCACAGTATGAAGATAATAAGAGCCAACAGCAGCAGACCGCCTATGATGCTGCCGATCAGAATCCAGAGCGAGATGGGAATAGCTCTTCCCTTCAGCACCTCCAGTACAGTCTAAAGAGAAGTGTGGGAGACGCATGGGTATGTTAGGTACACTCTAACGTAGGGCTGGTGGTCTCTGCCAAAATATTTTAACCCTTGCGACATCTTTGCATATCCACTAATTGTTGAAATGTAGGTGAATATTGATTACGTTTTCAAATTTCCATCCAAAATAACCGCACAAGCTAACTAACTAATAAACAAAAATTGAATTTTCATTCTTAAAATAAGTAATTCTTGAATAAAAACCAACTGAAAACAGTTTTTATGCCTGAAAAAATACTCAAAATGACTTAAAAAGAAATTTGATTCATACATTTGATTCATTTATGTTGCATATTCTGCATATTGTTAGTAAATATGGATTTGATTAACTAATATTTTTAAACTCAGCCCGTCTCTTACCTCCCCCCAGACTGTTCCTTTTCCCAGAGTGATGAGGTTAGTCTCCTGAGCTGTGAGGCCATAGGCGCCTATTATCCTCATTGACTTATATTTTGCCTGAATACATAAAGAAAAGGGTCATGGTCAAAGCTGGAGCGACTGGAGAATAACTGAGTCACCTTATTTGTCATGTTACTCACTTTCCTGAAAAAATCCTCATGAACTCTGCGGCTCACTCGAATGATGACGTCCTCCCTGAGCTGCCGCACCTCACACACAATCTCCGTGCACCATGACCTGCTGCAGTTCTATGTATGGAAAATGGAGATTTCCCATCAGCTGCTGTTCAAGGGATTGAGAAGCGCCTGTTTTCTGGGCCTCACCAGGATTTCATCCTGCATCATGTCTTCAGGATGAAGTGGCCGCACTTCTCTCTGCCTGCTCTTCAGCTGCGCCACATCACTCATGACAGTACAGTTCACCCCTGAGGCCTGGGTGGGGGGGAATGAGCAAATGTCATGTCTTATCTGAGAGAAGTGAAAATGCAAATGCATCCTAAAAAAGAGAATCTGCTCACGTTGTTTGAGGAGACATCGGTGACAGTCATGAAGGTGCTGTCTCCTGCAGCTGCAGTGGGCAGATACAGCCGCAGCTCCAGGTTACTCAGCAAGTAACAGCCAAAATTCTGCAACTAAAATATAAAAAAAAAAATTGGTGGATACTTATGTCAATATTTGACATTTTCAGACATTTTTTATTAGAATCAAGGATTTACCCTAAAGTAGGTGAAAAATTGTGGCCCAATTGCTTCCGATGCTGTTCGAGTGGGGTGGACTTCGTAGCGGTTCAGATTAGAGGTACTGCATAAAGAACAAGCCTGTAAGTACATCAATAGCAAGAAAAAATAACAAAAAAAGCTTATACTGTGCAGTCTCACCTACTAATATACAACTCTGGCTCATACTGAACAAAGGTTTGCAACTGAACACTGTTGTCCCCCAAAGTCTCCTGTCTTTCAACACTGTCACTGCAAGACCAGAGCGAGAGTTACAGCAAAAGTTTCCCTGCAGGTTGGTGAAAATGTGCATGACACAGCCATGACTCAACTACCTGGAAGCGTTGATCTTTATCTGGACACGACTGTGCAGAAAACTGCAGCTGAACTCAAACTCCAGCATAAAGTTAACCTAAAAAGAGCAGAAAATAGTCTTAAGTTTCACCCGAGGAAAGGAAAGTGTGAGACCAATGGAGTCAATCCTTCAGGTAAGCGCACCTTTGACCGAGAGCGAAACACTGGGTAGCTGACGTTACAAGAGTGAATGTTTGAGCCAATTGCTGTACACTCCATCTTAAAGTAGGCATCCTCCTATGTTAAAAAAACAAAAAGAAGAGGACATTGGATTAAAATACGGAGGATTTGTTGCATCCAGGGCAAGCGCAATGTGAGTTACCCGAATGCTTAGGCTGGAGAAGTGCAGGTTTCGTGAATAGTGCAGCTTCAGGCTGGTGTTGTAGGCGTTTTCCAGTCTGTTCTGAAGCTGCACTTCAACTGCCAGACGCCTACGCGTGCTGCGAATCACATAAGGCTTCTGTCTGTGGGGAAAACACTGAAACTCAGACTGGATGCTTCTTCCTCTGCCTAGGATGAAAAGAATATCTAAAAATATCTACCGAGTCCCGGAGATGTCCATGCGTGCGTTCAGCACCAGGTCTGTTGTGCAAACATCATCCTCTCCACAATCTTTGAAAAAAGGAATCTGGGCAGATGTATGGGGAAGTGAAGCACTATCTTTTGTTGAAATTGGAAAAAAGGAATGGGAAAATTGGCCACGTTTGTGCACTTACAGACTTATTGATGGTGTTTTGCCATCCTTCATCCAGCACAGGGCCAGTCTTGGTGTTGTTGATCTTAAACCGCAGGGAGAAGCTAATAGGACGGATGTAATCCGCTGTGTCCTGACAAATAAAAAAAAGAGTACCTTTGATGGTCTTTTCTCAAAGATTTTGGAGGATGTGTGTCCCCACACTTACAAAGACATGAAAGGGAAGTCTATAGCAGAGGGTCTTTCCTATCTGGGCTTGGACTAAAATCTGGGTTTGTCGGTGGGAGCTGTCATCAAACAAAGCCCGGGCTGACAGCTTCCGGTCATCCAATGTCGCCATCACTGACAGATCTGGAAGACAAGTTTACAAAGGAGATGCTCAGCATTCACACAGCAAAAGAGGCCCCTTAGAAAAAAGACAAAAATCACTACCCCATTGACAGATTTTCTTTAAATAAGCAAAACAATCTGCCAATGGTAGAGGAAAAATGGTCTCATCAAGAATTCTTATTTGAAGAAAAAAGATTTTTTTCTCAAACAAAGATTTATTATTTTTCTTGCAAGACAAAAAAAAGGGTAAATTTGCTTGAAACAAAGAATTTTTACTTTCTTAAGATTCCATTTTTGCAGGTCACAACATAGTTCATTAGATCTTCATGTTATTACTACAGCAAGTATTTTATGGAAAACCACCAAAAATGTTGCTGCTGGATCCAGGTGAGCGGGAGACAGCTGTGAAGCAGGCAGTGGCGTTTAGGCAGGCTGACTCTCTGCTGCCTCTCTGACAGGTTTTCTGAATGACGTTGATGGAATGTGGCTGGAAAGAAAGGCTCACTTTGACCTGGACGATGCTGCGAGAACTTTAAGACACAATGGACAGAAAGTGGAGCGTTACACCAAAGAAACGGCTGGTAATTGGCTTGCATTTCTTTTTTTAGGCTCAGTTTTTAAAGGTAAAACCAACTTTTTATAGAAGATATATTTATGGACATGTAAATTCTGAATTATTAAGATAATGAACAGTGGTGCTGTCTTTCAGTCTGTGTCTGCCGACCTTAGTAGCACAGCATTGCCTTGTGCTCCCACTGCCAAATCTATGAGGTCATCCCCATCCAAGTCCAACCGAGCACTCACACTGCGGCCAAAATACTTCAGGGAGGGGTAAAGTGAGGACCCCGGTATTCGCTGTGAGGACGAGAAAGCAGATTTCCATTTAACTGAACTCTGAGAGGTATTCATGAGCATGAGGGAGTACATAAATTAGATATACCTGCTTGTAATTGTTATTGATGTAAATCCCATCTCCATGATAAATATAAATGGCACCGATGTGCTCATCCTCCAAAGGTGCTCCAACCACCAAGTCAGTAAGATCATCATGGTTCAGATCAGGAGCAGCTGCCAGTGCATAACCAAACCTTGCATCCTGGGACTTTTTCTCTGACTTCAGGGTACCATTTGGTACAAAAACCCCCTCCTGTGACAGAAAGAGCTGTGATTTACCAGATCAAACTGGAATTGTCTTACTATAATTGTGGCTTTAACTTTCTTACCCCACTAAGTGAGTAGATGTAAACTTTACCACCCTCTTTGTTCCCCGAACTGAGGAACATGGGAGCAGCAATAAGAAGCACATCAGTGATGCCATCCTGATCTATGTCCAGCCCACACACCTCACTGCCAAAGTAGGATCCAATCTGGAGACAGAGACATGTTGTTGCGTGGTGTGTCCAGTAGATGGAGCCCTTCCATAGAATGTGACATTCATATTTTAAGGTGAACCAAAAACTCAAACAAGAATCTTTTTTTTTACCTGTTCCCCATTCATGGCCTGTACAATATTAACACCGCTGTCGTCTGTGAATTCAAACAGAATCACTTTGCCTTTGTGTTTGAATCGGGGAGCTCCAGCCACATACAACGTTCTCCAGTTTCCAATGACCACAGAGGAGACCGTGTAACCTGCACACACACACGTCAGATCCAACTGCATCCCAACACAAGGTATTTAAAAAAAAATGTTTGAATTTGACCTCAAAACAATGTTGATGGACTAGTGCAGCACTCGTGCATTTACATGAAATACATTTGCAACGTTAAGCTGAATAGTTTAACATTTGTTCACAATCTCCTGAATGCTTAACAACTTAGTGATGTATTAACTTTAAATGTATTTGTGTCTTTGTCTAAAAAAAAAAAAAAAAAAAGATTATAAGATAGTTGAGAAACTCTAAAAAAAAAACTTTCGATCTGCCATTTTTTTGTCCAATAAGTTGCACAATCAGCACCATTTTTCTTTTGGGCGTTGAAATGTAAATTTGTTCTTTCAAAACCCAGCTTTCAGTCTGATAATAAACACTGTTACTCATACCAAAGTCTAGTAAAATCAGACGTAATAATTCTAATTTCTAAACTTACTGAGCTACACACACATGATTCAGTGCTTCTTTATATGTTTTAACTTAAAGTTAGGAAATCAAACATGGTCTCTTCAAAAAGACAACAGTCTGCAGATTCTAAATACTTTTATCAATGACATGAGACAAAAACTCGGTAAATTATAAGAGTAGCAAGAACAATGTGCTGAACAATGTGCTGAGAACTCTGTTAATTATGCATGACATGCAAACACAGGTGCAAACTCATCAAGATACATCCCAAAATGTCAGAAGTAAAGTTATTTTTTTTAGCATTTTAGCAAACACATATGAAATAGGAAAACAACTTCTAAAATTCCTTAATCGAACTCCAAAACCCATATGAAACCAAACAAACGGACCTCAGTGGCACTTCAAAGCCCGGCAGCCTGTTTGCTGATTTGAACAGACCTCTGATAGTTTGACAAGTCTGTTATTCTTTTTACATGAGCCATAGATTTGACAGAAAAAACAGCAGCATGTTTACAAATCAAAGAGCCATTAAACAGGAAGCTCATTTCAAACTGAAAAACTGCATTTCGATGGTTTTGATAAATACAGTAGAATAAAAGTAAACATTTTCAACTAGTTAAAAAAAGGTTACAATTCATACTTATTAACAGATTAGCCAAAAGATGACAAAGCTCACTTGGAGATAATAAAACCCTCACAGAACTGAACAGGTTTACTAATTCTAAGCAGAGTTGGGCTAAAATAGTTATTATAAAGGTCTTTTTGTCACCAAGATAGAGACTTTTTTTTGGGAAAGCATAAACATAACATGTATTATTTTGTTTCAGGGACATTTAGACAGAAAGGGTAGAACTTTCCTTCAACTCATTTGCAGTCATCTTCTTATCTCTTATTTTACTTATTCAGCAGCATTAAGTCCTCATAGTAGTGAAAGTGTCCACAGGTTAATTTTCCTCAGAGTTTTCAGGGCCCATCAAGAACAGGGTAAATGTAATGTTGGAATATATTGATTTCATTTTATTAAATGTTAAAACCTTTTTTTTGACATTTTATTTTCTCATATGCATTTTTCCTGGATTCTTCCTTTTATGTTATAACTACATTTTCCCAATTCTTTTGAAGATCTCTAAATTTTTGTAGCCCCCTTGCGTTTCCATACTGGACCACCATGGTGTCTGACCAATAGCAGCAGAAAGATTCCTGATTTTATTCACATAGGTACTTTTAAGTCCCCACTATAGATCTCATCAGCCAAAGCAGCTGTAAAAGGGGACTGGAGTTACTGTAATTGTAAAATTGAAAACAAATGTAAAGTCTCAGCAGACAATCAGAAACATGAAACTGAAATATCTTGGAGTTTTACCTAAATATCGGCATCTGGTAAGAGAACATTTGTTGAGAACATTTTGCTGTATCATGAAACTTTATTTTTCTGATGATGGAGGACATAGATTAAGAAAAGTAAGCTTAAATTTGTATTTCTTTTTTCAAAATTTTGTAAATCAGGAGCAGACAAAAAAATTCAGTTTAAATAAGAAAATATTTATGACGTGGAAAATATGACGGGCTGGCCACAGGCTCCCTGCTCCGCTCCATTCTGATGCATCCAATTGTAGTCGATTAGATCCATGTATGTCTTTGTTTTCCTCATCTAATCTGGAATCTGGCTCAAAACTGTACACTTGAATAGCTCCAACATTGATCACTTTGGTTGCACTGGTAATGTTAGGTTGGGGGCTGTGAGACGCTGTAAGCCAGCGGGAGAACACGTAAACAGGTGGCGACGGGAAGTAGTGGTGGGTTTGCACCACGCCAACAGCAAATATCTAATGAACTACTGCTGCTCTGCAGAAACTACAGTCAGGACCATGAATATTTGGACAGAGACACATTCCTTCTAATTTGGTTTCTGTACATTACCACAGTGAATTTTAAATAAAACTACTCAGATGCCATTGAAGTGCAGACTTTCAGCTTTTATTCCATGGGTTGAACAAAAAGATTGCATAAAAATGTGAAAAACTAAAGCATGTTTTAAACACAATCCCTTCATGGGCTGGTAAGTATTGGACGAATGAAATAACTGAAAACAAAATGGTATTTGGTTGAAAACCCTTTGTAGGCAATGACAGCCTGAAGTCTTGAACTCGTGGACATCACCAGATGCTGGGTTTTTCTCCTTCTGAATGCTCTGCCAGGCCTTCACTGCAGCGGCTTTCAGTTGCTGTTTGTTTGTGGGCCTTTCTGTCTGAAGTTTAGTTTTCAACAAGTGAAATGCATGCTCAATTGGGTTAAGGTCAGGTGACCATTCAAGAATATTCCACTTCTTTGCCTTAATAAACTCCTGAGTTGCTTTGGCTGTATGTTTTGGATCGTTGTCCATCTGTATTATGAAACACCGCCCAATCAGTTTGGCTGCTTTCACCTGGATCTGCGCAGACGGAAAGTCTCTGAACACCTCCGAATTCATTGGGCTGCTCCTGTCCTGGGTCACGTCATCAATAAACACTAGTGTCCCAGTGCCGCTACCAGCCATGCACGCCCAGACCATCACACTGCCTCCACAGTGTTTTACTGATGATGTAGTGTGCTTTGGATCATGAGCTTCTCCACGCCTTGTTCGTACTTTTCTCTTGCCATCACTCTGGTAGAGGTTGATTTTGGTCTCATTTGTCCAAAGAATGTTTTTCCAGAACTGTGCTGGCTTTTTTAGATGCTTTTTAGCAAAGTCTAATCTAGCCTTCCAATTCTTGAGGTTTATGAGTGGCTTGCATCTTGCAGTGTAGCCTCTGTATCTACTTTCATGCAGTCTTCTTTTTATGGTAGACTTGGATATTGATACGCCTACCTCCTGGAGAGTGTTGTTCACTTGGTTGGCTGTTGTTCCTCTTCACCATGGAAATGATTATGCCATCATCCACCACTGTTGTCTTCCGTGGACGTCCAGGTCTTTTTGCGTTGCTGAGTTCACCAGTGCTTTCTTTCTTTCTCAGGATGTACCACACTGTTGATTTTGCCACTCCTAATACTGTAGCAATTTCTGGCATGTTTTTTTTAATGTTTTCTCAGCTTAAACTTTGTGCTATCCTAGGCACTTTAACATTGGGAGTTGGGTCATCTAGACCCCCTAGACAGTGCACTGAACCTTTTTTCTTCAATGATTTGTGATCTTCACTGGTGTCCATGGATTACATGAAATCTTTCCACCTTTATCCACTTTTGTCATGGTAGGGAGAACACGTCAATGCAAGGGTTAATGATGGGTCCTTTCACCTGCATGGAGAGCTCCTTTGACGGCAGGTCGTCTGTTCACAGCACAATCTTCAAAATGCAAGCACGAGTACTTTAATCAACTCCAGGCCTTTATCTGCTTCACTCATAATGACATTTTATTTAAAATTCACTGTGGTAATGTACAGAAACTAAATTAGAAAGAATGTGTCTCTGTCCATATATTTATGTTCCTGACTGTATGTACTAGAAAACAATGAAGTATGATTATTTTGGTTAAAAACAGCTTGATCATAATGAAAAAGACTACTGGAAACGCATTCAAAAAAGCTAAAAAGACGATCAGTCAGTTTTTAAAGATGGTTAAGTTTGTCTTTTAGTTATGTTGCATTTATTTTCAGAAACACCTGTTCTACTCTTGAAGACAAAGAAAAAAGAGACATCAAAGGGCGTCATTTGAGATGGAATGACATTGATACCTAAATAAGCAGCATGGTTTTTCAGCTCCAGTGGAAACTCGCTTTCAAAGGCTTCTCGGGGAGGTACGATTCTTCCATTCACCCCTTCCTTCAGCACCCCGCCATCCCAGTCATACGCTCCCACCATCCCAAATAGAATACCATCCTGAGGAAAAGAAGAAAGCTTGGATTAGATATACATAAAAAAAACAAACGGTATGACAATTATGGGAGTAAAGACTCACATCCAGTGTGTGTGTGGAGAAGCCAATCTGGGACATCTCCAGATGGAATGAGCTCTCATTGTAGCCCAAAGTACCTAAAGGTGGACAAGTCAGTTTTCTAGCTTTGTCATGTTTTTTCACTCACTCCCTTCCTTTTCCTCTCTTCTACCTCCCAGGATCTAACACTCCCTATACTATAGCAGAGAAGACAGTAGATGACAGACGTTTCCTTTTCTCACAGTCACCTGTGTTTCTGTCCATCCATTCTTTTTAGATGTCATGCTTTGTTATGAAATGAAGAATTACTAAAGAGGATAAAAAAATCTCTTAAAATAACAAACAAATACCGGTAACCAGAATGTCTGTGCATCTTAACTACATTTGCATTAGCTGCAAACTATTTTTAAAGATTTAAAACCTTATTTTTAGACATTCAAGATATTTGACCAGGGTTTTGGTTCCACTGTGATTTTTAAATACACATTTAAATTTATGTTCTTCCCCTACCGCTGTGGCTTCTCCCTACCCCTCCAACTGTAGGGGCATTTAGAGGTGTGGTGGTAGTGAACTAATTTTTTTTAAGGGGAAGCCATAGGGACTTATGGCTGAGTTTCCCTTCACCAAAAGGGTGACCCGCTTGTGCCATGGAAGAGAAACCCATTTCTTCAGCTGGGTTTACATTTAAATGTAAATAATGACTTCTTTTTTTTTGCATGACTTTTTAAAAATAAAAAAAGACAATATTGGAATGTACAGTATTTTCCAAGCACTGCTAACATGCTAACATGGCTCACCGGTGACTATTCATGACGTCATTAATGTGGTAGTGCCGTCCAAATTTGAAGACAATACTTTTCCATAACTCTCTTCTTGGAGGGCTCAATGTAGGGGTAGGGAGAAGTTGCATGGATAGAGAAATAATTCATATTCGGCCTCAAACTACATGAGGAATTATAAAAAGGGGTCAACTATAAACATATTCTCATTTTGTTCACATTTTGTTGTAAAATGAGTCATTCCACTTACTACATTACCTTTTTGTCACTGTAATTAAAATGAACTACAACAAAAACTACCAAACTGTAAACCACTTGTTTAAAACTAGCAATAAATACTTATTATTGGGCTCTTTAATAATTGATTTTATGTCATTCCATCTAACAGTTAGCTTTTTTGGCTTATATTTTCTCTTTGTGAATACTTGTGTGGAACTTCTTGTTTCTAGATTTTAATATTTCGTTATGAAATTTTATTGTCAAGTAAAAATGACTTGCTGCAGGGACAAACACTTTTACCAATTTAGTGATTTTCTTGTTAAGAATAGCGTTCTTTTCTTGTTTTTAGACTACCCTTTTTTTTGCAATGTAATGGCTTTTTGGGGGGCCTTTGATCACTATTCATGAGAAAGCTTAACAGCCTAACAGCATGCATATAATGCAATGCATGCCTGTCACCTTCGAGACTGAATATCCTGTCTCCCAATGCGTCCACAATGTCATTCAGCGCAGCTTCATCTGTTACATTGAAGAAATACTTTTCATCCGGGTCACTGGCAATGTCTTTAATTTCATTTATGAAAGTCTCTGGGTCCTCCTGTCTCCGGATATAATGCCCCAGAACCTGAAGCAGGAGGGGGAGTAAAAAATAATAAAGGGAGAGCAAAGAACATTTGAAAAGCAGTGGTTAGTTTTCCACATTTCTGATACAGATGCTTGTTGTTAACTTTTTGAAAGAGTTAGCAGTTGCAGGGGTAAATAGTACACAAAGTTGATAGGATGTTCTAACAGAAAGTTTTTAACTAAAGTTCATGTAAAAAAAATCATGAGGGAAACCAAACCCCATAGTCTCCCTCAGCGACTCTGACTGCCAAGAAACATAAGGAAATCCTCTGTTTTCAAAGAGTAGGGGAGGTGTCATGTATAACGTGTTTAGTGCCCTCTTATAAATATGTGCATTGAGGTCTTATAGAAGCTAAAATTCCGTCCAGCCAACCACACTGTGCTTGCTTTGGCAGGAATGTGACCCAAAAAACATTACTAAGAAAGAAGACGACAGAAGGAAAGAACACTGCTAAACTGTAAAATACATTTTTTTGTCTAAACCGACGATATAATAAAGTATAACCGCAATTCCTTACAGAAATATTCACACACTAGAACTTTTTTTTTTTTTGCAGTTATGAGTGAAAAACATTCTTCCAATGGTTTTTTCCAATAAGTGAGTTCTGACTTTCCCTGGAGTGCCACTTCCACACAACGTACCCCACAGCCGAAAACAAAAGCACAAAATGCAACGTCAAGCACATTGCATGATGTAAATCACATGTCATCACTATGTCTCTTTGGGCAAACACTCAGCCACAAAGTCCACCTCATCTGTCCATCTGTTTTCTTTCAGTCCTTTTAGCATTTTAGGCTGAGTATGAATACACAAATTATTTCTTTCAGGTCTAATTTTTTAATAAATCATTTTAAGAATTGCAAAAATACAAGAGATACAAAATTCAAATGTCAACTAAAACACTAAAAAAACATTAGTTCAAGTTTGAATTGAATTTTTAGATGAATTATCTCACTAGCTTTCTAGTGGATAGTCCTGAATTAGAGACAGAATTAAACTGTTAAAAAAAGTATGCAAAAGCTTTTTCTTTAACCATTGTTACCCAGTATTTATCACAGAGATACAAACAATAAAAGAAGGCACATTTAATTTAAAAAGTAGTCTTAACAATAGTCAAGTAGCAACCTATTTTCCAATACTGACAAACTATTTAAAACTTAACTTTTCACAGCTTTCTTTTTTGTTTTAAAAACACAAGTAAATCTCCAAACACATTTTTTTAAAGGAACAAAAACTTTTTTCAAATTTTGGTTTAAAAAAGTGCCACCTTTGGTTTAAGACCCATTCCAATAAAAATCATTTTTTGGGTGTTTTTATTGTGGTATTTTTCTGATGATGGTGGACATACAGTATATAAAGAAAATGCAGCTAAAAATTGCATCTCTGAGTAAATCTTTATTCAAATTATTGTGAATCTGGAGCACCTACGTCACAGCTCCAAGTTTGAAAAACCTTGTAGCTGTGACGTAGGTGCTACAGTAGGATGACCACAAGTTTCCTGCTCTGCTCCATTCCACTGCACCAACATCAACAATGTTATGTTGGGGTTGTAAGGGGCTTTGCTCAGAGGCAAACTTCTGCTCTGCAAAAATATGTCCTAAAAAGACACAGGTTTTATGATTTTTGCTAAAAACGGCATAATTGCAATAATCACAATTGAAAGACACTTGGATTTTTGTCTACAATTGCATATGTTTGGGTCATGTTCTCTTTTTAGAGGTTCCAGAGAAATCTGAAGGTTTCGCAGTTAATTTTGTGGTGCAGGGAGAGGTTTCATCGCTGACCACTCAAAACTCTGCCATCACTTCCTAACGTGGCTATTTTAGTAAAGTCAAGGGGTTAATTTAGCAATTTAAAGATAGTACTTTTGGAGAGTGGCATATTGAAGACCATGTTAACTGTCAAAAGTGCTCAACACGTGCTGCTGATGATGTGGTCAGTTTGTTGTTTGTTTCTTGTCGACATGTTTTCCAGTCACAATAAAAAGATACAGAAACAGCAGTTGTAGAAGCTCAAAGTTCCAAAAACATGCTCACAGCAATGGCGTATCTGGTGATGTTTCGCCTCTCGCACTCCTCCAGAGCGTCTGGAAGCTCATCTTCATCATGGGATTCTCCGTCTGTCACCACAATCATCACCTTGGTGGCACCCTCCCGCCCTCCACGCTCAGCACTAAACGCTTCTGTGCTGCAAAAACACACAAAACTCACACCTATAAATGTTTTTAATTATTTTTTGGTCAAACTTTCATTTTCTGAAGTATAAAAGACTTAAATTCAGGTGAAAGAGATGGTTCAAAGGAAATTTCAGTCACTTAGGTTGCAAAATAAACCCTTTTGTTGAAATGACACCCTACTTAAATTGTTTTTCTTTCATTCCATTGAGCTTAATCTAAACGTATTTCAGTCACATCTGGACATCTTCCGATCTCATTAGTGACAAAAGTATCTCAGATGAGTCAAACGGGTCACTACATGCTGAGTTTGTGTGTCACTACACACATCTACCACATCTGTGAGTTTTCTTCCTGTTTGTGCTCAAATCCAGGGTCAGAATCCAAATGACAAACCAAAGCCCCACCCTGTTTGTCTGCAAGGAAGCTGCTCTCACAGGGATGTGCTTGAAGTGCTCACTGTGGTTGGTCAGCCTCAAAAACACACACTCACACATGCACAAAGGATGAGGGAGAGTAGTCACCGCCAGTGATCTCAGTCATTTTGAAGCCTAACTGCAGCCCTTGACTAAATATAACATTGGGGTCAGCCGCAAGAAACTTGTAGTTAAACACAACCACCCTCTCTGTGTAGCCTGCAAATTACATCCAGCATGAAGGAGGGGGGGGGGGGGGGACGCTGAACATTAGGGACAAGTTAAAGAAAAGGAAAATAAAAAAGACAGCAAAGAAATCAGTGCAAATAACACGAGAAGCATCAGAACAAGAACAGGAATGACACAAATCATCTGAAGAAATGCAATGGCAAATAGTTTAATTCAACACATTCAAGTAATGATATTAACTAAATGATCAAGGACAGAGTCACTGATGGATGCTGTGGATGAGAGACCAAGACAGAAAAGAAATAAATGGAAAAACTTACAGGAAAAAGAGATGAAAGAGCAATGAAAGTGACTTAGCTAATTGGGAGGCCTGCCTCTATTTACAACCCATTTAATGGAGTCACAGCAGTGTGGTAATGACAGCACAGTGGTCTGAGTATAAACTTTTATGTGACTGAGCCAAAGCTTCACAGACGAGTGGCGCAAAAAGAAATCCGGCAGTGATTCTAATTGTGGAACTTTAGTTCATGCTAATTAAATCGGGATCTGCTCTAAATTCAAGTGTTTTAGTCCGATTTAGAACAAGAACATTGTATTGACTAAGGCTAGATGTCAAAGTTCCAGTGAAAATGTTTGAACTTGAGGTCAAAAGGATGATTTTTTTCCTTTGCCGTTTGGCTGCTCTCTTTTAGGGGTCGCCACATTGAGTAATCAAACGCCCTTTTATCCTCCTAATCTGTTTTTTCAATCCAAATATGACACACCAAGTACCTTCCTCTCAAGTTTCTCTGATCATTTTAGCTGTAACTTCAATTTCTATCACTCGGTTCTTTGCTCTGCTCTTGTCCTCTTCATCTTCTCCACCACCAGAGTCATCCTTAACACCACCATCCATTCATGTCTGGCTATACCCTCCCCAGACTCGACTTTTACTGAGTTCTTTAAGAACAGAGTCAGCACAAGATGTAATCAACTTGTGTTCTTCTACTTTTATGTCACTCAATGCTCCTCTATTTTCTGGAAAAAAGTGAATCTCTGCTATTGCACATTTTTCTTGTCCACCACCATCTGTCTTTTTGTTCTGAACAACAAACCTCCCCATCACTTCCTCATCACCTCTGTTTCTATCACCCACTTGTCTCTTAAAGTCTGTAATCACCACCCTCTCCTGTCCAGAGATGCGCTGGATCACCTCATCCATGTTTCTCCAAAATTTCTTCTCCTCATGCTAAAATCCTACCTGTGGGGGCAGAACCACTGATAACAACATCATACATGTAAGTCCTGGCCTCAGACTCATTACCCTAGATGACATTCTTAACCTCCAGAACATTCCTAGCAATCTCTCCTTTCAGGATCACTCATTTGTTCCTCTTTCTATCCACACCTTTATAAAACGGCTTGAACTTGCCATGCTCCTCTTCATTTCATCAACCAACTCTAGTTTTCCCTGTCAAATTCTCCACATTCATATTTCCTAAAGTCGTGTCTTTCGTTTTCTCTCTATTTTTTATACACCATGTAAATTTGTTGTCTAATTTTGACTTTTAACTTTATTCTATTTATTTTTATTTCCTTTATTATTTCTTCTTCAAATTTTTCTATTGTCCTTTTTTAACTTATCCTGACATGAGAGATGCCAAAGAAAAATTCCGATGTACCGCATGTGCAAACGGCAATAAAACTTGAATCTTGAATCTTGTATCTATTCCTTCAAACACGCTTTCTTCATCTCCTTTTTCAACTGGTAGCTGTCCCTGAAGATCAACAGCACCATGGAGAGGCAGTTGCTGTCAACTTGAGTCACAACCAATCTGGTATGACAGTTCCGTTTGTAATCGGCATGACTGATTTGTTTTTTGTTTTAAGTCTGATTCCCTTGCAGACTTCGCATTTACCAGACTGCCATTAAACACACTTGTACATGCTCCCCTTCTTGTCAAAATATATATCTTAATTAGAGTTAAGCTGCAACTGTTTATAGTTTAACAAAACATTTGAAAAGTAGCAGACATGCACTGTGTGAGTAAAGTTCACACTCCAAGAGTGCACTGAACATGCTTCTGGGTGTATTTTCACAGCTGCCAGAAAACCACTTGGCTGACCAGGTTGTGCCACACCTGCAGGCTTTGCTGAGCCAGCAGCCAACCAGGCCAGCTCAGCTACTTTTAGATTTTTGTACCCCGTATCTCCTTGGTGTCAACAGCTGTATCAGCCCACCCGTGCATGTGTGTGTGTGTGTGTCATTAGGACTGGTGCAGCTTATCCTGATTTGATTGTAATCTAAGCTGTTAGCTTTGCTAATTAGCTCTTTTAATAAAAATGCATTTTGTATCGGTCAATATTTAAATAGAAACATATGTATTTTAAGCTAAATATATTTCAAATGTTGCACTAGGAAGTCTTTTTGTGCAGAGAAAAAAATGAAGGTTAAGGTGATAGTGTTGACTGCACTTCCCTTCACGTGTGTTTAGTAAGCCACAGCTGTATCCTTTTAAAGGTTCCATTTCCAGCCACTGCTTTTCAAAGTCTGTTTAAAAGTTCCTCTAAAACTGGTCCACCTTTCACCTTTAAATGTACCAGAAAAGAGGAATTCTCCAATTACCCGTGTGGCTGTGTGCTTGGGCTCTCTGTGCGTACAGAAGCAGAACATTGCTCCAAGACACATATCCCAAAATACTAGATGGCTGCACAAAAGGTTTTGGTGTGATGTGCTGGTATACCAAATTTTACTTTGAAATCAATTATCATTAAATTTAATTCCGACATATATGAAGCCATTTCCTAAGGCTTGAATACCAGTTTGCAATTTTCACAAAACTCATATTGTTAGAAGTAGTCTTTTTTTGGCCACATTAAACTGTCATTAAAAAAAACTGGAAAATGAAGGGCTCTTTAAGTATTCTTAGATGATAATAGAGATGTTGGATATTAAAATAAATATTTATTTCCGAAAAGAAGAAGGAAGGTTTATTTAAAGAGGAACTAAATTTGTGAAAAGCTCTGAAACTGAAACTTTTGTTATAACACTGAAAAGACTGTCTTCTGAAGATCAAACACATAAATACTGTAAGATAACTTGTTTATCAAAACTTAGCTGTATACTCTCATAAATACTAGGCTTAAATGCTAAAGAACAAAATGAAAAGAACAAACAAAGCAGATCATAATTGCCTCTGAAACCCAAACTTTCAAAGCAGTACAAAAACAGAACCCATTGAGGTGAAGCTACAGTGGAAGACAAACAAACACCCAAAAGGTAGTATTTTGAGCCTTCATGCAATATATTTTCAGCACCACTGCCTCGAAGAGACAGCAACAACTGGTGACATCAAATATTGGTTTTATTTGGCCTGGATTTGACCTTTGTGACCTTTAAAGAGCACGTCTTCTCTGAAAATACTTTGTGAAGGATAAACCCTAAAATTGGAGTACTGTACCTTTATTGATACTCAGTGGAAACCTTTTATTGTCCTTTTTTTTTTTAACCGAGTTGTATTTACATACATTTTGTTTACATTGACAGACCGATTTTCTACATAAACTTGTCAACATCCTGTCAAAAACCAGCTTATTTTGCATCTTTAAGGAGTCAAAAAGAGATTTCTGTGTCATTACTAAAATAGGTCTGTGTTCTCACTGAGTCCAGCTTATCTGTCCAAATGAGTAGAGTTTTCATAGAATTTAAAGAACTGGTCCTCTCCACTCAGACAGAGTTAAAAGTGGCAATTACGCATCCACTCATTGCTTGAGAGATGAGCACAAACACCACAGTTCCTGGACTTTATTAGGCATCTGTTTTTGAAAAAAAGGAAAACAATTCTATGTTTTTGAAAATAACTGTCTTATATTTGGAATGGACAATTAAAGGAAACTATAAAATCCGGCCACAAATCATTCAATCTGAGATTTTTATGTTTTGTCTGTAATCCTTCTCTCTAAATTTGTTACAGGTATTACTCAAGATACAAGTTTAACGTACGAGACTTTGGAAAGTGGTGAAGACTGTAGATGTTGGTGCTTTTCAATTACAAGTTTAACAAAACTGGTATCTACATCAGCAGCAACAGAGAACGTCTGGTTTCACTTTAAAGGCTGAGGTCTACATGTTAGTTTATCTAAAGTCACGAAACGATGCATTAAAGCTGGGAACAATGCTACACTGTTTTGTCCTGTCATCATCTGGAAGGCCACAATACAGCATCAGTGTACAGCTCACAAACACAAAGGGACGGAACCAGAAGCAAACAGACCTAATGCCATTGCAGCACATCTATATTTAGACAAACCGCGAAGAATCCTACTCCGCTTTCCAGTTAGTGGGCCAAATCTTTTCCATGTTTTAGAATGTAAAAGAAAAAAATCAACCAGTTTGAGTGGTTGACATGCCTACCAAGCCATTTGGATGGCACTTGCTGTTCGTGTCTCTCGTCCCTTTTGCCGGCTGATGTTCTTGGCGGCCTCCACCACTTTTTCTGTTGTCTGGTAGTCCTTCAAGGACCACTCGTGGACTGCTATTTCACCGTACTGAAGTATACCCACCTGAACATGCACAGTAGAAACATTTTTGAAACATAAAACACACTCATGCTTGCATACACATGTAAAACTGAGTATTTGTGACTTGTGTTTATAGGGTGAACTCGCTCTTTTAGTGTGTGTGTGTGTGTGTGTGTGGGGGGGGGGGGGGGGGGGGGTCTGTTCTCAAAGCAAACACTGCACTTGTCTTTGAATTTATTCACGAACCAGAGGTATTTCCTCTTCAACTCATATTGCCTGTCACTGCTGACTCCCGCCCCCCACTTTCATTGGTATTCAGTTGAGAATCCTTTCTGCTTTCCAGCTTTCCTTCCTCCAGCACTCATGTACCATTGATTATACTATGCCAATTTATTCTTGCCAAGATTGTTCTTTATATGTCCCTGTGGGCCTGTTTTCACTCGAAGGACTGGCTTGTCTTTCTGTCCAAAGCAACAGGGAGAAATTGCGGAGATTTAAGCAAACTCAAACCCACAAGTTTCCATTACCAATGTCAATAATACTCAAATCCAGTGCTAAAACACAAGAACTTTTTTTTACCTGCATCTGGTCCGAGCCTATGTGGAACTTGCTGAGGATGTTGCTGAGAAAGTTCTGGACTTCATACCAGGGGTAGATACTGTTGGAGCCATCCAGGACGATCACGATGTCCATGTAAGTGGCGCACCCTGCCACGAGTTTCAGAATATTTGTCGGTTAAAAAAGCCTCAGCTTCATGCGTCTTTGCCGCAGGGTGTGCTGGTATGTGTGTGCGAATGTGCGGCTACTTTTTGTAGTTGGAGAGATGGTCTTCCTCGGCTGGAGGTCATCACTAACCGATGCACAGATGCCAGTGCTGAACTTTGATGTACCGCACTCCTGGGACCAAAGAGGCGCGCATGCCTGCAGAACAGAGGCACATGCAAAGGCATCATTTTGACAGATAAAACCATTCAGGAAAAATTTAAAGCTAATTTAAAGACTGCCCTGTACACGTGTCAAACTCATAAAATGGCATGTCATTTTATGTGGCCCGCGAGAGCATAAACGTTTTTAATTTCTTAAAATAAAAATGAAAAATTGGTGTGTATTTATTCATATCTAGGGGGAATCGAACTAAAAATATTGGATTGGGCTACTATACATTGGGACTTAAACACTGTCCATATAATGTAACCTGACAGAATCAAATTTAAAAGGATTTATACTAGAGTAACAAGCAAACATGTTTTTTTATGCAACTGTAATTGTCACTTTAAAAAGTTATAATAAATACATACATAATCAGTTATTTAACATTAAGTAGCAGTTAAATTTATTTTTCATTACATTTAGTTACATGTATAAGTTAAGTCCTCCTTTGAGGACAGCCACTATGCTGAAGTTGCCCTTGGTGAAAATGAATTTGACAATCTTACCCTAGAAAATAACACAAGTTTTTTGATTTTCCCTAAAACTGCATTATCATAATTAAAAAACCGCAGGGAACGCTTTTAAAATAGATTAAAAGATAATCTGAGTGGAGCTTTAAGGGGTTTATCTGTCCTCCCAGAAGATGCAAAGATGGCTATCAGAGAGATCAGTGTGTTTAAGTGATGCATGTGCGCACTCACATATACCCACACAAGGTAACACCAAAAAGGAAACAAAAAGAAAACAAGTCATAAAAAAGAAAAAGTCATGGAAAAAAAAACAATTGTGTGGTTTTGAGGACAGAAAAATGAGGGAGAGGCAGAGAGAAGGAGACTATTGTTGACATGCTGGCAGTCACAGTTGTCATGAATGGTTTAACAGAGCTGGAACACAAGACCAGCAAAGCAATTTAAATCTGATTGTGCTAAACGTTTGGGTGGGTGACTAGCAGGGTTGAAGGGGCATCCTATAAAAATATTTTAGTCTTCAAAGCGTTTTCTCACTGAGAGGAAAGAATGAGAGAAGTGAGCGCAAAGGGGAGGAGTCAACGGGAGAATTTTATCCATGATCAGACAAAAGAGACAGTAAAAAGTGGGGTGAAATGGGGGTAGAAAAAGAAAGAAAGAGAAACATCCTGGTTTTTCTCGCCCTGTCATTATGGGAGGGTTTCTCCAGACAGGCGAGATGGAGAGAGAAACCACAGAGCGAGAAGATGGAGAAAAGTGAAAGAGTTGCTATGGTTTTTGATAGGTCTGTCATTAACAAAAAGCTGGAGACGCATTCCAATCCTGTTATAGACCTGACCGCCCGGGTTAACATAAACACACGCACACACTTGAACAAGCTCACAATGAAGTGGACTAAGATGGCAAACGTTTGTGAACTGTACATGACACCCGAGGCTGCACTGAAGTCCTGGCAGACATCAAACACTCAAAATTCACTCAGTCGCATACATGCACACCCAGAACAAACACTCCTCCCTCCATGTCTAAGCTTAAAGTCAAAGATAAAAAGGAAGCAGTTTGAACCATAAGCTACTCTTGGTTTTTAAAGTGTTGGTCCATTGGCTTTGCTGCACTTTTGCTGATAAAAATAGATCTCACTGAAAAAATATCAGACTTTTAATGGACTAAAACAAACACCTTAAGGATTTGGGACTCAGTCATGCTTACCAATTTCTTTAAAATGTACAAATCCTGCACATCAATCATTTAGCACTGACAAGGTGTTTGGGTGAGAACCATAACAAATAAGCTTAGATAGCCCTCTTAAAGTGGAAACATACTTATATAACACTTCACTACCTTTTTAGCAATTTACAGTGGCAACACTGGCATCAACTAATGACCACCAGGAGTAATGTGGGTTTCAGTGTCTTGCCCAAGGACACTTGGACACATAAACAGACAGGGCGGGAACCGAACCTGCAATCTTCCGATCAAAGCTTGACCGCTCTGCCTCTACGCCACAGACAGTGACTTTTTTCTTTACAGTGGAGCCGGTTAATCAAACAACCATGCATTTTGTGATACAAGGACCAAATTCACCATGAATGTACCTTAGGACCCTCTTCCCTTTCGGAGAAGCATAGCCCATATTTTTTGAGACTAGACATTGAATTTTTTTGGTACAACTAAGTGTATGGCAGCCATGTTTACAAATGGCTGCCGTTTTGTATTTGTCTTGTGGCAAACGGGCTTTTCTGAAAGAGGGGATCCTAAGATACATCCATGCCAAATTTGGTGCTTGTACCACAAAAAGCCCAGTTTGTCTGAAATATCAACCTAACCGGCTCCACTATTTGTAAAAACAGAGCCACACATTTAGTGGTTGTGCACAAACCTGCACAACACTGAATGTGGAATCTACTGTTAAGGTTGTGAGGTTCTGAGTTCCTTTTCTGTGGGTTTATTGTGTTTAGAACGTATTGATTGGGGTTCCAGTTGACATCTATCTTGATATTTTGTATCGCATTCAACCTGTGGCAGTAACTTAACGTTTCAGACTTCTAGCATTAAGTTTGGTTTTGTCTCTCATCTGCCTCCATTGTCTTGCATTTGGGCTCTCCACAAGTCCCAAAAGAAAGATTGAGATAACTTAAGTAAAATTCCAATGTTCATGAAACATGTGTTGCCTTCTTTTTTTTATCAGTAAGGCATTTGGACCCCATCATACAAGCAGCAGTGCCTCAGTTTGACTGCATCACTTGATATTTCTATATACAGTTTACCAATGTAAAATTTTGACTACTCTCATTAAGTTTTTCTTGACTTACAACTTTATTTTTTTAATTCACAAAGTGAATAACTAAAAAATGAAAGTTTTAGATGGTCCATATATTTTAAACAAGAAAAGAAATGTCAAGGATCTGAGAATAACATGTGGTCAAATCCACAAAGTAAACATTCCAACAGAACAGATTCTTTTGGGTTTTCTGTTCAAACAAAGACAACTACATCTCTTGAGGCGCCCCTCTCACCAGTGTAATGCCCCTGGAGCTAAATTTAAAGGCCTTTTTTGAAAGCTTGAAACTACCTACCAGGAAGCCATCGGGTGAGTCTGGTGTAAGAGTCATTCCCAGGTGAGAATTTTTAAGATTTTTGGAAACATTTTGAAGAGCAGTTTCTCCTAAGGTGGGTAGACAGAAAGAGTATCTTTAATTACAACATCTAAATCCGTTAAGACTAAATAAATGGTTACTCTCTTACCTAGACCAACTTTGCTGCAGTTTGAATTCCTCTCCTCTCCAACCACACATTTGTACACATCCCCTCTTCTGTTGTTGGGTGGGCCATCCCAGGGAGCACCAACTAGCATCCTTTAGCAAAGGGATTCAGCTATCAGAAATACTTCGTCTTGCCACTTTTGCCTGTAAGGATTTCTTCTGTTTTCTGGACTTTGTATTTTTTATGAATTTCATAAAATCCCTCACACACTTACAGTTTTTCTCCACCTGATTCATGCTGTAAGACTGAGAAGCCAAATAGTGCGTCCTCTGGACCGGTGAAGATGCGCGGATGGTTTCCATCAATGTTGAAACACTGACATAATTCTGGAAGACACAAAGCAGAAACTTACAAAGATGACAGAAAGAAAAGTCATGTGATATGTTGCATAGGCTAGGTGATCGAGCATTGAAGAAATTGCTTAAAATGTATTTTTAAAGACAATTAATGTTGAAAAAGAGGAACAAAATGATATAGGATGCAGATGGGATGTGGTCAGAGTAACCCAACATTGCTTTTGCAACTAAATAAAATCCTAATGCAACAACAAATATGTTGCGAGGCGATCTATCAACTGAACCCCTATGCACAGGTTGTAGGGAAAATACTAAAACCTTACTATCTTTGGTGTTAGCAACACCAACAATGGACACAGGTTAAAACAACAAAGTAAATATATCATATAAGTGTAAAATGTGCTTTTATTTTGGATTCCAACACCATGAAAACACTTCCACTTGTTTTTTAGATTTTCTTTTTTTTTTTTACAAGGTCACGCTTATTACCTAAAATTGATGCTTTTTGTAGGTCATATTACCACAAAAAGCAGTGTAATACAATGTTTTTTTGTTGTTATTAAATTTTAAAACAAAGATTGTTGTGATGTTAGATTTTAGATTAGAATTCTACAATTTTCTTGTGTTTTTCCGCGGTTCATCTGCATCATCACCTAAGGTTAAAAACCACCAGGGGACCTTTTAGTGCCATTTAGACAGAAGAGGAGCCTTGGACAGAGAGGAAGGGAAGCCAAAATGATAGATTAACAAAGTGACCTCTGAGGAAAAAAGGAATTCGGTGTGACGGGGAGAGAGGCAAAGAAGAGGGAAGGTAGAAAGCAAAGTCGGGAAGGGCGTGGGTAAGAAAAACTATCACATATAGTACGCCTCCTGTTGTAACACACAAGTCTACCCTTCATACACGGAGGGAGGAGTGGAGGAGGCTTAAAGAAGACATAAGCAAAGATCAGTGGAATGTCAATGCTGCAATCTAAACTGAAGAATGTGTCAGCAGGTTCAAGTGAAACACGCAACTTTTTTGAGTGAAGAAAAAGCAAAAAATTAAATGTTTTAAAATGCATTCCACATTTATAAATTCAATGATCTATATCTAATATAAAGGATGGATTCATGTACAGAATACAGATATAAAGACGTTCTAATTTATTTGGACTCTTGCGTTTATGTTAGTATCTATGAAACAAAGTTCTCATAATGAAACTGAACCACAGACAGTTTAGGGTCTGTGCTATTTGTAGGTTAATGTTAGGGTTGAAATAAATGGGGTCTGTGGCCTCCACTACAGTCCAGCACCACCCAGCAGCAATCTAGTGAAGCCTTGGTTCTCTGGTTGACAGTGAACACAGTCTGCAGGCTGAGAAGTAGAGAAGATGTAAGGTGAGCTGCAGTTTGTTTAGACATATTTTAATGCTTGGAGCTAAATCTACAGTCTCATCTGACACTTTATAAACATAAATTACTTTATCAAACGAAAACACTTGAAACAGTCATCCTGAGTTTGTCATAACATAAGAAAGGGTTCTAAGCAACATTGGTTGTAGACTTTTTTACAGTAGTTTCATCATTTTTTGATGAAACAAAAATGAATCTTTCAGTGACACATGCTAGCGCCATTGACTTTTAACAAAACAGTACTGCAAAGAAGTGTTAGAGCATTGTGGCACATTTTTCTTAAGTTTAGGCCTTAAAACACTTGTGATGGCCAATTTTAAATGTGTCAAAATTGATTTTGTACTGTGCGTTGTTTCAACTTTTAAAACAAAGGGCTACGTTAAAATGTTTAGTTAAAAATTATTTTTTTTAAACTATCTGGTATGAAGTTAAGCAGTTTTGCATCTTTAATAACTGGTCTAGAACAAAAAGAACATTACCAGATCACTGCTGTACTTGCGCCTCACACACATTCTACACACGGATGCACACAAATGCTCCTCCAGTCATGTCAGGGGGGATTCCATTTGGTTTGGAAAGGAAATTGGATATGTTCTCTGTTTCTTTTCTATCCTTTCTCATTTTTCTTTTTTCACTTTCACTTGCAGTTGTTTCTAGTGAGCACATTCAACTTCAATTAAAACTTTTCTTTGCAATATATCATTGCCTGCTTCACCAAAAAGCAGATATCAGGAGAAAAGCTCTTCTGTTATTTATTGGTGGAAGTCAAACTTTACTGATTAGTCTTTTGAGACTGGCTGGGTCTTTGAGCACTTTGCAAGACAACATTTCCTCTTGCAATTGGATGGCAGAATGTTGCATTTGCAGATGAAAACAGAATCACAAACACATCTTAAAACCTTTCATCTTCAAACTTTTATGCAATTAGTCACTCTCCACTGTTTGCACCCGCCATCCACAGTAAAAGCGGCTGCTGTAAAACTTTTTTTCCTTTTTGTGTGGTAAACTCTCCCAAACTCTGGTTCCAAGCTTTTCACCACAACAAGCCAAACCTCTGATAACAATTTCTGCCTCTGATTTTTCTCTTTTATCTCCCGTATTTACTCATTCTTTCACGAACCATTCCCGGCTTTATTTATTTTTGCCCTCACTTTTACAACAAACCAAAGGCTAGGCCGTGACTCTACATTTTGCTTCTCAACATCTGCAGTTTTCACAAAACGGCATCACCCTTCTCTGCTTTCTTGTCCTGTGTTACCTCTCTTGCTTCCAGTTTTTTGTTACTGGAGCTTATATATGACCCTGTTCCAGATACTCTCGAACCATTCATTGCCATAACAACTGGTGGCAAACATTTATCAAGCTAAAGTAAGTCCAGATTGCCTCAACCACATACTGGGCTCAGTCCACTACACTGCTGCTGCAACTGAATGGCTGCTTTTATACCGCATGTAGTCTACAAGTAGGGGAAAAAAAACAAACTTGGCTGCAGTGTTTTACTTATTATATGAATAAACAGACATTTTATTGTCTTTGGCAATCTGAGTGCACCCCAGTCACCAACTGCTACAAAAGTCCAAATGAGCAACATCCCCCACTAAAGCTGCAGCATACACACTGGGCATTTGACGCACGTTTAAGAACGAGCTAAACTCGGATTCTTGGAACCAAGTTTAGCCCATGGTGTTCACACTGGACAAGCAGGAAGGGGCTTCTTCTTCTTCTTTTTCTACTGCTTACATACACATGTCCACCCCTTATAGTTGGAAGAGGCTTGGCGCAAAATGCCAAATCATTGCAAGTCTTGCGATTTGGGCACAAAATGGAAACGATTCATAGGGTTCTTGTTATGGCAGATATGGATTACAGTTATGTCAGTAGAGTTGCCTTGGTTTATCTTTATTTGAAAAACAAATGCAGTTGTTGTCAGGCTCATCGCCATGTCTGTGTTTACAAGATAAACCAAATCTACCAAATCCAGGTCCCTGATTTGCCAAAATTTGACCAAAAACAGTTGCAAAAACTTGCATAGCTTTACACATAAACGTAAAAGTTTTGAATGTGGAAGCCCGAAACGTGAGTTTACATAGCCTTTTCTTTGGAAGTGGTCACTTGAACGCGCGTTACCAGGGGCGATATGGGCGTAGCTTCGGAGATGTCTTTTTAACTGTCTGTTTCTATCATAACTGACTCACTTTGTTCCTTTGTGCCTCTCCTCCTTCACAGACTTTCTCTCCATTATCTTGCTCTCATCTCTGTCACCCTCTCGTGGGGAGTGGGGGTGGGCGGTGGGGGAGAATGGCAGTAAATTTATGCCAGAGTTTAAAAGAAAAGAAAAAAAAAAAAGGGGAAAAATGAAGATCTCTGAAAGGAAAACATGGACTCTCTGGAAGACTGCTGGGGCACAACAGACGAGCACACCTGCATTTGACATCTTCGTAACACACGCGAGAGGACGGCTGGCCTCATCAGGAGAGCTCTGGTGAAACCATTAATACTCCCCTACACACTCCTGTGTAACACAAATCCACACACAGGCAACAAAACACCACAATTGTGCAAGTTAATGTAATAAATTAAAATGTACCATAAAAACGCGGCAAAAAATGTGGCAGGCAATGTCGCGACGTTTGCTAAAGCTGAACCTGTTTTTTAGAGTAGCCATTTGTCTTTCAGTCCTAGCAGCTTGTAGAGCCTCAATACTTCCTGCATTCCTCTTTCAATCCTCAGTTTTTAGAGTAGCAAGAGGCGGGCGTGCTTGATAATTCTCCAAGATGTATATCTGCAGATTAATTTCAGAATTTTTTTTATGATTCAGGCACTAAATTAGCATACTTCTAAATTGCACTGCAATCTCCCACTCTCATTCAATTTCATGGATGCATGCTATAATACAGCAGCTCACCCACTGCTTATCGGCCTCACAGTCGCTTATTTCTGGTAGACAACAATGGTCTTTTTCTTGACGTTTTTTTTTTTAGCTGAAACTGCTGAATGAGGTGTGTGAGTCTGCTATGCAACAGAAAACACAGTAGATGAGGGAAGCTGATGTTTATGCATCACTGGAAAAAACACACACACACACACACACATAAAAGCTAGACTTCAAGTGTGAGAGATGGAGCAGCTGATATAAACTGGGAGGTCTCGTGTGACAGCTGCTGGGGTCTGTCACTGACATGAGAAGATGAATCAGCAACCTTCTGGAACATGATACATTTCGCTCAGTTTGCAACTACAGAAGGGCTGTGCAAAGTGGAAATGGATCAGAATGAATTGAAGTTGAGACTCTCAATTGATTTTGTCTTCTTAAGACAAAAGAAACCTTTTATGTACAAAAGGAAAAAGATTTGATTCAGAAGGCTGTGAATGCTCTCAAATCCCATGTAGAGTGGAGCAAAAAGGTATTTGGCAGTCACTGATCCTGCAAGCAGTTCCGTTTAAAAAGATGAGAGAGGTCTGTAATGTTCATCATGGGTTCACTTCAACTGTGAGAGAATGTGAAAAAAAGAATCCAGGAAATGTCATTGTATGAGTTTTAAAGAATTGATATGTACAATAGTGTAGAAAACAAGTATTAAGCTACTACAAACCCCATAAATTCTTTCCACAGGGATCTGTTACTTATTTAGGAAGCTCTCCTGTCCTCCCCTTGCTACCTGTTTTAATGACACCTGTTTGAACTTGTTATCTGTATAAAAGACACCTGTCCACATTTTCAGTCAGACTGCAACCTCTCCATCATGACCACAGAGCTGTTGAAGGACACCAGGGACAAGCTTGTTCACCTGAATAAGGATGAATTAATCTACAATAAGCAAGCACCTTGGTAAGAAAAGATCAAGACAACTGTTGTATCAATTATTAGAAAACAAAATAAATACAAGATCATTTAGCCCAGAACTACATGTTGGGAACTGATAAATAACCTGAAGAGTGCTGAAACCTCAGAAACAAGAGTTTGTGTTGTGAGATTTTGTAAAAAAGAAAAAAAAACACCTTCCATCAAAGCACTGAGGATAAAACGTGTTTGGATATTGCAGCATGACAGTGATCCCCAACACATCACCCGAGCAACAAAGGAGTGGCTGCATAAAATACATTTCAAGGTTCTGATGAACAGGAAACATTTGACCTCTGACATTAAAAAACAGGGTTACATTTTAACGTATTGATGTGAACTTTAGTTATTTAGCTTTTATCGGCACCATTACAAAAAAATGTTTAAAAAAAATCAAACAATGTGATTTCCTGGACTTTTTGTTTCATTTTGCCTTTCACAGTTGAAGTGTATCTGTGATAAACATTACAGACCTCTCTCATCATTTTAAGAAGGACCACTCGCAGAATCTGTGGCTGACAAATACCTTTTGCTCCCCTGTAAATTCTGCCAAACCTCGGAAATAGTGGAATTTCTGTTACAGACCTTTGTGATGCTCTTCTCGGTTTCAAAAGGTGCTTGCACCTTTTTCCAAGGTCTGTCAGAATTTTTGAGAAGAAAACTATGACTAGAGTTCATGAAAGTTTTTTTTTTTTATTGAAAAGATATTCTTAACTTATGATACAGAAATCAACCATTCAAAAATTATATGTGAAACCACCTATTATGAAACTAACCAATTAAAGGCAGTTTTTCATATTTAGATTTTTGTGTTTGTTTTTCGCCTTGTCCATGCAGAGAATTGGGTAAAATGGTATGACAGCCAACGTAAAGATTATGAATTAGGCATTACTCAATCAGCTGTTAATTTACAGAGTGCCTAACGCCTTGCAAACACAAAGTAAAATACCTAAGAGGATCAACAACATTCCCAGAAAACATGCGGAATATGTCGGACAACTCAGAACCGTCATTGCTTTTTAAGCATCTTTTACAAATCCAAGTATGACCAGTTCTCGTCACTGTGTTAACTGTTAGTTGCAACAGAGAAGAGGCTCTTCATGCTTTTTTGTGAATTTAATTAATTCATTTTAAACATAGAAATGCTAATAAAGTTATATAGAATATGTCACCAAGTCTCTTTGGTGATGTCATATCATTGATATGAGTGGTCAATATTAAATGCTCCTAAAGTTGCTGGAGTTTGAAATCCACAACATTGGCATCAAACAGGCCACAGTTACATATCTCAGTTTCAAGATTTCATATGTGGTTTGAAGCTGACCTGCCAACAGTATTATTATATGTTTATTAAATCTCATATGCTCATTTCCCGCCTCTTGCAGCTAAAGGTTTCCAGTTTAAATAAAACATCTGCACCGTTTGTTTAGCTGGAGGATCAAACTTGAAACCAGGATGTATTCATTTGCCAGAGTCTACATCTCCTGCTTTTGATCTGACTGATTACAAGAGTCTGACCAGATGCTTTACCTAACACCAAGCTCTCTTCTTTTCACCTCCACACAGCCATCTTAAGGACGTAGTACGCTCGTTACTGTGCGCACACATGTCACCATTTCTGGCACGTTATCAGTTAAAGGTTGCTGAGCTCTATAGTAGTGAGAAGCTACATACAGGATGACGTAGATTCAGGTAAGTCTTGAGAAGAATCATATTTGTGCACCATTTATGCTTTAGAAGATAAGAACAGATCGCAGGGGAAAACCTTGACATACCTTTGAGAAGAATAAGAAACTCCAAGCACCACACGTAACTGCGCAGCTCCATTGATAAATTCTGGTTAAGGCAGAAAGTTTTTTCTGTTTTCTTTGTTTCTTTCTCTTTTTACAATGCGTGCCTGGACGCAAAACATTTAAAGTAGTCTTTGCGTAAAACTCCGGAGAAGATCATGTGCCATGCTGGCTGTGCGCATGTGGCTCGGTTCCACACTCGTTCAGGGGGAAAAGAATCCAAAATGTTTGTGGTCTGTCTTAATTTTGCGTCACCTCAGTGATTCTTGCTCTGCGCTGGATTACCATTGCACCTGTCCTAATCAACAAGAGGCGCGTCAATGAAGCGCTGAATTGTGTTACACCCTTAACCACCAGTCCTCTCTCTGCCTCCTAGGATTCGGTTTGAGTAGATAAAAACTTTTCAAGCTCAAAGTTTAGGATCATTTACACTGCGAAGTCTCCTTGATGCTCTTAAAATCCATGATCCACAGAACTCCTGGCTCCCGTGTTTCTCTGAGGGCAAATCTCCGCATCTAAAAACGGATTTCACTCCTGGAAATGAAAGGGCGCATTTATGCGCACTGCTTCCCTCCCTCCCGTGCGTCCTGCTCCATCCACCAGTCCTCACACTGAAAAACCTCAAACCCGCATCTCCCTCTTTCCTCTTCTTTCAATCCATTTCCCTCAGAAACATTCAAAGTTCCATTAACTTAAAAAAATCCTTTAAAACAGATGTAAATCTTCCATTTTCTTTTGATGCATGGCCAAAAGACGTTTTATTTTATGCTGATCTGGAGAAACCATCTGTTTGCTTATCAAAGTGACAAATGTTAATCACATAGACCAGACAGCTGTCTTTATCCATTTTTTCACTCAAATTTAAACTGTAAAATATATTGTTTGGCACGTTTTTGCATGAATAAGAGCAACTGGAATAGTCCCTCTTTGGAAAATAAACCCAAACGGGCAAAGACAAAAACGGGCTTTGACCAGTGAAAAAAATATGTTAATGTGTAGTAGACGCCTTTAAAAACATACTGCTTGGGAAATACCTCATATTTTTTAAGTTTCTGAGTGAAGGTTGCCTCCTCTCGAGCAAAGCAATGGCTCCATCTACCGATACAAAAGAGTCATTGAATTGTTTACTGAAAAAAAAAAATTTTTTTCAAGTTGTTTGCATCACAATTAGAATGCAAAATAAGTGAAATTGTTAAGACCTTAATTATGTGAAAATCATCTGGAGTTGATTTTGTCTCTTGATGTAAGAAGAGGTCTTTAAGTCATATTTAGTGCTTAATAGTTAAATATTAAAGGACCTCAATACTGCTTCTATTTTTTATAATAAGCAGTCTATAGCAGATTAACAGAAAATCAAGGTGATACTTACATTTTTGCACATATGGAAGTAATTTTATATATATGTTTATATATACACACACATTTTCTTTGTTTTGATCTTCAGGGTTCCAACAATGTCAGTTTCCTGCCAAACATGTAGGAATTATTTTTACATCCACATGACCAGTTGTAAAAAATAAATGAAGAAAAGTAAAGGATATCTTCATGAAAAAATTTGAAACAAACATTTTTTTGATGTTTCTGATGTTTCTTGTAATTTTTCATGTCCTATTTTCTATTTTAAAGTTTATGTCCAAATAAAAATGCCATCATCAGTTAAACAATTATAGCATAAATCATTAAAAAAGGCAGTTATAACAAAAAAATATGGAATGAAAAGAGCTTTTGTTGTTATTCCATAACATTTTTAATTATGTCTCAAAATGTACATTCGTTTACAAATCTGACATATTGACATATTCCAAGCACTTTTAGCGTCTGGAAAAGCGCAGATAAATCCAATCCAAAAGATCCTTAAAAGTTTTTTTTTTTTTGCCTGTAAGTCTTAAACCTACATTGTTCATGCTGTGGGCTCATAAGATGCAATGAAGATGCAATAGATTACTTGTGTAACTTTTCCTACTCCTAATTTTTTTAAAATGTCAAACGAGAAAATACCTGCCTCAGAGATGTCTAGCTCGACACCTTCTCAACACGGTATCAATTTTTTTAACCGGAAGTGTCGCTCAGTGGTGATTCCAGTAGACTGCATGGCATTATGGTTTCCTCTGCTTGCCGCCACCAGAAAACTAAAATCAGACAAGCGTAGGACTCTCCGACATAGGAGACCAAGACAAGTAATTTAGGAAAATATACAAATCTTTAAAAAAAAAATTAAAATACCTATGGTTAAGGAAACAAAGACACCTTTAAACACCAATTACACCATGAACAATGGATACAATTCCTGCAGCTCAGGTGCACATTCCCAGACTCTGCCCAAGGATAAAATGTAAAAAAATAAACCAGCTGTTGACAATTCAACTTTTAATTACTTGCATTTTTATCTCCTTTTAAACAAAATTGAAGCAACTCAACACAAGACAATCAATCCACAAAATAAAATAAAAATTCAAATGTACAACAACAACAAAAACCAAAAATTTAAAGGCTCAGGTGTCTGTGCAGAATGGTTATGAAGAATGTTTTATATGGAATCATTTTCCTGCTGACCACACTCATTTATGATCACCAATAAAAGCCAAATAGTTCTTAACAGACAACCAGCATATCACTACTTCTAACTGAAGTGAGTATCAAACTTAGCCCAGTTGTGTCAAAGTTTGCCAGTGCTTTATGAGGAGTCGACTCAACCATCACTAGTTGAAGCATATGATAAACGTCCAGTCTGCCACCAGATGCCGCTGTTCTGTGTGGTTTCAAAGCCCTGAATGGTTGGTTCATTTTTCCGGCACAATTACATGAACCCCAAGGAAAGCTTCAGGGTGCTTCTATTCCCATCCCTACCAGGTAACAAGTTTTATTTTGAACAGAGTGAGGATGGCGGGCAGGCGAGCAGGCTGGCAGTTTTGCAGGCAGGCAGACAGATTGGCTGGCAGGCAGGATCTTGGGAAGGAGAAACAGGAGGATTAAATTACTTTTAGCTCTGATAGTACTTGCCAATATTATTACCAGAGGTGAACAATTGTCTGGCGTCTGCTGGAGATCCATATGAAGTTTATGTAGAGTGGCTGATGAGGAGCAGGTGTGACTCAGGCGCTGGAGGATAGCATGCCCACAGGATCACAACCTCAGACAGAAACAAACACAGAAACTGCTGGAACTGACAGACAGAACTTTGTGCGTGTGGACAAAACAAGCAGGCTTATGACGAAACAGAAACCTGAAATCCAATTGAAAAAAAATCAAAGTGAGATGTTTAAGACAGTGCTGCCCTTAAACATAAGGGAGACTGACTTCAGGATCTTACATTTCAAGAAATAACTGTGGGACAGTCCTCCAAACGAGCAGCAGGTGTGATGATTAAACCAGGTCAGATGTGGACAATTAGGAACAGGACAGGGCTGACCTGAAAGGTCACAGTAGGTGATGGACTGATGTGGATAATGGGTAGTAGCAATGAATAAAAATTAATTAATAAAAACATGTCATATATTTGTTTAAAAAATTGAAGTCTCTGATCCTCACTTATATTTTTGTATATTTATGTTGGGGTGGACCAACTTTGGGAAGGTTGAAAGGGATTAATAAACATAAATGAAGCACTTTCCAGCACAGGTGACTCTGAATATGTTAATTAGCTGTTGTGAAATGAGAATTAAAAGCAAAGGTAAGTTATATTATATGTAAGTGCACAATCAATCTTGCATTTGTTGTTTAATTTATTTATTCTTCTTTTCTTGTTTTTAGATTCCCCCCTTCTAAATCTTGCATCATTTATTAATTTGCGTCCGATTTTGCTTAACGTCACTCTTATAGAGGATAATGATATCTTAGCATCAAAGAACAATAAAAACACATTATTTGATGAAAAATTATAAAAAGGATAATAGAAAACATCTGAACTTGCATTGATTTTGAAATATCTTAATAAAGCAAGGGACAATCTTTGGTTTCCAGAAACAATATCAAATAAATTAATAATTTGGATTAAAATGATACTATTTGCTTTTGACCACTTAGAAATAAAACATGCATAATCTAATTTATTGATGCTTTTTCTTGACAATGTATTTTTGAATCCGTATTTATTTTTATATGACACAAAACTGTAAAAGATAAATAATTTGTAACGTAAAAAATTACAGGATAAAGAACCATCATGGGTCACGTGGTTCTGTCCATCACAAATGAAATGCCTACAGAAACAGTTTCAAGCTGTGACCACTTTGTGTCACTCTTTCGCTTTAACTGAACAGCTTTGAGTTGTGTGGGTTTTTATTTTTAGATAAAGCAGAGTTTCTGTTTAACTGAGATCGTCCAAAAGCTAGGTTACCATCCAAAAATCCCTGCAGTAACTCCTGATGGTCAGATGGTTTAACAGTTTTTTTTTTAAATCTGTAATACTGTTTTCACATTGATGATTGAATTTCTTTTAGTCTCACTTCTGCAATTAGCGTCTCTGGGACTCATCATTTGATGATGGATGTCTGCCAGCAGCAGGACCAAAAGAGCATCAAGTTGGAGAGCAGAATCTGAGTCATCTAAGTGTCCAGTGTGAAGAAAAAGCGATGGTTGTTGGTAAACTGACCTTTGTCTCGCCATCATTAGCTCTCCATTAACAGCAGGACTGACATTGACATTTACCAGTACTCTTGCCAAAATTTCCATCCTCTTTTTCTCTTTGCCTCCTCTTTGTTTCTCTTTTTATGACAAATATCATTGTAGTTCGTATTCGTTGAAGTGAAATGAGACTTTATGTATTGTGGTTGCTGTGACCTGACTGGCAGCACAGCTGTACCGGGTGGCAGCTGCATGTAAAATCTGCTCACATGCAACTGTGCCACACAAGAACATTTCCTACTCTGGAGCTGCTGCCAGAAGACCATGGCCAATCCAACAATTATTTTTTTTAGTTTATTTTCTTTAATTGGGATCCGTAAAAATGGACGGCACAAACTGGCTGACCTTTGTATTCTTTTCCCAGAGTGTACGGTCTCTCTTTTTTTGGATGAATCACAAGCTGGAATGTCTCTGCGTGTTAATATCAGTTGGCATGTTCCTGGGATATTCTTGCATGATCAATGAACTACGGTCAGAAACAGGCCATATTTGTGTAGACACATAGATGGAGGGCAGTTGGAGATCGTAGCACCAGTGTGTCACATTTCACCTGCAGTACAGTGTTTGTGATCAAGTTTGACGATAGTGGCAGAGCAGCGCTAGCAGACAAGCCAGTTGTTGTTGTTTTTTTCAGTCTTTTAAATGTCAATCACATTGTTGTTTTTGCAGCTGTGCCAGCATTTTACAACTACGGGTATGTTGATGATTTTGGCCAACTGATGTTCTGCCAGTGTGCTTGGTTTCATAATTTATTCCCATGAAAAATGGGAACGCTCACTCTTGGGAAGACAGCACATTTATCTGTCTTGCATGTGCTCCACAGTTGCACAGCCACTTTAGGACTTGTCATGCACTCACATGTTTTGTGCTTGTGTGCGTGCAAGCTATTTCTTGTTTGTTTCCTTTACCCTTACAGCCCCAAATCACAATGTTCTGCAAATAATTAAAAGACAGTGCAGCCTTGCTCAGCCAGGATCTGCTGTGCGGCAGTTGGAAAAAAAAATGACATGCATGGATTGCTTTAGAGTTTTGGTGAATGCTTGTTTGCTGTCATATCCTCGCCAACAAAGGTCATACAAGCTTAGAGTGTGACAAACATGTTTTATCTTAAAATTAATCTCATCAAGCAGCAGAAGCTTGTTTTTTTCTTTAAACCACAACACTGATCCTCAGAAATTTCTCATTGAGACCAATAAAGTTGAGCTAAAATCCCCATGCTTCAGTTATTCAAAAGTCAGAAAATGTATTATTTATATAATTTAATTCCAGTGCTGGTGTTCCTATGCTTTTTTTTTTTCCAGGAAAAACTGTTGGCATTAACTTTTTGCATCTCGCTATGCTATGGTTATGTCAAATACCGTAACTCCTTAGTCTTGAATTTATTTTTTTTATCAATCTGTTCTTGCTTCTTAGCCGATTGATGTCTGAATTTATTTCCAGCCATTAAATTTCCATTTTGTTTTCGCTTTCGATTAGATGCTAAATTAAGTCAAGTTTGATAAATATTTGCATCAATAGGCATGTTAAACATATTTTCTTTAAAAATATACATATTCAAGGTCTGTGTCTGCAAACGATCAGTGAAATCAGAATCCAGTGAAATGGAGACATGATTGAAAATGTTGTTCCTATTCTGAGTTTGCATCTTAGATAGATTAAACACCAAAACAGAGTTTTAAAAAATGCTAAATGAGTGGGAAAAAAAAAGCTTATTTAGGTCTGTGTGATCCAAATTAGTTTGTTTCTGTGGATAATCTGCTTCATTTGAACTCTTTTGAATTGGGTTTTAGCTTGTAAGTGACTCCTGATATAGTCCGGCAACAGCATGAGTACAGACAGAGCGTCCAGGAAAGCAAAGAGCAAAAACAAACCTTTATTAATAAAGTATATGAGCCGAAAGAACAATAAAACTCATAACGGGAACATGAAGAATTGCGTTTTACAAAAAGGTTACATAATATATTATTTTTTTGAAGTTTAGTAAGAACAAGACGGCACCAAACAACATTTGGTTGTCGAACGTTTTCTACTTTGTTGTCTTTTTCTTTCTGGTATTTTAAGTGGAGCAGCTGTTGTGATGGTGTGAAGTTTTCCAGAATGCAGTGTGAACTTGACCAGAACAAACAAAGGTGTGAACATTTGTAGCACCCCCCCACTGTGAAAGTCCCCCTCTGTGTCCCTCAAAAATACACAGCTAAGCTTGAAATAAATCTCAAAGCAGCATGCTTGTTGAGAATAAGCCAAGAGAGACAAAGAACTAAAGAACTACAGCATGCAGGAACATCTTTGTACATTAAAAAAGTTACTGCTCTTAAAAAGTGCTCATGTAAAAACTAAGAATTGACCTACAAAACAAAAGAAAAAGCATGAAAAAAATGTGAACCAGAAAATGTGCACTTTCATCACCATTTTGTGAACATTTGCAGAAAAGTGAATGAAATTTCATATTAGGCTCATAAAACACCAATACTTTTAAATGTTTTCATGACTTCAAACACCACAGCTCCAACTTGAGAGAAATCCACATCTCAACACTCTCTGGATGTCTTTTACAGAGTGGAAAAGAGCCCAGAACCAAAATTTAACTTTGCAAATTTCAGCCCAAAAGCTGTAATTCCAAACTTTGCAATTACTTTTTGGCAGGAAACAGAGAAAATGGAAGCAAGGAAAGAATTTCACAGAACCCACACGTGAATTAGACGAGGAAAAATGGTTCTTTTGGCTAAATTGGTGGTATCAACACATTTTTAAATATCAGCCTTTCAGACATCAGTAGGAGATTGAATTCATGCACCACTACTGTACAACAGTCTTAACTTGTTATGAACTTTGGCATTGACATGTTGAACTGCGAGAGCTGACATCAGAGCTTCGGTTGCTTACATTAGAGCCTGAGGGTCAGTTTCACAGAGTACGATCAGTGTGTCTGACAGTCCTTCTAGAATTTCACCTTCACTTTTCTTCTGTCTTCTGCTCTGTCTTAAATTGCAATGATCTTCAGTTTAGCTGGAGTTCAGCATTTAAAGTATGTAATCAGATTTGTTGGTACATTCTTCACTGCCACAAAGACTTCATTCTGTTCAGTATACTGTGAGGCTCTGTTCTCAAAGGAAGGATGAGTTTGCTCATACCAGAGTGCTGATATTAGTTTGGTGATAGAGCCCATAGAGCTTTCATCTGCTTTCCCCCCTGCTTTCGTTTCTCTCCGTTTCTCAGCAGGGCTCATCCTTAATTTAATTTCCCTTCATGGAATAAAGCTCCGACCAGATGTTAAAGTGAGAAAAGTCTTTAAAACTTGCTGACTTGAACGTCTGAGCATCTCTGCGAATGAAGATGCCAGCACAGACGTCATCTTTAGACATCTAATGCACTGTTGTGCTTTTCCAGTGGGCTGTAACACTGGATATTACAGAAAAGGAGAGTTTACGCTTTAATTTTGTGTCTAAAAAAGTAATTTTTTGTGTCACAACAGTCCTTTCATAGCTAACACAAACCTGCATGACCTGTGAAATGAGAGCTTAAATGTGTTTTGGATGCAGCACACTGACATATGTTCTGCAGAATGTCTCAGATCTCTTGGGTGGTCTGATCATGGTTGCCACACTTTTGCTCAATTTGAGTCTGATATCATTTTGTGGAGGTGTTTTTGCTGATAGGGGTTCCTCCGAGTGACATGGATGTTCTTTTCCCGAGGAGGTGCGCTTTCCTGCCACAGCATTTGTCTTTGCCGGCACTCACTTCTTTACAGGATCCACTTGACCTTCTTTTTCCGGATAGCTCTTTCAAACAGATCACAAATCACTTGGCTTGACGTTTGTGACATGCACTCAAGTATGCAGACAAGAACACACACTCCTCTCATCTCTGCAGATAAGTCATCTATCACAGGGCTGTGTCAGGCCGTGGTCCCCCCCCCCAGGTACCTAAACTAACCTGCTCTGCTACAAAGACCGGTTGCAAAAGAGTTAAGTTTCTCTTCAAATTTTTAGTGATTGTTTGGTTAGACGTTAAATGTGGTAAATTTCCACTTTTGTTGCATTCATTCATCCTGTTTTGAGGACCATATTTTTTTCCTCTTATTGTGAAGTTTTGCATTTTTACCTTTGTTCCTTTGCGTCCACCCGCTGGGGTTTTATGAGCTGCACATATATTGTGAGTGTCTACTGGTATGTGTGAACACTTCCCAGAATGCGTTTTTCCTTTGGCATGTTAATGTGAATGTTTTCATTTTACAAGGGTCCGGTTCAGGCTGGGCGTTTTGAAGGGGGCCAGACAGCTGCCTTTTACTGCCCCAGGGGGTAATAAACAGTGAGGGAGGGGTAGTTATTTACTCTTTTTATTAGAGCAGGAGGCAGAGAAGGGGACTTTATTGGGGTCACACTGTAACTGCACACAGCTGCAGGGCAAAGAGAGAAATGAAGTAGAGATGCTTCTTTCAAGGTTTTTTTTTTTTAATCATTGATGTGTTTCCTCTAGATCAGTTCCTGATTTTTGTCTGTGGAGTGTACACTCGTGCTGCTGATAGCATGGGTTCATGAGTGCTAACTTTTACCCCCCCCAATCCTCTGTTTTTAAGGACCTAGCTGCCTGCTCATTGTTGAAAACATCTGCTGTCAATCAGCTGTACCTGCAATCCAACTGGCATTTCCTGCCACGGGAGACATGCCCACTGGCCTGAACTATGATGTCGCCGTTCCAAAAACCCATCGTTTGACTAGCATACTGACCCATATGTGATTTATAATCCGTGGAGGTTGGCATAACAACAGATGTGTCTTAAACATGGATTTGGATTATGCTGTGAATGAGAAAATCAGCGCCCTTCTTGTGTACGTATCCTAACATGTACACATGTACAGATGGGTTACAGATTAGAGGAAGAACATGAACCTTTGACCTCGGTCATGACAGGGGGGTCAGAGATACTAACATTGTTTGGAGCAAGAGAGATCAGTTAGGACCCACAGCAACTAAACTGGGGTCACAGAATAAAGAAATGAAATAATTGATCATCCTTCTTTTTTGAAGGAAATTCCGTGCCAAGAAATATTCACAGTGTTCTTGGATATTAAAGGACATTAACTTTCAATTATTAACATTTTCTTGCTTTAGATTTTTGCTAGTTTTACAGAAACAATGGACCACACCATGAAGTGTTGGATCAGGTTCAGAGTTTGTTTCCTTCGTTAAAATGGGAAACCAAATAATATAATTGAACCAAAGGAGGAAAAATAAAAGCACATTTAAAGATAAAAATATAGGTTTAGACAAGAAAAGAGAAAGAAGACTTTAAAAGAACTATCACTTCATGTTTGGTGCTTAATTTTATTTCTGATCAGAGCGCATTTTAGTCAATCCCACCTCCCAAAAAGGCAGCTGTTTGACTTGCAAAACAAAAGGAACATGTAAGAATTTTGTTGCCATTCCTATGCCAAAAAAGTAGATCTGTTGGTTCACTTTGCTATAAATGTATGCTTTCTTCAGACACTGTAGTGCTCTAAAATGTTTGAAGTATCACAACGACTTAGTCAAACAGCTGATATTATGAGGTTTTAGTCCACAACCTAGAAATAAAACAGCACATAACTTCTAAAACAAACAAAAAATATAATTTCTGCTTTTTACATATTATATAACAAATTAATTAGAGATATCCACATCTGCTCATTGGTTAGTTTTATTATCATTGGACGTGTTCCAGACAGATAACGTTTACCTATTTTTAAAAGGTTTCACAGCAGAGGTTGCTTAGTTTGATCAATATTAAATATTCCTGCATATTACCTGGGAAACCTGCAGAAATATGAGGACATGGGGCAAAGAAAAGCTCTTCAGACAGAAGATGGGAGAGATGGACAGACTGAAAACTAACATGGGGCCTCAGAGAGTGCAGACAAGTTATTCTGGTTGTAGACAGCAGACATGAAGCCTAAAATAAGACAGAGCAACCTAATGCAAACAAATGCTATAGTTACACACAAATCATAAAATAAAGGGTATGGGAAAAGTTATTCTGGAATGTTTTTTGGCTACATGAGGTGGACTTAAAGATGTGGTTTATTGTTTTTCTCATAGAAAGTGTTGCATTCCTTTTGTCATATTTCATATAAAAGAGACACAAAGTAAAAACCACTTCTAGTAAAGTAATAAATAAACAATATTAGAATGAGATAGAAAAATCAGAGGGGCGTGGCTACGAAAAACAGAGAGGTCAGCTGGACACATCAAAGCTGACATGGTACTGGAAGAGCTCAAAGATTGGTTTACACATCTACAAATTTAGACTCACACCTCATCGGCTCCCACACAACACTCACATACAAGTAGCTCTAACAAAGCCTCAGACATGAACTGCCGACTTAGAAAATCCAGCACACAGTGAAACAAACATTTGTTGAGGCTCTCTGGAAGCACAGTGCCAAAAAAATGTGTGTAGCGCACAATTACAATACTTGATAAATTGATAAAGTTATAGGTAAAAGTGTCAAACTAAATATCTAGCATAAGGAGTTGTATTGGAGGACGTAACGGTAAAGAGGAGGAAGCTGCTGAAGGACGTGAAGGGAGAAGTGCTCTTTTCATTGTCGTTCGTACACTCTGGTGCAAATCACATCGTCTGCTCTCATGGTCTGCAAAGAAAGAAAGAGCAAAAAGGGCAAAAAATGAGGTCTGAAAAGTCCAATTTCTCCCCAACAGAAGCCAACAGCCCTGATCAAAACCTAAACTTCAATTTGAGATTCCGTTTTTCCATGATCTGGGGAGTTAACCCAAAATGTCACTGGATCTAGCTGGTATGAAAAACTGTTTCTGCAAGTCCAGAAAAGGTCACATCTCACACATAAACAACTGCTGGCTTCATGAAAGCTCTTGTGAATGAGTCAATACTTAACTATCTGCCAACCACTGAGCAAGCATCTCCTTGTAAATGCTCCTTTTATTTACAAGCAGCTCAATTAAAAGCTTATTTACTGGTGGGAGGGCTGCGATTAGTGTCTGTGTGCCGTTTCCAGTTAAACTGGGTTCACAGGTTCACCTGGGTCAAAAAAAGTAAACAAATTCAGTTCCCCTTGTTTGAATGGGATTTAAGGTTTAAAAAGAGTAAATACAACGTTTCTTTGATAAAGTTAGCCTTGAGCAGATTATTTGATGTTTGGGATGTTGTTGCAAAATCAACATTTGGAGAACATTTTACCAGGAAAAGTAAAATGGGGCTGTTAAAAGTTAAGAACTGTATTATGAAGAAATTTTGCACAGTAAACAATAAAAGAAGTGAAATAGTGAAAAAACAATTACATTTAAAATTAAATGGGGTTGGGGGTACTCTGGTTTCTATAATTCCTCTTTTAATAAGCTTTTAAGTGTTTTTTAATAAATGCATATAACCTGTACAAATAAAAATACCTTCAGTTTATTGCTAGAAGTATAAAAAACATAACGCCCCATTTTGGCATATTACAGTGCTCTAAATTTTTTTTGTCCAAATGGGCTGATTTTTTATGAGATGCCGACCACAAGGTAACCAGTGTTCGGCTAAATGTGTGCCAAAAAGTGTAGAATATTGCAACAAAAGACAAAACAAAACCACATGTGTGACAGTTTGAGTAATTTTGCTCTTTTAAGTTGTTTTGTCAACTTTGCAGATTCGTTGCTGTTGCAATGGAACCCCACGTTTTCCTAAACAAAACATACAAAAACATCACTCTCATAAAGTTGAGTGGACACTCTGATTGTCTTACCAGAATCAGCTTGCCGTCACTGGTGATCTCTCGGGTCCAGGACGTTTTGGGTCCGTCTCCTTTCTGCAGAGTCTGCTCACAGCTGATCTTGTTGTCCGTTTCCCAAACCGGAAAACTCTGAGGGCATTGAAAAGGTAAAGGAGGGAGAAATGTAGACATGAATGCATGCACAGCTGAATGGGATGTCAATGATGGTGAGGAGAACTTAATGAGGGAGTGTCTGATAGAGGGAGTCAAGACAGCTGCAGCAGTGCAGCAGAGGTGATAAGTTGTGATGCGCTCATCCTGGGTGGCGTGAAGCCCTGGCTGCTTGCTTGTGTTTGCTTTGGATACGGCCAGACAGAGGCCATCCATGGGATAATGGGGAGAGCAGTGGGGAGAATTAGGGAGGGACAGAGGGCAGGAAAGGGCAAGACAAGGAAACTGAGATATGTACAGGAGTTGAAAAGGACCATTAGAGTGCAGTGTACCACCACAGACCATCACATAAACATAATAATGGTCCAGATTTTCTGGTAGATGTCTATATCCACAAGATATAGCTCAAGATGAAGCTCAGATCTGAGCCTTTTCTCTGTACCGTGCAGGGACGCCCGTCCACAGTGGTCTCGTTGAACTCCTGTCCCACTGTGAAGGTGATGTGAGTGGTGCGAACTGTGGTTGACGTCTTAATCGACAGCGTCTCCCCATCTTGCGTTATCTCCACTAGTGGCTTGGAGGCCGCCTTCACCGCAATCATGCGCAGCATTATGTTCACACCTGACAATTACGTAAGAACAGCTTCAGGAAAATGAAAAAAAAAAGTCCCACAGAGCATAAAGAAAAATATATTTTGTGTTTTGTCTTTTTGACCATAATGTCATTGGGGGAGGTTTATGGGGAAAATAATCCCAAGAAACTCAACAAACTCATTCACCAATGTCTAAGACATCGTGTCCTGCGAGTATTCAATTTAGAATGAAAAGAAAGGAAAGTTGTGGGTCGGCGTCTGCGCAGTGATGATGGCAGAGGAAACAATGAGGTCATTAGACAAAGCACATCTGTGTTCCTCTCAGACCTAATCATCTAAGCACGCACGCAAACACACGCTGAACCACTCCAACCAACGTGATGATTTATGCTTTCCGAGATAAACATCACTCTCCTTTTTCCAACTTCCAGCAGCCTCAGAGAAAACATGCAGATATGCTTGATTGTAGAGACAAGAGACTTCAAAAAGCTTCCTTCCACAGAAAAAATGCCATTTTTATCTGTTTTAAAACTTTTCGTTTTGTTTTTTACTTAATTTGAATTGATTTTAATGGTTGTAATGTGTCACTTTGTGGGGAATTCCTTAAGCTTTATTCCCAGCATGTTTAAAAAAAAATGACAGATGGAAGATAAAGGTTTTGCGTGAAATAAAGTAAAAAGGAGAGAAGCTGATGTTGCATCGTGGGAAAGGAGGGACAAAGGAGTAGAGGGATGTGTAGGGATAGGGGGTCAGACAGCCCTGGGTCAGTGGTCTGTGTGTGAATATGTCTTCCAAGTGCGAGGGGAAGTTTGTGTGCACTGTCGAGTTGGGTTTCACACTTCTCACCTCATGCAGATTCCTACCTGTCAGCAAGTGTAAATATATAAAAATAGATATGCGCAGTCGCAGCAGGGTTTCCAGCTTTCACTTTTTATCGCCTGGCTGTATTATCCTGACAGTACAACTTCGGCAATGTCAGTATAAAACACTTGCAAACTGTTCTGAGGTAAATCCAAGTTATTTTGATGATGCAAGGAAAAATAGCAAGGAGCCAATTATTTTTTAAGTACACAAGTGTTGCCTTTAGGTTAAATGTTTTCTTTAATTGAATGTTTTCTTTTCTATTTTCATTAAACTTTTACAAAAATGGTAAATGGTGGATATTTAGCGCTTTATTACCTTCTTAGAACGCCCAGAGTGCTGTACAGTCCCACCCATGCACACAGACAATCACGCACTGATGGTGACTCCATAAAAATACACACAAATAATCAAATTTAAACACCTTTATCAATAAAAGGAATTATGTTTCTGCTAAAACTTTCTTATCAATTCAACGACCCAGTCCGATGAAAAATTGGTTTTTTTGGTGAATTTAACCATGTTCTTATAGCATTTTTCTTCTGATGGAGGACATTTATTAAGATAGTTAAGCTTACAATTAAATTTCTTAATATTTCTTTATTGAAATTGTTGTGAATCATGACCAGATGAAAAGATGCCCTTGGAAAGACTATAGCTCCTTCCTCCACTCCATTCCAATGCATCCACTTTTAAATGATAAGATCCACACACATCTTAATTTTTCCTTGTCTGAGCTGGTATCTTGCTCTAAACAGCTAGATAGCTTCAATACTGCTCGACATTTTTGTTGCACCGCTAATGTTAGCTAGGGGTTGTGAGGGGATGTAAGCTATTGGAAGAACATGCAAAAAAAGAGATGATGGGAAATAGGGATGCTCTGTACCAACAGTCCCACCCACATCTCAGCTGAATTGTCAATGAACTACTCTGCAGAAACTATGTCCCAGAAAGCTAAGTTATTGTTTTTTTATTTTGGCAAAAAATTAAAAGGCAATTGGGAACGCTTTTACAATTGATCAAAAGAAGATTGGAGAGGGACTTTATAACGCCTCACAACACAGATTTTTTTCACAAGTAATGCACTCCCATGCTATTTTAAATTATTAATACAAATAATACTGTCATTACTAGAAATATATCCAGTGACAGACTGTGGTGTGTAGACCTCTGTATATCAGAGTGCTTAAGAAATGCTTAATGCCTAAAATCTTAAATTTGGACCCATATGTATTCAGTGACGTTCAGGGTCAGGGGTCAAAGGGCAGAGGCCTGGGAGACAGGGAGGCAGGAGGACAGAGGAAAGAGCAGGGGATGGCTAGAGGGTGGTGGGTGGGAAGAGTGGGAGAGGAAGAAGAAATGGAGATGAGGGGTGCGGACAGGCTGCCTCCAGCTGCGATGTGCCCTAATGAAACTGGGAATCAGATGATTCCCTGTAATTCTTAGCAATGCAGCCAAGCGTTATGCAGGAATGCTGTGAGCACACTGGTGGATGAGGGTTTGTGCAACCCATTTTGCATTCTTATTCCTAGTGGTTCCACACAAAAAAGACAGTTGGTGCCCAATCATTTCATCCTTCCTCTTTGTAAGGCCTCCACCTTTCATTCTCTTCAAACAGAGGGATGGGGATATGGTTATTGGACCGAAGTTACATGTTAATTACTTCATTAGGAATTTTTCACTCTTTCACTACAGTCATCTCTTGACAATAGCGCCTTTTTACGGCTGCTTCCGTGACCTCGCATGCGCTGTGGACTAAAAAGCGCGTGTGATGGAGCATGAGATAAAGAGCAGCCTTGTTTAGCTCAATCATCTCTCTCTCCCTGAGTGGACCACTCGATGACATGAATTCCAGGTGTGCACTGGAAAATCACATAATGAGAAAAACGACCGCTAACGGCAGACGGGGGCGCGCGGTCCAAGGGAAACGGGGCGCAAAACAAAACGGTCCCAATCTGAACAGCAGGTGTTTCTGTTATCCTTGACTCCCGCTTCAGATAACGCCGCTGCTGTGCTGCGCTGTATTGTGTTCTAACGGTCTCCTCACGCGCATCCACACAATCTGAAGCTGTGACATGAACAGAAGTACAGCCGCTTGTCTCTATTGTGTTGGCGGGGAAGGCCAAGGGAGGGTGGGGGGCTGATGCTGGCATCAGTCCAAGGTTTGAGTTTGGGGTGCCGCCGATCCCCCACCCATGTGGGACAGAGTGACCCCTCGATTGTGCCCAGATGCAGAACATGACCGGGTGTGATGAGATTCTGTGAGCTGACACCTCAGAAGATCTGACAGAATATAATTTTAAAAAGATCAAAAAACAATCTTACCTAAAGCTTTCAAGAGTTCTTCAAAGTTCTCAGAACTTTTCATCTCCCAGGTGCCAGAAAAATCAGGGATTTTTCGATCCATATTCGGCTGCAGCAAGTTAAAGTTTAGGAATTAATAAAATTTAAGAAGTCTAGTCCAGGTCAGACAGGATCAGGCTGTTGTCCGTGTTAAAATGCTGAAATTTGCCCCTTTGTGTTTGGGTCGCCTGACTTTGCTCAGCTTCTGCTCTTCTAGGATGAGTGACCTGCGTCAGCGTGTTTGCCGCATCCACTGAGCGTTTCAAGTGCCTGCTACAAGTTAAGACACTTGAACAAGACTGCACGCCCCGCTTTTATATGGACCCGCCCCGAAGGCCAACTTAAAACCTTTTCAAGCCAACCACGCCCCTTTAGGCAACACGTGCATTTTCAAGTTGGAGAGCCAGACTCTGTGCGCGTCCCGGAGACCAAAAATCTTGCGCGCCCTGGAGGGACCGCGCGTAAAACATGACAGCACAAATATATAGGCGAGTATTTTGCTCTTCTCTGATTATGGCATTGTTAAGTGCATTACTTTGATCCAGTCAGCGCTGTTATTTCAAAACAGGGAGGATGTAGTCAGGCCACAGTGTTGACAGAACATGTCGTCTTGGCAGGGCGGTGCGAAGGAAGAGCTACTCGACTGCCAGACTGGCAGACTGAGTGGTTGCAGAGCGGTTGTGTGTGACTGTGTGTTTGTGCGCGCGCGCGCGCGTGGGTGGGATGTGATTGTGAAGAGGAGGGAGCCAAGTTCACGCCCCTCAATCCCGAACCCCATGCAGCTCCTGTGCGCCACGGAACTGTGCTGTGAAAATCAAAACCATCGTAATGGGATCCAGCTCCTGGCTGCGACCTTAGGAGCTGATGATTTAGCTGAGCCTGCGTCAGAGGGAACAACACTCACGAAGCAAGCACGCAGAGAGAAGGGCAGAGATTAAAATAAAGGATTGGGTAAATCGGTGGTGCCTCCCTTAGAGCTTTGCGCCCCCCGCTGCGAGGACGGAAGAAAAGGGTGAGAGGAGGAGGAGATTTGTCAGATGGGGCAGGGTCAGGGGCCCGCGGGGTCGGAGGTAGCTCTTTAACATCTCACATACACATTCATGCACCTAAAGTATGCGCACACGCACCCATGCGCGGATGATGGATGGAAAGTGGACAAAGCACACGTTAACTATTGACTCTTGATGGATGATCCATCCACGGTGAATGAACCAAAGGTTACCAAGGCGACCTGGCTTATTGGAAAGAGGTACAGCAGGTTTCAGTATCTGACAGCTATTTGAAGGGCTCACTATCAGAGTCATAATGGAAAACCTCAAATTTCAAATACTGTCTAGCGATGAGCCTGTCACCCTAATCTGGTCCTGCAAATCATGGTGGAATCAGCACAATGCCACGAACACAATTTGATTTCGAATCAGTTTTGATCTTTTTAGATTTTCGATTCATCTTGACATTTTTGGACGTGAATGTTTTTTTATTCAAATTGCTCTGATTCAGGAGCAGTTGAAAAAAATGCAGCTGGAAAAGCTTGTAATCTAAAAGAGCATGCATCTAAGACAAGTCTTTGTTTTCCTCGTCCGAGCTGGTATTTGGCAAAAACTGTATAGCTGAATAGCTTCAATATTGCTCAGAATTTTTATTGCAGCGGAAATGTTATCTTGGGATTATGAGGGGCTGTTTGCTAGCAGAAGAGCGTGTAAACAGATGGATAATGGAAAATAAGGATAGGCTTATGCCACACTTCAGAAATGAAAATTGGATGAATTCTTGTAGTTCTACAGAAACTATATCCTAGAAAAAACACATATTTTTAGATTTTTGCTAAACAAAACGGCATTATCATATGTAAAAGACCACTGGGAACGCTTGGGATCAAAATCCAATCGGAGTGGGACTTTAATTCCCAATAAAAATTGTTTGGATGAACCTGCAGCTTGAATTTAACATCAGCTGCCTGCTGGATGGGGTGTGGTTAAAAAGGGGAATTAATTAAGTCACATATTCACAAAAGAACCAAGAGGATTAATCGTTACCTTCGCTGCAGGCCATTATGGCACAACAAGAAGTGCATCAAAGACCACTGAATCCAACAGGAGTCCGCTGTGTGGTCTACAGCGTAATGACACCCTTATCCGCTGTAGGTGCGTGTGTTTGTGTGTGTGTGTGTGTTTGTGCTCCTCAGACAGGGGATTGATGAAGAGATCCGTAATGTGTGTGATGCTGCATGTCAGCACACCATGACAAAGCACGGCACAGCATTCAGGTCCACTCAGCCGTGCTTTGCCTCCCACTCTCTTTCCCTGTCCGCCCAATCCTTCCCTCCATTCTCCCTCTTCCTTTTTTTGCTCCTTCTTCACCTCCAAAAACTTTCCCCCCTTTCTTTTCGTCCTCTTTTTCCTGCTGTCATGCTTTTGTTCTTTTGTGCCCCTTCTGAGGAATGGAGCTCAAAGAGGAGAGGATGGACAGAGGAAGGAGGAGAAAGGTGAAAAGTTAGAGATCAGAGCTCATTTTTTAAATCTCGTTGTGAAAGGGATTGACTCATCAAACAGGGATAGAAGAAAACCAGGAGATCAAAAGTTGGCCGACAGTGAGAAAGATGATGGAAAACCCAAGAGGCATGAAAGAAGAGATGCTTCTCTGGCTTTGCCAGCTTCCATGTGCTCTGATGGTGCCAACTTTATTTTACTCATCTTCATTTCCTTATGGGGACACCATGATCCCTCTGTTAGCGGTTGGCGTCTTTCTTTTCTGGTGTGTTCTTTCTCACTCTGAAATTATTGTCAGTAAGTGATCTCATCAGCTGGCACTGAAAACTGACAGACTGGCTGTCCGACATGGAAGCAGAACAATGTCTATTCAGATCGGATTTGGCTCTTTGCCCAAAGGTCAGGGCAAAAACCCATTTAAAGAAAGTTTTAAAACAACTGAATATGAGGAGAAGTTAAAATCATTTAATAAAATCCTAAACATTTCGAAAGTTAATAACACTGACTGCAGTCCAAAAGAGAACAAAAAGTAAGCAAGTAAGTAAAAAGTATTACTTTTGTTTTTCATGAACAAAACATTTCTAAAATGTCAACATCTTGTCAGTCCTTTTGAAAGAAAAGAAGTCAAACATGTCAAAGGTGGTTGATCGATTGACAGGGAAATGAGGAAAAAGCCGAATGCTGGAACTGTGTTCTGCAATTCTTACAGCAATCGTAACAGAAGTGTGTCCGTTATTGTCACTCCAACATTTTCTGATCGCTGTAAATGTTCTATACTCCCAGCTTTGGTGATATCTACAGAAAGTGTTTTGGTGTGCATTTATGAAGAAGAAAACAGGAAACACAAACTATTACCTTGTCAAAGTGGTAAATAAAAAATGCATCTTGCTTTATGGCTAATGTAAACTCAAACATGTGGTTGCAGCAACTTACACAACAGTCCACTCCTTTATTTTCTCAAGAACTGAGTCATGACTACTGTACTAGATGGGGGAATTTTCTAACTTCTATCACATTCGCTTCTCTTTATCATTGTGCAGAAAGCCCTCACCTCCTTTGGTGTCAGGGAACCCAAAGGAGTTCCTTGGAGGAGGCATCCCATCTCCCTCTCTACCATTACAAACAACTATTAAAATATATGTGAATGTCTGTTTAAGTTTATTTCTGTTTACTTTTTTACTAAACAAATTGCAAGTGGTTAATAATATAACTATTGCTGATAAATCGTCATCAATATTATTTTTGATTTTTTTTTTAAATCTTAAGATCTGTACATTTTTGATGTTTTCCTCCTCCAAAATCAGTGTCCTACACTGAACAGTATCACAGTATCCTACACAGTATCATATATATTCCTATACATGCTTTTACATCTACCCAAAGCAACCAGGTGTTTGACTTAATTTTCACATGACACTGCATATTAAATCTAAGCTGAAATTCTGCAGTAAAGATGCCACTGGGAGCAGATACCAGTCTCTTTTTTTTCTGGGATTATGTAACCTCTTATTTATTCAAATGAGAGCAAAGCTTGTGTCAGCACTCGCACTGTAATGACCGATGCCATATCTCAACACTGACTTCCTCTTAGGCTGTGGATTGTTTCCTTTTTCCTCTCTTCATTCAAATGGTACAGATTTGACCCAAAAAGAAGGCAAATCCAGATTGGTTATTGTTCTAGAAAACCGATTTTTTTTTTTTTTGAGTTTTTTGGTATTTGGCAATTGGCAAAAACATTTAGTGAAGAACAGCAATGTCTCTCCACGAGCTGCATCTGGTGTGTGTTTGATGTAATGAAATAAGCCCTCAGTAAAGAAATGACTCTGTGCTATTCTTCATTTTATCATCTACATGACCCCCACCATACTCAGTCCTCCCAGATGTGAACTTGACCTCCGGCTTCCGAGCCACCAAATCCAGGCTGGAACTCATGATTTGTGGCGTTTAACCAGCAACAAAGCAAAGTCTCTCAAAATGATTGTAACTTTCTCCCTGATTTTTCTTGCTTTATGTCACAGTCATAAGATGAACCACAAGAAACAAAATTAGGTTGTTTTGCTTTTGCAGGATAAAAAAAAGAATAATTAGCCTAATTTTTTTAATTTAAAATATCCATGTTTTACCTTTGACTGGTGGTTTAAAATGCAAAAACTTGCCATTAACAAACTCTAACATATTTATAAAGTAAACAGACTGAACATGTGGATTAACAGCCAAAAGCTTGTGCAGCACTGCTGACCCAGCAAAGCACATGGATTTGATTAGAACAGTAAGGATGGCAGAAATAATGTGGAAATAGGATGCCAAGAACGTGCGAACCAAAAGAGGACAAAGGAAGCGATAAGGATTAAAACTGAAAACAGAGGCAGATAATTGTGTGTTTGTCAGATTTTGTGCATGAAATTTGTGTGTGCAGCATGCCACAATCCCTGAAAAAATGCAGGCAAAGGCTCCCTGTTTCTGAGGAAAGCAAGTCCAGCCCTGCATAGCAGTTTCTCATCCTTTTATTATGACACTATCTCATTAAATGGCCCTTATTACCTCAAAAAAATGCAACTCACAGAGGTTGAAAAGAATTTATCAGGCTCATGTATGCCCTTATACAAACCTGAGATTTATCTAGCACACAAGTGTTTGTGTAGACGCGTGAGTGTGTACCAAACCTCCAGATGCCTGTGCAGTTGCACCCAGACGCCTGTATTACTCACAGTCTGTTCCCTTTGTCCATCAGGTCTCACCTCCTCCCCCTTCAACTCCTAAAATCCTTCTTCCCTCCCCCTCGTGTCTTTGTGGTTCTAATTATTGTGCTCTTTTGTTGCAAGTTGCTGCAGACAGCAGGAGAACAAGAGCTGAAGTTCAGCCTGAATGGAACCTGGAAGCTGTTTAAAGCCAAACGTTAAAAGTTTGCTCCATCGAGGTCATAATTTAATCCAGATCTGTTGTTCTGTTGGATGTTTTCTGGCATCTTTTCTGTTCTATGTCACTGTGACAAACAGATTTAATGAGAGCACCTCCGCTGCACTGCATGACCGCAGCACTGTAAAGTTGCTTTGTGTGGCCTCATTGATGCTGAATCACTCAAAGCTGGACAGGAAGACTGAGGACAACAGAAGGGAGGAGCTAACAGGAAGAGAAAAGAAAAAAGGGGTCAAAGTGAAAAGAAAGGAAGCGAAGGAGATAGAGGGGTTCATGAGAAAGTGTGGCTGAAGTGTGGTGAAGGGAATGGGGGGGGGGGGTGAGAAAGAAAACAAGAGTTGTTTCCCAAACTTCAAGTGTTTTCACCTTATTTTTACCTAGTGTGAACTGCTTTCTCCTAAATCACAAGGTCAATAGAAGTGCAGCGTTCTGTTTCATATCTTTCTGCTTGCCTCCCTCTCAATCTGCTTATTCTTCTCTTTCCTGGACCCCAGTCAACGATTGTTGTGCACTTTCACTTCTTCCTCAGATGTAAATGTGTCAACAATCTGTTCAAAAAGTCGAACTTCCTGCACTGTCTAAGTTCAACATTTTCTGCATGTGCGTGCACGAGCATGAGAAAGGTACTGAGGGGCTGATCACTGAACATGGACAGAAAGTGTCTCTGAAGACGTCAGAATTACCACACAGTGTTAGATCCCATTTATGATTTCCCTTCCTGACTTGAAAAGCATTCAGGCCTCTTATAGCTGTGCGGCGCTTGGAGGCAAAAACAGAAAGACTGCTTTAAGTTAAAGGGATCTTGTGATTTCTTCATGATCTCATGACTTTGCCAAAGATCTGTGAGAAATTGAAAGGATAACAGATTTATGAAAGTATTGAGCTATAAAATAGACAGTCAATTCTCTTAGAACTCACATGGTGAAGATAGGTTGATTATAAACAAGAAAGCACTAAAACACATTGATGCATAATAGTTTTTTTTTTCTAATTTGTTCTGTCCAACAGCTGAGCAAACAGATGAGGGCTAAAAGATCTTGTGTGTTGGACAGATTTTATGGTTACAACAGGGGTTACGAATCTTCTGACACACAAGATGTGTATTTGTAAAAACAACTTTTGTAATTTAGGGAAAATTAGTTATATTGATTATATTTGTAACCATTTTTTGTTGAACTGGACGGAAAAGAAGAGCAGGAAAGAAGAGAGAGATGTTAGGGGGGTTAGGGGAAAACAGAAAGGGAGAAAGAAAATGGGGGGGGGGTTAAGGAAATAAGAGGATTATTATTATGAGGGGGGGGTAGAATCATACAGCAACAAGATGCAGGAGGTCTATGATCATTACTGGCAGGTGTAAATGTTGTTCTAAAAGGGGCGGGGCCTCTCCACACACACACTCAAATGTTACAAACATACCTGTTGGCTCCAAAAATGCTCTCATAAAAACATGTCAACATGTACACAATACAACTACAGTTCACATGCACATACTTATGCATACAAACGTGCATTTCATTCAGTCACACAAACTATTTGTGCAAAGGTGAGCTAGCACCTGTGCTCAAGTGAATATTTATGTTCTGCTGTGGTGGATGATAGAATGAAAAAAAAAGAGGGAGCGTGCCCAGACATCCCCAAACTAAGAGCCCCACAGAAGCAGCAGTGGTAGCCAGGACCCCCCCCCCCCCAACAACCACACAGTATAGCAGATAGAAGAAATCCACCTGCCGGGCAATCACGCCACCCCCCAGACCGGGGCCAGCAGGAATGCCACAGGGGCCCCCAATGTCACAGAGAGTGGAAGCTCCAGCCTAGCCAAAAATAATGGGCCCACGCCACGCCCGGGGCCCCAGCGTAGGTCCCCACCCCAGGAAGACACCCCCAGCCACAGACGAGCAGCCCACCGCCACAAAGGAGTTCCGAGCATCCCCCCACCCCAACGCCTGGCACGAGACAGGGCCCCCCAAGGGTGATTACACAAGATTACAAGGTCATATTTATTTTTTTAATTATGAACAATTTGGGGCTACATGGAAACCAACATTTCAGTCTCTCCTTGAAGCTGGATTTGATATTAAGTGGGTTAAGAGTGAATTTATGTAAAAATAGGCAGAAAATGGCCATCATTTGTTTTAAAAGATGTGATTAATTTGCAGATAAACTGGAATGTTCCCATTAGTATTGCTGCAGTGTGTTGGAGCTCTTCACAACAGAGAGATTAATGAGCAACAGATTTCTCCTTCAACTTTGCTGATTCTTACATCTAATGTCTCAAAGCATCCATTTCCGCCCAACATGTTGGTGGAAAACTTTACAAAACAGTTCACTCTTTGTTTAAAATTCAGGAATTTTGCTTCTGATCCACTAAGAGCCATTTGGGAGCCTTTTGGCAAATCCCCAACTGGTCATCACGCGCATTTTAAAAAGGTTTTCTTTTTCTGGTCAGTTCGCCATAAAGGTCTAATTGATGGAGTGTTTCACGGATGGTTGTCCTTCTGTAAGTTTCTCCCATCTGAGCGGAGGGACTCCAGACCTCATTTAAGTTAACTCTGAGCTTGTTGTGGCTGACTGAGTCCATTTGCAAAGATTACTTTCCTGGGCTAATCAGCCAAAACTAAGAAGTTTTTCAAAAGACTATTTGTGTTTAAAAAGCTGTGCTTTTGTAAAAATCTGCCTCTAGCTGAGAGAAGTTACATGTACAACTGTGATTTTCTTAATTTTCTTAATATTTCTGATAAGATTCACATTCAGTTTTGTTAGTCCTAGATTTGTCGCACAATGTTATCTCAATCTATTTAATTTCTGAGGTGTGCCACAACCTTCAGAGATAGTAAATATGTTGAAACTCCCCACCAGCAGCTTGGAACTGAAGAAGTCACTGAGATAAACAGGCAAACATTTTCTAAATGAACCTTCGAAGTTGCTGAGACAAACAGGAAACTCGTGTTAACTCTATCAGGTTCAAACAACCGAGCCTGCAGATCACACTGCAATTTCGGAAGCTTTTGTAATAAAAGAACGACTCGTTTGATCATCAGTATTTTACAATACAATACAAGTTTTTGTGTGAAATTATTATTTTAAAGAAAACACACAATTTATTTAAATGCTGAGACAGCAGAAAAAATATGATATAAAACCAAAAGCATAGAAAAAGCCAAAATCAATGTCAAAATCATTATATGAAGCTGCTGAAGTGTCCTGAGTCTTCTGAATAACACAATGTTCAGTTTATGTATAAAAATGGAAATAGAGTAAATTATTATTCATTACTTCATCTAAATATTTTTATAACCCAAGTTTTGAGTACAAAGGAACTCTACTGCCATCTTCTGGTGGTAAACACACAGTGCAATTTTTTCCACATTGCCCTTTTGAGCCTAACATGGATCTGCCTGGGCTTGTGCAACTGTATTTGTCACTCATAGTAAATCACACAGTTGCCATAAGTGATTATCTCTGTTTTATGCACTCAGTCTTGCATGACCTTGTGCCTAATCAAATATCTGCTGGTACAGGTGAGATGACGTAACCTGTTTGCATTAAGTCCCATATCTTACATGAACAAACAAGGGTTATTTGATTTCTCTTCTGCTTTTAACTCACTTTAGCAACAGTCTCTCTGATAAACTTTGTTCAGGTTACAGTCTCTAAAATACAGAGAGACAAAAAGGATTTGTCAACCATTCTGCAAGTCGAATCTTAACCCTTGTGCCATCCTAGGCACTTTAATATTTGGAGTTGGGTCATTTAGACCCACAAGACAGTGCTCTGAACCTTTTTTCTTCAATGATTTGTGATCTTCACTGGTGTCCATGGATTAAATGAAATCTTTCCACCTTTATCCACCTTTGTCATGGTAGGGAGAACATGTCAATGCAAGGGTGGGGTCATCTAAGATAGCACAAGGGTTACATGATCCAGAGGAAGATTGGGAGAAATTCACGTGGTCAGATGAAACCAAACCAAAGGTTACTCGGGATGTTTTGAGGAAGAAGAAGGCATCATCATGCTTTGGGGCTGCTTTTCTGAGGAAAAGGATGAATGACAGCCTCGAATGGAGAGATTTTGGGCAAAAACCTCCTGACTGTCAAATACTCCTCCACTGTGGTTTGTTATCAAGAGTGTTCATTTCAAACGTTTGTGAAGGGATTCTGATCATCTTCTTAACAGAAGCGTCACTTAAATAATGACTTATTGGTGCAAGGAGATCTGACTCATGAAAAAATCATGTCTGAATTTCACAGGTAATAGTGTCATTTGTGCTATATTTAGAGATGATGGTGCAAACAATTATATTTACACACATGATATATGCATGTTTTTATTTTTGTTTCCATTAAATGGTAGCTTTCCTATTAGGAAAGTTGAATATTGGTTAAAACTGTTAAATTTTACAAAGAAGCAATTATGAAAAAGATGCCAATGCTTTGAATTTGACTTCTCAGTTTTTGTCAATTAAAAAATGTTAAACTATTGAGTTTTTTTGCGCCTTTCTTCAGTGATCGACATCTGTTTTTTTTTGCTGGTGGTACGTTCATGTAACTGATAAAATATTGGTTTAAAATTTTAAAAATACTATTGAATTTTTGGGATCAAATGAAGAATCATTAAAAGAAATATAAATGGACTGAGATCAAACTTCTGCCGTCCTCTAGTTCCTCACAGGGTAAATTAAACGTCAGAAAGCATAAAAAGTGACCAGGAAAGTGAAGATCAACCAGAGCCATGATGGTTGGAAGGTTGCAGCCTGGTTTCTTCTTTGTGAACTCTGGCAGCCCCTGGCGTTGTTACTGGGCCTCTGATCTGTGGGGTTTCCCTCAAAGTGGACCGGCACACACACATTCTCCAACACCTCACAGGCCAGGATCAGGTGTTTCCTTTCCCGCTCCACTTTTCTGATCCCACAGGTTCCTGGAGTGCTCCTCACTGTGACAAAAGTGAACGGCTGCTGGCTGATGCACAGATTGTCCTTGAACACCTTCCCCCCTTCGTCTGAACACACAGCCCTCACTCTGTCCAGGTCCTTCGGGTGGAGGAAGGACTGCGTAGGCCGGTCGCAGCCTCCCAGACTCTTGATGAACTTCTCCCACTCGTTGTGATCAACAGAGTCTGGAGTGCCAGAGGGCAGGTGGCGTTTCAGGAACCTGCTGTATCCGTTGTTCCATTTGGAGGGCTGGCAGGGAGCATCGTTTCTGGCAGATGTTTGCTTACCCAGCAGCAAGCAGAGGGCAAGAGAGACAAAAGCTCTGCGTGCAGCCATCCCCACACGGTCCTAAAGCACAAAATACTCGAAATGTGATATAAATCCCACTGTGTTTCCATGCATATCACTCTTTTCTTTTCAGTAAACCTTAAGTATTGCAAATGTTAGATAAAAAGCATATAGGACCAGGCGGATAGACATACATCTTTGAGGAACTGGAGAGCAGCTGTAAGAAATTCCCTACCTTGTTTTGGCAGCAGTACATGTTCCTGTAAATCACATCAGTGACCTGAATGAACACTTCAGCCGTTGGATATGTCTGCCGTCCTGCAGTTGCTGTTCCACATTTCACTTCCTGTGAGCTGAGTGGGAGGAGCTTGTGCACTTGCGCCTCTGTCCACGTGGCTGTGCTCCAGAGCTGTGCTTCTAAACCATGACTGTCCAACTCCAAACCCTTTGCAGAGGCCCAGATTTGGTGCTGAGAAAAGATGTGAGGGCCGGTCATAATTCGTCCAGTATTCTAATGACATTAAAGGCCAATAAACTGTTTAATGACAATGTTATTGCAATGGGATACATGCATTTTTACCAATCACTCACTATGAAGAAATCAGACACATGGTTTGTAAAAAGTGCTGGCGGCTGCCAATTGTTGAATGTATGTTTTCAACAATCCCCCCAGTACTAAATATACTTGAGTGCAGTATACCAACTCCCATTGTCTAGCGTTTAATTAAATTTTATTTTGCAGGAAACTCAGAAGAACCAATAAAATAAAGTAAGTTTGTTGGTTGGTTTCATACATGGAGGTAAAAGTCTTCAAAAGGAATGTCAGTGAAGGTTCTCATTCATCCAGGTGACGCTGTCCTTACGGTGAGTCATGGCATCTGGACTTAAAATGATCTTCCTTTAAATGTGTCCCCACCCATCCCAGTGTCTGATGAAGCTTTTTGGATGAGTGCTGCGACATTTCAAGAACAGTCTTTTTTCCAGGTGCCATGACTTAACTTCAGAGAATCTTCAAACTGATTTTCAAAGAGACTAAAAGCTTAACAACATAGAAAGGAAAAAAGTACTGGTACGATTTTAACAATAAAATATAGTAACAATAACAGTAACACCATAAAGCACAGAACTACGGAGCCCGCCGGGCTCCGTACAGAACTGTGGCATCATCTGCTTTTTTGTCTTCTTCAGTCAGGTATGGAAATTTTAAAGGTAAGAGTTAATAGTTCCAGTGGATGTTTGGTCTTGAGATGTTAGTTTTTAACAGTTTAATTTATGATTAAATCCACAAAAAAAGTCAACTTTGCACAAATTTGATTTTGTCTTCCTAAACTAAGATTACATTTGAAAATGATCATTTTCAAATGAACATTTTTAGAAACAGCATTTCAAAATTTGACCCCAATTTGAAGACTACAGTTTTAAAAGTGAAACTCACAAATATTTTTCTAGAGTTATTTCTAAAACCAATGAATGAGATTGTTTACTGTGAGAACATCTATTCCATCTTCATTGCTATCTTTTAAATCATGTTTTTATTTAATAAAAGACTGCTTTTTTAATTTAGTGACAAAATGTCCAGTGAACTTAAAATTTGTGAGCCAAATCATGGAAATCATGTAATGCGCACAATTATCATAAACCTATTATAATGAATTAAAGTGTTTTCTTTTAAATGGTAATTGACTAAAATAGCAAAATCTCATTTTTTTCTAACAGCAAATAGATCTGTTTTTTTAACCCAAAAGAAATTCAATTATTTTAAGGAGCAACAATTACCATCAATGTTTGTGTCTTATCTCATCAATTTTGTAACAAATGTCTCAAGAGGTTAATCATAACCCTTGTGCTATCTTGTGGGATCCAGATGACCCCACCCTTACATTGACGTGTTCTCCCTACCATGACAAAGGTGGATAAAGGATGAGAGCATTTCATGTAATCCATGGACACCAGTGAAGATCAAAAATCATTGAAGAAAAAAGGTTCAGCGCACTGTGTTGTGGGGTCCAGATGACCCCACTCCCAATGTTAAGATGTCTCCAAGGCACGTTAATGTTGGGAGAGGGGTCATCTGGACCCCACAAGGTAGCACAAGGGATAACAGGTTTTTATTTCATTTTATTATCTGCATGAATCACTCCATCTGTGTGTGACAAAGACGTAGAGGCGTTTGGATCCATGTGCAATTGTGTTTTTATTTGACAAACACATACATGGCTCAAACATATGGTCAAGGAGCAGATAAGTGAACTGGCAAACAAACAGGTAAGGGCAAGGGAGAGCGAAGTCAAAGCAGGAGAGGGTCAAAATACACAAATGGCTAAACAGAGTCATTCGATTCATTCTGCCAGCAAATGCAAAACAGTCGTGGTAATTGCTGAGTGCAGAACAGCAGGTGGAAGGTCCTAAACATTGATAGGAGACGTAGTGAAGTTGAGAACCACATGAAAGAAAACATTAAGGAGATGGCTACCTCTGGTGGTCGGAGCGGGAGACAGAAGCTTGAGCCTTGACACTGTGATTCTTTCATTGTTATTTTTATTTTTAGTCAACACTCACTGCCTGAACTTGAACTTTTTATTAGGCCTTACAGTCTAGAGCAGTATCATTGGGTTTGACATTTTTAGCATTTGCCTCAAAATGAACAGGTACACACTTGTTGTCCACTTTATCACAGGCCAGAATCAGACGTTTGGTTTCTTGTTTGACACTTGTAACCACACACTTTTTATCAACCGTCACAGTGAAAAAGGTAAAATCCTCTTTGCTGATGCACAGGTTCCTGTCGAACACCTTCCCTCCTGCAGCTGAGCAAACAGCAATCAGCCTGGCACGTTCTTCATTAGGAATGAACGACTGAATGGGTCTGTTGCACAGTTTTTTGTCCATGATGAATTTCTGCCAACTGTTCTGGTCATTTGTTGTGGGACTTCCAGGGGGAGCATGGTGTCTGAGGAATGTGTCATGAGCATTGTTGTTGATGGAGGGCTGGCACGGTACATCATTGTGAGCTGATGCTTGCTGACCAATCAGGATGCAGGCAGCAAGTAAGATAAAACATCTGAGAGCAGCCATCACTGAGCAGTTCTGCAATAAAAAATGACAAGAAGAAATAATGGCCTCAGAAGTCTGTAAAATCAACTATTCACAAACTACTTGCATGCATCTTTACCTCTACAACCTTTCATCAACTTTTCAACAATTTCAATAATGAGCATACTGTAAATTTAGTGATAAATTCTGGCAGTCCACTGGAACAGTACAACAAGAGTGTCAAAAATGTAAACTTTCCACGCAACATGCAGTTGAGATATTATTCTGATATTTCTAGATTTGACATTGTGATTCACAAGGAATATCATACACAATTTAAATGTGGATCAGCAACTTTCAGGTATAGAAACAGATACAATGTTGTTTTTTTTTGCTGTTCTTTTTCGCAGTGCTTTCGTATGTTTGCTTAGATTTATTTATTCTCTCGTATGCCTTTTAAAGGGGAATGGACAAAAGCGTCCTCTAAATGGATTCATAGAAACTGTGACCCTTGTTGATGTTGATGATGTCTTTAATCTTTTGTTTTAATAATTTGTGCGCTTAGGTCGATTAAAATCTTTCTCCCACATGACTTCAATGTTTGATGTCATGTCATCTTCACCCAATATGTGGAGCCTATCCCAGCAACTGCTGGACGAAGGCGGGGTATGGTATGGTTTGCCAGTCCATCGCACTACCGCACCACACTCACATGTATAGCTTTAGATCTGCCAATTGACCTACAACGCATATTTTAAAATTGTGGGAGAAACCCACACATGCACGGACAGAACATGCAAACTTCACACAGAAAGGTCTCAGTCAGCATTCGAACCAAGGCCTTGTCGATGCAGTGAGAGAGCTAAACAAGTTTTGATTCCATCAAAATATAAAAATAGTTTAACACAACTACATTCAGTCACGCACCTTTGCTTGACTCAGTGTTGATTGGTTTACCTGCAGCAGCTATAATCACTCTGGTGTCCCGCTTGCTGTCACACTGCTACTGAGCTGAGCAGAGTACTTTATATGTTGCTAGTTTGGGGAGATAATACCTTACTATCAATATGATTTGAATTAAAAGAAGATTGACCTAAACTGAAACAGGACAGCAACTTTAAGAGAGCAATTTGAATATGCAAAAAAATAGAAGTTTCTGACTTTTATCAAAGATCAAAAGTACTGATATTGAATTTAAAGAACAACTTTATTGGACTTTGTTTTATTCTCATCAAACTGGAAGAATTCACTCAGTCCTCTGGTTTTAGAATATAAGTCAGATGCCAAGAACGATACTGACACACTTTCTGGCTTGCTAAATACTGGAATGAGGGGTGGTGCATACCCTGTATATACAAACCAAGGGCTTTCCATCTATCCATCTTCCAACCTGCTGTTACTGAGGCTCCTGGGGCCTGTCCCAGCTACTATTGGGACATGCTCCAGCTGTCCCAATAGTAGCTAAACAGGCTCCAGTCCCTGCTACTGTTGGGCAAAGGTGGGACACAGCCTGACCAGTTTGCCAGTCGGCCGCAGGAATCCAAGGGTTTTCTATAATACTAAAGTAAACAATATTTATGTACACGACCCCTGTTCAATAAAAATAAAATTAATTCATTATAAAAATCAAAAGAAAGTTCATTCTGACCATAAAGTCTGTTAAAAATCATGTTTCAATATTTGCAGTTAAATGAGTAAGAATCATATGTCTATAGAATCATTACCATTTTCATTCCCAATGATAGCAGATGTAGTATTCAAAGCAGCCAGAGGCTAATTTACAATGCACTAGTAAGGAATTTTACCGCCAGAGAATATCACATCTGCTTTACATACATGAAGAATTTTTTCATATTATCATATTCCGCCATAGGTGGAAAGTTTTGCATTAAATATGAGAGCTGACCACATTCAGAACATAGGATAGAAGTGGGGGGACAAAATATCAACATGAATTATTTAACCTTTTTAGTAACTGGCTGTAGTTTTTTTTACAGTTGAAGCAGTGAATAGCAATGTTTGTTGATTTCAACAGAAACATCATACTCTTGTGCATCCTGGTTAAAATATAGACAATTTTTTAAAATAAAAGTAAACTGACTGACTGAAAAGAGTGATTAATGATGTTTTCTTTTGTAAAGTCTCCTAAGGTAAATTTTTAACACTATTTGTCTCACTAGTACAGTGAACAGTTCAGGCACCCTTTTGCAAAAAAAAGAACTTCAGGAGTTTATTATATCCTTGATTTAGTAATCCTTCATAATTTCTTTAGCTAAACATTTAGTTAAATCAATAAAATGTTAATGGTTGCTCTGTTCATTCAAAACCTCTGGACAGACAGTTCCTCATATCTGTTCTTTATGCAAATACTTATAAGAACAGTTTCACCATCCCTGGAGTCAAACACTTTAGTCATATTAACACTAATTGACACTAAAAACGTTTTCATTGCTGTTTGTATTGAAAACGCAGTCTCAAGGCAGGTTTACATAAATGGGACAAAGAACTAATGTTTTCTATGTGAACAAGCTTTTATACATTTAATGTTTGGCATTTATTTCCAAACATAGAGTAAAGTTTGGAACATATTTTATCAGAAACACATATCAGCCAGTATTTCTGCAGTAAAATAAAAATGAATGCATTAAATACACAGCATTTTCATTTGATTACCCTTTATTTATGAGTGGGCACTGGTTACAGCAAAGCAGTGTAGCTGATTGTCACAATATGAGGTGACAAGAGTGGCCTGGTGTACATAGGAGGCAGATGACTCTTAAGTTCAGGAACAGGTTTTATTCTCTGGTCTCACACTCTGGCTGCACAGCTCACACATCCCTCCCTTCACACTGAGCTCCTTCTCTTTTATGGGCTCCAGTTAATTGGCTGGCCACAACCAGGAAGGAAGTCACATTTAAACAAACATTTCAAATAATTACAACAAAAGATAGAAATGTCTTGTAAATAATACAGTTAAAGTCCTGCAAATAAAGACATACATAAATCAACAAACAACTGAAATCATTACAACAATTGTATATACAAAGAAATCCAAATTCTTTCCACTTCCTGTGCCCAACTATTAAACAGGAAGGAAAGGCCTTGGCCACCATTTTGTTCCTTGGGCAACAAGAAGAGAGGGTGAGAAACATTACAAAAATAAAAGAAGTCTTAAACATGTTGTGATTATGCATTATGTGTCTAAAAGTGATGAATTATGATAGACCGGTGACAAGTAGATAACTACTTTGTCACACTGATGAAATTAAAAAAGCTTAGTTAAAAATGGTTCGACAATTGCAGGCTTGAACACAATTCTTTAAACACAATTTCTAGCAACTGTAGGCATACAGTTTGTTCACTTTGTTAGATATAAAGTTCCATTCATCCTAGCGTAGTGGAGCACCGCAGCCTCTGGCATTATTGTCCGGCGTTGCATCATGACGGTGGACAGGTAGGTAATGTTTGTCAAGTTTGTCACAGGCCAGGATCAGAAGTTTGTTTTCTCTTTCGACACTTTTGACATGACAGGTTTTCACATCGTTTATCACAGTGTAAAAATTGAACTTCCGCTGGCTGATGCACAGATTCCTGCAGTACACTTCCCTCCTCCTGTTGTGCAGACATTTTTCATGTCATTCTGGTCCTCTGGAAGAAGAAAGGACTGTAGGGTTCTGTGACAGAGTCTAAGTCTCCTAATTAATCTCTCCCATTCAGTCTTCTTGTCAGGATTTGCAGAACTGTGGATAGAATGTGGTGGATGACAAATGTGTTGTAGCCATTGTTATCGTGGGATGTCTGGCAGGGTGCACTGTTGTAGGAAGAGGTTTGCTGCCCAAGGCAAACTGCGACAAAGATAAGGAGAAAAACTGTGCGAGCAACCATCACTCAGGAGTTCTGAAGAACAAAGCTACGGATGAAAAACATCACATTTGGCTTTGGTAAAAAATGCATTCCTGCTTGCTTTTGTTAGGCTGTAGACGTAATATTTTTATTTGTGTGCTTTTAGAGTATTTTCTGGCTCTGTTTTCTTTGTTTTTGTGCTGGAGTGTGCTCTGTCTTTCTTTTTCTTCCCCTCACATGTGTGTAGATTCAGTCATTCATCTTCTTCTGTTTGTTTCCTTTCTGGGACACGTGGCTGCCAAAGCCTATCCCGGCCACTCATAGGCGAAGACAGGGGACACCCCGGACAGGTCACCAGTCTGCCACAGGGTAGAGTGTCCACAATCAAACACTCACGCAGTGTAACATTCACACCTAGGGACAATTTAGATTAACCAATTAACCTATGAAGCATGTTTTAGGACGTTGGGAGGAAGCCGGAGTCATGCAAACTCCACACAGAAAGGTCCCCCATTGATGTTCTGGTTCAGGTCCCCAAGTCGGGAGTTGAACCGGGAGCCTTCTTGCAGTGAGGCAAGAGCGCTTACCACTGCACGTGCAGCCTCAGTGTGTAGATCAGAGCCTAAATTGTCCAGAACACCTGATTGGCTGAGGCCGTCCAGCTTGGTTTTAATACTGCCACATCCTCAGTTGGAACCCACTACCAGGTGTTTGACAGGTGGTGAGCTGCATGACTGCTCAGATGACTTCGCTCAACTCCGAGAATTCTTTTTACTGGAGGAATTTAAGTCCTGCCTCCCAGAGAGTGTTTTGATTTATTTGAATGAGCAGAACGTCTGCTCCTTTACTCTCGCTGATGAGTTTGTGAAAATGCTAGTCTACTTAAGTGCAAATCTTCTTTAGCCAAATGTTGCTCCAAATTTTACTCTTCCAAAAGAAAATTTGGTCGTATTTGGCGCCAAGTGAGAGTTAATTTTGGACACTGCCTGTATTCTTTTATCCTTGGAGCTTTTTGTCCTCTCTTAAACTGGACGCTGAACGCTTTGTTCTTTTGTCCACAAAAAAGTCAACTTTGCACAAATCTTATTTTGTCTTCCTAAGCTTTTCAAATTAATATTCATTGATTGATATAAAAAAAAATCAACTGTTGCCCCCAATTTGAAGACTACAGTTTTAAAACCAAAACTCACTTAAATCTAGAAAGATATTAGAGGATTTTTTTTCTTAAACCAATTAATGAGATTGTTTACTGTGAGAATGTCTATTCCATCTTCATCGCTATCTTTTAAATCATGTTTTTTTCTTTAATAAAAGACTGCTTTTTTAATTCAGTGGCAAAATGTCCAGTGAACTTAAAATTTGTGAGCCGAATCATGAAAATCACATAACGAGCACAATTATTATAAAACCTGTCATAATGAATTAAAATATTTTCTTTCAACTGGTAAATTGACTAATAGACCAAGATATCATTTCTTTCTAACAACAAATAGATCTGTTTTTTTAACCCTGAACAGATTTAATTATTTTAAGAAGCAACAATTACCAACAATGTTTTTGTCTTATCTCATCCATATTGTAACAAATGTCTCAAGAAGTTAATCATAACAGGTTTTTATTTCATTTTATTATCTGCATAAATCACTCCATCTGTGTGTGACAAAGACGTAGAGGTGTTTGGATCCATGTGTAATTGTTTCATGGTACATCATTTAGAGCTGATGCTTGCTGACCGATCAGGATGCAGGCAGCAAGTAAGATAAAATCTCTGATAGCAGCCATCACTAAGCAGTTCAGCAATAAAAATGACAAGAAGAAATAATGGTCTCAGAAGTCTGAAATATCACAAACTACTTGCATGCATTTTTATTTGTAAAACCCAACACATTTTCAAAAATTTCAATAATGAGCATACTGTAAATGATGTTAGATTCATGCAAACTGTGACCCTTGTTGATGTTGATGATGTCTTAATCTTTTGTTTTAATAATTTGTGCGCCTAGGTCAACTAAAATCTTTCTCCCACATGACTTCAATGTTTGATGTCATGTCAGCTTCACCAAAATTGGTGGAGCCTATCCCAGCAACTGCTGGACGAAGGCGGAGTATGGTATGGTTTGCCAGTCCATCGTACTACCGCACCACACTCACATTTACACCGTTAAGGCCTGTTCACACCGGGACGAATTTCGCCGGCGATTTTCGCCGACGTTTAACGCCTCGTGACTAAACAAAGGGCACCAACGAGAGTGTGCACACCGACGCGAAAAAACGCCACGCGTCAAAGCGTCGAAAAAAAAAAAACGCCTCGGGTTCGTTTTTTTTTTTCGACGCGTCGCGTCGAAAACTACTCGACCAATGAGAACGGCGCTTTTGCTCACGTGTCTGGAGCTTCTGAAGTTACAGTAAAACACAACTTGGGGGCGCTCAAACACAAAACTGCCTTGCTGAGCACACATACCAGCGAAGAAGATGGACGCCGAGTTGCATCTACACAGCCGCGAAGCAATAATGACGGACATTCTAAAACATCCCCGAACCAAGCACCAGTTGGAGCTACTGGTGCTTGAAATATTCATGTTTTCTTTGTTTGATTCTGACAAGCGTGTTAATACTTGCTCTCTTCTTCTGAGTGAAAAGCGACTTTAAGAAGCGTAAAGTTGCGCAGCGCCACCTTGTGTACAGGAGTATTTCTGTTTTACATTAAGCGCCATCTAATGTCAGGGAATGAAATTGCATGTTCACTCCACTCATCGTCAGCGAAAATCGCCTGGGTGTGAACACAAAAAACGTGGCGAAAAACGCTGGCGAATAACGCCTGGCGAATATTCGTCCCGGTGTGTACGGGCCTTTAGATTCACCAATTGACCTACAATGCATATTTTTAGAAATTGTGGGAGAAACCCACACATGCACGGAGAGAACATGCAAACTTCACACAGAAAGGTCTCAGTCAGCATTCGAACCAAGGCCTTGTCGATGCAGTGAGAGAGCTAAACAAGTTTTGATTCCATCAAAATATGAAAATAGTTTAACACAATTACATTCAGTTACGCACCTTTGCTTGACTCAGTTTTGATTGGTTTACCTGCAGCAGCTACAATCACTCTGTTGTCCTGCTCGCTGTCTCGCTGTTACTGAGGTGAGAAGAGTACTTGAAATGCTGCTTCACAGTAAAATCGGAAGTGTTAATGCAGCACTTAAAGAGTTGATTTTAACTCTGAGCCAGATAACATACCGTCCTTCTCTACAGTGTTAAAGTGACACTTAACATAGTGTTGAATTTGCAGAGTTAACATAACTCTTTTGGGTGTTAATAATTGACACTGTCAGTACAACTGTAACACAAAAGTGTTGCAAAACCCCCACAGTCATTTTTAACTCTGCACATTTTGACACAGAGCATTAACACCAACTCTTACACTTACACTTGCTGTTGTAACAATTTTGAAAGAGTCTGATCAGTTTGACTATGAAGATTTAAATTTAAATTCTTACCATCCATGTGATTTGAATTAAAAGAAGATTTACCTAAACTGAAATTTGTAGAGGGGACAGCAACTTTAAAGAAACAAGTTGAAGATGCAAAAAATAGACATTTCTTACATTTCCAAAGATCAAAAGTAGTGATATTGAATGTAAAGAACAACTTTATTGGACTTTGTTTTATTTTAATCAAACAGGAGGAATTCAATGGTATCAAATCAGCGTCTAATGCGGTTCTACGTTTTTGATCCATTAGGCGCTGATTTGACACCATATAATTCACTCAGTCCTCTGGTTTTAGAATATAACTCAGATGCCAAGAATGAAACTGAAATAGTTTTCGGCTTGCTAAATACTGGAATGAGGGCATGTGGTTACCTTGAATATATAAACCAAGGGCTCTCCATCCATCCATCGTCACATCATGTCTAAAGCTAATAATTTAATTAAATTAATAAAATGTTGATGGTGTCTCTGTTAATTCAAAACTTTTGGACAGACAGTTCTTCATACCTGTTCTTTATGCAAAGAACATTTTAACCATCCCTGGAGTTAAACACTTTAGTCATATTAATAGTAAGTAGACTCTAAAAACGTTGTCCTTGCTATTTGTATTGTTCTTTAGTAAATGTTTAATTTCTTAAATCATCCTTTCATATTCTTCATCTGAAGACTTGAATCTTGATGTCTTGCATATGAATAACAGGAACTAACTGCGGTTTCTCAAACTCATCTACTCATGCTTGCTTACTCATAGCAAACACTGAACTTCTGTTTTTGATCGTTTTAGAGCCTGCAGTTTTGTTTAATTTAGTTCAAAAGACTGACCTCTCCTCAGGATATTTTTAACAATAAAATGTTTTATTATTTTAGTTCTACACTTTATTCAATCAAGATGTCTGTTGGGCTGAATCCTCTTTTGAATACGTGAAAATGTATTGTCAAAGCAGGTTTACATAAATAGGACAAAGCTACTGTTTTACATTGAAATTGTGAACAAGCTTTAATGCTTTTAATGCATGTGGTATTTATTTGTAGTACAGATCTAACCATAAAGTTTGGAACGTATTTTTGTTCCTGAACACATATTTCTAAGCCAGCATTTCTGCAGTAAAATAAAAATGAATGCATTAAATACACAGCATTTTCATTTGCTTTCCCTTTATTTATGAGTGTGCACTGGTTATAGCAAAGCAGTGTATTGATCAGCTAAATTAGTCATTTTGAGCTAATGAAATTAAAAAAGATTTGTTAAAAATGGTCTGACAATAGCCGCCTTGAACACAATTTCAACAGCAACTGTAGGCATACAGTTTGTTCATGTGGTTTGATATAAAGTCCTATCCAGCCGAGCGTTGTGGAGCACTGCAGCCTCTGGCATTATTGTCTGGCGTTTCATTATCAATGTTTCTCTGAAAGTGGACAGGTAGGCACCTGTTGTCAAGTTTGTCACAGGCTAGGATCAGATGTTTGTTTTCTATTTCAACACTTTCGACATGACGTGTTGCTACGTTGTACATCACAGTGTAAAAAGTGAACTCCTACCGGCTGATGCACAGATTCCTCCAGTACACTTTCCCTCCTCCTGTTGTGCAGACAGCTTTCACTCTGTTCTTGTCGCCTGGATGAAGAAAGGACTGTACAGGTCTGTGAGTGAGTCCACGTGTCTCAATAAATCTCTCCCAGACAGTCATGTTAAGAGTTGAAGGACTGTTGGGTGGAATGTGATGCCTGAGAAATGTGTTGTAGCCATTGTTGTTGTGGGATATCAGGCAGGGTGCATAGTTGTGCTGCCCAAGGCAAACTGCGATAAGGAGAAAGAGACAAACTGTACGAGCAGCCATCACTTAGGAGTCCTGCAGAGCAAGGCTATGGATGAAAAACATCACATTGGGCTTTATTAGAAAATGCATTTCTACTTAAATTGTTCGATGCTTCACAAATGACTTGCATTAATAACAACTCATAAAAACAGTTAAAAAATATCAAAATGTAGCTGAGAGAACACACTTACCCTGTTTTTGTCAGCGTTGATGGTTCCTCTGTTAATTCGTTTCCGCGGTTTTTAGCTGTTGTTTCACATTCACTTCCCTTTAAGTTTAGTTCAAAAAAATATGTGCAATTGTTGTTCTGTACTCTGGGTGTGCTGTTTCATTTTAAAGTCAGACTGTCACAAATCTTTAGAATTAGTCTTTTTTTTGTGTCTGCAAAACCATCTCAGACATTTTCTCCAAAGCTAAAGGTATGAATTTAGTGATTCTCTGTCTTAAATTACAGATATTGGTTGCAATTATATCATGTCTTTTTTTTCTAAGAGAGACTTTCTTAGTAAATAACTACAAAAAAAAAAAAAAACTTACTATGTCATCAGCCAATATATTTTCTGCAAACTTTAAACTTTGTTCATAGTCAGGAAAGTTGGTTTGGTCGCAGACTATCACTGACTTTAATAAAAAAGACAAAAACCCTAAAAAACAACAAGACCAATATTAAATCTGGGTTCATATGAAATATTACAGATTATTCACTATTGAATACTCACTGTAAACTTGTAAATCACGTGAACAAAAAAATAACAGCAGTTTTCTTTTTCAAGAATAGACCACTGTCGTTTTGATCACAGAAAGAAAATAAACCAGTTTTTCTTGTTTGACCCTCAAGGCTCTGAAGGTCAAGTAGCTACAGGTTGTTACCACAAGTTTACAATGACTTACAATGTAATTTAGACAATCAAAATCAAGAAACTGGACACACAGTTTTATGAAACGTTGAAGGGCCACATATTAATGATTTTATGACAGGGGCCTCACAGTCAGTGGACACTTGAACACAGGCTGCATTTGGCCCCCAGGCCAGACTTTGGACATGCCTGCTATATGATCTGCTAGGCTGTGACAAAAGAGAAAGAAGATATGTCTAAGAACACTGACATAACCTTTGTTTATATTAGTATCACAATATGAAAAAATATAAAGGGTAAAGCATTAGACTTGTGTTCATGTGACAAAAGAATGACTTTCATAAGAAAGAAGAACTCCAGTTAACATTCATGTGTTTTAATGTGAAGCTGATGTTGGCAGGTTAGATAGAATGATTACAAAAATATCGATAGCACCTGAAGTGATCTGTCAGTGGAACAAAGCAGCACATGGAAACAATTCCCTGTTTGACAACGTAACTAGTACGCTTGTGGGTGGTTGATCCTGGGCATCTGTCTGTCTGGGGTGCTGCTGGTCTTTCTGGGGGGGCTCTCACTGAAGCATTCAAGGTGATCAAGTTCATATCAGGAAACACAATGATTCAGCTTACATGTTCATTCCTACTGGTTAAACACGGGCATGGTGGATGTTTAATTTGTTAATTTGTTGGACGCGTAATCCCATGTATTCATGTCAGTGAGCACGAGAAGGGGCGGTCGGAGTGATGTGTGGCAGGAAGTCTTCTATAGATACTGTGAACTTGTACGGACATGATTAAGAATTATAAGCAGTTGTATGGATGCCGCGTGATAGTGTGTGTACATGTGTGTATGAGCATCAACGCATGTAATGGAAGTTACATTTGACACCGTTCCCATACCCCCCCCCCCCCTCTCAGCACCTAAAACTCAATAAAGTACACTTCGGCTACAAAAGGGGTTCATATTAACACACTTGAGTAACAACAACCCCTATTGTAAAAGCAAAGCATGTCCAGAACAAGAAGCACTCAGCAGCAATGTGTGTGTTCATATGCCGGACAGGACAAAAAAGAACCTGTTGATTTTAAACTCAGTTTGAACATGTTTGGAGAGAATCTGTAAAACCAAATCCCACGTTCCTAACCTCTTCACATCTTTGCAGTGCAAAATAAAAGTGAATTAATTCCACACAACAACAAAAAAAAACATTTTGCACATCAAGCAGTACAGTGTGTGTGATTTCATAGGAACAAAAAGGAAAACATTTTATTCCGGATTAAATTATGTATTTACATGAACATACCATCTTACATGAGGGACGCAGCAACCATGTCTTAAATGTCTTGTTTACATAAAGTGCATTGACTTCTGATGTCAATGAGAACTGTATGGCAGGCCCAGAGCAGATTAGGCCCCTTTGTCACTTCTGGTTAGGATTTACATTTCCTAGTTGCCTTTTGATAACAAAGACAAGAGGGTTTGAAGTATCAAGCTTGAAGCAAATGTTGCCGTCAGCTAGGGCTCAGTTTTACAGGATGGAGAGGGCTCATCTCTCCTCTCAGCTTCAGAGGTCGAGTTTAAAACCAAATCTTGTTTTTTCTGCTTTTCCTTCTCTGGATCGTTAATCCTGAAAGACAAAAATGAAAATGATGCCTTCTGAGATGTGCCACTGAAGAGCAGGGTTTTCATGTTAGTGCAGTTCCCTTCATTTCCAGGAGAGGGCCTCTCTGCTTCACTAAAGGTGACTGCTGTGGATGTTCATGTAAGATGGTAGATTAAACCAACCCAAACTATAATAGTAGTGTGTTAGCAAATGTTACCTCCTCTATCTCTTAGGCATATCACATCGTTACAAAGTCTTTTATTGTAAAACAAATAAATAACTGACCAATCAATGATCATTTGTAAGTAAGTAATTGTTAATCTAAGAACTGTTCCTTTACTTACATAAATTCATTTTTAGTTTTATTATAAGCTTTAAATGAACAGGTGAAAAAACGTCAAATGTTTAGTCTAATTTTTTTATTACAGCTCTGGGTGAAGGTGGTCAGCATCTTCATGTGGTTTGACCCACTTTCCTGATTGTCTCATCTAAGCATTTTCCAACAAGCTGAAGGACTTAGTATAGAAAAATTACAACCCAATGACATTGAATTTGGTCATTTCACTTTAGACCTCTAATATTTGTTCAATTGTGTTTAATTTTTACACTCATAACCTAACCCCATTGGGTCTTGCTATATTGTTTTTGGCATTCAGCTTATCAAGCTGCATGATTGAACTGAAATATTTTGGTTTTAACCCTAGTTTGGTATCAGATATTTTGGCTCTGACAGATATTTATAAGTTTGAAAGAAACTACAATAGAGTCAGAAAAACAAACTAAGTAACTAAACAATTTATGGAAATTCTTTAAAGAAGACTTTCACTGTGTACATTTCATGACTAAATTATTACATTATACCCTTGTTTTGTTAAAAAAGTGCGCAACATATTTGAGTAGAAATGCTGTCAGAAGTGTTAAAGTCTACCCGAAAGAGTTAAAAGTTAGTTGGTGCCAAAAAAAAAGAGGTGTGGCTAAGTTTTAGGTTAGAGGTGAATTTTTGGAACAGTGACCTTGGCATCGGAGCAGGCCGGTTATTGTGCAAGACGTCCCAGCTAGAGGTAGAACTGTCACGTGATGAAAAGGCAGAATCACACCACAAAATCACAAGAACAATCAAACTTCAAATGTTACACAGATGATGTGTTCAAACATTTGTTAAAAAAAAGGCTAATGGGGCTTTAACAGACATGTCTGGGAAAGTATTGTCAAAAATCTGCTGTGGCTTCTTGATGTCACATGGCAGGATCTCAAGGTGCTGATTTTATTTCTGGATTTTAATCTGATCAGACATGTACAACTTGTGTGAGGAAAACAAGTCAGATCAACAATAGCCGTGCCTTCATAAGTGACATGAAGTTCACGCTTTGAAATCTGTGAGCTGTTTTTGTAACAACAAATAACATGGACAACATTAAAGATGTGAGTCAAACGTTGAGGCCAATCACTGTTTAAGAATTTTAAGGGTTGATCAAACTCATGCAGAGTGAAGAAATGAGGATAGTCATTGTTCACATTAATGAATCAGCTGTAACACTGGGGGAAGGCAGGAGCTGGAAAGCATGCGGGTTACTGCAGAAGAGGTCAGATGATCAGATTATCCCAACGCTGATCATAAGTTGGCTTCTAGCTTTTCATGGTCTAACTCAACAAAGAGGATTATGCACTTGCTTACATTTCTGCAGAAATCCAAGCAAACAGGTTCAAGCGTTATTTGTTGTTCTCACAGGGAGCAGATCCTGCTTCAGGAAACTGCTGTTGGTTCTCTAGGTTTATTCCAAACATTTAAATCATTACTCTACTGAGATAAAATTATTAGAATGTTGTTTTTTTCTTACAGCTAACAATCTCACCAAATGAATCATTTTAGTTATTTTTGCAGAAACGACTAAATCTATTCAAAAATATACTTCATTGACCCTTTCATGCTCGACTTCATTCCATTTTAAAAATGTATTCTTGGATCTTGGATTTCTTGTTTTCCTGGATTCATTTTACGTTGCAAATCAGTGACATACAACATGAAGGGCTAAAAAGATTTCATATCATTGTGAGCACCCTAAAAAGGCCCAGAATTTGAGAATTTATATGCAATAGATTAGGAAATTATATGTTTGTCTCTGAAATGGAAATGGAAACACGTTAAGTTCAAATATCAAATAAACAAAACAAAAAAGGAGTCAATGATAGTTAAACATCTGTGTCAGTACTAGTATCAGGTAAACCACCTGTTTACCACAACTGTCTCACGGTGGAGGACTTTAAAAAATCTGTCAAAGAAAGGAGAGCAAAGTGAGGAGGCTGGACTCATCATCCTTCAAGGCTCCCTTAGCTGACTGTACACATTCATTTGCATTTTTTGGCAAACCCCGGTAAGTAGTGGATGAGAAATGAATGAGACTCTTTACCGTATTGTCTTGACAATGAAACGGACGATTACTGCCAGGCCCACACAGCCACACATCACTCCTATAACTATGGCTGTCACTTCCCCTGCAGGACACAAATGACATAGTAAGAAGATTTTAAAAACAATTAAGTACTTTGGGGGCATTTTATTGATGTGCATAAACTGCTAACAACTAGATTTACCAGAGGAAAGCTCCTTCCCCGACTCTGCAAAATGAACATGGCATTAGCAGTAAGAAAACAGTGGATTGGCTTTTCACTGTCACATTGTATTGTTGGCTAATTCATCCTGGAGGAATCAGCCACTCAGCTGATCAGAAATGTTTTATCCACTGGGTGCTGATGTCACGTTCCTTCCAGTTCAGTCACTCACCACAATGAGTACTCAACACAAATTCTTTCAGTTTTATCCTTGTCCCCTGCTCTGCCTCCCTCTTCTGCCTCTGTCCTATTCCACTCCTTTTGTCAGCTGGACTTGTGTAGCAACAATGGAGTCACTGTTTACTTTTTTTTTTCCTTCCAAGTTTGTCTTTTTGATTAACATGCAAAGCAACATGGCTCACTTTTTGCTTTCTCTCTAACTCCTTGTATTTTTGCTTTCCCTTTTTTCTCTTTAAGCCACTGGCAATTCTTAATCTTTCTCATCTTTTCTCAACAATCCTTTTTTCCACTACCTGCACAGCTCGCACTAATTGCTAACTTGGACTTGCAAGAGCATCTACGGGTTTGCAAAATAGTTTTGGATTTGGACCAGCGGTCAGCATAACCAGTGAGAAACTGCTGATCGGAGCAGCAGCTGAGTTCAAAACAAGTGACTGACCGATTTAATGACTGACTGATTTAAAGGAATTCCTCTAAAAAATGTACTGGCTCTAAATCAATCAAAGTAGCAGAAGATAAAATAAAACATATACACACTTTAGCAACATGCTATCAAGTGCTTATTGTTTTTCTGAAAATGGAGCACAGAGTACATCCTCCATGCTGTCATTTGCTCTGACCTGCAGAGAAGGAGGTGTAGATGACTCTCTGGTTGAGTGCTTGTGTTGACCGGTAGTTGTCCTGCAGCAGCATCTTCTCTGGATCTTCAGCTTTACTGGAGTAAAGTATTGTCTCCAATTTCAGCAGCTGCAGTGAAGATGTTGAAAAATAACACTTTCCTGGTGAATAAATCGTGGTACTTTTTTATGGTGCTGAATTAGTGTGGAGAAGTAAATTAAGTCAAAAGCAAGTCTGATTCAGAGAGCTAATGGACATCTTGACTACATACATGTTTATGTATGTACGTATGAACAATTGAGTCGTAAACCATTATAATTAACAATAACCATTATAAATCAGTATTTTGTGTGCACAAATTATTTTTTTGTGCACAGATAAGAAATTTATGCCCCTGAATTAGCAGTTTTTGTACATAAATTACTGTTTTAAGCACACAAATTTGTATTTTATGCACACAAATTTGTATTTTCTGGCCATAAATTAGTAGTAGAAATTGAAGGCACTTAAATACTAATTTGTGCCAAAAAAATGCCAATCAAAATAGTAATCTTTGCATACAAAATACTAATTTGTGCTCCCAAATTAAATTTGGGCATACAAAACACTAATTTGTGGCCACACACTAATTTGATTTCTTAATACAATGTCCAGGGCTCAGTATAAGATCCGTATAGGTTAGGAAATAATCGTATTTTTTAACATTGCTAAAAAAATAACAATAAAGAAATCAGATTTTTTTTAACAACCCTGCTGCTTCTTGAGCAGATCGATCCACTGTGGAACCACCAACTTCTATTGAAATTTAAACAGAAGCTTAAAGAAATAAAAACACCTTCCATTCAATGTGGTTTGATGATCACACAGAAATAAATATTAATCTACAAATATGTACCTTAAGTAAATGAATGGCACCATTCTAAATTATGAAACAATTACTCTTAATAAATGTGTTGTTGAGGGATGGTAGTTCTGTGCATTTCAGACCAACCTGTGCCTTTGAGATTTGAACCCTTTCATGAAACACCGTCCACATGACGCTCTGGTAGCAGGGGGGTGTTGTCAAGGAGCCGTTGTATCTATAGTAGCGCCCCAAGTCCTCCGGAAGCAAGGACTGGATGTCAAATGCAGGGATGAACACTTTTTGTCCTAATGGGAATTAGCATTTTTTTTAAAGTTTGGAACACGTGAGAGACGTTTACATGTATACATGTTAAATTTCAAACAATAATGTTGCAAAAAGTGAAAGGTGCCAACAATTTAAAAAAGGCAAAGACCTACCAAAGTGTTTGATTCGACTCAGGTAGTTCAGAATCTTGTTAAATGCTGGGTTGGTCTCCTCACCTGTCTGGGAAATCAAATTCAGGCTAACTCTGCTCAAAACACTGTAGCTGGAACAAAAACAGCTGATTTTCTTGACCTTTGATTGTAAGCATTGCATTGGTGTGTTGTGTCCATACCACAATGAGGATCCCTAAAACTGCCAGGCCGTCCTTCTGTGTCATGGCTGCAGACATGTTGGGGTACAGCTCAGAGTTATAGTGCACCACATGTAGCTGAAGAAACGAAGAACATACTAATGAGGAAGAAGCTGCTCCTCACAACTAACACTTGAGAAGAGAAAGACAGGAAAATTTGACGGTAACTGTACAGCAGTCTAATTTAAAACCAAGTCATTGACGTTTTGACATTTATTCTTCTTTCCTTTTATTCCTGGTTTACTTTGTGATGTTGTTAATTTCCAAAGTAAAGTAGTAGCACAGATTGTACCTCTGCATCTGCACTTATCCCATTCATGGTGTGTTCACTGCCTCGCTGGTTCGGGCCTCCGTTACCCCAGTGAAGGTGCAGCTGAACCGCAGTAAAGAACCATGGTAGACCCTCTAATCCCATCCATTCTGGCATCACAATAATCGCTGATCAGAAATGAAAGGTTAAAAAAAGTTAACTCTTTCCAAAGGTAAAGATGTCGTGTTTGAACAGATGATGTGCTTTACTCTTTACTTTTTTTAAAGCCTTGTGTCATTTTCAATTTGCATGCAGTATATGCAGAAGAGAATGTGTTAAAACATCCTCCAGAGAATCATACATGGAACTGATGGTCCCAAAGTTACCTGTGTGCCCGTTATTGTACAGAGTGAAGGGCTGGTTGCCGTGTTGGCTGTAGCCCAGTGGCCTCACAGGAGTCAGACTGGGATCAAACCTAGTCTGAGTGGTTATCACATCAACTGGTGACTGGGAAGTGCCACCACAGTCCGGAAAATACTCCGACCACTCAGACTGACCAATCAAACCTTCAGCGGAGAAAAAGCAGAAACAGTGATGTCACCTAATCACACAGCCCACTGGCTCTCTGTTTATCAGTGAAAGGCCTCCGTTGATCGGCCTCTAATTATGCAGAACAATCATCCCTCTATCTTCCAATTACATTCAAAGCCTCATGGCAGAGAGGGCAGCATTATTGAGGAGAAATGTAGTAGATATAAGTTCAGTAAAAAGAAGAAGAAGTCAGTTTTAACATACTTATCTCTCAAAGAAATCTTTGCAACAACATCATTTTGGAAACACATTTAGAAGTGAATCTACAGATGTAACATTGCTTATTGAAGTAACTCATGGATAAAACAAACAAAAGTAATTACATTCAACTTTAGGACAAAAGCAGGTTGTCTTTCGAGTCATATAATAAATAATAACAGTAAAAATTTGAGAAAATAAAGTACATTAGCATTTTTTTTATATTTTTTCCCATGTCAAAGGAATTTGTTGTCAGTGTTAAAGAATCTAATGTTACCAATAACGTCAACAGCATATCGAGATGAGATAATTCAACTCATTTTAAATTTGAATAATCCCACATCTTTGTTAAAAGTTTACTTCTAATTATTTTCCAAACTTTGTCCCATTATTGACATTTACCGAGGTAAATCCTGTCATGCAAATAGATCAGAAAACTATTGTGATGTAAAGGGATGTGCTTAAACTGCATTTAAATTTTTGTCATTTTAGCTAAACAGATTCCTCTCAGTTTTGTTAATGCTGGATCAAAACTAATTAAAAAAAGAATGTTCTCAAAATCTTTGAAAAACTATTACAACAATATAAACCTAAACCAAAATATCTGAAGGATGTCAGAGTTCATGTTTCAGTTGTTTTGTTTCAGTTCACACTGTATTTCAAATAAAATTAACAATAACTTTAAATATTATTTTGATTTTACCTGTTCTGGCCCACTCATATGACTGTTTAGCAGGCCCCATTTGGCTCAAATGGCAATTGATAATAAAAGTCTTATTTTTGCCAAATCCACAGCAAATGGAAGTAACACTTATTTGCACCCAGAGCATATAGAGAAGAAAAGTTACACTGGTGTGTGTATAATAGAAACACATGGAAAAGTCAACATAAAAATGGTGAAAGAGAGACGAGAGGAAGCTGATCAAAGCTTCAGTTCACTGAAAGACAAAGAGCTTTTCGGCCCTGGTCCTTGGCAAGAGAACAGAAAAAGAATCAAAGAAGCTGAATTTAAATAACAAGGAAAAGTGCATAATAAATAAAGCTGTTGCCATGGTTTACCCACCAACATACTACCTCGCATCTTTCAGTCAAAGAAAAATAGAAACGACGCCCCATTTCAGTGCAGGTTAATTAAAAGATAGATTGCCTGTAATCTCAAGAAAAGCCATTTATTGATTAAAATTTTAGTCAAAATGCAGAAAATGTGTTTGAGTATCTTACACTTTTTAAAACTGTTTAAGCTTTTAAATGTCAGTGCCTTCTTGAGTTTTCATGTCATGTTTTCACCTTGTCCAAGATTTCTATTACTCTGCTGTTTCTACTGACTACCATCATCAATTGACATTCCTTTTTTTCTCGCTTTGTTCTTAGTTTTATTGGGTTTATTAAGTTTATTTGGTAAAGTTTTTAAGTTTCTTTCACATGAGCATTTAGGGTCCCACACTATCATTCCTGGCATTGAATTTTCTCTGAAATTAACTCTGTTCTGAGATCCAGTTTCCTAAACAGAAAGGCTCAGATCAGACTTTATCAAATCTTTGTGTTCAGATAAGGTAACATTGAGCCAAATGACTGCATTGCACCCATGTTCTGCAACACTTAGCTGCAAAATGTGAGATTTAGGGAACCTTCCCTTCATTCAGTAAACTTCTAAGCTGGAGGTGAACTTCAGTAAGACATTAAAAGTTTGTTTCTTTTAATTTAATACCATCTTTGAAAAAACTGCTTGAATCTGTTATAATTTCTGTTTTTTATTCTCTTGCTGCCAAACTGTGGCCGTACAGAAATAGTGAAGGTTCATAACTGCTGAGCACGTCTTTTTCTAAAAATCCCAGAACTGGCAAGAAATATTTTCTTTTTCATTCAACATTTTGCAGAAATAAATAGATAAAAGTAATTCCATGATTATAAAAGTTTTGTTATCTCAAATTATTTATCCCCAAAAAAAGAAATTATAGGGATCCAAATATGAGTGACCCTCCATTCCATAGCCCCCTCTCTCAGATTCCTAAAACTGTAGTTTTCTCTTCATTAGTCATGCATGCATGCACCATTAAACAATCTGCTACCACACCACTAATGTCTGATACCTGGTTCCTCCCTACCCCTTCAAAAATGCATCCCCTTGCATTGCAATCAGTTGCCATGGCAACAAGAGGGCAAATATTTGGACTCTCTGCAATCGTTCTACGGTACCCTGGATCACCTGGCATGGTCCCCCTATGTCCTGAACGCAGCATGAAAACAAAGGCATGAGCCGAATGGAAGGAGGGCTGAGGTTTTTGTTTTGGAGATTCTTCTCTTTTGTATAGAAAACTGGTCATTATCACACGACGTTCCTCACGCTCAGCCTCACTCATTCAGCAGCTTTGAATGGCTCTTCATTTAAAAATGTATGTTTTATAAGACTCAGAAATTAGCTCAAATGTAGACATGACCAGTTCCCCAAAAACATCTCAACACGTGTGAGATGACACTAACTGAGCGAGGGAACGGTGTTTAAAACTGCCCTGTGTTCCATATGAACCATACATTAGTGTCCTGAATACATGCAGAGAGGGATCATCTATGTGCCCCATTCATTTCTACACAGTCATTGTCCACCACATAGGCAGCCAGTGTGAGTCAACAACACAATCAACACATAGTTTATTGTGCGCTGCAACAATACGGTGCCCGATTTGGTATGCTTTTGCCTCACACCGTCCCATCTCCTTCACCCATCCCTGTGCACCTGATTCCCTCCACCCCAGTCCTTTTACTTGCTTTCCTCCTTTACTCTCCTTCTCTTTAGCATCTCTGTGTGACTGCTGGGCTCACGCCAGCTTGCTGAACTGTAACTAATACAGACAGAGGGAGGAAAATGGAAACAGAGGGGGACACGCCGGGTGAAACAGAAAGAAGCAATCCAGCAGAAACTTCCACAATGAAGTTTAGTGCTGTAAGACAATGGTAAAAACATATATGAATTCCCTGCTCAAAAAAGGGTTTTGGAGAACTTGTTTGATTTTAATTCAAGTTTTAGATATTATACTGAAAGAAGAGGAACCGTCTCTTTCTCTGTGGCCCTATTTACTTAAATGCTGAAATGGGGTCTTTGGAACCTATTTTTTAATAAATTTTACAAGTTCGACATTTGATTAAGTCCAGATTTTTAATCACCTTCTTCATATGATTGGGCTTGTATTTTGTTTTAGTTTTTGTTCTAGATCTGTATCTGCATGAGATTTTCATCTGAAAAAGGAAAAACTCTGACTTACCAGTGTAGGACCAGGTGATTTCTTCTGAAAAAGGGAGAATAACAGAAGTTTAACGTTATGCATCTAAACTGAATGATAAAAAGCTAAATAAAAAAGTGCCTTTGCAGTTTAGCATTCAAAAGAAAGTTCTTTTTTAAAACTTTTAAAGCAAATGTTCTAAAACACACTCCAGATTTTATTTTTGTGTCTGAGCTTACTATTTCTGTGCTCAAGCAAACAATGAGGCAGTTAAATAAAGCAAGCCAAAATCGCATTACATTATTATGCTAATGCAGACCTTACCAGCAGAAGAAGCAGCTGCCTGACCAAAAATCACAAGACATAAAAGGACAAAAAGACCCGGAGAGTCCATGTTCGCCCTCTGCACCCATACACACAAGTGAGTAAAAAGGGACTGAGGGATGAGGACTAACTCAGTGAGGGAGAGACGGGGGAGTGAGGGACTGGGTCCAGCAATCCCACCTGCTAGACCTCGATGAAAGAACCGAATCTCCTCAAACATGCTGAGCTCCACAGCAGCAGCTATCAGCACCAGACAGATGGGCTTAAATTATTTCCAAGAAAAGACAGAATAAGTGGTTTGATACGGATGGAAATGAGGGAATAGGACTCAGAAAAAATCCATTCACCTTACACTGTTTATCTAAACATGAAAGAAGCTGAACTCAAAGTAATAAAGGTGACCTCTAGAGGTTCCATCCTCGAAACAGATGATGATCAAAAAAGAGGAAAAATACTAAAGGTCATGTAAATTTTAAGTTTGTGAAATATCTGAATAAATGAGTTTATTTCTGTCAATGAAGTCACACCGACACTTACTGGTATCAATAGACAAAATATGACCTGCATAAAGATACATAATAATGTTCAGCCAGCATATGGAGACACACTTCTGCAAACACTGTGTTTAAAAAAAAATGTATCAAAAAATATAATACGGACGTTATCACAAACAATAAGAAATCCTTAAAAGTGATAAACAATTAAATTGTATTTTTATGCTGAAATGTATTGAATGTGAACAATATTAGATTAAAATCCCAATTCCCCTTTTCATTTACGTCAGTGTCCTGAGCCTAATTTGGATGCAAGGTGTAATAAACTAAAATAAAATAAAAATGGTAAAGACATTTTGATCATTCATATCCACAGTTTGCTGTACATTTTTCCATAGCTTTGCTTAAAATTAAAATAAAGCTTTGTGGAGGAGCCACCAATGGGACTTAATTTAGGGGAAAAACATCGTATAAAACAAGGACATTTGAATATATGCACCACAGATCACTTAATAATAATGTACGGTCATTAAACATTTAAACATTTAAGTGACGTAGAAAAAAAGAACAAGGACAGGCTCACTTTGGCCACAAGGCGGAGCTCTTGCAAAACTTTAAACACGCTGAAAATCCACTGTTAAAATATGCCACAATAAAAATGTCATATTTTTAACGTTTTCAGAAATTCGTTTAAAGTCATGATATCTTATTTTATAATACAATGCAATATGATGGTGGACCACATCTTCATGCATTTCAACAATTCCAGTCAGTGATGTTTTTTTTTCCCTTAAATATCATTTAACAAAAAACGGTTTGATTGAGAACCACTAAATAAAAATTTAGCTCTCTCTCAAAAGTAAATGTATTTCAAAGACCAAAAATAAACAGGTGCATAATACAGGCTTATGAAAGCCCTGTTTTAAACCCTAGCTTCTGCATTTCTGTCTGGACATTATTTTCATGTGTGGACTTATTCAGATTAAAGTATCGGTATATGATCCTGTTTTGTCGTGAATCTGAATTTTTCATACAGATAAACATGATTGTGGCCTAGCAGTGGATTAAAGTGCTATATTAAATAGATGGATGCTTCATTGTCGCGCTCCATCAAATCATTTAATTTATGTGAGCATAACTGAACAACTGAAGTCTCACTTCAATATTTCTCCCATTTATTTAATTCGTTTTCAGCACAAAAAAAGGTTTCTTTCATTTACATATTCTAAAATGTGTCCTTTCCTTGTCTTTTTCAGTTTAAAAGCATTCAATTTCCGTGAGGGTTACATAAATTTGCATCATTCTGCAATAGAGAATATTAGAATAAACACTTGTGCAGTCTGAATGGAGACACAGGAGGGATCTTCTTTTTTCTTATTCTGTTGCGGTCACAGAATGTGAATATATTAAAAATATTACGTAATCTATAACACAGTGTGAAACTTGGAGCTTGTGTAATACAAATATGAAGAGGAGCCCTGTCTTTAAATTTTTAGAGGCCCCGAAAACAATTAACACAGGCAGAAATACTCTTTTCATTCATTTCCAGGGCTAAAAAATGGATTATAGTGAAATACAGTTAGAATTGCAAACAAAAATAGGTATTAAATCCCAAATATTTCGGAAAATTTAAGGAATTTTTTGTTATTTTTTTCTTAACATCTGTTTGACTTAATATAATGTAAAGCATAGAAGTGAAGCTCAAACACTTAGACCAGACTTGCTTGTTGGTAATAATTAATTTGACTGGTAGAAAACCACAGAACCCCTTTCGTGGTCACCGTACGCTTGAAACGTGCAGCCCTCCGAAAAATTATGCAACATCAGAATCCCCAAGCAGTCTTTCATTGGTCAATCTGCGTCTCACTGGGAGGTGTGGTCTAAACTGTGTCACGTGCCATTGGCTGTCTCGCGGCAGGGGGCGTGTCGTTTGAATTCATTCATAAATCCCGCGGTGGAGCGCCTCTCCGGCATGCGGAGCGCGCAGGTTGTCAGCAGCTGCACACGCCCCTCTGCAGCGCACATGCCTGGAGTCTGCAGCTGTGGAGGAAAATGGAAAAATCTAGATCCTTATTTTTCTATTTTACATTATCTTTTTATTTTCTTGGACATAAACCCCAACGTCTCTCTTCTTTCTACCACACAATATTCCTAGTAGATAAAAAAATAATGACATGAAACTGTCTTTTTCCTCCCACAATCAATTTTTTAAGGAGATGACTGATTAAATAAAGGGCAGGAAGGAAGTATAAAATAAAGGAAGGAAATGCATTTCTTCTAAACTTTAAGTCAGCGTGAGCCTGGTAAAAAAGTGTAAATCTGGGAAGTCAGGACTTCCAAGCCAGCTGAAACCTGATATGTTAGTCACCACAGTGAACCAGATTAAGCAGTTTAAGACCTCTGCCTTTCCCCAGATCAGATTCCTGTTTGGGTCCATGGCTCCATGTGCTGCTGCCGCATTTGACCTTCAACATGTTTCTAAGCAAGATTTCAATCTTCCAGGGAAAGTCTTTATTATTGTTTTCAATTACGTGTCCTTCATGATTTTACAGAATTCTCCCGTATATATGGAGGGGCTGTCATGTTTAATTGCAAAACTTCCTAACAATTTTTCATTTTCTTTCTAATTACTGCTAATGAAAAACATTTTACTTTGACGAGAGGTGTTTCTTGCCTGACTTTACTTACATCCATCTTCTCGGATTGTGGAGCATGTCATTGCCTGATAATGAGGAAAGGAGCGGTAGAGACGAAAAAACACAGGGAAACAGGTGGGGGATGGTAATCTGTGGGAGCAGAGATGGAAGGATGGAAATGATGGGGGGAGGTCTTCAGCACACATGAACTCTACTAGGTTCATTGGTGTATGTGTTGTGGAATGCTGCAAACCGTTTGAACACTGATCCCTATACCATACAAACACGACCATTCACTTGGTTTTCTTTAGCCAAAGGTTAACTTTTGTTGAGCTTTAACAATAAGAGGGAGTGGGCTGTGCGTGGCCACAACTCAACAACATGTTGTGTCAGTCAAGGGCACAGCCCCACTATATGAGGAGGAAGGAGCCATTGGGTTCATGTTTACGTTGTACGTGCAGGGGGGGCAGGGCAGGCTTCTCTTTACCATATACTGCTTCTTAAATTGAAAAATGAACATCTAAAAGCAGGCATCAGATCTAGATGGAAGTGTTTTCCGATGTGCACATGCAACAAAAACATTTCCCATGCTACAGAAGAGATAGATGGAAGTGTGCGTGCGTGTTTTCATGCTGAAGGATTGGAACCGCATTCGTTTCAAGTGGTGGTCACTGAGTTCATTCTGGTAAGCTATAGGGAGGAGGGGTGGATCTCTGCCTTATGGGAGCTTTAAATGCAGGAGCAAAATCTAGTAAACAAAGTGCAAAGAATTCAGATGTAGAGATTTTTTTTAAATGTCCAAGAAAAATCTAAATTGACTTAACAGAACTATTAACAATTTCCAGATTCAACAAAGACCCAATTGTAATTTTTCTTTTGAGGATTTGTGTTTAACATGTCAACAGGAAGATCTTCAAAGTCCCATTCCGATCATCTATTGATCTATTTTTTAAGTCTTCTAGTGGTCTTTTAAATCATGCCAATTTTAGGCTAAAGAAAAAAAAATACAATTTCTGCAGAGCAGCAGGAGAAATTGGCCTCTGAGTTGTGGACGAAACTGTTGCCGCAGAGTAAGCCTGTCCTCATTTTCCATCATCACTTTGTTTAATTTCTCTTCTACTACCTTACAGCTTCTTACAATCCTAACATAACATTACCAGTGTAACAAAAATGGAGGGCAATATTGGATCTATCCAGCTGTACAGTTCTGAAACAAAAACTAACATGAATCAAGTTGTCTACAAGTAGATGCATCAGAATGGAGCAGAGCAGGGAGCTTGCAGCCGCCAACTGTAGCACTTACGTCACTGAGCTTTTTCAGACGGCATTTTTTTTTGCTCCTGAGTCACGATTTGAATAAAGAAATGTCATTTTAATCTTAATTTTCTTTATCTATATCGTCCATTTTATAAAAAAAAACACCACAAGAACATGTTAAAAACACCAACAACATTTTTATTGGAGTAGGTTTTTAAATACGGCTTGTTAGAGTGTGAAATTGCCTAGAGGTGGACTGTGTGGTCCGTTATTTCACAACACCACATGACAACAACAGCATCATTATATGGTTACGTGCAACCAGCAAAAAAATGTGTAGCAGTTGCTTTCACACAAGAGAATCCAAACTCTATAAATATCTATTTACATATTCTTTCAGCCTATACATTCATTTTCTTGAATATTTTCTTGATTGTAAAGCTGCTTAATCTGATTTATTGGCTCTTCTGAAAGAAATACGACTATAATAATACCAAAAGAGATTCTTATTTTTATTAAAAAATTGCAAACTTTTCCATTATTTTTCATTCCTAACTCGTGGAGTAATCGTGATCTGCGTTGCATAAACGCTCTAATTTTCTAGTGTTTAACCCTGGTTTCTATATTCTCAGCGTGAGTGGGCGTAGTCCTCGTTTCTCTATATGTATCTATACCATAGGCGTCTATATCGCCGCGCGTGCATGTGTTTACATTCGCTGGCTGTAGTAGATCCGCGCTTCCCCTTCAACACACACTGTGGACACATGAGTGGGCGGGACCGTCGGGGCCCGAGTTCCTCGACCTCCAATCAGCGACGAGCAAAGCATTCAGTGGCTGGAGGATTCGGCCAATCGCGCGCGCCGCTGAAACTTCACGGCAGCCATTAGGATGGGTCCACAATGCTGGCACGTGGATCCTCGCACATGTTGACGCTCGTAAACGGTCGAGGGAGGAAGGCAGCTCAAGCAAAGCCTTGAAGAGGGGTCGGGCTGCGAGGTTGTGTCAAAGCGGAGGCTGGGCGCCCCGATGATGCTCCAGCGACGGCATGAGGACTGACGGATCTGCGTGACCGACAGGGATATTCTTGATTGTCCGCTTTTTTGGCAGCTGCATCACAAATATTTGAGGTAAGTATTTTAAAGTTTTTGTTATTTTTTATAAAGGTTTCAGAGTTTTACTTAAAAAAACCTCTACATCTCCTTGTTTCATGTTAAATTGTATGTATTTTCTAAAGTTATACATATGAGGAAAAAGCCTAATCAATTATGTTTCAATTATTTCAGTTGATAGAAAATTGAAGGTTTTGTTTTTAAAATTATGAATTTTTATGTGAAATTAATTTCTGATAAATGAATATATAATAAGGTTTAGGGTTCTTGTAGCAAATAAATCCGTAATTTAGATCATGGTGACACACAGAGAAGCAGCAAACTTCTCATTTTCTCTTCACTCTTACAATATATAATGCGTTCTTTAAAAAATGTGGGAGTGTTGGATCCTTACTCACAATTATGGCAGGCAAAGCAACATGTCTTTTGTAAAAATAAAAAAGTTTAAAGTAGTCTCTATGAATAAAACAAAAATGGACCCTTGTTTAAATTTTACTTTTAACCATTTGCTAATTAATTTTTGCATGTGATCTACCTCTGATTAATGTATTTATCAGTTCTGTTTGAAAACTACCTTCCGAGCCCTGCTGTCATTTTCCCCATATGGGTTGGTGGGACTGTCAGGCATTCAGAGATTACACAGGCTAAAAGAAGAAAAGGGGGGAGGAAACCTTTTAGAAAGGGGTTCATGGCCAGGATACTAAATGTAGAATGCAAAAGTATGAGGAGAAAAAAAGGCTTGGCTGCCAGAGGAGAGGAGGGGCACCATGTGTGCATAGCAAATAGGGTAAGTAAGCAGCAAAAAGAGATGAGATGCATGCAAAAATGCAGCCGGAGAGGAAAAAAGGGTGGTTTGTGTGAGCTTGGATCTAAGGGGGGGATGGAGAGCAAGCCCGAGACAGGGGAGAGGAGGGGCTACATAGAGCACCGAAGGCTGTGGTGGAGAGGAAGAGTGTCGGTTCTGACTTCACTACTAGGCACCCTCCCATCCCCCCTCACATTTTACTCTCCCCCAGTTTCCTCAGTGGAAGCCAGACTATCGCCACCATTGTTTGTTTTTTTGCAAATACTCTGTCCCACTCTGCACCATGTTAAAGTAGGGCACTGCTATAGCAGCCGTCTTGTGTTTTCACATTTTTGCTGTTAAGATGGGTAAATAGGGCATTGCCAACTTAAAAAAAAGAATTCCTGTGCTGCTTCACACTATTGAAAACACTTAAAGACCCACTCTAATTAAAATAGTGTTTTTGATGTTTTTAACATTAAAATTAAGCTTTAATTTGTATATCGAAGTATTTCTTTATTCAATCTGGAGCAGACAAAATATGCTGTTTTGAAAAAGCCTCTAGCAGAGATGCAGGTGCTGTAGTCGGTGGGCCGCAATCTCCCTGTTCCACTTCATTCTGATGCATCCGCTTGTAGTCAATCAGATCCATGCATGTCTTCGTTTTCCTCATCTAAACTGGCATCTGGCTCAAAACTGTACGACTGAATAGCTCCAATATTGATCACCATTTAGGATGCACCTATAATGTTAGGCTTGGGGTGTGTAGTGCTGTAAGCTAGCGGGAGAATGTGTGAACAGGTGGATGATGGAAAATTGGAAAATGAGGGAAAGCTTACTCCATGCCTCATCCACAACTCAGAGGCGAATTTCTAATCAACTCCTGCCATTCTGCAGAACCTATGTCCTAGAAAACAACACAGAATTTGGCTAAAAACACCTAAAAGACCACAGAGAATGTTTTTACAACAGATCAAAATATGATTAGAGTGGGACTTTAATAGTTAAACTAAATCTGTTTTTTGCTTATTTGTAAACTGAACCTACAATCACTTTTATTCCAACATCCTTCTGTTGTCCCCTGTAGTGATGCAGTCTCAAGGAAGTACCTCCACCCAGCCCTCCTTTGACTCTATTGGTTCCAGTGACGGCCTCCTGTTCAGTGATTCGGAACAGGCGGAGGAAGACACGGACGTCTTTTTGACAGACAGCTCTTCTTCTGTCATCATCTGTGGCACAAGTGGGGCTACAACCAAAAGAGAGGATGAATCCGAGAGCTCCAGGTCCCAATGGACTTGTGACAGCCTCACAGATAAAGAAGAGGAGTCATGCAAGTCTGAGAGTGTTGGCAAAACATCTCACATTGGCGAGATGGATTCTATGGGCAAGACACCAAAATCACAGGGAGATCTGCTGTTTGCTCAGAAGGTAAGTTGAAACTGTGGACGACATGAGAGATGAGACAGTAATTTGCATGGAGGAGAAAAGTCAGCACACTGTTTCAGAGCAAAAGGCCTGACCGAAACTCCAATCTGTCTTCTTTCCTTCTTCCTTTGTCAGTGTGCTGAGCTGCAGGGTTTTGTTAGGCCCCTTCTGGAGTTGCTGAATGGACTGAAGAAGGGTCGATTCGACCACGGTAAGCATGACTGCCTCTGTTACAATGTCTGCAGACTTGCCAATAGATGAAATTACAGCCACTAAATACAAACAATGATAGAAAAAGGTCATTTTGTTACACTCATGAGTGTTCCATTGTGTAGCGATTTGTAATGAGACAGCTGCGTGTGCATGAAGGCATTGTTTGTGAACGTGCTTCTCAGTAAGAATATCTGCCTGAACACGTGCCCTCTGAGTGTAAATGCTGACTAAAGAATTATATTTTTTGATTGACAGGGTTAAGTAGTTTTCAGCAGAGTGTTGCCATGGATCGCATCCAGAGGATTGTGGGAGTTCTACAAAGACCAGATTGTGGGTAAGATGACAATCTCCTTGTTTCACCTTTAGTGTTTTCTTTCTAAGTATTGCTCTAATAACAGTAGGGGTTGCAGCAGGGTTGAAGTTATTCAATGACTATTAGATGAACTTGGGATGCTATCATGCAGTGAGAGCTTCGATGCTCATGCATGTTTGATCAAACACTTGTTGGTGGTTGGTGAAGATCTATTAGAGTGAACTTTGCAAGGCAAAGCTTTAGATTTTTCTGTCAATCTTTGAACTCAAACCAATTACCCACCTACACATGACCATGAACTATGTACTTTCAAGGATCTAGGGTGTGCAAAGCTCTGCCACATGGAAGAAGATTTGGTAGAGCTGTTACTCCTTTCACATCAAGAGACAGCAGTTGAGGGAGTTTGCGCAAGAACACCACCCTGTTGGGTGCTACGGTCATGTCCAACACAGAGGGGGCAAAATAGCAGACTCTAAAACGTCTCCCAGAAATATGCGGCCAGTGTTGCAGCTTGATTCCCAAGTTGGAAATTAGTTCCAAGCAATTTTGTCACGTTTAAATTGACTTTCATTAAAGTTGAAACAATTGGTATAATTCTGACTTTGGAGATTAATATGGCTGCTTTAACAGATGAAAACAGATGCTAACTCTCGCATGCAATGGTCAACGAGCGGCTGGATGGCTCAGATGTAGGACTGGCAAGTCGGAAACCAGAGTTTGTTTCCCAGGGGGCGTAACAAGCTTCCTCCAGTGTGGGTCCTTGGGCAAAACCCTTCACAACACTGCATAACTAAGGAGGCAAAAGTCCGGGTCTCCCTCTGCCGGTCCCAAGCCTAGTTATGATACAGGGTTGTCAAGAAAGGGGCAACTGGCATAAAAGTTTCTGGCAAACCACCTGTAAAAATCAGTGAAAGCTGATTTGCTGTGGCAACACCAATAGAGATATGCTGGAAAGTGGACAAAGGATGAATGCAACCATCAAGGTGACAAAAGTGTCCAAATATTTACATGGAACAAAGAAATGTCGGGTGCAGCAAGAACTTTTAAGTACTAACTTCATGACTAAATTGATTGCACCAGTATAGACACATTCCTTCAGGTGGACATGTTTCCTACCTATGGACATAATTGTATCTTCATTTGTTGGTTGCTTAAAATTAACATTTCCCAATCTTCTTGTTCTATAGGGAGAAGTATCTGAATACTCTGCTCCAGGTGGAAATGATGCTAAAGCTTTGGTTTCCACAAATCTCTGCTCAGCCTGTGTGCACAGCTTCAACCATCTCCAAATCTTCAACTCATTCCCTCCAGGAACCTTCTGGCTCCACCCCGCCACATAAGCACAAGGATCAGCTACATATTCCAGTCAAGGTGAGGGAGTATGTTTTATCTTGCAATCCAAGAACCTCACTTAATGAGTAACCGCCACCATAAGCACTGTCAAATTACTTTCTTCTTCATTTGATAGAAGCGGAGACTCAGTTGGACTGACGCAGAATCCCCCACACCTTCTCCAGTTCTTAGCAAGAACCCTCGAATTAGCGCTGAAGAGAGGGGGGTGAAGCATAATCAAGATGTAGGGGATTTGCCCATCTCCTCTACACTATTGGTGTCTGATACCAACCAACGTTTGGCACATCTGGGAAATGACAACCAGCGAGATGACATGAAGAGCATATTCAGCCAGAGGAGGGAGCCTGACAAGATCTTGAATTACAAAGCAGGCCAGAGCTCTGAACCAAGCCTGACGTGGGTGCACATCACTCCCATTTTGTCCCCACGAAAGTCCTGCTTCTCTCATACTGACACAGCCACCGCCAGCAGCAACGGAAGAATCCTTACAAGCAAGATAAGCAGTCCTGCCATGCAAGACAGCTTCATCTCCTCCACCACACCCTCAAATCATACCAACAATCAGAAGAAGCCAGTCTTGTGCCAAAGCCAGTCTGTGGCTGACAAGCATAGTGACGGGGAGACAACTCACAGTCATCAAGGTCAAAGCCAGTCTCCAATTGTTACGCTGAAATCTTTGCCAGAGGTGTGTCCTGCCATCTTAGAGACATGATGTGTTGACCACAAAAAGAGCCAGCAGCCCACGTTTTTTTACACCAAACTTAAAGTGGCTGTGACAGGAAGGAAGAAGGAAACCAGCTGGTGGTCTGTCGTCTTTACGTATGCATTTCTTGTGGAAAAAAGGAAAGAATTGTTGTTCATTTATATAATGGATCCAACCTCATCAATGCCACATGTAAAACTGTTATTTCAAGCTGGGCATACATGTGTTAAACCCAGTAAAATCCATAAAAATGTTTAACATGGATCAGTAAAAATCCAAATTTGCACAATAACAGATGTGGTTAAAGGTTCAAGAGGACAAAGAAGTTTGGACTTGAAGTTATGATTGGAAATGACTATAACCGAGTTAATCCTCAACTTGAAAGCAATCATTATAATCTGTGATAGCTGTTTCAGCACAAATCTTACTTGACAGACGTGCATTCTATAATAGAAGCATCTGATCTCAGTATTTAATGTGAAAGTTTCTAATGTTTAGATTCAGTTTAGATTAACAAGAGCAGGCCCGATACTTGTTTGATGGCAGAAAAGTATGACTTGCAAATAAGGTTTGCTGAGACATTACATCGAGTGAAGGAACTCTTGTAGCTAGTAATGTGAGGACCACAAAACACATTCAAGTGTTGTATTGTACATGTGATATGCTAGTCATTGGGAAGAAAATGTTTTTACATCTCACAGTGGTAATCCAGGTAATGCTTGGGCACTTGGAGGTTTGCGATCCCCTTTACCATCATGCCATTGAACAGATGTCTGTGCCTGGTCTCTAACTGCTAACCGACTGGCAATCAGGATCAAGAAACTCCTGCCAGTTGGAAAAAACAAAACAAAACAAAAAGACCAACTCTGACTCTTGAGTCTCACTGTTAATTTATTCATGTGTTCATCTGATGCTGCAGCTATTTATTGTATGTATTTATTTATTGGGTGGCTAAATATTACCATCTGTGCACTTGCATAGTTTGGCCTACAGTTTTTAGGGTTATTAGAAAGACATTGTTGACATTTCACATTTTCTTACTATCATGTGAAACAAAAACTATTGGACTACTGTGCCTTCAACCAAATAGGATGTGTTCAGATACAAAAAAAAAATCATTTGGTGCTCACAAACCGGATTAAGATTGTTGGCAACTCACAAAAACAGTGTGCGCTTGATCTTGAATGCATACATGTGTTCTTCATCATCTTACATTTTTAAGAATACACGCAGCACCAAAGCAGAAAGAAAAGCTACCTACTGCTTAAAAAAACAGTGTCCAGGTCTAGCATTCAAACTGCTCACATGTCCAGCCAACACACACGCACAGCAACAACAGTGAATATTTTGTCATGTTGGAATGAGAGCTTGCTTCCTTTGAAGCTTTTATTCCAGGTGTTGTCCGTGGAGGAACAGACTGAGCTGCACTTAATAATGGTGCTCTTGAAAACTTGAAAAAACAAAACAAAGGAAACATAAATGCTAGGGAGGAAGTCTTTTTTTTTTTTTTTGCACCACCCTCCACCGCTGCTACCAGCTCCAACTTTTGGATCATAGAAAATCGTCAAAATATTTACAATTTTCGGAGGATATAAGTATTGGAAAGGTTTATCAATGGGATTGCATTTACCTGCAACATATATTGTAAATATATAAAATATGATATTTTTAAAATTGGCATAAGTAGTTTATCCACTAATTATGTGAATTGAAACTCCACATACCGATCAGACTCAACCAACATGTGCACACTGAGCCACTTGCAGTCATTGAGCTACTGTCTGTGCTTTAGGGGTAGGGAGAGTACAAACCCTCCATCAAAGATCGAGATAGTGACTCGAGATCAGAGACGGGGGTCGTCTTCCACCTCCCTCCTGTTTTAATACTGTACGGTTGCGGTATGTCTGATAAAACAATTGCACTTACTACTATTCATTGTCTACGATCTTTTGTTTTTTTCCCCCCCAAGTATGTTTTCTACTGCAGCGACCACAGCTGATTGGTCAGATATAATGATGTCTTGTTTATTTTAGCTGCCTTCTTATTACATGGTGTAAGCTAACTGTAAAGGCTTACCACTCGTCTTCCCTCCCCCACTCTACTGCACTTGTCTGCCCTTATCCCATCTCCTTCAACCCAAATCGACCGTCTCTTCAAGCTTTCTTTTTCTCATTTTTAAACATTTCCATCCAGGTTTTTATATATGATTAATGACATGAAAAAATTTTAATAAATGACATTTTTAAAAGCAACTTTTTTGTTTTTCTCTTTTTTAAACCTGTTCATACACTATCATTGGCTTTTTATGTCTTAATATTTAAGGTTATGTGAATGAGACTCCAGCTTTGAATCTCTTCTCTCGCTAAACAGATGTGCGGCACAATGGGGGGCAGATTTAGAGACTGTACATTTTGGATTGTGCGTGAGTGTGTGGGTAGTTGGGTGGGTGGAGGGGCTTAAACAGGAAGGAGAGGGCAGTGGGAAGGAGGGATTGTAGGGCGTGAGACTATAGTCTTTAATCTCACCAAAAGTAGTGGGGGGCTGGCTGATCCTCCAACCAGCTGCCATGTTTGGACTCAAACACAGCCTTACTGTAGTCAGTATTCATATTCATTGATTTTCCTTTTGCTCTATAAAGGTGAGTAGGAGTCGAAACTAGTATCTTATGCAAACATTACAAACAGAGCTAAATTATTTGAATACTTTTTTTAAAATTAAAACAATCCCATAAACCTGGCAAAAAGTTATACCTTGAATGCAACATTGAATTAAAAAAAACTCAAGCGGATATAAAATATGAAGATATAGAAAGGTACAAAAAAACATCAATGTTTATTAATACAATAAGCATTTTCTCTGAAAAAAAACATTTTTGTTGGAGGATTTAACTACCGGTAGATGGATTTTTCAGCAAAAAATATAGGAGCTGTATCCTTGGATTGTGACAAGGTCACCTCCAGCACATTTAAACTCCTCTGATGGACTGCACCGGGAGCTTCAAAGCCACACTGCTTAAGCATCGTGCTACTTTCTAATTAAAGCTTAAAAAAATTCTCTGCAAAATCTCACAACTTTGGTTATAGGAAAATCGTAGACCGTTAAAGGACACACCAAGACCAAAGTGTGAGGACTGTATTTCCATTTGTCTGGAAGATCAGATGTGTTCTTTTGCTGCCACTTCTCTGTTGTTTGTAGAGTTGCTGGTCTCCCGCAAACATTGGTTACTAGTGTCTTTCAACCAAATTACTTGACTGACTCATAGAGTCCCTATCCAACACTCCCACTGTTTACCCTCAAGGCCCCACTTAAATATGTTCTCAGGTGCTTTTCTGAAGTCACCTTAATCTGTTTACAAAGAGGTTTGTACTTGCCTTTCCTCCACATTTGATGCCAGTGCTTCCTGTGAAGTTCTCGTCCTACTCAGTGGCATGTCTGTTCTGAGGTCATTAACATGATGTCCTGTCTGTGAGTCATCTTCTGCCTCAGCTCTTGCTGATTTTAGGATCATTGATCTGAGCTCATCTGTAGCTTTCATGGGGTAACCTAAGACTGTTAGCTCACTCCCATCATGAATGAAAATTATTACTTTATTCTTGCAACTTAACATTACGAAACATTTTTAGTTTCAATTGAAAACAGTTACAAATCATCAGACCTTGTTTTTTGTTAATATTTGAAACTGCTTTAAATGTTGAGCTACTTGAAAATTTTTGCAGGAAACACAACACATCAAAGAAAATAATGCAAGCACAGAAAAAATTTGACCACAGACTTGGAGAGCACAAGGTTAAGCTGGAAGTCCTGCTTGCACACTTGACCCAGTCAGTGTTAGGGCCAGGCAAAAGAATCTCTTTTGAAATAAAAGTTCCAAAGGGGGACAATTGTAGCCTATGCACACAGAAAAAACAACGGTGAAGCTCTTTAAAGCATTTCAAAAGGTTCTAACATGCCGTGGAGCTACTACAAACACAAAAACATCCAAATGTGTCACATTTTACCTTAAAATCCTTTAAGTGCTTTATTTTATAAAGCACTTTAATGGAGCTGAACAGCCCATTATGGGCAATTTTACACTAAGTATTGACCCAAAGGTCAAAGAAAACCATTGGCTTCTCATTGCAGGAGGGTTTCTTTAAGTTTACTTGGAAAAATTATCAGAAGAAGCAGCTAAAAAGCCACGTGCAAAGATTTAAAAAGGGTATCACCAGTTATTAAAGTTTGTGATGGCAACTAGATTTGACATTCTGCCGTCTAACTTGTGATTTTATATTTGTCTTTTTATTTGTGTGTTTAATCTAACAGGTAAGAGTGTATTTGTGGAAAAAACTAAACTACTAAAGAACATTAATCATTTAAGGTTACTAACAATTATGATATGCACTGTGAGACTTTCTAATGAGAAAAATAATAACAGATCATAAAAGCAAAAAAATGCATTTATTGTATATGTTTTAAAAAATATATATATTTTATGAGTCACAAAGCAACCACATTTAATGATTTCCCTTCACACTAGAACAGCATTCTGCAGGATGCCTATCAGGGTAAAAGCCTCAAGTACAACATGGGTGTGGTTTGACTTCTCGCCGCTCTGAATGGATGAAATCAGCCATGCTGCACAAACTGACAAACACGTAGCGAGAGTCACAGTTGCGCACGTGTGTGCCACTCCCCCCACCACACAATCTGACACACTGACTGGCTGATTTCATGATGGGCCTGTCTATGACACACTGACTGCGCCAGGCTACAACAAGAGACACAACCGTCATTTCCTTTTTTGCTCACACACCTCCTGGCCCCCCCTTGTATCCATGCAGTTTTTAGCCGAGAAGCCCCTACCCTGCTCTTGCACACAGCCGCTACATCCCCCGTTTCATCTTCTCAAGAATTGAAGGAATGGGCAATAACAGAAGAGTGGAGGGAGGATGTGTGGTTGCACAGGGAGGAGACATGACCTTGCTGCTTTTTTTTTTTAAGAAAACCCCAAGATATTCACGATCCCAGCTTTCCTTTTGACTCTGGATACAGTTATTGGATGGATTGAATGGTCACATGTGGCATTTTCCTCACAATTATAATAAAACTAAAATAATAAAGGTAAAACGTTGCCCTATTTTACTCCTGACGATGCAACCAGCACGTGTGTGCATACAAGCATCAATAGGATTACACATAATGAACTTACTGCCCCTGTTATCCCATGCTGTGTGGATTTTAGCTGTGGGTCTGCATCCTGTTTAAAGGTTTAACAAATTAAGGATGTCTTCTGCCTTTCGTGCCCAACAAGAAAGTACTGGAACGATAGAATGAGGTTTTCATTCACTCATTGCCCCTCCCCCATGGCTCAAGTCCTGCACTCCAGTGAAACTCACGTGAGCCGAAGCCACTATGGGATTTTACAACTCCATACCCACACTCTTTGGTACAGCCGACGCACACACATGCTCTTACTCACCGTAAGTCCAGAGGGGATTTTAGTGCAGACTTGTCCAAAACAGCTTCAGAGCTCATTAAAATTGCACAGCCCTGCATTGGAAATCAGATCTCCTAGAAATTATTTCTAGAGAGTAATAACTCTCCTTGCCTCACTAAAGGAATTCTCTGGCCCACCATCGGTGGTCAACAGGTTGGCAAAGACCGCAACACCAGGACTTGTATTTCAAGGACTCACGTGTATCTCTTGACATTGTGTGTGATATTTGGGGCAGAGTCGTGCTATGGGCAAACAACATCCTCATCGCTTTCCTCAGCCTTGATTTGTTCTGGGAAGCCCCCTCTAACGTGACTGTTCAATTATTCACAGACTGAAAGAGAATTGCCACATTCAATGGTGGGAGAAAGAAGAAAAAAGTACGGAGTAAGAACAAGACAAAGGAAAAAGAGAATTACAAATGAAGGAATATTTATGTAATTGGAAAAAACATGTGGTGTCTGTGTGGGATGTGGAGCGAAGCACGTGCAGGAGGACACACTGTAAGGCTGCTGTGTGAAGTCCAGACAGTGGAGTCCAGTGGGAATGCATCTTCCAAGGTGATTTACAACCCCTGTCAGAAGCAATACAATTAACTGGGTCAATGTGATAAAATATTCTAACTTGACGACTCAAAAAGTTTTACAAAAGGACAGGGGGGAAATACTCATTACCAAAATGTAAAAATACTGCAGTAACACGATTTTGTTTTTTTTTTAGATTCAACTAACTTCAAAGTAAAAGTTTACACTGTTGAGTTAAACAGTTGGAGATTTAATAGTTTTAACCAGCGGTCTGCAACCTGAGGCCACATGTGGCTCTTGTATCCCTCCATTGTGACTATCTGGCTAAAAAACAAAAATAGTAGAATTATTTTAAAAGTATGGGTTACTAAATTAGCACAGATTTAATATGGATTTGTTGTGTTTCTAAATGTATAAGTTAGGTGTAAGTAAGACAAACAATGTAAAGGTTTTTACATCCCTACTGACCAGAGCCATATTCACTCCAGAATGCACAGATTTCAAATACTAAGCTAAAATTTGGTAAAAAGCCTGATCTTCTCTAATTGTTCAGATAATTTTATGACTTCAAAGCACATATTATCTTTTGCTGTGCAACAATGGTTAGCAGCTATCAAGATGAGAGTTTAAAAAAAATAAAGATACAAATTCTTTATATAATCTTTCTACTGTGTCATAAACCAATGAATGCATGTTTAGGTTCAGGTTTACAGCAATAGTAAGTAAGTTTTTATTCAAGCCAGAAAAGAAATACAATTCATATTTATTGTTAACGTAACAACAAAGGAGTGTCAAATTTTCCTAAAGGGTAAAGTACGACTTTGCAGATTCATTTAGATCTTGATCAGTAAGAAACAGAATCAAAGGACTCTTTTACTCCTGAAGGTTGCAGACCTCTGGTAAGAGCTTTCTAAATAACAGACCGTAACCAAAAATGCTGCTGTTGTGAGATAAAATAGACAACATTTTAATAATTAATATCTTTAAAAGCACATGTTTCATTGTGCTTGTTTGTGTTTGTCATTTTTATTTAACTTTGGTGCAATTCTTACATTTGAGGTGCTATTACATAACAGAGGGGTGGCTGGAATGACAGAAACAAATGCAGAACAGATGTTGGATAATTTCCAAACTGTTAACAAAAAAAAGAAAAAACTATGGTTTCCTTAATTTAATTGAGACGTTTTTTTCAAGCATATTCAAGGTCGTAATGTTTTGATTGGAAGGTGGGTGGACTCACGGGTGGACCCAGCAAAACCTAATATTTGTGTTGGGTGTTGCCCAATTTTCTATTTTTGGAAAAACAGAGTTCCCCCATAATATCCTGTGGGTGAGGTAAACGTTTATTGGTCAAGTTATTATGTGTTCATGCTTCTGAAGCAGAGACTTGTGGATATTGGTACTTTAGTTGAGTCAGCAAAGCACAACTTCAACTATACATCCACAGTAAACACATCACATGCCTGCAACAATCTTTAACAAATTAGGGATATTTAAAATCTTGGGGATGGGACAAAACTAACAATTTGAAATGTTTGTAAAGCAGCGGTAATGCTTGGCAGGCTAAACCAAATAGTTGTTCTACACAAAACGTTGATTAATAACCCAAAGAGGGAGAGTCTTGGTATGGTATCATTTATAAAGGAAGGTTTGAACTGGATATTGGTGTTTGTGATTTGAAAGTATTGGTATTTTAGCAAAAATCCTAAATGTGTAATTATATTTTATTCCACACCGGAGATTTTGGAGCTGCATGGTGGCATAGTGATTAGTGCTCTTGCCTCACAGCCAGAAGCTCAAGTCCCAGCTGGTTGACCTTAAACAGAATCACCAATGGGGGACCTTTCTGTGTGGAGTTTGCATGTTTTCCCCCTGCATGCTTGGGTTTTCTCCAGGGACTCTGGCTGCCTCCCATTGTCCAAAGGTTAATTGATTGCTCTAAATTGTCCTTATAGGTGTGAATGAGGGTGTGAGATTGTAGCTCTACGACACACCGGCGACTTGTCCTTGGTGTACCCTGCCTTCACCCACAAGTGGCCGGGTTAGGCTCTGGCGGCCCTAAAAGGGACAAAACAGGTATAGACAATGGTTGAATAGACCGGAAATATCAGAATTTAAACATTAATGTTTATTTTGTATTTGCCCGATTTCATCAGCTTTAAGCTAGAACTGAAGTGAGTTTAAACTGTTTTTCATAGGTTATTTTATTTCCCCTAGTCTTGCACTCTTTGGATGACTACTTTTTAGCCTTACTGTGAAAATAATAGTGGTGGACAAAATTTTGGTACTCCTCAGTTAAAGAAAGAAAGTCCACAATGCTCTCTGAAATGACTTGAAACGTTCAAATGTAACAATAAATTCAAATTTATTGAAAATTAAATAATAAAAATCAGCCATTTCTTTTGAGTTGTTGATTAACAGAATTATTTAAAAAAATGAAATAGGGCTGGACAAAAATGATGGTACCTGTAATTTCCTATTTTGTTGCACAACCTTTTGTGGCAATCACTGCACACAATTTTGGCTGTGTGTTTTGGATAGTTGTCCTGTTGGAAGACCCATTACCTGCGACTGAGACCCATGACCTGAGCTTCCTGACACTAGGCAGCACATTTCTATCCAGAATGCCTTGATAATCTGGAGAATTCATTTTACCTTGCACAAATTCAAGACACCCTGTGCCAGATGCAGCAAAGCAGCCCCAAAACAGAACTGAGCTTCCTCCATGTTTCACAGTAGGGACAGTGTTATTTTTGTTGTATGCTTCATTTTTGAGTCTACGAACATAGAGCTGATGTGCCTTACCAAAAAGCTCCAGTTTTGTCTCATCTGTCCAAAGGACATTTTCCCAGAAGCTTTGTGGCTTGTCAACATGCATTTTTGCAAATTCCAGTCTTGCTTTTTTATGAATTCTTTTCAACAGTGGTGTCCTCCTTGGTCGTCTCCTCAATTTGTCCTCAATTTTGTTCTCGCCACGTCCAGGGAGGTTGGCTACTGTCCCGTGGGTCTTAAACTTCTGAATAATATGTGCCACTGTTGTCACAAGAACTTCAAGCTGCTTAGAGATGGTTTTATAGCCTTTACCTTTACGGTGTTTGTCTATAATTTTGTTTCTAATGTCCTGGGACAATTCTCTATTTCGCTTTCTGTTGTCCATGTTCAGTGTGGTTCACACCTTTTCACAAAACAGCAACGTGACTATTTGTCTCCCTTTAAATAGGCAGACTGGCTGATCATGAGTTTAAAAACAACTGTGATGTCAGTTAAAGGACATACCTGAGTTCATCATGACTCCCTGGGCAATTAGTTCTCAGTCTTTCATGGAGGTACCATCATTTTTGTCCAGCCCTATTTCATTAGGTTTTTTTTTTTAATAATTCTGTCAATCAACAACTCAGAAGTAATGGCTGATTTTGATTATTTAATTTTCAATTAATTTGAATTTATAATTTTATTGTTACTTTTGAACGTTTAAAGTCATTTCAGTGAGCCTTGTGGACTTTCTTTCTTTAACTGAGGGATACCAACAGTTTTGTCCACCACTATTTTAAAGGTTCATTGGGACAATTATTTTAATGTATTACATTTTTCTAGTAAGTGTAAATAGCTTTGCAGAGCATTTTTACAAAAGAAATTGCAATTTGTTAGCACTGACATGGATTATTATACAGAGAAGAGCCACTGTGTGGTAGCCTCAGGCTCACCACTGCTCATTCAGGCTCGCTCTACTACAAATGCACTCAGTTGACCCACATCACGCAAACCAATAGACACCCAGGGGCGGATCTGGAGTGGAGTGGGAAGGAAAGCACTTGATAAGCCAAAGATTTTTTTTTTTGGGGGGGGGGGGCTTTTTTTTGTAAGTTGACCGAGTATCTAAGTGCAGTGCTTGAGTAATGTTTAACTTAAGACTGAACTTAAGGGTTATGCGTAGCCTAAGCAGAAAATTGTGATTTACCATTCAAAGAAACTTTTCACTTCATGAACAAAAAGATGATGCCACTACATTTTGGAACTGCAATTAAATTTGCCCATGTCTTAAAATGCAAAAATCTCCTATATTGTGGTATTACAGTTTTCTCTTACGTTTGGTTAGATTTTGTTAGCAGTGGTTTAAAAAATGTTTGTGTTTATCTGTGGTAACACAACTACATTTTACTAGGACAGAAATTAAAATGCAAATACTTGCATTGCTCATTTGTATAAATAATAGTTATAATTTTCATAACACACATGCAGAAGAACACTCACAATGCATAATAAACATTGTTTTTATCACTGAAATTACTATTGTAAAATATATTATAAAATGTGCAGTATAAAGTACCTTAAAAAGGTATTCTGCTTACTAAATGCAAGCTACTTATTGAATAGGCTAACGTTTCTCAAGTTTAATTGAAACAAAAAAAGAATATAAAAAAAAAGAAACAAAAAAAAGAATATCAAAAAAAAGAAAGAATATCATGCAATCTGATTGTTTAAGTTTCACTTTGGACTATTTCCTATAAAATATGCCTTATTTAATCAAAAAATGTATGGAAGAAAATATTTGCACATAATTTAACTTTGGCCAGCTAGGCAAATACATTTTCAATCCCTTAACAAGACTTTACAGACAAAACAATTCCTTTGTGTTGTCAGCTGTCAGGTGAATTTCCTTGACTTGCTGAATTTTTGCTAATATTTAATGAACACTTTTAAATATATTATAGAAGCGGTTTTGACTTTTATTTTTTAAAGTGCCTTTATGAAAGCGCATAAACAACTGCAAGAGAAATGACATAGATGGCGAAAATCAAACAAAGCACGGTAAAAAGACTGAGAAGGATAAGTCGAGAAGAAGAATTTACGTCATTTCCTCTTCCGGGTCTCGTGGAAGAAACGTTACATGTACGGAGCGGCTAATCAGAAAGTTTGAAAGAAATGTTCAGGCTTTAGAGATTTGTACCCTTGAAATTAGATTCTTTTTGTGGGTAATTTAGAGTATATCTAAAGTAAAGAGGATTGTAGACAAAACTGAGAGGTTTGTATCCACCTTTAAGCCGCTATTAGCAGATTTCGGTAGCTCCCAAATGTAGCAATATGCTAACGTGTGCTAGCAGCGGTCGATGAGTTTTGGCGCAAGTAGCTAGTAGAGTTTAGCTTGTTTGCTATTTTGGTTAGTCTGGTTATTGATATGTTTTGATATGAAGCAACATTTTGTTAACTTAACTTTCATTTTTTATGACAAAAGGCAAACTTGTCCTCAAATGTGTTCGACATTTTTGACACGCAGGAGGGTCTCTCTGTGTCATGGCTTGTGATTAATAATGCCACTTGTGTAGCTCTCACTCATCAACTTTGTCAACAATAGGACTCCTGTTCCAACAAGAACTAAAAAAGACATCTGCGTGCTGTGTTTTGAAGGGCAGAAGGATGTCTCTTCCCAAGCGGGAGGTGGAGGAGTTGAGACCGTGGGTGGAGCGCACTGTGAAGAAGGTGTTGGGGTTTTCAGAGCCCACGGTGGTCACTGCAGCTTTACACTGTGTGGGGAAAGGATTGGACAAAAGGAAGACCACGGGTAAATTCCATGCTCATTTGCATGAAGAAAGAAGTTTTCAATCATTAGTAATTAATTCTGTTGTGGTTATTTTCATTTTTTTGTTCTGTTTTATTCCATCTTTGATGACACAGTTACTTGTGCATTTCTGAATTTAAGCGTCTCTTATTCATCTTGTTTTGAGGTTGCACATTAAGATAGTCTTATAATATAAAGCAAAAACAAACTCGTAAAAAATTTTAAGAGATTCTTTTGTTTGTCAAATGTTTGGTGCTTTTAGCTTTCCCGTAAACATTTGCTTATGATTACAGTCACTAATGGTCTTAGTCTAATAGTGTTTTTCAACCGTTGTGCCGTGTGATATTACCCATTTTCACTGATCTAAAAACATTTACCAAATCTAGGATATCAGCTCTGTGTTCATCCAAACAGGCCCCAAGAAAGCACTAAGTAGTTGGGAATATGAAAGATCGTAAAATACTTTTTTCTTTGTGTTTATTTGATTCTATTAAAGACATTTTGATAAGGCTGCACGTTGGCACAGTGGTTAGCACTCTTGCCTCACAGCAAGAAGGCCCCCAGTTCAAGTCCCAGCTGGGGGAACCAGAACATCAATGGGGGACCTATCTGTGTGGAGTTTGCATGTTCTCCCCGTACATGCGTGGGTTCTCTCCGGGGCCTCCGGCTTCCTCCCACAGCGACCTCCCACCTGTCCGTTCATACAACTCTAAATTGTCCCTAGGTGTGACTGTGAGAGTGCATGGGTGTGTGACCTGCGACAGACTGGCAACCTGTCCAGGGTGTCCCCTGCCTTCGCCCACAAGTGATGGGCTCCGGCAGCCCGTGATCCCGAAAGGGACAAAACGGAAGAAGATCATGAATGAACGAATGGCGGTACCGCGAGTTAGCCGCAGCTTCAGCTCTGTTTTTGGAAAAGTCCCACCCCTTTAACCCCTCCACCAATCATTCTTGGAGGTTTAATCCTGCGTCAACAGTCTGACCTCTCAGAAGTGGTTAAAGTCATCACTTCCTTGTTCTGATTTAGCTTTTTCCACTACATTTCCCATGATGCATTGGGTTAACGTGACAGCGTCTCAGCGGACGAGTCTTCCCTGTTAAACGTCTTGAAACCACAACAAACACACATCAGTTTTTAAATCTTCTTTATTAAATCAAAGGTCAACAGTTTAGTTTTCTTCAAGGTTTGTGTTTTTTTAATAACATCCAAACATCCCAGAGTTTGGTCCAAGTCATCTTTATTAATGAAACATTTTTCTTATAAGGTCTGTAAGAAATAGGATAATGTTGAAGTGGCCGAGAGACACAATCAAACAGAATTGAAACAATTTAATAATCTAAAAAGAAATAAAACATTTCTGTTAAAGTTTTCAAAGAATTAATCTTTGATTAAGACAAGAGAAAAACTAATAAAACTTCAACATGTTCACTTTTGATGTAGCTACAGAAAACATAAATATGTTAGTTTTGGTGTGTAAAACTTAACAATCATATTGTGATCATATAACTGTTCAAAAATTACAGTTGCCTTTGCACCAACATTGAAAAAAAATTGTAAAAAGTATATTATTTAGAAAGAATGTATTTGTTTTTTTGTGAGGTTACATGAAATTGCATGTTAATAAACTGGAGGGGAAAAAACATCTACCAGGGTAAATTTTCAATTAATTTATTTGAAAGTTATTACGGAAAACTAACTTAACTTTTATTACATCTTTTAGAAAAAACTGCTGCAACTTCCAGCTTTTTTGCCACAATTATCACAAAAATGTCTGTGATTGCGGAGGGACTGTAAATCAATACAGACTATAGAGTTTCTCCTTTTTTTTATTTTTGGATGCTTGTGTGCCGCAGGAATTTTGTCAAGGATAAAGTGTGCCTTGGCTCAAAAGAGGTTGAAAAACACTGGTCTTATATTAAGAAATGATTATCAACGAACTGTTGAATACATTGTTAATCATTTGACTCTTAATTGTCCTCAGACCAGTTGCGTCCCTTCCTCGAAGACTCAGCTGGTGGATTTGTTGAACGTCTTTTTGAAGCTCTTGAGGAAAGTAGAAGCAGCCGTGGCAGCAAAGGATCTGGAGAAAAGAACCGGAAGAGAGAACTTAAGGTAAATTAATGAATAAAAATTAATGATTTAGGCCTGCACAATATATTGCAAATTTATCGTTATTGCGACATCAAGCTGTGCAAATTGCATATCGCAAAGGACTGCAAAAATTGCAATAAATTGTAACCTTAAATGTTATGGTAGCTTGAAGTATTTAATGAATCAAATAAATCCATTTATGCATTTGACCAATCAGATGGAGGTCTTTATGTTGTTGACCAAGGTAGGGTACCAAATTAACCTATGAAGAATGGTTTTGGGATCATCATTCTTTTATATTGAGAAAAGTCAGTCAAAAACTTTTGCAATACCTGTTTATGGGAACTGAGCAGCTCCACTGGAGCAATTGTGGCTGCTGTCACAGTAAGGGTCTGACTTAAGAGCACAGCGGTAGGGTTATGGGTTACTTTGTCCCATCTAAGTTTAATCTCACTAATTCTGGGAGTTGACTAGTCAGTTACTTACCACTAGTCTTCCACTGCCAAATATGACTGTATTTACTGTTTAATAAAATAAAAAGAAACCTTACTTAACTTCAGTCACACTAATTCTGTTGTTTCTGTTGAAAATGTCAACCCCACAACATTTTTAAGAATTAAGATCAATCAATCAATTTCACATTGTTTTTTAAGTTGGAAAAATACTGTGTAGGCTATACGCTCTTTTTTGTTCACTAATCAATATGTTTGAGTGTTTAGTTTTACTTATATTTGTGCTTTGACCATTCGTAGGATGTATTTGGGGAGGAGCATGACTCTGGTGCAAAGAGGGAAACATCTGAGACAGCAGATGGGACGGTAGTAAAGCGAAAACGAACACCTCGGTTTCAAGAAGTGGAGGAGCCTGAGGTCATCCCAGGACCTCCTTCTGAAAGCCCTGGCATGCTTACCAAACTGCAGGTACAAGACAAATGGCATAGATATTATGTGCTGAGTCATCTGTGAAAAATACTTCTTTATTTGGGATTTTCAACATAATATGGTTACATGTATGGTGGGCGGGTTACTTCTTCAGTATTTCTCTCAGGTATGTGGTAAAAAAGGAGGAAGATGAAATGTTTATGTGACTAAAAATGTTAAAATAAGCAAGAATATAGCTTGTTTGGAGTACTGTCATTTTGCCTGGGCCTCTGTGTTATCATTACTTTAATGTTCCTATTTATCTTCTCAACTAAACTATGAGCAGCTCCAGTAAATGTATTGTAAAAAATCAATTCTTTGTTGTTTAAACTGTGTCAGTTTTCCTTGATGTACTCCTCAAAGAAAATCCCCAAAACGTTTAAAAAGGATGAACAAAAAACAATAATTTTCAAAGTAAATATGTACACCTAATGAGCAGTATTTAAATGTATCGCTTTCTGGTTTTCATATAGATTAGAAGGGAACATATATTTAGTCTTTGTGTTGATATTGGAACTTTGGAGTACCTTTTACACATTAATTGTTGTATTTTTTCCATCTTGCATGGTTTGGGATTAACAGTATTGCAAATGTGTTTGTTACTTATTGATTTTATTTATGAAGTATGAATTTTTAGAGATAAATATTTATTTTAAAACCATGATACTTTCTTTCAGATCAAGCAGATGATGGAGGCTGCCACAAAACAAATAGAAGAAAGGAAGAAACAACTGAGCTTTTCTTCGGTCCCTTCTGCTGCAGTAATTGTTATGCACAATCATGAACAAAAATCAACAACAGTTTTTTGTCTCTAACTCAGTTTTCTTTTTAACCTTAAAGTCACAGTTGGATGGCTCACGGCTTCTGGGCGCCGCTGGTGCCTCATCTGTTGCCCCCTCGCAGGCTGCCAGCTTTATGAATGATGCTATTGAAAAAGCCCGCAAGGCAGCAGAGTTGCAGGCCCGCATTCAGTCCCAGTTATCTGTGAAGCCTGGTATCCTGGGAGCCTTGGGAAACACCGGACCTCACAACCTGGTAGCACTTGCTAATCTACATGCCATGGGAATTGCTCCACCGTGAGTAACTTGAAGATATCTAATTTATTGGGGGGAAAAACAATAGATTGTGTATTTGCTTTCTGGATACAAATAATCATTTGTATCTGTTTGTGAAACTGAAGTAAAGTGGAGATTAAGGAAGTGAACAAGCCAACACCCCTCATTCTTGATGAGAAGGGAAGAACTGTTGATGCCACTGGCAAAGAGGTTGAACTTACGCACCGCATGCCCACACTCAAAGGTAGGTCTTCTGGATCGGTGTGTAAATGTGTCTCATCATTACTGCGCTTTGACTTCATGGACCACTATTCCTTTTTTTGCAGCTAACATACGGGCGGTAAAGAGGGAACAGTTCCGTCAGCAACTGAAGGAGAAACCTAGTGATGATTTGGAGTCAACATCATACTTTGACAACCGTGTGCTCATTACGCCTGCCCAGCGCCTCCGCAGAGGCTTCAAATTTCATGAGCCCGGACGGTTTGAGAAGATTGCCCAGAGAGTTCGAACCAAGGTTGGTGAAAAGCTTGACATTATCATCTCAAGACCTTTGTTAATTATTCAGAAATACAATTTGGCAATTCAAAAACACCTTGTTTGATGCCTTTTGCATAAATGTCTTTGCCCATTAGGCCCAGTTGGAACGGCTTCAGAATGAGATTTCCCAGGCTGCTAAAAAGACAGGAATTCAGGCTTCCACCAAACTGGCATTGATTGCGCCTAGAAAGGAGATTGGAGATGGGGAAGTACCCAGTATTGAGTGGTGGGACTCCTTCATCTTGCCCTCCAACATAGTTTTGTAAGAAAAAAAACTTTAAAATGTTTTTGCAGTTTTTAAACCAATATGTTAACCTTATCTGTGCATTTCTTTTAGTTTGGTTAACTTTATTATTTTTTCCTATTTAGCAAACCGGAAACGAGGTTTGATAACGTGGAATTTTTTGGAGTAACAAACCTGGTAGAACACCCTACACAAATGAGACCTCCTGGTAAGTTTAGGTGGAAAAGAATGTGTTGAGAAATTACAGTTTCTGCCCTGTGATGTTGATAATAGACTGTTAACAGCTATTTGTCATGGATGTTTCGAGGATACGTCTTATATCCATAAGATTTTATGTGTGTTTTTCAGGAAAAAACAGGCAATTTATGAATTCCTTCACTATTCAGTGCATAGTTGTATTTATAGTTCGTTCGCCATTTTGCAGTGCTTTCAGAATCTACTATTTCAGAATCGAGTGCCCTAAATTTTTTTCCAGACGTCTCTGCAAAAAAACAGTGTGCATTGATGCTCACTAGATTGGCGAATATAGACCATAATGCATTGCGTTCGAACAATTTTGCGAAAAAAGTGTTTAGATGCATTTTTTTATAAATAAACAATCAATGTTTTCATTCTCAGTGGATTCATAAAAAGTCGTCATAAATTTAGATTTTCACTTCGTGAAATAGGTGATGTCATATTTGCTGTTTGCCTTTAAAGTCCAGGGCAATAGATTGTCCTGCACTATAAAGCTTTTTAATTGTAGTAATGAGGGAACTCTGACAAAGCCAGACAGAAAGCTTTACCGTAAAGTAAGTATCCTAGTCCAATAAACTTTTGAAAAGTGATTTGTTAACCACTAAATTAGAAAATTGTAGCTATATCTGATGAAATCCACTGTAACATGTCCTCAGCTAACATCCTGTTAGGCACCCCTTGCCAGACTTAATCCCAGTTTTGACTGTACAATATCTAAACTCTTCCTGTGGTCAAAACTGGTCTCTAAAGACATTTGTAAGGGATTTTTGTCTAAGTATTTTTTCTCTTTATCTGTAAACTTTAAAGTCTCAGACTGTTTTGAAGAACCATTCCAATTACCATTTTTCTGCCTCAGTGTCTTTAATGAATTTTTTTTATTATTGTGTGGAGGAACTTTTTTTTTGTCTTGAAATGGCAAACTTTGTATCAAGGAATGTTCCTGAGGAAACAAACATTTATTTATTATAGTAAATGCAGAGCAAAAAATTTGCCATCTCTAAGTTAAAAGTACACACATTTGTTTTTCTGTGTAATTTTTTTAATGCTTCTAGCTTCTTTCAAGGTTCTAGAATAAAATGTTTTATTTGACATGTTTGACAGAAAAAGCTCTGATTACATTCATTCCATTAATATTAGTTATATTCTTTACAACTGTTCTTCTTTTCCCAGTGGACACTGATAAACCAGTAACCCTGGGTGTGTATTTGACAAAGAAAGAACAGAAGAAACTAAGGAGACAAACGCGGAGGGAGGCACAAAAAGAATTGCAGGAAAAGGTCCGTCTTGGATTGATGCCACCACCGGAACCTAAAGGTACTTGCACACAAGTGAACATTGTTCTATGCCTGTAATCAGGTCAAGTAATGGTACATGATGATTTTTTTTGTACTTTTAAGTTCGTATCTCCAACTTGATGAGAGTCTTGGGGACGGAGGCGGTCCAGGACCCCACTAAAGTAGAGGCCCATGTGAGAGCACAGATGGCAAAAAGACAAAAGTAGGTGTTTTGTTACCGTGAGAATCCACAGAGACTCACATTTTTCTTAAGTGTTTTTCTAACAGCGACACTTTTTCAGAGCTCATGAGGAAGCCAATGCAGCTCGAAAGCTTTCAACAGAGCAAAGAAAAGAGAAGAAGGTCAAGAAGTTGAAAGAAGACCTCACTAACGGAGTTCACATTTCAGTGTACAGGTATGCATTTGAGGACGGGAACAGCAAATATATATATTTTTAAATATCTGTTTTCAAAGCTCTTTTTACACCTTGAAAACCAATATAAATGTTGTATCTTACAGAATCCGTAACCTGACAAATCCTGCAAAGAAGTTTAAGGTGGAGGCCAATGCAAACCAGCTGTACCTGACTGGAACAGTAGTTCTGCACAGAGATGTTAATCTTGTTGTTGTAGAGGGAGGTAAGGAAGAAATCTGTTTAAATTATATTGATGTCCTTTTATATTGATCTGCTGAAACTTAATAACACATTTATTGACATGTTTCAATTATTACTGTTTATATAGCCTTTCATTTACTGTTTAGAAGATTTCATTATAGAGAGAAAATACTGATTTTTTTTTTCAATTGAACCTCACTTGATCTGAACTGGGAAGAGAAAATGCCAGCAAATTCATATATGAAATGTAATAAAGAATCAATTGTCTCTTTCCCTTGAAGGCCCTAAATCCCAGAAAAAATTCAGGAAGTTGATGCTGCATAGAATCAAGTGGGAAGAACACAGTAGCAAAAGAGATGGTAAGATTACTGCTTTTGTATTGCTGCTATGGAAAAACGTCTTAATTGATTGCAAATTATAAAAAATAATAATCGCAAGTTTAAGAAATTATGTGTCTGAGATTTGCAGTTTATTTATACAGCTATGGGTAATTATCTTTTGTAGCTTTTAGTTTTCACCAACCACTGATAACGGTTCAAAAGTGGTTTATGTCAATTATCAGGACACAAGCTATTTCTACATACCGTACTATTGTTGGCTCAGTGTTTGCTTCAAATAAAATATGCTCACATTTTTCAAATCTTAGATCCAGATGTTGATGACACAAAGAGAAACAACAAGTGTTGGTTGATTTGGGAGGTGAGTGAACATGCATTTATTCTGTTTCCATTGCACATTTAGAACTTCTTTAGTCCATCCAAGTCTAATGGTTCCTTCTGCTTCCTTAGGGAACAGGTAAAGATCGAAGTTATGGAGAGATCAAGTTCAAGCAGTGTCCCACAGAGAGCATGGCCCGAGAACACTTCAAGAAGCACGGAACAGAACATTACTGGGACCTTGCCCTCAGCCATAGTGTGTTGGACGGCACCGATGATTGAAACCTTCGAGGGGAGAGATCTGTTTCAAATAAGGACTGCTACAGTCAAACCTGCAGACCTGCTGCCTCACAATAGCCAGAATTATCTATTGGCTGCTGAGGAGGAAGGAACAAAGACTCAATAAAGAGACTTCAACAGAAAATACGGGGCACATTAAACCTGTTTTTCTAAGAAAAAGTGAGCTCCTGTGTATACAAGGCAGTATATGTAGTTTTGCATTTAGTTGATTTCATTGGATGCAAGTCTGTCCTGTTTAGACCGACTGATTCCGACCTAAATCAGTCTGTTTCGGCTCATTTTCTGCTATAAAATCCTCAACTTAAATCATATTGTCTTTGTTGATTAGGAAGAATGTCCTAATGACAACACACTATCACTAAGTTGACCTTTTACTTTTTGAAGTTTATTTTTTGAAACCTTGCTTTTAGACACCTTTCACACAGTTACCGCATCATTTATTTTTTGACCCATCAGTGTGTTGACCCCCTATCCACAGAGGTTAGCCATGTTTCCTTGTAACATTTAAAACTGCCTTAATTAAAAAATGTGAAAAAAAGACTTCATCTTTGATTTTGTTTGCTAACCGCTTCAATTGCCTGGGTCATTTCATAAGTTTTTAGCCCAAATAAAAAAAAAAAATACCGAGTTAAAATATTGGTGTGTAGGTTGGTATTTTTATGGCATGAAGTTAATACATATGTAATGACTCGCGGGGGGCGTGGTCTCCCCTGCGTTGCCTTGTCTTCCATCACGCCTTCGCCCTCGTCCCTATCATTAGTTGATAGAGCTTGAAATATGGCGGCCGGTTCCGAGGCTGCGAGCGGCCAGGGAGCTCGCAGCTCCACCGCTGCATTGGAAGCGTCGTTGGACCGCCGGTTTCAGGCAGTGTCTAACACCATGGAGTCGATACAAGGACTCTCAAGCTGGTGCATTGAAAACAAGAAACATTACAGCCTTATTGTTCGCTATTGGATGAAGTGGCTAAAGAAATGTGAGTAGTTTCTCGCTGAAGCTAACTGCTAGCCTGTAGCCAGCATATTTAAGCTGAGTCAAATGCATTTAGGAAAGAATTTTGCAAAACCCTGCTGTGGTTCGGTTATGCTTTATGTGCAGAACCCCAAAACGGGGGTTGTGTAGAATAAAAATTGAGTTTCGCAATTGTATTGAGCCGAAGTGTTGGCGTCGTTGTCTTTGCAAATTAGCCGCTAATATTAGCTAAGCTAGCGATTCGTCGTTAACAGTGTTTACAGTTAGGCCTTCCATTATGTGAAGCCCGTATTGGATAATGGCTCCATCGTAATACCTACGTCGAAAATACATAATCAAAATAAAATAAAAAATAAGACTAGGTTTTAGTTAAATGACTTGAACTCAGGATTTTCAAGTACGTTTTTCGTCCATCAGTGACTGAGTGACAGTGCCCATTTCTGTTTAGCACAGATTAAACTTTTACATTTTTATGCAAAATGGGAATTATTTCTTCGATGGTAGTTTATGCAAAATAGGCCGCTGTCATGTATTTTAATATTTGTTTAGTATATTTTCTGTATCAGAATCAAAGAATTTACATTTCTGTTCACACTGTCTTGTCTTCTTGATACATGATGATAAAACGCTACTGCCAAATAATGAATCAAAAGTACTTGTAAAGTGAATAAAGACCCACTCCAATGAAAATAGTCTGATGGATATATATTTACATTTGTGAATCAGAAGTAGACGAAAAAAGTGCCATCTGAAAAAGCTTGTAATGTGACAGGTGCTACAATTGGCAGACCAGAAGCTCCCTGCTCTGCTCCATTCTAGTGCATCAACTCGTAAACAAATGGATCCATGTACATCTTCCTTTTCCTCATCTGAGCTAGCACGAGGCTCACAAATGTACGGCTAGATGTAGTATTTTTGTTGCACTGCTGTTAGGCGAGGGTTGTAAGCTAGCTGGAGTTAGTGTAAACAATGAAATCATGGGAAAGTCCGAGACAAATTTCTAATGACATACTGCTGCTCTGCAGAAACTATGTTCTAAAAAACTACAGGTTTTTTTGGATGGGCCAAAAAACGGAATAATCATAATTAAAAGAACACTGGGAACACTTTTTAAAATGGATCAAAAGACAATTTGACTTTAAAGTGGGACTTTAAAGTTATTTTTATTTATCTTTATGTGATTAAAGAACAGCAGCTGACCCAGAGGGAGAGATCCCAATCGAGAAAGCCCCGGAAATATAAATTAAAACGAGAATTAAAAAGTAAACGTACTTATAAAAGTAATAAACAAATGCAATAAAACGATGAAATAACGAATATTAAAAATAAATAATAAATAATCTAGTGTAAATTCATAAAATAAAATAGACGACTAAATACCAGATAGATAGATAGATAGATAGATAGATAGATAGATAGAAGAAATTTAAGTAGGGAAATTAGCTAAAAGCCAGGTTAAAAAGATGTGTGTTGAGCCTTTTTCAAAAGGAACTATGTTCTCTGCGGCTCTGAGACGCCATGGCAGACTGTTCCATAAATGGGGCCATAAATGGGGCCATAGTGCTGAAGAGATGTTCCTCCGTAGGTTTCAGTTTTTACAGTGGAAATGGTTTAAAGACCAGCACCAGAGGGTTCATATTTTACTAAAAGATACGATGGGTAAGAAGGCGCAAGACCATTAAGACATTTAAAAACTGTTAAAAATATCTTAAAATCAATCCTGAAGCATATGGGGAGCCAATGCAGGGATTTTAAAATTGGGGTGATGTGAGCCCGCCTCCTGCTCTTGGTGAGAACTCATGCAGCAGAATTCTGGAGAAGCTTAAGGTTCCTAATGTTGGTTTTTGGAAGACTAGCAAAGAAGGCGTTAAAATAATGACTTCTACTGACGATGATAGCATGCATTAGCAATATTAATATTAGCAAGAGAAAGTAGTGGGTGGACCCTAGCCAGATTTCTAAGATAATAAAAAACAGTTTTAACCACGTTTTATATGAGGGATAAAAGTTAGCTTAGAGTTGAAAATAATGCTCAGGTTTCTGACAGTATGATTTATCTGGGTATGAAGACAGTACTATAAAGGAAGCTGCTTCTTCTTTTCATGAAGGATATATGGTTTATATATCGTTTTTTGCACACACAAAAATGGTCATGTGAAAGTTGACAGCAAAAACAGTTATTTATTGATTAATGCTGTCGTTTTATTTATATACCTAGACCAATGTTGGCAAAATTGATTATATGAAAGTTTGCCTACAATACCCAAAATAGAAAAATAAACGTCATCTGTTTACACAGACTTTAACCTAAATAAAATACAGTGGCACTATCGTGCCATGACATTGTTTTGACTATGTTGGTGACATTGCAATGTTTGTGTTTGCAGCATGGCAAAGATGATTGATGAGGCCATTGACCTATTTGTTGTGATGACTGCTATTGGGTTGTGGTGATATCAGTTTAAAAAAAGGACTGCCGTTCCCTGGAAAGAAGCATGGGCCAAAAAGGGTTCTAAAATTTGACAGAATGGCTAGACCAGTGGTCCGGCCCACTAAACAATATCAGAGACGCATTATTATTATTATTTTCCTTTTTTTCTTTGAATCTGGCCACGCAATCAAGACCCTCATAGAACGTGACATTTTAATTCGCCCTCCTACAGTCTGTGCCCCTATCTCAACCCTTCTAAAAATCCTTTTCAAATAGAACTGAACACAGTCTTCCCTTTCTACATTGCTGTTCATATTTTGTGGTCTCACTGATTCTTTTAGTGCGATTATGCTTTTTATTTTCTCTAACAGTGCACCCTGTTCTGTGTCCCGATTCTCGTCTCCTGTACAAATAAATGCAGCACTTGTCGCGATCAGATCCTTGTTTTGTTCCTGCAATATTTTTCTAGGAAGGTTTGAATTTTTACAATTTTGAAAGAGAGTAAAGTCTAAAAAATGTACATGTCTGTTTCGGAAAAGTGTGTAGTGAGGAGTTCACGGCTTTCATCTTCACGGGTTAATTTTAGAACATGACTCCGGCAAAAAACGAGGGACCACTGTACTGATGAAATAATGCAGATAAATGTCCAGTTGCAGCCGAAGACAAAATAATTTGACTTCACAGTTGTGCAGGACACAGCACAGCTGCTGAGTTTTATTTGTGAAGCACAAACTGTGAGATGTATGAGGAGCTGCAGCCCTCCAGTCTGAAAGGACTATAACGGGAGAGGACAGCCTTTTTATTGGTAATATTCTTGAAATGTAGCCTATTAGTATTATTTTTTTCTGCCTTTTTCTTTGAAGATCACAGTTATTCAGTAATTTTTTTATTTCATAAATAGTGTTTATTTATTTAAAAAAAAGGATTATGAATGATTTAATTAAATTGAAACTAAGCACTTTACAACTCCAAAGTATGGAAGCGATTGTGTTGCATAATAATTAGATAGAAATGTCTAATTTGACAATTAAAATTGATTCACAGAAATGCTTTTTAATTTTCAAATTGAAGCTGGATCAAATGACTCAAAATTAAAATGAAAAAGCAATTCTTCAAAATGCTTTTTCCTTTTCTTCTTTAACATCGCTCATTCTGTGACATAATTAAAGCGAAAATGCAAAGAGGGGATTGCATTTGCGTTTTCACATCCACCCCGCAAAACTGTTGCAATATTCAATACCATTGAGCATTTCTATCTGAATTTTGCTACACTTTTACCAGAGAACTTTTTGAAATGAAATGTCAAGAACCATTTTCTTTATCATTGTAATTGACAGAATAAGCAGTGCTGAAGAAGAACATGAAAAAGCATTTTGGTGGATTTCTTTTTCATTTTAATTTTGAGTGATTTGATGCAGCTTCATTTTGAAAATGAAAAAGCATTTCTGGTTTTGACTTTTATTTTTAATTATGCTACACAATCGCTTCCATACCAAAGGGCTTTACAAAAAAAGAAACGAAGACATTAGTCACATCAGAGAATAAAAAAGTTATGTGGCCCAAAACTACGGCCGGGGGTCATATTCTAAACTACTTGTGTGTTTAACTACTAAATCTAGCCCGCCAAACTGGAATAAAATATATTGATAATCCTTATTGTTTATTTCCCCCTGTAATTCTGAAGTCTCCCTATAGATGGTGCACTACAAATACATTGACCTTCATTTAGGTGCAGACATTTATCCTGCATCCATGGGATATTGGATTGTTATGTAAGATTAGCTCTTTTTCATTTTTCAAACATCACACGAATGCAGCATTTCTCTAAGTTTGCGTTTAACATGAGGTACATCAAATGCTGTAAGTCGTTCTTAAATGAGAACGAAAGCCAAAAAGTTTGAAATAAATGTTTTTGTCCAGATTCCAAGTTATTTCCTTCTCTTATAAGGTGGATTACTAAAACACTACATGCATCTGCTGCTGGTCCGGCCCTTCTGTCAAATTTTAGAACCCTTTGTGGCCCACAAGTTAAAAATCCACCTCATTAGAGAAAGGGATAACATGGAAACATCCTTTAATTTGCATTGAATATTAATAGTTTACAACAGAGAATTTAGGAGTTTCAATCTCAAAACTGTGGGATTTGTTTTCGTTAGAGTATCAATTGCACCAAGAGGTTGATTTTCGTCGGGGGAAAACGCAAATTTACAGATTTGCTGCATTCATGTGGTGTTGGAATGGTCTGACTCAGAAAACAAACACAAATGTCAGAAAAACACGCATTTTTCCCACACCACATGAACGCAGACTAACTTTCTGCATTTAGACAGGGGTTAATTTATTTTTAGTGCACCGTATATAGTTTGCCTTCCCCTGCTCTAGCTGAATAATGGCGTTCTCCATGCATTTAGACTCTAAAGCACATCATTTTAACTTGGAAGCTGGGCTAACAAGTTTCACAAATACTATTTTAGGGTAGTCTCCTGTTCATTCAAAAAAAAAGACTAAATATAAGGTTACAATTTTTTTTAATTCTTCTTTTGCAAAAGCACTTTTTAATACAGTATTTTTTTTTTCGCTGTGAAATTAAATCGGAGGGGAAGTCTTTCGATATTTTGAACAGTTCTAAACAGGTTTTGGAATTTAGGAAAATGTATGTAATGCGACTATACTTTAGAAAGTATAGTCGCATTACATACATGTAATAGTACATTATAGTATAGTACATTTCCGGTGTAGATATAGTTTCAAACCTCCCATAGTTCACTAAAATGTTATGAGGATTTTTAAACCATGTTTCTTTTAGGTTTGAAACTTAAATGCTCTGTCGCTATAATCCTTTTTCTTTTTAGTAGTATTTAGACAAGCCGAAAGTTAAAGAAGTAGTATCTAGTTAGCAAAATTTGGGAGTGGCCGATTTACCTGAGTTTCTGTCATGCTAATGTCATTTTTAAAATGAGCAGGGCTAGATTATAGGGATTATAGGGATGCAACTGTTCGCTTTCACCAAGATTCAGTTTAATGCTGTAACATCTGGTTTTGTATTGTTGGATCCCTGCTAGATTCTATGTTCCAGTGTTGTAATTTAATGTGTGAAGTTCAGAGTAGTTAATTTAAAGCCATGAATGTAGGTTTTAGGTTTGTATGTTACAGATGTATTGACTTTAGGTTGAAGACTAGCATATAACCTGTTCATACATGTACTTTCCTGTTTTATCAATAAGTTTCCATTTCAAATATGCACACACTGTTGTTTTTTAACCTTAACAGCATACAAAGCTTTCATAGTTTGGTTTGGTGCTTTAGAAGACGTGATTTGTTCTTTAGATTATGTTGCTGCAAATGTAATTTTAACAGGCATATTTGACCACATACGCATGGTAGGTCAAACAATAGTTGTATATGTTTATCATTGCATAATGATATTTTTTCAAGTTTCTCTTCATCAGAAAGTGTGTGAGTGTGTATATGTGTGTTAGAAGTTTCTCTGTGTTGATAGCAGCGTCTTATTGTTGGAGAAACGGCCATTGTTGTTGCGTAGTTCATGTTGTACAACATACTGGTCTGGATACATGCCTTCCTGCTCACTCTCTATTTGTTCTGTCTTCTGAAAAGATTTAGTTAGCACAGCTGTGTGGAAATCTTGTGATTCGTTTGTTTATTTGCGTTTATTTTTAATGTGGTCATTTATTTTTCAAATATTTTCTATAATAATGTTACTGTTCTGCTCTTCTCTTCTCTATTCAAAATACTTAAAGGCTGTTTTTCCTCTTAGTCCTTCCCATGCTTGTTTATTTCCATTTTTTTTTGAAAAATTGAATTTTAAAAATAGAATGCACTTTTGCTCTCCAGAACCAGGGATGGGTACCGTGCCCCGGTATTGAACCAGCCCCGGGGCCACTTTCTTCAAGACCGCAGTATCGTTAAGATCTGACCTGAACGGTTCTGCTATCTGTACTGCAGAAGTTACTTTTTTTTTTCTTTTTTGTGTCCCACAAGCCATATCTGCCATATTTAACTCACCAAGTCAGTCAATTTCCCGTTAATTAATGATGATATTAATTTCGGTATTCTCGTTGAAGCGGAGAGCTCTGTCTGTCTATTTGTGTGCAAGGGGGGGGCTGTTGTTCAGACAGCACGCGCGCGCGCACACACACAAGACAAGGGAGCGCACACACAGTCAGTGGCGATCTCGTAGGGGACTAAGAACACCCGTTTCTGCGTAAAATTAATGAAGTTTGTATCAAGGAGCCCCTACCATGCCGTCACCTTGCTGCTACGATGACCGTTTGTTGTGCTACCGTATGTAGAACACGCTGTAGCGGCGCGTTCTACACAAAACAAACTGGTAGAGAGGCGTGGCTTAAATTCACCGCTTATGATTCCAGACCCGTGACACACTATCAGCTGCTTCCTAATACCGTAATTTCCGGACTATAAAGCGCACCCGATTACAAGCCGCACCCACCCATTTCCATGTGTTTAACTTCTTTTGTACATACACAAGCCGCGTCAGTGTACAAGCCGCATGTATTATGAAACATGGTCAGCCTGACAAAACACGTCCTGACTCCCAGACCGAGTGCAATTCATTAGCACACTGTGGGAGGAGACAGCCTTGCCTCAGGCTCATGTATTTGAATACACCCACATCTGCCAAACAGCATGCACCTCTATTCTGTTCACAAGTTCCTCAGTTATGGTTTTTTTATTTTAATTTTTTTATTTTATTTTTTTTTACTTATTGACAATCTAGGTATCATACATAAAATTACAAACAGTAACCATATAATCAACATTACATCCCTCAGTTATGATGAGGAAATTTACATCCGCGATACCCCATTTCCCATTAGTCTTAGGGGCTAAAGGCAGGTCTAACCCGGATCGCCAGACTGTTGTACGTGTTTAAGAATGAGCAAGGAACAGCAGTGGATGGTGGGGCTAACGGGAGAGCATCTCTCCTTCTGCTTGTGTCGCGGCAGCGTTATGGGAGTAACAGGGCTGGTTAAAAAAACACACCAGTAAAATAAAGCATCGGCGACTGAAAAGCGCGCGCCTTTAGCGCGATACGCGCGCCTCAGTGCGGCGCGTGCGTCAGAAGTTTCCTTCCACAACAAACACTGTTGCTCCGCGGATGCCTCTGCGCTCCGCGCTCGCCAAGCGGGCTCTTTGTCTCCCCTTCCTATGTTCTCCGACACCCCTGGCCAGGGTGGCTCCAAGGAGGAGCGCTTCGTCCCCATTGCGCCGGTGGACCGAGCAAATCGTGTCTGTGCAGAGCAATCGGACTTAATACTGAACGTTTTGTGGATGAGGGGCGGATGCGTTGTTACGTGTGGGAGCCATCAGACTGCCATCAGCAGTGTCTCCAGCTCACACAGAGGCTGTGAGCTTTTCAAAGCAAAATTCCGCTCAGTCCTTAGAAACAGTTAAAACGACCACGTCAATTTGTGTTTCCAGTTGTGTCCCGACAAAATAAAGGCTAATGTTATTCCCACATATTTACGTGCAGCCCAGCTGCAGATTGCAGCTTTTCCGTCAGCAGCTGACCGGCTTTTCCAAACCCGTTGGTGATGGTGGATTTTTTCACGCTGCTTTTAACGATTGCTTTTAACTTGAAAGCTGCATCATATTGTAGTGGCGATCACGTGCACGTTGGGTCTAATGGCACCAAATGATTCTGGGATGCAGCTGGGCATGCGTGTTTCTTTTTGTTGAACCATGACTGAAGTGTCTAAGACCTAAAGTGAGGTGCATGCTGTTTGGCTGCTAAGAGGTGTGTTGAAAAATAAATGACTTGTTGCTTGGAGTTGGATAGAGAATTCAAACCATACACTAAGTCCGAAAGTACGTACATGGCGGCCGCCAATTAAATCCATAAATTAGCCGCGTCACTGAATAAGCCGCAGGGCTGTAAGCGCAGGAAAAAAGTAGCGGCTTATAGTCCGGAAATTACGGTACTTGTTTTTTTTTCAACTTTATTGAACAAAGTATTAACATACAAAATACTTCCTAATACTTAATAATAATTAATGACTAATGATAGTTGTCATCCGTAAAATTAATATAATTTATTTGGTTTACTGGATTTAAACAAAAATAAATAAATAGAAAGGAGGCTGCATCAAAGTGAATTTGTTTCCATCATCTCACTCAATCCTAACTCTGGTCTTTGACAGAAAGAAAAGTCTGTTCAAGGTTGTGGAAAATGGACAAAAGATCAAAGGAAACATCACGCTCATAAAGAATAAAAATAATTAGATTAAATAATTAAATGAATATCCTGTCTGGAACATTCTCATGTATAAAGTAAATTTTTTTGTAAAAAAAACTGTTGTTGCATAATGAGGAAATAAAACACTTTATGTTCTTAATTTGTTATTTATTTATTTTTCGTCCTCAAAAAGTATCGCTAAGAGTACCGTTAAAATACCGGATCGATAAGCAGTGGAGAAGGGGATTTAGTACTTAACTTCTACTCTATCACTGTTGACAACTAGGATTTCCTCCAACCTATATTCCTGTGACTGCTTCACTATTTTACAAAACTTCCCAAACTTTTCAGTTTTCTCTATAAGACCATTGTTTATAAAGTAAACTTACTTGTCAATGAAGGGGTTAATTTTTTCAATCCCAATTAAATGAATTCTGTTTTCTTTAGCACAAAATTAAATTTAAAAAAAACTCCTGAAAACATACTATTTTAATGTCATTGACTGTAAAGACATTAGAAAAAACATCAGACAACAGATAAAGCTGAACACTGGCTTTGTAATGTTAGAAAAATGCTGCTACGAAAGCTTTATTCACTGTGGATTCACGTCTGTTTCTAATATTTAGGAACAGTTCATTGGCATCATAATGATGTCATGTCATCATAGCATCGGTGTCTAAGCACACCACTATATTAAAAACTCTGTTGCTGCTGTAAGTCCAGCAGGTTTATCCTCCAGATCTGCCTGGATCCTTTTAAAAATCGTTATGTCCCGCTGCATTATCAGCCAAACCCTACAAGATGGTGAATTAACAGCAGTGACGAGGGGGCCGCGTTCACGTATCACGTGCGCCTGTGTGTACCTCACGTGCTCACAATAGGAGCATTAAAGAAAAATCACCAAAAGGAGGGCTAATGAGCACGGCTAATTTAACCCGGACATTTACTTGCCATTTGGTGAGTAGACCTCTAGCTTTTACTTAACTTTTAACAAATAATAAAGTGCTTTTACCCCCCCCCCCCCCCCCCCCCCCCCCAAAAAAAGCTTGCATTTGACGATTGTTAATTTCAGACCCTACATACATGGATTATTTGCTGCCAAGCACTAAATGAAAGTTTTGTTTGTCAGCAAAAAGGCGACTACTTCACTCACAGGCGGCAAATTTTCGCCAGGCACCGGCTATTTCTGAGGCCCCTGAAGATATTTGATCAATATTGATTCACTGAACCCATAATAACGCAATCATATAATATATATTTTTTAAGGTATTATCTGGTTTTCTCTGGATAAAATCTGTTCAGAGTTAGATTATGATATGAGAATTTATCCTTTAATCAACAGAACTTTGACCTTTTATTCAGCTTATACCACAAATAATGTATAAGTGTATTTTGTAGCCAAACTAAATTTATTACCAGTGGCAGTTTGATTAAAGAATAAATCAACTCCAATGAAAAAAATAAAAAAAGCTTTGGGTGTGAACCAACTCCTAATTTTTGAAAGCATTGAGTTCAGCTTCTTTGTTTTAGGACTATTCAAAAAAAAGTTTTTTTTTTTGTCTAAATACAATAACTAGCAGTTGCAAAAATGGAGTAAATGTTGTAAGTGTAGATCTTTTCTGTCCAAATTCAGCTTTTTTTTCCCCTTGTTGGAAATTTTTTAGTCACATTTAAATTAGGGATAGGCAGAGATTATATTTTCTGATAACCGACATTTCCAGTAACCGATAACCAATATTTCCCCTTGCAATTGTGGCCGATAGCCGATATTTACCAACACCGATAGATAAATGTCATACATTAATATCCTTTTTGTTTCTTTATTAGACATGCACAACCTTTCTTTTATTTGACAATCACACTAATAACTGTAAACCATAAGCTCCCCATTGCAAGGGGTCTATTAGAAACATGCATCCCTATCTATTCTAAAATGCATAGAATTTGTTCCTGGATTCTTTGTTGCCTGAAAGAGTTCCTTACATTGGTTCGCTCTGAGTGTTTTTGTTCCTATTATTGCATCACAAATTCTTAACTCGGTCTGCTTCTGTGTTGTGATTCCCCTCACATTAGTCACTGCATTAAAAGAATAAAATGAAATGTGATTGAATTAGACAACAATAATATATTTGAGACCAAATGAAAGCAGTTACAATCATGCCTGTGACATTTTGGATAGATAATAATAAAATAAAAAATAGAAATGGATAAAAATTAGTTGCCATTATTAAAAATGTGGATCTAGATGTTAAAAGAGCCTCTTTTTGTTAGTTTTTGTTTTATATACTTTTGAAATGTATATCCATTAAGGTTCATCACCTGGCAGTGCCTGTTACTTTGTCAAGAAAAGTTCCTTTTTTCTATAAATCTCTTATTACAAAAATGTTAAACTTATCTCACAGAAATGGTTGTAACTGCAAATATTATGTAAATATTGCTATTTTTAAAATACTTTTTCATATTTTAAAAATAAATCTGAACTGAAACGTTGAAGTTGCCTTTAACATTCTGTTAATCAGTTAATCTCAAATCATTTCTACAGAGAAGCATCTTTAAACAGAAAGAAGTAGCTATATTTGTGTTTTTAGTAGCAACATATTTATGGAGTTGGAAATTGATGTTGTTCTTTAATTTTATCAAACGATTACATTTCTAGGGGAATGACCTAACATGAACACTAACTAAGGTTCTTGTTGCATTTTTGTTTATTCAACATTTATAGATACCCAGAATATACTTAAGTTGTGTCTTTGATATAAATTTTTGTCTCTGTCCTTCAGCTGACAGCAATCACCGCTTGAATCTTTTCTACCTGGCCAATGACGTGATTCAAAACTGTAAAAGGAAAAACGCCACCATTTTCCGCTCAGCCTTCTCGGACGTCCTGCCCAATGCTGCTCAACTCATCAAGTGGGTACCAAGTTTTATGTTGGTCTGTTTGCAAAACGCTAAGATTACAGAAAGAAGTCAGTCGTTTAGTTAGAAAAATGTTAAAAAGTGTGCAGAGTACATGTATTTGTTTATTTACTAAGAGGACTGTGTTGTCTTCCTTTTATTCTGTCAGGGACGGGAAAGTCCGCAAATCTGTGGATCGGATCTTTACGATTTGGGCAGAGAGGAACGTGTATCCAGAGGAGGTCATTGCCCAGTTCAAAACCTACCTGCACAAAAAAGAAAAAGATCGAGTGAAGCAAAAGGAAAAGGAGAAGGAGAAAGAGAAAGAAAAGGCAGCTCCTCCTGTTAACGGTCAGTTTAAGGGTTTTGTTTTCAAAGCTTTGTTCATTGAAGCCTCAATGTTTCTAAACTCCATGTTTGTCTTTATTAATGCAAGGCTCTTTGTGTTGGTGTTTGATATATTAGTAATACATTTAGACTTGTTTTTAAATTTTTATTTTTGTTAAACTATTATTATTTTAGTAGCATTTTACCAAGTACATTTTAAATAATCAAGAATAGAGATTTCATTCTTGTTATTTGAAAATGTTTCAGTAATAATACGTTTTGATTCTTTTTGACTACACAAGAATACAATTAATTTTTTTTACCCTTTGGGAGTTTATTGATTAGGCAGTAATAATAAAAGCCAAAGTGTTTTTATTTAGGTTTTAGCTGATATATAATTATTAAGTGAAAGTGGAAAGCAGGTATATTTAACACAGTTGGCTGCTTGCTTAGACCCTCACTGATCAATGCAATGTTTGATCACGCTGTCAATGAATGGAGATTCGAGAACCTATTGCTGCACATTGAAAAGAAAATTAACTTATTCCTCATCATTATAATCATCCACTTTATTATTTGTTGAAAGTTAATGATGTTATTTTTGAAAATTCAAAGGTATGAAAAATTAAGGATAAAGGTATTTTATTCTTTCAATACTGCATAACATAAAAAGTACAAAAAGCTACAGAAAAAGCCTTTGCGTCTTGGTCCAAAACTGTTTAGCGTAACAGTTTACGAGTGAGGAACACTAAGTTTCTTACACAGAAAATTACATTTTTCTGTGTTGTTGCTTTTGTAATTTTTGTACTCTAATTAGGCCTGCACAATATACCGCAAATTTATCGTTACCGCAATATCAAGCTGTGCAATATGCATATCGCAAAAGTCAGCAAAAATCGCAATAAATGTTTACCTTAAATGTGCTAAAACAATCGTATGGCAGCTTGAAGCATTTAACGAATCAAATAAATCCATTTATGCATTTGACCAATCGGATGGACCCTTTCACGTTGTTGACCAATCAGATGAGCCCTTTTATGTTTGATGTTTGCATCCTACCGCGACAAGGGTCATTTGGAGTATAAATTTTACACTGTTGCAATGAAATAGGAATGATGTTTTTGGTCGTTTTGCTTTTGTTTTATGTACCGCAAATTATATCGTTATCGCATTATTGATCACTCATATCGCACATCGCAAGTTTTCCTCATATCGTGCAGCCCTAACTCTAATGGTGAGACTTTTTGTTACACAAAATGGTGGGTTAGACCTTGTCTAAAAATGAGTTAATCTTGGGGGAAAAAATCCTCTGTTTTCCTGTTTTTATTTAGCCTTTTTTGTTGGAGTGATAACAAAAAGCTTTTGATAAATTTGCTGATTTGTTTACATACCACTGGTTCTACCCAAAAATGCTATCCATGAAACAAAAGAAAAGGGATCAAAGGTCATTAGTTTATGCAATTTAAAGACAAAAAAAAGAAATGTATCTGAATTTTTGCCACTATGTTTAAAAGGAACATGATGGGTTTTATTAAGAACATAATCCAAACTCTGAAAGATAATATTTCTTTTACTCTACAGCCACTACAGGAACCAAAGCTGCCATGAAGTCAAAGATTGTGGCAGAATTCACTGTAAGTTTTTGATGTTTTTGCCACTTTGCTATATTCTTAAAACAGACATGTTGTTTATGTAACATATGCTCATCTCTTTTTTTTTTACATTCTCCTCTTCAGCCTCAGCCACTAATTGAGCTGTTGCTAAGATCTAAGCAAGCTGTTGGTGAAGAGGAGTTCAGGGAGAAGCAGCTTGAAGCTCTCGGGGTGGATGTCTGCAGCACTGAGGCCCTCAAGCGGCTCAAGGGTAAAGCCATTTCTGCACCTTCACACTTTCTCCCTTTCTATTAAACTTGATGTGTAGGAGCAGTCATTAAGTTTGTTCAGTATTTTGTTGCACAAAAATTTGTTACACTTTAACTATTTGGATTTTAATATTTTTCAGTAGAAGCTAATTCTATAAGAAGGAAAAGCAAAAGTGAGGTGTATTTTCCAAACAGGGTCATTGCAATTATAAGTGAGACTAAATGTTTGCGTCGTCTTGCTGTACTAAACCTATAATTACATATATTTATATTAAACTGATCTCTTTATACAAACCAAAAATCCTACATTTTTAGTGCTAATTTGATTGCCAGCTCAAATTTCTCTCATTTTTTTTTTAATCCTGATAACCAAATAATGACTTACCTCAAGTTCAATTTAAGAGCTATTTAAACAAATATAGATTTTATGAGAGTTGAGACCTGCAGGAAACAAAACATCCTTAATTTAGCGGCCTGGCACTGTTGCATTTCTGATTAAAATGGATTTACTATCAAAGTTATTTATTTGAATGTTTTATACTGAAAGAAACAATATCATTTTAAAATATTAATTTATTATTTTGTAGTTTTTGAAAATAATTTTAAATGGATCTAAACCATTCACAAAGAAGTGCAAAAAGTTTTTGTTCTTCATACACAGGCCTATATTTGTCCTGAGCGTGTTATTGCTGTTTTTGAGCTCTAGAGGTCATTTTCGTCACATTGTTTTAAACTGCTAATGAAGTAAACGATTGTTAAGAGAAAGAGGAATTCAAATTCAAGACAAAAAAAAACTTTTTTTCATATATAAGTTTTTAGTAAATGCTGAACTTTCATCCTTCTTTGGGGTTCCTGCAAAATACTATCATTATTTGAAATAATTTAAGCTCCGTCTGGTCTTTGTTTAAATAAAAAGCCAACCATTGCATGTAGAAGGTTTGATTTAAATTTCTAAATCACAGTAAGAAAAAATTTAAGAAGTTTTTAAGATAAGGCATTAAGATAAACACCTTTTTTTTTTTAATGATTGGCCTGGTGTTTGTACATTAGGGCGAACATCCAAAACTCAGCACAGGAAAGTTTATCTTCCACATGGTCGGTGGTCAGTTATCAAAGAAACACATGATTTGAAACTAAGTGAGCTGGTATGACTGGAAGGAGAACACTTGCTCCATTTTCGAGTTTCCTTTTTTTTGGTTTCCAAGTATTTTTCTGCAGCAGTGCTCAAATGCATTCTGCAAGGGTGTTACTGAAGCTAAAAACAAGTTGAGCACATTCAGTAAACAAAAGTATAATTCAGATCCTGTCAAAATAAAAATAATACATACATTTTTTTAAATAGCATTTAAATTCTAAATCATTGCTCCGCGTTTGTTTGCTTGACTAAAGCTTTGAATCAGAGGTCCCCAAATCCAGGCCTTGAGGGCCGGTGTCCTACATGTTTTCCAACCAACCTGCCATTGAAGCTCCTTATTGGCTAAACACTCCTGATCCATGAAATCAGCAGCATTTAAGGCAGATTTTCTGGAAAATCAGCAGGACACCGGCCCTCGAGGCCTGGATTTGGGGACCCCTGCTTTAAATGAAGTGTGCTGAGCTCTGAAAGATGTCAAAGGTGTTGAACTCTTCCTTTGTCGTCCCTCGTCAGATAAGGCTGGGGGAAATAAGTTTGCAAAAGATTTTGAGGAAGGAAGTCTGAAGCTTCAGGAGTTGGTCACCTTCCTGGAAAATGAGTTGAAAACAGGTCCACCTTTGCTGGAAGCTTTGGGAAATGCAGACATCTTCTACCAAACACAGTACAAGGAGGTCAAAATTGTGGCTAATGTGAGTGTTTTCTATGGAAATGTGTCCATCCTAATCTAAAATGATAAAACTATTTTTGTTTATTGTTAAAATCTACAAAAATTTGTTTAATAGTGCTACTTCTCTTTTTTTCAGACTTTTAACATCTAACTTGTTGGGTTTTTTTGTCCTCTGATAACTCACTGTCACTCTCTCCAGGCTTATAACGCGTTTGCCAACAGAGTGACCAGTCTAAAACGTAAACTAGATTCTTTGAAGGCGACACTACCTGGACCTGAGGATTCTCCTGTCCCTTCCCCTTCTGAAGACGCCCCCTCACCCACGGGGTCTGAGTCTCCCTTTCTGGGACTGGGTTCCAGCAGAGCACAGGTGGATCCCGAGCTGGATGGAAAAGCGATGGATGAAGGAGAAATTCAAAGTGAAAACAGAGACACGGAGGACATGGATATGTCTGATGAAGAAACTGACACTGCTGCAACTGACGGTGAGTTGATGGTGTAGACCTGCAGTCACTTAAAAGAACTTGTTGATAGGAAAAAAAGAGCGCTTTCAAAGAAGTTGTTGTGTCTGATACAGGAATTTATCAGCCGTGGCAATTTTGCTTTTTAGGTCCAGCTAACAAGCAAGAAAAGCCAACAAATGCCGTTTCCAAGACTTTAAAGCCAGATGTCCTGTCAAAACTCCCAGACACGCCTGCAAAAGCTTCAAAGGTCAATGCTTCTACTCCCACATCAACCCCAGTGACTCCCACAACCACCAAAGCTACCAGTGCACCAACTTCTCCTCTGGGAGTGAATTTGGCTAAAGTGGACCTCGGGAAAATCAGCTCCATTCTCAACTCACTCACATCTGCAATGAAGAATACAGGTGGGTTTGATGGAGAGAATGTTTTGGTGGCTTCTTGAGGCTTTTTGTAAGTTGAGTATTTCTAAGATCTCATGTAATCTTTATTCTTAAATATTCATGTAAGAAAAAAAGAACACTATAGCATTTTCAGATAGGATACCTCACCATAAATCTAGTTGTACACTGTAACTAAATACATACAGTTAAAGGCTTTTTCTAGTTATCCAAGGGTCTCTGAAAATGTGGGCGTTGACTCCATTTCTTAGTTTTCCTCCAGGTCAGTGAACATGTCATGTTTCAGTGTCCCCGTTCAGCTTCAGCTTTTTTTATTATTATTTTTTTGGAAGATAAAATCACTTGTTTCTCAAGCACCCTCTTATACACCAGAATTGATGCTGGAGTGTGTAATGGTGAGCTGGTCAGTTCCTGCTACAGTAAAGCATGCCCAAACCATGACATTTTCACCTCCATGCTTCATTGTGGGTATGAGGTTCCTGTCTTGGAATGCTCTCTGGCATCCGAAAATGAAATTTTGGGCCTGTTTGTTATTAAAATCCAGGTCTAGAAGCTCTGATCTTTATGCTCGAGCTTTAGTATGCCATTTGTTTTCTTGGAGTGCAGCTACTATAAAAGTACTGCATCTACTGTATAGCTATACACTTTCATAGTATTTGTAGCAAGGGTGTGCTGGAGGTTCTCATGATGAAATTTTTTTCTTTTTTTTGGAGGATTTCGCTTATCATTTTGCTACTGTCAATGTGAGCTTGCTTGGACGACCAGATGTTGTTTTTGTAAATTGCAAATCACATTAGAAGGTCAAGGTTTCAATGAATCATCAAGAAAGTGTACCGTTGCATCCCTACAACAAACTAACATTACTGTACACACGCCAGAATTAGCTGTTCTGACTCTTATTAAGTTAGCGTAAATGTTTTAACGATGTTCACATGCTGTAGTACAGTCGTGCAATATTACACAAACAGGATTCCTCAGCAGAAACTGCAGAAAAATCTAGCTGTGCAAATTGATATTTAGACATATTGAGGTTAAAACACAATGGAGTTTTTTCATGACTACACCTCCTTTTGAAGATTTCTTGATGTTTTCTGAACCAGCTATGTCCTGCTGAATCTTGTCAGGATAAATCATTAATAGGTAGTTTTATGTCAAGTACCTGGGTGCTAAAGAATCATCCAAGATATTTAAAAAAATTGTGTTCTTTTTTTTTTTCTTTTCTTAATTTTGCTTGTTTTAAAAATGCATGACAATGAGCAAAAAGCTTTGGCGACACTAATGATAAAAGAAGGATAAACGGCTTATTTGCACGTTTTATCTATCAATTGAGGAATACAGTATATACAGCTATACATTTACCTTTTTGTTTTTACGGCTGATGTTGTTCTCACACATTTTAGACACGACAGCACAAAAACTCAAGATGCACATTGCTGCATTGTCCGCATGTATCTCCAGGCTAAATTTTGTTGTTGATGTTTTAAGGGGTAATTGTTAAAAAAAAACCAGGCGATTGATGCTTATATAACTAAAACTATAACTAAATCCATCAAACAGTTGTAGCTGGTTTTGAAAATTCTTGTAGTTTTGCACAAATGTTATTCCGCTTTTCCTCGTTTATCACAGGGTTTACGTTCTAAAAATAACCTGCAATAGGTGAATGCCAAGAAGTAGAACTATAGAAGGCTGAAAAATACCTCATTGCACAATTTATACACTTTTCGCAGACATGAAGGAACTTTTTAACACTTTTCTCTTGTTTAAACCGTGAGTTCAAACTCTCATAGAAATAAAAGCCCAGTATAATGAAACGAAAACAAAGATCTGCTCACGATTAAAGATTTATGGAACTCTGGCAAAACTGAATGCGTTCTGTACTAAACACACAGAGATTGATCTGCAAGGTCAACAGCCAACCGCGATATATCGAGGGACCATTGTCTACAGATAAAGTCTTAATGTGTATACAAACCAGTTCTTATCACAAACTGATACAAATAAGAGCTTTTGGGTGTATACAAAAACATTTCTATTAAAAGCTGCTTTCATTTGAGTCTTTTGTAATTATCGGAAATAGCAGGTTACTGTTAAAGGTTTAAGAGGTACTTCTAGCATTTCCATAATCTGAGTATTGTTTTCCTGTATATGTGCTTATTTTCTTTGCTTGGTTGCCACTCAGAAGCTAGCCCCATGCCTCGACCATCTCCTGGGACACCCACCACTCCCACTGGCCAGTCAGCTGTCCCCAAAGCTACTACATCGAATCCAGCCTTGGCCAGCATCTTGTCACGTGTGGACATTACCCCAGAGGGGATACTGAGTGCTTTGTCTAAAACCAGCACACCAGGTTAGGTTTAAAGTGATCGCGATGGGTTATTTTTTTTTTAAATGTGTATTTTTTTATAAATAACTTTCTGCCATTTTGTCTTGGAACAGCTTTGTCCTCTCTCTTGCAAAGTGTGACAAACACCTCCGCTGCCCCCTCCTCCCGTACCTCACCCGATGCCACAAGTGTAAAAACCCCACTAACCCCAAACACCCCGAAAAACAAACCCACTGTGGAGAAAAGTTTCAAGCGTGACACCCCCCCTGGAAGAAGCAGAAGCTGGGAGAAGGAAAGGGAGCAGTCCCCTCCTCCCCCACCACCCCCCCCTCCTCCTCCTCCTCGTCCCTCAGCTCCTACTGTTTCTCCTCCCAGCTTAGAATCCAAGATCAACAGTTTCTTGCAGGGTAATCCAGGTTTTAGTCTCGCTCTGGGGGATGTGAGTCCTGACGGAGTTGACGGGACCCCAGTAAGGGACGAGGGGGCAGGTACCCCAACCCAGGATGAGATCATGGACACGCCTTCAAGTGTGCCAGAATCTTTAGGCTCCTCTGGAGGACACAACCTCTCACCTACCGCCTATCGCAGTGAAACCTGGGATGCTGCCGTCAGCCCCACAAGAGGAAACAACGAGAACTTTTTAGGCTCGTCTTTCTCCAGATACAGGGCTGAGAAGAAGAACACCACCAAGCTGAAGGGGAATGAAGTCATGAAAAAGCAGATCGCCTCTTCTGGTAATGACATGAAGGGAAAGAAAGAACACCTCAGCCAGCAAAGGATTGTGGGAAATAGCAGAGGGTTAGGAGAGAGGAGAGTCTCTGCCAGTTCTGGTAAAATGAGCATTGGGTCTGAGGATGGCAAGATGGAGGAGAAGGAGAAAAACCAAAAGGCTCCAGGGGGAGATGGGAAGGAGGGCAAGTACCACCGTATTGAGACACTGGTGTCTCCCCACACTGAGGGGGCACCCATCCAGACTCTGGGGTACTCCAACCGACCACTTGCTGGGGAACCCATCAAGACAGTAGAGAGCATCCGCGTGATTGGTCAAGGCTCCCGCCGGGGGGGAGGGGCTAACTGTCGTCCGGGGGTTTCAGTGTGGTATGAAGAGGAACAGTACAGGGAAGCGCAGCCTGCTCCTCATCCTCTTAACATTGGACAGGGAGGCACTAAAGATATGTCCTCAATGCCTCCTCTTCCTCCATCACATCTCCTGATGCCTCATCTTCATCCACCCCCACCTCTCCCTCTCCCGCATCCTCTTCCTCATTTCCAAATGCCCTACCACATAGAGAACATGCAGACTCTTCTTCCATCACACCTCCAGCACCTTCCTCCAACATCCCCTTTCTTTGGCGCTCCTCCACCCTTACCTCGACCTCCTCCACCCCCTGCACCTCCCTGCCTGTCACCGCCACCTGTGCCCCCTGGAGTTATGATGGGGGGGTTGTTACGACACGCCGATCATCCTTCATCTCTCCCTCCCCGAGTCCGATCTGAAAGTGGAGATCTTAGTCACATGGGGCCTAAAAGAAGAAAAGTGACCCCCCCACCTCTCATGGGCTCGCTGCTTGGCGAGCCGCCAAGATTTTCACGTCCCGGCACTGTTAAAGAGTCTTTTGTCCCCCGCCATACACCCCCACTCCACCGCCCAGGCACTCCTGGTGTTCCTCCACCTTTACTCGGCAGAGTGAAGGAGCCTTTGAATCTACCTCTCCCCTCTTCCTCTTCCTCCCCCAAATCCTCCTCAACCTCACCATCTACACCTGATTCCCCTGCAGTCGACACAGCTCCTGCCCCCTCTCATCAGAAACCCCCCGTTAGCCCTCCAGCCCAGTCCCACAACCAAACATCCAACCCCGTCCCCCTCCTCAACTTGCCCAGTCCTCGTCCCCCAATCCTGTCCGGTCCCACGTCACAGAGACCGCCGCTGCGAGCCCGAACCCCGTTTCAAGGTCTCTCCAGGGGCGGGTTCCGTGGCGGGAAACATGCTGGCCCCTCATTCTCTGGAGGTTCCTTCCACGGGCAGAAGAGGCCTTTTCTGCCCCCACGCTACTGAAGTGTCGTCTATGAAAACCGAATGAGAAGTCTAAGCCACACAACTAAGAGTGCAGTGTGTGTTAGCCCTGCGGGTATGAGCCCACATATCTTTACTCTGTTCAATTAAAATGACGCTAGGCTGTGTAAATAACTGATTTCAGCTCCATGCTTCAGTTTGGTTAGCAGTCGTGCTACACCGCACATAATGTAACAAAACAAAAACCTTCTTTCTTCTATTTTTCCACATACCGTACACAAGCTAGTTAGATAAAAGTGTGAACTACACAATAAAACATAAATAAAACACAATTAGTTCAAGCAGAAATTTCACGTTAAAGCATTTCAACTTGTTCTTCCTGTTTGGCTACTTTGCCTAAGTTACAGAGTGAAGCAGTGGATTGTAACTCCAAGAAAACTGAGGATCGGGTAGTTTGACATTTTGGGAATCGTGTCTTTTGGCTTCCAACCCCAGATTTAAATGAAAGATTTTCCACTTACAAATCATCTTGCAATGTTTCATGGGAAAAAGCAGCGAGGCATGGTTTGTTCTGAATATGAGGAGGTTAACGATGTAACTGGAATATGGAAAACCGATGTCTATTGAGAACTCTGAACCAGGGTGGAGATTAAATTTGAACTTGACCAAAAACATTTTTTTTCCATGTAGATCTGTTAATACTCTTTTGTTTTCTAAATTATATTTAAAGGATAAATGTCTCCTCTGAGCAAGGCATCCCTTTTTTCCCAAAATGTCAAACTAGTTTTAGAAATTGTGACTGCAGTGTTAAGTTACTTTCCAAAGTAATTTCCTCTTCCACAAGTGTGCTGTGCATCAAAAATAGTATTTTTTTTATATAAATATTCTTCTAAAGCGATATTTAGCTGCAGCTGAGGTTATCACTTGTTCTTATCTCTGAACTACAGGCTTGTAAATATTCTTCTCTTGCTCGACCTTTCTGACCCGTCTATTCCTCCCGCTGTACATTTCTGAGCTTGTACATATAAAAAGTGTCTGATTTAATACCACTTTTTCTCTTCAAGCCTTTTTTTCCTGAACTAAGAGGACGATGAGCTTTACTCACGCACCCAGTCTTCACTGTGATTGAGGCCTTGGATGAGCTTTATGAAGCTGAGGAGGGGTTTTTTTTTTCCTGCAAACTTCTGTCCTCCTTTTTGAATCCACTCAAAAGAGGAAGAGGATAATGTAACCTGATCTTTGTTATAAACATGTTTCGGGACTAGAAGTTAGATTCCCTTGAGATACTCAGTAAGTGGAAGGTGGAGTTCACCGGTGGGGAGACTTCAACATGTACCAACTTGAATAAAATCCATAGTTTGAATTGATTTGGGCAAGGGTGGGGTTACTTTATGTGGTTAAATCCCTTTAAATTGTCCTCTTTAAACAAATTCATATAGTTATTTGAAACACTCCAGGTGTTTGAGACCTCTTCACTGCATTTTTTTATCCACTAATTTCACATCTTTCCTAACCCATCTTAAGAGAAGAATATCTGTATCTTTCAAATCTTCATTGAATTAATAAAAAAAAAAAGTCAAAGTTGACACTAAGGCAGGAATTCTCCCTGTTGTGCAGGAACTGTATGCACTCTTTCATGTAGTCTATTTTGGTGGTAAGAGGTGCAGCCCACTTCTAATGTGTTCAGTGTTTCATCTCCCATGCTTATTTAGTTCAAATGCCAGCTAAACAAAAATGCTCTTGTTTATAGAATGTGAAAGCTTACATTGTAAAAATGTAACAAATGCTTGCTACTACATTGTTGGCACAAGTGCTGATTTTTACTGTTACCATTTAATATGACCTGCAATAACATGTTGGAGCTACTACATACTAGTTGTTTACAAAAGTAAAATATGAGGACAAAACGGCAACCTTTCTTAGCTAAAACCACAGTGAACATCCTAACTGTCCTTGTAAATGAGGGTTTTGTTTTCTGTAGGACACCTTGGTGGAAATGACTGAAGAAGCTGATGGCCTGTGTGTATTTGATATTTTACCTGCTGTTCTCATCAATGATGTTGTGTCACTGATCGTTGAGTGTCCAAGTCCTTTCTGGTGTGATGAACACATTTCTGCAGCCGCGGTTTGCCTCTTTGCGTTTGACTCAGCTTTGTCACAAAGAAATTCTTTGGTTTATTTACCCCCTTTTTTATGTGATTTATTTTGCTGCAAACTGCTTTACACTTTTTTTATTTTTTTAAGGAAACTCAAATTTATGAGAAAACACTTGGTTGAAGTCACAGACTATGCTTATTTACCTCCATTGTCAGTGATTAAAAGATGAATTTCCAGTGGGGATAAATGACTTTAAGTTGCAGCCACCCACTACCCATAATGCAATTTTTTTCTTTAGTTCTTCTTTTCTAAATATGGTTTGAAAGCTTTTTGGTGGCTCATTTTGGTTTGATGTTTAATAGTCAGCTGCAATTTGAAGTCTTATTCTACAGCTAAATGTTATGGTTTTTAAATTGATAGAGTCCATACTAAGCTTAATTACAAGTCCCTATCAAAAGTGAACTTAGAATCTTTTATGTGAAAGCCCCCTTCATTTTCACTACATCTTAACACGAATACAGTCAGAAACAGACACTTCTAAAAGCAGTCGCCATGTTTATTATTATTATTTTCGGAAGAGGGGGTGTCAGAAGTTGTACTGTGACTTTAATAGAATAGTTCGATGTTTAAGCGTTGGCTCTTCTGCTCCCTCTAGTGGACTTGAGCGATATTTCATCTTACAGTATTTGCGTAACCCGGAAGTGCAGTAACTACTTCAAAAATAACTGCACGTCTTTAAAGTATAGAAAGTATGACTGACCTGCAGCAGTTGTATGCAATTGACCCCTTCGCGGTGATTAAAAAGAATGTACACAAAAATAAAATACGAGACGGATTAATACGTTAAGTTCGCCTTTTAAAAATAACATTTTATTTTTTCTCGTATTTGTCAAAGAACATGTTTCTGCAACCAAACGATGCCAACTTTCAGTAAAGGGGGTCTTAAAGTGAACAATATTTCAGCTGGTTTCTCGTCGTAATTTTCCTGTATTAAAACGCTGTTCTTCTAATAAACACTCCGCAGTGTCACAGGCTATATGGATTTATATCTGTGGCAGGAATGTGTAGCGTCTGACTAACCTCACTTCTAACTTGTGGTGTCATGTTTGTTTACACACACGCAAAGCGTCTGTGTTCAAGCGCGCTCTAGCGAGAGAGAGCGCGCACGCTGCGTCGAGGCTGCGTCATAGGGTTACAACCACGACGTCGCCCTGCCCGCTTGCTTCATGCTTCCGGTGTTATGGCCGCCTGTATGGAAGGGGAGAGTTATGTGTTATTTGTGTGGATAAACGTGTAGTTAGCCGGGAGAAAATGGCGGTGACACAGCTGGTCCGGTTGGTCGCTTGTGGGTCGGCAGCACGTGTGACTTTCCGCAGTTACAGCAAGGTGTGACGGCTTATTTCAGCAAAGCAGTAACGGATTGTAGCATTAGCCTCCAGCACTGTTACGTCAGTGGGGTGACATGCTCATCTATATCTGTCCTTTGTAGGAATTGTGGCTGGTGTTTATTTTCGTAAGGGTAGGACTTTTTTTTAAAAATTATTTTTACAAACTGCAGTTTTTCCGTCTTTTACTTTGAAAACAGGAAGTTTGTTCAGATTTCTTTTAATTATTATTAGACAATTAACAATTGAGATTTCCTCCATTAGATTAGCAGGAAGTTCACATTTTCATTGGAACAATACCAACACAATAAATTGAATAAATATTCATGTATATTTGTTTTGTCTGCAAAATCGCCTTTTAATAACTGAAAAATTAGGCAGATCTACTTTCTTTTACTTGTGATGCTCATGACAACATTCCACTCTAAACAGAAACTTGCATGGATTCGGTACTATTTTTGTACTGCTAATTCAATTTATCATAACAAGCAAACTCAGTACATTTTATTTTTCTTCTCCCTTTTTTAAATTCAACAAAAACTTTAACATCAACTTTACTCTTTGGTTTTGAAACTGCAGCTGCAGGGTTGTTGTTGTTTTTTTTACTCCTTGCAAGCAAAATATTTAACTTCAACAAAATTAAACCTCATCTAACTCCAAATAAGTTTAACTTTGAAATCCAGACATGAGCAGTACTGGAACCCAAAATGGGCCCTGAACCAAGAGTGTAGCATTCCTTTTTCGTATTTGTTTAGAAAATGTCATTATTAAAAACAAAATGATTCATTCCATCAGTATTTATACACTAGATGCAGTGAAACATGTATACAGACATACCATCCTTAATTTGAAAGAGGACATTAGTTCTGAGTGTTGAACTAGTGTTACACAGATGAATGACACCACAGCCTTTGATCCCTCGCTAAGATTTTACAAGGAAATTAGTTTCTAGCCTCCTGTTTGGATAATTTACCTTCTATGCCAAAGCTGAAAACACATTCTCAGTACTTATAGGTCATTAGTTTGTTTGGCTTTTGTGCTTCCTGACATGTATTTAATCTACTGTTTCACCCATTAAGACTCTTATTCTTTCTCCTGCAGGTGTCCCCATCTTCATCTGAGCGTCTGCTTGTTTTTGAGTCTTTAAAGTCAAAACAAGCTCATTCAAGATCTGAAGTCGCAGAAAAGCCTCTCAGAATCCATTTGGGGAATGGCCGGACAGTCAAGGGAACAGCGAGTGTAACCACGCCTCTCACAGTGGCACAAAGTGTGCGGTAAATCCACAACCCATGATGCAATATTCTCATTGTTCTGGTGTGTATTTTGGGGTACAGCATTGTCCTTATGTGTGGAATTGCAGGGTAAAAGGGGCACTGGTGAGTAAAGTGAATGGGGAGCTCTGGGAGCTCGGACGACCTCTAGAGGCAGATTGTGAACTGCAGCTTCTTGGGTTCGACACAGTTGAAGGAAAGCAGGTAAGTTTGAAATGAATTATACAACTTCTGTCTAAAAATGTGCCACAGTTTCATGAAGCCCAAATCTCATAACCTCTTAAAGGTTTTAACTCATTATTTAAATGCTAAGAGACTGAAATGAAATGGAGTTGAAAGGAAGTTAATATTCAAAGCACTTCAACTATTTTTAATATTTTAATCAGGCAGCATGGAGAACAGCAGCGTGCATCTTGGGTGGCGTGTTGGAAAGAACTTTTGCTGCTGAGGTGTACAGAGAAGGAGCAACAGCGTTTGGGTTTTTCTGTGATCATGTGCTGGACAACAGGTAAAATATTCATTAAAAGCTTTATGGACCTTTGGTTAACAAATCTTCAGATGTTTCTTGATAGAAATGTATTTCTAGTACCATGTGTGTATATTTATTGACTTGTGATGGACGCGCTTAGATTTATTATAGGCTTTTGTTCCACAATCCGTGTCCTGTTTTGTTTTTTTTCCTACTGATTTTTCCTTATTTTTGGATGCAACAGTGCCTTGTCTCTAACGGATGTGGAGCTGCAATGTCAGGCGGCAGCAGCTCTCAATCTTCCCTTGTCCAGGCTGGATCTTAATATTGAGGAGTTCCGAAAACTTTTCCAGGTCAGCGGCATTTGCTGGATTTGTTTAAACAGCAAAGACTTGATGTAACCAACAGCTATAGTTAACAAAAAGGTGGAAACGAGTAATAATAATGAGTTTTTTGTCTGTATATCTCATTGTAGTCCTGGGGGGGTAATCAGATGGCACGTTTAAACTAGCCTGACTTTAAGCCTGAACTCTGGCTGAATTCCGCCTGAACTTGCTTACTCTGGGTATGTGGGTTCCAAAATACCGGATATGGGTTAGCGTAATTATGCTTGACTTGGTAACCCTGGGTTAATGCACGTGCACAGGAGGTACATAAAGACCATAAAGACATTCTCAATGGATCGCCGATTTCCGGAATCACCATGGAAACACGTGGTGAAAAAAAGAGAGCGCTATACTTTAGTGAGGCGGAGTCTGAGATTTTAACGACGGCGTATGAATATTATATGACCATCAAAAAAGTAACACGGCTGCACCAGCAAGAAAGAGTTTTTGCTTGGAGAAAAGGAACGGACAAAGTAAACTTAAGAGTTTCTATCTCGTTTCTATTTTCATTGAGACGCAAAATGCTTTTAAGAATATATGTGTATATCCAACTTCTCCATCTTAAATGAATTACTTCAATTGGTAACAAAGAATTGAGTTAAATTTATTCAACCTAATTTCTCATGTCTATCCAACTCAATAATTGTTTATAAAACTCAAGATTACATATTTATCTAACTAAACGTCATATTTCTCCAATTCAAGTAAACGTTTTTCCATCTTAAGTTATTGTACTTCTTGATATGTCTAAGTTTGAGGCCGCAGATATATTCATTTTCTTAACATTAAAATGGAGGATGCAAAATTAATATACAATATATATCATGCCATCAGTTAGCATGACTCATACTTTAACTTTCTTTCTTGTGACTATACACAGCACTAGTTGTGCGAAATAAACTCATCATCCTCTCCCTCCCTCTCACTCATGGTGCAGAGACGTAAGCATAGTAGGAAAAAATAACTCGGCAAAACACAGTAAAACAGCTATACAACTATACACATTAGGTCAAAAACCCACACTTAAACCCAAATCCGTCCAGACAGGCAAAGGGAATGGTATCCCACAATTCCTTGCGGTGCCGATCTAACAGCAGCACCAAAGTTACACCTACTTAATTGAATTAATTTGAATGAAAGCAAAATAACTGTCTGATAACTATGTGTTATTTTTAAGCTGACTTAACTAAAACATGATTTATCTTAACTAAAGAAAATAATTAAGTTGGATCAAAGTAAAAAGGTTTCTCTTTCCAACATCCATATGTGGTCTCATCACCCTCTCATGGTGGAAAAAGTATTATCTGAGCTTCTTCATCCACTAAATCATCTTCAAATGGACACGCCATGCTGCTTCACCTCTCTGAAAACAAACTAACCTTCAACTAAACCTGCTCCAGACCAGGTTATGTTCAGAGCATGAGTTGCTATGGCAACTTGACCTACCCTGAAACATACCTCCATTTCTGGAACCGAAAGCTGAGGTTATCAACTTCCTTAGCCTCAAACTTACCGTGGGAGCTAGCATAACCTGCTTTCTGGAATACCCCCCTGTTGGAATGTTTGCTTCTTGTTTATATTCTGCCTAATGAATGCTTTGTCTTTTTTCAGGGCATTTTTTAATGTTTTTTTCTCGCTTCAGGGGAGTGACCTGAGGCTGCAGCTTGCTGAAGATCAGACTAATGGCTCCACTGTTACAGTCTATAGGTTGTGTACAAGCCAGATGCAGACGTCTTTCTTAGGCCGTCACTCGGTGGTTAACGGTTTCCATGTCTTTTGTGTGACTCAGGTGTGGAGACAGCTTAGCAGTGTGCAGCAGCCCCCTCCTCCCACACACAGGCTTTCTCAAGGTGTTCAAGATGCTTCAGGTATGTTTGTGTGACCCCCTCCACTCTGCTAGTTTTAATTTAGCTTATTCTCTATTACTACATCTAGTTAAACTACAAAAAAAACACTTAATCTGCTTTGTCTTTTCTTATTAAAAAAAGCTTTATTTAGTATAATCAAGAATTTATGAACTGCACTAGTCAATTATGCTATGCCAGACTAAAGTTATTAGCAATAGTTTTGAGTGTCATTGCATTTTTGTGGGGCTGCACAGTGGTGCAGTGGTCAGCGCCCTTGCCTCACAGTGAAAAGGCGCTGGTTCAAATCCCGGCTGGGACCCTTCTGTGTGGAGTATGCATGCTCTCTCTGTGCATTTGTCGTCCACAGTCCAAAGACGTGCTTCGTAGGTGAACTGATTTCTCGAAATTTCCCCTAAGGGTGCATCTGAGTGTGTGATTGTGCGGCCCTGAAACTGACTGGCGACCTGTTGAGGGTGTATCCGCATTCGGCCATCAGTAACTGAGATAGGCTCCAGCAACCTCATGACCCCAATGGATTGAATGGATTGAAAGAAACTTTAAATTTTCCTCAGCTTTATAGATATAAGGATAAGGAGACATACCGATCATCATCTGTACAAACTTTGACTTTGACAAACAGAAAGAGACCGGAAATTATCAACAGGAAGGCACAGTGTGTGTCTGAGGCTAAAATGCCTGTCCTGCTTCCCATCCCATGTCTAACATTCTTCACTCTCACATTCTCTTTTTACCTGTGTTTCTTTTCCTTCGTCACCCCAGCTGTCCTCTGTGACCCTGGGCGATCAGACTGGGCCCTCGGATCTGAGGCGTCTTTTAGGTGTGGCGTTTCCCGGAGAGAAAGAGAGGGAGGAGTGGGAGAGGGAGCAGGAAGAGGCGAGGAGGAGGGACCACAGGCGTATTGGGACGGTGAGTACTCCAAAGAAGAAAGTTGTTAGCATCAAACTGGATGTTTCTTTGACAAACCCGCTTTCATCATGCGTTTGCTCAGGACCAGGAGCTGTTCTTCTTCCACGATGTGAGTCCAGGCAGCTGCTTCTTCCTTCCCAAAGGAGCCCACATCTACAACACCCTCACTGACTTCATTAAGGTGAGCCTTTTTAGGGAGACGTGGATATGAGGGAAGGGGCAATGGTCTTGTCTGAGCTGAGCAGCCTAATTAGTTTTGGATTGATGGGGTTGCACAATCCACATGTTCTGGCTCTGGTTGTACCAAACCTCTACCCATAAACCAGCTGGGGAAATGATTCATTTTGAAGAAAAGGGATTTTCTAACTCTAGCTAATAACCAAACAATGACGCATTTTTGCTGAAGTTTGTGCCTTTTTCTGTTGCACACATTCTTCCTGCAGAGTGAATACAGAAGGCGAGGCTTCTCCGAGGTCGTGACCCCCACCCTGTACAGCACTGCATTGTGGGAGCGCTCGGGCCACTGGGAGCACTACAGTGAGAACATGTTCACCGTGACTTTAGAAGACTCTCAGACCTTCGCCCTGAAGCCCATGAACTGCCCTGCACACTGGTGAACACAGTGGAGCACTCGCCCTCTTCACGCCCCCCGGGTGTCGTCACAGCAGCTTGACTCCTCTCCTCCTGTGTTTCAGTCTCATGTTTGAGCAGCGGGTTCGTTCGTGGCGGGAACTCCCTCTGCGATGGGCCGACTTCGGCGCCCTGCACCGGAACGAGCTCTCCGGGGCTCTGGGAGGTCTGACCCGAGTCCGCAGGTTCTGTCAAGACGACGCCCACATCTTCTGCACAACTGAACAGGTGCAGTGTGAAATAAAAGTTAAAACAATTCAGTTGAGGTCTGTCTTCAGATGAAATGGTGGGATCACATGTGGAACTAGGTGGGCTGGACAAACATCTCCTGAGAAATTCCAGGAGGCCACAGCTTCAATGAATGAGGGTCTTTGTCCTGTTTGACCACGACGCTTCGGTGTGTGCTGTTGTAGCTGCACACATGTCCTGACCCCCACCATGCAGATCCCAAAAGCCCTCTCATACAAATTGATCCTTGTTCTCTGATTCACTCTTTATTTTCCCAGTTTCTTTGGAATTTTGCTGTTTAAACGGTTTGCTCTATTGATCACTGATGACCCTCCATTGTTTTCCCTTTTTCTGTTTTTCTCCAGCTAGAAGTTGAGATCCTTTCTTGTTTGGACTTTGTGCGCAGTGTTTATCAGGTGTTTGGGTTCTCCTTCCACTGCCTGCTGTCCACACGTCCCACGCCGTGCCTCGGGGAGCCCGAGCAATGGGACAACGCTGAGCAGGTGAGCTCACGTGTTCGCTAACCCAAACCCTGTCCTTAGATCTCGCCTAAATCTGCAGCAGCGGTGGGCATATTCTGCGCATTTTCTAAATCCTTGTGGATATTTTGAAATTGAGCGAAGTAGCAATGGTCATGCTGACATAGCAATGCTCCAAATAGCCACTCCCATCATCTTTTGATTTGTTGGAAAAGCCTTCCCAGTGGTCTTTTAATTCTGATTATGCAATTTTTAGCCAAAATCCCCCAAATCTGTGTTGTTTTCTAGGACATAGTTTCTGCAGAGCCACTCCACCCCTCTTCCTGTCCCCATTGTAAAACAGAGATGTGATATTTTCTATGTCATAAATACAATCGTTTTCTCTTTTTTACCCATCTGCCCTTGATTCACAACAATCTGAATAAAGAAATACTCAGAAAAGCAAATTTGAGATTAATTTTTATATCTGCCCTCCATGCTACAAGAACATGTGAAAAACACAATTTTTCATTGGGTGTTCCTTTAATGCGTCTTCTGACGATGTGCTTCTGTGTGTGTGAGCAGCAGCTGCAGAGCAGTCTGCAGCAGTTTGGAGAACATTGGGAGTTAAACCCTGGAGATGGAGCCTTTTATGGACCAAAGGTTAGTAACCCGTTAGTAACCGGGTTAACTCCAGACTCCGACACAAGCCACGTTTTTGTTTTTGGACTGTTCCCTGAAGTCTGTTGCATGTACAGTAATACATTTGCCCACAAAATTTAAATGTGATATTCTCCTGTTAAAAAAACAAAGAAAAACTAAATTTGCAGTGTAATGAGCAAATCTAAAATCATTTTTGTTTTTTTTAACCAAAATATAAGTTTTCTGTTAAATGTCAAACAAAAGAGCTTTTTTCTTAACAGTTAAATCTAATTAATATTATATCAGCAAATGTTATTCTATTGCTCTGTGACTCAATTTTATGGTCTCAGATGAGATTCTTTCCTTTGGAGATGAAGACTTTAATAGACATTTTTATTAAACCACAAACATTAACTCCTTAAATGTAAGTAATCCAAATAAAAAGGGCATTTGTCATCTGTCAGATCAGTAAAATCAGCACAAGGATTCAGTTCTATGAGTGAGATGGTGTCATGTCATTCCACTGAGATTAACATAATTAGAGTAAGAACAGATTAGTGAGTGACAAAGGCTGCTTTGTTTTGCAGAGAAACATGAAGCATCAACAGACGCGTTTCAGTAAAAGTTGAAACAGAATCCTACATTTTTGCCTTTTTTCATTAATTTTGTTAATAAAATATGTTCCGAGAGCCTTAGACACCATCAGGTTCTTAGTCACAGAGCATTAGCAGCTTCTCCAAGAAATCCATTCGCGACCAGCTCCGTCCACAAAAATGTACTTTGGAGACCAGCAAAATGTCTCGGATCCAAACTCTCATGAAGCCTTCTGCCAACGAACTCCTTCTTCACATCTTATGGCAGGTTGACATCTTGATCAAAGATGCGATCGGCCGGCAGCACCAGTGTGCCACGATCCAGCTGGACTTCCAGCTGCCGAGCAGGTTCGACCTGCAGTATGTGGGGTGAGTGGGTTTAGCCTTTGAACATTCCTACATCTGCAAGCGCTTAAAGCAGCTCAGGAGTCTTGGTGTGCTGTTAGTCAGGTCAGCTCTGTGCCGGCAGGTTAAACTCCTGCAGAACTGCTCTACCTGCCCTACTTAGCAGACATCTTTTTTTCCAACAGTTTTTTTTTCTTGTTTTATGTCATTTGTCATAAAAATACAGAGTAAAATGGCAAATCGTGTAGTTTAGAAGTCAAATGGTTTTGTAGTATTCTCAAGCTGTCTTCTAACCTTTTTCTCAGACAAGATGGACAATTACACAGACCGGTGATGATCCACAGAGCAGTTTTGGGGTCTCTGGAGCGGATGATGGCTATTTTGGCTGAAAACTTTGGAGGGAAATGGTGAGGAGAGGATAATCATCTATAATGGTGCCTCTCAGAGAGGAAATGTGGTCACCCCTTTACTCATCACTCCTCGTTTTACCCAAACTAGGCCCCTCTGGTTGTCTCCAGCTCAGATCATGGTTCTCCCTGCAGGGGGCAACAGTGAGCCATATGCCAGACAGGTGAGGTTATTTTTCAACCTGCTCACAGGGTGGGAATTTAGTCTGACTCTGTTAGTCGTCCTCAATTATTAAAGTGTAACGCATGTTAATCAGAGCTTTACTTTCTCCTTTTAAGGTGGTTCAGCAGTTCAATGAAGCTGGCTTCATGGTTGATTTGAATGCTGACCAGGGCACTACCTTTAATAAGAAGATTCGCTCTGCTCAGCTTGCCCAGTACAACTATATATTTGGTAAGGATCACATTAGACACATATTTTTGATATTAGTTAGAAGACAAATCTCTTTAGTCTTTTTTTTTTGTAGTGGTGGGTGATAAGGAGAATGAGAGTGGAACAGTAAACATTCGGAGCAGAGGAGGTAAACAGCTTGGCAGGAGGCCGGTGGTGGAAGTGCTGACATCCCTCTCCCAGCTGCGAGACTCCAGGAGCAATCTGGACGAGTTTTGATTAGCGTGTCCCGGAAAAATCACTGCATCTTCTGTTTATGAAAAAGTTGTTTCTTCATGTTTAAGGTGTTGCATTTCAGTTTTTAATCAAGATGTGGCTGCAATCATTTGTATTGAAGGTTTGTAAAGCCTTCTACTTGATGTACTTTGTTGTATTTTTTCAAGTTTCTGTCTTTTTTAATGCTGTAAAAGTTGGAGTTTATTAAAAGATATCAGTTTGCAGCTTCAGAAGCAATTTCTTCATTGAAATCCATGAAATATAAGCAAACCCTCTGTCTGCATAAGTCATGTTGTGGTATTGAAGTAGAAAACCAGACATACTTTTAAAAGAGCAGATGAAAGGGAGGACATAGAGGGGGATTTGACTAAAATAGGAGAGGGAGCAGCCGTGTCAAGGCTGTGTGTTTTTACTTGTGTTTGGTGGAAACAGCCAAAATAAGGTAAAGGTCAAGAGGATTTTAGTTTTTTTCCTTTTTAATTGAAAGGGGGCAGCAAGATGGAAAAAGAACAAAACAGTCACAACGTTCCAGAGATGATAAAAGCTGCTATTTATCAAGTGTTTATGAAACTGGAGGGGATGGTGTGGTACTTTCATCAGGAAATCATTTCATGGAACAAAACTAATGAGCTTTTATTTTCTAAATCTTTCAGCAAGACTGGATTTAAAACCATAAAAAATGACTTTAAAATTTAGCACCTGCACAAAATGCGATTCTTATTTAAGGCAATAGTTTGTAATAAACTTCGATTTTCTGCACCTCATCAAGCTAATGTTAAAACGTTTCATGGCAGTTTATTGGTAGGAAAACGGTGCAGTGCTATCAGTCGAGTTACCCCCAACACTCCGTACGTCGCCAGCTCGCCATCGAAGTCAAGACTCCTCTTAGCATCATCTTAAAAGGACAAAGATGATCAAAATCATTTTTGGAATCATTGGTAATAAATTCAGGGATGAAGGACTTAACTGATGTTTTCTGGATTTTATTTGTATTTATTTTGACAAAAAAAAAGTTTTTTAGTTATCATGGATATTGATGCTAATGCTGCTAAATTAGCTATTTTAAGACAAGTTCATGTAAGAAACAAATTACAGAAATTTATGTTAACTTGGGTTAACTTTTGCATGAAAAATAACTTGGAGGAGAAAGACCTGTGCTTAAGAGCTTTGTTATTTACATACCAAACATTTAACTAAAGGACATTCTTTTATACATTATTTAAAAACAACAACAGAGAAAATAGAGGAATAAGACTTGCCAAAACTTTTCTTTGATGGAAATCTGAACTGTTCACATTTTCATTCTTAGGTTTGGTTTTTAGTGCATATTGGCACATATGCTGTTTTATTAACAATGATGATGCTGAATAATGGAAAGAACAATATTTTTGAATATTGTGAAATCTAAACCTTAAAGACCCTGAAAATTGTGTTGTGTGTAAAATGTAATTTTAATTGCAGACGGTTTGCATGCAAAATGCTTTTTGTTTTTTTTGGCCCCGCGACAGACTGGCGACCAATCCAGGGTGTACCCCGCCTTCACCCGACAGTGGCCAGGATGGCCTGACCCCGAGAGGGAAGAATATAGTATAGATGATGGATAAATGGATGAATGGAACTTAATTTTGAGGCATTTTAAAATATTTTAGGACGAACATTACAGCACGGATAGTTTTTCTTAGGGGAACTTTTGACAGAATGACCTGTTTTTGTGCTGAAAGCCTTTTTCTGCAGCTTTTCTCCAATACTGGGACATAAAAAGTGACTCCCAGTCATCAGGCTAAATTGCACAGTAGTTGCATGGCGATGACATAGACCGTTACTTCCAGTAAACACTGCTCTAATCTTTGCTGTAGATAACAGGATTCGCACCCCCCCCCCCCCCCCCCCCCCTTGGTTTTTCTTACATCTCCTGTGTGTTCACCCGCCACCGTTATTATCTCCTCAGTGTAACACAAGCACATGCAAACACACACACCCATTTACACAAAGCAATCCTTCATTCAAGTGGAGTCAAACAGAGTTCGTAGGAAATTATTTTTAGCGAAAGTGACTTACAGCAAAAAGAAAATTACAGTTGGGTCATTTTGGAAAAATGAGCTTTTATTACAGCAGCCAGTCATTCTTGCCTAGACGCTCATATTGCAGGGTTATTTGTTTTAATCCTAAAGAGAAAAATATTTTTCTAAATCCATTTAGGGAAACATGAAATGTTTTTGCATCAATCTCTGAACAAATGTTGTCATAGTTAGATTTTTTTTTATGCATCAGTTTTGGATTTACTGTAGTCTGAGATTGTTCCGGAGTTTCGGAAGAGGTTGTTTTAGCGTTTAGTTTAGAAACTATGGAGTCTCAAGAAGAAGAAGCTCATCCACACGGTCTCTCTGCCTTCATGGTTACAGGAGTTTCAGCCGTCAAAGAGAACGCAGGCCACCAAAAATGTCCCCAATTTGTTTTGGGTGTATTCCTGCAAGTGGAGACAGAGAAAAAGATTTGAATGCTCCAAAGTGGCTGTGTGGTCTGCGCTCAGTGTTGTCCTGGAAGTCCTGCCTTCCTGGTGGGATGCAGGGTGACTGTGACCCTGCTGGGAGGCAGAGCCCAACTGACTGCTCAGAGAAAGATAAACAAGGAGCTCTGCATTGTTCTCCCGGTATCACCAAGAAGCTGTCAGCCTGAGTGATTGAAGGTTGAACCTCCCAAAATATCCCCTTCAAGGCCAGGCTGCTTTTCCCTTCCCACTCCGCTCTGTTATAAATACTCTTTGTGTGTGTGTGTGCATTTTATGAGTGCATGTTCTCCAGAGAGTGGACAAAAGAGGAGAGTGTGGGAGCAAACGCAGAGCCGTGTGATTTAACTCGGCCTTAGAAAGTGAAGCCACTGAAAACAACAATAACTGCAGGTTTGTGAGGCTGTGAGACAAATAGTGACAGAGCACCCCCACCCACCCACTCCCCCGCTGACCTCTTACTATACACACTGGCTCAGATGCCTGCAGTAATAGTACACATAGTCTGAATCCACTGCTCAGCCACCAGCACCATGAGCTCATGCACACGTGTGTCAAACACTCGAGTTTTGTCCAACAGTTAAAACATTTTTTTTCTTTCATAGATTGTAGATTCAGCAGCCATTGTTTAATTCAGGGATGTTAGAATCCAGGCTTTCAGGGCAGGTGTTCTACGTGTTTTCCAAGTACCAGTAATCTGCCATTAAAGCTCCTTATTGGCTAAACACACCTGATCCAGGTAATCAGCAGCAGAAAAAGCAGGGTTTCTGGAAAACCAGCAGGAGGCCGGTCCTGTTTGAAGATAAACTCTGCATCTCCATCCTCAGCAGAAGGAATCATGAAGTCCTCTAGAACAGTCGGCTAGACTGCTGCAGTGATTTTGGATTGAAGAAAGAGTTTACCGACACCAGTGCTGGACATTGCAGCCCAAATCATGACTGACATGGTTCAGATTTCACACTGGACCTCAGGCAGCTTGGGTTCTGCTCTTCACTGGACCTTGATTCCCAAATGAAAGGCTCACTTTCCTTTCCTCAAAAAGCCGGACCTTGGACCACTGGCGAACAGTCCAGTCCTTCTTCTGCTTGGCCCAGTTGAGACTTTTCCTCTGTTGGTCCAGGCTCAGAAGTGGCTTGACCCGAGGAACCTGACAGAAAAACAAAACAGCCCATCTCCCAAATGTGTCTAGATGTGTTTTTTGAAGCTGTTCCTTTACTTTATTCCACTCTTTCTGGATTTTCTGCAGCTCTTTGAATCTTGACTTTAATAATCTCTTGAAGCCCGCAGTTGTCTCTTTTGCTGCTGAACCCTCTCCTGCCACATTTTGCCCTTCCATTAGACTTTCCATCGATCTGCTTGGACACAGCGCTCTGTGAACAGACAGTCTCCTTAACTACAAACTATTTTGGCATAACCAGACCATGGAGGAGATCAATGATACTTGTTTGGCTAGTTACCAAATCAGAAGTCCTTCCTATATGGAATCAAACTAAACCAATTTAATGTCATCTGGGGAACCTATGCTGCTGCTTTAAGTTTAATAGATATATAGTTGGTCAATTAAATTAATCAATTAAAAAGTGCACCTTAAATCTATGTTCTATGAAAGTTTTTTTGGGGTAAATTATACAAAAGCAACACACTTTTCCATGACGTTCTAATTTTTTGGAAAGGGTCTGTATGCAGAAATAAAGGCGCTGCAGCACTGATGCACACAGAAGACAAGCAGCTCAGTGACGACTGTGTTTGTGTGTTTGCTGCTCAGCAACATCGTCCACTTTCCCTGAAATGAAAGAAAGAGGCAGAAGAAAGCTGTCAGAAAGCTTTCTCCTTTTCTCCCCAAAACCTCAGCCCACCCACACTGCCCCGGCTCACCTCCCTCCTCCTGTAATTCAAGCATCCCCTATAGGTTGCTCCTCCTGCTATCTGGCTGCTCCTTCGATTCATCAGCCAGACTTCAAGTTATCTGCCAGCGTGCTCTTTTCTATTGTCATGAAGGCTGCTGTGCGCTCTGGCGGCGCCGGGTTCAGCGCCACACTCCTGCACGCTCCCGGCCTCGCTCCAAACTATGTCTGCTATGCTCAGCGCACTGCTGACCTGATTTCCTACCTAGAGGGAGCAGACAGATGAAGAGCCCTCCTTGTGAGAGAAGGCGCGTTCACTTGATTGTTTTTGGAAAAGGGTTGAAGGGGAGGAGGTCAGAGGTCAAGTTGACCCGCTAGTCAGTTTAGTGAGCGAAGAGGAATAAATCCTTTCTTTCTCTGAGTCTTCAATATTTACTGTTGTCGTTCTTCCGTTGTTTAAGGTCTCTATAAAGTCTTGCATTGTGGAAGAGAGAAAGGGAAAGTTTTGGCAGCTTTGCATGAGTCTTCACAAACATTCGCAGGAAGACTGAAGTGTTTTGGAGAAGTCCATACATCATGGAGGGGCTGGAAACAAACCATGCTTCACCTTTGTCGACCTGGAGACAGTAAACGAGGTGCCTTTAATTCAATTCAGAGGAGCTCCTTGTTGACTCTGACAGATCTACTGTGCCTATCAGACCCTATTGAGCTGGGAGCAGGAATTTGACCTCAGTTTGTTTTCAAGATTCCTCCTTTTCAGGGGTAACTTGAACCTGCCGGGGGTGGTGGGTGGAGTGGGGGCGATGAAGTTGGAGCAGGCAGTTTATACAAAACTATAACAGTAAGGGGGTGGTGTTACTGCAGCACACAGCCAAACCTTGGTGAATGCGGTTTAGAGCGCGCTTGAAATTTGGAATGGTTTAACATAAAAGCGAAGCTGCTCCATCCTGCTTTCTGAGTGTGGCATGGGAAGGATTGTTTGCTTGTGTAAGAGCGCCATGATTGCATTAAGCTCTTACTCACGCGTGTGTTTGCTTTTGTGACTGAACTGACAATGTGTTTGATTTAGTCTTCATTTTTTCATGGACTCAAACTGAAGATCCAAACTGATAAAATTAAAATTTTCTTGAAGACCCATTGTCTCTCTCTCTCTCTCTCTCTCTCTCTCTCTCTCTCTCTATATATATATATATACATATAAATATATATATATATATATATAAAAAAAATTTAACGCCCCTCTCACCCTCCGCGGGTGGTTTCTCCTCCAAGCTCGGGTCCTCTACCAGAGGCCTGGGAGCTTGAGGGTCCTGCAGTATCTTAGCTGTTCCTAGCACTGTCCTTTTCTGGACTGAGAGGTCTGAGGTCTTTCCAGGTATCTGTTGTAGCCACTCCTCCAGCTTGGGGGTTACTGCCCCGAGTGCTCCAATTACCACTGGCACCACTGTCACCTTCACTTTCCAGGCTTTCTTCAGTTCTTCTCTGAGTCCCTGGTATTTCTCCAGTTTCTCATGTTCCTTCTTCCTGATGTTCCCATCGCTTGGCACTGCCACATCCACCACAACGGCTTTCCTCTGTTCTTTATCCACCACTACAATGTCTGGTTGGTTCGCCATTACCATCCTATCAGTCTGGATCTGGAAGTCCCACAGAATCTTTGCCCTCTCATTCTCTACAACCTTCGGAGGTGTTTCCCATTTTGACCTTGGGGTTTCCAGTTCATATTCTGCACACATGTTCCTGTATATTATTCCAGCCACTTGATTGTGGCGCTCCATGCACGCTTTCCCTGCCAGCATCTTACACCCTGCAGTTATGTGCTGGATTGTTTCAGGGGCCTCTTTGCACAGCCTACACCTTGGGTCTTGTCTGGTGTGGTAGATCTGAGCCTCTATCGCTCTGGTGCTCAGGGCTTGTTCCTGAGCTGCCAGGATGAGTGCTTCAGTGCTGTCCTGTAGGCCAGCCCTTTCTAGCCATTGGTAAGACTTCTTGATATCAGCCACTTCAGTTATGGTCCGGTGGTACATCCCATGCAGGGGTTTGTCCTCCCATGAGTATCTGTCCTCCAGCACTGTATCCTCTGCTCTCCATTGCCTGAGACATTCACTGAGCACACTGTCAGTTGGGGCCTTGAGCTTGATGTACTCATGCATCTTGGATGTTTCATCCTGGATAGTGGCTTCTACGCTCACTAATCCTCGGCCTCCTTCCTTGCGGCTAGCATACAGTCTCAGGGTGCTGGATTTGGGAGGGAACCCTCCATGCATGGTGAGGAGCTTTTGTGTTTTAACATCCGTGGTCTGTATCTCTTCCTTTGGCCATCTTATTATTCCTGCAGGGTATCTGATAACGGGCAGTGCGTAGCTGTTTATTGCCCGGGTCTTATTTTTGCCATTGAGCTGGCTTCTCAGGACTTGCCTTACTCGTTGGAGGTATTTAGCTGTTGCTGAAATGGACTAGATGTGATATATATATATATGTATATATATATATATATATATATATATATATATATATATATATATATATATATATATATATATATATATATATACCCTCCAAACTTTTACAAAGATGGATGTGCATATAAAGGGAAAGCGATTTCCCGATCACTGCTAGCTCAGCGGAGGTAATGGGTGTGTCTTTATTAGCCTGGGGGCGGTGCTGGCAGCGCAGACACTACCTTATACTACACTTTAAACCTTAAAAAAATGTACTTTGCATGGTAAAGGTTCTTTAAATCGATGTGAACCAGTAGCAGACAAAATAATTAAGTATTAAAAAAGTGTATTTGTGAAAAAAATAATATGCAGGGTGGGCCACGAGCTCCCTGCTCCGCTGCATTCCGATGCATCCACATGTAGAAGACTGAACTATTTCTTTGTTGTTCCTCGTCTGAGCTGGGATCTAGCTCTAAATGGTATGATTGGATGGCTCCAATACTCCTCGCCATTTTTGTTGCACCAGTAATGTTAGGTTAGGGTTGTGAGCGGCTGTAAGCTAGCAGGAGAAAGTGTAAACAAATGGATGATGGGAAGTGAGGCGTGGCTCACAGTCCTGCCCACTACATAGAGGTGAATTTCTCTGATGAGCTCCTGCCGCTCTGCAGAACCTAAAACCACACAGGTCTTTCTATTTTGGCTATTGATAGCCCACTGGGAACTCTTTGAAAATAGATCAAAAGATGATCAGAGTGGGACTTTATTAGGATTAAAGATCACTTTCACACCAAAAGTTTGGCAACATTTGGAATTAGCATTACCCTGAAGATGTTTTGTCGCAGTTTGAGTGTTTGTTCAGAGTAAAATATGAGCAGCTCTCAGGCTCAGGTTTCAGATTAAAACCTGCCAGTCGCTCATAAATTAGCTGTCGAGCTATGCAGTGACTATATTACTCCAAATGTGTGTCTGCTAATCTCATAGGTAAATCCTTTAAGGAAAAGGAGTCACAAAGCTTTCATTCAATGACAAATGTCTGAGCTAAAAGGGTTCCCGCTCACAGCTCTGAATAAAAAAGCAGGCTTACGGGCCCCTTAAAACACAACGTGGGGGTAAAAGATCTTTGTGGTGTTCCTGCTTTGAGTCTGTGGTCGCTGTACAAACCTCCTACTGACTATCAATTTGAGCTCCAAAAAGGTTTGTCTTTATAGACATTTTTCACTGCTGTCTGCTTGAAATACTTTTGTACCTTTAGTGGAATTTGTAGAAACTTGCTTTAAAACATGCTTGTAGTTGACATAAATGCATGGTTTAAAAAAATAAATGTAAAGTTTTATTTTGCGTGTTCTCAGCGTGCATGCTTGGGTTTTCTCCGGGAACTCCGGCTTCCTCCCACCATCCAAAAAGATGCTTCATAGGTTAATTGGTTACTCTAAACTGTCACTAGGTGTGAATGTTATTGTGCTTTGTGGCCCTGCGACATATTTGCGACCTGTCCAGGATATCCCTTGGCTTTCCTCACGAGTGGCCGGGATAGGCTCCGGCAGCCCCATAATACCCCCAAAAATACATGTTTAAACTGACCCGCTTATTGTTCTTTAATGTCAGATTTTGTGAGGATTTTCTTACTGGATTTTATTTGACCATCATCGCCATCATGTTAATTAGAAAGCCCATTGGTACGACTATTGTTGTAATATAGGCTATATGAATAAAATTGAATTGAATTGAATTGAATTGAATTGAATTGAATTGAATTGAATTGAATTAAAGCACAGCTGTCTTCGGTTGAATCAATCCTCTTCCATGTGTCTGGTATCAGATCCACTTTATCAAGTGCTATTTTGCCACCTTTTTTGTTTCTCCCTTTCTTCTTCGCTTTGTTATGTTTTCAGTTTCCACTCGATCTCTTGCGCTTTGGATCCTACACCCCCAGTTTCTGACCTGACCAACCTGAACCCATCAGGAGATTCCCTCGCCATGCTTGATAAAGATTTTCCTGCAATTCAACGCCATTCTCAGTAGGGTTGCCGGGGTAAAACTTCTTCACGTCTCGTTTTTGAGTGGGGCTGCTCCTCTTCTGCCGATCTCCTCCATGAGAGGGTCGCCATGAGAACCCTCACCCCTGTTTGACTAAATTTCGAGGTTTGTTTGGATGATTTCGGGTAGAAGCAATTGATAGCAACCAAAATAAAAATAAAAATCAGATCTAAAATTAATTATTGACACAGTGCATTCTTCTGGGTTAATTTGGATTTCTCAGTTTTCAGTTATGTTTTCTTTTTTTGTTCTGTTTTCTGGTTTCCCCTTAGTCTCACTTGGTTTCATCCAATAACTATCAGCATTAACTTCAGTCGTCTTCGGGATCTGGATTTCAGATCAACACAGTCAGGTCATGGACTGTTTTGTCAACATTTTTATTTCTTTATTATTCAGTTGTTTTTTTATCTTAATGGTATAAAGACTCTTGACCAGGAAAAAACAATTTTAGAAATGTGAAAAATAAATGAATCTGAATTAAATCAATTCAGTGCACCTGGAGTTTCACTCAGCACCAGTTTCATTTGGAGTTTTCTTCCTGATTATTTAGTATTTTGAACAGAGGTTAAGTTTCACTTTGAAATTCCTCAGAGGCTGAATTACAGTGAACCAAACCTTTTGCAAAGCCCAAACCTTCTGTGCATCAAAATTGGCTTTATTAATTTTATCATGGTTTTTGCAAAAGCATAAACACTTCCAAGTTTAGACAATATGTTGTTCGTGACCCAAATCTCCACCGGTTAGCAGGATAACAGTAAAAGCAGGCAGTGTGTTCTCATGGATCAACCTTCTGTGCACCAGTTACTCATCATCTTCAGTCATCAGTGGACTTCATGCCAACGTTGCCGAGCTGCGCCGTCGAACCACAAGTTCTCTTTCACGCCAACCTGAATAGTTTATCCTGAGAATATATACAGTTTTCTGAGAGAACAATAGGAATGAGGTTACCGCAGCAGTCTGGTTCAGCCAATTAGGACAGAAGTAAACTGAGGCCTTGCATGCTCCTATTGTCTGGCCAGTGACGACTGTAGCTCATCATAAGCAACCCTTTTACGCAGCCAGGTTTACTTGATGACATCCCAGACAACAGTTTCAGCAACGCTTTAGAGTGCAGAGAGCTTTCGTAGTTGTAAAGTGTTGGACAAAAAAATCTAGGGGTTGACAAAGCACATGAACTCAGATTGAGTTCAGAATTACGTCTGTGCATTTCATACCCCTGGACCCTTTCTTCCCTTTTGTAATCTTTTGACGACACAAAACTTTAAATTAAATCAAAACTGACTGATGAATGATAATAACATTTTTCAAAGTTTTTAAGATGAGATCCAGTTGACACATTTAAAGCTGAGAGGCAGCAAGCAGCATTTTTTAATTTGCCTGGTTTAACGCTCAATTAATACAGTTACAAAAAAGTGTTAAAATCATTTTATGAAAGGTAATTATTGGGGTGTTTTCCAAACCTGTCTGTGCTGTAAAAGCAATTAAATTACATTAGATTTCAGTAATATTTAGCAGATTACTTTTTAGCTGACTAGTTAAACTTAGCTGTTGTTGCATCTTTTGGTAAATAAATCCTAAATTAATTCTTATTTTCTCTTTTTAACGATTCGAATGTTTCTCAATTGAGACTTTCAACTTGTATAGCAGTTACTATTTCATAGAGTGCAAACATCAAGTCAAACATCTGTCTGTATCAAAATCACACTGTGATATAACCAATTAAATAACTAAAATTTAAAAGGAAAATGTCTTTTCCAATTTATTTTTAATTTCTGATCAGCAAATATTTCCAGGAACACAAAAACACTAAATCCCACCAGTTATGTTTGTTTGTTTAATTTCTTGTCAATTTTTACTAATCCAATGTTATAGTTGACTGAGAAAAGAAGGCTTATTTTTCGATTATACTTTTTAAATAAAACTTGTCTGTCACTTGACCTATTAGTAGAATTCTTTGCCTGTTATGAAAAACAAATTGCATAATTTAAGATGCAATTCTTAAAGAATTTGTTTCAGCATAGTGTTACCTACCTGTTACATATTTATTGTGTCATGACAGTTGTACAAATGTATTTAGACTAGAAATGAAACAGCTATACTTGGTCAGATTTGGGGATTTTGCAGGGATGTTCTTTTGTCAGGTTCATGTTTCTAAGTTTTTTACAGATGTGTCATTTTTTGGTATCTTACCTCACATGAAAAATAAAAAAAACATTACGATTTTTATTTTCAACGCAGCTAACTTAAGAATGTTAGTTGCATGTGAATCTAATCACAGGTTTGATAGATTCTGTGAAAATGTAAAGCGAGAAAACAGCAACCCTTCCTTTAAAGACCAGAAGCTGCTTCAAAAAGTTGATTAGGAAGGACTCCATCTGAGAGACATGACTGCAGCTGCAGGGTCTGCTCAGAATGATCAGCAGATCTTCTTCTTGACAGGTTGTCTTCCTGTGGAGACAAAGAGGCGTCCAAAGCCAACCCCACTGGGATGATTTCTGGTCACTTATCTGCTCTGTTTCCTTTATTTATGCTTTTAGTCAAAAATTCCCTCTTGATAAATTTTCGATGTCAAATAGGTTGAGCTCAAGCCAATTTTTTTATTACTAAGAGATGTTTTCCTCATGATTCTCCAAGCATTCAGGTTGTGAAGATGTACTCCTGTGGGTCTCTGCTCTCACACCTCTTCCATATCCACTCTGGCACAGAAGTGGTGGAATGGAGCAAATATTGACTCCATCTGAACCAAACTAATCGCTCCCCCTTCCTGCTCTCTTCCCCTCTGATCTACCATTACTTCTTTGTCTCACATCCCCTTTCATCCTATTCTGCGGCTGCTTTTCTTTTCACCTCTTTTGTGTCCATGTCTGTCATTCTTCCTCTCCACCCCCCTGGGTTTTTCAGGCTGACAGTTCTGTGGTGACTCTGGCCTCTCCTCCTCCCCTTTTTGGCTGCCCTTATTATGGAAGAAATTCTGTAGCATTAATAAAAAGCAAAGTCAAAACCAGAAATGCTTTTTCATTTTCAAAATGAAGCTGCATTTTTTGACTAAAAAATAAAATGAAAAAGTAATCCACCAAAATGCTTTTTCTTTTCCTTCCTCAACACAGCTTATTCTGTCACTTAATTAAAATGATAATGAAAATGGTATTTGACATTTCATTTTCAAGACGTTCTCTGGTAAATGTGTAGCATAATTCATTTAGAAATGTCTAATTTGACATTTAAAATGGATTAGTAGAAATGCTTTTTAATTTTCAAAATGAAGCTGCATCAAATGACTCAAAATTAAAAAGAAAAAGCAATACTTCAAAATGCTTTTTCATTTCCTTCCTCAACACTGCTTATTCTGTCACTTAATTAAAATGACAAAAAAAAGGTATTTGACATTTCATTTTAAAAAAGGTCCCTGGTAAATGTGTAGCAAAATTCATTTAGAAATGTCTAATTTGACAATTAAAATGGATTAACAGAAATGCTTTTTAATTTTCAAAATGTAAGTGCTTCAAATGACTCAAAATTCAAATGTAAAAGCAATCCTTCAAAATGCTTTTTCATTTTATACTTAAAACCGCTTATTCTGTGTCATAATTAAAACGAAAATGCAAAGAGGGGATTGCATTTGCATTTTAACATCCACCCTGGGAAACTTGTAGCAATATTCATTTCTTAAAAGCATTGGCAGAGGGGAGGCGGGGCGATGACGTCACTGCGAGACCTGGTGTGTCTGTGTTCGCATTGAGATCACCTAAAACCGGGTCCTGTTCACAAACCGCTGGACCTGGACTGCTCAAATCTGGATTCCTGGATCTTAATGCGAGAAATGCAGCAGAATGTTCCTTTATCTCCCTCGCGAATCAGAAGCTGTGAATCGCAACCCAACTTCTTCAGCGTCGTCTGACCGCACGGATTTAAAAACATATGATCGAGCAGAGCAGGCCCTTAAATATAATCATGACAGTAATAAAAGCACATTATGAAGATAGTCTCCTGCAGCTTCGCGCTGAGTGAGTGTTTTTGGTCCAACCAGTAACGTTTAGCATGGAGAAATCTGCTATCTGTTGATGGAGCTCCAGCTGTCATCAAACAGCAAATTCAGCGCGAAGCTGCAAATAAATGTGTAAATATGTGGGAATTGCATCAGTGTTTATTTTGTTCTGGACACCACTGGAAACACAAATTCATATGATGGTTTCTCAGATCGCAGCAGCATTTCCGCCTTCAGCGATCATCGGGAGCTTCGCGCTCCGCTATGCGAAGGCAGCTGGCGGTCCGAAGAACAAAAGCGTGTCCGCGGTGCGTCAGGAGGAGGACCGCAGAAGAAGGATATGCTGTTATGTAGTCCTGAGAAGCTGTGGAAACTCATCAGAAGTTCACAACCAACTCAAAGCCGTCTTCTCTGCCGCTAACACAGTCTGTTCCTGGTGCGTGTGTGTGTGTCAGCGGCCGTACACACTGAGAAAGCAGTGACGTCATCTCCCCGCCTCCCCTCTGCTAATGCTTTTAAGAAATGAATATTGCTACAAGTTTCCCAGGGTGGATGTTAAAATGCAAATGCAATCCCCTCTTTGCATTTTCGTTTTAATTATGACACAGAATAAGCGGTTTTAAGTATAAAATGAAAAAGCATTTTGAAATATTGCTTTTTCATTTGAATTTTGAGTCATTTGATGCACTTACATTTTGAAAATTAAAAAGCATTTCTGTTAATCCATTTTAATTGTCAAATTAGACATTTCTAAATGAATTTTGCTACACATTTACCGTGGACCTTTTTTAAAATGAAATGTCAAATACCATTTTCTTTATCATTTTAATTAAGTGACAGAAAAAGCTGGGTTGAAGGAAGGAAATGAAAAAGCATTTTGAAGTATTGCTTTTTCTTTTTAATTTTGAGTCATTTGATGCAGCTTCATTTTGAAAATTAAAAAGCATTTCTGGTTTTGACTTTGCTTTTTATTAATGCTACAGAATCGCTTCCATACCCTTATAGGTTTCTGTCTTCAAGTCACTGGTTTGGATTTCCTCTGTCCACATGAATGTCTGTCACCTTAGTGCACTTTATGACCATCTGCATGCAGCTGTCCCGCACACTGAATAACCTTTTTCATCCCTTTGACCTGAAATATGTGCAGGTAAAGTGTCAGGAGGGTGTGTGCCAGCACACCCCCACATGTGCTGCAGCCTTCTACTGGAACCTGAAAGTGAATACTTCAACTAAAACTTAAAAATAACTCTTGGTTTCAGCTCTCTGTTCTTTGATCTCCCTCGGACAGAAAACAGCTGGATTTAAAGTTATTGGGATGAGATTAAATACTTTCAGGTCTGAGTTTGAATAAATATGTGTAACTTGCAGACTGAGCCGAAGAGGGAAAAATATGTGTGATTATCGTTAGTCTGTCTGGAAGGGAGTGACCAAAACTAACAACTGGAAAGTAAGATTTTTTTTCTATCCATGTCTTGGAAAGATTGGGCAAAAAAATCAGGTCCATGTCATGTGTTTCAGAAAACACGAGTGTATTTAACCCTGTAAAGCTCATCACATCACAAAGATGGCAGAAATCGTAAACTTTTTGGATTAAAAAGTTTTTATACCCTCTGATGAAACCAACAAACAAACATTTTGCAATATCATTATTATTGAGACATAGATAGCATCAATTATGATACGTTGTGGGGTTTGATAAGCTCCTGTTCATTACAATGTTAGTATAAAATGATTGACATGAGCATTCAGGAAAAAAGTGCCTTATTTTGCTGTTGTCTCAAATTTGATTCACACAATTTTTATATGATGTAACTGTATCATAAAGAATTACTTATCAACAAATTTATCATTTATTCAATACAGCAAGCAGTCATTAAAAATTGAAGAAGAAAGGCCTTTTCTACTGCTGTATTGCTGTATTTCTACTAATGATGATGAACTACAGGGCAGAAAACATGGACTAAGTCATATGGTCCAGCAAAAAATGCATGTATCAATTATGATACGAAAGGTTATTTAGGGTTAACTGGCTTTCTATTTGATTTTAGAACTTGGAAATTCATGTTGTTTGTTTGTATTCTGATGTTTCAAAGTTATTTTTGAGTTGTTGTTTTTTTCTTTTACATTGTACTTTTTTATTTTAATGTTTGAGTTCACAAAATAAATTATGTGTAAAGAAGGGACATGTTTTATGAAATGTGCATCAGAGACAAGACAGTTTCTGCTCCCAAAGGTACCTGACGGCAGCGGCCACCCTGGATAAAACAGTGACGGGCAGATGAGTTGATGATCCTGCGAAAGCTTTTCCAAGAACAACCTTTGGCATACCAAGAAGGAAATGAGAACCCTCCTGTTTGCACAATTACATCATATTTCTTTCTTTTTATGTTGCAACAACCCTTACTAAAATAGTAGGAGGTTGGCTAGTTTGCTTTTTTTGTCCAGATTGACCAGAGAACGTTGGATAAAAGTTCAAAAAGTTCAAGAGAGATCTGCTTAAATCTTGCACAACAACAAAAAAAGCTGAAGAAAGAGCCATGAAATCATATAAGAATACATACGTTATCCAATGGTCTGTTCTAATCAATCTATATTGCCAACAACATGTACAGTGTTCCAAATAAATTGCCAAATTCAGGCTGATTATTTTTAGTCTGATCATAACGTTAATCAGACTAAGCAAAGGACATTTGACCTACATGGAGCAAATTCAATTGAATTACAAAAGCTGTTTCTAAAGGAATGAAAAGACATCTGTCACGGAAGTAAACCCCAGGAGAAGGTGGGTCATTCTACAAAAGAAGGGTGGGCAGGAATGTTATTGATGTCTGGGGGTTGGTGACCTTATCACAGCAGAAATGTCATCCTTCTGAGAGTGATGTCAGAATGTATCCAGTAACTCATCTTTCCGTCAAGCTAAGAGTAGCGTGACATGAGCAGAAGCAGAACTGACCTGCCTCCCTGTGTCTTTTTAACCGTCGTTTATTTTTCTTTTATAATCTTAAACTGCAAGGCCTCTGTTGGTCCCGAGAAGTCTGGAGTTAAAGGACAGTGGACCTCGTGAGCCTGAGGCTAGGGTGTGTTTGTGTTCCAGAGGCTGGGTGTGTGTGTGTGCACAAGAGGCTTTTCCGGTGATTTATCACTCCCTCAGGCCCCTACAACTCTGATCTGCAATGCTATTACTCAGATCAACCAGCTGAGACAAACAACAAATCTGCTGCTACATATAGACCTCCCTGGACCCACACACAAACACACAACATCTGCGTGTTGTTCTGACCGCCAGAGGCAGGCATTTTGCTAATGCTGTTGTTGGTGGTGCATGTCCACCAACCAGCATGTAAGTTATTTCTTCTCAGAGATCCAAAGGGAGGAGGAGGACACAGGGAGGGAGGAGAGCAGCACAGGGTTATAAGTGGTCACGGACTACTGGTGGCCATGGAGATGACCTCTGGCTAATTGCTGGTCCTGATAGACATGGCGCTCAAGTCCTAAGATATCCATTTCACTAATCGCCCATAAAACACACACCAATGACTACCATATATGTGTCTGAGCTTTATTTACTGACCAAATCTGCCGTGATCCTTCTTGGTACACTTCACACATTTGCTTTTTGTTGTGTCAGATCAGATCTTAACCCCCCTGTGAAATGTGGTTAGTTTTGCAGTTGTTAGCTTTGAAATCCCTAATCTTTGTCACCATCACTGGGTCCATGTTTTCAGAACTCCGTCCAAGAAAAGCAGTAGCAAGCCCTGGGACATCCCCAACACAGGGTGTGTGAAGACTGTTGTACCATAATTACACTCACACACACATCATCTTTTCCAATCATTGCTCCCTCCCTACAGTTTTTCCTTAGATTAGGTTCTGTGTAAATGTTTTTACTTTAGAGACCCACTCCGATGAAAATGGCGTTTGTTGGTGTTTTTAACCAGTTCTTGTGGCATTTTTTCTGGTGATGGAGGCCTTAAATCAAGAAAATTAAGATTAAAATTGCATTTCTGAGTATATCTTTATTCAAATTGTTGTGAATCACGAGCACACGAAAAAATGCCATCAGAAATAGCTTGTAGGCTGTGAAGCTACAATTCAGTTATGCCTTCATTTTCCATGTCTGAGCTGGCATCTAGCTCAAAACTGTACGGCTGGATAGCTCAATTATTGCTCGCCATCGGTGAGGAGCAGCCCCGGTGACCCAGAAGGGGATCACCAGGACTGCTCCCCTTGTGTCCTGTCACTGGGGAGAGTCATCTGGACTGCTTTTCTTCCTCGTGCCTGTTCCTGAGGAAGGGGTTCTCTGGAACCCTTCACATCTGTTTAGCTGCTGGCATCATCACAGTTTTCTGGACTTGTTTTTTTCCTCCAGGTCCCTTCTTCTCAGGTGTTGGGGGCATCTGGGATCTACCATTTTGGGGAGGGGTGCTGTAAGGGTTCTGTGGTTTAGTAATGATATTATGTTTTGGCCATGTTCTTGGTTGCCCTTTCTGAGTCAGACCAGTTTCAGCTTAATCACCATCCACAGTTGTCTTCATTTCAGTTAATTGCCCTCAGTCCATTTAAGTGCCTGGTTTTTAGGTAAACTGTTCTGCTTTTTCACCCTCTTTTGTTTCTCCATGTTTTTTGTGTGTGTTATGTTTCAGTGTATTTATTATATGTTATGGTTACTGCCACCACACCTGATCTCTCCTCCAATTTAGGTCCTACGCCACCAATTCCTGAGGGGCTGTAAGCTAGCAGCACAGCGGGTAAACAAAGGGATGATGGGAAAGGAGGGCAGGCTTACTCTGCACCAACAGTGCCGCCCACAACTCAGAGGTGAATTTCTGAATGATTCCTGCTGCTTTGCAGAAACTATGTCCTAGAAAATGACACGTGTTTTTTTTTTTAAATTCAGCCTAAAACGGCCTAATCATGATTAAAAGACTAAGGAGACTTCAATATAAAATTAAGCATTTTGGAGTAATTTCTTAAAACATGTCATCTTTCAAATATTACATTGATGCCAGTCCTGATTTGAGTGAACAGTATAAACTCCATAAAGGCTTGTGTGCATCCTGAGCCTTTTCCTTCAAACTGAGTTACGTTTTATTGGTTTAGAAATCACCAGCCCTTTCTTGTACACGTGCCGCTGGAGAAATCTTGTAAAGAACCTATAATTTTTTCCTGTGTGTGTGTGTGTGTGTGTCACCATGTCTCCTGAGGGTCATTTGACCTAAGTTACTCATTTTAGTAAAGTGTCTGGCTGGGCAGGGCTGTGTGGATTGTCATTTCATCATGTTTAAATGAGATGGCATCAGATGGTTTTTCACATCTGTTTCAGCCCTCACACACACACATATGTAATCATACACACTCAGAGAGGCACATTTCAGCCTCAGAAGTGGCTTGTCTCCTGGGTGCACTTATCCCAAACACCAAATTGCTGAAGCATGTTTGGTTTCTGGTGTTTCAATGGGATTAAACAGTGCACAGAATGCATGTTTTTCTCATGTAAAAATATCTGCTTGTTTTTCAAGAATGGGGGGGGGGGGGGACTATGAATCATATTCAAACTGTAAACCACATCATTTGAGCTTGTCAGAGTGTCAGACTCATGAGATAGTCCCTTCCCAACTTTCTTGAAGAAGGCTCAGGATCGTCTGCGCTCATTATTATTCAGTGTGGGAGAAAACGCACAAGGAAACGTTATTTTTTCTTTCTCGATTGTGCAACTAAAACGAGGCTCTGAGGATTATTATTGCTTAGTCAGGACCAACAGTTTGTGAGTATGACAGAGAGAGAGGGTAGGAAGGCGTGAGGGAGAGGAGGGGGAGTGTATAATTTGTGCATGTGAGAGTGAGAAGGAGCCCGAGCGAGAGTTGTATAATCTGTCCATTTTGTGTCTCCCCTCTCCCTGCGTCTCTTTGTGCCCCCACCTGGTTTTCATGCGTCACGGGAGTTTATAATAAGGAAGGACCTGTGAAAAGTTGTGGACTGAACGGAACACACGGAACTCCTCCCGGTGACAGAGCAGGAGCAGTCCTCGCATGTCTTTCAGGCTGGAACGAAGCTCAGATTTGGACCCAAAGCATCACTGAGAGTGTCAGTGTGCAGGAGAATTTTGGAGCATGCAGCTCGGTTCACTGATCAGGTAAAAGTCGGTCCCGTCCAGCTGCTGACTGATTCTTGTCGCCGCATGTGGATTTGCATCTTTCCTTGAGTGTTTGTGCTGACTGTCTCTACGGTGGTTTTGTTGGTGCGGGAAACTTTTACGCGCGAGGCTCACTTGTTGCGCGCCGCTCGCTGCGTTAAATGGTTGGAATTTACCCAGAGGCGCGCATTTTTGAGTAAAAACTGTGTGTTTCCACTCAAATTGGACTTTTCTGAAAGTATTTGTCAGTTAAAGGTTTCTCTCACCCTCTCCCTGTCCTCTCAGTGAGTTTACTCTGCAGTAGCGGCCGTGGAAACGTGGAACCGCGTAGGGGGTCGTTATTTCGGCCTGAGCAGCTCTGTTGTGTCGGGCTGTCCGGGACTTTTCTCTGTGTTTTTCGGGGGTAATTGTGTATTGCAGCGTGGGGAAGCTTCCAGAGACCGCGGCGGTGCACCACATTGGGTAAAACGAACCAATTACACTGCCTACATGTGGCTTGCGGACTGGAGATTGCGGTGATGGTTTGGTTCTCTTGGTGAGCGCTGCAAACTTTATCCCAGCGAGCCCGGCTGTACTTGCACGGTCAGAGCAATTTCTTGGCAGACTGCAGGACGTTATTCCACTTGTTTCCACTGCACTTGTCTCAGAATGTTTGTGTATGGGTGAGATTTTTCTAAATAGATCCGACATTCGCACACAAACAAGTGAGCTTTTGACACTTCTACAGAAAAAGAAAAAACTTAATTTTCTCTTAGAGTTATCCCAATTCCTGACCTCCCTGCAGGAAAACCGTCCTACCCCAGATTGTTTTCGATGTTGGCTCATTAAGCCTGTGTGTGGTTATTGCATATTAGTGTTAAAACCACATCCTCCGGGTGTGTGCAGAGGGAAAACACGCAAGTGCTTGTAAGCACTTCCAAGAGTTTCCCAGATTGATTGAGACGTTTGAACCCCGAGGTCATCGTGAGATTTGTCATCACTTTTCCCGACAAACACCTTTCCATTCAGGTGAAACAGGTTATTTAGTGAATGGAACATTCCTATACCTCAGCTAAATAATGTAAATTGAAGGAAAATATTTGAGACAGATCACATAGGCTTAGAATAATGAGAGTCTTATGTGTGAACGTGAATGGCTTCTAGCTGCACTTTTAGGTCATGGAGTACTGATGTGCTTTAGAAAAAGAACCCCATTCAGCTGCTGTCATTTTTAATCCTGTGATTCTGCCACTTCTCTCCCCCTCTGTTCTGCATCCCTCCAGGCTCTGTGTGCTGTTGGCTTCTGTGGAGGTCACAACCTCCACAACCAAAGCTGCCAAGAGGAAGGTGAGTCATTAGATCATCCAGTTAGGTCAACACATGACTGAAAAGTCAGGTTGACACCCCCCCCTCTCCCTTTCTGTGTGTCCCAAAGCATGAGACCAGAACAGAGAAAGTTAGAAATAACCTTTTTCTTATCGTTATCCTCTCCTGGAGACCAAATACTGTCATGCTTTGATGAGCTATTTAACCCGGTGACAGTAAATGTTACTGATTGCTCAAACAGGGATTAAGGCAAAATCATGCAAAGGGGCGTGCACTGCTGGAGGGTGTGTTATTTAAGTCGAAGCAACAGATAAAGTGATTTTAAGGCTTATCTGGCACCAAAATGTCGCGCACACACCAGCAGAAACTCTTTTACCTTAAAATATGCTGTCATGAGACAATCACCAGGTTCTGTTTTGGTTGAGTGGCAGAGACAAGACTTTGCCAAATGATGTAATGCTACGTAAAAGTCTAGTTGACCTTTTTTTAATCGCTGTAATCATTCATTGCTGGATCTCATTGTAGAGACGCTTAAATCCTTTTAAAGGCAAGAGGGTTTGAGAAGCCTTTTTTGCTCAGGAAAACAAAATATAAATTATACCATCATAGTTAAAATAATTAAAATTTAATCTAAAGCCATATTATTTAATCCATCACTCAAAAACAGTAGTGAAAGCTTCTTTTCCAATGAAAAGTTATGTGTCTGCTCATGTTAAAAGTCACCTTTTTTTTTAATAAATTGTGATGCGTGTGTTTATGGCAAAGTTCAAAGGACCTCCAGATTTATGAATACAATAAGTATCTTGTAAAAAGTTTTAGGAGCAGACCAAAATAGCACCTCAGTGGTGCTGCAGAAGTTAAAGTGGTGGCTGCAGAGGTTAGCAGTGGTTGCTGCAGGGTCACTGCTCACAGCTCATTAATGCTCCCAGTTATGTGGCAGCTGCAGGTTAGATGCCACCTGAGACATGGACTTGGACTTAAAAACTCGAACTTCAGTATCGCCTGCAGAAACTTGAGGCAGAAACAGATAAGCAAGTGGACAAAGTTTATCTGTTTTTTTTCCTCTTTTTTTTTTTAGCTCCAGGACATCAATGTCAGAAAAAATAAATGAAAACTGTCTTTACACAGCGTTTGCACACCACTGGCTGTTATTGTGTCCCCACAAGTTGTTTAAAGTAGTTTAACAACAATTTGTGACAATAGAATATTATTTTAGAAGTTTTCGGACTATAGACTTGTCTTGGATTTGTATCCAAATGCTTCAAACTTGATTTAAAGGGCCTATAGCATGCTATTCTTAAGCTTTTTTGAGTAATCTACATTCATATATATGATAATAGATTACCTTTGGCACACTGAATAGCAAATTTTCTAATCAAATATTAATTCCTTTCCTGAGTTCTTTTCCAGCCCATAACTAGGACAACTTGATATCTGAGGCACCGGCTTTCGCTCATTTGGGTGTCGCACATTTCATGACGTCAACCTAGAGCTGGCCTCGGCAGCGTGTCTGCGTCTCGCCCACGAAAATAAACAACATCCAAACTTTTGCAAAGATGGATGTTCATATTGCACATATAAAATGAAGGGGCTTTTGCTGATCACCGCTAAGAAGGTGTGTGTTATCCTGTGGGCGGAGCTGGCAGTGCAGACTCTTCCTGGAAGGGGCGGTTCCTCACTGATCTACATCACAATGTGAGAACCCGCTTGTTTACATGGGTTGGGAGGGGTACAGGTTTTTAGAGGAATACTAAGAAATGCATGAACAGATAAAAAATAGTGCTTTGGGATTGTTTTTTTTTTGTGAGGAATTAACATTATAATACTCTTAAAAGCTAAAAAAAGTTGATTTAGCATAATTTAGGCCCTTTAAACTTGCAAAAAGAGATTTAAGAACACCTCTTGGTGGGATTCAATACATCGAAAACCTTTTTTTGTACCCACAAACCTGTGCAAACTCCCTTCCACTGGAACCTTTCTCTTTCATTTTCTCGGACTAATGGGAGCCCGTGAGGCAGGACTTAACAAGTGTGCATGAAAATACAAGTTTGCATCTCAACACCTGTCCTCCTTTACCCATCCACCAACTGTTTGTTTCATATTCTTATCTGTGTCTGCCCATGTCCACACCCCTGAAGCACGCATGCTTTTGCAGAGAGTGCAGGGGAAGTTGAGCGCAGATTTTGGTGCCTTCTCAATGGAAACTTTTGTTCAGCTCGCATGTTTGCCACACTGCCAACCAGGCCAGTGCCTCGGTTATGAAATGAGAGGAAAAACATTTATCTACAACCTCACAGGAGTGAATCAAAGCCTTAACTGATTTTGTTGTGGACATATCCCACCAACTCCAGTCAGTTTGTTCAGCTGCTCTTGTGGCGTTGGCAGGTGACACAGTGTCTTTGAGCCAAAGCGCAGTATGAAGAATTCAGGATTTATATTTTTGCCTCAGAGGAAGGAAAGTCACGAGACGGCAGAGAAAGAAATCCCAGCAGAGAGTTAGGATTTTGCGATGGAAAAGGTTTCACTTCTATAACTTACAGCAGCTTTTAGTCAGTCAGTATAGTACAATTTATGGGACACATCAGGAAAAAGTACTAGAAGAGATTAAAATGATATCATCCAGGTATAATCAGCTGCTTTTTTGATATTGTTTTTAGATTTTAAGAACGTAAGAGGAAAAAAAAACGACAGATCTCTGAATAAAAGAGATTGTGGCCTCAGGGAGAGTAAATTATATGTTAAATGTGGCTGTTTGGCCTTAAATTACGGTAAGGAAATCCAGACAACAAATGTTTATTTAGTTCTTCTTAGCACCATTGATCCTCGTCTGCTTAAGAAGTTCGTCTTTGAACAAAAATGAATTCCAGACAGTTTTTGAAGAAAATAATTAAAGCCCTGAACTTCATCACCCCTTTACTTTTTATTCTACAATCCTGAGATGTGCAGCATCTGTACATTTCAGATCTCAGCTTCATGTGTGGCAGAGCTTTCAGAATTCTCTTCCTTGTGATATCTGTTACTGTAGTTCTTTCCTTTTTCAATCCAAACTTAAAACTCTATAATTTAAATCTGCAGTTTCTCTGATATCCTCCTAGTTCTATTTTTGTACCACATTTTTCCCCCTATTAAATTACATTTTTAGTGTTTTACCAACTCTATATCTCCCCTGTGTGTATTGAAAATTGTATTTAAAAATATATATAACGTTTAATGTTCTCAAACAAATTATTGCATGCTCAGATGGTTTTTTTTGTCTCTGTGTGTTTGTGTTTTCAGGCGGCCTCTCGTAGGTCCAGACAGGTTTTTGAGGTGGAGCCTGTGGAGGGCGTGTGGTCCCTCTGGGGGGAGTGGTCAGAATGTTCTCAAACTTGCGGCGTAGGTGTCTCACTGAGAAGCAGGCTGTGTCTGGCCCCTCCACCTCCTCAGACCCGCCCCTTCTCCCCACTCAATTGGGCAGGATATCTCCCTGGGGGCAACGGACGCCCTGCGACCTCACCTGTGAGCCCATACTACCAGTCTCGTCACCCTGGGCAACATCCATCGTATAACTCTCCATCAGTCTCCACCAATAACAACCCAGGATTGCCCTTGTATCTGAACTCACCTGCTGCTGCTCCAGGGCAACCTGCCCGCTCGCTTCCTTTTTATCATCCAGATTTTCCCTCAACCAATCAAGATGCAGTTTCTTCTTACCGCTCCCCCTACCACGTGCCTTCACAAGGCTACAACCAGCCACCAAGAGTCTTCAGGAGGCCACAAAACCCAGGAGCAGAGAGAGCCGGAGCAGGTGGGAGCAGACGCTCAGTCTCGACCAATCGAGAGGTTTCAACTTCAAGGAGGTGAGTGACCCTGAAGGAATTCAATGTACATCAACCCAACCTAAATCACTAAGAGCAGAAAGAAAGGAAACACCTTAAAGCATCATTCTGAAGGTTTGCTTTGCCTCTGACCATAACCATCAACATAGATGAGTGGTTTCTTTAACCATCCTCATGTCAGAGATGAACAGCCCTGTAGCAAACAAAACCTAAAATTTGTTTTGGTCCACAGATTTCATTTGACATAAGAGGAAACCTCGGGTTAGTTTTTTTTAAATGTTTTTGAATAGATGTGGATTTTTCCCTGTTGATGTCTCTTCTTTTGTGGGGCTTTTTGAAGGATCCTTTTTATATTAAAATTCATGAGGTTTTTGCTGCAGGGGAGCACAGACAAAGCTAAAAAGGGATTTCAATCTAATGTTTCACTTTTTTATGAACTCATCCTAACATAAATGTTTAGTTTGTTTTTGAACTAGTGATCAATTATAGTTCATCAAAGTTCTGTGTTTTCATTTTTGATGTCTGAGAATAAAAGCTTGTGTGTTTGGTCCTGTCAGCACCCTGAGTTCTCCTTTTTAAGGAGACATTCTTTCACACAAAAGGAAGTGATTCTTGCATGGGTGGCATTAGCAACAGAGCTTTGTTTGGGTTAAACAGTAGCTGTCACATTCTTAAAAGACAAAGAGAAGATATGTATCTCATCAGAGAAAGCACAACGAGAAGCCAGAGAGAAGGAAATAGAGTTTCAATGTACCCCACATTGTTGAGGATTATTAAAGACCCACTCCGATGGAAACGGTACGGGTTTTTGTGGAATTTTTCTCATGACAGAGATTTTATATAAAGAGAAAATTAATCTTAAATTGTGTTTTTTAAATTTAAATCATTGTGAATCAGAAGCAGACACAAAAATGACGTTGAAAAAGCTCTTAAGTGTGACATAAAAGTTACAACTGCAGGCCACAACCGTCCTGCGCCACTTCATTCTGATGCATCCGCTTGCAGACAAATAGATCCATGTATGTCTTTTTTTTCCCTCTCGAACTGGCATGTGGCTCCAAACTGTACTGTTGCAAAGCACCAATATTACTCACGATTTTTGTTGCACCGTTAATGTTATCTTGGGTTTTGTGTGGGGTGTGGGGCTGTAAGCTAGTAGGAGAGCTTGTAAACAGATTGATGTTGGGAAATGGGGACAGGCTTACTCAGCCCCAACAGTCCCGCCAACAAATCAGACATACATTTCTGATAAACTCCTGCTGCTGTGCAGAAACTATGTTATATAAAACAACAGCTTTTTTTTTTTAATTAAGGCTAGAAACTGCATTATCACAATTTAAAGACCGCTTAGAAAATAGATCAAAGTGGGAATTTAAGGCACCATTAGCTTAATGACAGTGTTTACTATGATAATCATCTGTGTTTTACAGTATTATTTATGGACCACTTTGCCCGATCATCATGGATTTTTGCTGCCATGTAGTTTTTGTCACTTGTTTTTCTGTTGCTGCACATCTTTCTTTTCTAATACTCCATGGTTTTCATTTGTTATTTCTCCTCTGACACGCAGGCCTTCCAGTATCCGTCCAGGTCAGTTTGGATATGGCAAAGTTCCTTTCTCTCTGTCCCTGCATCGGACCAATAGGCAGGCTCGCCACACGGTTAATGGCACTGATGAGACCCTGGGACTCAACATGGAGAACATTGTGGCAGAGGAAGAGCAGATGGGTGGAGATGAAAAACTCATAAATACGGGGAGGGCTGAGGAGGAAAAGGGAGAGCTGGAGATCAGTGAAGCCCTTGGCACTAAGGAGGAACCTGAAACAACCACCGACAGGCCCCGCCCACACGTGGATCCAAGATCACACACACACACTGCTTCGGGGAGAAACAGAGTTGCATCCCGTGTCCCCGTCTCCCGCTCCCAGTCCCCCTTCAGTCACCGCCCTCATTTTGACTGGAGCTCAGTCACCGCTCCTCCACCGCCTGTGCACTCTTTCTCCCGCTCTCGTTCCTCACCTTTTGCTTCACCTCTCCACCGCCCAAGCCAAGAGCACAGAGATAGGGAGCTACACCAAGGCTTCAACCCCCGGGCCCCGCCTGATGGCAATGTCTACCCTTTCCAGCACTCGCATGCGTCGCACCTGGGGGTCGAATCAAGCAGACACGGCGCTTCTCAGGTGTACAAATGCTCAGGGCCTGAGAGGGAGTACCGCAGATGCTTCTCTCAGGTAAGACTGCATCCAAATCTTCTCCTAAGAGCATTAAAATGAGACATTCCATTGAATTTATTGCTTAAAAGCCTCTTTTAGTAATCAAAACCTCTGTCTGCGTTCAACCCTGCTGACTCAGCTGCTTGATTTATGTTTGAGCTGAGTTTCAGGTAGCCTTCAAGCAGGTGAAAACAGTGGAGCTGAAGTTCATTTGACTGCTGTCACTCTCCAGCTCCAACACTAGCTGGTTGTCTCTGAGCATTCGCTCGGAAACCGCCTGCTACCCTGAAGCACACATGTACGCCGGGTCACATCAAGACCACACACCTCTGTTATGAGCTCCTGCACATACCTTACTTGTGAATATTTGTGCATATGTTTCAGGGTTACTTTGGGCCAGACCGCGCACGCGTGACTTTGCAGATGTCTCTGTATGTTCATTTGATACAGTGAGCCTGACTGGGGCCTGGAGTGGTGATTGGGGTTGTGACACTCTCCATTACTCTCCATGGAGCCCACTGAGAGCTTTATCAGGAGCTAAGTGGGTTCTGCCAAGAGTAGCAGCCAGGCACATGAAGGCTGCTCTGATGACACAGATCCTCAACACTTCAGAGTGAAGGGGAAGAAAAGTGCATCTGCTTCCTCTGAGGCAGGCAAACATGCAATATTAAAAAGAGATTATTACCCTAAATTACAAACATAAATTCTGTTGATAATTAGCCTTGGATAGATAACCTTTACTTTCCTCTCCACTGAGTCACAAGCTAAAAATGAATTAAATAAATTGAATTAAAATTTTTTCAGAAAAAGTAAACTTTTCCATAAAAAGGTTTTATGTCCTTATCTATCCTCACGGTTTAGGGAACTTGAACTTGAACAACTTAAATGAACAGAATCCTCTTTTTTCATCTTTTTGGAACTTTATAGCCTTTAAAGTGAAGTGACACATATGACTTAGTTTGAAGTTGGATTTGACTGTATTTTGTTTTTCACTTCTTACTCCTTTGTGCTGATTTCCAAGTTTCAAATTCCACTCAGATTTGAAAAGGATTTCTTCTGGATTACTTCAAACTAGCACCAACTTAAATTTCTAAGTGGGAAAATATGATAAAAATGTACAAACTGTGTTTGAATTTATAGATGGAGCTGGAAGGAGGGAACTTCTTTTTATTTTTGATTTTTTTTATCTTACTTTGCTGCTACCTGTGGTTTTATAGTTAATTATCTTGATAACAACATGGATGTTTGTGTGTTCTACATATTTCTTCCAACTTCCATCCATCACAATCTTTCAACCTCTGAAATCTGAGAATTGTTGATATTTCAGAATAGTGGGGACACAAAGAGCCAAACTCAAACTTTGTTTTTTTTCCTGCAAATCTTTGCACCACCTTGTTCCAACCACAGACTTCTGCAGGAGATTTGATGTCTATCACTATTACGCTGGCCTGCTATCATATGCATTCCTTTCTGATTAGACATCCTCTAATTTAAAGTTTTGACAAGATTTAATCTGATTACATCCTTGCACAGCTGCACTTATCATACCTAGCATGTTTATGTTGAAACGGCCATCATTTCTCTAAGAAGTAAGGTCGTTCAGTATGCATGAAGTCCCCGAATAGAAAGAGAATTTAAGTATGGAAGACAAAAATACTCAAAGTGACATGTGAGCAGGTTATTTTTTCCACTCACTGCAGGTCTATCTGGAGTGGGAGCGTAAGGGGAGCTGATAAGACTGGGTTTTAAAATCTCCCCTCACCTCCGTTTCCACACGGCTACATCTTGCTCCCATGAAGTAGACACTCAGTCGCAGTCAGGCTGACACTTTTGGGCCCTCGACTCTTCCCTCTAGATAATGTGGCGGCACCCCTTGTTGTTTTTCCTTCTCCTCTTCTTTCCTGCGTCTGACACCGCTCCCTCATGTCAAAGCCGATTTGGCAGGACACAAGCCCCGTGTGTGCCAGCAGGGCTAATAGCAGTCCTGTGATGACTGATGCTGACTCACTGGGTTACATATTTACTAACTGTGAGCCTCTGTTTTAGCTTGTTTGTGTCTGCAGCGGAGTCCTGGTTTCTTCCAAATGGGTTTCAAGTGAATGCAGGACTTCGCCCAGGCTTGCATGCGCTCAATATTCGTGCAAGCAATTAAGGGAGTGAGGGAGACTGAGTGTGACACATCCTATTATCTATTAGGTGTGTTTGTCATACCACTGCGTGCTTGAGGCCCATCACAAGTGTGATTGGCTGTGTATTTTTTACTGTTGCATTAGAGCAATGGGGAACCAGTAGAGGGACAGAGGAAATGGGGGCTAAGGTGAATGTGGGCATGCATGTGTTGGAAATGTGTGTAAATAAGCTCACGGTGGTTGAGGAAGTTACGCAGTGGAGCTGCAGTGAAAGAGAGCACTGTTTTTAGAAAATCTGCACACACAAGTGGGGGGTGGTGGGGGTGTTGAAAAGGCAAGGGGAGAGATCAAGTCATGAGGGACATAGTGATGGAGGCTGATTAAAATCAGATCTAAGAGGGAGGAGTTATTCATCTTTGTGCCCTAAAATCCTTAAAACTGTGATTTAAAAATCAAACATACCGGTAAGTTTAGAATAGAATCAAATCCATTTTTACCCCAGAAAAAGCAGTTTAGTGGAGTTTCGACTTCAATGTGTGCATAAAACTTAGGGGTTAAGCTTCAAAACCATGAAAAGCATAAACGCGGTTAAAGAAGTGCTGACATCAAAACAAGCATTTTTTGTTAAATTCCACATGTAGATGAATTTATCTGAGATAACCCTTTTAAAACGTCAGCTGGGTGCGACTGAAACGCCATGGTTCAGCGCCTTTGCATGCATCAAATCCTTAATGGTTTCTTCAGCCGCAGATTTAGATCTGCAGATAAAACAAGCGTTTGAAGTCATTTTTGTATCCATTCTTGAAATTTACTGACGGTTTGGTGATCTGAAGTGGATCTGGTCAGCGGGTCTAATCTGGATTTTTACAAATGCATTAGTTAGCATCTATTTTAGCTGCTTCTAACTCTAAAAACTGTAGTTTCTGTGATTTTCTCCTTACTTGATAACTTTACTTAAATCCAATTTCTGTAATAATAAACAGCTTTTATCTTTCTTTGGTAAAAAGAAATAATAAAACCTGCATGAGAAGGTTTCTAAAAAGCCTGTACGATTAGTAAATTTTCACTCCGATCCTCTTTTTATCTGTTTTCAAAGCGTTCCCAGTGGTCATTTTATGCTATATGAAGCCACAAAAAAACACCTGTGTCATTTTCTAGAACAAAGTTTTTGCATAGCTGCAGTAGTTCATCAGAAACCCTCTTCTGAGTTGTTGGCGGAACAATCTATTACAAACTTCATTTTTTCTCTGCTCCTCTTTTACGATTTGAATAAAGAAACCTAGAAATGTAAAATTAAGCTTAATTTTTTCTTTAAATGTCATCATCATTAGAAAAATACCTCAAGAACATGTTAAAAACAGCAAAAACACAATTTTCATCAGAGGGTTCATTAAAGTTTATGTTTTTTTTCAATTTTTTTGATTGATAAAGTATCTCTTTGCCCGTTCTAAGAGGCAACTCCACTTTGTCCGATGGTAAACGTGTCAACACTGTTTGACATCTCTTAATTAACTTAATAATAATCCAATTTAACAGAAACACAAAAAAATTTGCAGCCCACATATCAGACAGTAAAATGGTGCCTGCAGGACATTTTAATGTTTTTGTGTTGATCATTTTTGTGATTCTTGCCCCTGAGAATCAGGTAGCAAAAGAGAGTAGGCCTGCAGCTTCATCAGAGGAGATGTGAAGGAGAAGTCAGGCTCCTGAAGGAAAAACAAAAGACGGCTTGTGTTGCAGAAAGGTTTGTGGAAAAGTGTGTGTTTGTGCGAGAGCGAGCACATGAGGTCTGTGACAACGGGAGAAGTTATTCTCTCAGAGCGAGATGTGCAGGAAAGGTGGAATTTGAGAGGAATATGTCCGGCGCGCACAAAGAAGAACAGACGTTTTCTTTCTAAAAACTTTCAGACTGTGTTTCTTTGGATGTTGAGGCTCTCATTTCAACCCCACCCCCCTACCCTCCCATCTTCAGAATAAACATGTGCCCCCAAATTGCTAACAGGGACAGAAAGTCATGGAAGGTGGATTTAAGGTGGCCTCTTAAGGCAGATAGCATTAGAAATGGGGGAATGGAGGTGGAAATCATCTTTTTCTACTGCTTTGGGTTTTCTTTCTTAATTTGGGTACCTGAAGCACACTTAATGTTGTTTCAACAACGTTTTTTTTTAAATACAGCTATTCATTTTGCTGCAGTTTTTATTTTATTTCTCTACAAACATGTGAATCCATCCAACCATGAGGCTGCTGCAGCCTATCCCCAGTTACTGTTGGGTGAAGGCAAGGTACACCCTGAACAGGTCGCCAGTCTGTTGTAAGGTCACACACTTTCATAATGCACACCTAGGCACAATTTAGTGACCCCAATTAAGCTACAAAGCATGTTTCTGGAGTGTGGGTGTGCCTGGAGAAAACCCACACATGCGTGGGATTTGAACCAGGGTCGGCTGTGACCCGAGGGTGCAAACCACTGCTCCACCACACAGCTCTCTATGTAAAGCTAGAAGAAGTTAAAAATGGTTTGAGGCTGTCTTCTTATATTCTCCATCAGTGGAGATCTGCAAGAATGAACTGTCCTCTTCTTGGAGTTCTGGGCTCAGAGGGGGGCTACACGTTCTGACGAACCTTTTCTTTCTCTGGACGGTTCATGTAAACCAGAGGCTTTCGTTTTCGTCATCTTGGCTTGAGCTGAACTCATTGTGACACAGCATGGTGGAAAGTGAGATTTTAATGAGGGGGAAAGTGATGGAGCTCAGCTTTAAAGGGAAAAGAACTTCTAATCAGTTCATAACATTGTATACTAAGATGGAGTTAAATAGTGTTTTACCTTATTGAGAGAAAATTTAGACGTTAAAACAGAACTGGATCAGGAGAAGCTAATAAAACAGAACAGAAAAGGTTGGATTTTATAATGAAGGCATCTTTCTGTTGGTTTAGGTACCACTCATGGATCCAAATGTCACTTTCAAGTTTCACAAATAATTTCATTTTTATTTAGGCAAAGTAATTAACTTCTTTAAGATTGGAATGATAGTATTTTTGGATTCATAATCCACTTTAGCTGAATTTTCCTAGAGATGACAGCAGGCTTGTCAGCAGTGATGAGTTTAGGATTCTGTTTTTCCAAAAAATGATTCATTTTCTCTATGTTTTCCCTGCTTTAAGTCCTCTCCGAACAGACGAGGAAAACAAAAAGGTACCTGGATTTATTTGTCTGTAAGAGGATCGGTTCGCATGAAGCATAACAGGAAGCTTGTGGCCCACCGATTGTAGCATCTACGCCAAAGCCATAAACTTTTTCCAACAGCATTTTTTCATCTGCTCCTGATTCACGATCGAAATTAAGTAATACTCTTCTTTATAAATGTCCTTAATCATGAGAAAAATGCAACTAACATGTTATAAACACCATTTTAATTTGGAGTGGGTCTTTAAAAAGACTTTTTTGTCATGTTTTGTAGGAGCACATCTTACACTCTGTGGCTTTGCTTAACGGATACAACACATGGCCCTATTGAAGTGTTAGTGATCTTGTGACATTCTTCACCAACTTGTGGCTGCAATACAATTTTTCCCACCAACTTCAAAAACAATACTTAAAATATTATAATTTAAAAAAAACCTCAAAATGTTCATTTCTGTTGAGAAAAACAGTGAAGAAACCAATTTAAGAAAGTAAAAGAATGTTCGTCTTTTAAGTACGGTATTGTTTTTTTGTTGATCTTTAGTAAAACTCTGTGTTCCACTTCCTAACGTGTTCCTGCCTCTTAATTTGTGGTAGTTGAGATATCTGCAAGCAAACTGAGAGGAAAACTGCTGCCTCTGTTTATATCGGATCGGCACACTTTAAAGAATTTCATGCTAATTTGTTCCTGTGCCACAGCAGGATCCTCTGTGGAAGTGAGTTATTCAGCCTGGAGTTTGTTTGTTCTATTGACAGAACATGCCATGTCCCAGCTGGACATTAAGTTGATAGCTGTAAACTCAGATGATCTGATCCAATGACAGTCTGTCATTACACTGATGGTGGTACACAGCAAGTATATTATTAGGACTATAAGTTTAGAGCCATGTTCCTCAGCTCCAAACACTGTTAAACTCACTGTTGGGTTCATCTGGTGTTGTGCAGGTCCAGATGTGTTAGGCTGCGGGAGGCGCACACACTTCCATACACCAGATCCACGTGGACTCATTCAAACTCAGCCGTTCTTTCTTTGTTGAAGTTTTCTTAACAAGCAGAGGTACCTGTTTTCCTACAAAAAACAGCTACTGCTCCTTCAGCCTGCTCACAAGGGCTCCCGCCTGCTTCGACGTTCCCCTGTAATTTCCTTTCGGCCTGTTTTCTGTCACTCCTCAATGCTCTTTTGTTGAATGTCAGCAGTTTTCAACCTCATCTCACGCATAACACCATTTGTTTGTAGACTAAATGGGGCAAATATTTTTATATTAGTATTTTTCTGAAAATAAAATCAATTTAGATGTATTTGGGAGAGGCTCAGAAATGCTTCAAGTACATGACTAACTCTGGCATCTAAAGTGAAAAGAGGAGACACATGAGAATTGCTTAAATACAGAACAGCTTCAGCGCCTCCATTACCAATCTGCAAGAGGACATGAGAAAACTTGCTTCCACATAAACAAAAGCAGGACTGTAAACTGCTGTGTAAATAACACGCTCATAAAAAACACTCAGTAAAACGGATTAACCTTCTCCAGAAATTCTTGAATGCAGCTGTAATGCAAGAGGAACAACTAATTTCCTCTTTATTGGGTACAGTTTTTCAACAACTTGCTGATGCATTTTTATCACCAGCCAAAGGCAGCATCATAACCTACTGTAGTTTCAACTGAGGGACAGAGCCAGAAAAGGAAAGGTTATTTAAACGTAGCATGAGTGAAAATGACTGACATGAGTACTTTAAACACTGCAGAACTTCAGGGATGTTTGTACAGCAAACCTGGACAGGTGACCAGTTTGTCATAGGGCTAAACAACCATTCACAACTATATTAACTAATAAGTTGTAAATTACCGATACGAAGCCCATTGAGACGACTGTTGTTGTGAATTTGGGCTATACAAATAAAATTGAATTGAATTGAATTAAACCTATGAAGCCCATTTCTGGACTAAGGAAAGTGCCCAGACAGAATGCATGCATTTCCAGTGAGAACATACAGACTACACATAATATGGTTTGAACCAGGGTCTTCTCACTGTGAGGCAGGAGTGTTAACCACTACACTGCTGAAAAAGCATTACATTAGAGATGTTTTTCATAATGCATCTGGCCTCCTGAAGTTTGAATTAACACTACATCCTACTTTACCAAGGCACATCTGAAGTCAATAAAAGAAACTGATCCCTTACTATCTGATTGGAGATTTATAACCATAGTTTTGGGTGTAGGGATGTCTTTTAATGCTGGAGCTATACAATAAATGACTTAAACGCGAGACTCATGCTTGCCACATAGCCAGTGTTTAACTTATCTTACTGATAACTAGGGACACAATGTTGCTTTGTGATTTAATCTCCACAAATGCAAGAAGTGTCCCTCTGAATTAGTCTGGTTCTGTCCTTTGGATGTTCTTAGCCCTATTAGTTTAAGGCTACTATTCACTGTGATGCACAGATGTCTCATTCGATCCCCAGCCATTATTCTAAATGTTTTTCTTTTTCCATCGTCAACTAAATCCAAACTAAATGGCCTGATGTAAAACAGATGGACATTGGAGAAGCACCGATGGTCATATTTATCTTCCTAAAATAATTTTCCAAGAGGCTGAACAGCTTTATGCTGGAGAGCGCCGTTCTATTCTCCTTAAACTTCTTAGCACTCACTTTCAATGAATTAGAAGCAGCTTAGCACCAGATGTGCCGCAAAATCAGAAACATAGATAAACATTTAAGCCAACAACATGTGACTCACATAAACTGTACAAACTATCTACGTGGCTCAGATTTTTACAGTTTTATGTCATGTTGAGAGTCATGGTGGGCTGGAGTTTATTGCAGCTGTCGCAGGAAAAGAGCTAGGTTCCACCTGGACAGGTTACCATTCTTTCATTTTTTTTTTTTTGTGAAACCTACATTGCAGGACAACAGCTAGTTAGTGCATCAGACAAAATACTAAAATCTTGAATTAGTCACTGTTTGCCAAACTTTTCCTAACATGGCTTTTAGATCCAGGTTTCAAATACTGCACTCAGATGAAGGAAGCAGTTTTTCTTCTGCTGGGTGACTTGAAAGGTATTGAACCAGTAAGTGTCAATGCACCCAGCTCGAGCCCCTTCAACAGATGTATTCGGGTTTTTGGAATCTACAATCAAAAAATATTCAGACTGAAGAAGGCCTATCTTATTATTAAAGACTCTTTTTTTATGGGATGAGATGAAAAGCTGCTAAAAGTTCATTTTTTATCATTTATTGAGCTTGTGTTTTTGTAAATTTAGCCTACACTTATTTAGTAAGAAATCATTCCCCCATCGTTTTCTTTAGAGAGCCCCTAACCTTCAACTGGTGGCAACAAAAGCAGCAAGGTGGTTTCCTGCAACTTACAGGCTCATGGCTTCCAGCTCAGCATTGGCCACAGAATGTTAATCACTGAAACTACACGAGCATGTCATGGATTTGAGTCAAGCACACAGTGATTAGTCCTGCTGCTTGTTGAGTTATGGCTGCTGGGGCCAACGGTCACTTGTTTTGTCTGGAAGTGCTGCAGTAATCCTAGAGGAATGACCTCTTTAAAGGAACTGAGGTGATACGGTCAAATGTGCAGGCATGGGCTCGCATGGTGAATGAGTTTGCAGTGAACAGAATGGCCAGTCATGCCAGCTTTTCCCTGGGCAAACACATTAGCAATAAACGGTTCCTGCATTTCCCTGAAAATGTTTTCCTCTCTGCTTCTTTTTTAAAAAGCTTCAAAGCAGATTTTAAGCAAAATGGATGTTTCTGATAAGGATCAACAACTTTTTCGTAGAAGTTTTTTTCCCATGAGCTGCGACAAAGACGTCAGAGATCTAGTTTTGACAGTGTTCACTCACACCCCATTCTTGAATATGTAAACGGAATTATTTCTTAGATAAATTACTAAGAAACATTTGTGGAAAAATCCAATTAAAGTTGAGGTCAAATTCATGAAGAAACATTGTAATTTCCTCCCAAAGTTGTAAGTAAAACTGCATTTTCAATTTTATAAAACCTATTTTTATGTCCAACTTACCTACATCTATTGCAAAAACCACCAAATTGAATCTGAAAATGAGACTTTGTGCTCGCCAGACATTATTATTGTTGTTTTGTTTGACTCAGTGAGTGTGTTTTCCCTCCATTTTTCCTGTTCTCTGTTCATGTTATGGAGACCCCTCACCTTAGACGCACAGTATGCAAGTACTTACAAAAACACCTTAATTCTCTTCCAGAACCATGAAACACTGGTGAGCATGTCTTTTCTCGTCTCTTTTTACTCTTCACCTCCCCTCCCTTACGTCTCGACTTAGTCCATTAGCCTCCCAATGTTTTAACATGCTTTAAAATCTCCAGGGAGGCAAATCCACTCACACTTTAGCGCTCCTGTGGGTCATACTCATGAATGCAAACATTTGACTGCTTCTTGCATTCTTTCCTTCCGCTCGCATCCATTCTGCGTCTCCTCAGCCTATCCTCACGCATCCACGTTTCTGCTTAAATTTGTTCTCTCGTTGTTGTTTATGTTCTTACAAGTGCACACGTACTAATGTCCGGAAACCAGGATCCAGTTTTAAAGGGAGGTCAACATGTTTATGTGCAGCAGAAAGATTTACAACTATTCCCAACCTTATTTCACACTGAAGTCAGGACAGATTTACACCATTCTGCGAAAATATTGTACGGATACATGCTGACCTTCAAGGACCTGCTGATACTACTGAATTTAGCCAAACACACTATTATATACAGGGCTTACGGACAGTAATGTTTCACCTACAGAGACAAAAAAGCATTGAAAGGACCTTCAGTTTCAAGCATGTGCAACATGAGCAAACTGTAACACACATTATTTACAAGCTGGTTTCGTGTTTTCATAGAACCAAAACAATCAATGAGATCCGTTTTAGTGCTTTTTATGTAATAGCCAGATCCATTTCAACATGCACTTACACACTGACAAGCCGTGAAGGTAAAGAATCCAGGGAGACCAGTGCCAGACAGTGCACAATCGGAGTTTTTTAATCCATGAGAGTCTTTTAGTTACACTCAGTCACAGAGGCTTGTTCACATGGGAACCGTCGCCCTGTGCTGGAGTGTGGGTATATGAGCTCAATGATTCGCTTGCTGTTGTCTCCCTACATGAATAGCTAAAAAATGTCCAGCTGTTTAGCAACAGCTGTGAGCAAAGAGCAGCTCAGTCTAAAAAAACGAGGAACAAAAAGACGGAGAAAAGACACGAAAATTGTAGAGCTGACAGGGGCTTTAGTTGCAAAGAAATCTGAGATCCTTGTGTGTGGTATGCCAGTGGGTCTGTCTGTGTGTTGGTGTATGCGTGTGTTTGTTGATGCTGCCAGCTGTGTACCAGAGGGCTTTAATCTCGCCAGGCAGAAGGTTTCTGGCTTCCCACGGTATACCTGATGAAGAATTTCTATGCAGTAAGAGAAACTTTTCCGAGCTTTAAACCTTTCAATAAAAAGGGGAGAAAATGACTAAATTAACAAAACAATTATCCATGTTTAAAATGTTAATATATAGATATACACACAAGGGATGTCAGTTGAAAACAAGGACTACTGACTCACAGTCAATGCAGTTCAAAACACTCTCTGGGAAAACAATTTTCTAAGGACCCATGGAAAACAAGGTGGGGGCAGTATGAGGGTTAGAGACATGTCTGGTCCAGTACCTCCTCTTGGCTACCTCCACACTGTTCCTGGTGGTTATAGGTTGGCATCAGAGGTAGGCAGTGGAGCCGGCATCAGTGTGTGAATGTATGTTTGCATGGGTGAATGGGACTGTGACTGTAGTCAAGTCAAGTCAAGTCAACTTTATTTATAAAGCACTTTTAAAACAGCAGAAGCTGACCAAAGTGCTTAACAATGCAGAATAAAAACAATACAACAAACAGCATAAAATCAATAAATTAAATAAAAATAAATAAAACCACCCAATAAAACCTGGTGTAAAGCTGTGTTTACGTACACCAGGAATGTGACGAATGTTCAAGAACAAGAATTTGTATGATTGGTCAAATTTTACCTGGTTGAATTGCAATTGAATTGACGCATGTTTTGTCCGTGGAGCCTGAACACGGTTGTAGACTTGTGAACGCAAGAGTTTTGAACGGGGAAGCCCAAAATGCGCATTTACATCAACTTTTTATAGGAAGTGGTTGCTATAACGTGCCTTGCTGAGGGAGGTGTGAACGTAGCTTCAAGCGCTTTGGGCCTTTAAACAAGGAGGAAAAGCGTTATATAAATTGTGGATTGTGTAAAAGCCTCCAGTAACATTATCCAATGTATGCCACTGAAAGACTTGTAAGCAAATTCTGTTAACAAACAACAAAAAGTGAAGCCTCTCAGAAATACAGTGAGGAACTGATATAGTTCAATAAAAAGGCTGTCAGCGTATCTCAAAAAATCTCTTTTTAACAAGAACATTTTATACTGTGCCTCTGTTTTATTTAACATAAGTAGTGCAAAATGCAGGAGCACTGTTTGGAACAGCCTCAGAGAGACCCATTTTCTAACTTCATGCTCCTAAAGATGGTCTGACAGTCTCTTGCATCATGAGGTGAGGTTATCTTACAGTTAAATCTGGGATCTATTTAATGTTTTTTATGTCTTTTTTTTCTTAAATGTGAACTAAAGAGATGATTTTCCTTTTTCACCTACGCATTGTGTTCAGCGCATGCTGAAAAGTTACAAAATCCACGAGCTACATTGAGTGTTGGAGGTGTGCCAGCCCGTAGTTTCGGCAGTCGTTTCAAAAGCCTGAAGCTCTTCCCTCAACGGCTCCATGAGGACTCTTCTTGGACGAGCAGCATTTGCTCCTACGTGAATGCGCACGCGCCCGTACACGTGCTCACACAGTCACTTGCATTCTTTGGTCATGCACTGAAAGTCAGTAAATTTATGTGAGCAGTTGCTTCCAAAAAATCTATCATTTCCATATGTTTCCAATTCACTGGCTTCTGCCTGGAGCAGCATTGAGACTCGGTGTGTGCTGGCTTGTGTGTACAGACATGGAGGGTTTTCTCTATACCTCAAGTTAATTCACCCGTCGTTATTAGCTGTTTTTTTTTCTCGCCTTCCTCTCGCTGCACCCCACCCTCCGTTCTCCTGGGACCTGGACTGAAACAGCTGCTGATATGACTTCAAAGTGCTGCACAGAGTTTAAGACTTTTCTCCTTGTGAATTACTGTTTTTGTCCTCCAGGTGTGCGGAGGAGGTGCGCTGGACTCCAGAGCAGAGCAGTGTGCGGCCTTTAACACCCAAGAGTTCATGGGTCGCTTCTACAATTGGGAGCCTTTCACTGAGGGTGAGTGAACACACTTGCACAGTAGTCCACAATTCTGCTGCAACATTCTTCAATGGTAACAGGTTTATGGGCAGTTTTAGATGGCGTAGCCAAGAAGCAGAGTTATTTCTGGAGTTAGTGTGTTGGCAGTCCTCCACTGCATGCCTACCCCTCTATGATTACCTGTCTGTCACTGGAGCAGACCTGCATTAAGGGTGCAGGCAGAAGGAGAATGGCTGCAACTCAGAATTTCTCTTTTTATTTTCTTGTGTCCAACATCTCTTCTCTTGCCAAGCTTCTCCTCCCAACTTTCAGCATACAGATTCCTCCTTAAAAGGGAGGAGGGGGTGATAGGTGATGAGATGCAAGTGTTTTGTTACATGTCCATCATAGGCAAAGCTTTCTCTGTCCACATGCGAGAGCTGGGCGTTACATGCGTTTGTTTAGTTTTTGTTTTTGATGTTTTTAAAAGGTTAGCTGCGGTTGTGCCTGTTTAACTATTCAGATATAAAGAGAGGAGAGCTGGAAAGAACTTGTGTATATTTGAGGAATTTGACTAGACAAGGAAAATCAGGGAAAATGGGAGGGGAGGAAAAGAGTCATGCACAGCTGTGAGATGATATCACACAGGGTTTATGTACAAGCCTGCTTACTCGAGATGAAAATCTAAGTAGATCACGTGGGAGAAAATAATTCACCGTGCCTGTTTGTTTATCCGTCTGCCTGATCATTTGGTATTACAGGATCATATGGATGAAGTTTCTCAGTACTGCAGCAACTCCAGAACACTGAGAATTTCTTCTATCCTAAACAAAACATGTTCACTACACTGGTTAAAGTATACACTCCACAAAGCTAATATCTGGAAGCCAAGAACGGCCTATCTTACTTTGTTTTTTTCCATTTTTTTCCTTAAGAACATCTACTATCAAGTTATTGCGAAAAAACTTCGGGAATAGCCTACCTTCCTTGCTTTGGATTGACCATTGACCATCATGTTAATGACATCTACATTACCACAAGAAAACGCCAACAACCTTCTTTGTAGTTTTAGTTTGCCCATTTTCTTTTGATAACACCATCTACTTTTTCATTATCATGACAAAACACAGCAAACGTCTTACATTGTTTTTTCACCCGTTTTCTTGTGATAACAACATCTGCTATCACGGTATCATGAGAAAATGCCAGAAATCTCCTACGTTGCTTTTTCCCCCTCTATTCTCATAGTCTACTATCTACCATCTAGTTATCCTGAGAAAACATTCTTGTCAAAACTAGATGTCGTTATCACAAATTTCGTTATGTTGTAATAAGGACAACAAATGGTAAATGGCGTATACTTATATAGCGCTTTTCTACCTACAAGGCCCAAAGAATTTTACAGTCACAGACCCAGTCACACATACATTCACACACCACTGGCACCAACCTACCACCAGGGGCAGGTTCAGTGTCTTGCCCAAGGACACTTCGACACATGGGTGTGCAAGGCGGGAATAGAACCTGCAATATTACGATCATGGGTCGACTGCCCTATCGCTGCACCACGGCCGCCCAAACAATGAAGAATAAACTTTTTTCTTTTTTCGAAAATCCTTAGGAAGACAAAGGAGTTTGTCAGTGAACTTATTGAACCAGAATAACTGATCAATTTATAGGTTAGTTGAGAACTAATTGTTGCCCAGGCGGACATTTTGCTGATGTTATCAGTTAAAAATAATGTCCAACGTCATCGTCATTTGAGAAAGTTGGCCCAGCTGCAGCTGCACAGGTGGCACAAAAAAAATGTAAAAAGCAAGGTTTTCTGGACGGCTTCCATAGGATTCAAAGAAGAAAAACAAAATTCAAGCAAAGGTGCACAGTAATTGTATTTTTACACTGAAAAAAAAAAAGATTTAAGAATCCAAGATATATTTGCTTTTGTTTTATCAGCTGTCTGCCTACTTTTTCATTGTTGTTTTTTTTTTAAAAACAACGTTTCACATAATATAGTCTGAAACCAACTTTAAGCTACCTGCTCAACAAGGAAACAGGCAATTATCTGTTAAACAAACAGCCTTCTTTGCCCTTTTTACCATCTCTGTGGCTTTACGTGCCATTGTCCACCCTAAAATTTAGACATTCTGGGTTCAGTTCCAATGTTGGGTGAAGCCAAAGATTTCCAAACACGGGAACTATTGTCTCCCAACTTAGAAATCAGTATTTTGCAGTTGCGGCTGCTGAACATCTGGAAAGAGTTAAATGTTGAAAACAAATGTCACGCTTTTAACTTGTACATCAAACTAACATATGTGTTGGATTTTTCTTCTCAAGAATTTTGCATGTATGTTTTCCCAGAGCTTGCATCTTTGATTTTTCTGCTGGATTCTGTTTTTTTGTCGAAGTTCCAACTGATAAAGTCTTGGAACTTCCACCAATTCTCATTAACACAAAGATTGAATATCAGTTATTTAATTTCTTGTTGCAAATAAAGACAATGGTTATGTTCAAATTCCCTCACTTTTCCCTAAAAGAATATATAGTATGGGACTATCTAATTCCTTGGATGTTTACTGGTTACAACTGAAGTCTGCAGAAGAGTATCTCTGAATGCACATCACGTCCAACCATGAGGCAGATGGGCTACAGCAGCAGAAGACCACACCGGGTGTCACTCCTGTCAGCTAAGAACAAGAAACTGAGGCTACAATTTATACAGGCTCACCAAAACTGGACAATAGCAGATGGAAAAAATGTTGTCTGGTGTGATGAGTCTCAATTTCTGCTCATACATTCAGATTGTAAGGTCAGAATTTGGCATTAGCATGAAAGCGTGGATCGGTCCTTCCTTATATCAACGGTTCAAGATGGTGGTGGCAGTGTCATGGTGTGGGGGATATTTTCTTGGCACACTTTGGGCCCCTTAGTACCAATTGAGCATGTTTCCAATGCTACAGCCTACCTGAGTATTGTTGCTGACCATGTCCATCCCTTTATGACTACAGTGTACCATCTTCTGATTGCTACTTCCAGCAGAATAAGGCACCATGTCATAAAGCTGGAATCATCTCAGACTGGTTTCTTGAACATAACAATGAGTTCACTAGACTCAAATGGGCTCCACGGTCACCAGATCTGAACCCAATAGATCACCTTTGGGATGTGGTGGAACGGGACATTGGCATCATGGAAGTGCAGCCGACAAATCTGCAGCAACTGAGTGATGATATCATGTCAATATGGACCAAACTGTATGAGGAATGTTTCCAGTACCTTGTTGAATCTAAACCACCAAGGATTAGGGCAGTTCTGAAGGCAAAAGGGGGTCCAACCAGTACTAGCAAGGTCTACTTAATAAAGGGTGAGTGTATATTGTTGTGGTTCTTTTTTTTATAAACTGAAGCTATAGCCTAATATTTCCGCAGGAATTAGGAGAGATTAGAAAACCCCAGGAATCTCCACTCCATCCAAATACAGGTTAGAGCTGTTCTGACTAAATGAAATTGGGATAATCAAGTGGTTGAGTTATCATGGAATGTGACAGAAAAAGTACAACAGGTCAGAAGATTTCAGTTTCCTGTTTGTCTTTGGATTTTTGTAACTTGAGGTGGAAAAAAGACAGACATCCAGCTGAATAATAGATTGGTCCGTCTCCAGAAAAATCAATAATAAAACACATATTTCTGTCACAGTTGGTGAAGTCTAAAATATAGTTGTGGACCTCCAGGAAGATTTCAGTGTTTTTGAAGCAGGAGTCAATGCTGGGGTATCAGCTGGAGTCAAACCGTCTGCATAAGGACACAGGATTTCCTTTCACCCACCACTGCCTCACGTTTGAACTTTCTTTTCAATGCTCTCTATCTGCTGTGTGTCCCTGGCCTCTGCTCTGATTCGGCCTCCTTAAAAGCTTCTTGAAGTGAAGAGGAGTGCGCTGGGAGGAGAGGGAAACAACCTCATAAAAACGCAGCTCAGGCTTTTCTATCGCGAGGACAAAAGAAGTCAGCCAAAGTCCCATTTGCTGGCGTCCCTTCATCGCTGCTGGAGATAATTCTTTTCCCCTCTGCTAAGTAAACGGTGTCACACTGTTTACCTCAGTCCACTCCCGCTGGCCCAACCCCCAAGCCTTCATACTCAGTTCCTCATCATCCCTTTGGTGGCTGCGGCGTTGGTTTCAACATCAGATTATCTTTTAGAGCTGAACTCATCTCTTTTAAGACTTTACAGAGCGGTGTAAATTTCTGTAATATTCCAGCTGGTTCTTCGACTCTGATTGATGCCCCAGAACATCAGTTTTTTAAGCACAGAACATGAATATTCTTTTTTTTAGGCCCCTTCTCATATCCTCTTCCTGTCCTGCTGCCTCTCTCTTTCTCTGTCCGCTGTCGAAGTTTGTTTAGATGGAGAGATAGTGGGGAAGTATATTTAGACGACATATATTCCACTGTCTGAACACTGAGCTCAGAGAGGGACAGAGGGCTGTTGGAAGCCAATGGGAGGCCAGTGATTGAGGCGAACGGAGAGACAGAGAGCTGGACAAATGTGTAAAGACTCAAGTCTTCATTTATTTATTTTCCCAAAAAATTTCTCTATCATGACTCCAACAGATTAGAGGCAATGACAGGGTCGAATACAGAGGTAGACAGGCACCACTCAACTGCCAAATTTAGCTCCCTGCGGCCTTTTTTGTCACTGTCTCCACTTTAATCTCTCAAAGATAACTGTGACAGACGGATGGAGAGAATATGTGGGGGAGGGAGAGAAGGTAGGAACACTCCCTGCCCTTTTTAATGTTTCACCTCCTCTTTACATTTTTAGTTTGTTGCTTCTGCAGCTATCTGGTGTTGGTGAGGGAGAAGTGTCAAATGAGCATTAAAGCAGCCATAAATTATGAAGCTTTTAAGGAACGCAACACAAATACATCTTTTTATACACAAAAAGGTGTAAATAGAGGGTAAATCTAAACGAGTCATTTAGATTTTTTCAAGTAAATTGAATGAGAAATATTTAAAGGCAATCTTTAGTCAACTATAAGTGAGTTGTGTTTAGTTAATGTATAAGAAATAGAAAATAAGAGACTGAAAACTAAGTTACTCTCCATCTTTTGGTCTCTTGAAAGCATTCCCAGTGGTCTATTATTTATGAAATACCATTTTTGGACCAAATCAAAAAGCCTGTGTTGTTTTCTAGTTTCTTCAGAGCCGCAGTAGTTCATTAGAAATTCACCTCTGAGTTGTGGGTGGGACCATTGATGTGGAACAACCCCGCCACCCCTTCCCCTCCCAGTTTCTGAGAGATCTCTGTTTACACGCTCTCCCACTAGCTTACAACCCCTCACACACTCATCCTTACATTACTAGTGCAACAAACTTGGCGAGCAATATCAGTTTTTAGCCAGATGCCAGCTCAGACGAGGAAAACAAAGACATACATGGACCTATTTGTCTACAAGTGGATGCATCAGGATGGAGCGGGGCAGGGAGCTTTTCTCTATATATGTCTTTCATTATGAGAAAATGCTACAAGAACGTGTTTAAAAACACAATTCTCACCACAGTGGGTCCTAAAATCTGCTTTATTAAACAGTAAAAGGAAAAGTCAGCAGCTGTTGGACTGCCTTTTTTTCTTTTTACAACAAAACCATTCTACATCAGTAAAAGACACTTTCTCTGGATCATTGCTTAATCCTTTAACAATTATTTAACTGGCTTTATTGGGTATTTTTTAATCAAATGAACACCCTGTTTGACTGAATCACTGTTATGAGCTGCAGGAAGATCTGTTTAGCACTTAGAGCTGCCTAAGAAGGCAAAACTATCCACACAATAAAGATTTGGGGGCCTTTCTTTCTTCTTTTTTTTTATTGTAAAAATGTTGGCACTTATTTTCAGAATAGTTTGACTTTTCAGAATAACAAGTAGCCTATACAGCAGGGGTCGGGAACCTATGGCTCGCGAGCCATATATGGCTCTTTTGATGGTCACATGTGGCTCGCAGACAAATCTTCAATTTTTTTTTATTCATCAGACCAGTCCTTCTCGGGCGCAATGCGATGCCAGAGGCGCGCAGTAGTAGCGGTGCTTGGAGAGAAAACTATCAGTTTACTATCATCTATTATTTCACAGAGTTGTACCACCCGGAAACCTGTGAATTGCCGTGCCTAAAACTGCGCGCTCCCGTCTCTGAGAAAGAGCGCGCAGTAGCGGGGACGGGATGTGTGAGGGAGAAAGCAGAGGGTGAGGGTGGGGTTGTGGGCACGGCCAGTAGGTGAATCGCGCAGGGATTGTAAAAACGTAAAACCTGCTGCCCGTCACTCACTGCAGCGTGTGAGTGTGTGTTTGGCTCCCCGTCTGCATGTGATCAGTCTGTCTCACATCTAAAGAACATTCAGACCTACGATCACGTTTAAAATCTCAACGCCTGCATGAAGCAGAAACTCACCACGTATCAACCAGACTAGACCATCAGCAGAACTACCACGAGAAATACTCATCATTTATTAGCAACAGCATAACGATATTATTAAAAAGAATCCACAGACTTATTGTACTTTAGAAGTGTTGAAATTACATCAAATGCACACATTCACTTGTATATTTAGTTTTAAACATATTGTCGCGGCTTGAGTTTAACTGGGTGGCTGTTGGGCCGTGTTATAAGTTCTGGAGTTCAATGAACGCATCATGCAGAGATCTGATTGGCCCCCAGTTCTGTCGCTCAGCCTGTTGTTAGGTAGTTTGGACCAATGGGGTTCAGCTATGGGCCGAATAAGGGAAATGGGAGGGCTGGAGCGGGAGCAGGAGAATATAAAGTTAGGAGAAGCGCTCTCGTCTCGGCGGGAGAGATCCAGGAGTTGCTGAATTAATTTACGGCATTTGTTACAGCCAGCATTAACCAAAATAAAGAACCTTAAAAGAGGTTAAGTCTCAGTGTGGGAAAAGGACACCACATTATTGTATGGCTCTTTCGAAATTACATTTCAAAATATGTGGCGTTTATGGCTCTCTTGGCCAAAAAGGTTCCCGACCCCTGCTATACAGCAATGCCTTTAAATTTATATTTGTTGTCTTGCTTCAGTTTTCTTGAATTGGTTTTTGGAAACAGTTTGCTTAAGTAAATTTTCTTCACTGCTAAAATTTGCTCCTCAGTATCACGTTTTAAAAACCTTGAACCTGATGTTTACCTGTTCTGAAGGACCTACGGTTTATTTACAAGCAGTTGGATGTTGCCAGCCATGCATCACCACAGTCTCCCCCAAGAAACGAGCAAAGATAAACATCAGGTGGAGGTTCAATGGTTCCTGTGTATAACCACCCTACAACTTCCTTCCACTTACTAAGAACAAATACTCCTGTCAGTGTTTTTAATATATTTACTCTGGAAAAAAATCTGTTGATCAGGATGTAAGACAACTAAAAAAGTACAAACTGGGCTGCTAATGAGTGTCTGCCCAAACTTAAGTGTCTTTTTCTGATTTCATGAATCACCATCTTGCTTAGATGTTGATTTAAATATTTGCAGAAATTCAACAGAAACCTGGAACGTTACACCCAGCTTTCCTTATCGTGACTGGAAACAAACAAAACACAATAGCAGATTTGGAACAGCCCAGTTTTCACTAATCCTTGTCCCCTGCGGTTGAGTTTTCCTTCATGATAACACATAAATTTTCCGAAGCTTGAAGATTTCTGTGAAAGCGTTTGGAGTTCCTTTAACTTTGCAAAGTGAAAGTGTGCATCTGGTATTTGCCCTTTACACTTTGGTTTCAGGTGTCTACCGTGAACTTCTTGACCCGTAAAAGCAACAGAGCTCTGGATCACTTCCTGCTGATGTGTTTTTACCCTGACAGATAAGATGCCGTCATGGGGAAATAATGTCTAATGCTCTATGAACATTTTGATGGAATTATAGATTTTTACAACAATGAATACCACTTTTATTTCATAACTTAGTTTAAGGCACAATAATGTAACAACAGTAACTAATAATTTTTATGACTCTTGGCAAGAAGTCAACATCTTATTTGATAGTTCTTGAGTTGTAGTTTTTCATGATGACAAAAAAGGGAGGTTGAGATTAAGAAATATCCACACTGAAAAGTCTCATTTCTAGACACATAGTGATCCCTGTAAATAAAGACTGTTAGATTTGTTTTTCCAAAACACTCTAACAGCAGAACCATTTCTTTGCTACTATTCTTCTTTTTCCCACCTTCGCTTTTGCCTGAATTTTTCCACCTTTTGGGAAAATCTTGCTTTTTTAAGTCCAGTTACTAAAATCAAATGTTTAATTTGTATTGTATTTATTTGTGTTGCACTCAGATCTCAGAATCGTGACAATTTCTGAACATCAGCAACACAAGCACTGTTCTTCATTACTTGTGTGTCATCTCTCTGCTTCCTTACTATATGCTTGTAATGCTTCCCTTCCAGCGAGAGTTTCAGCACTCATCTGTTTGTCAGCCTGCTCTCTTGGCACTAAAGGACTTTGATTTCCTCTGGAAACCTTAAAGAAGTGCTCTCTTCCTTTGATTTTTCTTCCTTGCACATTTCCTGTGCACTCCAGTTGGGTTACAAAGAGAAGTCGTACCTTTCTCAGGCTTGTGTTTACACCTTTCTCGTGACCCCAGAGACGGTGCAACTGTGAGCACTGAGCAGAAGAGGAAATAGCTGATCGATGTCTCACTGTCTGTTAGGGGTTATATTGAGCAGCTCTGGTTTCCTGACTACTCTGAAAGGTGTTTATGATACCGTTTCTTTCAGCTAGTCTTAGGCTATACTTTGTGTTGCAGTTGGTGAGGACAAACAGTGCGAGCTGACCTGCAGACCTGCTGGTTATAGATTCTACGTCCGTCAGGCAGAGCGAGTCAGAGACGGGACGCCCTGCTTCAATGTCAGCACCAACGATGTCTGTATAGAAGGACGATGTCTGGTGAGTGAATTAAACTATGAATGTGTGGGGGAAATTTTTTCTAAGGTGTCTGAACCTAAGTCCACCCTGTCTAGCAACGTCTGACATTGCGCAGGACTTGGCTTTTGTAATCTCATGTCTGGAGGCTGATTTAAATCTGCCGTTCAGATTAGGAGAGCCCACACTGGGCCCTTTTCCTCTGTATCTTTTCTCTCATTTGCACTCTCAAACTCTGATTTCAGCCAAATTCCAGCACTCCGCCTCAAAGAAAAAGCCCCAGCTACCAATATACACAAATAATAGTGGACGTTCTCAGCAGTTTAGAAATGTCAACAACACAGGGCTAGCTTTCCTTTTTTTCCCCCACTTGCCTTTCTCCTTCCACATCTCCCTTGTTCCCTTACCCTCCTTTATCTTCATTGTCCCACCCATCACTCACATCTTTTCAATGTCTTCTCCTTCCAGACTGAGGGCTGTGACGGGGTGCTGGGCTCCAGCACTGTGATTGACAAGTGTGGAGTGTGTGGTGGGCAGGACTCGTCCTGTCGAAAAGTGACGGGAAGCTTCCAAAATGCTACCGTTACCCTTGGTTACCACAAGATCCTGGACATCCCAGCCGGAGCTAGACTCATTAACATCACGGAGAGACGTACCAGCCCCAACTACCTTGGTGAGATGCCACTGATTCGCCAAATGTCAGTGCACAACACTAATGTGGCTCAAGATGTCTTGCATAAAAAGAACTTCGGTAAAAGTGAAACATTGGAGAGGAAAGTGTAGATTTGGCCAATGTGTGTGTGTTCTGGCTTCAGCCAAGGCGGAAGATTTTGTGGTCGTGTAAACTCAAGCCAGAAAAAGCTGAAGCTGAAGTGTGTACATGTTTGCATTTGTGTGTGTTTTTTTCCTCGGCCTCCTGTTAATGAGCTGAAGCCTGTGTTTGTGTGTCTGGGAGTGTGTTTAGGCACATGGTGGGTTTCTTAAGAATTCACCAGACTAAACATGGTCCTAATGCGAAAAGAAAACAAGACTCAAATCCGGCTGACGTTTTCAACCTGCCCCTAAAATCAATTTCTCCAGCTCTGAGGAGTGGCACCGGGGCATCAGTGGTAAATGGACGCTGGGCTGTGGACCCTCCTGGAGAGTATAAAGCAGGTGGAACTACTTTCACCTACATCCGACCCAGGGTGCAGTCGGAGGGGAAGGAAGGGAGAGGAGAATCCCTAAGGGCTCCAGGACCCACCACAACACAGCTGCAACTCTATGTAAGTCCTGCTGCAAAGGAAGGCCTTCCTTTTAACCCTATGAGCAAACATAACCCAGGGCATGGCCAATTAATGTGAAGGAACATAGCTGCAGCTGATTGAGAACATTTGCATCTGTCCCCCTGCGGACTCTAGCATTAATACACATGCTTAAGTCGCTGCCTGGAACCCCCAGGCAAATTTCTCTTTGGAAAAAAATAAAAATAAAGAAGGAATCTGCAATAGAATATGGATATTAAAGTAAAACATTGAAAACCAGAAAAGAAAGGCTAAAGCCAGATTTTTGATACAGAAAGTCAAATTACCATTTTTGTCTATTTTTATTTCCTGTTATGTTATACTTTTCTATATCCCTGACCTTTTGTAAATCTTAATGTGCTAACCATCTTGGTAAAATTGTTAGTTTAACTAAAATACGATCCCAGTTTCAAAATTGTTAATCTGGTAAATTGCAATCAAAATAATAAAACATTTTCCTGACAGACCCACTTCGATTATCTTTTGATCTATTGTAAAAGCATTCCCAGTGGTCTTTTTTATTATGATTATGCCGTTTTTAGTCAAAATCAAAAAACCTGTGTCGTTTTCTAGGACATAGTTTCTGCAGAATGGCAGGAGTTCATTAGAAATTCACCTCTGAGTTGCAGGCGGGACTGTTAGTGCCCCCGATTCTTCTCCCCGTTGCTCAGAGCTTGGAGCTCTTTTTCAAATATAATGTGTTTAGCTGCACATTATCAACAACAACTTGAAAAAAGAAATGCTCAGAAATGGAATTTTGCGCTTTATTTTCTTCCTTTATCATCAGAAAAATCCACAACAAATGTTTAAAACACTATTTTAATCAAAGTGAGTTCCTAACGTGATCAGTAATGTCCTAAGTTTGCTCCAAAGATGTTTGCTCCGAGATGTCTCGCATGAACTCAGTCATGTGAACACATCACTCAATAAAGGAGCATAGATAAAATCCTCTGTGGTTATCTCACTCCCTGTTCTTTGATTTTTTTTTTCTTCAAAAACCTTTTGTTTTAGGGGCCGATATGACTGCTCATCCATTGAAATCTCTGTTGATGCGGAAAAAAAAGTTTCTCATTTTCCTCCGGGTAGTTTAAATCCGCACCAGGCCACACTGAAATGATCAAAGCCGGTCCCATTCATCACAGTGCATCACAGCGGAACACTGGCTATTTGGTCTAATGCACTGCTCTTCTCCTTCACTCTTGACATAAAAGTCGCCCTACGTTTGTTCAACAAAGTGATTAGAACATTTTAGCCTGGAGTGTGTGAATGACATCCAACTCATTCTGTCACTAAACAGCAAAATTAATTTTCAGTCATCATAACCAAGAATTAGTCTCTCCAAATCTCTTAATAGTCTTTGAAACTTGAATTCTGAAAGCTTCTGACTTTTAGAGCTTTTTAAACATTTTCAGAGAAAATTAAGGTTTAAGATTTTTTTATTATGATCAACATGACATAGTTAAAAAAAAATACATATGGAGAAATTGTCCTTTTTGAGTTAAGTGCTGAAAAACCTGTGGATGTCTTTCTTCAAGCCTTCAAACACACAGTCCTCCTCAAAATAGATTGAAATAAACCAATCAATCAATTAATCCCAACACAACATTATTGGGAAATCTTATTTTTGTCATTGAACAAGAGCTACAATGGTATGATGCTATCAATGACAGAAAATCTTTTAAGCCTGGCACATCGACAGCCAGGGTTTGTTTCCCAGGTCTCAGGCAAGACCCTTCACACTTTTGGCTAACCATTTAGCCACAAGGAAGCCCAGGTCTGGGTCTCCCTGTCCTAGCCCGGATAAAATACAGGATTGTGTCAGGAAGGGCATCCGGTGTAAAAGTCTCTGCCAAACCAAATCCGTGCATCAGTGAAAGCTGATCTGCTGTGCTGAACAAACTCTTTCTAGCCTCAGATCAAAATTTCAACTGTTAAGCAGGGTGGTGGAAGCATCATGTTATGTGGCTGCTCTGGATGCTCTAGCATCCTTAAAGCAATGAAAAGATGTAAACTAAAAATACTTTATGGTAAATCACTAGAAATATGAAGCAACATCTTTAGATAAGAACAACATTATATTTTAAAAAGACAAATGTTTTGCTGTAAATGGGAAACAATTCTAATCATTTGAGATTTTAAAGAAATTAGAATTTTGTACAAAGGGTTTGCTGTTTTCAATACAAATAAAAACATGGATGCAGCTGAGTTGGTTTGTATGTGACCACACAGCTTCATGCTACTGAATCTAATCAATTTTCCAAACAACTGTAGCAAAAGTCGTCTGCTGCATCTTTTCTCTTTGTAAAAAGGTTCCCAGACAGGCAGCCTTGTTTTACCAACATGCATGGATAAAGACTGATCTGCTTAAGCTCACTGTAAACCACATTAGGATGCCTATGTCCTAATAATAACAGATCCAGTTCAAGAGCAGGGATCTTACACTGCTTTCTTTCAACTTTTGTCCAAAGAATTTAGCTACTAACTTTAAAATGAACAAATGTTGGCACAAAACTTTTACTGATTATGTTTACACCAACATGACAAGATTAACTTGACAGACTTTGCATCATCGCCTGAATTCCTCTTAGGGGCAGGGGTCCAAAGTCTGCAGCCTATCTTACGTCTGACACTTGCGGTTTTTCCCCAAGGGTTTCTTTATTGCAAGATGAGTATTGTCTGTTTTCTCTCCAGGTTATTTTCCACAAAGACAACCCGGGCATCGACTATGAGTTTTACATGCCTGTGGAGAAAAAGGCAGAAAAGGAAAAGCTGACGGAGAGGGAAAGGGAACCCCCAGTGGAGATACCCAGAGAGAGGCCACGGGAGCGAGACACGGCGAGGGCACCCCTTCGCAGTAAGACCCCTTTACGATCGTACGATCTCCCTACCCACTGACAGAAAATCCTTTAAGCCTCAGTTGGCTGCGTGCAGGAGTGGCGCAGTATTCTATAGTTTGCATGTGCTTAGCATATCACTAATTCACACAAGCCCCATCCTAAATCCATCAGGTTTAAGAAAGGATGGGTTGAAGGTGAGATGATCTTTCCTAATTACTGAAGGAAACACGACAGAGAGGCGTAACTGACGTCTTTTTGGATTACGATGGGTGTGGTTGTGAACCACATAGAAGGGAGTCTTTTATTAGCGTTTTTGTGTGTGTTTGTTTGCCATGACCCAGATGGGAGACTATCTGCTCAACATATTTGCTTGTCATGAGACCCTGACCTCACCATGACATCATTAGCCTGTGACTCACTGCCTTCCTCTTGTCCTCACAGTTTTTGCATTTACACCTTCTTTCACCTTTCATTCCTCCCTCCTCCTTGTGTTCCTTTCCCAACCTCCCGCCCTTCCTGTCCTGTCTAATTTGTCCATCCATGTTTGTCTTTTTATTGTTTTCCCAGGTCCCCTGACTGTATCAATAGAGGACCCACCTCCTGCTTCTCCTCCTATTTCGGGCCCTTCCTTTCCCTCCCACTCTTCCCCCTCCTCCTCATCCTCCTCCTCGTCTGTATTTTCTCAACCATCTTCAGACCGCTGGACACCTGAGAGGACGCGGCAACGAGGATCAGCGCCCAACAGGAATGCGCGGATCCCTCCTCGCACTGACCTGCCCCCAGACACTCAGCTGCCGTTTGTGTGGAGGAGAGGTGGCCTTACGCAGTGCTCTGCCTCCTGTGGCAAAGGTCAGCCTCTAAAAAGTCCTGAAGATATCTGCATATTCACCTTACTATAAACTTCAGTCTGCCTTTTAGCATGATGTGATGTCTCCCTCCGCTGGTTGTGGGGTGTAAGTGCAAAAACACGAGAAAAACAGCTTTGTCCATTCTGTGCGTGTCTTATAGGTTTTCAGCATAGAGTCATTATCTGTGTGAATCGGCAAACAGATGAAGAGGTTCCAGAGAGGAAGTGTGACTCTGCAGCCAAGCCTGTTCCCGAGGAGGAGCCGTGCAACACACACTCCTGCCCACCATTGTAAGCGAACCACATTCAGCCATAAAGAACAATGCATTCTGCCTAAAATATTAAACATTCATTTCCTGAATTATTGCTGCTCCCACAGATGCAGTGACTACATTTATTTTACTGCAAAAATAGTTTATAAAAAGTGTTTGTATTAACAATTTCAATTTATTATAGCTGAAACACAGAGTTGAACACAGTTTTTTTTAAATATACAGATGCCTGTTTGGTATTAATGAGTAAGAAAGGTTTGGAAAAAAATAAGCTAAAAAGTCTGACATACTTTTACGTATGTACTTTTTAATATCTTGTTTCATATATAGTTTAACTTTTACCTCATAAATGTTTTTAAAGACCCATTCCAATGAAAATTGTGTTTTTGGTGTTTTAAATATTAAAATTGCATTTCTGAATATTTCTTGATTCAAATTGTTATGAATCAGGAGCAGATGAAAAATGCCATTGGAAGAAGATTGCAGTTGTGACGTAGAACTTACAACGACAAGCGACTCTGCTCCGCTCCATTCTGATGGATCTGCTTGTAGACAAATAGATCCGTGTACGTCTTCGTTTTCCTCGTCTGAGCTGGCATCTGACTCAAAACTGTATGGCTGGATAACTCTTTTATTGCTCGCCTTTTTAGTTGCACCTATAACAGGCTTGAGGGAGAGTGGAAACAGATGGGAATTGATGGGAAGTGTGAGCATGAAGAGGTGAATTTCTAATGAACTACTGCTGCTCTGCAGAAACTATACTAAAATACCGCACAGGTTTCTTGATTTTGGCTAAAAACGGCATAATTATAATTAAAAGACCACTGGGTGCACAATAGATCATAAGATGATCGGAGTGGGACTTTAAACTGGAATATATGCTGATATTTTTACCACATTTTCTTTGTCTGCTGTAGCTGGGAGGTCAGTGCGTGGTCGGAGTGCAGTGTGTCTTGTGGGCCGGGCATGCAGCAGAGGCAGCTCCAGTGTCGGCAGAGCTTTGGAAATCGCTCCACTATGGTCCATCCCCAGCGCTGTGCTAATCTCACCCCACCACCGTCAACACAGGCCTGCCACCTCCAGCTCTGCTCCCACTGGGAGGTCGACTCCGATTGGAGCACGGTATGTTTTAATCCTTTGAAGGACAGACCGAATAACAACTAACACTTGAACAGTTTTGTACTTTTCTTATGATGGTAAAAATGTGAATCTTAATGCAGTGCTCAGTGGACTGCGGTGTCGGTAAACGGACCAGAAGTGTGCGCTGTGTTAGTGATCAAGGCGGTGTGGTGAACGACAACGAGTGCAACTCCAGGGTCCGCCCACAGGGAAGTGAGGAGTGCAACATGGGCCCCTGTGTCACCAACTGGTACTTCACCGACTGGTCCAACACTGTGAGTAAGAAACACGGTCAGAAGCAGAGCTACCAACAGCTGCATTTCTTGACACGTTGTCTCACTTTGTGAACACAGTGCTCAGCACAGTGTGGCCCTGGGGTGCAGAAGAGAGAAGTGGTGTGCCTTACAAGAGGTGGGGTCAGGGAAGGTGAAGGAGGAGGGGACTGTGTTTCCGAAAAACCATCAGAGCTGAAGGCCTGTAACAGTGGTCCATGTGTGCCAACGCTCACATGGTTCAGTAGTCCTTGGACAAAGGTGAGATGAAGGAAAGAAAATGTTTGTGTTCTGGGATCTATAGTACCATTTTACAATTATGTGTAAAATGTTTAATAGAATAGAAGAATGCAGAAGAGATTTCCTAAATTGCAGGCTATACACCAAGAAACAAACAATATTTTATGTTTTCACACAGGATAAAAAAAAAAGATGTTACTGTACAAAATAAGTAAGACAAAAAAGATTTTTTTAAAGAAGTTTGATGGTTCAAAAGTTTGATTCACAAATTTGGTATAAACTGCAATTATTCTACTTCATAGTTAAAGTAACCTATGTGTGTCAGTATCTCTTTTTTCATTTTTTTGGTAAAATTAAAGAAATCAAATATAGGGAAGAATGGTTAGGTTGCAGTCCGCAAATTGAAATTTAGATTTTACCAAATCATAAAATTTCTTCTGAAATATCACATACAGGCTTTGAAAGTCATCAAAAAACAAAAACAGGCTTTAAATAACAAAATGCAAACACTACACTATGTAAACATCACTAAGTAAAAAATATTGCAGGTGTTGAGGAAAATTAGGAATATTTTTGCCTTTTGTGTAAAATAGATTAAAGGTCTTGTATGTTTTAGACCCATTAATACCACCTTATTGTTTTTTAATCCCTTAAGCTGTATGTTTCTGTCCCATTCTGGTATTGTTCAGTGTAATGTTCCATGTGGGGATGGAACCCAGCGCCGAGACATTATTTGTGTGAAGAAAATGGGAAATGACTTCACTGTTGTGCCCTCCACTGAGTGCGCTCATCTAGAAAAGCCCGTTGCAGTCCAAGAGTGCCAGATGGGAGAGTGTCAGTCATCATGGTTCACAACAGAATGGAGCGCGGTGAGTCGTGATGTGACAGGAATAGTATGGAATTTAAGCCCAGGTGTCTGTTTAAACTCATTATTTTTGCTCCATTTACCACTTTTTCCTTCCAGTGTTCACGTTCTTGTGGGAGGGGCTTGCAGGTGAGGGAGGTTCGATGTCTTACACCAGACAAAACGCACAGCCAAGCATGCGATGCCAGCAGCAAACCCGAACAGGAACAGGCCTGCAACACAATACCCTGCGGCCCACAAGTCACAGGTGGGTGAACCCAAGGCAGTGCATTCCTGTGTATTTTAGTCGTTCTCCCTTCTGAACGCGGCTTCCTTCTCTTTGTTTGCAGATAAAAACTGTAGGGACAGACGGGATAACTGCATGATGGTGGTGCAGGCCAGAATGTGCGTGTACCCCTACTACAAAACTGCCTGCTGCGCCTCCTGCACACAGAGTGCTCAGCGGGCCAAGAGACAATGAGCAGCTACAGAGCGTCCTGCAGTGAACGCAACCAAGAATGAGCTCAGAATGCCGGATGACCCCCGAGAGAAGGAGTCTTTAAAAATGGACAGAAAAGACTTGATTTGGCATTCAGATAACATTTAGCTCTTTATTCCTGAGTCTTCAGGAGAAAACATGTGAAAGCAGCAAGCTCCTTCTTCCACAAGTCAGTTGAATCTAATTTAATCTCCACTTTTTTTTTTTACAACAAATTTACTATGTGTATGAACTGATGCAATGATGGAGTCTGTTCATCTCTTGGAAGCTCATTTCGCTGGCTGTTAGGTCGTAAATGAAAGTGCACGCTTAGACTGTGTTTCAAGAGCAGATTTAGCTTCTATCTAGATCCCCACAAATCCAAAGGATCTTGAATTTAGATCAGTCTGACATGCATACCACTACTCACAAGTTAAATTGTTACCACATGTGCCCGACAAGCCGTTGTGCCGAAGGTCTCCTGGAGCCGATCTTTGCATGCGTGTCCCCCAGCCAACCTAGAAGGATCTATTTACATGTCGTACGTATTGTACTGTTTGCCAAAAAGATTTCCTCAAGTGTCCTTTAAATCAGTATTTGTACAGGTGAACCAAAGGGGTGTGTTGACCAAAATAGGTTGCAGTTACTAAATAGAAAACGGAATTGATATGGATGTTAAACAGCACGACCTCTGTGTTCAATGTTCAGTTCTAGGAAGAGAAAGATATTTTATTTCTTGAATCCAATTAGTTTTTTTTTTAGCAATGACGCAAAAAAGATTAAAATATAAGTTTTGTAAGAAAAGGTGGTTTTTATTTTTGTAGATGTAAGCATGGCACCTTTCGGTCAACATGTGGCACGGAAAGGATTTTGAAAAATAACAACTTCCCCTGTTTTTTGTTTTTTACAAAATAAAAGCAGCAATTTATAGTTTAGACTTCACTTAACAGCTTGCTGTTCCTCTTTAAATTTTCTTTTTTTTAATATTAAAAATAAAGCACAGTTTTTAACTTGACAGTCATTACAGTAATAAAAAATAATTGCTAGACATCACCTTTTTGGAAGAAATGTTAAAGATTGCTCAAGAATTAGAGAACCCCACTAAGACTGGACAAACACATATTTCCGTAATGTCCGATTAAAAATGCAGTCAAATTTAATTCTGCTTTGACTAAAAAACTTTGCTTACTGAAGGGGCAACTTCTGTATATGTGTGTAATTATCATTATAAGTCATTTTAACTTGCCTTCCCTTCACACATATGCATGCACACTCAGTCAAGGTTTAGGAAACTGTATATTTGCCGAGTAAGTTTGAATGTTCATAATTGCCTTGCTGCGCTTGTATGTTTTTATATAACTGAGAAAAGTTGTACGCAGTGTTGGTGTAGGCTTCACGCATTCGTATCTGTCATTTAATTGTTGCATCGGTCAAAAGAAGCTCTGTGACGTCTAATTGTGCGCTGGTTTTATAAATGTTTTTGTCTGTGTCTGTATAGTTTTGTGCCGCACAGCTGTGGCTTTGAATGTTTCAGTTTCGTTTCTAAATCCTTGTAGTATAAATTACATTTTATAAGTATATAAACAAAACAAAAAGGATAGTAATTTATCTATGATATGAAGAGCATGTAATTTATTTTTATTTTTAGGAATTTTTGTTATCACCAGAGTTTGTGACATTTTTTGTATCTTATTCAAAAACGGACAGCAGCGTGCGAGGAATTATTATCTTAAAGCTTAAGTTTAAATAAACCTGAAATTACAGAAAAATGTGCTGATGTGTCACGTTTATTTTGGAAAGTGGTGTTACCATTATTGTCCAAAGAGGGGCACCGTTGAGTCGTTAAATAGATGAGTAGAAAATGTAAATATTTGTTCATAAATATATAGGAGGAATGGCTTAGAAAAATATTGTTAGAATTCGCTTAGATTTGTTTTGATCTTTTAAACCCCTAAATTTAAGTGAGATACAAGATAAAGCCACAGTCCTCTGCTTTAGCAGTCAGATTTTTACCCAAAGGATTTTTTTTTTGGTTATTGTTTCAGCCTTTCACACTATTATTTGTCAAACATGTTTATAAATGTACTCCTTTTTTCTAGATTTCACAGGTTCAACAAGCGTCCATAATGTTTTAGTCAGAAATGGTTGCAGTTTAGGCAACAACAACATCCCAGGGACAGGAGTGGGGCTCTGATTGTTACATTGAGCCAGATAAAAAACTTTTTATTGAATTTAATGTATTAAATACTTCTAACATGGGAAGTCGAGGACAGCAGAACAATGAGCACTCCGTTTAAAAGACAAATAGCTGGAAGCAAAAAACAAGCTTTGGACTTGTAAATTTCTGTAACTGAACTGAGCCAAGACTCCAGCCTCAGACAGTTAAGGTCAGCCTCTCCTCATGCGGACCCTGAGGGAATGCAAAACTGAGTCAACTGGTGGTCCTGGTTTTTATTTAATGTCATGTATGGAGGTTACAACTGCTTTTATTTTCCATGTTGTTTCAGTGTTACACATTTAAAAAAAACTGTAAATCATAACCTACCAAAATATGTCAGGATTTGTTTTTAAAGGAGCCATAATTCAGCATAATATCTCAATCCATTTGTCAAATCAGAGTACTTTCATAGTTATTTTTTTATCGAACGTTGTTTTAACATCAATGTCTAAAAATGAAAGACTGCTCTAAGTGTTAAATTTAAGTGGAGCCAAAGCTCTGGTTGCAATGCATTCAACTCTCAGAGAAACCAAGGTCAGGTAAAGGAGGATTCTGCTGAGTATTTAGTTTGAGATTTGAGATGGGCTATTACCATCAGAGGACGAGAGCACTGGGATGCCCTGAATTTCTTGTAAATAAAAGAAATTAAGGGTAAAAGAGCAAGATAATTTAGTTTTAAAGTTTTCATTTTTGGTTGCAATAAATCTCATTGTTAAGTTATAACAAAAACTGCCATGTCTCCCAGAGCAGATCAGGTCATGTAAATGTTATTGTCTAAAACTGTTATGTGTGTCGTAGTGGTGAGGGCAAAAGATTAAGAACGACAGCACAAAATGAGGGGAATGGTAAGAAGAGAAGTTAGTGACATGTAATGGTGGGTAATGGATGTAAACAGGGGGGGGGGGAGAAATGGAGAGGAAAGAAAACATTAGGGGAAGTCTGACAGCACACAGGCACACAGGAACCAACTTTATGCTGTATCAAGGAGAGAGAAAAAATAGCACATTTTGGAGAATGGTATTCTTGCTGACTGAAAACATTTGTTTTCATTTCACTTAACATGGCCTAATTATCTTTTTTAAACATTTACACACTAAAAAGTCATTCATATATATATATATATATATATATATATATATATATATATATATATATATATATATATATATATATATATATATATAAAACACACACACACACATATATATATATATATATATATATATATATATATATATATATATATATATATATATATATATATATATATATATATATATATATATATATATATATATATATATATATATATATATATGTGTGTGTGTGTGTGTGTTTTTACTTGAATTGCTTCAAAAGATAACCCAAAAATATATGGACAACCGAAGAATAGGGCTGAAGAAATAACTAAAGTGAAGTGAAGGTCCATCCATCCAGACAGAAATATTGTTACTTTTTTTTTTCTTAAGTCACTTTTCTTTTTTCATGGTTGACTGAAGACCAACAATGAATACAGCTTTAAAAAAATCATTTTACAGATTTCTGTTGCTTTTCCGTCCACACGATCTAATTTAATCCAGCTAGTTTAAAAAAAAACTTCAAGGCCATATGCATGATATAGGGGTGTAGCTACATGTTGGAGGATGCTGGTTCATGGAGGGCACGAGGGGATGTCAGCAGATGGTGACCTTTAGGAGTAAATTACCATGAACCCAGTGACTCCTTTCACTCAGCTAATTCCCCTCTGAGACTCATAGAGCACACACAATTGTTCAAGATAAGAAAATTGAATTATTTCTTAAATGTAAAATAAATAAATAAAAGATTTTAAAAAAAACATGTTGTCGCACAGCGTTTTCAAAAGTAGCTGCAGCCAGTAAAGTAGGCCAACTCAGTCCCGCAGCCATCTCTCTGCCCTCTGTCACACATTTCTCTCTGGGTGGGTGTTAGTGTGATTTTGGGCTCAGGCGTGAGCAGCTGTAGTAGTCGTGACTGCGCTCGAACGCGGCAGCGCGCTTCGGCTTCACGTCAAGAAGCATCGTTTCAGCACCAAGGCCAGGGCTTTGCAGAGAGAACAATGGTCGGCATCTTGTAGCCAAGGCAACGACGGAACAGCCGTAAAACACCACGTAGACTCATTTAGGAATCTTTTTCTACCTTCAAAATATCGTTAAAATGATAATAGGAACATTTTATGTCAATATATAAATATTTAAATTTACGACATGTTACAGATTTTGCTGTTTTATTCTGGCACAGTGGGCTTGGTTGACGTTGTTTTGACGTTCCCTTGAAGTCACGTCACGGGCGAGCAACTGATTTCGCGAGAGGGGGAGGGGCAAACGAGAGTAAGGGAGAGAACTGGAGCATACGTCAAGAGCCATACAGCCGTTGGAGGAGCGAGACGCCACAACAGCTACAAATTAACCAAAAATTTTAAAAATAAAACTCCTCGCTTAGCTAAAGGGTTCTTTTATACCGGCGCAAACAACGGCGACGAACTTCCAACGGCGTTTAACCTGCAGGTCACCAGTCCAATTCATACTGTTGTAAGTTTGATTTTAGCAGTTTGCTGGCTAATTGTTACTCCCCCCCCCCCATTAATTTATATCTATCTGCCCGCGTGCGCTTTTGACATTGGAAACTGTTTGGAGCTAATTTTTGCCCCGCTCTCTTAGTCTTACGGTGATAAACTGTCACCTTCCAGCTGAACTCTCCTCTGTCACCTGCAGATTGAGAGACAGGGATTACGCTTTCTCTTGTTTTTGGGGTTTTCCCCCTTTCTTGTATTTTTTTTCTTCTACTTTTTTTTTTTTCCAAACACAACCAGGAGTGAAGTAGCTGTACACCGAGAAGACCTAGCTCGAGCGTCACAAAGAGAGCGGAGAGCATCAAGAGACGGGAGGCAGGCGAACGGCGCACGGGGGGAGAGGACAACGACACGGAGCATCCTCTCTCCTTTTTTTTTAATTCACCAAACGCACGGACTGCTCACGCGTGGTTTATTTACGGAAAGAGGTATGAAGTGCGGCTTCAATTCCTTGTTTTGTCCCGTTCTGGCGTCTTGAGTGCGTATATATGTTGTATGCATACATTGAGATCGGACAAAGAGCAAGGCAAGTGTGACATACGCTGATGCTGAACCTACAGCTGCCTAAACAAAGAAACTGCTCCATGGCAAGGATTTTACCACAAGTCCCAATGCTTCCTTTGGGTTTTGTTGATATGCGTCGGGAAAATCAGTGATTCACCCCAAAGTTCTGCTTTCTCACTCATATTTTCCTTTTTTATATATTTGTTTAATTGGAAGAAAGTGACATTATTGTTTTTTGATTGACTAATTACCATTTGCATAATTGTTTTTTTTCCTATCAGGATGCAGAGAGTCCTTTGTCATCAGAATGGCCAATAAAGACTCCAAAACAGCGCGAATATTTTTGTTTTCATAATGCAAGTTAAGATACACACTTGATATATTCGTATTTTTCATAATTTTTAGCACCCAATATGACTTAAAACTGTTTTATGTTATAGAAACAAACTTGGGTATTGTTGAAACACGAACGTCAACACGATTCTGAAATATCTACTGATTTTTTTTTTATCCTAAAGTCATAAATTAATTTATCATATAGATTGAAATTTTTTATTTTTCTTTCTCTTTTGTTTGTGTGACCCAAGACTCATCCAGCATCAGCCGCTCCTCTCCAGGGATACCTGCTTCTGATCTGTTTGCCCCACATATCCTGTAATCATCTCCTCCACTTTGTCCTGATGAAGGAAGCTGACGCCATCAAACTATTTGTGGGGCAGATTCCCCGGAATCTGGAAGAGAAGGACCTCAAACCCATTTTTGAGCAGTTTGGCAAGATCTATGAGCTAACTGTGATTAAGGACAAATACACAGGGATGCACAAAGGTAGGTCTCATCCTCCACATCCATCTTTAATAGAGGCAGGCAAAATGGCACTTGGCTGCTGGAAAGTTGGATAGAGCGCTGCACGGATGACAAATGCAGATTCATGCATCCATAGAAACTCTTACAGGCCCTTTATCTACACAGGGATACTGAGAGATCAAGACAAGCAAATAACTCACAGTAAATCAAAACATTTCTACACAGACTTGGACCAAAAATCCTTCATTTTCTTTTCCACAAATATTTCTTTGTAATTCTGACTTCTAATAATAATTGAAAGAAAATGTGTTTTTATTGTCCTGCACAATGTTTCTGAAGCTTGCAGTTCATTTTGATATACAGGACTCATCAACCGTCTTTAAACACAGATAAACAGAAAATAAAACCTATACACTGTCTTTTAAACACACTTCGACACAATGTGACCAGGGTTCATGTGTTACATGAACCAGATTACGCTGTGTGCTCCAATCAGTGTAATGGGTCTGTAAGCCAGGGTGACACAAGGGAAAAGAATCTGTTGTTTTGAGAATCCCCATGTCCACAGTAAGCCCCTCTTAATAGCAATGCCACAGACTGTAAGATGCATGTTGACTGTGTGCTGTGTATGTCCCTCTGTACGCCAGTGAGTGTACAATTCTTCATTTCATTTTATTTTTTTTCCTCCCCATTGTCTGGAATCATGTTGAATTTTAATCAGTTCCCCAGATTTAGTGTTTGAACTTATTTCCCTAATCTGAGATCGCATTAGTCTGTGTGAGATGTCACAGGGGATGCTAACTTGCTGCTAATCTTGTTGTCTTAGTGCTGGTGACAGGTGTAGTAAACAGGTCTGGCCAGCCAACTCTTCTACCCATACCTCCCTCACACATTCAGACACAGGTACAACACAAAGAAGGCAGGGGGAGTGTATCTGGAGTGACTGTGAGGCATGCATAGTGATTCAACTACAGCGGGAGGCTGACAATTGCGAGCCGTAAAGCCTGGTTAGCCCCACGCACATGTCTGTGGTGCCATCATGTTTGCTGAGTCGTGCCGTGTCGTCCTGAATGTGCCGTGCTGTGGAGTGCCCTTCTCTGCGCTAAAGTACATCATTATGATGCTGTCAAGTACGGTTACCATGCAGTGCATGTTTATCTACAATTTTATTGTCAGGCCAAGCAGCGAGTAATCAGAGGATCCCCAAAAAAACTGTTTATAACAGAGTGTGTGTGTCTACTCTATTTGAAACTGTTTGTTCAGAGATTATATAAGGTAAAAAAAACAAATACAAAAAGAAAGTTATGGAGCTATTTATAAAGCTTTTCTAACTGTACTCCTTTTTGCCCTCTTTTTTCTCTTTGTCTGCCACTTTCTGTCTAACAGGATGTGCATTTCTGACGTACTGTGCGAGAGAGTCTGCGCTGAAAGCCCAGAGCGCTCTTCATGAGCAGAAAACACTGCCAGGGGTAAGTGTACATAACAAACAGCCATGAGCACACGTGTCCCCACACCCTAAAACACTTCTATTTATGCAACAGTACACACAACAATACCAAAAATTAGCTTTCACAGAATCTACAACCTACCTACATAGACTCTACCTGCTTGTACACACCAGCATGTCGCCTGAAACAAATGTGTTTGTGTGATATGAGGTTTGACTCCCATTAGTAGCATTGTGACATAACTCAGAAGCCGGCAGGCATCTTGCTGGTAAGAACGAACGGTCCCATTCACTGGAGATGCATAGGGTACTCCGCAAGCATTATCATCTTCATTTCTCCATCTCTCTGTGTCTCTCCATCTTCCTGCCGTTGCTTCCGTTAGCCTCCGGTGATAGCTCCTGTCTAGAGAGTCTGTAATTAATGTGACCATTCCCCTTTGTCTCATCCCAGTCTCCCTCACGTCTCTGGTGAGGGATTGTGTGCTACGGCTGTGCAGGGGTAGGACACAATTCATTATGGAAGGGGCCTCGTGCAAGAGTTGTGTCTGATCTGTAGACTCTACCTCTCTATCTTTCCTCCTCCCTCTTTTTTTTTTCTGTGACCTGGTTTCCATTGCAGAATTATACATTATATGTTTGGGAAACTTTCATAAGTGATTCACTTTTTCACTTTAAGCACAAAATGATCTCAGCGATATGAATACTTTATCTGCAGTGTGTTACTATCTTAGTTCCGATTCTGCAGCAGTTTTAATGTGATAGTTAACGTGCAGCAGCTGCCTCTAACCCCTTCTCTATATGTTGCCTTGCAGCTGATCAGAGTTTCAGTTTCTGCACCTTCCTCATAAGCTGGAGAGGCTGATAAGATCTATGTGAATGTTTTCTGTAGGAGAGCCAGAAGAAAGGCGGTTGGGGGAAGGGAACTCTTCTGACACATATGAGCTCAACTCCCTTCATACATACATATTGCAGTCATGCATGGAGCTTGGGAATGAGGCTGTACATTTTTACCAGTGCTGGATATTCATAGTTTAAACAATTCAGCAGGAAACTTGCAAAGACGTCTGCATTTAAATCCTTTTCTCACTGTCTTCTTTAGCTTTATTGACCTCGGGTTCAATTTTAGCTGGTTCCTTTGCTGACAACACTACACAGTTGCACACATGCCTCCTGTAAAGATATAGACTTGACGCGTATTTCCACATAAACCCTGCTAAATATTCTGGACACAGAGGAAACATTTGCAGAGAGGATGCTCATTTGTGGTGGAGATTTACTCAAGCAGCAGCAGACTCCGAGCACAGGCACCAATCTTCATTAGAAGACTAGTGCTGAGGGTGTGGTGATCATGTGATGCCTTCTCAAAACACTGTTAATGAAAAACACGTCCCACTCTCTTGCAGTTTTTTTTTCTCGTTTCATCTCAATCGTCTCATGTTTAGAAAACTATCTAGAATGTTGTTTATTCTCTGCAATTCAGAGAATAGCTCATCTGCACTTTTCCTCCATAAAGTTTTTCCATCTAAGCTCTGCTATTTCATCCATATTTTATCGGTCCTTTGTCCTCTTGCTCCTCCTTTTCTCTTAGTCTTTTTGTTTACATTTTTTTGTTTAGATTTTTTTGTAAATATATTTTTACACATAATTTTCCCTTTTCTTTGCTTTTGAATTGCTTTCTAGTCTCCTATTAGTTCCCAACCCTAAATATCTGTTACCCTTTTCTGAGTTTTCATTTTTCCTTCAAATGCTCTTCATGCCACACATTATATGTTATTCTTACCTCTCCAATCTTCCAGTTTCTGTTCACCTGATGAACACTTCGTAAAGCAGCTCTCTACCTTAAACCTTTTAATATCTTCATACTCTCCACCATCACAAAAACCTTTTGCCTCCCGCTGCTTTTTATTCATTTTTTTCTGTCACTGCACACTGCCTCTTCCTCCTTGGATTCTCATTTCACAGTAATTTATGGTAACCCTTCCGAAATCCTCGTCTCAGCACCGGGCTCACTCTCTCCATCTCCTGCCTCCACCCTCCCTCCTATGGTTCCTCTTCCCCTCATCTCATTTCCCCTGCTTGTGATTAGTTGACCCTTTTGACCGTTTCACTCCCCAATATCCCCCCCATCTCTTCCTTCTTCTTCCCTCCTGCTTGTCCTCCCCACCTCTGCTTTGTGTGTGTGTATGTGTGTGAGATGGGTTTATTGCAAAATTGTCATCAATCAGCAGTTCAGGGTGTGTTTGAGCAGTAGTCTTGATAAAGCATAAATCTTGGGATAACTGTAAGAGACGAAAAAGTATGCCCTAAAGTTCATAAAAACTTTTTTTTAATGACATCAAACTAATCTAGTTGTGTTTCTCCTTAGGTGTGTGACCAAGCAATCTTAAATGTATTTCCTTGTTTAGCTGAGGCAAGGGTATCAGAATGGAAAAACAAGAAATAATCCATGGAGGTACTGAGAGGGAGATGACCAGATGTTTGTAATTCATTTGGACTAAAAAGGAGAAGCTGAAATAGCGCACAAGACAAAGAAAATAAGAGTTGCATGAAATCGGTCAGAGAAAAAATGTGCATACTTATTACTTTGAAAAATTTGGAATAAATAAACATATTTGATTCTTCTCAATCATCAGGAGACACACGACAAAGTATCTTGTATGGTTAGGTGATGCACAACCTCACATTTGTCCCAGTAGTAATAATGAAAGAAATGGGAATGGTAGACTTCAATCCAATGTTTTTCATAGAGTAAATGAAAACGGATGTTCTGAGTATTGTTTCCTTACAGAGAAAGTGGCCGTTGGACGACAGCACGAGTGAGAGGCCAGAGGTCAGGGCTCAATCTTTAGTGCAGAAATTACTCTGGGTGGGGTAGAGGCTGCTGTCAAAGCCATAAAGCCTTCCTTCCTGGTTATCACAGGCTCCGTTCTCTAGCCTTAGAATCAACCATATTGCTGTACAGTACATTAAACCCAATTGCAATATTGCATTTTCTCTCCTAATTTTAGTTTTCTCTACATTTTAAAAAAAATACTGTCATTAAATTAGATTATTTCATCCAGATTTTTTAAGATTCTGTTGATGTTTGTGTTTTGACTTTCTTTTGGCTGCTGCTCATTCATTCATTTACACATTGCAAGAATGTCCAGTTTCCTCAAGTAATCTATCTATCCAGCCTCAATCTTTTCATCAAACCAAACTTAGCTTCCATCCTGGTTACATTTTAAATCTCCATCATCTCGCTGTCTTTTGCTCTGTCCCCCCCCCTCCCCCCCCCCCTCCAGCTTACAGCTGTCACACATCCATCGGCTCTTTCCCTTTATCTGTTCTTTTGTTCTCGGCTGTTGATATCTTTCTTTTCATTTAATCTGCACCCTCTTCTCTTTGTATTTATCGCTCCCTTTATCTTTGTGCTACTTCCAACGCTGCCGTTGGTGCATGCACGTGCACAAACATGCACACGCATGTTCCCAGAAGCACACACATACACACATCTGTTTGGTCATGTAGGCTCCTGTACATGTCGGTGTCGGTGAAATTAAAGTGTGATAAGCAGCTTACCAGGTGTGTGTGTGTGTTGTCATGCTTCACTGCTCTCCAGGAAGCACTACACTCCTAGTTTTTTTTTTAACCCTTTATTTTTAGTTTCTCATCACAACACAAAACAAACATAACAATTCCCTGAAACAAGTTTGACTGTAAGTCCACATTAAATATAGTGTAAAGCAGGTAAAGCATAAAAATAAAATAAAAAATGCATTGATGCCAAATGAGACGAGCAGTTCAGTTAAACATATTCATACAACCACAATCAAAGGTACAAAGAACAGTCACTACCCCAGATAAAATTTAACTGCGTGCCATCGACGTTCAAAGTCATCTGATTTTAGTTGTAGCAATGCTGTCATTTTTTCCATCAAATAAACGTGTTTGATTCTTTGTTTCCATTCAGTTACAGAAGGTGATGTTACATTTTTCCAATTTCCTGTTATGGTTTTTTTTTTGCGACCAGTAGTAAAATGCGCATTATACATATTTGATCAGCATCAAAGTCTTTTGGAAATACACCAAGCAAATACGACAGAGTACTTAAAGGAACGTCATGTTTTACAATAGTTTCAATCTCCCTCTTAATATCTTTCCAAAATTCACAGATAACTGGGCAATCAAAGAAAATATGTGTGTGATCACCAATTTTTCCACATTGCCTCCAACATAAGGCTGTGGATGAGCCCTTGGCAAAATTAGAAATCAACAGGGGTGTGTGAAAAAACGCATTTTGATTTTCCAGTCAAACTCTTTCCATAGTTGGCAATTAATTCCTATATGGCTGTCCTCACACAATTTATCCCATTGTTCATCTTCTATTATGCAGTTAGATTCCAATTCCCATTTTTCTTTGATATTATATGTATGCTGTCCGGTGGCAGTTGAGAGTCTCTTATACAAGTTGGAAACATGTTTATGTGTTGGAAAGTTTTTTTCTGCGATTGTAGTAAACACTCCTAGTTTTTTAATCAGACACAAAAACAGAGGAACCCTCAAACACACACATGCACTACACATACTTCCCAGTGAAACACTGTGAACGTCCATAAAATATTTAAAAGGCAGAAGAGGAGGCAGAGGACAAGTCGTTAATAACAAACCCCGAAACAGTAGAGAGTCGAACAGCTTATAAAAAAATGAAAGTTTAGTTGTTGTATTGAACAAATGCACACGGCCCCACAATGTCATGTGCGATGAATTGACATGCAAGTCCTAGGGTTACAGCTCTGAACACAACAGGAGCTGTTCCACATTTCATTCAGGCTGTTACCAAGGGAGGATGTGTGCATTTATTTATGACTCAAGCTGGAAAGGCTGTGCTTTATATGCATGCGGTACGGACTGCATGGACGCAGCTGGAAGGCAAAAAAAAAAAAACCACACGCTGTTGCTACATCTACATTACTGTTGCATCACTGTCTGCGGGGATGCCAAAGAAACATGAACACTATACATCCCATCAGCGTAACTGCGGTTCATTAAATTGCTTAACCTCTTACCATGTCAGTGCTGTTATGGGACTGTAAAGATAGGCACTATCTTTGCATGTGTCCGTCATTCAGAACGTGCAGCTGATGGTTATCAGATACACTCAGACTGTGTCCTTTTTTCCTTTTATGTGTGTGTGTGTGTGTGTTTTCATGTAGAATCTACCCCTGGCAGACAGCCTCCCCATGGGAGACACCATGATGAGCAATTTATCCACAAGGGCAACTTTGTAGTCTAATTTCCCATATTTATATGGTCAGCAGCACTGTTTACTATTTCCCTTCACTGCTTACTGCTGCATTTTCAATTTAGCCCAGATCCCAGCTCCCTCTATGCCCATCTTTATATTCTCTCTGTCTCTGCATGCTCTGCCTCTTTCTCTCCCCTCCTGATGGGGTTTGTGATTTGTATCGCCCCCCACCCCCACCATGCTGTTCCTCTATTTTTATCCTCTCTGTGTGTGGGACGGGAAGGGAAAAGAGGGACAGGTGTAGATCTGACTTTGTGAGTGCAAGAAGACAGAGAAGAAGAAGACGAACTAAACGGAAGGGGAATGAAAAGAATGGCGGTGTTTGGATAGGTTAACAAACAGCTGATCCTGAGGGGGGTTAGCTCATCTTTATTTTAAACTATTCTTGGTACACATGCAGGTACAATTATGAACACAGTGTGAAAAAAAACAACAGCAGTTGTATCTATTTTAATTCTATTCTAAAAGCCTGGCCCACACACAGAAACACACATTAGAATATAAACGATACTGACATTCCTGCCACTTTCCTCTGGGTGGACACAGGATTTCCAGGGTGTCTTAAGTATTTGCTATTCACTGTCTCTCAATGACAGACTATATCTACAGATCTAAAGTGGCTAAACACGGAGCTCAGCCCTTGTAATCGTTTACTGTTCACAGCAACTGTTCTGCCTTGTTGCATCTACAGGCTTCTGTTTTTACATCTGGTATTTGTTGTATTGTAAAATGACTGCTGATTGCACTGATGTTATCCAGCCTTAAGTTTTTGTTTACTATCCTGAGAAGTTTAGTTATTAAAGCTTGTCCTGTAAAAACTACATGCTTAAAAGATTTAAGAGATAAAATTATGAGATTCTGTTGAAGGAATCAACCAGAGGTGTCCTAGACTTCTCCTTAAGGAAATTTCAATCAAGAACATTTAAGCCGGAGATCAACTCGGCAAAAAATACTTCAGTAGAAATAAGGCCCTTATTGTACAATTTGAGCTGGTCTGAGCAGTGTCCTCGATGGCCACTGCTAGATAAACTCGGCCAATATTATCTCTATTTTGTTAATTTACTGTAACTGTCATGCGTTAGGAGTCGGCAGATTTTTATCTTTTCCCTCAAATCAAATTTGAATACAGGAATAAGGAAATAAAGCATTTCAGCATAATAGGACTTGGTCTTTTCAAACACAGCAAAAGCCGAATCTTATGAAAGTGAAAAGCCCCTTGTTTTAAAAGAACTATGTCTTATTTTCTGTCTTGCAAGAAAAATGATCTTATTTAAAAAGTTTTTCAATAGCAAACTAAAATGTCTTATTTACTATAATTTTTTTCTTAAAGAAGAATTCTTGGTAGGATCATTTTTCTAACCCCAGTGGCAGATTTTTCTTTTATTATTTAAAGAAAATGTATTCAAATTTTAAGAATTTTTGACTTATTTGAGGTCTGTTTTTGCAGTGAGAGGCTCTTGTTAGAAGTACTCAAAGAGTCACTGACTGCCCTCTTAGAACTGAAAACTTTTACGAGCTCTAAGATTTGAAAGACAAAGCACTATAACAGTCGGCTACAAGCATTAGCGAATGAACAATCACAAAATCCTTTTTGACATTTTTCTGCTGTAACACTCATTTAGGCCCGAGTTGTGAGGTTTTCATCTTTAATTACCAACCTACCAACTCCAGCCTGCAATCCAGATGCCCTCCCAATGTAATATTTATGTGTCTGCACAGAGATGCACACATAGAAGAAGCCTATGTGCGGGGGGCTGAATGAATGTGTGAATTTGTGTGAATGAAAAGACGGCTTTAGTAAACGTGGAGGAGGGCCCTCAAGAGCTTTGGCTTGAATAGGGGTGCGCAGACAGGGTGGGGGGTAGGGTGAGACATGGGAGGAGTTGAGGAGGTTGTGTTCGAGAAGGAGGAAACAGGACAAAAGTTTTCCATAATGAGCATGGAGGAAGGGACAGGCGGGTGGTGTGTGGAAGAAAGGCTTTTCTCTGGGTGGTGGAAGACTAGGAGGGAGCCAGGGCATACTTATGTCAATTTAAACAGAGACATCTGTCAGAGGCAACCATTCGTTTGTCTCTGCATATTTGTGTGATTAGACGGCCAAAGGGATGACAGGACTTTTGCTGCACCTGGGGTGTGATCTCAATACAGAGGGCCCTGTCTAAGCATAGGTTAACCCGCTGTTTTAATGATGGTCTTTTCTCCCCTGACCACAGCGCAGAGCCAGTCTCTATAAACTAGAATTACACTGAAATAAAACAGCACAGAGCATTATGGGAAAGGATGAAAGCTCTAAATGCACTGATTTGTATTAGTTGATGCTTTTTTTCCCCTTTAGATGTTCATAGTTTTTAGCTCCCAACTTGAAGAATTACAACAATATGCACAACTGTTCCTATTACATGTCCCTGCTTTTAGGCTTATCACTTTTAATTTGGTTTGTGTAGTATTTGTAAATCTATCTAACCATATGCTGCACATACAGGCCATTTTTTCTTGCTTCACTATTCTGAATTGTAATCATTTTAAAGTCATTCTATCTCTATCCTATTTTCTTTCTAAATGTTGAATTTTGACAATTGGAGCTATGTTACAAAAAGACAAAAATAAAGCACATCATGACTAATTCTAAAAAGCGCGACATACCTAAATATTAGGCAAAAAAGATGGTTTCCATTTTTGTGACATGCTTTTTTCTTCATTTCAGGTCTCCCTATAAACAAAATGAAAAAAAAAAGTATTTTCTTCTAAGATTTTTTAAACATTTTAAATATCTGAACATTAAAAAAAGTTTCATTAGTTGTGGATTAAATGGAGATTTCTGCAATCATGAATGTGTATCTCTTAGAGCATCTTTTTTAATTCACCAGCTCATTTCCCCAAAGACTTACACTCCCTAAAATAGAAATATTTTCCAAGTCCAACAGTTATCCACTATAGTGCTTTTGGATTATGTGAGACTAAACCCAGCGGATCAAATTTCAGTGAGTGCTCCACGGCAGCGGCAGAATGTTCTCGGTGGGACTAAAGCACCATAAAATACTAGAAATCAACAGAACAATTATTTCTGCTATATGCATGGCTTGATATCGTCATTACAAACAATGAAAAAAATAAAATAAAGGACAGGAAAAGTGATTCTAATCGGTGCTCCAACAGGGAGGCTGAGGAAGAGTTAACAGCTAGACGAACAGAGCAAAGGAGATGGAGAGCAGGCTTCTCAGGTGTGAAGAATGGAGAGAGGCAGTAAAAAGAGTGATGAGAGCAAGGGGGATGGGCCACCCAGGAGCTTATATTATGGTTGCAGGCCCCCGTTCCTAGGCAACGAAGCTGAGCGAGATGCCAGGTTGCCTGGCAACCTCAGGGATGCAAAGCCTGATGTGGTTTCATAAAGAGCGAAGATTGCATAGAGAGGTAGAATTGCTCCATCGTACCTTTCTGGGTTCAAATTTTATTCCACTACATTTTCATTTTAACAGAAAAAGTTCAAGGTTTTAACACCTAAATGCATATTCTTTGGCGATCTTTTCTCACGGGCGTACAGCACAATTGTGTCAAAAGTTTTAACGGCTTGGGGGAAAATAATGACAATATTAAGTATTATGTTACAAGGATTTTTATTTCAAAATCCATTTTCACCTTAAAATATTAAAAGAACTTTTAAGTCAAAGGCTTTTCTAACTGTATAGGTAATTTTGTGTTAGTCTGTCTGACCTGAGCATTATTATTGCATTTGTACTCGCATTTGTTGCAGATTAGGTGAAATATTTCATCCAAGCATGTCAAACAGTACTGCCACATAAATAAATCAGGTTTTTGCCCTGTTGAAGTATGTGTTTGTCACAGGGGTGAGAATGATTAGGATATGTACATGTAATGCAGGAAAATGGGACATTTGCCAAAGAAGATTGAGATGGAAGCGCAATAAAAAAAAGTATAAAGCCCCCATCATTATGCAAATATGGATGGATTTTGGAACTCGGGGAGAAAATAGGGGAATCACAGATAAAGGGAGGAGGCAGCAATGATCTTTGATAAGACAGGAACAAAAATACTTTTTTCTTTTTTGAGCAGTAATAATTGGCATCTTAGGATGGAGTGAGCCAAAAGAGAGGCAGAAAACAAAGGGAATGTGTGAGTGCATGTGTGTTAGCTGTGGCGTATTTTAGGACTCCACATGCATGCTCATACAATTCTTTGTTGTTATGAGCTGCACTTAAACCACATTTTCATGTGCTTGCATGAGCATTTTATTCTTGTGCAAAATTGCTATGCAGTGCTTTAAAAAAAGAAGAAAAGGAAATCCGAGTTGCATCTCTTCATGTATTACTTCATGTTCTACACAAAATTTCACAAGCTCACAACCCCATCCCTCACAGCGCGGTGTAATGGTCTGTTCCACTGATTTTGCGTGGGTGGGGGAAGGGGTAAAATACGATTTGATTGGATAATCCAGGGATTTAATATCCTCTAATCCCGGTACAATCCTCTCTGCATTACTGGGGGGGAGTAAGATTAACTGTATGTGTGCAGTATGCGTTTGTTTCTGCATGACCAAGGGGCAGATGCTGTGGGAAAAGTGCAGTTTAGAACTGTTTATGTGTGTGCTCGCAGATGAACGGCATGCCCTGTGTGTGTGTGTGGCTTTGTGTTCTCATCGCAGCATATAAATGAGCCCATGTTTGCATGCAGGATTTGGTCCGGCGTGTGGATGGACCTTTCCCCATCACATATGACACGTACGTCCACATGGTTTGGCTGACATGGGAACTCGCTCTTCTGGCACACAGAGGATTCTTGATGAGGAGTAGGATGGCTGAAAGTACACTTCAGTGTGAAGCCAGAGCCTGATGCTTGCTCATTTTTGCAGATGGCAGCTGCTAATTAGGCTTTAATTGGAACGTAAGTAATAGGGGAATAATTTGGCTTGAAAAGAACATGTACATTTTTATTTTCATTGGAGTTAAAGAAACCAGCAGATATATCCTCATGGTGATTAAATTGTGTTGGCAGCTTTTTGTCTTAGGCCTAAAGGAATTTTCATCACTACAATGGAAGTAAATTAAAGAGTTTTCTAACCTTTTCCGTCATATTTCATCACCTGCTGATGAAAATCTCCATGGTATTGTCATAAATGCCTCCCTCCCCGTTAATTATCTTTTACTCGTGTGTATTTTTCCTCTAAAAAATTGTCTTGCTTTTCACTGCGTTGATGGAAAATATTTCTTAGCAGTCGCACTTCAATGATAGTAAAAACCCAGCGGATCAATTCTTCTTCACTAATTCTATGTTTACACAAAGAGCGAAGCAGTTGCCCTTGGCAACGACCATCCTTGTTTACCCACCCAAAGTGCCGTCATTTGATTGCCATGACAACAAGCTGGTCGTCATGCCAAATTTCCAGTTGCAATGTGTTGTCTCTGTGGCAGCCTTGTGCACTCCTCACCTGCTGCTTCCCTCTCTTCTGTGTCAAGCATGAAATTCACAAAAAGATGGGACTTTGATCAGAATGTCACAAAGCATACATGCCCTGACAAAAAAACAGGGCGTCTAAGGCCAAAGTTCCTGCCTTGTTGGAGGGTCTTATGTGACAAGGATGAACTTGAACAGGCCTAATAAAGGGATATAAATGAAATAGATGATTGACGCACAGATGGGTAAGAGGTTAGTCGACACAAATCTTGCTACAGTCAACCTGCTGTACAACACAATCCAAAATCAATGTACAAGACAGGACTGATCGATGAGGCTTTTGCTCACGGTAACAACTGAAAAACCATGCATGGCGGGATGGATGGATGGATGTTTACACTAAGAGCTGATGCCTCTGTAAATGTGGATCTGAGACATTTAGTCTTTCCTCTGATGTGCTACCTGTGGGTGTTATGTGAGAGTGTGCAGCTTATTTGAAACTATACTAGTTGATGCCTCAGCATGATCTGTGGCCTTGCCTTAGATCAATAGCTTTGTGGTGACAGCTAAGAGCTGATTAATCAAATGTATGGATCAGTCTCCTACTGCTCTGCCCTTACCTCAATTACCAGCTTTGTTACATTGCCTCAACACCCCACTGGGACCTCCATTTCTCCTCCTCATGCATTCCCTTTCCTCCCCTTTTTGTTCCTTATCTTTTAAACGTATAAAATTGAATTTATATATATGTATTTATGTGTGTGTCTAAATACATAAATGTATGTATATACTATATATATAAAAGAAAGCAGGGCATTCTACTTTTTTCTGCTTGTAGCAAAGCTGTGACATTCTACCTGTCCTCTTTCCATCCCATCACTGAATCTTTACCGCACTTCCCTTTCTCCACTGCCCTTCTCCTCCCCCACCCAGTTCCCCTGTAACCACACAATGCCTTTTTTAGTCTCAGTGGTATGACTAAGCACTATGCATAGTATATTTTCCTGGCTGCAAAAAAGTGCAAGAGAAACAATGTACAACTTTTCTCATCCCTGAATATTCTGCATGGAAGTACTAGGCATTGAGATTAGGGTGGTTGCGATGATGCAGCACTCTTAGCGGCGAGTCTTTTTGATAGATAGAGCAAGTCACAACTCAACCTCGTCCAGCTTCTTCCACCTCCTCCTCTCTCTATGCATTTTGAATCATTTTTCAGGGGCCATCACTCTTTTCTCAGTCTTTCTGCTCGACTATACATTTAACACTTTTTCTAACGCTTCCATGTACTGTCTAAGATCTTTTTGGCCTCCCTGCTGCCCCTTCAGCGGGGGTCCCTCATGCCTCTCTGGAAAATTCGGTTTCTTTATCCTTTTACTTTGAGATGACTGCCTCTGCATCCTTCAGGCTCTTGTCATTTTCTACCCACAACATTATATCCCTTCCTTACCCTCTATCCCTCTTCCAGTATCTCAGCCTACTCTTTTCTCTCATTTAATCCACAGTTCCTCTGTAATCCAGATCAGCTGGCCCTCATCCTTAATCTCATCACTTCTCAATCCCTCTGAACAGCCTTGTGTATATGTGTGTGTGTGTGAGAGAGAGAGAGAAATCAAAAGGTGCTAAAGCTGTCAGTGTTTGACAAGTAAGGACTACTGTCTGAGACAAACTTCATACACTAAGCCCATCTGCTAACTATGATTTATCAGTAACAGAAACAAACAGAAAAACTTATCACTGCCAGAAACCTTTGACTGCAAAATTCCTCATCTGAACTTTAAAAGTGATTCCAATTATTTTAAAGTGTTCTAGTTTCATTTTATGTCATAATTTTGCCACAACATTTAAGTAGTAGAAAACAAACAATGGAAAAGCCTATTTTACCAGTTCTAGTCTGATAGCAGGACAAGCTTAGAGTTTTGATTATGTTTGCTATTTTGGTTTATATTCTTGTTTGTTTGTCTCTTCAGATGAATCGACCAATCCAAGTTAAGCCAGCTGACAGCGAGGGTCGAGGGGGTGAGTTCCACACATCATCTTTTTAAAGGGATGAATTCACAATATACACACACATTGGCACTTTAATGTATGCACAAATACAATGCTTGCTATTGAGTAGAAGTAACTGTTTTTCCTGTTTACATTTTTACTGTAATGACTTTGAACAAGTAAAAGGTGTCCGTTTCTATCAGACAGGGATGGAGTCAGTGAAGTAGAAGTAGAAGTAGTAGAGTAGTCATTGGGGTGCTTAGCGCATTTTTTTCTTACTAAACTTTATTAAACATTTTTACAATTTACAATAACGAAACAATTGCTAATATCAAACACACATATAAGACCAAACAACAATAATAGTAATAGGCCCTTTGTGTGTCGTTAGTGCTTAGCAAGTTGTTGATTTTGGTTTTATTTGCGCCGAATCAAAAGCCTCCCTCACTTCTCGCTCATATCACCAGTCTCTATAGTCAATACTGCCCTCTGGTGAGGAATAATGGTAGTGCTTTATAGATTTACATTTCAAAAACCTACATCTTGATTTTTGCAAACAGAAATCTTACCAGTAAAAGCAAAACGATTCTGATCTCAAATTTTTTAATTCCCTTCTTCTGCACATATTTGATCTGTTAGAAGACAGGAAATTGTTTGTAGGCATGCTGGGAAAGCAACAGACCGATGAGGATGTCAGAAGGCTGTTTGAGCCCTTTGGCACCATAGATGAGTGTACTGTTTTGAGAGGACCAGATGGCACAAGCAAAGGTAAATTGTATAAAGATGATATGATTTAGCATTTAAAAACGGTTTTGAAATTTAGCTTTACTTTCTGAATGAATGACCCCGTTTCCCTGTAGGGTGTGCTTTTGTGAAGTTCCAAGGACATGCGGAAGCCCAGGCTGCTATCAACAGCTTGCATGGGAGTCGCACAATGCCTGTGAGTTTCATTTGCATGATGGATAGTGGTAAAAACTGGAATTTTAACCTACAATACTGAAAATTGGGCTAAATTAAAAATTATACATCAACAAACACTTGCAACTGATATCTTTGAGTCTCCTCCTTCTGCTCACAGGGAGCGTCATCCAGTCTGGTGGTGAAGTTTGCTGACACGGAAAAGGAGCGAGGGCTGAGGAGGATGCAGCAGGTGGCCTCCCAACTGGGCATCTTCAGCCCCATGACCCTCAACTTCCCTGCCTACAACGCATACACACAGGCCGTCAATGCACAGGCAAGCACAACTTCAGCAACACTCACTGTACTACACTTGCATGTACACACCAATTTTGTAAAGGGGAGTGCTGTGCTTATGAAAGGATGTAATAAGTTTGAAGAGGCTATCAGTGGTCTAATTGGGGCTAATGTTATTACCCAGACAACAGAACATACGTCATCTGGCATTAGCTTTCCCGCAACACACAACCATTAACCCACTGACTCAGGACATAATGGCCTTGTAATTAGATCTCTATTCATCTATTACTCCATCACTCCCTCTCTCTGGCCCGTCTTCTCCTTTTTCTTCCTTTTATATTTGTTTGCCTTTTTCCCATATCAATTTAAACCCCTTTCCCCTTTCTGCGTCCCCCTACTTCCTTCTTCCTCTACAGCTCGTTCAACATCAGGCCTTGGTTGCTCAGTCAGCGTACTTGTCTCCTGTGGCTACAGTTGCTGCGGTACAGATGCAGCAGATGGCTGCACTCAATGCCAACGGAATCATTGCCACACCCATTACACCCATCACACCATCTTCGGGTAAGTTCACACACATCAAAGGCTTCATGCACCAAAACATACCTGAACTTTCAGCTGAGGTTCCATACTATTCTCTACAACTGGGGTTCTGGACTTTTTGTTGAACAGAATGACATGCATATGGTCATGAGCCTGTTAACTGTCATCCAATGGTAGCTACTTCAGGCGGAGTTTTATATCTATGTAGGATAATGTGAGTAGCAAATGGTTTGACATTGACACAGACTAATCTATGTCCTTAGGTACAAACACCCCACCAGCTATTGCTGCAACACCTGTGCCAGCTCTCCCCCCACCAATTGGAATGAACGGTTACAGCAGCGTGCCAGCTCCCACCAATGGACAACAAACAGAAACTTTATACACTAATGGTGTTCACCAATATCAAGGTTTTTTTTATGATACTTTAACATTTTCAGTTTATGTTTAAAAATCTGTTGTAAGATGACACTGCCAACATTTTCCATTTTTTTTGTGTTTTTGTTTTTTTACACTACCGGTAATTCTGGTCTTGTTTAATTTTCACAGCTCAGAGTCCAGCAGCCTTGGATCCATTACAGCAAGCCTATGCTGGCATGCAGCACTACACAGGTCAGTGTTTGTAGACTGATTTATTCTCTACAACTGATCCAATTTTACATTTACTTGCGTTTTCTATGTTAAAAAATATCTCTGTTTCTACCAGTTGTCCCTGCTCAGCATTCAGATGTGTAGCTCATTGAAACAAATAAATACCATTTTAAATGTAAAATAGTATGTACCATGCTTTAAAGATCTGGGATTAAAAGAGCCAGACCGTGTACATGTCAGATTATACTTTCAGTAAAGCCCACATCAGACACTTGAGACTTAAGTGAAAATGTAGACTAGTAAAGTAAACAAAGAATTCAGTGTGTTTTCTCTATGGCTTTCAAGGACAAAAGGTTTTTAGAAGCAATTAGTTTAATGGTTTATGTGTTTTTCTAGGGCACCATTTGTATACAGCGCACATTTCAAGATCGTAGGCTTAAAAGAGTGATGCAATCTGTTCACATCAGACCGAGATCCTCCGTGTCTTTGTTTAGCTGCCTCTGTCAGTTTTTACAGTTAATGGCTTTCACCTTCAGCAGGAGACATTTCATTTAAAAGGAAATTAAATGATTGGGTTTTCTAATGTTGCCACCTGTTGGGTTGATCCAATCAAGTGTTGTTACTCTCCCTCTTCTCCAATAGCGGCATATCCTGCTGCCTACGGATTGGTTGGCCAGCCGTTTCCTCAACAGCAAACACTAGTTGCCCAGCAACACCAGCAGCCTCAGCAACAGCAGCAACGAGAAGGTAAAGTGACTTCCTTTTCTGACCGGAGCCGCCCTCCTCTCTCCGGTGATCTTATTTAAAAGTTATTTGTCACTAGGATGTCACTGTGCCAGATCATTTATCAGCCTTAGCCTAATGTGTGCTCATGTGTGTGTCCGTATGTGTGCCAGGTCCAGAGGGATGTAACATCTTCATCTACCACCTGCCTCAGGAGTTTAGTGACTCTGAGATGCTGCAGATGTTCCTGCCCTTTGGCAATGTCATATCCGCCAAGGTGTTTGTGGACCGTGCCACCAACCAGAGCAAATGCTTCGGTGAGATTCACGAAACGGGGGGAGAAACGGGGAAGGAGAAAGAGGAGTAAGCTTTTCGGAGCAAGAAAAGGATAATAAAATAACACAGAAAGTTAGCCTGTGAGGGCAGAATATCACCTGAATATTATCTACTGGTGATTGACTGTTTTTAAACTAAAACGGAGAAATACATATGAAGTGGAAGGACTCTTTTTGTCTCTCTTTTAGGATTTGTGAGTTTTGACAACCCAGCCAGCGCCCAGGCAGCTATCCAGGCTATGAATGGCTTTCAGATTGGCATGAAAAGACTCAAAGTGCAGCTCAAGAGGCCAAAGGATGCAAATCGTCCATACTGAGTGAAGACTGACAGGAGGAAAAACAAATCTAGAGGTGAGGTGGTGGTGAGAAGGTTTTGAGTCACATGGCATCACAAGAAGGGAGGTATAGTATTTTGGGAGCAGGTAGATTTAATTGACTAAACAAGTGAAGATGGGCAAATTAAATTTGGATTTGACTATCTGAGGATACAATAATCCAGAAAAGTTTAGCAATGTAGTATAAATTCACTGGGTTGTTGAGTAAGTAAATAACAAAAATATTGTTTTCCTTTTTTATTTTCTTTCACAATCTTATTTATTTTCTTTCCTACTGTTTTGATTTTTTTTTCCTGGCAACTTACTTCACCCAAGAATCTTCCGTCCAATCATAATTCAGAGGACCCCATCGCTATCGCAATGGTTGCCTAGTGACCGATAAAGCCCTGACCCCCCCCTTCCTCTCGCATTGTTGTAAGTTGATTGGTTGGCCTGTGTTTGGGTTGCTGTGGCGATTGATTGCCTGTGTTGGTTGCCCTTGGCAATTTTTTTGTTCTGTCACCTCAAGCAACCAGCCATGCGTTGACCTGCATGTCCTGTTGCTGTAGTGATCACAGACTGTGTTTGGTGCATTGTGACTTTATTTTGTATTGACCTGTGCACATACTGATCAATAACTATCCATAGCCAGGATTGCTCTTTGAATCCACTGATCTGATTGGAAATCTGATCCACTTTTTCATTTCCCAGTAATTTGATAAAACCTGGAGCAACATTCTTGATTTTGTTTTGCAGCTTTGTTTTTGATCAGTCTCTGAAGTGTTCTGTTTGGTGTGATTTATATTTGGAACAAATGGTTTGGGATTTTAAATATGTTTCTGTGTTACACTGTTCATGTGTAACGCAGAACGGAGTAGGACGGTTTCCAGAGGGTTCCATTGCGTACTGGTGGAGAAACAGAAACCCAGAAGCTCTGATCATGTTTTTATAGAGAAAGTAAGCATTCACACGTTTGATACAACATACAGTCAAAGGCAGTGATGGATAAGGTATGGTAATGAGGCATGCAGAAGTCGAACTGCTGATGGGTTGAAAGTATAGGATACACCTTTTAAAGTGTCAGTCATGTAAATAACAAAGCACTTTGTATTTCTGGGCGAGCATGCATTTTGTTAAGCTGTACTCTTGATAGGCTCAGTTTCTAAAACTGGATTGTGTTGATTTATTGATTTATTTTTCCTTTGAGATGTGACACTATTTTCTGCATCTTCTCTGTCTTTTGTTTACACTCTGTCACTGCTTCAAGTGCTGTCTCCCTGTCCAGCCCTTCATCACCTCTTTCCTGTCTCTTTCATCTTCTTCTTTCCACCACTTTTCTCTTTTTCAAACGCTTATCCACTTTTCTCCCAACCCCTTCTTCTTCCTGTCTCTCTAGATCGTGTTTTAAGGTAAAGGGTATGTGGTTGTCATGGTGGAGAAACAAGTGCCTCTTGCTTATTGGAGGCGCAGCCTTCAACTATAGGAATTCTGGGAGAGAAATTGCCAAGAGATCTTGCGATGCTGTTTTGAGTGGGGTTAACTCTCCCCAGAGCTCCACTACTGGTGGAAACAAGCGTCGTACGACATCAGACTTGAGTAAACAGTCCTGTCTCTATTTCTGGATAAAAGCTGCTTTGAAAGGGCCTTACAATAATTTGCTTGAACTATCACCCAGAATTTCTATAATGCAAATGCCAGAGAGTGATGCATGTTGTTGGTAGTGCTTGCTTGCCATGGTTTGAGGCACAGAAGTGCAGCACATGCTAGCAAGGACACAGATGAGACCAAAGCTCTACAGACACACACACACAAACACACTAACACATCCACTTTCAGTCACAGGAACATGAGAAAAGATTTTCACCGTGTTGAACTGCATGATCCAGACACCGTGTATGTGTCAAAGCATCATGATTTGCTGCTGTCAGATAATCTTCCCAGGAAAATGTCCTCAAACTAAAACAGAGAGAGTTAAGGAGCGTCAAAAGATTTAGTGGGACGATGGAAGTGTGACTGGAGCTTCAGAGTTGTGAACCTTCAGAATCTCCTTTTGACGGGATGGGCATGTTTGATAGAATGTAAAGATCAACCAGTGAGCATTAGTTTTTTGGTAAATTCTAATAGGCTGCGCTTTCTTCTGTTTCCCTCTGTCCCGTTCACGCGCCACCCCTTCTGCCCCCCAACTCTCCCTGCTCTTACAGGTGACTTCTCAGAGTCCAGCCGGGGGGAGGAATCCAAGGGTTCATGGCGCTTTCAGACCGTCTGCCACCTGTGAGCGCCTGCGGAGTGCTGCCGCGCACACACTCACGCAAAAATGAATGCACTCTCAATCCTGAACCTCAAGTGATTTACATGTACATAATGTGCACAAACAAAAAACAAAACATGTGTTTCCTGAAGCCCACATACATAGAGTTCACACATATACTTTACCCATAGAGCTATTAGCTTGGTTTGACCATAGTCTGTGTGGAGCAAAGTGTTTACCACAACCAAGACAAGGTAGAGTATTGAGAAGAAAAAAAAAACCCACTGCTGATATTTTATTTCAATAGACTTTAACATTTCTATATCCTGTCAATTACATGACAAATATAGACAAATGTTTCACAAAAAATATGGAAAATACAAAAAAGACAATAAGTGAGTAGGTTAGAAAAACTCTGAAGATCCTAATGACCTGTAAATAGTTTAGTTTACAAATATCTGCATAAAAAATAAAAAAAAATGCAAAAAGAATATTACTTTAGATAAAACCCTTAACAGGACACACCAACATAACAATAATGATCATTATTGTTATTATTATTATTGTTACTACATCTAGTGTCATCCTCATTTTCATGAGGATATTACATTCCAAACTGTAAAATGGGAAATCATAAACCTATTTTAAATTTCTACTTAGAGTTTAGGTGGGACAGGGGTAGGGGGTGGGTGGGGAGGGTTGCACTTTTATTCAGGCGGTTTTAATATTTGAGCTATTTTTTATTTATTTAATAATTTAATGATTATTTTGTTTATTGGGGGAAAAAAAGGTTGTGATGCAATATTTTGATTTTAGAATTTTCTAGAGAGAAAAAAACTTTTGAGGGCCTGTTTCTGTCAGACTCTTGCAATCAACTAATTATTATGTATCTATTAATTATTACAACTATATTTATTTTTAATTTATGAAATCCTGTTTTTGATCCACTCTCTTTTTAAGTTTAAATAAAAAGTATCATACTGAATGTGTTGGTGTGGTTTATTATTTGAGTGCCAGGTTGTGTGTGGCAAAGGCAGGAAGTCATGTTCATTTTGTTTGCAACAGGAACTGAAATCTTTTTTTAAAAGATTATTCATCCGCCAAGCCTTTTTTCTTTTCAACTTTTTGCACAGTGTAATTGTTTAACAAGAAAATCAATTTCTAAGAATGTTTGTCCTGTTTTCTCTTCTTGTTTGAGTTGATTTAACTTTAATTTATTAATAGAAAAAGTTGCTTATTCACAGGTTCTTGAAAAAAATACATGTATATTTTATATTGTGTAGAAAACTACTTATTGCCACTCAAACATATCAGTTTCTGTGACCTTGTCCTACTGAACCTTCTTCACATGTGCAAACTATTACTATCTAGGACACGCTCTTTTACAAAGCAGAGGTTGCACAGACCTGAAGTCAGACTGTTCCTCCAGTTACCCTTTTAAAGGGTCGGGTTTGTTACGATTCACTGATCTAAAATGGATCCACATCTTTGAACAAAAATTCCACCAGAGTGACTCAGATAAATATCTGGAGACTGTACTATGAGGCATATTGTTGGATTTCTTGCAAGATAATCCAGTGCAAATTAAATATGTGAACAAACAAGTAAACAAGAATTAGTGCCAAATCCATTCACAGTTTAGTTTCCAAAAGTTCAGCCCACTGCTGTTTGTCCACATCAAAATAATCCAGAGGGAACATCATTACAACCACACTGTATGGGCTCATGTCTTTGCAGGATTCAAAGTGTTTCCACACATTGGAATGGAATGACGGTTTGATCATTTTTTGCTGCCATCACGAGTGTGTTGTCTGCTGTGATGGCACTTTGTCATTTTTACGTCAAAGTAAGATAAACCTAACCTACTTCAATCCAAATGCTGTTTTCCAAGAACGGTATAATCGATATCATTTTGAAACAATGGTGTAAGTCAATTTGATTGAAAACTTGTCTCAGACAGATCGATCTGGTTGGATGCTAGGAATATAAATCGCTCATCGATTTAAGTCGATTAATTGTTACACCCTATTATGCACAATACTATAACATAGTATTATAAGTGCTGTATTAAGTCCCTCAATGAATAGATGTACCATGAAGAAGTGTTTTTACTTTTCCAGAAGGTTCATGTTTGTGTTTGAGAAGTAAAGCCAGGACAAACTGCAAAAGGTCAAAGGTTAACTCCAAGTGGAATAGCTGAATGTAATATCGATCCCATCCCAGGGAGTTTTAATAAATTACAAAAAAATAAAAGTACCTAGTTCAGAATTTTATAGCCAAGTTGCCAATCTAATGAGCAACATTAAAATGTAAATTTGTATGTTTTTTTTTATTTTTTACAATTACTCATGATGCTCGTGGTAACAGGAAAACCATGAGAGGCCAGAGGCTCCGCTCTTTGAGCCGGAACGGCCATCGCTAAAAGGGACAAAGTGTAAAATTTGAGCGGAAACAAAATGCGGATATGTGTGTCAGCCAAATTCCCTCTCACGAGCCGGGACGTCATCTGCGTCCCTCCCTTTCCGTTATCCCTCTCACTCCTCCCTGTCTGTCCCTCCATTCTATCGGTCCGCTCCCCAGCCGGCCCGACCTGCACCTCCGCGCGGCCGCACGCCCTCACAGACCCCGCAGACTCCGTTCACAGGACGGGGAGCGAGCTAGCAGAGACACCGCCACGAAAGTCGGGAAAGCTCGAACGCCCGATGGGAGAGACAGCGCAGCAGCATCCCACTAACCTTTAAATCTGCTTTCTGGCTTTCACATCCACCTTTCCCCTAAAGGAAAACTCCCTTAACAGCTATGCAAAGATGCGAGAATTAGCATTTGGACTAGCAGCACCTTTCTGACTTCAAGCAGCGGGCTGGACGCTAAAGGGACCGTTACATTCTAGCTGCCGACGAGGGAGCCGGACTACGGAGTGGAAGTACACGTAACCCGGATCTCAGAGCGAAAAGCAACATTTTGGCGTTTCCTGACAGGAAAAAGCCTTAAAGTAAGTGCCCTTTCGCTTTCATGTCGGCTAGCCTAGTAAATGATCATTTATGTGCGCTCTCGAGTTCTTGCGGCGGACCCACGCATGCATCGCCTCGCTCTGTGGTTTAGACGTCATTACGTATTCATGGAGGAATTAGTTACTTCTAAAAAAAAAAAAAAACATAGGCCGCTCTTCTGCTCTGACTGCTGTGGTGGAAATCTTCTCCTTTTTCAATTTCGTGGAAAACCTCTAATCATTCATTGACGCGTTGACACAATCATTGATCAGCTGTTAGACCTACGGACGAACAGGCTGCTGGGATGCGCATGAAAACGAAATAAAGTACGAATCTTCCACCACGAGCTTAATATCTTTTAAGCTAACGGTCATGATGATACGTACACCCCACTAAGGAGTGCCGGATTTTCGTATTTTCTAAACTTGATGACATTTTATCACATTTTTTCTCCAAAGTACAGTGGTTTTTATCAGATTTGAGCCCTTCTTTTCGGTATTTTGTAGTTTTCAGAGAGTTTTGCTAGTTTTTCCTCTGGATCTGTGTGTGTGTGTGTGTGTGTGTGTGTGTGTGTGTGTGTGTGTGTGTGTGTGTGTGTGTGTGTGTGTGTGTGTGTGTGTGTGTGTGTGTGTGTGTGTGTGTGTGTGTGTGTGTGTGTGTGTGTGTGTGTGTGTGTGTGTGCGTGCGTGCGTGCGTGCGTGCGTGCGTGCGTGCGTGCGTGCGTGCGTGCGTGCGTGCGTGCGTGCGTGTGTGTGTGTGTGTGCGTGCGTGCGTGCGTGCGTGCGTGCGTGCGTGCGTGCGTGTGTGTGTGTGTGTGTGTGTGTGTGTAGCAACATTTAGCTAATCTGAAGGCAGACTTTATTCAACTGCTTATTCAACTGCTGCTCAAGTCTACATAATTGTTTTGTAGGTCAACTCTATCTATCTATCTATCTATCTATCTATCTATCTATCTATCTATCTATCTATCTATCTATCTATCTATCTATCTATCTATCTATCTATCTATCTATCTATCTATCTATCTATCTATCTATCTATCACATAGACTCAGAGGAGAAACAAGTTGATTTATGGTAGAATTAATAGTTAACAATCAAATGAATAATTTTTGATTGATTGTCAATTTAGTTTATGAAGAACACTGTCTGACCAAAGTTCTACATTCAGTGATAACACACACTATCTGAAAGGTAGCACAGGCTTTTTGTGATTACATCTGTTTTTTTTTCTCCTCCTGATTTCATTGGGTAATCAGTGTCCATCAGATCCTACACTTTGTTGGATTTTGCTTATCAAAAATATCATTAGCATGACAATGACCACAATCAGGCCCTCTGATGCATTCACACAGTGCTTTTGACTGATTTGCATCAACAATTCATCAGTTCCGTGTCTAAACCAGGAGTCTGCAAACTTTAACACCTAAACAGACCAAAGGCAAAGTCCCACCTTGTTTAGAATTTTTTTTTATAAAATATTCTTTACAAATATTTGCTAAAATTGAATCATAAGTGTTATATTTATCATATTACTATTGACAGCAGTACATAAAAGTCCTTTTTAAAATAAAATACAACCTGTGTCAAATACGATCCTCCTGCTGCAGCAACTTTAAGATAGGATTTTCAAATGATTCTAGTAATGTACCATTCCGACAATAAATCAAACCTTTTACCATTATTTAGCTTACTAACTAACCAATTATTTATTTTCAAATCATCAGCCCTTTTCTTCAAAGCCAAAGAGCCACAATAGAGGGATAAAGGAGCCACATGTGGCTCCAGGGCTTCAGGTTGCAGACCTTTGGTCTAAACAAAGTCCCTTTCTTCTGTTCTTTTACAATGCAGATTGGAACTGAGTGACAAACTGATTGAACATAAAGTTTATGGGATGCTTTTGAAAAAAAAAGTGCTAAAATACTTAAAGTTTGGTTTATTTTTGTTTCATTTTAATCGTTTGATTTGGCAGGATGTTTTTTTTTTTTTACCAAACATCTCTACAAAAATGTAAAGGATGGCCATGTCTCATGATCAGAACCCTCTTGCTCCAAATGCCTAAGGCATGACCTGAGTTACAACTAATGAAGCGTGTGCAGAAAGTGTTGCTGCCTCTCCAGCGGCCACTTGAGCTTGTGCAGTCGAGAGTCTAAGACTTTTGCTGGGCTCAGCCAATGGAGGCTAAATGAGTTGGGTTACAAGAAGTGAGCAAAGTTAGAATTCAGAAACCAGCAGCTGAATGATGAGTTGAGTCAGTTTTTTATTTTAGATTTTGATGGGAAGCTCATGCTAAAAACTGTGACACTATTAAGTGTAAAACAATGACATGCCATTCATATCTGCATTCAAAGTTCATCGTTGTAGCTGTTTCACAGTTTTTTGTAAATTAACGACCCATTTAGCACTTTTGACAGTCTGTTGTGTTGCAACAGAGCATGCACGCCTTGAACACACGCATCTTTCTTTTTCCTCATCTGAGCTGGCATCAGACTCAAAACTGTACGTCTGGATCGCTCCACTGTTGCTCATCATTTTTGTTGCACCGGTAAAGTTATGTCGGGGTTGTGAGGGGCTGTAAGCTAGCGGGAGAGAGTGCAAATAGAGAGCTTTCGGCCGGGTGACGAGAGGGGCAACGTTTCGGCCCAGAACTCAGAGGGTAAAATCGACATATTCATAATTAAAAGCCGACAGGGAACGCTTTGAAAAAAAGATCATAAGGGACTTTACCCAAAGTAAAACAATTCAATGTTAAATGTTTCTGTACATCTAGTTTATACAGTTGTCGTCATTGTAGTGACACAACCTCCTCAGGAAGGAAGGCTTCCTTTTAAATGTAAAGCCTTTTGTTCATGTGATGTGAGATTTTGTGTGTGTGTATTATGTTCATTCCTTCTTTTATGTTCTTTATATATTTCATTTTAGGCAATGGTGATTGTTATTTGTGGTAATATTGTTTATATAGTTACTGTTGTTCTATGTATGACAACTCAATTGCTAATAAAGCTTTTTTTAGGGGGGGAAATAAAATCCTCCTTCCCCTCTCCCACCCCCAGCGGAGGCATCCCGTTCTTTCATTGGCCCTGTTTAAATGGTCAGAGCCTGGTCATATGATCCAACCGTCCAATAGGGTGGGGTGCAGAGAAAGCTGGGGGTGGGGGGTGGGGGAAGCAGAGGGCTTTAACCATGCTGCATTCACTGGGTGACCTCAACTTGAAGCCCTAAAAATAACCTCTCAGGTCCAGAAAGTGATCCCACACAGCGCAGCGCTGCAGCAGTCCACACGGTTCAGGCCTTTTGTCCTGCGTCTCCACTATCAGATATTTGCTTTGCTGTATGTTTGTCAGTCATAACTGATACAATTGTGAAGGGCTTTATAATCAGTCATCGTGGAAACTAATTTTGACAAAGCACACACGGATCTGGTCGCACTTTGAACCACATGTGCCTCCTCAAAAGCCAATTTACATACCTGCCTTTGGTTGGGTTACTGTGTATCTTAGTGAGACGTGATGTATTCACTAACACAGTGACCAGAAAAAGCCTGTCATACTTCACATTTACTAACACATTCGTGAAGGGAGGAAACTGAAAAAAATATTGCTGTCAGTTTAGGTGTTGCAACAGGAAACGGTGCCGATAGCGACTAATGTGACTTGATGTGGAAAGCAACCAATTCATGTAGCATGAGACCTTCTCCTGAGGTTCACACACTCATAGTCTATACACAAAAATAAGTGGATATGTTTGATTATAATAAATACAAATACAACAACTTTTCCCAACCACATTTTGAAATCTTTCCTTCTTTATCTGCTAAAAATACCCGAACATTGATCAGTAAATAAGAAATTATCAGCATTACTATGAATATTATATGAAAATGACTGATGCCTTTAAAATCAAAAATTGTGAGGAAGTTGCATTAATGTATTTCTCTTTTATTTTATTTATTTTCATTACTCCAAGGCTGCTGCAATTTCATTGTATCACCATATACAATGACAATAAAAGGATTCTGATTAATGTCAATATTATTATTCTACATGATTTTTTGTGAAGTCCAAAAAATGTTTTATGTTAGGTAAATATATTTAAAAAAATCAAGAGTAAAATTAGACAATTAGATTCAACTTTTTTTTTTTTTTTTTTTGTTGCCATTTCCTGCTTAAACCCAGTTTTGTAGTTACTTGCCCTTCATTCTAAAACCTAATGAGTGAATGGAAAATGGACTTCAGACACTCAAAAAACTGCTACAATGGAAGAAACATTCCCCTCTTTAGAAATACAATCATGTAACTCAGTGTTTCCTGACGCTGCGTTTCACTGAGGAAGAATGTGGAATTGTGACCGAGAAGCTGTTTGGCCAGAGTGAAACCTCACCTGAACTCATGTGCGGACCAAAGCAAACCCTAGTCCGTCCGAGGGTTTCAGTTCACTTAAGGCTGAACCAAAGTGTGAAAGTGTAGTAAAAGAAGTTAATCATATAATTTCTGTGTATTACAAGTAGTAAAAAAACGTTGGGAGTGGGGTCATCTGGACCCCACAAGATAGCACAAGGGCTAGTAAAAGCTCTTAACTTGTTGAATCAAATGGGACTACTGTGAAAAATCCTGTCTTTACCAAAAGCTGAGACACTTTTCTCATCCGTTTGTCGGTTATCGACAATGAATCTTACATTGTTTTACTCTTCAAAATAGAAGCTAAAAGGTACGAGGTGTATTTGCAAAAAATGCCTGACGGTGATCAAATATTTTTGGACTGCTGGCTAAAAAGGTTCTGAGGTCAGCTGAGGGAAAATGTTAAAAAATGTAAAATTTTATCCTCACAGGTTTCTATAAAACATTTAAAAAAGTATCCCTCATGACCTCAGTGATGGTTCACTTTTCTTTAGGTGTCGTTACCGACAGCTGTTGAATGTGAACCATAAGAATGGAGTTGACAGAACCAGTCCTGCATTAATATCACAGCTCAGTTCTTGGCATTCCTTAGAGGACTCTCATGGAGGGGAGAGCCGTACAAATGTTTCTTGGTCAGGGAATTCCTCATGATAACTGGCGGGGAGGGAGCAGCAGGGTGGAGCCGGGAGTGGAAGCGAAGCGGCTGCATGCCTTTGGCATTTGCAGCTGCGTGGATGGGGCGGCGGCATGGAGGGGGATCTCCGCAGCTGGTGCATATGGAGACACATACCCCCCACCCCCACCCCCGGCCCACGCTTGCAAATGAATTATGACTCACATCCCTCCGATGATATCCCTCCCTCACCACTAACTTAGAGGATTTTCTAAAGATTTGACATTCTGCATAGAACGGCCCGGATCGTAGGCAGAAAGCTAAACAAAAAAAAAAAACTTGGTGTGAGCAAATCTTTCCCTTCAGGCTGTCAACAGCAGATCCATGTGCTTCTTTTTACCCGAAGGGCACAGAGGGAAGTAAACATTTCCGACGCTCAGTTCAGGGAGTAGAAAGAGAGTGAAGAAGTTAGTGGTGAGGGAGGGAGATCATCGGAGGGATGTGAGTCATAATTCATTTGCAACCGTGGGCCTCAAATCACTTCCTTAATGAAGCGCAGTCTTCATTACAAACCTGGGCCCGGCCAGGCTTCACAGCAGGTTGGAACCGTTTGTTGACACATTTTTCAGGCTAATCTTTACAGGCCAATAAAGCCATAAAGGTGGCGCTTACCCGTGCTGTGTGTTGCATTTCAGGATGCTGGCAGAGCTGAGCGAGTGGTTCTGGCAGGAGCGGCTGTGGTTTCCAAAGGGTCTGGGCTGGGCGGACTTGGTGGACCGGGATGGACGTGTTTATGCCAAAGCCAACGACTTATGGGTGGCACTTCCCATCGCCCTGGTATTCCTCATTGTCCGCCAGATCTTTGAAAGGTGATTCCACTTTTGATTCTACCATGGGGAAGCCCTTTGCCTTAAGTTATAGCCTCATGCTTCTAGATTGTCTTGTTTTCTCTTCCAGCTACAAACTTTTCTTATTCATTCTCTCCAAGATTATATAGAAAACATCTGTTATTTTTTCTGTTTCTAGAATGATTGTGATGCCTCTTTTTATTTGCAACTCTAGCAACAGGAAAGCTGAGAATCAGTGCTGATAAAAGGATTTATTACTTTTACAAACCTGCATGACAGTTGCTGAAGCCTGCCTGTTGCTTTATAATCTCCAATAGAGGAAGCATGGAGCAGCATAAACATGATGTCTGTTCATTTCAGCCTCATATTCATGGTTTCATTTTAGTTTATACTGTATATGGAGTTTTGGAGGAGAAATTATTGCACCCTGCATAGCAATGAAGAGATAATGCATTTACATAGAAAAGTAAAGACGGTGAGGTGATTGTTGTAGACGTTTTAATAATAAGTAAGGGAGATAAATGTCTTTTGTTATATGTTAGAGGAGCTTTCAACAGGGGAAAGAAACATCAGTCGTGCCCTCTGTGCCCTATAAATTAAAAAAATATACCTCTCATTCCCGCTTTTTTTTTTGCACTAGAACTAAATCTCCAATCAGTTGTGCATGTCCCAAGCCTAAATGCTCAGAAATGCAACCATTGTATGCCAAGACTTCGTCTGACATGCATTCAGGAAAATTCCAACAATGTGGTGGTCTGAATCCTAAACTCTGATATGAAAGCTTGAGAATCTAGTAAATTCAAAAGCTATTAAAATCCCACTTTGATCATCCTTTGATTTATTGGAAAAGTATTACCAGTGGTCTTTTATTTTTTAGCCATAATCAAAAAAACAGTGTCGTTTTCTAGGACATGGGTTCTGCAGAATGGCAGTAGTTCATTAGAAGTTATAGGTGGGACTGTTGGCGCGGGGCAACCCCGCTCCCCCTTCCCATCACCCCTCACCCAGCTCTCTGTTGACGCACTCTCCTGCTCTCCCTCACAACCCCAGCCTAACATTACCTAACATTGGAGCTGTCCAGCCGGACAGTTTTGAGTCAGATGCCAGCGCAGAGGAAAACAAAGACATACATGGATTTGGTCGTCCTAATAGATTGGAACCACTGACTGTATAATATATAACTGGACAGAGCGCATGTCACGTCACCCGCAGAAAATGCCTCACAACCTGCTCCAATCAAATGAAGTCATTTCCATCCACATGTTAGAACCAGACATCTATTAGTAGGCCACATCCCTTCTCAGGAGAATCTGTCAATCAAATGCTTTGAACGTTCGATGCGAGGCCGCCTACTTTCATTGAGGAATCTGATTGGTCAGTTTATAGGTTGAATAACTTGTGCTACAGCACAAAAAAAATTAGATTAGCAAAAAACATGTTAATAAAAGGTAGTAGAGTAAGAACGGTTATTCTGACGAACATAATGACTGAGTAACAGCTGTTTATTTCTCAATAGAAATCAATGGGATTTTAACTCTTTATGACCAGCTGATACTTCCTGCTTGGAACGCGAGGGGGGAGGGGTCACTCAGTCCAGTTCTCATTTACCGTCAATGATTGGATCAGGGAGCTTTTGGCCCACCCATTTTATGTTTTTTACAAATACGGTCCTATGTCAGCTGGCATTTTTTCATCTGCTCTTAAATCACAACAATTTGAATAAAGAAATTCTCAAAAATACAATTTTAAGACTAATTTTTGCCCTATGTGTCCTCTATCATCAGAATAATGTTTCAAAAACATGTTAGAAACACCATTTTAATCAGAGTGGGACTTTTAGTAGGTACCTTGTCCAATATAACTTAAGGTTTCAGTCGGATTAAAAGTCATCATCTTTACTGTAAAGTTCTGCTTTGCCCCACTAGCAGCTTTAGTGCATCAGCATTTTGTCATCCGTCTTGCACAACACACTTCCTGCCTTTTACGTCTTGCCTTCTCTTCACAGGCTCATCTAACCAAAGTTTTTTACATGATTTTTGGTGATGGTTTCCTTTGTAAAACATCTTAAATGGTTGTGAAAGAAGCAGGTTTTGCACACTTGACAATGACACCAGTACTAGTGACTGCGGAGCACCATTTTAGCTTTGTGGTGAACCTGAGACACAAAATCAGACGCTTTTATTTTTAATTTTATTAGGATTGTACTAAAATTCTATTTGAAAATCCTCTTCCTGCAGAGGGACGCAGATGTGCAGACGGGGAATGTTTGTTGACTTTTTTTGTTCCTAAGAAAACTTTGGAGCCTGGAATGATCCAGATGTTAAAGCAGACGTTTTGAAAGGCTCGTGGTCCTCTGAAGCCCACCTGGGAAAACCTCACAAATGTATTTTGGCTGCAAGAAAAAAGGAATTCTTTTTTTAGATAAAAAATATTTAGTTGCATATTTACCATAATCCTAAAGACTTCCGAAACACCAACATACATGCCATGTGATCAGTTCATCTCTTAAAGCTGTTGTTTTTGGTTTATACAGATGTTTTCTATAAGATGAACTCTGCATTTTGTGTAATATTATTTCCACCTTTTTTTTTTACCCTTTCCTTTTTTTCATTAGGACAGTGGCGACACCTTTAGCGTCTCTTCTTGGGGTGAAGGAGACGGTGCGGCTCAAAGCTCCACACAACCCTACACTGGAATGCTACTACTGTAACATCAGCAAAACCCCAAGTCAGGTAAAGTTCTTCTCCCTTTTGAAAGAGCGCTTTTCCCAGCAAACCGCTAAAGTCTCCTTCCTTTGCGATGGCTTCAGTCGTCCATAGCAAGCCTGTGCAAGCAGACTGGCTCCTCGGAGCGGCAGATCCAGCGATGGTTCAGGCGACGGAGGAACCAGGATAGACCGAGTTTACTGAAAAAGTTTCGGGAGGCCAGGTAAATGCAGTGAGAATCTTTTTTTCTGAAACACACACAAAGATGAGCTAAAGTTTTCTGCTCCTGTGTGCAAAGCATGATGGGTAAACCAGGAAGTGTGAATATGTGTATATGCTGGGTGACGGCAGCAGCAGAGCATCATGGAATGACCATCACATGCACTTGCACTTTGAAATGCATCCTCCTGTAGATTGGTTTTTCCATCGCCTGCAATGTCTTTATTGCAACATTTTCATCGCTGTGAGTTTTTATCGTTGTTGACATGTTTTTTGGTTTGAGGACAAATCAAATAAAGCTTTTCGTCTTTCAGTCATAAAAAAAATGGGTTCAATTAATTTATTGTGGCTAAAAGCGGCATAATCATAATTAATCGGCGTGGATCTTTTCTATTTTGAGAACAGCCACATTCTGACAGGGCTTTAGCTCCTTAATGCATGCTGTCTGCATGTGTCTCAAGGCTGATTGTCTCTTTTTCATGAGGAGAAACACCATAAACCTGAGACGTGTCATGTTGGCGATCCAGTCCTCTGCAGAGTTGTGGCTGCATTTGTGGGCGTATGCAGGGCGCGCTTGTGACTGCATGTTTGCCGCTCCCCGGTTATGGTGTGCCTTTCACTGCTCTGGTTGCAACATAATGACTTTTTTTTTCTCAATCCGTCCATTGTGGTTGTGCAGACAACAGGCTTTTTGTTTCTTTCCCCATCATGGTATCTGTCACACGCTTCCTCTGTTTCTACTATCCTATGGCGCTGCTGCGTTTTCAGCAAATCTTTGTAATCTTCGTTAAATGAGCAGGGGCATACCTGTTATTGTGTCTGAAACAGGATATTAACTGGGAGGCTATATTTCTGTTTTTTTGTTTGTGCTGCCTGATCTGACACGTGCAGTGCATTTCTCTAGTCGTTTCCATGCAGTTCCTGCAGCCTGGTGTCTCTCTCAAACCATAGATTTGGCAGTGAATGAGAGTATGGACGGTTGTATACCTGTACCCATCTGTTGGTGGACGACACGTCTATCCGTCTTTCCCATTGACTGAGGAGAAAGTGTGTGTGTTTGTATGTTCTCTTGCAGTTGGAGATTTACGTTTTACCTTCTTGCTTTCATTGCTGGCCTGGCATCCCTTATTGATGTGAGTACCTCAGCCATTCTACCTCTTTATTTTGACGTTTTTTTTTGCGTAACTCGTGTTTTTTTTCTAAGTTGTCATATAGAGTTGCTCCGTTTGCTGTGATAACCTCATCTCTTCCTGTGGCAGAGAGGAAGCACCGACTTCTTTTGGTGCAGTGGATGTTAATATACCTGTGAGGTTCTTCTGTCTCATGTCCATCCTGTATCCCTCTCCAGAAACCATGGCTGTATGATGTGAAGCAGATGTGGGAAGGCTTCCCAGTTATGGTATGTTCCTCCACTGGCTGAAGATATGTGGTATAAAAAAGACAGTTGAACTCCATCAGTTGATGCTACTGCAGCCTCCACTCACTATTCACAGCTTCATTATAAATGAACTACTGATAAGTTACTTATAAGTTACAAATTAGTAAATGAGCTTAAGAAGACCTCAGTATTTGACTTGTTTTTTCAGCTTTTCTTTAAGTAAAAAAAAATCCTCTTTTGAAGCCTAATGCAGTTAAACAAATATCTACTAGAGGCTTAATGCAAATGTCTCAGTTAAACAATTTGTTATAACATATAGTTTAGGACCATTTAAATATGCCATTATGTAAATGTATACTTTTGTTTTATAATGTTTTAAAATATATATAGATTTTATATCGCCTCTAAAGGAGGTGAACACATGAACTTTTGACCTTGTTTTTAATGCCAGCCATGCAGGAGAACAGGAGCTCCTAACAACCACATTTATCTCTACTTTACCAAAACTACCACAACATTTACTAAAGTTTTCCAAATGAATTTTGCTAATGAAAATATCTGATCCACTATTTGTTTTTCTGGTTATTAAGAGTTTAAAATATTTTTGCATAAACCTTTTTAAGAAAAAATAACAATATATTCAAAAGTAAAAAAAAAAAAATCTAATTATTTTATGAAAGTCCTGACATTAGTGGTTAAAAAAAACAGTTTAATATTCTATCTAAGTTTTATGATCAGTTGTTCTAAATGAACAGTGGCTTGGCCTCTGTCACTCTTCTGTAATTATCAGCGTATCCTATTGCTTTAGACAAACAAAACGATTATTTGACTTTATTGACCAAGACGCTTTAATCTTCTATAAGTAAATCACATCTGTATCTTGTATTAGGGCCATCATTTTCATGAAATGAATCTTCAAAGTAACTTTCTGTTCCCTCTCTATGTAGACTCTCCTCCCATCCCAGTACTGGTACTACATGATCGAGCTGGGCTTCTACGGTTCTTTACTCTTCAGTGTGGCCTCTGATGTCAAGCGCAAAGTAAGTTCATGCTCTCAAATGTTCTCCATCGGACAAAAAACAACTACCAGTCCTTTTTTTTTTTTTTTTTCCAATAACTGATTAGTCCTGTAGCTGTGGATGGACGTTAGACTGTATTTACACACGTATACTAGTGTGTGCGTTTCTTACACTTTGCTCCAGCCGGTCAGCTGAGCACAGTGGGAAAGACTCTTGCAAAACAGGCACAGTGTGTTCATCCATCAGAAAAGTCCAGCTTAGATAGTTCTTTATGAGGACTTAGCCTGCATGCAAACTGGCTTCAAATGTTTTTTTTTTTTTTGTTTCTTTCAAAGGTTAAGCCCCTTGTTTTGCTTTGTTTGCCCCCCCTACATTTTTCAGGACTTTAAGGAGCAGATTGTTCACCACGTAGCCACCATCCTCCTCATCAGCTTTTCCTGGTGTGTGAACTACATCCGTGCTGGAACTCTCATCATGCTGGTGCACGACTCCTCCGATTATTTCCTCGAGGTAGATGTCCCTAGAGGCTTCTTGCAATTCTTAGCAGTAACAAAGGACACATAACCTCATGTTCCCCTCACAATGACTTCTATGGGATCTTGATTACCTTTCAGTAAACACAAAAACAAATTAATTTAATGTTTTCCTGTTGTTTTTAATCTAAAATGCCCCTTTGACGTTCTATCGGCGTCTACCTGTCATGCTACTGTTGTAAATGCATTAGTTGTGGGGTAAATGAAGGTTTATCTTATCGTCTTTCTGTAAATGAATTAGGCTTTTATGAACCTCTCCTCGTCTTGTTTATCACTCAAAAGTGCGTTTGCACTGTAAGCCATACGACACAGCATTTACATCATCATCATTATGAGAGGTGTGTGTTGTCCTACCTGCAGGCGCTCCTTTTGTTGCTGATGTTATTTTACCCAGACTGCTCCCACGATGTTTTTTACATCCCCTGTAAACACCGCACTGCCCCCTTGTGGACACAGACTGTCATTGTCTAGAGTAGAACTAGTCTCTCGTCACTGTTTGCTGAAGCAGGAGTAAATGCTTCTCTTTTCTTCTGACAGTCTGCAAAGATGTTCAACTATGCTGGGTGGAGAAATGCCTGCAACTACATCTTCATCATCTTTGCTGCGGTGTTCATCGTCACTCGCCTCATAATCTTTCCATTCTGGTACAAATGCACCGCAAACTAATGAACACGGTTGCTTTGTTTTTATTTCATGTTACTCCTCATCACTGGTAAATGTTGCTGTTTTTCAGGATTATTTACTGTACATGGGTATACCCAGTGACTATCTACAAGCCCTTCTTTGGCTACTACTTCTTCAATGGACTGCTGATGACTTTGCAGTGCCTCCACATCTTCTGGGCAATCCTCATCATTCGCATAGCAATCCGCTTCCTCACCAGCAATGTAAGGAAACGCCAACAGGATCAGAAAGTCTGTGGGAACATTTATTAGGAAATTGAAATGACTTCAAATGGAAGTAAACGAGCAAAAGCTGTGATCAAAATGAAGAAAGATGAACTATTTACTGGAAACTCGCCACTATAGATGAAGAATTTGGGCCTGATTTGCTCATTAAAGAGGACAGAATTGTGTGCATACACAAATAGATTAAAGGAAATCTTTATTAGGATTTCCATTTTGTAAATAGTTTGAATAAGATTTTAACAATTTGCTGATTCTGCACCACAGTTACATTATTTAATAGTAAGACTATGGTAATTGTTTTAATGGTTTCACTGGTCTTCAGGGTAAAAGTGCAGCAAATATAAATCCAACAAGAGAGCCAAAACTAAGTATTTCAAATTCTTATTTGATGAAAATAGTGTTTTTGGTGTTTTTAACATGTTCTTGTGGCATTTTTCTGCCTTATATAATGAAAATTAAGCTGAAAAATGCATGTCTGAGCATTTCTTTATTCAAATTATTGTGAATCATGAGCAAAGAAAAAAAATGCCATTTGACGAAGATCTTATTTGTGACGTAGAAAATAAAATGGGTTTAGCCACAAGTTCTCTGCTTTGCTCCGCAACAGGGAGGGGAAGGGGGGGGGGTTTACTCCATGCCGACAGTCCCGCCCACATTTCAGAGGCCAATTTCTAATGAACTACTGCCGCTCTGCAGGAACTGTGTCCTAGAAAACGACACAAGTTTATTCTGTTTATTTCATTTCCAGGAAAAAGTCGATGACGAAAGAAGTGACAAAGACGAAACGGATGAATCAGAAGAGGAGGAAGAGGAGGCGAAGGATAAAAAGCACTCTAGGAAAAATGGACCCATGCAGAACGGTCACACAGTTCACAACAACAACCACCGCAAGACGGAGTGAGGAGCAAACAGGAAGGAAGGAAGGAAGGAAGGAAGGAAGGAAGGACTCATATCCCTCAATGAGAGTTCTGCAAGGGACACATGGAAAATGAAGAGGGGATGTAGGTGGAGTGAGAGGGGACAAGTATTCCCAAAAAACTAAAAGCAGCAGGAGGTATTTTTGGAAAAATTGACACTGTTACGTGTTGACACATATGTATAAAAATACTCAGTAGTACCTTAGAGGGCACAGAGATCCAGCAGATGACACTACACTAACGGGCATGACCTGTTGCATTTTAGGCAGATGGGTCATTGCTGTTGTCTTAACTTAAATCCCCCCCCCAAAAAAAAATTTCACTGCTAAACGTGAGAGAAAATGGAAAGGAGGAAAACGCTCAGGAAGAAATGGGAGACGGAGTGATGCTGCTTCTACTTCAGCTTTCCCGTTTCAGCTGTGTGCCTTAGAGAGCCAGCTGATGGCTGCTACGAAATCGTTTTAAGAAGCGCCTGGCTTTAAAACTCTAACGCTTTATTCTTTTATTGTCTGTTTGTTTGTACAGAGAGAACAAAATGTGTAAATGACACCGCAGGGCATTTCCTTTCTCATTTTTTTCTTTTCTTGTTTTTTTTTTCTTTTTTTTTTGCCTTCTATGCAACCATGAAATCCATTGGCCATTGAAACATTTTTGCACAACGCACGATTTTGTGACTCCGCTCTCTCGTGCGACTTGAAGCCATTTTGGAAGAATCCTGGCTTTAGTTCAGCAAAGTTTCCTTTGTTTGGTTTAATGGAAGTCCAGCAGAGCTCTTTTTTTTTCCAGCTTTTAGCAGAGACGCTCTCGCCTTGCTTTCACTGAGAGCATCGGAATGACGCTAGGATTCACAGCAGCCAAGGATTTAGAAGCCATTGTGCTTTAGACTCAACTTTGACAAAGTTAGAAAGTGATGACTCGGTTTATTATAAGTGGGTTTTTCTGTTGGCGTTTGCCAAGACGAATAAAATGGGCCAAACCTCCTTGAGTTCACTGCCAAAAAGCTTTTGCCGAAAATGAAAGTGTGATAAGAACCCTGATTTTATGTACGAGTGAGTTTACAGGAAGAATCATAAATGATGTTGTGAGATGTGTTGTTTTTTTGTTTGTTTTTTATAAAAAAAAATCCCGAACGGATAAATGCTCTGGGGGGGGATTCTCCTGCTTTCATGCATTTGTATGTTAAGTGCCTTATCTGTGATGAGTCCAGAGCGCTCCTGTCTTTCTCTCCTTTCCTTTTCTCCCCTTCTTTTCCGCCTCACACCTTAGAGCTGGAACTTCAGGAGCCAAACAGGATCCCTCCCCACTCGTCTCATTTGAAGAATGGCCATTTTTTTCTGGCTCCCATTCATTCCACTACAACATTCTGTTTTATTAACTCTGACCAACAGCAGCCTTCCCATCCCCACTGATAAAGAAACAGCTCTGTCCTAATGACAGTGTTAAATTTTTATATTATTGTTTTGTTTTGTTAAATGATGCCTAAGCGTTGTTATTAATGATAAAGGCTCATGACTCACCAGGAAAACACTTGAAACGTGTCGTTATTTGCTGAGATGCTAACTGTCTTTTAGATTTTAACCAACCCTCAAATACGCCACCAGTATTATTTTGAATATGTCATTGAAAATAATATTCTGGGCTTAAAAATGAAAAAAAAAAAAAAGCTTCCCTAAAAGTGGGTACGAAAGCCAGATGGGGACCCTAACTACACTAAGCAAATATATTAGGGAGTTGCTTCTAAAAGTGGTTAAAAAAAAACAGAACATAATTGAATCGGTTAGTTTAAAAGGGGCCCAAGTCCAAGAGGTTTGTTTTTCCAGGAAATGATTTTAATTGCATAGCTTAAAGGGAGGCTACACCAAATGATTAAAATTTTACCCAGATTTAGCACCAGTTCATATCTTACAAATGCTGTAATATGAAGCACCTCACTTTTATAATTTCAGAGGACTAGCAAACTAAAGTCTCTGGACTTGGGCCCTTCTTGAATTAAACAGGGGCGCTGCCATATTGGATAACTAGTGCTGCCATCTATGGGATAAAGCTAAACCCATGCAAGAGAGGCCCAAGTCCAGGCATTTTGCACTTAATGCATTTTAAATGTCAAGCATAGTCAACACATTACAACGGACTTGGGACTTTTTTGCCCATAATCAGATAGCTTTTCCCTTGAAGACCATAGAACATATAATATCTTTATTTTGAAAAATTGTGGACATGGACCTTTTGAACTAACCGATTCAATTTAAAAACTGTCAAATGTTTGAGTTACAAAATCAATAGACACTAGACATTGAGGTGTTTCTACTATAGGCAGCCACACACTTTGATTTGAAGAACATTTTTAAATCATCAGAATTTAGGAAAAGAACAAAAAGTCTACTAAAATACTACGATCTTTGCACATTTAAATCACAACACAGGAGATTAAGACAGGGATGAAATTAGTTTATCACCTATGTCCTAGCCCATCTGAACTGTAGCTAGTGGCACCCCAAAAGGTTTGGATCCATTGAAAACAACTTCCTAAATTTTCTGGACCTTAAGAGGGAGAAACTGATGCCTTCAGTGTTTTCAGCTTTTCCACTTTTCACAAAAACACAGAAACCTTTTTTCAACTTTGTTTTAAGAATGTTGATTTCTGATTATTTTTTTAAACTTTTCCAACATTTTATTGGAAAAAAAATGTTTAAACAATTTTTGAAAATCAGTGTGATCTTCAGCTGTCATGTTATTTGAGAAGGAGAATCTTTTTTTTTGTCTTATCCCATGGTAATAAAGTTTAGAAAGTGATGATCAAAATAACAGCTGGAAATGTAGTTGTCAGTGTATGAAGCAGCTCTTTATTTGATGTTTTATCAATGTTAAGATGTTCCCATAGAAAAAGCATGATTGGAAAACTAATTATACAATATTTAAAAATGTTGCAATGACTGTAGTAACAAATATTTTAGTAAAAGATAATATTCCACCGCTTTCAATTGGTTGCTAAACTTTAAATGTAAACAGTAAATAAACTTTATAGGCAATGGAAAAGAAGGTTACGTTTTGACATTGTTCATGTTAAAATTGTCTTAGTAATCAATTTTATGTTTTATTTAATGAAATTGTATTTTAATATTAATCTTTTTTATTACACTTTAATTGAATATTAATGAAAGAGGTGCGCCATTTTTGACCGACCTGTTTGGTTATTTTTGTGGATCTGTATTCAGGCTGAACATTGAAGTGGTGCAGTTATTCATTCACTTCTGTGCTAGAAAAGCAACATTTTTACTGCTAGACTTTTAGGGCCAATGTCTAACATTGAAAAACAACTGAACCAACGTGTCAGAATTCAACTTTTTCACTTCCCTTTTTATAGGTATTCCATAACGCTTTGAGTAAAGACATTAACCAGTTTTTGAAAATAAATTAACACTTTAATTTGACAATTAATCAACTTAAAAATTGATCGATATTTTCGATTGAAGAGTGCATTTCTCAGGATCACCTTTGCCATGCAAATGACAAAAAAGAGGAACAGAAACACTTTAAAAAATACAGGGAAGTAACTGTACTCAAAAGAAAAATGTTTTAACGTTATTTGTTTAATTTATAATACACATTTCTGTTGGAAGAGGTAGCAACAAAGTTGTGTGCCAATTAAGCTTATTTTGTGACTAATAATCAAGAACTTTCCAATATGTGTCTTCAGTCAGAAAATAATTTCAATCTAGATAAAAATGTAGATATTGAAACAGCACAAATTATATATATTAGTTCCCTTCAAAATAAAAAAGGAAAATACTAAAAAAATAAAAAAGTCTATAGTTTATCGTTGTATTCATCGAGAGTTGTTTCCTTGGTCTCTTCGCATGGGAAAAAAATAGTTTCCTGGCAAATGACGTCATGAACAGATACCTGCGCAGTGTCCAATAGGAAGAGAGGAAACGCGCATAGTTAGAGCTATCACAGCTAGAAACGACATCTTAGGCAGGGGGGTTTAAACGGGGAGAAAGCAAATAAAAAGGGAGCCGCGTAGGTAAATAATTAGTTTTATCCGCGTATTATTCCCACAACCGCTTAAATGTAACACAAGCCATGGATTGAAGCCTTTGTAACCGAAAGTGAAAGTGCGTAAGATTTTTGCACAACTTAGCCTACTACAGCTAGCTTAGTTAGGGGGAGGGGCATAGGGTAGATTTTTTTGTGTAAATATCTTTGCGTAACTTAAAGTTATTTGTTTATGTTATTTCACACAGACATGACCTCTTCGAATCAAGGTAAGCTACCTTAAAGATTGTAGTGACTGTTAATTTATTATTAGTATGCAGCTGTTGCTTGTTTACCAACCATTTCTTTACTGGAAACTGTCTTTTCGATAGCGTGACAGCATTTGCTAAGTTAGCTTAGCATTAAGCTAATGCTCCACTAAGCACTGCTTCTCTTGTGACATAAATCGTATTAAATAACGGAGGATTTTTGTTTTGTTTACCGTTTTAAAGAGTTTTACACCATTTCCTCTTTCTTTGGAGAAGAAAAGTTAACAATGCTAACGCTACTAGTAAGTTAGCCGTCTGACAGGCTAAATCTGGATAACAACAGCGGCCAGATGTTATGTTGTTAATTGTTTGGGTTGTAGTTTTGTTCTGGTTCGTGTCTATCGCTGATTACAATCACAGGGCTGTTGTTTATTTCGAGTACCTTTTTTTCTCCCCCTTTTTTAAACATTCCCGTACTCAGGCTGTGTGATCAAAAACACTTAAAGTTAAACTTAGCACATCCGAGTTTTTGTCTGGCACTTTTGTACTGGTCGCGGTGAGCTGTACAGTAGTGTGTTTTAGCACTTTAGACTCAGCAGGAAATCATCGGTCCTCCCTGCCACATTGTCTTTCTGTGTGCGTGGTATTAATAGAGTTGACAGATCCAAATCTGGGCATGGGAGCAAGTGGGACACAAGCAAGTGGTGGAACTGTTGTACCGAAAGGAACCAACAAAAGACGAATTACGTAAGTTTGGATTCCCGATATGACTTTAGCAGATGTGGGAAATTCTTGCTGACTGCTCTGTTTTCTTTCTTAATAGTCGCAATCAGATCTGCGGTGGGTAATATTGCAAGTAGTAATTTTAACTCTTTATGTTCCAGGTCAGACTTTGAGGATGATGAAGGGAGCAAGTTGTTCAGGTATTTTCCTCTTTTTGAGCAGTTTTATTTTAAGTATTTCGTTTGCCATTTATTAACATTTTCTGCAGTTAATTAAATCTGCTTTCATTTAATTTACTGTTCCGAATTTTCAAAAACATGCTGAATGTGTTTGGAGAAATGGGTAGAGATGCAGCAAGTCTGATGCTTTTAAGTTCATTCCAAACATGCAACAGACTCTGTCTTTACTGCAAATATAAGGAGTGGCACAGAGAAAGTATTGTTAAAAATAAGTTTATGTTTGAAGAAAAACACAAGGGTTATGGTTCCTGCTGATGGATAATAACATTTGTAGTAATGAAAAGGGATAGTTTTGTAAAAACTACAAAGTAAGCTAAAGCTAGTTCAAATGTTCAGTCCCAGTGTAATGTCAGGTTTTGAAAATATCAAGTTTTTGCAGCATATATATGGATACTCTGGACATTTGTTGTGTTTCAGAGAGCGTATTCAAAAGCTTTCTTAAACTATCATGTTAATAAACTTTCTTTTTCAATAACTATCTTTAGGTGGGATAATAATTGATTAGTTGATTTTAAAAGCAAAGTGTTTCCCGGTTTTCAATTGAATCTGTTACTTAATAAATACATAACAAAATACATAATAAATTCTACAATTTTTTAATGAAATTGATGAGCTGCATTTTTGTGTAACCAAGGCAATATCTGCATGTTTTGACTAAACTGATCTTGAAAATAACAATGTTTTCATTTTTTCTGTCTTCAGAGGTGATGATGACACAGGAGGCTCCAGCAATGACAAAGAGCGCTTTGCCAGGTAGGAAGAACCTGGAGGAGGCATTACTCCAAGAGCACTGAGCACAGAGAATGGGAGGATGTTAATATAAGACCTGCCCATACTCTACTTCTTCACAATATTGAAATTTGTCCTAGACTTTATTATGGTTAACACCATTGAGCCTTTGTTTTAGAAGGCTGGTTTCATTTCCAGGTTTGAAGAAGATCAGAGTTTTGCAGATAAGGAAAAACTTGCCAGGTATGGCATGTAGAGCCAAGGACGAGGGCTCCCTTTCCTTTGCCTGTGTCATATGTGTAGTGAATGCTATGTTCATTTACTATCCTACTCCACAGGGATCCTGGCAAAATAGCATTTTGACTGCACACAATTTAGACATACAATTTGGCATTCTTTGTGCTTGCTTTGATGCCTGCCAGAAAGCAGCTGGTTATCCTTCTCTTCATAGGCTCATGTGCCACTAACTGCACTGCTCAGTGTGTCAGGGACATTGTTCTTTGTAAACTGGTAAATCTTTTCCTCTGAGCAATCGTTCGTTTTCTCTATTTTGTCTCCCACCTCAGGACAGCTGAAGGGTCTTTCTCTTTCTGCACTTGCTCTCCTTTCTCACTCAATTTGGCATAAACAGGCCAACCTTTCTTATCATTTTATGGACCATAGTTTGCATATTATTTTTGAATTTCCACGTTTTCTCTCACCGTCCCTCATTTTCAGCTACTTTTCCTGATTTGCCGACCTGCATCAAAACATTGATTCTGAACTCTACTCCATGTTGCCCACTGCTCTCCCTTTTCCCCCCCATCTCAACCCTTCCTCTTATCTCCATTTCTTCCACCCTCGTTCCTTCATTCCAGGGAGAATCACAGTGAGATTGAGAGGAGGCGGCGGAACAAGATGACTGCCTACATTACAGAATTGTCAGATATGGTTCCCACATGCAGCGCGCTAGCACGAAAACCGGACAAGCTAACCATCCTGCGAATGGCCGTTTCTCATATGAAGTCTTTGAGAGGAAGTGGAAATACCAATGCTGATGGATCCTACAAGCCGTCCTTTCTCACTGATCAGGTCAGCATTGCATAAGAAACATTCAACTGAGAACAGATCTAAAGTATTAGCTAAGACTACTTAATGCAGAGTTGAGTGCCATTCAGTTCTATATACAGGAACATCTAAGAACATGTAGAATATGATTAAAAGGTTTGCTTTGTCATGCTTTTCGATAAATGAAGTTTCTATTTCAAATAGAATAGCCACAAATATATTAAAATGTTTCAAGACTTATTTCTTTTAGCTTTGATTATTAAGGATTGCAGGTAATGCAAAATTAAAATTTAATGTCTCAGAAAATTAAAATATTGGGGGTGGCAAATTTCGTAAGCTCTTGTGATGTTGCATCTTAATAGGCTAAAAATCCTCAAAACACCTTTTTATTTAGACTTAATTCCATAAATATATTATAAATAAACAGATAAATTCAGATAAGTATGAAGTTAAGGACACTTTTAAGATGCTGGAAAGGCTTTAACATTTTTCTGGAACCTGATTGAGAAGTTCTGGAATTTTCACTGAGAGGAGAAACGTGAATCCTGTAACCTGATTGTTGGCTCCTCGCTAATCTTCCCTTTCTGTTTCCACAGACTAGCATTGATTTATAATTTGTATACTAAATTGTATGTTTTTTTAAACGGAAGTTTCAAGTTTTTTTTTTATTATTTATTTTTTTAATTTGTTAGAAGAACCTATAAATTCTCTTTTGTGCCTCCAGCGTATATTCAAATATATGTAAAGTAAAAACAAGTCCCTGTTGACACCCTGATGCACACAGTGGTTTACACTTCACCCAGGTCAACTTTGAATATAGAAGACTATAGTTTCTCAGATTTAACTATTTTGTATTTACATGAAATGAAGGAAAACATGTTGAATGGTCATTTTCTCTGAAAAATGAGCGTATTCTTACGTGTTTATTCTGTTTCAACAGGAACTAAAACATCTAATCCTGGAAGCTGCTGATGGCTTCCTGTTTGTTGTGTCCTGTGAGACCGGTCGCATTGTTTATGTCTCGGATTCTGTGACACCGGTCCTGAACCAGCTACAGTCTGAATGGCTCGGCTCATCCCTTTACGATCAGCTCCACCCAGAAGACACAGAAAAGCTCAGGGAGCAGCTCTCCACTGCAGAGAATAACAGCACAGGTATCAGCAATCGACAGACTGAAGCCTCTGTGGAGGAGGCTATAGATGGAAATCTGGTGCAAAAGAGAAATATCCAAATTTAGCTTTAAAGTTTTGTGTTATTTGCGTATCAAGGGAGAATGTTGGACTTGAAGACTGGTACTGTGAAGAAGGAGAGTCAGCAGCCATCAGCGAAAATGAGCATGGGAGCCCGGCGATCTTTCATCTGCAGAATGAGGTGAGAATTTCATCAGAGCTAATTATCCAGCTCATTCTTCCTGAATATATCACTTTGGACAAGTGGGTCATCTTTTGAAGTTCTTTATACAAAACCTTTAAGCTTTGATTTTCGATGTCCATTTCAAACATTCTGCCTTTCTTTTTGTTGAGTCCAATTAAAAGAAGTCTCTTTCTTTCTGAGATCTTGAGCGATTCATTAAATATTCCCTTTTATACCTTTGTTTTTTTGCTGTGCCTCTTTTCAGATGTGGAACATGCCCTGTGGAGCCAGTGTCGATGAATAGACTCGGCTTTCTAAGAAACAGAAACCGGTAATTTAAACAAAACTTTTTTCTTCTTATCAAAAATCAATGAAAACGTTGCCGGCATAAGCGCTAAATGAAAAATAAAAACTCAGCCGGATTCACTGAACTGTTTTATTGTTACCACAGTTGTGAGGTCAATCAAATGAAGTCCTTCTTTCCAAATACTTTCTTCTCGCCAGAACTGGTTTGGGTACGGCCAAGGATGGAGAGCCTCAGTATGTAGTGGTCCACTGTACAGGATACATCAAGTCTTGGCCTCCTGCTGGTGAGGCCTTTAGCCCCCAAAAGTTCAAATACACCATTTAATTTGCTTTGCTTATTAAACACCTTGGGTGAATTTAACTTAAAGGAATAATCATTTTTCAGGTGTGTCTTTAGCGGACGATGAAGCGGACAATAATCAGGGGAGTCGCTACTGCCTTGTTGCCATTGGAAGATTACAGGTATGGCAAAGCTCAATAAATGAAAAGTCAGAACTTACTAGTCGTTACATTTCTTTTATTGCATAAAGTGTGGCAGAAAGGCAAATGAAATGTTTTTTATGGCTGTGAAACAGTAGACGTCTGGTCTCAACTGACAAAATATTCCAAGAATTGACGTTGATCTAATAGAATTGTCCCAAATCAACAGTTCAGTCATTTTACTGCAGGTATAGATCAACAAATATGTGAACAAACAGTAATTGGTAGTGTTAAGAGGCTGTTTCTTGTAGGTTAGGTAGATTATTGCTGTTTTTTTGTTTTTGTTTTTTGCATAGCAGCTGCAGTTTTTTTTTATTAAGTAGCTGCTGGGATTCATTCATTTTAAGTCGACCTTTTGCTCTTGTGTTGCTTTGTAACAGCACTGCAAAAAGACATTTCAAAGTAATTATAATCAGATTTTATTTTATTTTATTCATCTTTATTTGGGCCATTTTCAATTTTAATTACAATCTAATAATGATTATTTATTTATATATATTTTCTCTTTTGTTCTTAAGGTTACATGTTGTCCTGGGGAGACGGACCCTAATAGTCTCAGTGTTCCGGTGGAGTTCATTTCTCGCCATAACTGCCTGGGCATTTTCACCTTCGTAGACCATCGTTGCCAGTCTGCTGTTGGGTATCAGCCCCAGGTAACAAAAGCGGGATCGGTAGTCCTCCTAAAGCATTCTGGCACAAATCGTTTTTTGGTCATGCAGGGTCATTGACACTGGTTTCTTTTTTCAGGACTTATTGGGGAAGAATATTCTGGAGTTTGCCCATCCTGAAGATCAAGGGTTGCTAAGAGACAGCTTCCAACAGGCAAGTGCTTGGGAATAATGTCAACACATTACACATTCTCTAATTGTTGTTATTGAGAAATAACTTGGTACTTTTAGAATTAAGTATTTTAAATTCAGGCAAAAGTGGTGTTTAAAAGTCAAATAATAGCAATTTTCAGTGGTTTAATGAAGATGAAGGCAGTGTAAAGATGGTTTGTTTACTTATTTGTGATTGCATGTCTTCAGGTGGTGAAACTAAAAGGCCAAGTTCTGTCAGTGATGTTTCGGTTCCGCTCCAAATCAAGGGAATGGATCTGGATGAGAACCAGCTCCTTCACTTTCCAGAACCCTTTTTCAGAGGAAATTGAGTATATCATCTGTACAAATGTCAATGTGAAGTGAGTCGCATTTGCATCCTCTTTTATGAAGCAATAGCAGTTGTGCGATGTGACCGCATTGTGTCATTTGTCTAGACGCACACAATTTACCTTTAGTTCCTCTTGCACTTCAACTGCAACTCCTTTTTATTAAACCACACGCTTATTATCACTCTCTTCCAAACACTTCTCCTCTGCACCCGACAATGATTGTGGGGAAGTAGAAACTCAACCCAGGATCCTCACACCCCCACCCCCTCCCCAGGGGCTTCGATGCCCCCCTCCTTAGGCCAGAGCAGCCCAAATGGCCGTCCTGCTGTGCTCAGCCCAGGTCAATTAGCCAACAGGTGAGCTCAGACCCGAGGGACTGCGCCTCCTGCACGGGAGAACAGGGTCTGCTTCTTCATGGGACATTAGGAGTGTTTCTAGGAGACTACAGTCCTTCTCAGTGCTTCCCACAGAATCAGGTTATACTTGTGGTGGATACATTAAGGCTGCCAATAAAGTTTTCTGGCACCCTGCCCAAGTCGTAACATTGTGTGGGAAACTCTGCTTCTGGTTTTAGCTTTTTTTATTCAACACTGGGTAACTTCCACTCCTTTGTTTTCATGCAATAACACCTCCAAACTAAATGGGAGACTGTGGCATCGAAACATTTCTATAACTGGTTTTAAACATAGTCTTTTGCGTAGTTGGTGTAGCATGCTGGCTTTATCAATGCCAAACTCGCCTTTCTCTCACTCCTGTACTCTGGTGTTGCCATGGTGATCGGTGGTGGCTTGAGTCCTTTCTCTGTCCAGGTGTTTTGGATTTTGCCCTCACCAGTGAAGGACACAATGGAAATAAGTCTATTTTTAGTGGACCTCAAAGCAGCTATTGTTTGCTTTTTCAGACAGTTGCAACAGCAGCAGGCAGACCTGGAGGGAGGCGGGACCAGAGACGCACTGTACGAAGCCGGTCCAATCATTCCACAGGTAAGTGGATGCTTTTGGAAAGGGATTTGTTCATTTCAGTTATTTACGTTTTATATTTTTCTTTATTAACTAATGATTCTTAATGAACAGTTATTATAAAATATATTTTCACTCTCAAAAATGTATTTCTATCCTCTTACTTGGGGCACTCTTATATATTCTTACACACTTATACTCTTAACTACAAATCCTTTGCAGTTCAACCCTAAATACTGCAGAGTAATGCAAAAGTGAACCATTTGTCTACACACCAGATTCTGTATCAAAGAACGACACATAACTTGTTCCACATCCTAAAAAGCATTCATGAAGACTGAAGTTGAGTTTAATGTTGATCTGATTTAAATGCTACTTTGTTCAGACTCAGGGGAAAGGAATATCCTGTGATTGAACACATGAGGCAGTAGGAGTATGTATGTAGTTTACTGTTTATGTTTAGGTGTACAACACAGATTCATCCATAACGGTGGACGTTTTCAGACATTTCATGTTTGAGTTTGACTTGACGTTCCTATTATAACGACTCATCTTCAGATGCCAGTAACGCCAGCAGGTCCAGACCACAACAAAAGCCTTGAAAAGTCAGAGCTCTACCCCCCAATGTTCCAAAGTCCAGACCCCACAAAGGCCATGTCAACCACCTCAGCACTCAACACTCAGATCTACGCAAACAACTTTCCAGCTGCTCGTTCCAATGACGCTTACAGGTACGGAGTCTGTTGTGCACACCTTTTTTTTTTAAAGAAAGTTCTTTAGCAAGTTTTCTGTTCTGTGACTTTTCTATTGAGAGAGGCTGAAGCACTATAAGCAACTTCTTACCTTAATGAATGTCTACTAGTATGTTTTTGGTGGCTGGTTCTGGTGGTTAATATGCAATCACACACTGCTCCTCCTTCCATGTTTACAAATGTCTCAGTAAGTTTCCATAGTTTCTTCCTCAGTGAATGATCAGGCACCATTTGATGTTTGGTTTGTTTTTAAGGGGGATTTTGATGGCTTATTGCCTTCTCTATACAATGTGTTTTAGGCCAATCAGTATGCCTCAACAGATGGCCCAACAAACACAGTCAGCACCGTCTGGCCACACAGCAGGACAGCTGTTGGCTCAGATGTCACGTCAAAATGGATCCTCTGTGAACCCATCCAGCGCTTGTAATCCTCTGCACGGAAGCACCACAGCAGGATGGGCTGGAGCTGGAGCCAGTGTCAGACCGCAGTTTAACAACCAAGTAAGTCTGCATTAAGATGATCTGTCGGACTACGGTAATTTGAATTTTCAACCTGCTATGACGGCTGTCAGAGACCACCTGACTCTTCCTGTTCTATCCAGCAGGTGGCTCCACAAGCAGCAAAAACCATGTCGCCACAGTTTTCTTCCATGGGAGGATTTGGAGGTAATTCCTCTGCCACCTTTGGCCAAATGCCTACAGGTGCTGCTCCAGCTCAAACCAACAACGGAGCAAACTATCCAGACATGACCGCGCGTTCCAGCCTCAGCACCAACGGTTATGGTAGGTAGACAGACAGCTCCAGGATTGTTTCACCCGTCTGAGTTCCTATGATTCAGCTCTGTGCTCTGCTGCAGACGGCTCTCAGTCCGGCGCTCAGTTCCCGTCTCGAGCTGCAGAGGCGGTGTGGCCTCAGTGGCAAGGCCAACAGAGTAATGCAGAGCAGCATCGTCACGCTCAGGACAGCCAGCAAGACATGTTCCCTGTAAGTTATGGAGTCCTTCAGGATCAGTTGGGCTCTTTTAATGTCTTCATTTAAAAATAATCAGCTTTTTTTTCTTCTATCCAATTCAGGATATGTTGTCTATCCTTGACCAGCCAGGCAACTTCAGCAGCAGTGACTTTGGGATTCCCCTCTACCCTCAATACAATGAATAAACTGGTTTGTGTCATGTTTTTCTTTGACTTGATGAATTTTGTCCTCTTCAGATCCACTGCTTTTCTGTTTTCCTGCTTGTAAAAGTATCGTTCTTTTCTTTCTTTGCATTGCTTTCTTGTAAAATTGCACAACTGGATAAAGATGGAGGGAGCTATTACTGCAGATGTATACATGAAAATCAACAAGTTGCTACTGAGTAAATCATTATTTTAGACAACAATTCACCCATCATAAAGAATGCCATAGCCTAACACTGCTCAAACCTCAATAAGTTATGGTAAAAATATGTCATATACAATATATAGATGTTTTAAAACGCACAATCACTCTTGAATAGATTGCACAAAGTCACTCTCCCACACTCTGGAAATTATTCAAGGAAGTGTAGACATACTCCAAATCCTTTGTGTTCTAAATGTGTTTTTCTCAGGCAAAGCTTACCAGAAAATAGTACTTTTTTGCCCCTTTTGCATGTAAACAAACAATTTAGAAATGACAAAACTCTGGAAAAAGCAGGGATTTACATTTGGAATTAGTTTGAACTCGATCAGCACTCCACTTTGGATCAGTTTTAGATCAGCAGCGTATCCCTGCATGACTGGACTGCTTTCATGGAGCACTTCAGCAATTTTAGTTTTCGGATTTGAAATGTATAAATGAAATATAAATCTATATATACATGGGTGAAGTCACCCAAGAATTCTATTTTTCTTTTGCCTTTTGAGAAGAAGTCTGCTCTTTTTTTTTCTGGTGAAAGTTGTACTTGAATCGCAATTTTGTTTGTTTTTGTTTTCTTTGTAAGGAGCTCTCATTTATAAGCAGTAAGCATGAGTGTATGATAAATACAACATAAATGTTGGCCATGGTTCTAGGCTTTCTGTCCCATATAATTTAACTTTTTCTTTTGACCTGATTATCTTGTACATGTAGAGGTTTTTACTTGTTTTATGAAAGAAATATTAAAAAGAAAATCAGCGATAATTAAAAGGCAGGAAATGTGGATCTTTAAAGCCATTTTTGACATTATGGTTTCATTATTTTTTTTTTTTTTTTTTTATTGGACAACCTAATGTTTTATCTCGCTGATTTATGTCTGAAGTATTTGTGCTTGACCTAAGCTTCATCCTCCGGTTAGTATTTTATGGTTTGATCAGGGTATTCAGGATTGAAATGGAAAAAGCAGCATTGAAAACAAAATGGACCTAAAAGAATGTCCCAGTGTATTTTCAGTGTCTTTAACTCTGTGAAATTAGGGCAAGAATTGAACCAACAATTTCATTTTGACAATAACTTTGTGGGATGAATGTTAGTGCTTATACAGCTTCTGATTTTAATGTTCTGAAAGTTACAGATGCTGAATGAAACATTCAAACGCGTAGCTTTATACCTGCCTGTCATTTTCAATAGAATGGTATGGTGGTGATTGTGATTTTATATATATATATATATATATATATATATATATATATATATATATATATATATATATATATATATATATATCTATCTGAGTCCTCTATTCATTTTTTGTGTGTTATAACGCATAGAAACGGATATATAAATGTACTGTATATGTTTATGAAATTTCAAACAAAAGAAATACTTTTTTGTAATAAATTGTTATATCATGAATGAAGGAGTAGAGTTATAATTCAAATTGAGGAGCAGGAGACTGTGATGTCATCTTTTTCTTTTAGTTAATCTTTTAGTTAAGCCTACCCGTATGTTCTTCTTTCCTTGCGATATCTAAGGTTTCCATGTTTAACCGTCCGTCTGCTTTCACAGTCGGACTGATGACAGACAGATTGGCTATGTTGGGGTCAGCTGGTCTTAAAGTGTTTTTTCCGCTTTGACTCCTATTTTTCTTCAGTCCTTACAACCCAAACTCATCCCAGCTATTTGTCTAATTGCCCTCTTTTATATTTAAGTGTAGAAAATTCACCTTCCCCTTGTCGTTTGTGGCTTCAAAATACAAGCAATCTGCACTTTCAGCCAGATCAGTTTTCAACCCCTCTCAAGTGGATTTGCACAGAGTAGAGTATCTTCTTTCCCCCCCAAGTCTGTCTCTTAGGTGTTCTTATAAAAAATTAGGCAGCACAATTATTCACGCTGTGCCCTCACTTTGATTGGATATAATATAACATGTTACTAAATGATAACGTTTAAAAATACGGTCTGTTTTTTGATCTTTTGACCTGTTTTCAGTCTGCATGCTGCTCACCGGTGACGGATCCTGTGACTGTATGTAGGCGTCATCTCATAGAAATGTCTCCTTCAGAGTGGAATCTCAGGAACCCCATGATTGTTACCAAACTCCTCGTTAACTATTCAAGAAGGGCTAACGTGCCAAATGAGGCTCTGCATGTCCACTTGTCTGCCCCATTCTGTCTGTGGTGGAGAATAAAAAATGAAGAATTTGAGGACAACTGAAAGTTTTTTGTGGATTTGTCAGCATGGACCCTCCAGTTACTCCTGTGCCCTGGTCAGACGTGGATGTGGATCTGGGTTTTGCCCTCTTCTTCTTCTTTCTTCTCTGCTTCTTTTTGCTGGTGACGATTGTCCGCTGCGCTCAGCTGGTACTGGACCCTTACGGCGAAGTTTCTCCTTCAACATTCCTAGAAGAGGAAACTGAGGAATCATGACATGGATCCCCTGTGTATGACGGATGATCAGAAAATAAAATTGGAAACGCAAATTCTTTGGACAATTTCTACATTTTTGAATTTTGGTGGAATAGTTGTTGATCACTATCATGCAAGTATATGCGGTGGGGTTTCACGTGTGCTTAAGTGATGTGGTTTTACATTTTCTTAGGATTGTTTATGTTATAAAGTTAATCAATATTGACCTATGGGTTTCTCTTCCTTTGACCTAAAAGCTAGCTGGATAGGCTTCAGCAATCCCTATGACCCACAACACATTTATGCTACATTTTCTTGTTCTTGCTTTTTTTTTTTTACTTAATTCTAAGTCTTTTTTCCCTCTGCTGTCAGTTGCTATGGTGACAAACAAATTTCCCACGTGTGGGATCAATAAAGTATCTCTGATTCTGAAATAGCAGGTAATAGACGGATAGATGGATTTGTGAAAAATTATTTTAACAAAACAATTTTTTCTACAAATAAAGTGTTTTTATATCTATGTATGTATAGATAAATTTGCATAAATACTGGCTGATACAAACATTATTATTATTATTCATCAAGATCTGTATTTAACATTTTGATAGCCCTGAGTAAAAGCAACTGAACTTTTATTTCAGATGCTTTGTATTGTTTTTTTCCTTTTGTTCCAAGAATTTAGCACAAAAGTGACATTTTTTTGGGAAATTTTAAATAAATAATTTATTTCATTGCCAAAGTTGGTGAGTGTGACCTTCACCAACTAGGGGCTTTGGTACCTGTACAGAAATACATTTGAAATAGCACAAAACAACGTTCAATATTTATCATTGTCTGGTTAAAAAAAAAGTTGCTTTTGTTAACAGAAATAATTTAGGATAAATAAATGACTGCAATGTTTTTAAGCACTTTAACCAATACTAACTTTCTGATGCTCCTTAAGTTGAGAGTCCTTAAACGTCTACGGACATTTTTTAAGCAACGTAGAAATTACACCATGGAATTATTTTTAATACATCAAAACACTACTTGTTTAAATTAAGTAGATTAATCTGATAATGTTGTTTGTTCACAATAAAGTCTTTAAAAATGATGGTTAATGAGAGATTTAAAATTTACCAAACAAAATTAATCGAGTGTTCGCTTGTTTTGACCATTTTGAGCGAGGAGAACCAGGGCAATTGCGAATTGACGTTGATTTTTCCTTCCTATCTAACATTTGCTTAAAATCTTTACAGACCCCTGCAAATTTCTGAATATAAAAATATAATAACAAGAATCATATTTTTTGGTAGAACTTTTTGGACGCTGTTAAACGAATGAGTCGGATGTTTTGCTTCTACTTCACTAAGCCCACCTAACACCGCCCAGTCGGGATACCCTGGGAGCCACGTCAAGCGCTCCCTATTGTAGCTAGCTCGTAGCTTTAACGTAAGCTAGTTTTAAAGCATCGTCCCATAGAATGGAAAACGTTGAAGGGTATGTACTTTTTCCAGATGTTTTTTTTTTAATATAAAATACATAAGCCGCATCCTTAAGAACACCCCCCAGACGAAATAAATATGCACGTTCTACAGCCACCTACTTATGCACTCTTGGGTGTTTACGTTCATATGAAGCGTTTATGCTAAGCTAACCAGCTAGCATGCATCCAGTATCGAGCTCCAGCAGCATCTTGTCTCCACCATGCTGCTCTTTTAGCACCGTTTACTGAATCTGTGGAGATTTTAATTTGCAGCCCTTTCTTAAAAGAAAACTTGCTCTGTTTCTCCTTTTTCTGATTTTAAGTTATACTGTTTGTGCTAAAAAGGTAAAGCTAAACAAAAGAATTCATCCTAATTTGTAGACATTATTTTTCTGTAATGCTTTTAATATTTATTTAATGTGACGTAGTTGGTCCAAATTATTTAGTTCCACGATTTTCTTTCAAATTATTGACTAAGATCATTTGAGACCTTACTATCAGCTATTGATGGAAAGCCTGTTGTGTTTGTTGATGTGTTATCCCCAATATTTTGTTTTCTTTCCCTGCTTTACAGACTGTTTTTTTTAAATAAATCTCACAGTCTTTGTTTTTAATTGCTCTTTTATTGATTTAGTCACAGCATCTCTTTTGGTCTCCACATTTGTCATAGTAATTAATCATTTTAATATTTTAAAGCATTTCCAATTAATCTTCGCACAGTTTTTTGTATAGATCAAGAAAGTTTTATTTGATCATGGACACATTTTAGTTTTCATTTAAATGTTTTATTTTTAAATCTTTTTTTAATTATTCAACTTCTTTCTTACCGACTGTTCTTCTTCAGAATGGAGGTGGATGGCTGGGACTCCAGTCTGGAGGAAGAGTTTGGCATATCCCTGGATGAGCTGAAGAAATGGATTGATGAAGCTGTGGAAAAGAGCGACATTGTCCAGAAGAAGAAAGCTCAGCTGACGGAGCTTAAGGAATGGGTGGAGCAGAAAGAGGAAGAGGAGGCAAAGACGGAGATGCTGCTTACTGATGCCAACCAGTAAGAATGTGCTTCTGCCTTTGATTTATTTGTTGTGTCACCGTGTCTAGATGGTTGACGCCATGCTCCTCATTTCATTGCAGGTCTGTAATAGAGTGTGAGAAGCTGGTGAAGGAAGCTTGTAAGAAGAATGGTCTTGTTTATCGTGAGAGCGGCTCCGAGGATGAGGGAGGCGGAGGAGGTTCCCTGCCCTCTGAAGTTATAGAGATAGACGACGATGATGACGACGACGTTATTGCTGTTGGTTGTTGTAAGTTATATTAATTTGTCATGGAGAAAGTATGACTATACATTGATAAAAGATGTTTCCTCATTATTATCTTTTCCTGTTTTTAATTTACTCAATCAGTGGTTCCCCCAAACAAGACATTAACCCCCTCTAAAGACCCTGCGGTAAGAGATCAATTAAATGTTCGCAATAAACAAGTTGTTCTATCTTTAAATAAACATTTTTTATTTTATGTATGGAATGTTTCACAGAAGAAGGAAAAGTAATATGTATCTTTATTTTGACCAGATTTTGAAAAGATTTTATGCAGTTTAGGATAAAAAACATTAAGAAGACATTGGAAACGCTGAATGTTCTGCCTTTTCTTTGCCCTATCCATATGAAGTGAAGCAATAAAAAAACACAGTTACTTGATTTTTTGTTGTTAAAACAGTTAAAGGAAGCCTCTGCAGTTCTGCAGAAAACCTCCCACCAAGTTCAGAAGTTGGTCCAAATAGTCGCCAAGTCTCCAGCATCTGCTGCGTTGCTTCGATCTCCAACACAGCTCTCTGCTCCTTCAGGTGAGCAAATACTGATGCTCCTGCATCACAATTCTTCTTGATATCTTCCTCGACTTGCTCTCATTTGTGGCTCTTCTTCCTGCAGGTATTCAAAGCTCGGCACCAGCAGTGTTTGTGTCTCAGGCCCCATCCCAAGGAATGACTCAGCCGAGCCCAAACATAAAAGAAGATGAGCTCAAAATTGGGATGAACATTCTGGGAAAGAAACGCACGAAGACCTGGCACAGAGGCACTCTTGTTGCCATCAACCCTATTGGTGTGTTCTTTTCTCCAAGTTTCTTTAAATTAGTGCGTAAACACTTGTTGGGTTTTCCGGTATTTTTTACCTTTTTTAATTATTTCTTTTGTCTCTGGTGCTTCTGTCTAAAATCAGGAGGTGGGGTTTACAAATACAAAGTAAAGTTTGATAAAGGCAAGAGTCTGCTGTCGGGAAACCATGTGGCTTTCGACTACAACCCCACTCTGGAGAGTCTGTTTGTTGGGGCTCGAGTAGTTGCCAAGTACAAAGATGGCAACCTGGTGTGGCTGTATGCAGGAATCGTAGCAGAAATGCCCAACAACAAGAACCGCATGAGGTGGGTGCTCCCAAATCTAAAGAGGCCCTGTGCTGGTCATTATTTAAACAATTGCTGTCCCTGTATGTTTTGCAGGTTCTTGATCTTCTTCGATGATGGCTATGCTTCCTATGTGATACTTCCTGAACTTTACCCTGTTTGCAGACCTTGTAAGGGACTCTTTCCCAGATTTTAGTGATTTAAATGCACATTTTTTAATGAAGTTTTTAACAAAGAAGATCTTTCTTGTTTTTTGTTTACAGTAAAACACACTTGGGAGGACATAGAAGATGCTTCTTGTCGAGACTTTATCGAGGAGTATATCTCTGCCTATCCCAGCAGGCCGATGGTGCTCCTCAAGGCCGGCCAAATAATCAAGACGGAGTGGGAAGGAACTTGGTGGAAGAGCAGGGTGGAGGAAGTGGATGGCAGCTTGGTCAAGATTCTCTTTTTAGTACGTCTGTTTCTGATTTTTCCCCATAACTCTTTTGTTTTGTTGGTAAAAACACTAAAGATCCTTAAAGACTCAGTTGGTCTAGAAATTCCCTAAATCTTAATTTAATTGACTTTAAACAAACCTACCTAATATCAAATTAACAATCTGAACTAATAGAATAAAATATACAAATTTGAACAGATAGTGGAGCAAACCAAAAAGAAGAATAAAAATGTAAAACTGCTGTTAAATACAGTGGATTCCTCCTACAGAATCTGTAGCTCACATATTATCTTAACAGTCTAGTATATATTTTTATCCTTTTAAAACCCGGCAAAGGGAAATTCAGCTACACAAAAGCATGTTTTTGCTTCGTCGTCTTTTGACTTTTTCTATTATTTATATTTCTAATAATAAGGAGTAATTGAATAATCTTTACCTGAACACATTTATTAGCTAAATCCTAATTTTAGAAGGCTCATTACAGCCAATTTATTCATTTTAAAAAGGTGAATATTAAGCCTGTAGTACAAAAAGAAATACTTTTTTTTTTTTAAATCATGGTCAAATTTCTTTTACATTTTTTTTATCCATAAATATTGGTTTGAAGCCACATATACAGTGAAGCTTGACATTATTCAGCCACCAGCAAATGTTTTAAAGTTAATGTTATTTAACCAACAATGTGTTTTTTTTTACTGAAAATAAACATAAAAAGACGAAGCACAAGCTGCATCATTAAAGATATATTTGCTTAGCTTCTTTTTTAAATTGAAAGAAAAAGTGGAATGCCCAAAATGTATTATTTATGTATGTAAACACTAAAAAGTTATAAGAAAAACCCAAAGTTTGATACCATTTCAAAAAGCACAAGCTGTTTAAATCATTCTAACTACCCTGACTTGTTGGCACCTGGGGGTTTAAGCAAGTGGAAACCTGCAGCTCGCTGCAATTGGTTTGTTGACAGTCAAGGGAGTTCTCCAAGGAGTCAGACAAAGGCCATAAGAGCCATCTCTGAATTTTCTCTGAATCCAGTGGCTACTGTGTAAAGTGGTCTAAAAAAATAAAAAAAAAGTTTCACACAGTAGAAAATATCAGAGGGTGAAAGCCCAAAGGGACACCTGTGCTGGTAGTTAGGAAAGAAAAAAATCCAAAGATGAATTCCAAGGCCGGCGCTGTGAACGTGAGCTCAGCTGCTGTCTGCCTCATGACAGACGGACGCTGAAGCTGATCTTCTCTGGTTTCAGGATGATAAGAGGAGTGAGTGGATCTACAGAGGATCCACCAGGCTGGAGCCTATGTTCAACCTGAAAATGACCACAGCTAACACCCATGAAAAGAAGCTGGCTGGGCAGCAGAGGACGAGACCCAACATGGGTAAAGTTAAACCTCCATGTAGATATAAACACAATAAAAGCTGCATTCAATCCTCTTCAAAATCACATTGGGACATAGTTTTGATTTCAGAAGGTTTGGCTGTTGACTTTGAGTTTCTCTTGTTATTTCTCAGGAGCTTTGCGGACTAAAGGCCCGGTAGTTCAGTACACAGGGGTGGAACATGTTGGAGGTTCTCCTGTTAAAAGCCCACAGCCCCCATCTACTGAACCTGTGACCCCACAGCCTCAACCAAGTCCACAACCACAGCAACCTCAACCGATTGCACAGAACACTCAGCCCCCACAGCCCCCCCAGCCTCCACGTGTGGAGTAAGTATTCTATAAAACAGAGTACATGATCACTAAATAAAGTGCTGAAAGGTCAATTTTAATGGCCAAAATCTGATTAGCGTCCTAAAACGCCTGACTTCCGTGTTTATCTGTGTGTTTTAATATATAACCCATTTATTCTTGTTTGTCCTTTGCTGTGATAAAGGAATAAAACTCAGATGGCAAAGAAGAGTACGTCTCCATTTGTGCCTGGAGTTGGAGGCACACACGCTTCCAAAATCCTGCAGTCTTTGACCCCCACTTCCACTAATATTGCAAGGTAAGACGCTGTTTTTCTTTTGAAATCATTTCCCCCTACAGTCTCAACTATTTAACCCCTTCATGCCACAATTATTATATTTTTTTAAGTTATGTAACAAAATATTCTTCAGTTTTTTTGCTTTTCAATGTGATGCTAACTTAAGTGGAGTCCTGGGTTATTTGGGACGTTCCAACTGAACAACATACAATATGAAGGGGTTAAATGAACACAAAACATGTTTGTTTGGTGTTTTTTTTTGTAAATCGGTTACATTAAGAGTAGAACAGAAATAAATCAGCAGGTTTTCTTTTAACTAAAGAGGTGAGAGTGATGACAGTAAATGTTAAAAAGATAACATTTAACAAGCCTTCACTTCTCTTTCTGTCTTCTTGTTCACCCACAGTGCAAAAATTCTGAGTCCTGCAGTTACTCCTCAGTCCAATTTTTCCTCGTTGTATCCGAGACCGCTTCCCACCACACCTCCTGCCCCCCCTCCCATGCCGCATGTGGTGGCCACCATTCCCACACAGGCCTCGTACAGAGCCCCAACAGACCGCATCTTTTACCTGGCCCATACGTGTCAGCCTGCCTGTCTGAACCGGGTCCGACCAGTAAAACCAGACATCCACAGAGGCAAGAACCCCCTCCTCACACCTTTGCTGTATGATTTCAGACGCATGACAGGACGCCGTAAAGTCAATCGGAAGGTAAACCGCAAGACTGTGAAGGCCTAAACTGAGGAGTTTATCGATGCTGATGACGATGAGCTTTTTGTTTGATCTCCCAGATGTCTTTCCACGTGATCTACAAGGCTCCATGTGGACTTTGTCTGCGCAACATGCCAGAGATTCAGAACTACCTCTTCCAGACCCGCTGTGACTTTATCTTCTTGGAGATGTTCTGCCTCGATCCCTATGTGCTGGTGGACCGCCCTTTCCAGCCGCAGAGGCCCTTTTATTACATTCCAGATATCACTGGTGGGAAGGAGGACATCCCTCTTTCATGCGTGAACGAGATCGATAACACTCCGCCTCCTAAAGTCAAATACAGTAAGAGTTTCTTTAAGGTTTGAACTCCTCTTGTTTTGTAATTCAGCACACGTGATTAGAGAATGAAACAAAAAATATAGTAATTTGTAGGGATGTCCCGATCTGATCACAGAATTGGAAATGAGGTCAGATGACGTAGTTTCATACTCAATTGGAATTGGATGTTGCTTTTACATTTATTTGATCCTCATTATTGCGATCAGCTCTGTACATTTCATTATTGTTATAACAAATAAATATTCTACTAGATGTCTGCATATCGTGAATGGATCACGACATTTTGCTACTGTAAAAGTCAGCAGAATATTGCAGTAGTCTGAGCAGGAGGCACACAAAAACACTTCTGTAAACTTAGCGATATACACAGATTTGGATATTGGGGCTCAATAACTCTTAATGAGTCTTTTAAAGTGACAGCAAATATATCTATTGTTTTGTCCTAATGAAAACAACGACCTACAAAGGCGTTTAAAAAAAAAGATTGGATTTTTGTTTCTTTTTAATTGAGAATTGATCTCTCTGTGCTGCCAATAGAGAAACAGCAGTGAGGTGGTTGCTAAGGGACCATCTAAAAAGTGCAAGTGTTGTGGAAAAGTGATCTTAAAAAAATCAATAATGTGTCAAAAAAACGACAGAAACAAATAGATGGTTACATTGATTTGAGCCAGTCATAAATACTCATCATCATATTGATGCTATAACAATAATTTCATTCATTTTTAAAAATAAATCATTTAAATATAGATTATAATTTATCAGAAAAGACCAATAGCTCTGAAGAGACTAAGTGGCTCAGGTGGTTGAGCGGGTCGTCCAATGATCGAAGGGTTGGCGGTTCGATCCGTAGCTCACCATCACCAAGTATGAATGAGGAGTGAATGAATAATGGACACAATGTAAGCGCTTTGGGTGTCTTGAAAAGCGCAGATAAATCTAATCCATTATTAAAGCTGCAGTCACCAAACTTTCTCACATGACTAATTATTATCTATTTTTACTAGTTAATATTGAACTCTTTTTTCTATTGATAGTTACACTATTTTAACCTGATTGTTCAAGCTACTTCACAGCAGAGATTTTGTTTAGGAGTTAAATTATCAAAAAAGAAAACGGGGAAAATCTGTTTATTTAGCCTCTGTTTATTTTTTAATGGATGACAAAAGTATCGAAACAGGACTTGGTATCGGCAGATACTACTTGGAATCGGGGCCAAAAAAACACAGATCAGGACATCTCTAGTAATTTGCCATTTTTGATCACTGTTTCAATTCAAAATAGAAAGAAATAAACAAAATAGAAAAGTAGATCCCTGTCATAAAGTTCAAAAGCGCTAAGTCACAGCTTTGCTCCTTTCTTTAAATTTATAATCTTTAAGGAAAAACGAACTGACTATCCATGTCATTTTTTCAAGGTAAAGAGCGTATTCCAGAAGATGGAGTATTCATCAACACCAGCGATGACTTCCTAGTTGGGTGCGATTGCACCGATGGCTGTCGAGACAAGTAAAGCTGCTCTCTCTCTCTCTCAAGAGAGCTTCATGTGATGAAACTTTCACACAAAGTGCCATGTGGTCCGAACATATGCTTCTTGATTACAGGTCCAAATGTTCCTGCCACCAGCTGACTCTTCAAGCCACAGCTTGCACACCAGGGGCGCAGATCAACCCAAACGCTGGATATTTGCACAAGCGATTAGAGGAGTGTCTGCCTACAGGGTCAGACACTGTGCACTTCTTTAGTGTTAACTACATCAATTTGTTTCCTTGATGTCTTTAATGTGCTTCTCTTTTTCTCTCTCCTCTCATAGGATCTACGAGTGTAATAAGAGGTGCAAATGTTGTGCTCAGATGTGCACCAACAGGCTGGTGCAGCACGGCCTGCAGGTTCGTCTTCAACTCTTCAAAACGCAGAACAAAGGCTGGGGCATCCGGTGTCTGGATGATGTGGCCAAAGGCTCATTCGTCTGCATTTATGCTGGTGAGCAACAAACCTAAAGCTCACACGACCCTCTGAAGACACGACTTCACCGTCCCGCTCTTTTCTCAACAGGTAAAATCCTGACGGACGATTTTGCCGACAAAGAAGGTCTGGAAATGGGCGATGAGTATTTCGCCAACCTAGACCACATTGAGAGCGTGGAGAACTTCAAGGAGGGCTACGAGAGCGAGGCCCACTGCTCAGACAGCGAGGGAAGTGGCGTTGACCTTTCCAGGATGAAAATCCAGCCATCCGCGTTAGTGTCGAGTAGCAGCGGGGGGCGACATCCCAGGAAGGGTGAGTGTTAATGGAAGACGTAGAAAGATCCTCTGCTTCAGCTTCTCATCATGATGACGATGATGATGATGGGGAGGAGGAGTAGGAGGTGGTATTCCTGCTCACCGCACTCATTCCACCGTGGTTTTGTCCCGACAGCTCGCAACTCAAGCTCAACCACTGATAGCAATGATGACGAGGACAAAGATTCAAAGAGTGAAGACGAAAGTGACAGTTCAGATGACACTTTTGTCAAAGAAAACTTCTACACTTCCAGTTCCGTGTGGAGGAGCTACACAACACGCGGCCAGCTGAAAGGCAACAAAGAAGGTAAGTTAGCTGGAAATGACTAACTAGTTAGTGTGCCAGCAGTGCAATGTTCAATATGTGTTTAGATTTTTTACCAAAGCTGGGTTTACCTTAGTCTTTACTTTGATTTTTGTCTGAAATCTCTTATTCCTGAAGTGAATAAACTTCTTCAATACTTTAGCTCAATCAGCTGCTCCTTTATTTTTTTCCAGTCCCAAAGTAACTCCTTATATTGAAGTGTTTTTCATTTAGTCTTTTTTGCTGGTGTTCTGTAGAGCAAATACAGAAAGTCTGCAGCTGAGTGAATGTTTTTGCTGTTCTGTCCCTCCTGCCTCAGGGAGTCAGGACAGTAAAGATGGATTGAGCCTCACATGCAGAGAGAAAGGTGATGATAACCCCCCAGCCATGCCTGAGGAGACGGGCAAAAGCAAAGTAGCTTTTTGGCTAACGAGCCAGGGGCTCAAGAAGGTGAGTTACAGAGCAGCAAATAGATGCTCCGATGATGATGATGGTGATTTATGGACCTAAGATGTTTAAAAGTGCTGGGGAGGAGTCATTTTCTAACTTCAATGAAAATAAAGACACAATTATTTTTTTATTTTTTTTATCAGAGATTGTTTTTTGTACATTGTACCTGATAACTGCTGTACATAATCAAGCTAACGCTCTTATTTACGTTCCCTATAGGACACCGGAGATGGCAAGAGGTACATTGAAAAAACACTTTTTTTTAAACAAAATAACATTTTTTCAGTTTTATTCATAATTAAAGTAAAATCCATCCATTTGAATTGTTGTTATTTTTTATTTTTAGTCAAGCAAAATCAGAACCAGGAAAGAAGCAGGATGTGATGACTCTCTCAGACAGTGATGATGTCCAAACCATCAGCTCTGGATCAGAAGACAACAAAGAGAAGGAGAAAGTTCCTACAGGTAACTGTCACATGGAACACTCAGGTTACAGCCATCAAGTCACCTTAAAGAAAATTAACTTAACTCATTATTTTTTTAATCATGTCAGTGCCTGAAAAGAGCTTTTATGAGTTTGACTTCTCCTGATGTTTTCTTTTCTAGTTTTTACAAAAGATACAATATTACTAAAAAACATATAATATTTAGCCTATTTGGTGTTTTTATTTAGTAAATTAAATTCACGGGCAGCTATTTCTTTAAAAATCAGATCTGTGGCATTGTGTCAACTACCACTGTTGGTGTCTGTGAACATATTTAAGGTCTGTTATACATCTATTCCAAGCTTATAAGGCTTTTATACCTAGAAATGCACAATCTCTTATTTACCTTTTCATCACATGTCTTTTTTGTTTTCTTTAATGTTATGCATAAAAATATCTGAAAACTCATTTTCTGAGCAGAAGTTAATGTCTGTGGTCCACTGATCTCTGTGGAGAACAGGAGCTTTTACCTCAACATAATTCCCTCTATATGGTTTTGATAACTTTGAGAAACATTTATGTATTTATTTCCCTCCTGTTTAACCCTCAGGTGTGCCAAAGAAGCAGGTGGCAGTAAAGTCCACTCGAGGCATCGCCTTGAAAAACAGCCACAGTATGATGGTAAAAACCGGTTCAGGCGGAGGAGGAGGAGGAGGAGGAGCAGGAGGCCAGGGGGGGAAAGCTGGGACGTCAGGACAAACCACAGGAGGCGGAGAAAATGCTCCCAAAAACACTCGGCTGTTCTTCGATGGCGAAGAGTCCTGCTACATCATTGATGCCAAGTTAGAAGGAAATCTCGGACGTTATCTGAACGTGAGAGTTGAACATTTTCCTCTTTAATGTATCTTTGAATTTAAAATAAGCCATTTTGATACGCTGCCATCTTTTTTTTTTTTTTCCAACATTACAGCATAGCTGCAGTCCAAACCTATTTGTCCAGAATGTGTTTGTGGACACTCATGACTTGCGGTTCCCCTGGGTGGCTTTCTTTGCCAGCAAGTAAGTTCAGATTTTGATAGACATGAAATCATTTCTTTTCATCCACCATTCATTTTATGTCTGAAAAAGATTATACAATGACAGTAACTCTGAAATACTTAAGGGCCTGTTGACTAAAAGGTGTGCAACTCTGCTGAGACGGCTGTCAAGTGACTCCTCATTCGATTTACCTACCTGCCTGTGTTTTGATGCAGACGAATCCGGGCCGGTACCGAGCTGACATGGGACTACAACTATGAAGTGGGCAGCGTGGAGGGAAAAGAGCTGCTCTGCTGCTGCGGCTCCACAGAATGCAGAGGAAGATTGCTGTGATCCATTAGAAATCATCCCCCCAAAATATACTTAGGTTCTGTAAATATTTTAATGATTGATTTTGTTTGGTTTTTTAACTATGACATGTTGTCTTCATAAATTGCTATTAAATGTCTCATTTTCAACTGAATAAAATATCCTCCTTTTATCTGGGTGGGGAAAAAAACACCATGTCCATCAAGCAATGATTTATAACAAAATTAGAGGTCATATTTCTGTTGTTCGTGATTCCTCTTTTCATGCAGTTTGACTGATCAATGCCCTTTGAATATTCTAATCCAAATGATCCCCTAATAGCTTCAAAATCCCTTCATTCCCATAGGAAGCGTCCATCACTTGTTTGGACTCTGAGCTCCAATCAGCTTCTCTCGCAGAAATAAACAACCCGAACCCAGAACCACAAAGCCTCGCTCGCAATCTGCACGCGCTCACTGACATCTGTGAGAGGTTTCTGTGCATTTTCTCGAAATGTTTTATTATCCAGCGGTTCTGAAGCGTCACTCGGGAAGTTTTTCAACGATTTGGTGAGTAAAAAACAAAAAAACATCTTTATCGACCCGGACACCTTTTTGCGGAGAGCTCGGTGGGTTTTCGGGTGACCGAACAGCCAATCAGAGACGAAAACTCATCAGCTCTTATTGTTTTGGGGAGACTTTTTTTTAAAAGGGATTGAGTATTTTAGACGTAAATATATGTGGTTTAAATAATTAAAATATGCTAAAGTTGTAAAACCCGCGCAGACTAGTGAAATCTTGCTAGCTAACCGCTGCAGGTGCATCGGTTAAAAGGCCTGAGGAGAAACGAGACAAAACAATGTTTCTGAAGTTCTGTTTAAGAAAAACAAAACAGCTTTGAAGATCAAAAGGTCAAGAAAACATCCCAGATCAAAACCATTTTCTTTAAAAAATCCTTGCATTTAAATCTTTTTAAAAAAAAAACGGAAATTAAATTTAACAATGAGTGATATAGTATAGTGGTCAACAGTTTCTCTTGAAATTGCACAATTCCTTTTTTCCTGGGCACTGCAAAGTGCTTCATTTCATTTTTTATACCTAAATTTGATGCCATAAGTAGGGCTGCTATAAAACCGAATCCTTCCTCCGATTTCAGTCACAATTTACGACTCGATTGATTATCTTTTTTCTTTTTTATTATAAGTCATTCTGCAGCTAGTTGTATCTGATTGTGAGAACATATTTTCCTATAACTAATGATCCCGGCTTAATTTTTTAAAAACCTATTTGCCCTCTACGCCTAAATTTGCGTAAACAGTTTGGGTGGAGATGCTGATCGAACAAATCCGAACCGATCCGAACCAGCAGGTGTAAAACATCTGGCAATAGTGATGACAGGAACGGCCTGCAGAGGGCAGTATATAGACATGCCCGCTAAAGTGAAGGGGGGTTTATAAGTAATAAGACAGATATTCTCATCTTGATCATTGACAGTCCTGTAAAGAGATGTATTTTGTACATGTGTGTTAGAAATAGTTTTGTTCATATTTTCTTAGATTAGCTTTGTTAAAATACTCATTCTTCTGTAAAAGGGGAAACTATTTTTTCACTCAAATTAATTATATATTACAATAATATGTGTGTTTGCAGGTTTATAGATGCTGTTTGTGCTGCACAGATTATTAAAATATGTGTTGCCTTCTTGTGAACTCTGTGAGGAACATCCTGTTTTAACATTTCAGGCTGGTTGCCACAAAAGGTATAAAAGTTCCTCGACGGGATTTCCTCAAAGTAAATGTAAAAAGCACCTGGTAGGTGTTCATCAGTGGATTTCCAATTTTCATCGATTATGACTTTGGTGTTGGTAAAAAAAATGGAGTTGTCCTGCAGTGATGACATCATGAACTACGTGCTGGAGCGGGTCCCTCCACCTGCACCGGGCCTGCCAAAGCCCCGCTTCTCGCTCTATCTGTCCTCGCAGCTTCAGTATGGCGTGGTGGTGGTCTACCACCGCCAGTGTGCCATTCTTCTCGGTAAGCAAACATCTCGAAGAAGTTGACACACACACACCTGCTGCTCTTCAGATGACACCCTGTCCCCTGTTCAGAGGAACTTCAGTTCATTGTCACCCAGCTCCTGAAACAAAGAGACACCCAGAAAATCGACTTGCCTGACCACAGCAGGTGAGGTCGTCCGCTTGCGTGCTGGAGCGTCAAAAAAATCACCCGTCTTTCCTGTTGCTGAGCCTCTTTCACGTCTGCCAGACAACCTGTGCTCCTGTCAGACGCCGTGTCTCTAATGGAGGAGACCGAAGGAGCTCTGGATCCTTTATTTGGAGTGATGCACCTTCAGGACCCCATGCCCAGCCCGGGCGCCATAATACAGGTGGAAAAACATGTATTGGAGTTCAGCGACGTAGAGGGGAAAAAAAAGAAAACAATTCAGAAACTAAAGAATGAGCCCCTTTGTTTGTCAGATGACTCGGGATTTTCTGAGAAAAGCTTCCCCTGAGCGTCCAGAGGAAGGGAGTTCATCTGCTTCAGAGCTGGGAGGAGGTACTGCACTCCGTGCTATAGGTGCAAATGTTCAAATTGTTTCAAACCAAAGGCTAAATCCATTTTCAGAGCATCTAAGTTGCTTAATACATCTTCCATGTGTTGATCTATCTATTAATTGAATAAAATCACATAAGATTTAAATTCAATAAATTCAGACCGGTTTTTCAAGTGTTTATTTATCTCCATTTAATGACTATTGCTTTTATTGAAAAGCAGAGATCTAACAAATACCAGAGAATCCCAGAGGCTCTGTATATTTGGTTGGGAAACACTTGTCTGAAGTTTTTCTGGCCTTTCAGTGCTTCAACCTAAATGGATAATTAGAGCCTGAAAGCTTTTTACACTGACAGTGGGGTAATTTTTTGCATTATTTTTACCGGATAAAGAGATGTGGAGTTGATTTTGAAGTGAGGCATTAGCATTTGGAAGCTGTTCAACATTCACTCAAAGCAGCAGCACTCGTGTTCCCTACAGTAATTAAAATATACCCATCAGAGGGATGGATGGGGGAGGGGGGCATTACTGAGATAACAAAACAATTTACTGCTAGCAGAGGCACCCAGAACACCATCTTTGTTGAAAGCACGGCAGTGACACGAACTCCACCTGCTGGTTAAGCACACGTGCTGATGGCAGCATAGACGCAGGTGCTGAGATGTTTCTCTGCTGGGTAAACAAAGAGCACACGATAAAAACAGTCCATTAAAACTAAAGCTCTACAGATGAACGAACGCTCTGGCATCACACAAATTCAATGAGAAGAAGCCACAAACATTCAAACAGGTTTTTCTTCTTTTTCATTTTCCAGAAAATCTATAACGTGGCTTTATCATCAAGATTTGTTTGGTTACGTTTAAACGACTTACTTCTTCAGACTGACAGGGGGAGCTCTAGTGAGGAACAGCTGGGACTTTTATTTTGAAATAATTCACTTTTAGTGCAGAAAGGAAAGAAATTGACTGGGGGTGGGGGGTTCATATTACGGAATCAGGTGACTTCCTTTTAGACCCATGCCTCATAAAGTCCATCCATCTTAACCCGCCGAACCCTTTCGGGGTCACAGGGTGCCGGCCACTGTTGGACAAAGGCAGGGTACAGGGCCACACAATCATACACACACGCATGGTTGGGTTAAGTGATGTTCTTCGAAATAGCACAGGGTTAAGTTGAGGGCAGCATTCAGAGAAAGAGCTATGCATCAGTGGTCAGCCTCTGCATCCTCCTAATAGGGAGTCGATGCAGCAGATTCTGGATTCGATTCCAGCTGGTGGAAATTCTTTAGCGGCTTTGTTCTCTTTGTGTGCTGGCTCTTTTGGGTGTGTGGGTTCATGACACTGTCTGGTCGGGTCTCCACAGCCCTGACCACATCTCCAGAAAGCATCACTCTGAGGGAAGCAGAGCCGGTCACCATCCCTGTCGCGGAGGTACAGCGTAAGGACGCAGAAAAGCCCCGATCTTTAGCCTTCACTGACGAAATCTCTCCTCTGCTAGTTTGAGGGCGAGGACCTCATTGATCACCTTCCAGACACCATTCATCTCCTCCTGGCGGAAACAGGCCACTTTTCAGAAGGTGTGTTGTCAAGAAACAGATTCAGGTTGCTACAGATTTATCAAAAAGTGTTACTTATGATCAGAAGAGATGCCGAGAGAAGAAGGGATCCCAGAAGAGCCGGAGCTTCTCAGAGAAGGAAGAGAGCAGGAGAGAGACAGGACGAAGGAGCTCACCGCATCCACCACTGAGTAAATATCCCCTCTCATGCATGAGAGACGCCTCTGCCAAAAAACCCACCGTCCCACTGCTGTCAGACTGCAGAAGACCACCATCTCCAGTGAAGACGCCATACTGTCGGCCCAGGAAGAGCCAGGTCCTCCTGCAGAAATCCCAGGGCCTCCTGCAGACCAGATGACTCCGCCCTCGGGGCTTGGGCTCCCTACACCTCCCTCTGCTGCAAAAGAACGTGAAGGCCGTCCCGCGAGTCTCAACTTAGAGGTGCAGCGTGTCACAGCTTCTTCTCAACATTTGATTTGAAATGTTAGATGATGTCTGTCTGTCTCCAGGACCTTCAGGACAGTTTGGGACACAACTCAAACTCTTAAACCATCAAAAAAAGTGAAGATTGTTTTTCAGAAGGGAACAAATAAGTAAAGAATTATGGGAAAACTAAAAACAGACTTTGTTTGAATCTGAATTTAATTCAAACTTTTATTTCGGAAGCAGATTTGGTGCAGATTTTGGACGATTGAAACAGAAAAAGCCTTTTTTTTCTCTGTTTGCAAAGCCACAAAGCTCCTCATCTGTGACTTCCCGCTCCACCAGGGTGACCCTGCAGAGGTGGCCGTGAAGAGGAGGAGGAGGAGGCAGCTGGTTTTTTTCGACCCGGAGACGCAGCTCTCCCAGGAGGAGCAGCAGCAGCGCATCGGCAACCCCCTGGTAGAGACCAGACCTCCGCTTCTACTGCCCCCTCCCGCCCACCGGGTCCTCCCCGCCTCCGAGCTCTTCAACAACCCCTGCAACAGTCAGCAACACGCCTCCGGGGGGCGCTCTCACACGTCCCTGTCTTTGAAAGTCGAGCGACGTTTCTGACCGTTTTCCATAACAAAGCACTTTCTGTTTTGGCAGCTTTGCCCCGTGAGGTCGAGTTGCCATGGCGACGGGCTGCAGTGACAACACCTCTGTCGGGTTCGGACCTTCAGGTCGGCGAGCGAGGCCCGGAGTCCACGGACTCTGAGAGGGAGAGAGAGCCTGAGCCGATGCAGGTGGAAGACAGAGAGGAGAGGCTCGAAGTGAGCCCCAGAGAGGTGATGGTTCTTTGTTTCACCGTTTCTGTGACGGGACTGTTGACACGACTCCTCACTCCTGTGTTTCATTGCAGATCCCCAGAGAAATGCTGGAGGCAGAAATGATGGATATTACAGGTAAAGTGCAGGATAGACAGCTATAGACATTTAAATAAAAACTGTTGGAATTCATATTCAAGAAGTCTAAAAAACATAACCCCAAAGTGGATTCGGTTTGATAAGTTAGTTTTTTTTAACTTAGTTAACTTTGTTAAAAATAACTTAGTCAGAAAAATGATCTTCAACAAGATATTACAGCTTTTCTTCTTAAAGTCCCGCTCCGAACATTGTTTGGTCTACTGTTAAATGTTCCCAGTGGTCTTTTAGTAATGATTATGCCATTTTTAACCAAAATCTAAAAAACTGTGTTTGCTTTCTGGGCCATAGTTTCTGCAGAGGGACAGTAGTTCTTTAAAATATAAATCATTGTTTTGGTCTGCATTTGCAGATCCAGAAACGCTGCTGCTGGAGGCCTCCGAGCCAAAGGAGGTGTCTCGAGAGATCTCCCCTGTTCCCTCCGATAAAGAAAGGTGGAAAATGCAAACAAGGAAGAAACAAAAACACTACCCGCTTGGTCCTGTTGAGCTTAAAGACACGCTTTTGTGTTTGCAGTTCCACGGTCTCCAGGTCCGTCTCTCTGCTGCAGGACATCCCAGAGGTGATGGACGAGCTGAGTGACAGAGGAGAGCCTCTTGGGTAATCATCCTCAGTAGATAAGAAATGGGTTTTCCCGTGGACTCTAACATTGACGTGTCCTGATGCATTTGTGTGCAGGTTCCTGCCTGCAGTGGAAGAAGAGCCTGTTCTTTTTCAGTCTCTTTTACCGGCGAATGTGGACCGCAGGACAGTCAGCGGCGTTTTCCAAAGGCTTCTGGGTAAGGCGGCAGTGTGATTTATCCTCCAGGACGTCCCATCACTCCCGCTGAAAACATGTTTATGCTCCTGCATCAGCGCAGCGGGAGGCCCTCTCATTTCTATACGGCCCTTCAGAAATGACATCAGACTGAAAGCACTAAAGTCAGACTTCAAAAAGAACAGATGACATCACGGCCACACGCCCTCTCATGTGGTTTGACGTTGACATTTAAAGCTCCGTGATTTAGAGAACGGAGAGAGAGAAAACGTTACAGACCCTGTCAAACTTCCCAGTTTTATGACTCCACGTCAGAAATAAAGAGATCAAAATGTCACACTGACAAATCCTCTGGGTTTAAAAAGATGATGAAGATCATCCTTCAGGTTTGACGTCCATTTAAGGTGGAATCCATAGCTGTTGAACTCTGACATCACCCAAAAACAGATCAATAATAATGGATGAATTAATAATAATAATAAATCAATAAACATCCTCAAAACTCTGGAAACCAGAAAGTACACGGCGTTATTTAAGTTGTAAAGGTAGACTTTTTTTCCTTGTTCATAAATGTATTTTCTGGTGGAACAGCCTCCCAGAGAAACTCAAACTTCAAAACTCAAACTATAACCTCAAACTCTAGAAATAATTTGATATCTTTAATATTTTTTCGTTCATTTATTTATTTTTTATGTTTTATTTACAGTCATTTTTTGGGACTATCTAAATCTACTTTTAATTCTTACCTGTCCATTAAGGTCTATTTATTCATTTACAGTATATCTGTGCTGACTTTTTCGCATTTAACTCTTTTTAGATTTGGTTTGAACTCCAATGTTTTCCTGAAGGAGATCCTCCACACAGTGACCAGCCCTTCTGGTGGAAGGGTAGTTGCGGTTCGATCAGAGGCCGTCCCACGGTGATGGCTGGCGGTTGCAGGCGTGGACATTTCCCCCAATTTTCATTTCCTCTCATCAGCATCAAGCTACATTTCTACTGTAGCTTCTATTTCTGGGTTGTGGTATGTCAGGAGGGTTCAGGGCGTTCCGTGTGTTTTATCGTTTTGATTTGATTGTTTCAAGTCCGTAAAGAACTTTTATAATTCATAAATAAAGTTAAATTTGTTTTTTACAAAACAGTCAATGGAGAATTTCTCCTTTCTGCAACCTACCTCTAGTGGTCTTTTGAGGAACTGCAGCCTTTGGTGCTTCCTGGTTTAAGCTCTCTGTTTCACTGAAGCGCCACTTTCAGGCCAGTCTTCCTCTTTGCTTTTGCTATCTGACAGCCGACTTGTGTGTTTATTTTGGGTTAAGTTCCCAGCGGTCCAGCTGTTTTTTATTGTTTTTTTTTAAGGAAAGGTTTTGGTTCGCACAGACATGAACCCCTGAATGATGATGTGTTCTCTGTTGTTCCTCTGTAAGGTCATCACATCTTTCCAGAAGTTTCTGGAACTGACTAATCAACCTGTTCTTGAAATTTCAACTAAAAAAACCTAAAAATCTTGTAGCTCTACAGGACGACTCTTCCTCTGGATTTCTACAAAGAAAAGAACTCCTTTTAATTTAAATCCACCGTTTGTTCTCTGACACTGAGTGTCTATTTGATAGTGATGATTGTGTGTTTTTGTTTGCAGAGAACCTGTCAGCCAGAACTATATGGGTGGACCAGAAGCAGCCTTACGGAGACATCTTGATATTTCCTGGTTCCAACTTCCAGGAGATGCAGTCGTCTCTGTAGCCGTCCCACAGTCACATCATCAAACCCCCATGTTCACTATTGGACTCATGAGACCCTCAAACTGCATGTTTGGGACGCCATTTGTTAAGTCACTGAAAAACATGAATGAATGCAGACGTTTTTCACTCGGTACCCTAAGGTTATGTTTTTAGCTTTTGCATCATTCCGTCTTTTTCGAGGGGCCGACAAGCACAAGTTTTTATAGTTCAATTTAAATGTGTTCCTGTCAGTCTTCACTGATGTTCTTTTAAAGAAAACAAACTTTGATCAAATAAAGCAAAAGTTTTCCTTGAGTCGTGTCCATTTTTCGTGGCACACAGTAAGGAGGTGGAGGACAGGTGTAGCAGAGCCTAAGTGGAGGTTTTAAGGAGGTGCAGGGAGGAGAGGAAGTAAGTTGACGGAAACCAAATCTGCCTCCTGCGGCTCACACATCTTGATTCTCCTCTCGGGACTTTCTCATGGGGGTTGTGACCAGAGTTTATTATTAGCACCTGTCTCAGCTCGCGCTCTCCTGTCGGCTCATTTCTATCCGTCTCTGAGTTTGAATCCATTTCTGCTTTCTTTTCCTTTCCTGTCAAGGCGGAAGTTTCTCTTTCGTTCCCAGGTTTGCTGTGCTGGATGTAGTGGAGCTGCTGAAAAGGACACAGCTGGTACTTTTTAGACTTTTTTTCCCCCACTTCTTCTTCTTCACACCATTAATTTAATCATCTGACATCTTTAGCCTCTCATCTTTTTTGCTGCCGTAAAGCAACATCCGTCCATGAACCGCATCTGCACACCAGCTTTTCCACAGCAGATCTGCTTTTCCTAAAAATGGGAAAGAATGAGCTGCTTTCTCTGTTGAAGGGTTTTCTGGACTCTGTTTGCCTCTGTCTGGCTGTGAGTATCACTTCTTTCTGGCTTTCCTACATCAGCTTGGTTTACTCTTAAGCTCCGCCATGTGTTAAGGATACATTCAGTGGTTTTATACTTTATTTTAATACATTTCTTTTTAGGCTTGATGTGTTTATCTAGGTCAGAGTCCATTTTTTTCAATGTATTTAGTGTCAACTGCTTGACATCTCATTTACTTCCCATGCTGAGCTTCTGATATTAATATCAGTGGATGGAAATAGAGCCTCTCCTTCAAAGAAGCCAGAAATCTGTTATTGGCCTCTTTTAGAGCAAGCTCGGGTCACCCTCATCCTCAACCCATCTGCTGACATTTCAGAAATAAAACCAGGAATTCCTATTGTCTAACGTTTTTGAAAAAAAATACCAACCAATTTCAAGGATTTTTGTTGTCATTTTACCACACGGTGAAATGAAATGTGTAACTATAATCCCGGGCCAACCAATCACAGAGAAATAAAAATCTTGGAAGCCCTTTTTACATTTTTGTTTCAAACTGGGAACAATCAATAACTCTGTCAAAATTGCAACAAAATGTTCTAGATTAGCTGTAAAGGTCTTTAAATTTGAGTGACTAATGGAAACCAGTAGATCAGCATCAAAATCAACTTAATTCTTTTCTGCCTAAGATTTGAATTTTTGTTTTCAAAAGAACTATCTAAAAAAAAATCTTCTGAGAGCTTCACTTCTACTATTTATAGCTTCATTAGCTTGACCTTGATGGTGTAGAAGGTCATCTGACTCATTTTGCAAATATGTTTTTATATGCCTGCGAAGGTTCAAGTTCAGTTTTGCTAAATGTAATTTAAATTGTTTGGTGTCAGTCACAGCACATTTATTTGTAGCTTTTAACCAAAAATTGCTCCAATACTTAAGTACGGTGGAGGCACTATTATGGTATAGACCAAGCTGCGCTGACATATCTTGAAACTATTGGAAGGCAGCCAAGCAGAGCTAATCTCAGAATGAAATACGTCAGATTAGTTGTATCTTTCAAGCAGATTTGTTTGCACTGAAGATCTCATTTTTATTTGACAATGCAGTTTATGTGCATCTCTGTGTTCTCGTCCTGTTTTTTGAAGTGCATATGAATAAAAATGTTAGATTGCATGACGTTTTGTCCCTCCTCTGATGGTTTTTTGTCCACAGCGCAGCAGCAGTGAGTCTCTGAGCAGGGATGAGTGGGACGCCAAAAACGGTCACCTGATCTACAGAAGCGGAGATGTCCTGGAGGACAGATGTGGGTTTCAGAACCTTTTGGAAAAAGAACAAAAGAACTCTATTCAGTTTATATTTGATCTTGACTATTTTTCTACAGATGAAATAATCAACACTTTGGGTGAGGGGACCTTCGGGAAAGTGGTGCAGTGTTTGGACCACGGCAGGTAAGCATGTCTTAAAAGTTGAGCCAGTGTGAAAGGTGTGGGGTTTTTGAACACTATATTTAAACCCACAGAGGAGGACGTCAAATTGCCTTGAAGATCATAAAGAACCAAGAAAAATACAGAAATACTGCCAAACTGGAAATCAATGTGTTGGAGAAAATCAGTGAAAAAGACCCACTCCATAAATAGTGAGTCTTCTGTAATTTTGGTAATTAATTTTTACTGAAATCATATTTTTTGTTGCTATAAATTGATGTACTCTTTTTTTTTTACCAGCCACTGTGTACAGATGCTGGAATGGTTCAACTACAACGGCCACATCTGCATCTCCTTTCAGCTGCTGTCTCTCAGCACTTTTGACTTCTTGAAATCAAACAACTTCCTGCCTTATCCACTTCAGCAAATCCGACTCATGGCAGGCCAGATCTGCCGTGCTGTGAGCTGTGAGTGCGGCACACACCACGCTGACTGCAGCACCACCCTTCTTCCACCCCTCTGAAACAGTCGGATCAGTGTCAGGGACGACATGAATAGATCTTTCAAAAGTTACCGTACAGATGGAACAAGAGCAACAAGAGGGTAGCTGAAGTTTAGACACGTCCACAAAAACACATGAGCTATGTTTTTGTTTGGTTTTGATTAAATGCCACATAAGTCAGAGTGAAGTTTACCTATTTAGTTGTTTTAATGCTGTTTTGAGGCTTTAAACTCCTACTTAAAATATAAAGCAAAAACTCTCTAAATCAAAAGTTGTATTGATTCTGGGTTTATGTGTCTTAAATCATTCATTTCGTATATGAAGAATCCATAGTAAAGCTAATGGATGCATGCTGCTGCTTTAGTAGTGTTAAAAAATATTCTCATTACACTGAACCAATTTATCAGTTAAAAGATCCTAAAAAGGTGTGAATATTTTTTAAATGCATCAAATATTTGCAGCCCTATGGTGTCAGATAGTGTTGTGACCATAGCAACAGACTGCGCAATTCCGATTTGCTGCAGTCTGCAAAACACATGCGTTTGCCTCAGAACAGAGCAATAGACCAGCCAAACATTCAATGTTAGAATAAAGAAACACATAATAGAAAAAAGAAAAAAATGTTTGTCCAGACTCGTTAGAAAATGTCACAAAGGCAACTTCAGAGCATCCGTGTTGGTGCAGGCGCTGCGTGTATGTATTGGTTTGTGGTGCACATCTGACTTCGATTACACCCACTGAGGTGTAATCAAGTAGGTGTAATTGCAGCGACTTTATCAGCAGCATTCCCTCTGGCAGCTGGAATGTGCACAGATGGAGACACAGTGAAAAAGCTGCACCGCAGGGAACAATTGAAGTCACTTAAAATTTGGCAGCATCCACAAGGGTGATGAATGTCTACAACGGCACAAACACACTATCTAGGAAACTAGAGCTTAAAGACAGCTGACTGAAGATTTATTGACTGTTTATTTGATGTCCTAAATGTTTATTGTAGCTTGCGACTGAGAGAGAGGAAGGATCACCAGAAGAGGAGCTTGGCTCCCGATGAATTTTCTTTCTTCCCCCCTTTTTTATTCTATCTGCAGTTCTCCATGACAACAAGCTAACTCACACCGACCTGAAGCCTGAGAACATCCTGTTTGTCAACTCCAACTACTCCCTTGTATACAACGCAGAGAAGGTCAGAAATAGCTGCCGGCGCCAAGCCTTTAGGCTAAGAGGAAATTGCCTGATACTGAGTATGCAGGGATTAATGATGAGCAGACTACCTGAAAGATTGCTTTGTGCTTGTCCATTTACATGCAAATGTTCTCTGCAGAACTGGAAGTCACCCACAAGTTTTCTCCTTTTTAGGTCACAACTGTATCCAAAAGAACCTGCAGGCTCTGTGATTTTTTAAACTATTGTTTCCACATTTGTTGATTTTGTGATGTCATTCATGTGCAGTACATTTTTCAAATAGCATGTTGTTTGAGAAACAAAATCTTTAATTCCATTTTCATCAAATGATCTCCTTAATGCTAATGATTACTAAAGGTTAGTTTTTATTTTAAATTATTTTATTGAAACTGCTGTAGAAACAAACATGCCCACTTAGAAAAACAGTGCATCAATTCTCCTGGTTTTTGTCTAAGTACATGCTTTAATAACAATTTTTTACATTTGTAAAATCCCTGAACAAAAACTATTTTTTAGGGTATTAACTTCAAGCTGGAAATGCCCTAATTTTACATAAAGAGTGCAGCAACCAGTCACACAAAACCAGTTAAAAACAAATGTGAAAAACTTTCTTTCCAATATGAAACAGACATTAGCAAAGAAATTAATGTTTCTGCTTGAAAATTTGCAACTTTTGTATGCTTTGCCTTGTTGGAGTGTCGTTAATCTAATGAAGCCACCGTCCAAAACACCAAAAATAAGAATCACAGCATAACAGCCGACGATATCATGCATCTGCTTCTTTCTGTATAGAAGTGCAACGAAAAGAGAATCAATGACACTACAGTAAGGCTGATTGACTTTGGCACGGCCACCTTTGACTATGAACACCACTCGGTTGTTATCTCGACGCGTCACTATCGGGCGCCGGAGGTCATACTGGGTAAGAGAATTTAGAGTAACCACAATTCTTTCTACGTTATCAAAATAACGTCTACCTCCTGCCTCAGAATTGGGATGGAGTCACCCATGTGATGTGTGGAGCATTGGCTGCATCCTCTTCGAGTACTATGAAGGCTTCACCCTGTTCCAGGTCACATCTGGCATCTTCAAGTCCAGCTCGGCTTCAGTGTTGTTGTCTTCAACGCTCATTTTTCTTCCCGCTGACAGACTCACGACAATAAGGAGCATCTGGCCATGATGGAGAGAACACACGGGCCACTTCCTCAAAGAATGATCCAGAGCAGCAGGTATCATCTCTCTCCACCTTGTTTACATAGCACACACTGAAGCTCTGCTCATCAATTTTCCTCTCTTTAGAAAGCAAAAGTATTTCTGTTCTGGTCATCTAGACTGGAATGAGAGCTCTAAAGCTGGACGCTTTGTTAAATCCAAGTGCAAACCACTGAGGGTAGGCAGGTGCATTTATTGAAGCACGTGTTATTTATATAGTTTTATGGTATGAAAAGGGTTTTTCTCTTGTTTCTTGATTTTCTAGCAGTATTTATTATCTCATGGAAGGGAGCATCACCATTTCTTTGACCTCATGGAGAGGATGCTGGAGTACGAGCCTTCAAAGCGCATCTCTCTTCATTCTGCTCTGGAGCATCCCTTCTTCCTGCCTTTGAATCACTCAGGAAAATCTCAGGTGTGAAGGAACCGCTGGGACACCAGTAGAGGACCTTTGGGTTGAGTACGGACGGATACGATGACCACAACGTGTCATGACAAACTCCTGCTTAACCAAACATGGGAATTCATTTCACATGGCAAATACTGTGACTGGTAACAAAAAAACGGGGAATAAACAGCCCTAAAGGTCTTAATTCTAAAATAAAATCAAGAACTGAGAAAAATAAGTGAAATTCTGTCACATTTTTTAGATTTTCTGCAAACATTTAGTCCAAAGCAATGGAAAGAAATGTATTTACTCTCCATGTTTGAGTTATTTTGTTCCATGCTGCGTCATGTGTCTTGATCTTTTTTTTTTTTTACAGTTTTACTGTACAAAAACAAAATTACAAATGAATATGACATTATTAAATTCAAGGAGGTCTCTCTGTCAATAACACAGTTTGTAAATCATCATCCATCAATACTAAATATTGTAGTAAACTCTTAAAGCTAACTACCTGGAGCCGGACACAAAAACTCAGGGATTGTTGTTTCGGTGTGGAAACCTCAACCTTGACAGAAAACAGTTTTATAAGTCTTAACAATACATATGCAAATAGGTGCCTTATTTGAGTATTTCTATGCTTTTTGTTGTCAGTTTTGCATTAACTGTGATGTAATAAATTCACTTTATCAAACACCATGTTTGGAGTTTTTCCTCGATACATCTCCCGAGTCAGTCTCATGTAGGTCACACACACGCTAACTCGCACGCCTCCCTCTTTTGGCGTGTTGATTGAGTGCAGCTCAGAGGAGGGCAAGGTCACAGGGGCAGTTTCTGTAGCCTTGGACAAGAAAAGGGAAGCTAAATATTCAGCATTGAAACCGTTGTTTGTGAGGACAGCTGTGTTTGAAAATGTGTGTAAATATAAACCATTTCATTTGGTTTCTGGATGTGAAAGACAACACATTTCTTAAAAATCAAAATATGAAATGGAATAATTTCTACCTCAAGAGTTCTACCGCTAATGTTTCAGAACATTATTACAGTAAATTTGAATCTATTGAAAAAGTCAAATATAAAAAAATCTTTTAGCATTTTTTTGGTTTTAAACTTTATTGAAATATTTGGGCCAAATTTATTTTGTGATAATCCATGATTGTTTTCACACATTTTCCTAAATAGAGGGTCTGTTTATTTTTATTTTGTGTTCATGTTGTCTTGTTCATTTGCTTAAAGCCTGTTGGATTTCACCCACTAATGTCACACCTGGTTTCTATTAGCAGCCACAGCTGCTTCTTGTCAGCTAACGACCCTCAGTGTTTGAGTCACCAGTCTCTGTCGTCACCTCTTGCTAAAAGACAAGAAACAAACAAAAACGGAAATTTAAAAGGGAAATATGAACTTAATTTTGAAAATATACTCAGATATAATAAACGGGGTTGGCAGATAGGAGCAGAAACCAGGTAAAGCAAATACAGTTTGTGCATTAGAAACACAGTTTTTGTTGTTTTATTGTGAAAGGGTTACTCAGTATTAAAGTCTATTCTGTACCGAAAATTGACGCCGACACTGAAAAGGCTTCAAAGCAGAGTGAAGCTGAGAAAGGTAAAATCCTTAACTCTATTCCTATGATGGCTGAATATATAGTTATCTCAAACTATACATGTTTCATCTTTTTTTTTAAATTCCTTTTAACTTGACTGGATTTCTGTTTGACAACCCAGTAATTTTTCAATGCAACACAGTAACCTGTTACATCAGCAAATTTAATATTTCTTTCATACAAACATGCTGGTCGCTTTGCACAGTGGAAGAAAACACACCTCCAAAACACTTTTCAAATGGTTTGCCTTCAATCAGGCACAGTTTGTATACAGTGGGGCAGAAAGTATTTGTCTGTTACTGATTTCTCACAAAAAAACCTGTGATGTTTGTCAATAAATATACATATGAATTCCTTTACATCAGGGATTTCCTGGATTCTTTTTTACATTCTGGGTCTCACCGTTCAAGTATATCTTTGATGAACATTACAGACCTCTCATCTTCCACAAGCTCACTATAGTGTATTTTCTTGTAAGCACAAGTGATTCTAAACCCCCATCAGGCATGAAAACCCCATCTCTGACCACTGCAGCTGAGTAATGTGAGTGTGCACTAGCATGACTTATGCCATGGGGGTGCTAATCCTTTGACACAGTTATGGAGCATGGACACATCTCCCCTCCGGGGACAGAAACTTAATCTCTCTTAAGTCAGTCGTGAAACTTTAGTGTGAAGATCTGCTTTAGCATTAAGATATAAACAGTTGTTTTGAGGAAGCGATGGGAAACATCGCTCTGTGTGGGAGAACTGTGGGCTTTCATGCAAGGAAGGCGGTTTGGAGCCACTTAAAGGATTCTCAGGTGGATCAGCCTCCAACACGTGACAGAGCATGATCGACACACACTAACACACACATGTTCTCATGCATGAAGAGGCATCCAGCCAACAAATGAACAGGAGCTTCATATGACACTTTCACCCTGGGACGCTCGCAAATGGTTTCAAAAGCCAGTGTTTAGGAATTGAACTTGGTTCATGTCAAGCAATCAAAAAATAAATAAAAGTAAAGAAGACAACAGAATAATACCTCTATTTAGAGACTTGTCAAATTTATAATTGGTCATGAATTGATTGGAAAATATACAAACACAGCCATATATATGCAATGTAAATAATTCCATTACAATTACTCTTGATCATTAATACACACATTATCTTATACATCAGCACATGACACATTGAAACCAATACATATCAAGTTTGTCTAAAGGAGTTTAATTTGCTTGGAAAGGAGTGGGAAGAAATGAATATTTATATGATCCCACATCTTTTATGCTGTACTTACCTTTTTTTTAACCTAATAATCCTGTTCTGAACTATTAATCTGTTATTCATACTGCACAACCAAAAGTGCAGATTATTTAAAAATCTGTAAGTATTATCAAATCAAAGGACAAAGATGAAGTATATTTTATTATTTAGTCTGTTTCAAGTTTGATTTAAAACACTTTTTTTAAACTTTTATATTTAAATCTTGTTGCACGAGCTGCGGAAGCAGCACCGTTTTTGCCAACATTTTCAATCAATGCACTGATCCTAGATCTGTGTTCCTACCGGAAAAATAAAGTAACTTTGATTTGATTTGACGTAGATGAGCTCTCATCTTGGAGTCATCCATTTGGTGCCATACATGAGATATAGAGTGAAAAAACCATCTAGTGACATACTAGTTTTATCTAAAGAGTTATTTAATGCAACTTGTATAAAACATTCCAAGAAAAGGGCTTTTAAATGTCATGTTTTAAACTTCAAAGGTTGTTCTCTGCACAATACATGTTTAAAGCTCCTATATTAAAGCAACATTTCCCAATTCTCTGGTCCCGTGCCAGCCAATGACAAAGAAATAAAATATCAATGTGATTAAAAAAAATTGAGCTAAATAAAATTCAATGCCAAAACATCCACAGTGAGTGTGTTCTTCAAACCCCCATCTATCCCATAAACTAGAGTTATGAGGGATGATTTTATGATGTGTTGTTCTGTGGGAAGTGTGCAGCTTTAGTGTGTCCAAATAGAGGGAGATAAAGGACATCCTACTTTTCAGTTGTCCTCTATTTGTTGTTTTTCTTTTGGAGACACAAAAATACTAACGAAAACAGACGAACGGTAAGTGTAAATTCAAGACTTGTGGAAATAAAACAATTTCAATCTTCCTTTATGCCATCAGGAGCTTGATGCTGACAGTGAACAAGTGTAAAAACAAGAAGTGAAACACTTAAGGACAATTTTCTCTTTCGTTTGGTAATAACTGCTCTGAATCATGGAGACATTTTTTAATGGTGGACTTCATTTTTCTGTAGAGCCTCTCAGTCCGTCTTCCCATCTCCGACGTTGTATGTAAGCCTCTCCACTGAGATGTTTGTTCACTTTGGCATTTCTATGTCTCCCTGTCTGTCCATCGGCAAATACACAGCAGATCAATCACAGACTTTTTTTTAAATGTTTGGAAGAAAAATGAGCAGACCTGTGATCATATTAGTCAACAGGACACCAGCCAGTGCCTTTAAATCTCCATGGCAGACACGTGAGTCATCAGGTGCATTCCCTGCAACAGCTAATGAGATTCCCCACCTTAAATCCTTTAATCTGTATTGAAGAGCAGGGGGGAGGCGAGTCTGAAGTGGTGGAAGTAGAGCGCGAAACCAGAAACAAATTCTGTTCTTCTTTTTCAACCTGGATGCACAGGTGCAGAAAATCATCTGGAGTTTTTCTTTTTTACTTCTGTGGATGACTTTTGTTTGGCACAAGGCTTTGTGGGTGCTCCAAGGGGGGTGGGGAAGGTTAGTTGGCTGCATTTTTCACCAAGATTTGGGGCCAGTGGTCCAGCTGTCATCATCTGCATGGGTGAGTAAACTGTAGAAATGGTTGTGAATGCATCAGCATAAATCAGTCATATCATTAATTTGAGTTAGGCTTTCTTGTAAGCTCTTCATCCCATTCTATTCCATGTTCCTGTTAATGTCGTTGGTGTGTAAGGAGGTGTGTCAGAGCCTTGTCTGACTGCTCTCCTTGTCCTTGGTAGGTCTGGAACAGAGCAAATGTGCGAGGTGATGCATGTGTGAAGGAGAAAGCCATTACATTTCCACCCACCAGCTGCCAAAAAAGTAGAGGTGTGGTTGTTTTCTCGTTCTCCACAATCTGCTTTTTGCCATGGAGTCTGTGGTAAAAAAGTCGCTGAGGGCGCCCATCAGGAAGCTGACCGGCTGCGTGACAGGAGCGAAGGACCGCAGGTTGTGTCCTAAACACAGGAGGAGACAGAGCAGAGGTGGCGGTGGCCGGGGAGGATCTAACAGGTTGGGGAAGACCCCTCCATTCTACTCTGCAAAACCCAGAGATCCCTCAAGCGTTCGCTCCTACCAAGCAGATCTGGACAAAGAGAGGCAAGCAGTCCACCACGTAGAAGTAGATATGCAGCAGAATGAGATGAAATTGAATTAAAACAGAAAATATGCTGCCAATCTTAAAGACTGCTGGTTTGGTGCATTGATGCGTAATGGTTAAAGTCAGTTATGGCAAAGGCTTGAAGTTGTTCACCTCAGGGTGTGATTGTGCTTTGATAACAGAAAACTGCGGGAGACAATGATCGCCCAGAAGAATGCCGAAAGAGCAGCCATGAGATCTCACTTCAGGAGGAAATATCAGCTGTCAGAGGTTTGTGAGGACAACATGGAAGAACAATTGGGATTTAGATTTAAGAAAGCTCTGAGGCCCTGGATTAGGGATGCATCCGGGGTGGACTCTACCTTCAACCAACAGTGGTTAGGATAGGCTCCAGCAACCCTGTGACCCAAAAGGGATTACGCAGGCTTAGAAAATGATGAATGGAAAGCTCTGAGAATTGTTTTTATTAACTTATTTTTATTTTGGAGAGAAAAAAACATTCAATGTAAATGAGAAGTGGACTGAGTGATTCATCTCCCCTTGCATTCCAAACAGAAGAACCTGTTGGCTCCAAAAAGCCATATATCTTTTTTTTTTAACATGTTCTTGCTGATTTTTTTTTTCATTGTACTTTTTCTATAGTGTAAGTTAAAAACTAGCCAATCAGGCACTTCAACAAAAGCGTTGCCCATGACCCCCCCTCTACTTCAAATGTTCAAAACGTCTGACAAATTTTAAATTCAAGTGGTAAAAGTGTGGATGTCCAACAAGCGCACTCCCGATTGGTGAGAGAGGTTGCCGTAGAAACAATTACTCAGATCGACTCGGACCAATCAGTGTTTACTGATGTCATCTGGTTCCAACAAAAAAACACGCTTCTCAATTGACTTCATTTTGTTGTAGCTGCAAGTCAACTATTTTCTGTGGGTGACACCACATTCACTTGGTCCAGTTCTTATTAACAGTCAATGAGAAAAAACATTCCTTTTTTTAACTTTTCAGCAAAGCAAGAAATGCACTTCAATTTTAAATGCAGTCTTTTTTGTCTCGCATTTACTTTCTCAATTCAGGACCCCCAGGATAGAGACCAGCTGAGGTCTGCTGGTGGGAAAGTGTCGCTCCCCAAAGAGCTCTCGAAGATGATTCATCCTGAAACCAAAACCAAGGACGAAGGCTTCAACCTTCTGAGCGCCTTCCAAGGCCTCAGCTTCAGCACTGCAGCGCTCACACAGAGCAAACACGGCAAAAGCCCAACGCCAACAAACGGGGAGTCTTGCAGAATCATGTGATCCACGCCACATGTCCTGAACATGAAAAATGTTTGCTGATTCTACTGGTCACCAGGAACATTTATGTTTTCCTATTATGTGTTCTCAGCCTTTTGAGGTTATGTTGTTCTTAACGTACTGTCCTTTTTTAAATCTAAATATATTTTTAGGTCTGGGGTGTTGTGATTAAAGTCTTGGTCTTACAGCCTAAATTCATTTTTACTCAGCCCCCCTCAGCTAAAAAAATTGTCAGACATGACAAAATAGGAAATAACGAGTTTCACACACAGAAGGAAAAAAAATCTATAAATCAAATAAAATCTTGTCAGATTACTATTTTCACCGAAAGTGAAAAATCAGACTTACACTTTTCAAATTGGTGCTGAAAAGAACAGGAAGTCCTACCAATGATGTTGGAGTTCTCCCTTTTAGTAATTTTTCTCTGTGGTGAAAAACAATATTTTTGGATCTTACATATGCAAGTTAAGATTTATTTTAGACATAGGAAGATGTGCATGAATTAAGTCCTTTGGCAGTTAGGCTTTGGGCCAATGACACCTGTTTGGGACATGAGCTCAAACCATAGACAAACAAACCCAAGAACCTATAGTCAATGATGGTGGTGAAGGGCCAGATCTTGCCAAAGCATCACTTCAGGTGGAGAACTGGGTGGAGGACGGCAGTCAAAACCATCTAGAATGCAGAAAGACAACCATCATGGGATGTCAGGATGACAATATAACTGTGATTGGCTGAGGAGAGGTAGAAATTCAGCAATTGATTTAAAGTGAATTGATTGATTGATGATGCCGTATACAAAGAAGTAACTGGAAGTGAGGTAGATCTTCTTTATTAAAATTCTGCCAAAGCTTCACAGTATTGTTGTCCTAGTAATTTCAACACACGTCAGTGCAGTTCTTTTTTTCAGCTACTTTTTGTTAAATTGTATTGAACTTCTTCTCATTTGTCCTTTAATAATTTTCAGTTCTGTGTTTATCATGGTGTTGTGTGAAGTCTTAATATCTTTGACACAAGTTCTGCTGATTCTCCAACACATGAAATGTAGGATGACCATGTCCTATAATAACGTTTTAATGCAATCTTTTATTTTGTAATGGTTTCATATTTCTTTCACTGCACAACTTATTTCCAGATCAGCCAAAGCCACAGCTGTCCTCCTTTAAAACATCTGCGGAATCCGGTTTTTAGGAGTTTTTCCTTACCGCGAAGGGGGGTCTAAGGGCAGGAATGCCAGTATGGCTTAGTCAGTTTGTTAGTTCATTTTAGTATTTTCCTATTGAACTTTTTGTATTCATGATCATTTTGAGTTCATGTTTTACTTTGAAGCCCATCGAGACGACTGTTGTGATTTTGGGCTATACAAATAAAATTGAATTGAATTGAATTGAACAGTCTAGCCGTTGTTGCTCTTTGTATTGAATGGATCCAACTGAGTGACCTGTGCACACGTAAGGAATTTCAGGGTCGCATGTTCCTTTTTTGAACATCAAAACTCAAGTGAATCAAGTGCTCATTTGATTCATTTGAATACATCAACCTGGGTTGTAAGTTAGCCAAATTTGGCATTGATAGATCTGAACATGCTGTGCATTTTGCAGGTTTGTTGATGTTGGTTTCATAAACGCTTGGCTGAAGGTTTTTACAGTTTCTTTTACACTGTATAAATAATCAATTTAAATAATTATTTGTTGGTTAAAAACTCGTTGATTTAAGTGTCAGTGAATAAAAGATTATTTTTTATTCTTCTTGGACAATATTTTTTTCTGCAAGTGTGTTTGTTCTCTAACTTTGGGGCCCTGTTGTTTTACTCTTGAACTCTGACTCATTGATTCATAAATCTTGTTGTCCTATCAGTTCATCAGTGATAACAAACATCCAAGGCTCTGTTTGAGGTCGGAGGAGGGAAATAATGAGTCCCCAAGAGATAGAATCCAAGTTGCCACAATTTTGGGTAACCTCATCCAACACGAGTCGTTTGGACCATCGGTAGCATGTCCACAGGAGTGGCTGCATGTGTCAGAGCGTCAGGCACTTCTGGGTCCAGATTTTTGGGCCCAGGTCAGCCAAAGGTTCTGTGCACGACTGCAGCAGGGACTGTGGTGGATGGAAAGCTGGAAACAGTGAAAGCTGTTAGAAAAAGGGGTGTGGATGGACGGGTGCGCGGGTTTGAGGAGATCCCTCACACGGGGAGGAACGGGTGGATCAACCTGCTGAAGTTCTGGAGAGAAAATCGCTTCCAGCAGCTCCACTTGCATATGGAGAGGACCTTCAATGCACTTGGGCCCATCTACAGGTAAAACTGTGCTTACAGTGGTCTTTCCAGGATTAATAATTAGGTTTATAATGCTGCCCTTGCATTTCTGTGTGAATAAAGGGAGAAGGTGGGCACTTTAAGCAGCGTGAACATCTTGCTGCCGGCTGACATCAGCGAGATGTTTAAATCAGAAGGGCTGCATCCCCGGCGGATGACTCTGGAGCCATGGGCAACGCATCGAGAGATACGCAACCACCGCAAAGGAGTCTTCCTCAAGTCAGTCGCTTTGAAAAGCTGGTGCTGTGGAAGTTTCTTTGCAACCTAAATTCACTTCTGCGGCCTAAAACGCAACAATTCTCCTGTAAAATATCAGGAAATAATCTTCCCGTGACATAAGTTTATGTCAGGTTTTTGCAGAAAACCAAAGAAAAGTGATACGTCTTTTTTGGGCACTGTACATTGTTAATTACTGCCATCAGTAAAGATCGAGAATTTATGAAGATGGAAAATGAGCTGACATGAAGCTAGGCTGAAAAATTCATTCAAAACACAAAAACAGATTTTTGGTGAGATTACAGGGAGATATATTTAGGGAACAGGGCAATAGTTGTTCCGTTTTTCACATTACAAGTTAGCCTGTTAAAGATGAGACAGGAGATGGGTGTAAGAGTCCAGAAGGTAGAAAAGGGAGGGGGGGGAAAGCCAAATTTCCTTTTTTTGTCAGTCTGCCAAAACAAAATTAAGAAAACTAGCCTGTGAGAGAAGAGACACACTTTTTTTTTACACTCAAAATGAAATACTACTTGTCTTGCTAGAATAAAATTTCACAAAAGACATTGTAAATTTAGAAAGTTTATTCACTACCATGCATCCTTGAAACAAATACCCTTTAAACAAGCTCACGTCCAGAAAATGACAATTTTTGTTCTACAATAAAAATACCTTTTAGTTCTGATAAATATGACAAAGAATCTTTTAGGATAAAAAGGCAAACATATGACTGTTCTCTTCACAGGAACGGAGAAGAATGGAGATCCGACCGTCTCCAGCTCAACAAGGAGGTTATGATGAGTGCAGCTGTGAGGAGGTTTCTTCCCCTCCTAGACGACGTGGCGAAAGACTTCTGTCGATTGCTGGAGGACCGAGTGGAGCGAGAAGGAAGAGGAGCAGAGGAAGCAAAGCGCAGCCTCACCATCGATCCAAGTCCTGACCTCTTCCGCTTTGCGCTGGAAGGTCAGAAGGTCATTTTTATCATGTTTTTGTGCTGTTCATGCACCTGGATATAGTTGCTTACATTGAAACCATTGTGTTTTAATAATCAGTATTCTAAGTCATATCTGCATAATTGTTGACGCAGGCAGTAGCACACCCTTTTCACCACAGGATTTACATATTTATCCAGAAGGAATCCTTTTAAAGTCTTAACAGGAAAAACAAAACAATCTCCTTGCATACATCTATTTCTCTCATTCTTTTCTTTCCAGCTTTCAGTTCCATATATCAATGCCTTCAAGCATTTGTCCTTAAGATGTTGAAGGTGTAGGAGGTCAAAAGAGGAGATGATATTTTAAAAATAGGAATATTCAAAGCAGCTTTGCCTCTCCTTTAATCATGCTCCGTTCTCAAGTGTGAATCCTAGTGTGACTCAGCACTTTGAACACTTCTGTCCAGACGTGAGTATGAAGCTGATGACTGACTCATGTTGCTATGATCTAACTGGATCACAGCAGGCCGGGCGCGGCTCTAAGCCAGATTAGAACTTGGCCCACAAGAAACTCTATCCCATTGGTTCATGTGAGGTTAATAGAACACATGCATGTGTGAGAGTGCCGCGGACCAGGCGGTCAAGGAGACACACAAACCACATGGCAGATGGAGCAAAAACTGAATGTTTGCTGCTGCAGCATGACTCAGAGGCGCCCAAACAGCTCATCATAGTCAAAAAGGCTGTGTTTTGGTTTGTGTGTATCCCTCTGAAGCAAACCGAGACTCAGAATATGTCCTCATGCTCATCCTAACCCTCCTCCCCCTCACTGTAGCCAGTTGCCATGTGCTGTATGGAGAGCGCATTGGCCTCTTCTCCTCATCTCCCTCCCTGGAGTCTCAGAAGTTCATCTGGGCAGTGGAGCGAATGCTAACAACCACCCCTCCACTCCTCTACCTTCCCCCTCGCCTTCTGCTTCGCGTGGGCGCTCCCCTGTGGACTGAGCATGCCACGGCGTGGGATCACATCTTCAGCCATGGTAGAAGAAGAGCAACAACCTTTTGTTCATATGAGTCCGCCTGGTTTCTTGTCATGACCCAGTCTCCCTGTCCTTCTACCAGCGGAGGCGAGGATCCAGAGGGCGTACCAGCGTCTGTCGTCCTCTCAGGGTTCAGGGACTGTGGCAGCTGGAGGCCTCTACGGTGGAGTTCTGGGGCAACTCATGGAGAAGGGGAAGCTATCTCTGGATCTGATCAAAGCGAACATTACTGAGTTGATGGCTGGAGGGGTGGACACGGTGTGTGTCTTAACATTTCTGATGATCCATCTTGTCATGGGTCTGTGCCTCTGAATCACCTTTTATCCTCCCTGTAGACAGCAGTGCCCCTGCAGTTTGGCCTGTTTGAGCTGGGACGCAACCCAGAGGTGCAGGACAGGGTTAGGCAGCAGGTAAAGAGGTCATGGGCACAGGCGGGAGGTGACCCTCAAAAGGCCCTGCAGGGGGCACCACTTTTGAAAGGAACAATCAAAGAAATTCTCAGGTACAGAAATCCCACCTTTCCCTGCAGATGCAGGCACACTTTATTTTTTCTATTTGTAAATGTGCTGGAAAAAATAATGCTGTAGAATTTTTATCTGAAATAACACATTTTAAAGAAACATTTGACCTTAAAGAGCTTGTTGGGAATAAAAGTACTGTATTCTTTCAAAATGGATTTATGCCCACTGCCAGCAGAGTGTGAGGGATCCAGGGAGCTTTTCCTTAAGCACTTCTGTTGATTGATGTGTTTATGGTTTGTACAGGTTATACCCAGTAGGAATCACAGTGCAGCGCTATCCAGTACATGATATTGTTCTCCAGAATTACCACATACCAGCAGGGGTGAGTCTTTAATTTTTATAAAATTCCTTTGTTTAGATGCCGTTGTTTCCTTTACGGTTTTGCGCAGTAGTCTTGCATTCTGACTTCAGGGCTGTAGTTTTAGCTTCTGCTCCTTGTCCCACAGACAATGGTCCAAGCCTGTCTCTATCCGATGGGAAGGAGTTCCCAGGTGTTTGAGGAGCCACTGAACTTTGACCCCGGCCGATGGAGCGTCAGCCGGGAGAAAGGTCAAAGAGGGGAAGTGATGGGCTTTCGCTCGCTCGCCTTTGGGTTTGGAGCGAGGCAGTGTGTCGGCAGGAGGATCGCAGAGAATGAGATGCAGCTTTTGCTGATGCATGTGAGTGACAGCAGACTGTGAGGGAAAGCCAGACAAACATGTGAACCCGAAAGAGGGGCAAATGAAACTTAAAAAACAAAGAGATTAAAGTGAAAGGAAATACTGACAATTTTAAAGTGCATCAAATAACAACACTTTTGCTTTTCTTGTCTTTGTGATATAATGTTGGTCTTCTCTTATTTGAAGTTTTTGTGTCTTTGTAATCCTTCTTCATTGTGTGTTTAGTGTCAGACTGTTGACATTATAAATCTTTGCTTTCTACCAGAATCTCAAAAAAATGACAAAAATGACTAATTTTCCCCTTCATTTCTGATTTTTCATTTCAGAATTCTGACTTTTTTCTTGGAATTTTGACTGTAATCTATATAAAAAAAAGGAATTTTAAGATTAAAGTCAGAATTCGGAGAGGGAAAAATCTGAATTCTGAGATAAAAGTCAGACTTATTTAAAAGTAAATCCTTTTTTTTTTATTGGTCTTTGTGTTTTTTTTTTTCTATGGCATATTATTTTTCTGTGTTATGGTCTTTTTCTGTTAGTTTCATTCTTTTTATTTCCTTTTCTCAGCAACTCCCAGTTTTTTGACAAAACATTTCTTAAACGCTTAGCATTTATGCCCTAACCACAAGGGGGATTGGGTCTGTGACAGACTCTTACTTGGGTGCAAATGGTTGGATAACCAAAGTTTAAAGGGCTAAAAGATTGTAGTTAATTTAGTAAATTAAATATAAATGGCACAAAACTAGATAAGTAATCAAATGGATTTCACAGGTGCATTGAAGTCAGAATAAGAAAGAAAAGAGCAAATTGACTTTTTTCAGTTTAATAACTTATTTTTTCCTCTTTCACAGATCCTGCTGAGGTTCCATTTGAGCGTGCCCTCCTCAGAGGACCTCCAGACCACCGCCACCCTGATCCTGCAACCTAAGACTCCACCACGGATAACCTTCAGCAAACTTTGACACAGACAAGAGTCATCCTCATCACCTGCTGTGTTCAACCACAGCTTCATGTACACAAACTTTCAATAAATTGTGACACTGATAAACACAAACTATACCCCTACCCGCACCCACTGTGGATGCTACCATTTATGGCCGTTAGATGGCGCTAAAATTCAGACAGTGATTGATTGATGCGTTCTCGCGCTTCTTCCTTCTCACCTTCCATTCTCAACCTGCTGCAGTGACAGGTAGGTCATCGTTTCTTTCTGAAGGGCTGAGCTGTTTTAGACAGGTGTGTGCGCGCGCACTCTGTGCTCTTTTTGATCATGCACTTACGCAACTTAAATGTTTACTTCTATTGATTATTTTTTGTCTCTGGAAATTATTGTACTCTACTTTTCCTTTGTATTAACTTTTTGTTGTAAGCAGGCCTAAAGGACCCAGAAAATAAAAAGAAACGTTGAAAAAATCTAATTCTAATTCGGCTGCATTGATTTCATTTATTTTTTAAAGCTCAATGCAAGATGCAAATCCTTGTGTTGAACTTTAACCTCTGTGACCAAAAGTGACCTTCGGCCAGCCTGGTTCATGGTTCAGCTTTGGCGTGTGCTTCACATGACAGCGCAGTAGTTTCCAGCAGACAGCCGAAGAACAAAGGTTTGTTTGCCTTTTAGTTAAAGATTTACACACTTTTTCTGTCCGTCACATTTGTTTCCGACTGCACCTGAACGCAACTCGGCTAAGTTCTACAAAACCCACCAAAGTGGAAATGAAGATTAACTTCTCCACATGTCGCGTTTTTCATCTTTAAAATGACAAAAGCAACTAACAGTGTCTCCTAAGTGTGAAGAAGTTTTTTTTTAATTTTTCAGTTGCAGATTTCTGTTGGAGTGTGAACATTTTTTAATGTTGAAAAGTTTGGTCTTGTTAACCTCTATCATTAAGAACAGCTGTGAGTGATGACTTCTTGCCAGGAAAACAATTTTTTTGGGGGAAAAAAATCCGCTTTTAAAATGTCATAGTTGACACTTTGGCAGGTCTGAAAAGCATTCTGGTTTTAGTCATCTAATGTAACATTAATGAACATTAATTGAATGAGTTTTTACTCATTCAATTGTCTGACATCCAGGGTTTTAGGTAAATTCCTTTTCCTGGATTTTTTTTGCCTTATAGAAGCCATCCTTTTATTTTACTTACTTTTCCCTTCTTATAGTATTTTCATAAATATCTGTATTTCCCCTGAAAGGAAAACTCATTTTAAAAATTTATTTTATCGCTAAAAACAAATATTTTTAAGGTGTTTTTACATACACGTTCTCTTCTTACAAGTAGCTTATCATGTAGTCACAAAAAATGCTTTTAAATTGAAACTTTCCTCTTTTTTGCCAGATTTTTATGGCTTTTATGATTTTATTTGGACTTTAATACGTTTCATTCAAAAGTAACTGAAATATTTAACATTTTTTCATTATCGTAGACTATTTTTTTTACATCAAGTAACTGCTCACTGTGCAGACTCAGTTCTCGCTCTATAAACAAACATAATTAATAAAAAACAAAAAACTAAAGAATAAAAATGAGTTTACCTTGTTTTGGAAAGGCAAATTTAAGACCTCATTGAATATAACCTAAAACATCTCAACTCAAAACTTCTTTTATGGGTTTCATTTTAGATCTTTCTTGCGGCTTGTGTTTTCAGCAATCAACGGTGACCAAATGCAATAACATTATGTTCATCTGATGTCCATAAATACCTCACGTTACTTAATTATGCACCAGAATAGAACAAAATAATTTGAACCATGTCCAGAGAGAGGATACATTTCTTCATCACATCATTGAAAACAGCAGTCTTTGCACTGCAGTGCACTCTGATAAAACAGGTCTGTTGACACAAAGTTTTCCATTTTTAGCATCATTACAGTCCACTGAGTGCAAGCCATTTTTTTTCTCCTTCTAATGGCGTGAGTGGGAGGGGAGATGTGTAAGTACCGGTGGGGCTAGAGAGTGAAAAATGAATGAAAGAGTCTTTTTAGAAGTGTTGTGAGACGTGTGCACCACATTGACACGTGGAAGGAAAAAAACGCCAGGGGAGCAAATCCAGACAAACAACACAAAAAAGCCTAGAAAACACCTGAGAAGATTTCAGTTTTTAATGGAGGGTCTTCTTAACGCGGGTAAGTGGATTTATGGTTCTCTAAGTGGTTGAACCAGGAGACTATTACTCTTTTGCTTCAAAAATGTTCAAATTATGATTCAATTTACAATTGTTTTTATACACTTAAAGATTTATGTTTTTGTACTAAAGTCAGTAACCATAAATTTACTAAAATCATTGAAATTCTTTTCTTTTCCAGTTAATTTCTTTACTTTTGTCAGGTATGGGTCACTTCAAAGTAGAGTTCTATAGATATGTTTATGTGATAGAGATGAGTTGTGGCTGGAACTCTTTCAGTCCGGATCTTTCTGCTTTGACTGATATCTTGTAACTTTAGTGTCTTTGACCTGACCTCTGATTTAAACTGAGTTAGCCTTCCAGGAACGGTCATCGGCGCATGTTTGCAGGTGGGTGGATGTGTTTCCATGTGTACATGTAAGGGGATGTGTCAGAGGAGGATCTCTGTGGGACGTGTGGTGATGTGTGCAGCAGTGCGGCAGAACTGGGTCACTGCAAGGTGCAGACGGAGCAAAAACAGGATGAAAGTATAGAGAAAAATTCTAGAGATACTGAATCTGCAAATCGGTTACAACGCCAAGAGTTCACAAAACGTTCCGACCCTTTTTTTCCTTTGGTAGTTTTGTAAACCTTTTATATTGCAAATGTCTTTTCCCTGCAGAGGACATAAACTGATGCATGAAATTAAAAATATGCCTGCAAACAAGTTTATTTAAGGGCAAAAAAATCATGACAATGTCAGATAAACTAACCCTGAAACAACACCTCCTCAAAATTTATGGTTTTACAGTCTCCAAAGTTAATTTTCCTCATCCTGCATCTTCATCCTCACCTCTCTGTTCACTGACTAGGTGTTTTGTGACCTTGTCTGTCAGTCGGTCCTCTCGTCCTCATGGTCTCCTCTCGGTTCTTCGTGTGGAAGCAGAAAATGAAGGCTTGACCGACTGTGACATCCTTCAAAATGGATTTCATTGTTCAGGATCAAAGGCCTCCTCTGGAGCTGTAGATACTTTCCATTAAAAATGTGGGCTTCATTTCTTGGTTTGACAGATGACAGAGTCTCTGACAGAATAATAAACATGTTACTTAGTGATATTAGTTTACTGTAAAACATGGTTTTGTTTTTATTTTTGGGGAATGTTAATTAGCAGTCTGGCAAGTTACCCAGCAACAGTGCTTCAAATATATTTATTCTGGCTGACAAGTTTTTAGCAGCCCACCTCTAACGTTTTGGGTCGCTGTCATGACTAAAAGGCTTATGTCCTGTAGGCAGGTAGCTGTTGTCTTGTTAAAAAAAAATCAAATCATTTTTCTGTCAGACTGCCAAATATCTCTCACTGGGTTGGTAAAAAGCAGAGCAAAGCTACTAAAAAACTCAGCCTTGGATTTATTTTCGTCAGACAGATGCGTGACTTACAATGAATGCTAATGTTGCTCACTGTCTGGAGGATGTGTAATAAACGTTTAGCCCAAGATGAAGAGAAAGCCGCCTTTGCGTGTCACACAGTGATATAACATTTCTTTAACGCCTGTTAACAAGCTCTCACTGTTTAAGAGCCTCTGGAGCAGAAAATACTCCCAATGTCTGAGATTTTGGCACTGAAACCACACTCTGAAACTGAGCCAACAAGTGGGATGTTATACAGTCTTTAATAGATGCAGAATGGGCATAACAGGATGTCTTATCTGCTTTTCAGTGCATTACTCTGTTAGCTGAGTGATTTAAAAAAAAAAAAAAGCTCCTTTCTGTTGGTTGGTTGGTTGTTAAATATTGTAGCAGTGCTCATGTCGTTACACAGAAAGCTGGCAATAATTGGTCTTGCAGGAGACAACCCATTTAATTTGATAAATTAACATTAACTCCTCATCTGTATTCCAGATTCCCAACATTTTATAGTGTTAATCTTTTTTTAACACTATAAAAGTTTTATAGTGTTAAAAATGTAAAGGACTTTGCGGCACCAAAAACGTGGTACAATAATTACTATTTAGGCTTAAAGTCCCACTCTGAATCAAAATTTGGCTACACTCTCTCCTGCTAACCTACAGCCGCTCACAACACCCAACCAAGCCAAAATGGCGAGCAATATCAAAACTATCCAGCCGTACAGTTTTGAGCCAAACGCCAGCTCAGACAAGGAAAACAAAGACGTGCATGGCTCCATTTGTCTGCAAGTGGATGCATTGGAATGGAGCGGAGCAGGGAGCTTGTGACCCGCCCAGGGTATTTTCTATGTAACCACTACAAACATTTTCAAACTTCTGTTTTCCCGTCTGCTCCCGATTCACAACAATTTGTATACAGAAATACTCAGAGAAAAATGCTACAAGAGCATGTTAAAAACAGCAAAACATGATTTTCATGGAGTGAAATGTTTAAAAATGTCTTTAATGTGTGTCTCGTGATTTGCCTTTGGAGGACCTGCTTGCGTTGAACCTATTGAAAAGAAACATGCGGATCCTCTTATCACTTTATCTTTTTTTCCCCCAAAGGCGACATGCCTACTTTTGCCTTCCAAGCCTTTTCATTACAGACAAAGCTAACATTTTGATAAAACAGAGTGACATTTCTTTTTTCCCTCCTAGTTCTTTCAAAAAGAAAAAAATATTGTCAAAAGTTAAATAGCTGACTGCAGTCATCTATCATTCCCAGTTGCTGCAAATTGCAGCCGGAAAAGCATCAAGTCCTCTCCACATGGAAGCGTTTTCTTTCCTGTTTTTTTTCAGATGCTGTCTAAGTGCTTGTCAAACAGTGTTTGCAGAGCAGTGGAGTAATGCTGTTTTATCATTAACTTGTAAGACAGCTGGGTGTTAGCATGTCCGTCTGTGTGAGAGCTGCCCGTGGTGGATTGTGTTAGCTCAGTGTCTGTTTAAATTTTATGCCCTAATGAGCCTTTCTGCTCTGGTGTCTGTGTTTTTATTTTCCTTTTGACTTTCACATTCGTTATTTTTTACTGGTATATTGGGCACAGCCATTTACAGGATTAAAACTTAATCAATAAACAGACTCGTACATTTTTATTCATCCGAATTTATTCCTCATTTTCTCAGTAAAGTTTCATGGCTAACTTTATCCCACTGAAAGGATGTGTGTCTCCACAGCTCGCCTTAGGCGCTATTCAGATTTGATGACAATGCCGGACTCCTTTATTCAGCGCCAGCAGCTCGATGCCAGCATGGCTGACACCTTCCTGGAACATCTGTGTCTGCTGGACATCGACCAAGAGCCAATCACAGCGCGCAACACCAGCATAATCTGCACCATTGGTGAGTGTGACAAATGTCTGCGGAAAGCCAGGCTCGGATGCAAGTTTGTTTTCTAGCAACTGTTGTGTGTCATCACTGGCCCCCTGACAGACGGGCAAGGTCCCTGGTGGCCTTCAGTGTGTCGGCCAGGATTGATTGTCAGCAAGGACAGTTATCTGGAGCTCTGCCTCCTCTTGTTTTCATCCCTCGTGTGGGCAGGCTGCTTGAAAACGGAGACACTGAGAGACAAACCTGAGTTTTCCCACTGCTTTAACAAAAGTTATTTATTTTTTTGAGGCGGAAAACTACTAAAACACATCAATGAAAGATGAATGTTTGCAAATTGACATTTTTTTTTCTTCTATTTGCTAAATCCTATCATTTCTTAATTTTACCTCCAATTATAAACGTTCACATTTCCTCCTACTGTTATATCATTGAAATAAATACTCCTTTGATTTTCATGGATGGGCTGTCTGCATGCTAAAGAGGAGGAGGACCATCCAGCTCATAGTGACTCGCTGTTCACATTGCTGCAGTCAAGACTGTGCAGGGTGCTTAAGCTCACATGACAGGCCCGACTCGTAAATGTGTAAAGGCATCACCAATGGGACAATGGTTGTGTGGAACAACAAAGGCTGCCATTCTGTCAACTTCTTCAACAACAGACAGCCAAGCTTTCATGAAAAGAAAAAGTCTCAAATTCATGGATGTCATGTGACATGTTTCTGTACCGAAAACAGTCCAGGTGTTGAAACTTCTTCCCAATATGAAAAAGCAGCTGAGCTGAGCCAGAGAATGGAAAACCATCAATCCTCTATGACACCTGCTGTAGCAAGAACTGTGCAAAAGGCACATTAGACCTGTGAAAATTTGCAATAACTCTTTAAAACAAATGTCGTTGAGTTTTTTGTATAAAAACAATGAAAGAAAATGGCCAAAAAAATACAGCTTTAAATGGACTACTAATCTTCATCAAGCTACTTACAGTAGATGAGGGGCAGAACCTTTCAAGAAGACGCAAGTCCAGATGCCATCACTCAACTTCAAGATAACGTGAATGAATCAGAACATTCATTAACATGCATTAGGCCAGGTGCAGCCTTTATTTCTAAAAAGCCATTTGGTCAGTTTCTTATTGACCAAAGCCTAGCAAGAGTTGCAAAGTCCCTATTTAGAAAAATACCCTTTATTTATGTTTTTGTGACCATTGAACCACTTATTTCTATTTCTTTTAAATATTTACAATTATTTAATTGTGTTTTTCTTTGCAAAGTAATTTTAAAGAATTTTACTACTGACAGCAGCACATGAAGGGTCCCTTCAAAATAAAATACACCCTGTCTTAAAGGGTCATCCTGCAGATTTATTCGAATTAAAAATGCAAGAAAGTCAAATCAAACATTGCATTTTCTATCATTATGACTTTTGTGCGTTGTCATTCATTTTCTCCTTTTACTATTAAATATAAAAATCACAGCATTGGTGTAGAATCCAATTGTTAAAATAAATGTATGTGCTTATTCTAAAAATTAACCACTCTCACCGTTATTTTTCTCAGTTATCTGACATGTTAAAATTCTAATTATTAATGAAAAAACCTAACTACTAAAAAGAAATTAAGTACAAACTCTTTATTTATTGAATTTTATAACAATTTTCTTCATAGCCAAAAAGCCACAATGGAGGGCTGAAGGAGCTGCATGTGGCTCCAGATCCCTGCATTAGGCTGTAATTAAGCTAATTCTTTAATTATTACCTCAAAAATTAAAGCAACTATGTCTTAATATAGTCACTAAAAGGCAAAAAAACTTTCTTAAAGATTGGATGTTATTACTAGAAATTCTATATGAATCTGACAAGTAAGTAAGTAAGTAAGCTATACTTACTTGAGTGCAGTTTTATGATCTTTCGCCCATTTTGGATTGAGTTTTTTTAACTTTCTTTCTCAGGTCCGGCGTCTCGGTCAATCCAAAAACTGCAGGAGATGGTGAAGGCTGGAATGAACATCGCTCGTCTTAATTTCTCACACGGCTGTCATGAAGTTTGTTCGATTTCTCCTCAAATCTCTCTGTTCCCCTTTGCAGTTGAACCAGTTCATCACTTCGCTTTTCTCTCTGTCGTGTTGATTCTTTCTGTACATTTCAGTACCACAGCGAGACCATCAAGAACATCAGGGAGGCCGTGGAGACCATCACCTCTGATCCTCTGTATTATCGACCGGTGGCCATCGCTCTGGACACGAAGGGCCCAGAGATCCGCACGGGTTTAGTTAAAGGGGTGAACGCCTGATACCTTTTCTATCAGTCTAATGAAGCATAAAGACGCAGTCAGGTGTAAGAGGTGCAGGAAGCATATCGACTGCCTTGAGCTCCAAATCATGTTACACTTTGACGCTTCTCTGGGGAAAAACAACAGCTGGGAGCGTGTGCTGCTCTGCATCGTCATCATATTCTTATTGTGTTGTTATTTGTGATGCTGGTGCCCAACGTCTGCTTTGTTGAACAAATACCTCCAAGCAGTTGGCAGCCTCATCATGCCTTGATTAGATGATAAAATGCACCACATGAAATGTGATCTGCTGCCTCAGCTGAAGAACTCTGTGAAATCAGTTCAAGTGTTTAATTGGAAGATGTCTAACTTCTGTTTTACAGTCATTAATAAGTACTAAACAGCCTGTAAACAGACTTTTCATGCAAATTGCACACAAAAAAGTCACTTGGAGAACACTAGAGATGAGGGCATTTAAAGGTTATGAAAAGAATCTTTTACTACTTTTTACTGAAGATGGTTCTGTTCTAGAGCATCTTGTTCTTTACGTGTCTGGTGGGATAGAAAGTGGACGAGGAGGTACAGCTGGTGAAAGGAAGCCATGTTCGAGTGGTCACGGCTGAGAGTGAAAGAGACAAGACCGATGCGACAATGGTCTGGGTGGACTATCCTCACCTGCCTAAAGTCCTGGAAAAGGGAAGGAGAATCTACATAGATGACGGCCTCCTGGCACTCAAAGTGTTAGAAATAGGTAACACTGGGCTGCTCTTCAAAATCCTAACAATGTATGCCGTTTTCTTATGATTTTTATATTTTGATATTTAAAATAAATTTTTCTTAGATAACCTAATTGTGGAATAATTGTAAATATGACCATAATTGCTCAATTTTCATCTACTTTGAGTCATTTTATATGTTGTTTTGTCCCCCTACAGTTCTGAAAATTGATTTTGTTTTATTTTTAGAAAGTTGAATTATTTTTTGCAAAGAGCCTCTGTTTTTAAAAGTGGTACCTTGGATTTTCCTTTTTGATTAAAACCTTTAAAACTCACATCTTTCCACATTTTAACCAATTAACATGGAGATGACACCAATGATTAAAAAAAAATTAAGTATTTTTAATGAATGTGTTCATTTGTAGATGAACAAAGCAATTATATGTATGACAGAGTTGGGGTTTTTTTCTTTCTAATTAACATATGTATGGACTAGAATGACACCCCAAAAAATGTGATTACTATTTCCTTTAAAATGTCAGAAATATGGAGCTACTCAAGCCATCAAAAAGGGCTTCATGGGTAATGATGTTACAACATTCAAACATATAACCTATGGAATGATTTTGAGCTAGATCTTTGGATTTTAGGGATAAAACGTGTTATCCTGTTCCATCTTGTTCTTTGATGGCAGGGTGCTGGTGGTTGGTGTCATTGAAGCTAGTTTTTGTTTGTGTTTTTCTACAGTAAACAGAACAGCATGAAAAGTTTTTTTGTGTAAAACTTTGTAACATTATTTGACTTGTTTTAGAAGTATAATTTTACATTTTGCTGGTTGGCAAACTTTTGACCTTTGTTGCTTTATCATCAAAATAATCTTCCTTAGATGGGTTCGCTGTAACGTGTCCCCCTTTTTTTTTTGTTGCGGGTCTCTGCAGGCTCTGACTGGGTGGATACAGTGGTGGAGGCAGGTGGACTGCTCTGCAGTCGAAAAGGTGTGAACCTCCCAGGATGCGACCTGATTGGCCTGCAGGCGGTCAGCGAGCAGGACGAGGCGGATCTTAGGTTCGGGGTGGCTCATGGCGTTGACATGGTGTTCGCCAGCTTCATCCGCTCCGCCCAGGATGTGAAGGACGTGCGTCGAGCTCTGGGAGAACTTGGGTCGCATATCAAAGTTATAAGCAAAGTGGAGAGCCGCCAAGGAGTGCAAAAGTAAGCTAAGGATATTTCTCAATATATGACACAGACTTCCTCTTCTTATCCTTTGATGTAAAAAACTTGATGGGGCTTTAAGAGGACACGTAAATCTCTAACTGATGGGGCTCTAGAACGAGCTGTGAATAAAATGCTGCTCTATGTTTGATACTTAATTGATGTGGTCTCCCTGTGAGTTACTGCTGTCACTTAAAATATCTGACCCAGTTTTATGAGTCTGTTCTCTTCTTTATGATTATGTCACACATCAGCCACCAACAATGTTTATCTGTAATTCCAATCCAGTAGGATTATTTATGACTTTGTTTTTATATTAGACCATTGGGAATAAATTTTGCATGCTGTGAGAACATCTTTTTATTTTATTTTATGATTCTCTGATTTAAATTGGCTTACTGCCTTTCACAGACGTCTTCCATCCAATTTAGGATTCGATCAAAGCTCTATTTTTAGAATAAGCATTTTAGTATTGCACTCAGATTTAAACATCAAATTGATTTTGTTTAATCTGGAGAATTATCCAGAATTATTTAAATGATAATATATTTGTTGATTTTGATATTTTAAATTTTAGATTCGTAAAGGCTAAAATCCTACTCTTCTTTACTCCCTGGTTTTGTAAGTTTTGAGGAGATCCTAGCTGAGAGTGATGGCGTGATGGTTGCCAGGGGCGACTTGGGTATTGAGATTCCTGCTGAGAAAGTCTTCATTGCCCAGAAGATGATGATAGGGCGCTGCAACTCTGCAGGAAAGCCTGTCATCTGTGCCACACAGGTCAGAACACACACACAAGAACCTGCATAAATGATGAATTATGCAAATGTCACGTCTGAACTACAGTATCAGCCAGTCTGATGTTCAGTGAGCCAATTTAAAGACACATTAAGACCTAACCTTTTAAATGAGGTACACAATCATCTCACACACAAACACACATGGTGGCAGACACACAAACACACACATTCCTGCAGCCATGTGGAGTCACAGAGCTGTATCCTGTTTATGCTGCTACTCTTGACTCACATCGACAGCGTTAAAACAAGTTTGCTTCTCAAGACTTGAGCTCTGGCACACACACCTGCACACACACTCATCAGCATTATACCCAGGAGGTTAACTGCTTAGGCGACAGTGCAAGCCATCCCATTTTCCAACCCTCCATCTTTCTCATTGACTCACTTAGTTTCAGACTCAATGACGGAAATCCCAGAAAAGCATCACCTCAATCTGCTGGAAATCTCCTCTCATGGTTCTCTTTCTATGTCAGATACCCTTGAAATAATTTAAATAATTTGGACAATTTGGATAATTTCCGGTGATATTCCAAATTAATGGCCAAACAGGTTTATTTTTTAACACTTTAGGTTAGTCCGCTTTGGTTGTAAAACTCTTGTTTATGATGTGATCTAATGTGATTTGTAGATGCTGGAAAGCATGGTGTCCCACCCACGGCCAACAAGGGCAGAGAGTAGTGATGTCGCCAACGCTGTGCTGGATGGAGCAGACTGTGTAATGCTATCTGCTGAAACTGCCAAGGGAAAGTTTCCCTTGGAGGCAGTGGCAATGATGCACTCGGTGTGTGTTTGTGTTTGTGCCGGTCTAGTTTGCCTTGTGACATCAGACCTCTCTCACAAGCTTTTTCTTTTTTTCCCCCCGTTTTTCTTTCAGATCTGCAGGGAAGCAGAGGCAGCCATTTTTCACCACCAGCTCTTTGAGGAGTTACGTCGCCTCACTCCTCTGTCCTCTGACCCCACAGAGGTCACTGCCATTGGAGCCGTGGAATCCTCCTTCAAGTGCTGTGCCGGAGCCATCATTGTCCTAACTAGTAGTGGAAGGTGCATAAAAATCCAAATTTTAAGTAAAAAACTAAAGGAAACCAGCTGACCATATTGAAATTACTGACTGCAAGGTCGTTTGCACTTATCATCACCGTAAACTTTTGAGGTGGGATGGCACATTATGCAGCGGTCTGAACTGTCATGGCCTTAGAATATCCTCAAACATATATGTGCCAAGCTTGATGTTTGGCAAAAAAAATATATAAAAACTGGTATGTCCCCTTTTAACCCCAATTAGTAGTATTTGGTTGATATGCTGTAAATTGCCTGGAAGGAAACTAATACTTCACATTTAATTTAAATGGGTTTCCTGCAAGAAAACAGCCATAACCTCCTGACTACCAGAGAAAAACAATTTTGTCCAATCACATTTTTTTTTCATCCACCAAAAACTACAATAACCAGAGCCCCACCCTTTCACATTTATTGAAACCCTTACATATCTTCTGTAAATGTCAAAAAGAGTTCCTTCGACAGGTGACAAATCTGCCATGCTGGTTGTCAAGAGGATAAGATCAACCACGCTAATATTATTTACTTTTTCCTTGTTCTCAACAAGCTGTTGCTCCATTATTATTCAAATGGATTTTCTTTCTATTTGAGCTGCTGTGATGTTTTTTGTTTAAAATCCGTTTTTTATTCAGATATTTAACTTAAGATTTTGTAAAAAGCAGTACCCAGATACCTGAGAACACATGCAGCTATGTATAAAATTTGTTTAAATGTAATCTGTGTCAGTTACAAAGACTTAAGGAAACCATGTGAATTTTGATGTAGTAGCCACTTCCTGAAGATTTGCACTGTGTAACCACTCAGAATGTAATTTACCTGCATTAGTAGTTTGGAGCATTATTTATATTTTATAAATAGATTCAAAGCTGGTAAAGTTGGATTCAAAGTGCTGAATTATTCAGTGCAAGTATCATTCTCCGAAAACTGAGCTTTAAAACCCATCAGATGTGTGTGTGTGTGTGGGTGTATAAATGATAAAAACAGAGTAAACATAGGTTCTCCTCTTCCCTTTCTGCAAACAGATACTGTAGCTATGTCTCTCCATAGACCTTGTTTCATTCTTTTCAAAGCCCAGACTGAAGATTGCTGTGCTTCGTTCTTTTATATTTTTCTTCCTGTTTTAAGACGCACAGTCCAGCCTCTCAGTCTTGCACACAGTAATGGGTAAATAAACGTTTACAGATACGTTGTAAATAAGAAATCCCACAGATGAGGGACATATGCAGTTTGGTGCACTGGATTATTGCTATCCTATTTTTCTGACATGTATCACATGCATTTGTTTGTTGAATCTTAAAGTAAGGTTTATTGATAGACATACCTACTAAACAGCATCCTTATTCATAAAGGACGTTGTTTTAAAGATGTGGACAAATCTTAGTGTGCACCGGTAGATTCTGGATTATAATCTGATGTTTGTGGCTCTTCTCTTTGGAGAAGGAAGATTTGGATAATTTTTTTGAAAGAGCAATTTTCAACCCATTAAACTTTTCCTCTTTTTTTCTTTTACTTCACATTCTCCTCATCTTTGTAGATCGTCACATCTCCTATCCAGATACCGCCCACGCTGTCCAATCATTGCAGTTACCAGAAGCCCTCAGGTACAGTTTGTTCTCTTCAACAAAATAATTGGCATCTGTTGTTCGTAGATTGTGTTACGTTAAGTAAAATCCCATTGTAGATGACTCATGCTTTTCAAAAGCATCAAATGTGTGACAGCCAGATTGTATTTTTCATGTCTTCTGTTGTAAACTGTAGCAACGTTGTGATGTCATGATCTTTTGATCTGCTTTCTCGTGCAAACGCTAAAACCTTAGTAATAAATTCAAACTGCTAGTTTGATTTGAGGTGGTGAAGGTCAGAAGTTAGAATCAAGTTCAAAGCTGTACCTCGAGCTGTCAACATGTGTTAAACATGTCAGGCCAGAGATTCATCAACGTCTCTGTGAGAAACCTTGTGTATAATTCAGCAAATGAATGAAAAGCGAGGATTGCTTGTGGAGTCAAGTGTTGAGCACCATACAAACTGGCAAAAATGTATTAAAAAATAATAAAATGGCCTTTTTGTTTTCAACTACAGGTATATAATTTTATTGTAAATATTATTTATCTATGATGGCAGTTCTAAGAAAAAAGGAAAAAAATACTCTTTTTGAAAACTTGTTACAGCCTAAAATGCCTGAGTGAAGTGTTTTGATTCCATTCTGTCAAGAAACTTGAAATTTTAATTGTTTTTCAGCTTTCAAAAGGAACTCGAGGTGAAAAGTAAATTCCATTGAACTTTGTCTCACAGGGAGAAATTCACTCATCATGGCAGCCCAAAGAAAAACAGTGATAGTACAATTGCAGCTAATCAGATATAGGATCAAACAAACAAGTGAATAGATACATAAATAATTGTGCAAATTTTCATGACCTGGTCATACAATGGGCGAGCGCTGTTGTCCATGATGATATGCTTGGTCAACATCCTCCTTTCACCCACCTCCTCCACAGAGTCCAGCGAGCTGACCAGAATCCTTCAGAGTTTAATCAGGACTGAAGTAACTGCCACTTAGTGGCCTACGGGCAGGGGCAAAGTTACAGCAAACAGCTTTGCCCCCAAACTTTTGAGTCAATATTAGTATCATATTAACAAAGATTAAGAAATCATCATAATGCCATCATCAATACACATTTGTATACTTTTGGCTGCTGCTTTAGTAGTAAAAGCACCTCAGCCAAAAGAAACAGCTGTTTGAATATTGATTAAAAACCTGTTAGAAATATGCATTTTTTGACTTCTGCTCTGCTGTTCTCATTTGTCACCCTTCTAAAGCCCCCCCCCCCAAATAAAATGTTCTGGCTCTGCCACTGCCTACAAGCCAGATGCAGGACAGATCAAAAACTTTAATTAACAAAGCTACAATAAGTTGTTAATTAATAACAATAAAAAAGAAGAAACTTCGAAGAAGGTCCAGATTTTCCATCTGCAAAGAAAAATGTCATCCCTGCTCTCTAAGTTTTGGCTCTCTTATTGTAAGTCATTACTGACTTGGCTGCGTTGGCATTTTCAGCCTATAAACTGATGATAAATGCTTCAGAAAATAAAATGTTTTGAAACCTAAACCTCCCATTAACAGAAGAATTGTTAGATGTCTACATCTACAAACGGAGTAATCCCTTTGTGCTCCTGTTCAGGTGGCCCGTCAGTCCCAGCTGTTAAGAGGCGTGTTTCCTGCCCTCTTTCACCCTCTGCCGGCGCCCGTCTGGGCCGATGATGTTGACAGCAGGGTCAAATTTGGCATGGACATAGGTCAGTATGTGTGTGTGCATTTTGTCTGCCTGCATCCTGCAGTCTGAAAATAAAACCACATTACTGGCATGCTTTCTCAATCTACCACTACAGGGAAAGCGCGAGGATTCTTCAAGTCAGGCGACATGGTGATTGTGGTGACAGGCTGGATTCCAGGCTCTGGGCACACAAACATCATGAGGGCGGTGCATGCACCGTAACGTGACCGCGTTAGATTGACACATTGGTTTACCCAGGCTTTCAATGAATGGATGTGATTATAAAGCAGAAAGAAACTCCTAAATTAATAAAGTAAATTTACAGAAACTGCTTTGTTCAATAATAATTTAAAGCAGCAACTGTAAACATAACACTTTGAGGACGCATGCAGCCAAACCGTTAATGCCTAACTTCTGTGTTTGTTAAAGCAGTGACTCCTTTCAAATAAACTTGAACCTGCAGTTGTCCTCCTGTCCTGGGTTTTTGCATCACTAATTGAGTCATCCATCTTTCTTTTCCTTAATCCACATTAAAATAACAATATGGTCTCCATCCCTGCCTTTATGGTACCAGCTCTCCTTATTGGAGTATGGAGATAAGGTTTTTATTCCAGCCCATTGTCCTGAGCTTATCAGTGAGGTTGTCCTTTTTTCTCCCATAATTACAAACTGGGAAACGCACGGACGACAGTCTTGAACTGAACTTCCTTTGTACAGTGAGATGACCCAGATGCCACATCTTCATATTAGTCCCGTAAAGTAATTATGTCTGTTCCTGTGTTGGGTCCACTCATGTCCGATGAGCCTTTATGTGACATTCTTACTGTTCCTCTGCAGATTTTCTTTTTCTTTGTTTTTCTCTTTCTCTTTCCAGGTCTGCTGTGCATTATAGGTCTTTTCTTGTGAACAAACAAAGTGCCTAAAGAGCCATGTATTCATTTTGAACATTGTAAAAGCTCGGAAGAATCTGAATGAATCAAATTGAGATCAATTTAGCCTCATCAGATCATGATAATCTCTTGCATCATCAGCTCTTGCTACGCATCACAGTAGAAAAATTACCTCTGCTGATTTGAAAGCAACATGTTTTCTAGTTTGCCAACCTTCAACCTGTGGTTGGAGGTCTGAATTGTAGGGCATTGGAGGGCACAGACTCTTCTGTGGACCCATGCTGGTAATGCATGCAGAAATAGGTCTGGCCCTGCAGAGTGTAGTTCCAGCAGCAGATCCGTTGCAGTGCTCCAGCCCTATTTGCAGTCTTTGAGCTGTCTGCAAAGACAACTATTGTAAAAACCAATGAAAATGACCAAATCCAGAAGCCCCCTTTTAAGTGAGATCACCTCTTGATGTTAGAATCCTGTGCTTTAACAAGTTTTGTTAGATTTTTCCTTCAATTTTGAAATGAAAGCTCAGACAGTTTTAAGTAACCGGTTGTTGTAGTAACCGACATTAAATTTGCAGTTTAATTATTTTTATGTCACATTTCTTTTAGAAAATCTGCAAATAAATCCATTGGATCTGTAATTATTTAAACGTTTAATTCTTGAATCCAAAATTATCTTAGCATTCTCTTAATTATTAAACGTATACTTCTGGTCGTTTATAGTTCATGTTTTTAAAGCTTCATTCACTTCTCTTTCTTGGATTCAAATAAAGTTTTCTCATTGGTGTGGAAAGAATGACGCGCACGACCTTTTTACCTTCGAGAGGCGCGAGCATCTTGCTCCGGTTGGGCATGCGGCCTTTGGGGGACTGATGATGAGAATGCGGATGCCATGGCAACCGGTCGATGATATCCAAACCTTTTTTTCTTCCTGTGCACAATTATTCGTTTTGGTATGCGCCGTGCGCCTTCATGGACGCTCACCTCTACAGAGTGAGTTTACAGAACATGAAGAGGACTTCTTCTCATCAGCAACGGAGGAGACGTGCGCGCTCAACAAGTAGTTCATTTTCTTTTTTTAAAGGAGACTTTTGAAATCATCGGAACGCACATGCGTGTGGACATTGTGTTTTTTCCCCGCGTTTGGCGTGTGCTGAATGCCAAAAAAGAACCAGAATTCTGGACACATTTGAAATCCGACCATTTTGGGACTTCATACAACCGGCTGCTGGTTTTCCAATCATTAAATCACCAGACCAAGTTGATACCAGCATCACTTTAGTGGATTGGCGCTCCGTCTGTCTGAGCGCTTCTGCCTCTGCGCGCCTTTCTTCGCCATGAAGGTCGCGTTTCTCCCTCGGATCCCCATGTGTCCGCGCGTGTCGTGGACTCCGCATGGGTTACACTGGGGTTAATGTGACTCCATCCCGCCGACGCGTGTCAGCCGCTGACGCTCTGCTTTTGTGCGTGCGTGTGTCTGGATGAATCGGCGCGCCTCGAACTGTGAGCCCCCTTTAACGTGCGCCTGTAATTGCGACAGTCATTATTTCCATGCGTTCTATCAGGGGAGTCGATGTTCTTCAGAGTGATCTTCGGATGAATGCACCCCCTCCCCTCCCACATACGCCCCAAAAATCTCTTATATAATGGCATATGCTGATAAAAACGCAAATTGGCTGAGCTCTCCGGACATGCATGCTGCACAACGGAACGCAGTCGGCTTTTGAGAGTCGAACACTCTTCATAGACCGGGAAGCCGGTGCCAACATGACCGGCGTCGGCGCGATGAAGGCGGCTGTGGAGAGGAGAGGGAGGGCCTCGAGCGAAGAGCGACGTTCCAAGGACGAGGAAGGAGGAATGATGGGGAAACATCTGTAAGGGCAAATGAGACTCAACTTGAAGAGGAAAAGTGGGTCCGCGCGCGTCACGCGGGAAGGATGAAGGACTCCTTGTCTTCACGGGGCCATTTCCAAGGGCACAGAGGTAAGGATGGCAACTCTGCCGGAGACGAGGCGGAGGTGTGAGCTGTCGGCACAATGAAGCTTTCAGAACCACTTCTGTTTGAGGCTGTGACATTGACATTTTCACCTATCTAGACACTAGGGGGACACATTTAAACAAAAGCTTTCCTGAGGAGGGAGGGAGGGAGTCTACAGGTTATTGCCGCCCTCCTCTCAAACTCCCCGAGTGTTGGGATGGATGGGGTGGCAGGAGGTGTGGATGCGCCTGGGAGCGGCGGGGGCTCTGGAGGTGACAGCCTGCCCAGGCGTAATGGAGGGGACAGTAAGCGACGCAGTAAAGGCAGCCTTCCCTCCCCGGGCTACAGGCTGTCCCAGGCGTCCCTGGAGGGGGAGAGGGGCTCCTTCGGGGCGGACGGCTCCTCCTCTGGTGCGCGCGGCCGTCGCTTCTCCATTATCAGCTCCTCAACTAGGGATGGGATCGCTTTTCGCACAGCTGGGACCCCAACCATCCCGCTTGCCCTGCCGCCGCCGCCCGCCTCCTCCTCCTCCTCTGGCGCACACCCCCCACCTCGCTCCGTCGGGTTTGCGTCCCGCGCCGCCCTGGCCTCCACCTCCTCCACTGGGACAGGAGTCATGGTGGTGGCCACCGGCGCAGAGACGACCACCACCACGGCTTGTAACACCACCGCCGCGGGCACGCCAGAGGCGATGGGTCAGTCTGGGTTCGGCGGGTTTGGCATGGGCTTGGACGGGGAGGACTACAGCAATTCGAACCAGAGCACCTTCATCCAGAGACAGTTCGGAGCCATGCTGCAGCCGGGGGTCAACAAATTCAGCCTGCGCATGTTCGGATCCCACAAAGCTGTGGCGATGGAGCAGGAACGGCTGAAATCAGCAGGAGCCTGGATCATCCACCCTTACAGTGACTTCAGGTATGAACACACACTCACTCCACTTTATGCTGCTACTGCCTGCTGGAGCCACTTGTAGCATCTCAGAGACAAGTCCAATTCACCTGGTATAAATATGGATTAAAACAAGTACAAATTGATGCCTTTAAACAAGCACACATAGGTCCTCAAAGGGAGGACTTATAGAAGGCAGGTGATGCTTCTGTGATTAACAGTATCAATGCCAAACTCCATATAGATTCCGGTTTCCACGATACTGTTTAATGCAAAATGACAGAAATTCTGATCAATTAAATTCTATAGGTTAATTGGTTACTCTAAATTGTAGGTGTGAAGGTGAGAGTGCATGGATGTGTGATTGTGCCCTGCGACAGACTGGCAACCCTGTCCAGGGTGTCCCCTGCCTCCGCCCGCAAGTGGCCGGGATAGACTCTGGCAGCCCTGTGACCCTGAAAGGGAACAAACTTAAGATGAATGAACGAAAGAATTAATAGATTTTCTGTAAACTGAACAAAAGAAAACATTTTATTCAATAAATTATGACATTTTATTGACTTATTTTGCCTGAAAATCTAAGAAACTGCATTAGAAAATGATTCAAGGAAGTAATGAAACGTATTTGTTTTATGAAATTCCTCATTGCTGCTTTTTCTTTTTTAATCTAGCCCCAGTCTTAAAAAAATGCATGAATTAGTAAAGAACCGCATAGAGAAGAAAGACATACAGGCTTTCTGCTTATGGCAATTGTTGTTCAAATCAGCTTTCACAGATTCGCAGAGGTGGTTTGGCAGATTGTCCTTCCTGACACAACCCTGTATTTTATCTGGGCTGGGGACTGACTCATGGGGACCCAAACTTGGCCCCCCTTGTGGCTACATTAAGCAGTAGCCTGAAGGGTCTTGCCCAAAGACCCGCAGTGAGTGAAGGTCAATGCCCCCTGCCGAACCCTGATTTCCCATGCACCAGTCCCACACGCAGCCAACTGAGCCATCCAGCCGCTCCTGACAAAATTGTGTTAAAGACATGTAAGGTTAACAAAGAGTGAAAAAAACTCATCAATCAAGACGAATCAACAAGTCTTGGAGACTAAGAGATAATTCACTTCATGAAGGCAATAAAAATGATTTTTTCAAAGTACACAATGTCTTTTTCTTGTAAGAAAATTGCAGCAGATAAGAGAGTAAATTTAGTCTAGTAATACAAGATGTCAGCCCTCCCAATCAGCTGAAATATTTTCCACTGTGTGAGCATTGGACGTTTCCCAACCCTGGTTCACAGGGCACACTGTCCTGCATTTTCTCAATTCAACCCTGCTCAAACACACCTGCATTTTGATTGCTGACATTGTCAGGCTGAATCAGGTGTGCATAAGCAGGGCAACGTGGAAAACATGCAGGACGACAGTGTGCCCTGAGGACCAGGGTTGGGAAACACTGCTGTAGAGCACTCTCTGCTGGGAACTCTTCCCATGGCCCCAAGGATTTAGTTGCCCATTGTGCTCTAAACTCCCCAGACCATTTCTGATAGTTTCTTTTATAAAAAACAAAATGCTTTAATAAAAAATAAAAAATATATCACCAGGAGCTGACTGACAGCTGAGACATTTATAAATATAGGTGGTTTGACGTAATCACAGCTGACTGCTTCGGAAATGTCCAGGTGGGCAGCAGGGGGAGTGGCGGCAGTCACAATCTCCAGACAGACTGCAGCAACAATGGATGACTTGATCCCCAAAGCTGCTGGCCCACTTTTATCTCATCAGCCTCACACGGCACACGCAGTGTGCCATTTTGTGTTGTCTATCAGAGCAATGATCACTCCCTAGTGCAGGTTAGGGGACTGCTCAGAGGTAAAATGATGAATGAGGTCAGCGAGGACTGAATTAAGGTCTGTAGACTCCTTCACATCTCCTCTGAACTTCAGTCTTTCCTGTACTTTTTTTCAAACTTCAAATGTTAAAAGCTGTCATCATGTTGTAAGATGACATTCCAATTGTATTCAATTATGCATGTTGAGCATGGATTGTGCATAATTCAGTCATTTAACTTTTAATTTAAGCACCTGGAGAGAGCAGCAACATCTGGGTGGAGGTGTGTGATGCCATGTTGAAGGGTGAAGAAGACGGATTACATCAGCAGTTTATTTCTGTCATCATTTCTGTGCGACTTGTTAGCGCATGAAGACTGGTGTGTGTGGGACTGTGAACATGTGCAAGTCTCATCACAGAGGCTGCTAATAAGCTTTCACTCTGTGCGCCTCGTCTCAAGACAAGATGTTTCTCCCACAATTCCACAAAAAGTACAAAAGATGAGGTGAAGAAAGAGTTTCTCAAAAGGTGACATTTAGTGCTCGAATGTCAAGGTGCTCATTTGTCAGCTCATCCTGCAGGATGATGGGTAGGAAGTGACATCTGGCCAACAGCAAACAGGGAGCCCATCAGTGACGGCTTAAGAGACACTTGGCCTCAATTACAGTAAAATTAGTGTTTGGTTCGACAACAGCTGAGCAGGTAGATGCAGGTCAGTTATCCCCCCAACACCTGTTCATGTTCAAAATGGAATGCTGATGAGGCCACAGAGAGCAGCTTTGATTGCAATTTCATTTCCATCTATGTGTGTGTTCCCAAGTGTGTGTTTTCATTCTGTGTACATGGTACCAATCTGCATGCATGTGAGCTGGCATGAATCACACACAATCAGTGGAGCAGCATGAGTTGAAGAAATTTTTCTTTTAGGATGCTGTTAGGAATTTTGTCCATGGAACTGAAATATCTTAGTTTTGTTCATGTGTTCATGCTTGAGTCCATTTGTCATGACTAAAAAAAAAAACTTTGATCCTGGAGGGTTTATTGATGCCTTTTGTCATTTGACATAAAATACCAAACTCTATAATATCACAATGGCAGTTTGTAGACAAAGATGAGAACTTTTAAAAGATGTTCCACCTTCTGCAGTAACAATATTAGGTCAATAGGCATAAGAAGTTTCAGTACAAGAAAAAACTTGGTTTGGTTTTCTCTCATAATTTTTACCCACTTCATCCTAAGCGAGTTCATGAGCTTTGGCTCTTTGATGAGTGGGATACACCCCATAGATCACCAGGCTATTCCAGAGTCTATGAAAAGTGTTGCCTTTCATATACTTTTGAGTTTCATCCAAGCTTGTATCCAGATGTCGGTTTCATGTCTCATTAAATAGGTGTTCCCGAATCCAGGCCTCCTGCTCATTTTCCAGAAACCCTGCCTTATCTGCTGCTGATTACTTGGATCAGGTCTGTTTAGCCAATGAGGAACTTTAATGGCAATTTGGTTGGAAAACATGTAGGACACCTGCCCTCGACGCAATATCTGCCTCTGTAAGAGCTTTTTGAGTAGCCCTCCATCTCCTATCCATCTGCTATCACAGATTCTTTTTCTTTACTGCTCTCCACATTACAGCCTTTTAAAAATCGTAAGACATTCTTTTTGTCTTATGTGGCTTCACTGTTGAGGTACTTCAAGGGCAGTTCCCAGATATTGGTATCTTGGTAACTGAAATGGACAAAGTGGTTTGTCCTTCAGGTCTTCATCGGGATGTTGCTGCAGAATTATGAGGCCAGAACAGTCTCATAATTCAGAAATGCACTCACCCTGTGTCACAAATGCACATACTCCGATTCACAAATGTCAATGAATGCCTTTCATCATAGAAATTAGACTGCAGAAATCAGACTGCAGAATCCATCTTTTCCCTGGCAATTGTGGAGCACATCTAACTTCAGGAGTAAGATTTAGATTCAGTTTAGGGATTTTGCTCTGCAGAACTCGTTCCACTTACATCCAGACTGGCACTCAAACCGTATCTTGCATCAGTATTGTGCTGTCTTTCACCTGAGCCTTGTTTCTGTCAGTTGTCATGCTGTCAGCCTAATGAAGAATTGCATAAGTATTACTATAGAATTGCAGGGGGATTTTAATGATTCCCCCTGCAATTCTATAGTAATACTTATGCTATAGTAATACTTATTATAGCTATAAATTACAACAGATAAGCATTTTGTGCTTATAGCTAGGGCTGCACGGTGGCACAGTGCAGCCCTGGTGTATATACCAGGAAAAAATGTGTTACTGGCTGGCACTTTAAGCAGAGCATATCTCCCCAAACATTCTGGTTAGCACTCTTGCCTCACAGCAAGAAGGCCCCCGGTTCAAGTCCCGGCAGGGGGACATGAAAAACAGAACATCAATGGGGGACCTTTCTGTGTGGAGTTTGCATGTTCTCCCCTTGTTTGCGTGGGTTCTCTCCGGGATCTCCGGCTTCCTCCCACCGTCCCAAAATTTTTTTCATAGGGTAATTGGCAACTCTAAATTTTCCCTAGGTGTGAGTGTGAGATTGGGTGTGTGATTGCGGACATTCTACCCTGCGACAGACTGGCGACCTGTCCTGGGCATCCCCTGCCTTCGCCCACAAGTGGCCGGGATAGGCTCCGGCAGCCCTGTGACCCCGAAAGGGACAAAACGGAATAAAAAATGAATGATATGCTTATAACTACTGGATTGAGAGGTTTAGCAATTACTGTCATGAACTCTGAGGGGATGGGTTGATAAAGTACTAAAATTTTATGAACGTTATATTGGGGTCTTCACTCAAGAAACGGAACACAAAATACTTTAACTCTACCAAAAAGGGTAGTACTTTTAATTAAGGCAGGTTCAAATCTTACAGTGCAGCTCAGGTGTTTGCTCTCATTCATTCTGACTGTGCACCGTCCGACTGGAAACAAACACACAATAGTTCCATTGTTACATCCTTTCTTTTGTTTATTTATTTATTTTTTTCTGAACAAAAAATGTCAACTTAAAGTCTGCCTACTAACTGCTCTACTGTCAAAAAAATGAAACGTATTCTTTACCATGTTAATAACATTTTCAGTAACAAATCCTGGTATATTATAGGTGTGAATACTTTTACTCAAAGGAAAATAATCCTTTCCAGTTAATACTTTCAATCAATTACGTGGACAGAAAATCTTGAACTATCTTGACTCCTAAACACATTTCTAAATTATTTTCTTCTCTCTTTTCCTGTTTTGAAAGACAAAGTCCTTTCAAGGTTGTGGCAGTGTCACTGTTTCGGCCAGATCTGGTGGTGATTTGCGCGTTACAGTTGTCTGTGAGTGAAGTGTGTCTGTATGTCTGTGTGTCCAACTCTGAGTCTGTGGAGCAAACAGCCTCTGAGTGAGCAGTCTCACTGTGACCTCGTCCATGTGCACTTCTCAGATGTTTCTGGTTTCTCCTCAGAACACCTCCAGAGTCCATCTGCACCTCATATGAGGGTTCATCAATTTGCTTCCCCACTCTGCCATCTCTCCGGACAGTGTGAGGTTCAAATGGTTGCACTCTGACCCTCCAGTTTTCAAAGTGTGCAGGTCTCTGGCCGATCTGTTGTAGTATGTGCAATGGTGTGCTGATTGGACTTCAAAACCTGTTTTGCTTGTAAAACTTTTGGTTGGAAAAGACTTGTCCTTGTGGGAAGTAGTGTTCTTATGCGGCGACTGAGTGGTCTTTGAGCTGGACTGGAGTTCAGGTCTTGAGATGGTGTGTTGCGATGATCCAGCATTGCTAGATAGGGATCTTGTCACGCTGTTTTGGCCTTTAACAAGAGCTTTTTTGCTGTTTTCACTGCTGACTCAGCTTTGCCATTGCTTTGGGGGTGTCCTGGTGAGGATGTCCTATGATGGAATACCCACAGTCTGCTACATCTTTTGAACTTTTGTGAAGTGTATTGGGGACCATTGTCTGATATGATATGATTGTATGTGGGATGCCTTAGCGAGCAAAATGAGCTTCAAGTTTCTTTATCACTGTAGTGGATTTTTTGTGGTAGGTAATCTATTTTCTACAAATTTGAGTAATAGTCCGCCATGATCGAATAGTCTCTGATGTGAAAACAAAACAAATCTGTGAACACCTTTGCCTAAGGTCTATTTGGCATGTCATGTGGAAGTAGTGTCTCTCACTTTGCTGTTGCTTGAGCTTGTCTGAGACATCCTTCCACTCCTAAGTGTGAAGAGTCTATGCGCTGAATTATTTCTTTTCTCAATGAGTCAGGAATTATGGCACATTTCCCCCTGAAAATGATTCCATCCTGAAAACTCAGCTCTTCTTTGAGCCTGATCTGACTAGTAACTTTGGATTTCTCATTAGGCTAACCTTTACGTATTGTTTGTCTGAGTGTTTGGAGTGTAGCAAGTATTGCATTTAAGCTTTTTTCAGATACTGGCAAATGTAGCACCATATTTACAGTATCTATTTCTGTTTCCACTGAGCCACAGGAAGAATGGTTGGGGATATGTGCTCTGCTTAAAGTGTCAACCAGTAACACAGTTTTTTCCTGGTAAGTACACTACATCCACGTCACACTTATGGGTCCTCAACATCTTTTGTCTTTACTCTTTTGGGTGCACGGAAAATAAGTTTCTTGACAATATTCTCAAGTGGCTTATGGTCACTCTTAACAGTAACTTGTCGACCATATGTGAATTGATGTAATTTCTCCATGCAACAAGAGCTACCGTAAAAACTTTTTTTCTATTTGTGCATAGCCTCATTCTGCTTGTTTAAGTACTTGGCTTGCAAAGGCGATGGGCTTACCATTCTGGATGAGTGCTGGTATTAACCCTGTGTCTGAGGTATCACACTGGACTATGAGCTCTTCCTCCGGGCTGTAATACTTCAGCACAGGAGCATTGGTTAGTTTTCTTCAGTTTTACGAACGCATCTTCGTGTTGTTTGTTCCAGTTTAATTCGCAGACTTTATGTGTGAGTTTTCTCAACACCTCACATTGGTCATAGAGATGTGGACAGAATCTGGCTAAATAGTTCACCCTTCCTAAGAGCTCTGTACTACTTTGACATCTGCAGGTTGTGGCATTTCATTGATGGCTCTCACTACAGGGTCTGTCTTCAACCCATTAGCTGTTAGAACATGTCCAATCTATTTGCCGTAATTTCAATTTTTCTGCATTTAGTTTGATGTTCTTCTGTTTGCCCCTGTTTAAGAACAGTCTTATTTTCTCATCATGATCATGTTCAGCAGCCTCTTGTGTCTCCCCTTGGCCTGAAATCAATACATCATCTACAATTATCTACAGACCAGGCAGGTCTCCAATGCCTTTGTCATCCTTCTACTACAATGAATTATTTGAATTAATATTTATTTAAACGTTTCAATATTGCCTGTAGAGTGTATGTGTAGTGTAAAGTGCATATATTAATCAACAGTTGTTTCTTTTCTGCTTATAGAAAGTTTTTTTTAATTTATTTTGTTTTTATATAAATAAATACGATACGTGCTTGGTGAATGGTCCACACGTATGAAAATTGGTGTTGGATGTTAACAAAGCAGCGGACTGTGGTTTCAGAATTTTCCCATGATAACAGTCATCAAGGCATATTTTCAAGTTGTGTGTTAGGCTGTAAATAATAACTGTATTGGAAGCCAGTGATTACGAAGTGATACAACTGTCAGTTTTAGTGACAAACTCTGTGAGGGAAATGTGTGTTTGCTAGAATAATGATGACTCATGCATGCTTAATCTTCATCAGTCTGGTGTCAGCGTCACTCCATGAGGTGGTGTTACTAAACTGCCGCTTAGCGGCAATCAACCAGAGAGCCAGAGAGGAGTTTCTCTGAGAAAAAGGTCTGAAAGTGAGACAACCGCAAGGCAAAAACAAGTCAAGGTGACAGATGAAGGGATCAGTATTTATGAGATGACAGAACTCGTCTCCAGATGATCCAATCAGCTCTTCTGGCATAATTTCAGCCTGATCCAGAAGGCATGACTGATTTTCTGCTTTGTATCTCTGAAGCTTTCAGAAGTTACTGATGATCTGCTGGAGTTTACACATTTGCAATCCCCCAAAAAACATCAGGGGCTGTCTTTGAAGTGCCTATTATTATGACGATCATTTGCGCCATTAAAGAATGTGGTTCTTCCACAATGCACTGGTGAAAATGAATGTGCTGGGGCTTCTTTGTAATATTTACTTGTCAGAAGATGATGGAAAATGATAAAAGTTAATCATAAACAATAATACAGATTATAGAAACATTTCTTGTGCTGTGTGTACAACAATCTGTTTTACCATAGTGTGATGTTCACTAGACTGGCACATTTGACTAATAAATGTTTATAACTGCTACTTATAGACTTTAAACAGACATAAAATCTCCCATTTACTTCGATCATTACATTTATGAAATACTCCCACAATGCATCGGTCTTTTTTTTAAACATTGCTTCTGCCCAAGTGTTGTCAGTGTGGATACCACTCAAGCTATACCACATGCTTTGTGAAAACATATTTTAAATGACTAAATGTCATAGATGCTATATTTATTTAATATGTTTCACAATGTGCCAATCTGTTTCTGAGGTTTAATAGTAGAAACTCATTAACATCTTTTTTTTTTCCCTTAACTCTGTGATAATACTTGTCGACTTGTGTCGAGTTACACATTTGAAAATTGTTTAAAGGCCTACTCTGATGAAAATTGTGTTTTTAAAATGTTCTTGTGACATTTTTCTACTTATGTAGGACATATATGGAGAAAATTAAACTTAAGCATTTCAGATTATTTCTTTATTCAAATCGTTTGGAAAAGCTTGTAATTGTGACATAGAAGCTACAATTGGTGAGCTGCAAGCTCCCTTCTCCGCTCCATTCTGATACATCCACTAGTAGACAAACAGATCCATGCATGTCTTTGTTTTCCTTGTCTGAGCTGGCATCTGGCTCAAAACTGTACGGCTGGATAGTTCCAACATGACTTATTTTATTGCACTGCTAATGTTAGGTTGGGGTTGTGAGGGGCTGCCAGCTAGCGGGAGAGCATGTAAACAGATAGATGATGGGAAATGGGGAAGGCTTAATCCACACCAATAGTACTACTCACAACTTACAGGCAAATTTCTGATGAACAACAGCTGCTCTGCTGAAACTGTGTCCAAAAAAACAACAGTTTTTTTTTATTTTGGCTAAAAATGGCAAAATAGCTATTAAAAGGCCACTGGGAACACTTAAAACAGATCAAAGATGATTGGAGTGGAATTTTAACTTTGAAGACGAAGAAGAAAGATTTGTTAGTTCCAACAATTAATCATAAACTGATCTGAAGCTGTCCATCTGTGTCTTTCCAGGTTCTACTGGGACCTGCTAATGTTAATATTGATGATGGGCAACCTAATCGTCCTTCCAGTAGGCATCACATTCTTCCGAGATGAGAACACTGCCTCGTGGATCATTTTTAACGTGGTCTCAGACACTCTCTTCATGGTTGACCTGGTTCTCAACTTTAGAACTGGCATTGTCAAGGAAGACAACACTGAGATATTGCTTGACCCAAGGTTAGTAAAAGAGTTTGTGTTCTGGAGTGCAGGGTTTGTGTATAACTGTTGTCATCAATATAGATCTGCTCTTGCAGTCATCTGTTGAGTTTCAGTTCAAACAAACTCACATGAGAGCAGTGGAAAAGTCACATAACCAAGCTTGTTCAAATTCCAGTGTGTAAATTATCACCATGTATGAGGGCCGTCTCATGCCTGAGAAAGTTGGACCGCCAAAAAAGGCATATCACTGGTCTTCCATGTCCGTCTAACTCAGGGAAATACGCCAGAACTACCTGAAGAGCTGGTTCCTCGTGGACTTTGTTTCATCCATCCCGGTGGACTACATCTTTCTGATGATGGACAGTCTGGACTCTGAGGTATACAGGACAGCCAGGGCGCTACGCATAGTTCGCTTCACCAAAATCCTCAGCTTGCTCCGGCTGCTACGCCTGTCAAGACTCATACGCTACATCCACCAGTGGGAGGAGGTGAGAGGGGCAGACAAAGGAAACAGAGGCTTTAAAAACATGACTCATCACCAGAGACTGTCTTACTGGGCTAAAGCCTCCCTCTCTTTTAACCACGTTGTTTCTTTATCCTAAGGCTATGAGATGAAATGTAAATCCACCCTTTGAGTCTAAAAATGACTTCTTTATCTCCCTGTAGATCTTCCATATGACCTACGACCTTGCCAGTGCCATGGTGAGAATAGTAAATCTGATTGGAATGATGCTGCTCCTGTGTCACTGGGATGGGTGTCTGCAGTTCCTTGTACCTATGTTGCAAGACTTCCCTCATGATTGCTGGGTTTCCAAGAACCTAATGGTGGTGAGTCTCTCAGCTCTTATTCTATTACAAATGTCTTCATCTCACCACAAAAAAAGTGTAAAGTCACGTTCATACGCCTTTTGGCAACATGTGTTCAAGCTGACACTTCCGATGAAAAGTCAACTGGTTTCCGTGATAAAAACTCCCATGTTCATGCATAGCTTCGCAAGTTCCTACGACCGTTTTTGGGCTCAACATACAAAATGACAATTGACAAAGTGACAATTGAATGCGGATTGCAAGTCAAACTGGATCAAACTTTGACCCATTAGGGACTCAGATTTGGTAGTTACACATCGATGGCATCCCCTTTAATTCATGGAAGTACCCGCCGATAATACATCATGCATGAGAAATGAATAATTGTGGTTTGTGTCCGGTTTGCATAATTTGGAATAGAGCTGTGAAAGAAAAAGTCTGAAGTGAGATTTGCACCGCTATGACATTTCACACCAAGCGTCTTTTAACTCTAGGTGGTAGACATGCGCTAGTAGAAAAGTAGACGGCAGAAAAAGAAAAAGAAGAAAAAGTCCCTTCCTGCTTGTCTAGTATGAACTCCATTTGCACGTTCAAGAACCCACGTTTAGCACGTTCTGCATGTAACTTAATAGCTAAAATACATTTACATGTTCTTGCTGAAGAGCTGGTTTGAGTTCCCTGACGTCCGTTTTCTTTGTGTTCAGAAAGACGCTGTTTATGAGATTTATTCACATATAGAAAAATAGAGTTTAGGATTAGACGCATGCAGAATGTTTGTACATGAAGTCTCACTGCTGCAGATGCAGGGCAGAGGTATGAACAGCTGAGTCTCACCAGTTGCCCTGAGTGACGGTTGCTAAGCAGACTGATGCTGGGATTTTCCCCTGAGAGATTCCCATTATTCTGTAGGCCATTAACATCTTTGTATAATTGGAGTCACATTCTAAAGAGCAGGCTGGGTCTCACATAGAGGACGCTCTTTGTGCTGTTGGGCTCTTTCATTGTCTGTGTGCTGTTGTACTGCTGCACAGTTTTTTGTTTTGGTCTTCAAAGTGGTAGTTAAGACGTCTTTAGTGCTGTTAGCTCTTAATTATCACAGCTCTGTTGGAGGACCACCACTAAGGATCTTGTAAAATATGAACAGCCATTTCAAACCGCTTTCTCTGTGTGTTCTTTGTGTTTCAGAATGACACATGGGGTGTGCAGTACTCGTACGCTCTGTTCAAAGCCATGAGCCACATGTTGTGTATCGGCTACGGCGCACAGGCTCCAGAGGGGATGACTGATGTGTGGCTCACCATGCTCAGCATGATTGTGGGCGCCACCTGCTATGCCATGTTCATTGGCCATGCCACCGCTCTCATACAGTCACTGGATTCCTCACGACGACAGTACCAGGAGAAGGTGAAGATATGGAATCCCATACAGCCATTGAATACATTTCACCCTTTACTATAGCACACATCAGTTTTTTTTAAACGTAAAAGTTACACTATGGTTTTTAATATACTGTATCAAACCCCCCAAAAATTGGCAACCATTATAAAAATATGGGGAATAGTGGTCCCCCCCATCCCATGGTTGCTGTATGGAGTGGGCCCCCCCTCTTTCGGTTTTATTTGCATCTTAGACATGTAGGGCCCTTGGTAGGGGGGGGTGCTTGGACATCACTGCCAGCAAGCAGCAGATGTCCTCCCAGCACCCTACGCGCCAATTTTAACCACACCGTACACATTTAGGGCCCCTTGGTGGGGAGGGTGAGGGGACATCACTGTGAGTAATCAGGAGATGTCCCCTCAGTGCCCTACCCGCCAATTTTAACTGCAACCCCCTTAGTACACACACCCCTCCCCCCTCAAAATACACATTCCAACATAAACACACGCACACACAGGCCCTCTCAAACACACATCACGCACACACATTTGCAAGGAAGGTGGGACCTAGGACCATCTGTCCCCTACCCCTTCCCTGGTGGGGGGTACGGGGTCCTTGGCAACGGCGGCCGTGTCCCCTGGGTGCCGGTTTCCTGGGCCCGGCGGTGCTCTCTCTGCGCGGGGGGGGGGGGGGGGGGGGGGTCACATTACACCTGGGGGTGTCCGTATCCCTGGGGGGTGGGTACGGGTCATTGCCCCTGGGTGCTGGGCCCCGCCAAGTCTCCAACTGTGGCCAATGCCTGGTCGGGCCAAGTTAACAACACCCCTGGTGGGCCCCCTTTCTCCCCGGGGCGCTCCCCTCCTGGGCGGGGGCGGCTGGCCCCTGCCTTGCTCCTCCCTGGACCAACCGTGGGCCGGGTGGGTGGCTGCCTGGAGGGGGGAGGCGGGTCTCCCCTGGGGGGTCCTTGCTCGTACCTGGGGTTGGGGCGGGGGGATGCCCGGAACACCTGGGGGGGTGGTGTGCTGCTCGTCTGGGGCTGTGGGCACCCTTCTCGGGTGGGGCCCTGCGTTGGGCTCTCCCGGCGGTGCGGGGGGCTGCCCTCCTGGTTGGGCTGGGGCGGCGCTCCCTTTCCCTCCGTGCCTCCCTGCTCTCTGGCTCTGGGGGCCTCGCGGCGGTCCTGCTGGCCCTGGCCTGGGTGGTGGGCTTGGTCGCCTGTGGGGCGGTTGTTCCCTGCCTGCGACCGTGTGGCGTTGGGGGTTCCGGCTGCCGCTGCTGATGCGGCGGGGGTCTTGCTGTGGGGATGGCTGGGCACTCTCCTTCCTTCTTTTCACATTCCACCGTCCATTTTAGAAAAACATAAACACTCACCTGAGCACAGGTGTTAGCTCACCTTTGCACTAACAGTTTGCATGATTGAATGACTGAAATATTTCACACTAGTTGGTTTAAAGGCACAAGTATGTGTGTGTGAACACTATCTGTTTTTTGTACATGTTGACATGTGGACGTTTTTTTTTTTTTTCTTTCAGCCAGCAGGTGTGTTGATAACATTTGAGTGTGTGTGTGGACAGGCCCCGCCCTTTTTGTACTACATTTGAACCTTACCGTAATGATAAACAACCAGTAAACTTGTTGCTTTATGCTGCTTCATGGTCTTATCCCCACCCTCCTATTATCACCCTCTTACCCCCCCCCCCCCCCCCCTCTCTAACATCCCTCTCTCTTCTTCCCTTCTTTCCTTTTCCGTCCGGTCCAACACTGAAGATTTTCAAACCTGATTGGAATTAATAAAGTTTGGCCTCAATTACAAAAGGGGTTTATTCAGACATACCTTTGGTTTGTCTGAAGATTAATAACCCCTCTTGTTAAAGTAAAATATGTCCAACACAAGAGGCCGTCAGCTCTCATCTGCCTGCCCAGCTGTTGGACAGGACAGGTTAAAAAAAAAAAAAAAAAATATGAGGGAATCTGAATTTTTTTAACACAGAGTGTCAGAGTTTGCAAAAGGTCGTGCATGGACAACATCTTATTTGTTTGAAATTACCTTTTGAGTATTGATCAATGAAAAAAAATTACAAACGTTTTAAGGTACATTTAGATGTGATGAGAATAGATAATGAAAGAGTTAAAACCCTTCTTCAACGAAATAATTACATGTCCTGCAGTCTGGACACTTTAGAGGCTGTGTACACTGGGGTGATAGAAAGAAAAAAACACTGATCATAAAATATGTTTTGTGCAAATGGGAATGCCATGTTTACCTTCCTGATGCATTTAAATGACTCATTACTGACTTTTTTCTCATCTTTTTCACTGTCGAGACATAAACAATGACTTTAAGGACAAACAAGAAAAATCTGAGTGTTTTTCAAATAAAAGAAAAAGAATTGGAAGATTTTTACATTATTTTACTATTTACTATTATACTATTTGATAAAGGCTTAAAATTAATCAATAATCAGATTATTTAGCTGCTGTATGGTGGCGCAGTGGTTAGCGCTCTTGCCTCACAGCAAGAAGGTCCCTGGTTCAAGTCCCGGCTGGGGGACCTGAAGCAGAACACCAATGGGGGACCTTTCTGTGTGGAGTTTGCATGTTCTCCCCGTGCATGTGTGGGTTTTCTCCGGGCTTCCTCCCACCGTCCAAAAACATGCTTCATAGGTTAATTGGTCAATCTAAAATGTGCATAGGTGTGCATGGGTGTGTGATATGTGTGACCCTGCGACGGACTGGCGACCTGTCTGGGTGTCCCCTGCCTTCGCCCATAAGTGGCCAGGATAGGCTCCGGCAGCCCCGTGACCCCAAAAGGGATCAATGGAAAAGGATGAATGAATGATTTTTTTAAGTTAAAACAGATATCCTCTCTTTAAGTTAAAATCGTAAAAAAATCACATCTGATGTTCTGCTTCTGCTTTATTTTTGGTAAATAAATCATCCTGATCAGCAGAGCTCCTGCATTTCAGACCAATTCTAGCTTTGTCCCTGACATTACAAACAATCACTTTAATAATCACAATTATGTAATCACAGAAAACCCACATGATGTTCACCTTGGGTGGTAAAGTTTGGCAGACTGTGGATGATGTGTAGAATCAGATGTTCTGTTCTTTACGGAGCGGTTCCTCACATCCATTTAAATCAATTCTATCTGCCACTGGCAGGCAGAGACCTCGATCCATTCATGTTGTCTTTTCAGGTGGCAGCTTTTAGCCAACTGCCCCATTTCTTATAATAGCCCACAAAAGTACCTTCTGCAGCCCTGCATATCTATGCTTCCTTTCATTCTGATCCAAACAGTGAAGGGAGACTAAATGCAGTGAAGTTCAAAATAGAAAACTGCACTCCTTCATAGCTTTAACCTGTTTTCATGTAAGTCCACCAGTACACCTTGTCAGGGTGAACACATTCCCTAAATGCAGTCAGTAAACCACATACATGTTGAGTCATTGGGACACTTTACATGGCCTATAGCATTTACAAGCCAAATGAATCCAATCTCCTATTGCAATTAATATATAATAACAGGGTGAGGGTTTGCGTGCTGTATTCTAAAACTGTAGTTACAAGATAACCATGAATGTACCCAGTTATCCTTTTAGGCTATACACCTTATGATGCACAGCAAGTAAAACATTCATACATAAAAATACATCAGAATTACAAAATGATATGACCAAACCTACGCAGTTAATGCATAACTATCTAATTCTATGTTTTTCCAACACAAACTAAGTGGGTTGGTACATGAATGGGCGTGTTAATTCAGTAGGGTGTAAAGATAATAGTAGATCAGCTCGTCCCACAGTAGAAAAAGTTGGCAAATCTATATATAAAGAAAAAAACAAGTTTGACCTTTGACCTGCTGTTTCAGGTGTGTTATCTGACATTTGTGAACATGTCTTTACAGTATAAGCAGGTGGAGCAGTACATGTCTTTCCACAAGCTTCCTGCAGACATGCGCCAAAAGATTCACGAGTATTATGAGCACCGCTTCCAAGGAAAAATGTTCGATGAAGAGAATATCCTGGGAGAGCTTAGTGAACCACTGAAAGAGGTAATGAGCACTTGCTGTTCTACGGTCTCCAGCAGATCTTTCTCTGTTCTGCTCTCCATCTGCTGCATCTGCTCTTGCTCTCCTTCTAGGAGATAGTCAGCTTTAACTGCAGAAGCCTGGTGGCTAATATGCCGCTGTTTGCCAACGCCGACCCCAACTTTGTGACTGCTGTACTGACCAAGCTCCGCTTTGAGGTGTTTCAGCCAGCTGACTTTATCATACGTGAAGGCACCGTTGGACGTAAAATGTATTTCATCCAGCATGGACGAGTCAGTGTGCTGACTCGTGGAAATAAAGAGACCAAGCTGAGTGATGGATCTTACTTTGGAGGTGAAGATTGTAGCTAAACAAAAAACAGATTTGAATGCCTGCTTTCTTTTTTTTTTTTTTTTACAATCTTAATGGTTATTCAGTCTCACAAACTCCCTGTGCCCTTTGTTTTTCCTCCTGACGTTAGAGATCTGTTTGCTGACTCGTGGGCGGAGAACAGCCAGCGTCCGAGCAGACACGTACTGCCGACTGTACTCTCTAAGTGTGGACAGTTTCAATGAAGTTCTGGAGGAACACCCAATGATGCGACGTGCCTTTGAAACAGTTGCAGTTGACCGTTTGGACCGTATTGGTAATAAGCATTTCGCAGGCCCCTATTGTATGTTTGATGGACAGAAAATAAAATCAAACTCTGTAATTTCTTGATTCATGTTTTCCTTTGCATTACAGGCAGGAAGAATTCTATGCTTTTACGGAAATCATCCCAGGGAGGTTCTATGGGAGGCAGCCGTGGAGGTCGGGGGCCAGGGGCTGGGGTTGGCCTTGCAGCAGGTGGTTTGGGTTCCTGCGACAGCATGCTCGTGCAGCAGATTGTTAAACATGACAGCATGCCAGCCATGCAGGACGCCATTGCAGCTGCCGCTGCAGGAAGAAGTGGCATGATGGGTGGGAGTGGCACAGTGTCACCTCGGCCTCGTCCGGTCATCTGGGCGCCACTGGTCCATGCTCCACTGCAGACTGCAGCTGCCACCAGTAATGTAGCCATTGCTCTGATGCACCAGCAGCAACAACAGCAGCAGCAGCTGCAGCAGCTGCAGCAGCAACAGGTCCTTGGAGGGGCTTTCTTCCTGTCTTCCCCACTGATTTCCCCTTCTCCCTCCACAACATTTCCTCTTTCTCCTCCTCGGGCTCCGGTCCTACAACCTCTTCGCCCCTCCGTCAGCTCTCTTATCGGGATGATGACATTGGGAGGAATGAGTGGTTTGTCCCCAAGAGGAGGATTTCCTGCCTCTCCTTCAGCAATGGGTCCTCCTGGTGGGGTGGCATCCTCTCCTGTTCCCAAAACGTCATCCACTCCAGCTTCTTGTGGCTCAACTTCTGTCCAACACGGAAGAACTCTCTATTACAGCCCCCGATTTCCAGCTGATCCCTCCATGACTGTCGGAGCACCTGGAACCCCAACGGGGGCGGGATCAACCCCACCACCTCTCAAGATTTCAAACACCAACCCTGCTGCCTCTAGTAGCCCTCCAGATGGCAGCCAATGTAAGCAGGGTGCAAAAGAGGCGTTACTACGTCACGGAGGGAATAGCTGTCAGGGTCTGCCAGCCTTGGGCAGGCTCACGCAGGAGGCCAGGCTACTGTCTGCCTCACAGCCCACTCTGCCTCATCGTTCCTGGGCTGGATTGCAGCCTCACCCTTCGCTTCATCGAAAAGCCTCTGGTGGTAATTTGTTGGCAGCTCCTTTCCTGGCAGGACAGTTGGCCAGGGGAGGAAGCGCAGGTTTACTGACCTCTAACCCCCCAGTGCACCTCATGACAAATATTCCCTTTATAGCACAATCCACAATTCCTGTTCAGGCTGCACTAACTCAACCTATCTCTGCAGGCACAGCTTCCTTCACACAGACTGCAGTTCACACTGCATCTGATCCCACATCCACAGCTGTACACATGCCTACCACAGGTTATTTACCATCATCCTCCCCTCCAAAACAGACCCCCTTCTCCTCTGCCACCCCCACTCCTTCAACTCCCACAACCGTGCTGTCTCAGACGCCGCGTCCAAAACCCATCTCAACAACCCCCTCTCGCTCCTCCTCTCCTTCTCCCTGCTCCACCCCTCCTTCGGCTGGAGCAAGCCCACTTTCAACTCCCCGTCCCAAACCCATTCCAGCATCATCTCCTCGCTCTTCCTCGCCTTCTCCATCATCTACACCTCCTCCTATCTCTGTTTCTTCTCCAATTTCCATACCTTACCCTCAAAGTCACAAACCATCGCTTGCATCCTCTTCTCCTCCTTCCTCACTGCAACCCTCTTCTCTGGGTCATCCCCAGAGTCCCAAAACCAAGACATTTAACACACCACTTTCTGCTTCCCTGCTGTCTGGGACCGGTCCTGGCCTGACGCCGACCAATCCAATGATGGCTTCTATTCAGACATCCCCGACTGCTCTTTTTCAAACTTCTTCATCCTCCTCATTTCCAAATAATCCCCATAATCCGACACAGTGTCTCCAGCCCTCTGTCCCTGGCTCACCGAAAGGTTACACCTCAAGCCAGACCCCAAAACAAGTGTCTCCTCCTACCTCCATCCAAACCTCTGCCCTAACACCAATCAGCACTACTTCTCCGACTAAAATAACTTTTTCAGTTCATCCTGTGAAGCAAAACTCTCCGGTCCTCACCCCAAGTCCTACTTCGGGCTCAACCGTCACTCAAATCTTATCAATAGCCTCACCACCACCCTCCTGTCCAAATCAAAGCCCTGGCAACTCCTCCGCTCTTCCCACCACCGCAACTACCACCATCTTGCCTTCTGTCCATTCTGCCTCTATTCAGTCCCCCAAACAAGCTCAGACCTGCCAGGCGTCTACCGCTACGACCAACCCGGAGGCACATGGAGGCACCTCTGCCAACTCCACTCAAATTAAAGGGGCAATTCAGGACCCCCAGCTTTCTCTCACCAAAAGAGACTCAGAGGGACTGCGGCACAAACTACCTGCCAACATGTAATAAAGCAGAGAAGGAGAATCACGACTAGTGCTCATTGGAGGAGCGGTGGACGTGCAGACTTGTATCAGAGTAGGCAATAGGTCGATGGCCTATCATGGACAGGTACACCCTCTTTGTATTTACTCTAGGCTGTGATTGTTTTAGATCATCAGGTGTTCATGTGACTCAGAGCCAAGCCATCACTCCGAGGTTAAGATTTCATGAGTCTGTTTAGTGTGCAGTACTCTCTACGCAGAGTTACATCCAGATGTATACATGTATATCTGTGTTAGTGATTGTTGGAGCAAGCAGGGGAGCCGAAGTGGAAACAAGCCACACTACGGGAACCAATAGGAAGAGGGCAGATTAACAGCAGAGATTGTTAAAAAATAAGGAAACTAGCAATACTTGGGGTGCATTTGACTCATAACAGGAAACGGCCCAGACATTTATGACAAATGAAAGAAGCTAAGTGTTTTAGCTGTTCTGAAAAACGGCCATCGTACAGATAAATAGCAGACATTATAGCAAGCACCACCTGGTTTCCAGTTCCAGCTCCCTTTTGCCTCCTATCTTTCACCAAAGTGTAATATTTTTTCATCTAAATAGGGAATATAAGGATATAGCATTTACAAATCCTTGTAAAGATGCAAATTTGAATTATTAGGAACAGTTTGCTGGTAGTTTGTTGTTCCAAGTCTGTGATGTTACTTTTCTTCTTTTTTCAAATGAAAACAACAACAATCTTTTCCAATCTGTGTGTGTCACAGATTGTGTCACACACAACACTATTCTGCTGTGCACTGTGGCTACCATAGTTTTATCCTCTGCAACTCCCTGTATTGTAAATACGTGCCTCTCGGTGGGTCTGCTGTGAGCTTCCTTAGCCCTCGGCCTCTTTGTCTTTCATCTCGTCTGTGTAGCTGCCTTTCATCTGATTTTACAGCTCTGGTCGCTAACTGTTTCTTTGACGTCCGCAGTCTAGCTCTCCTCCCCTCAGCTTGCCTGACACTTCCAGCGGCCTCGTGTTCAACTGGCCGCCTGCTCCTTCGGCCGTCCTGTGACACCGCTTCAGCATCACGTCCACTGGTGTTTGATGTTTTCTGTGGGTAGCAACAACACATTTCCTTCTCAACCCCCTGATACCATGTTGCCTAGATTATATTATATTTAAGGACCAAATGTTTTATTTTTATTTATCATAGCTTTAGCTTTTAAAAAGTAAATATGGCAGAAGTGATTAACTTGAGTGTGTCTATGAAGGGAACTATTTTTCCCTATGATGATGAGGATGGTTGTGTGTTGGTGGTGTACATCTGAATGCAAGAATAAAGTGGATTTAGATACAAACTTCAGTCTTGATAAGTAATTTACCCAAACTGTATCCTGTCCAGTTTAAGGAAGTTTCACATTGAATTCATTTAACTGAAGAAGATTTACTGATTTACTGAAACAAAACCATTATTTTACAACAGACTGCCTCTGTAAAATGGATGACACTAAAGCATTTTACATCTTTTGAGGCAGCCTCTGTTGAAAAAAATCTTAATTAATTACTTTAATTAATAAATTAATTTATTTATTTATAAGGCATTATTTTAAAAGGATTTAAGTACTATATATGTACACAAAAACGCTAAATTCAATGATGTTAGACATCAAGTTCTCCAAGACACATTTCGATTTTTAAGATGTAAGGTTAAAAGAACAGAAACAGAACAGATTTCATTCTCATTCAGCATGAAAAAATGGTTAATAATCTTCTGTTTCTAAACCTAGTGTGTGATGACCTCCTTAGCTCTTTGAGAAATAACAGTTTTGAGAAATATCAAAATATTTTCATAGAGGTTTAGTTTTGGCGATACATTTCCTTTTCCTCTATTTATTTATGTATTTATTTATTTTTACTGCAACTGTATTTCTGTTTATTTTATCTTGCACCAATTTCAGTTTTATTTCATTATGCCCACATATTTTGCTGCATCTATTAGTAAGTTATTCAAACAGATCAAAGAAAGTGAAACTAAAAAAATAAATGCCTAGTCATTTTGACAATCCTCATTGGCCTGGAAAAAGGCTGGATCAACATTTGGCCCAATACCAATCTTGATAATAGAACAATAAGACACAATCAATTCAGGATCCTTTGACAATCTTTGCAAGCCACTGTCGAAGCTCGACCTTCCACAGAAACATCTTGCTTAGTCATGCCCACCCTTTCCTACAGGATAATGAATAATAAAGTGACAAACATTATCAATGTCCTTTTTTAAACAAATATCTTATACACTTTGAACATTTTTATGGGTCACTCTCCCCCCTACAGTCAATACAAATCTTTGAGCAAAAAAAAGACAAAATAATGTCTCTTGCTGAAATGGCCCTGCAGTTTGCATTTTAAGTAGATCATTTAGGTAGAGTGTAAGTACAGCAAGCGCTACTTCAGACTTGGATGTGACCCTGGTGACTCAGACTTTACCTTGCAGTGAATCTCTACTGATTAGAACACGTGTCAAACTCAAGGCCCGAAGGCCAAATGTGGCCCGCCATGTCATTTTATGTGGATCGCGAGAGCATAAAAGTTTTCAATTTCTTAGAATAAAAAATAAAAATTGGTGTATTTATTCATATCTAGGGGGAATTGGACTTGAAATGTCGGATTGGGCAATTATACATTAGGACTTAAACACTGTCCATATAACCTAACCTGACAGAATAAAATTTAAACAAACAGATGTTTTCTGTGCAACTGCAATTGTCACTTCAAAAAGTTATAATAAATAAATAAATGAGTTATTTAACATTTAAGGAGTAGTTACGTTTATTTTTCATTACCTTTAGTTTAATGTATAAGTTATATCTGGCCCTTTGAGGACAGACACTGATGTGGCCCTCGATGAAAATGAGTTTGACACCCCTGGATTAGAGGTTTGGTGATACAACCGCAGCACTGCAGTGCAATAGAATAACTTACTCCTTGACGTTCTTTCTTTCTCAACCTCGGTTGGATTTCTATTTCTAATCCTGAACCTCTCAGCCAGGAACAAGCACCCTCCGATCCAAGGTTACGTTTGTGCGGGCAGGCACACTTTAGTCTCTGTTGTTAAGAAACTAATGTGTTGTCATGGCTGGGGTAAAGGCTGGATTGGAGTACAGTCCTCCTTCTAATGGTCACCTACTTTTTAAAATGTCTTTCTGTGACCGACTGTTCAGTCTCATAGTTATACATTTCTGTCCAGGAGGCTTTGAACAAAATATGCCATAGAGAAGCTCTTTTTTTGTGTTTGAGGGGTATAAAAAGATTAAATTTGCTTTTGTTAAAGTTTGCACTGTCCTATTAAAAGATTCTTTTTTTGTGAATATTGATGGAGATTTCAGTCTTTAAAGTCCCACTCCAATCATGTTTTGATCTTGTAAAAGCTTCCCTAGTTTCTTTTTATGATGATTATGTAGTTTGTACCCAAAAACAAAAAACTCTTGGTGGTTTCTAGTTCATAGTTTCTACAGAGAAGTAGAAGTTCTTCAGAAATTCTCCTCTGACATAAGGGGCTGTTAGCGGGGAGTACACCCACCCCCACTTCCCATCGCCTGTCTTTTTAAATGCTCTTCCGCTAGCTTTTAGCCACTCAAACCCCCTTACCTGCATCAAAAAATGGCAAGCAATATTGGAGCAGAATACTAGCTCAGATGAGAAAAGACGTACACGGATATATTTGTCTGCAAGTGGCTGCATCAGAATTGTGCAGAGCAGGGAAGTTGTTGATTGCCGTTGTAGCTTCTACGTCACAACTATAAGCTTTTTCAAACTGTATTTTTTTCATCTGCAAAATGATTCAAACAAAGGAATACTCAGATGTGAAAATTTTAATCTGAATTTCCCTAATACATGTCCTCCATCATCAGAATAATGTGACAAGAACAAATCAAAAACAGAAAAACACTATTTTTATTGGAGTGGGTCTTTAACCCCAGAAAAAGAGCAACAGAGCGACTCTGCACAGAGGTTTAAACTGCTGTTGTGCAGGCTCAAACACTCAAGTGTGCAGGTTGTGTACAAGGCCACTAGATGGCAGAGACACCTAAAATACTAAATCACAGTACTGGCATCTGTTAAATCACAAAACTATGAACTTCTATGTAAACTTAAAATTACCTCTAGACTATCTTAAATTAGTTACAATGAAGAGGAGAGATTGCAGTGGAGTTAGAAGACAGTATTGAAAAGGTTAATATTGGCAGAGCAGCCTGGATTACCAGCCGTGAATAGAGATGGGGAGGTGGTGGTGGGGGATAAACAGAACTTGTAATTACTGCGTGTCACTGTGGTTCTGAAATAGACTCAGAGGAAAGTCTTTGCTTACTAGGAAAAATAAAACGAAGACGCAAAAGCCAAATGGTGTGTGTTTTGACCTTAATGGAGAAACCACATTGTATGACAATCAATATGACAGGTAGCCTAATTCTTCCTTCTACACTTATAAACATCCCCCTTTTCAGCACCTCTCTCGTTACAGGTTGCATGTTCTGCTGCAAGGTAAACCACAGACTAACTCCTCCAGACTGTTTCATGCAAATTGCTGTAGAAAAGACTGCACACATACTTCACTGAAAAATGCATGTGGGTAAAATGTTTAACCAAGGACTCAATAAATCATATTTATTTCAGGGGAAGACTCATTAGTACACAAATAATACATAAATTATTGGTGAATAGAGCATGGAATTACACGTTGTCAACTTGTGCTCTATAAGACTTATAACACCTATGAAAACAATTAAGTAGTCTTATAGTTTATGCTCCTGTATAAGTAAATCTAATATACATCAAGTTATTTTAAACTGCAGCTAAATGCAAACATCAACTACTATATTCATTTTTGTTTTAAAAGAAACCAATCCATTACTTTTTGAAAAGCCAATAGAATACGTCCTGTTCATTTTTTATCAACAGAAAGACAATTTTTTAACCTTTTTTTTTTTTTTTTTTTTTGACACTTTTCCTGGAAGTTATTCTGCCTGTGATGGTGGATAGTGCTGAAAATTGCTGGAGTTGTGTGATGATATTTAAGGGATGGGGATTTGGACCCCAGGATGAGAACCTTCCGTCTCAATTACGTATGCATAGGTGTGTGTAACTTCTTGCCTTAGCACAACCACAGCAGAAGCACAGATTTAAGGTTGAAGGTGGGGTGGCATATAGGTGGGCTGGTGGAGTTCACCGCACAATTATATATAGACTTCCTGCCCCTTTTACACACCCCCCTCTCCACACACACACACACACAAGCTGCAGACTGCAAAGGATGAAATACAGACTTTGAAAGAGAACGGTGATTCCCATCCCTGCAACCACTTCAAACAGAGCGCCTGTGCTCTTCAAAGTGGGCTTTTTTCTTCTTCTTCTTTTTGCAGAAAAATAATGCTACTGTTAAGAGACATATAAAGAGCCTGGAAAAAAGTGCTCATATATGAAGTTACTCACATCAGACAGATTTTACTATTAACTGATTCATAAAAGCTTGTTTGAAAAGAAAAAAAAATCCCTGATACTGTTGCCCTTTGCTGTCACCACACTGGATGTGGCACATCCTCTGTGTGACTTTCATTTATCACAATAGTTTCCGTTTAAATTAAATGATCTCTGTCTACAGGAGTCTGGAGCTCCTCTGGCATCTTTTCCATCCTTTACCTCCGCATAGGAGGAGGAGGGGTGTTGCTATGGGATGGGAGGAGGAGGAAGACGTGGAGGCATTAAATCTATTTTAAATTCTATTTTGCATGTGACAGGTAAGCAAAGAGGCAGATATCCTTCAATCCTCTTTCGCTGCCCGCTTCGCACTGCCCACCTTTACGCAGCGGTGCCCAAGAGGAGGAGGAGGAAGAGGAGGAGGAGGAGCGGGGTCTCCTAACCTGCCCATCTTCCTCCTCCCTCTGCTGCCGACAGACACCGCCACCGGCCTATCCGACCACGGCCGGACCCCGTCAGTCCCGTGCGCCCTGCCCACCCCGGCGGTCCCCTCTCCAGCGCTGCCAGAGCCAATCCGCGGCTGGGTGTAAGTAGGGCAAGCCGCTTCCTGGTTCTCAGAAAGCAGAAGCTGGGAGCCGGAGTGGGCGAGAGGAGGCGACACACGGGGGGTCAAAGCAGCCCCACAGAGCCGGCTGGCGGTCTGCAGAGAGGACACACGGACAGGGAGAGCGCGTTAGGGAACAATTCAAAGGAACTCCCGAGTGTTGAAGAGGAGCGTCCCTCCTCCGCTCTCTTCCCCAACACAAACAAATCACCAGAGAAAGGGTTAAAAAAGAGACTTTAAAAGTGGGAGAAGTCGGCAGGGTGGGACGGAGTGATCCAGGAAGTGTGGAGGTTGCTCAGGTGGGAGGCGACGAGTCGGGGACAGGTGACACACCGGCTTCCAGGTAGGGTACCTGCTTATCGCGCACGCTCTTCTTGAAATAACGTCAAACAGCAGCACATGTATGGCTGAAAGGCGGTGTTGGTGACAGCTTTGCACATGCTGACAGGTCCGGTTTGCCTCAACTTTGCCTCTCAGTCACGTTCGGCTCACGGGAATCCACGTCACGGGTGTTCGGTAACGCCAATCAGCGCGTTTTGGCTCTAAAACGAACCCTGTGTTCTATTGTCATTCCTGTTATTTCTTAAGGGTTGGAGGGGAGGGGAGGGGGAGGTCAGGTGTTGCGGGCGCGCGTCTGCGTCCAGGTGAGCGCGCGGCAGATGGAGGGAGGGAGGGACTCAGGGTGGGAGGAGGAGCGGGGTCGTCGGGGACGTTTCTGGAGACCGGTCTGCTAATTATAGCCAAGAACACCGGCTGACATCCAAAACCTAACCTGTGCTCGTGCACATCACCTGCCTCTGTTCTAGCCGCGGGCGCGCGCGGTCCAGTGGATCTGCTGGATTTAGCCTCTTGAACTGAGGTGATCTCCCTCCAGTGGTCTCGTAATCATCATTATCATCAGCCATCCTCCCCCCATGGTGCACCTGGAGGTTTTATTTTAAGCATGACCCAATCCTGAGTTACATAGGATGTACCCAGGCTTTAATGTTGGGTTGGAAGGCTTGTTCCTGCAGCACGGGAGGGAGGGCTGTCTAAAGCGAGTGGGCTTGCGTGTGTGTCATTATAGAGGTAAATGTGCTGCTGCCTCTGACAGACCGGCCTGACGAGCTCAACTGGCTTGGGTTTGGTTTCCAGTCTAGGCCACAGCTTGTTTGGTTAAATCTTCAGGCATTCTTGCTGGCAGTTGTAGGCTCAAGAGTTTAGGCTCACTTGTCTGCCTTTGAAGGGCCATCACAGGAGGCTGGGACATCATCGAAGCTGCCGACAGTTCCGGGGAAACACTGACGAGAGGCGGGTAAGTTTGGAGGGGACTTGTTTCTTGTTTATTCATGTCTAGTGTTCTATAAAACTATGGCAATTCCCTGAATGTGGACGACCCATTGTGGTTTTCAAGTCATCCCTGGATCTGTTCACCCTAACTCTGCTTAGAATATTATAATCATCTGGGGCGGCTCCCTATGTCCTGACCTGACCTCTACTGTATACAGGCCTGCTTTTGAAAAAGCTCATGTCAGTGCTCAGCTTATCATCACAGGTTTAATCTAGAGTGACACCATTATTGTCTCAGTCACTCATCTGTCCTGTATCTTTAAAATGATTCTTGGATAGTTGGGGGAAGTCAGAAAACTGATCACCAGATGCATGTGTGGGCTTCTCCAACAACTTTGTGAGCAGTGGGAGAGTTTCTCTTCCAGTGAAGTCAAATTGGGAAGCAATTGGTTTCCATCAGTCTGTTTTTATTTACCAGAAACAGCCTCCTCCACCCCGTGTCAGACCACTGCATCATATGATAGTGTGGGTTTGTGTTGTTATTCTCATGCGCTGCAGCTAACATACTTTATAAAGTAAAACTGAAACAAGGTAACAAGTTGGAAGTTGCTGTTTTGTCATAACCATCCGTGTTTGCGTATTTTCTCAAACATAACTCAACAGAATTTCACTGGACTGGTTTGGTGTTTTTTCACTTTTAGATCTGAGCGGTGATTAAAATACCAGTTGGGAGGAAAGAAGACGGACGACCCGACAGACAGCAGGCACACATCTTCTTCTGGTTTTATGGACTGGAGGTAAGAACATCAAACCACTTTGTAAATGCTTGCATCTTGGATCTTCTTAAAACGTATTAAGTACATAAAAACTGCCTTGGTATGGACTAAAAAAATAGGCTTTAAAGCTCCAAAAGAGACACATTTTAGTCAAAATTTTTGTGTGTGACTCTAAAGTTCTCATAAATCAGGACGTTCACCTCCTCTCATATCAAACAATGGAAAATCAGAGCATAAAAGATGTTTTTCTTTTGGAAGTGTGACCAAAAGAAACTGAGTAAAAGAAACTGTTCAGTTTAGAAAACCTGTACTAAGACTGCAATGCTTAGCATACCTACAAAAACCAAGCCCCTTTGCTAGGGTGGGACTCATAAGTGGATTTGTCATAGCTTAACGTAGCCAAATCAGCATTCTTACATGCAATTAGTTAGGAACTGTGTGTACTTCCTTCTATATTGTCTATGGATTTTATTTAATGTTCATCTGAATGTTTCCAGTTTATGAAGATGAGTTAGAATATCACTAAATTAAATGAAACTGTAGGGATTCGTCTTTTAAACTATAATTTTGATGGTTTTAAAAAGTTCATGATTAGGATAATACAATTTTATTATTATAGATTGAAAAAGAAATGGGCTTCAGAGAGTCCATGCTGATCCTAGGATCGTGTTATTATTATTAATTGTTCTGAAACTGTACAGGCTACTACCGTCATAGTTTTTGAGTCGTTCTGTTGCCAGTCTAAAACTCATGTCCAGAAAACCACCTGATTGGTCAGAAATGAGGAAGCGTGAAGCAGCTGTTTGTGCTCAGAGTGGGTGTGCCAGACTAGACAGCAGTCAGTTATTACACAACTGCGTTATGTGGTGATGAAGATAGGTAACGCAAGAAAAGCAATCGACCACGAGCAAGGCTCTTCAGGCAGATCAGGAGTTGTGTTTTCCGTGGGTGAGAGTAATTCCCTTAAGTGCTGAGTTTGTGCCTTGCAACTTTGCAAAAAATTTTAGATGCAAAACAAACAAACAAAAAAACGCAATAAAACAGAACAGAAACTCCTCCTTCAAAAGAAAGAAAATCCCCTTTATTGACCAATCCAGCTGTGATTGATCAATCAGTTTTACAAATTGAGGTAATTTTGAACACTATTAGACATAAGTAAACCATTAGTTTGTCTTGGCATGTAATTAACTATGATTTATTAAAACATTTGATTGGTTTTATTATTTATTTCCAGCTGAAGCACAGAGATGATAGGGAATCTTTTTCCTCACATCCCAGTCTGAGTTCAATAAGGCACCCATAACTCAGAAAAAAGCCTGACTAATTTCACTGAGGTCGGTCAAATAGATTAGTTTTATCAAGGCTGTCACACATTCTTCCTTTCTGGTGCAGTTCAGACCACAATCAGCTTGTGGGGGGGCTCGGACCTATGCAGAAACTGTCCTTCATGGGGTGGGAATGTCCAAGATATCCCTGTCCTTGGAACAAAATATGAGCTGAATAAAGTGGTCAAGCAGTTGAATATTTTATGGGCAACTTGGAAGTTAACTCCTCTGTGGTTTGTTGGCAGCAAGCGCTCTTTTACTGACTTATTAAAGAGGCATCCGGAAAGAAATCCTAAAAATAAATCCGTTGGATTGAAAATATGACAGGTTTTGAAGGTTTATTAAATGACAAATGCAAACGACAATTTTTTATTTATCAGTAATATAATAAATTGGAAAAAAGGCACTTCCACTTCAAAAATCCACTTCAAACATGATTACGCTGGCTCATTTTTAGCTAAATTTAAGTTTTTAATAAAAATCAATTTACTTTTTCTGCAATTAACAATAAAATAAAGACAAAAATGTCCTTTCAATTATAATGGTGTTTATTAAATGTATAGGTTTGGCATTTTCTTCTAATAAAGAGGTATTGTTTAGATCTTAACATTGACATTCTACAAAAACTGCTCTAAAATATATATTCAAAAATATTCTGTACAACAATATCACACATTTTGATTTTTTTTACACACAAACCCTAGTAAAAGTGATGAAAATATGCATTTCCAGGCATGTACTATTCATCATATAAAGTTAATACTGTTTCGGAATAGGTCAACCTTCTGGATGTTTTAATATATATTTATGTTTTTTATGCCATAGTGTAGAGTTATATTAGAACAGTAAAAGACGGAGTCATGCTGTGTCTCAAAAACGAAAATTGTTTTTTTGCTTACGTGCATCTGTGGTGGACAGACCACACGACCGTTGTGTGGACATGGCGATTGCTGGATGTCTTTTGAGTTGGTGGGTAAAAGGAAGTGACAAATGGTCCGCCACACAAGGAACACACTCCTGCCCAAAGACACGCATGCAAACATGCATGCAAACTCTTCTAGGAAATGCTTTAATTGGGACATGTGAGCCCATATGAATTCCCCCTTTTCAGACATGGGTCTTTCAGTTTCATGCAAACCGAGTGAGTGGGAGGAAGGTGGGGAGAATGAGAGAGTATGGGGGAGGAACAATTGGAGTCGAAAGAGGTGGTTGTTTCTTTTCCCCAATATTTGAGGTGTCTTGCTGCTTTTGTCCTCTTTAATCTCTGGTGACATCAGTTTTTCTGAGAAAAATGTCTCGATTTAGTCTTGCATCTAACTGCAAGTATGCAAGAAGAATGAGAAATTGCACTATCCTTCCCAAACTGGTGTGTCATCGAATGCATGAGGGTCACAATGATTCACTTAGCAGTTAAATGCAATAAAACCCATGCTGTCAAGTCACTGGGACCTGCAGAAATCAGACTTGAAGCAGCACATTAATTTCTTTAAGTTACTTTGTCTTTTAAAGCCTCTAAATAAGTGTCTAGTTTACATCATATGTGTTGGTTGTTTCTCCACACTGAAGCAGCCACGGGCCAATGGTGACAGCAAAACGACCAAAATCCAATCTGCTGCTACTGCTGAATTCTTGCCCCTCTTGTTCTGTGTCAATAGAGGAAGTCATGTATCTGCCATTTCCTCTTTTCAGTCATGAGTTTCTGTAGCATTTGACAGCCCTTCCTTGCTCTCGACCACCAGCCTCACATCCCACGCCACCCCAACGCTAACCAATTGGCAGGTGGCCGTGACTTGTCTTCTTGTAAAGAGTTAAAAAAAAAAGAAGAAGATGAAGAAGAAGGGGGGAGAAGAGCTTGAGCGAAAAGCAACAGATAGTGATGGTGATTCAGCTCTTCTAGTAACAGTGTTTCTGTACTCGGTAAGCAGGCGGTTATCATAAATAGGTACAGTGAGACAACACTTCAGGGAAAGCGAGAATAAACACCCAAACACTCGCTGCTATTGAGTGACCCCTTTCAAGTGTGCAGTTCAAGGGGAAACTCCAGCATCGCTCAGAGTATTCCAGGAGAGGATACGCTCTTCCAATCTGGAAAAATAAAACATCTTTAGAAAAACTCAACAAAAGTCACCAAATAGGTCCAGTAATAATATTGCGCTTTTGTCCCTTTTGTGCTCTTCGACTCCACTCCAGTGGGTGGTGTTCTCCACGTGCAGCTTGACTGTACAGGTTTCCCTCAAGTTACTCTTGTAGGCTCCATTTGTGCCGAACGACAGTATTTGCTGAAACAACCGTTTTTGTTAGGATGAATCTTTTTGACCAAAGTGTATCTAACTCTCAGATAGGTGGCAATATGTTCCCATTTAACTTGTTAGCGCCGGGCTTTTTCTGCCTCACCAAGTACGTCATTACTTGACAAAATGAAGCAAATTGCTTCCATGTCAAGCAGTGAACTGGATGTACTGAACATTTGGCTGACCTAAAAAACGAAAGGTTCACTTGTGGGGATGTTCAAGATGTTTTGGAATTTTTCAGAAAGTTGCCATATATTTTTTCCCCCTCCTCTTTTCATCCGTCTAAGTGCTTCTGTCATGGATTTTGCTTCTTAACAAAAAACCCAATAAGTAAAATGAGCATTAGTTTTTCTCACCAATTGTTCTCCAAGCTGCTATTGCATGTCTTTTACCTTAATCTTCGAATCTACTTTTTTGGTTGACCATCTTTTGCTGAAGACAGGAAAAGGAAATTGATCAGGATCAGTTAGTTAACAACATTTCTGTGAGTGTTAATGTGTCCAGTGCTTCTGCAATATTTCCTTTGCAAGTTCCTTTCTGCAGGAGACCTGAAGCTTTTCTCATCCAAGTATGAGCTGAGAAGATTATAAGTTGACTCTTGATTTCTTAATTTATTTGTTTGTCTTTTATCCGTTTTTTATTTCAAAGTCTGAAATGTTTCGGTAGGAACCAGAAGTCGAGATCATTTGTCTCATTTTTTTTTAAATTGATTTCTGAAATTTGAAATATTCACTATAAGATGCCACATAATAACATATTTATGCGTTAGTCATTTAAAATGAACCTTTTTTGACCCTCTTCCCCCTGTTAACCACCTCTCCAACCCAAACACCCACTCAACCTAGCTACCCACACAACCAATCGAGCTAGAATGGGGTTAATCTAAGCACATTTTCCCACAATATCCAGAGAAAAGTCTCTCTTATTGACTGAGAGGGACTTTTGTCTCTGAATTAATTCTGTTGCAATGGGTTTTAATGTTGCACGAATTGTTTGGGGGTTTTTTTCAGAGAAAAAGTCAGATATAAATCTTTCTTTTAATGTCACAAATTTCAAAACACACAAAAAAAATATTTTTAGAAACACATTACTGAGAAAGCATGCAGAAATGTAAGAAAAGATTTCTTGTGATTTAATAAATTATAAATTCAGCCTTTTTTTCCAACTTTTAAAATAATTTTGGGATTTCTGGATGGATATTTCAGATATTTTTTCAAAAAATGTTTTGCAAATCAATCTTTGCTAGATATGCAACTAATAGAATAAATGTATGTTTATGGTTTATTTAGGTAATTTGTTAGTGTTACTACCAATGTGTAAGCATGTGTTCAAAATAAGAGAAAAATGTTGTTGCTGTTTTTATATTTTGCTAATCATGACACAGCTTTGAGGCACTACATTAAAGTAGTAGTTCACACTTTGAAAAAGCTACAAAAATTTATTTTTATTAGTTAAGAAGCAACCCTCTTTTAGTTTATGACACACAAACAATATTTTTGTGTCATAATGCAGCATTTTTGAGTTCTTCATTTTCAGGATGATGACTGCAAGAGCTGTTCTAGCTAAAGGCGGCAGGCAATGTGACCTAAATAAAAACAACCAGAGGGCGAAAACAGAAAAAACATCAAACGTTTTTTATTGGAATAGTGAGGAAATTAGTGTGTAAATGTTAATTCTTCTCATAAGCACTAAAGTTGCCCACAGTCTGTTATTACAATCTAATATCTTATAGAAGAGGTACTTTTAAATAAAATAAATTATCATTGTTATAATTAGAAAAATATTACAGAAGCACATTTTTCTGTTCATTTTTTGTATACAGATAAAGTGTCCTCCTGTACCTTCCATACTTCTCTATAGTGCACCTAGTTTGCACCACACACCCACGTGTTAAAACGCCTCGATTGAGTCACAGAACTTTTCAATTGCTGCGTTGTAAATTTTTAATGGAGCTTAATTTCTTCTCTGTTTAATTACGAACAAGTCCATATGTCGTCCACGTCATCATTCTGCAGACGAGCTTATCAGATTCAAAGTCATTCTAAAAACTGTGTGTAAAATCGAGTTTCCTTCCCACTCCTGCATATTAATTAAAAACTGGCGGCGATACGTAGATCGCCCACACACACACGGCTCTAAAGTTCTCACACAAAGATGTAAACGTGCTAGAGGAAGAAACTGCTGACCAGATGCAGAGCCCAAAGAAATGAAGAGTTAAGTGTGAAACTACTCTGTCAGCGGGCCTTCTCTTTCACATCTGTGCATCTTCTCCATCTTACGGCGAAACTCCCTCTCAGTGATGCTAATGATAGAGATGGCTGCTACCACATCTCTCCCTTCAGACATCTGCACAGGCGCGCACCCCCACAGACGCATACACCTGCAAGGACTCTTGCTACTTCCTGTGGCTGCGTGCATGTGCTCACCTCTTGCTCGATCGCTCTGTTTATCTCCCAGCCGTCATGTCACGGCTCCACTCCCTTCTCTCTTTCTGTCTCCCCCTTCCTCTCCCCTTGTAACTTAACTCTGTCGACTCTTGTTTCATGTCTCTTCGCTAACACAGATTGTTCACGGCCGGGACTAGATTTTCCTGTCTTAACCTCTCCTCTTCTTTACCTTATCTTTCAGTGTATCTCAACACCCACTCCCCATCCTCTCACTCACTCTTGTGTGTTTGTCCTCCCCCGTACTCTCCCTATTTTTGTGTGATTTCTAAGAACATGTGTGTTTTTAGAAAACATACCTCCCTCATGTTCCTTTGGGTGTTGTCTCTTCTTAAATCTCAGACTGTTTTTCCTCTTTCCAACCTCAGATTGATTCCCTTACCCGCTGCTGCTGCTTCCTCTGTCAGTCATGGGGGCAAAATAAGCTGAGGGGTTAGATTCTGATTTTTGGAAAGCACAGATGCCAAAACGTGTTCATTATTTAAATATTTTTCTTACTTTTCTGATCCTGTAATAAAGTATTCTCAGTTATTTTACAGGCCAAACTGTAAAGTTTAAAATCACAGAAAAACCCATTTTTACATACTTTTAGAGCTAATGTTAACACTTGTACGTGTATTTTATTCAGAACATTTGAAAAAAAAAAGGCTGTAAAATATTAAAACACAATAGTGTGAGAAAGTACTGTTTAAAGAAAAACAGATTGATAAAAATACAACTTTTTTTCCCCTTTATAGGATAGAAATAAATGTTTTGTTTTATCATGATTTTAAAAAGTATTGCATGTTTTTTTTATTACAATTATTCAAACATGTAAACATGTTTTGCTCTATTTTTCCCTAAGTGTTGCAGAACCAGCAAAAAAAGAAAATACCTGTAAAAAAACATTTCTGAGGCAAGAAGTTAGCTGGCTCTCGGGGGCAGACTGTATGTGGACACCCTTGCAGCGTGTGCCGATAAGCTGATAATCCTTCAGCAGATTCACGCTGGTGTCCAGGTCTGGCATGCAAACTGGCTGCAGCTCACAGTGAGCGTTGTGGTGTGGGAGGGCGATGGGATAAGGGCCTCTGCTCTGCCAGCCAAATGAATAATGTAATGTGTATCTGGAACTAAGACCACACCGTGCGCATGCGTCTCACACAAACACACTATAATGTCCCAGTTCCAGTTAAGACGGAGGACGGCCTGGTTGCAGGGGGTTTAATGATTTAAAAATATATACAAATTTGCTGAGTAACATCAAAATACTGAGCTTTTTATTTATTTATTTATCTATCTTTATTGCAGGGTGCAGTCGTTGCCGTTATCCTAATTCTGCCCCAAGTCTTGTCTTCAACAAATTCAAATGGTGATTCAAATATACCCCTGGTCGCGTCCTTCTTTATATCTCCTTATGGGATGCAAATATGTAGGCCAGAGGGAGCTGCTGGGACTCGCAGCAGGTTAGAGGTGGTGTGTTTTATTGCCCAGAAGAGAAGAACTGTCAGTTTTAAGTGTTGCTTTGGGTGTAATTCTGGGTAAAATAATGATAGTAAAGGTCTATGGAGCAGGTCTGGTTTGGAAGGCACCCACCGTCGCTTTTCATCCCCCAGTTTCCTCCTCCTCTTCCTCAGAGAAGGTGTCCCAGTACTCCACACACTAACCCAGAGAAGTGAGATGTAGAAGGGGCTGAATGACTTTTCTTTTTTTATGCCGTGGTTTTACATTCTGCATGTCAGTAAAAAGGAAGAGAAGAGGGGTGAGGAACAAGAGAGTGAGAAGAAACGGTATGAGCTTGAATCTTATTTTCCATGTGTTTGGCAGCTTTGCTGTTGTTCTGGGACAGTGGATGTTTAGAGTCACAGTTTGTTTTTTGCTGTGGTTAAGAGTAACCTATTAAGAACAGCCTATATGTGTAAAATGAGGAGTGAATCAGAGCGACTTTCATTTACTGTAAAGGACAGCAGCTGCCAACCTGTTTGCCACTAGTTTAAAGCTGTGTTTTTTCTATTTTTTTTGTCCCTGTTTAATTACCAAGCTGCTAGCCTTTGCACATGTCTCATCAAAGTAGTCTTCCCCTTCTGCTAAATTAGAAATTTAAAACGTTTTGCTAGTTTACAATTCACTTTCAGTTTAGACTTTTTAAGAGGACAAAAAAGGAACCATGCCTCTTGGCTTTTAGTTATTTAAGTCATTCTGAGAGAAGCCCTTAGCACACGTGCAGCCATTCATATGTGCACACATGGACCTAACCCTTTGGAAAACATTTGACATCAGAATTCATGGGAGCATTTCTCCCCCTGCATCACAGTTGTGTGTGAACAGTATAAAGTCATATTTTCCTGCTTGGTACTGGAGCCTGATATAATTGGGCTGGACTGGGAAAAACATGCAGCCTTTTATGGAAAATTGAAGGCATAAAAAGAATATTGGCTGTTTTAGAAAGAGTTTAGAGACTTGGCATAAATGCTTTTATTTTTGCTAGTGATTATTTGGGCTTAGGTGTGGTCAATTTTATATTGTTCATGTTTGTGGCCTCCACAGAAACTCTAAAGCTGCACCTAGTTGTGGTACAGGTCACCATTTGTAGTTTTAAGTTTCCATTTCCTCCTGAGTAAAACAACTAATTTACCTCACAAAGTTCTGGATTTGTACTTTCTGTTGCCGTTTGACTGCGCTGATCGGCATACTGTTTGAAACCAGCACAGCAGCTGTAGTAATATCTAATATTAATAAATAAATACAGTTGAAATATTTTTCTTCATGCGTCTTTAAAAGAAAGGAAGAGCGTTCACATTATGAAAGCGAAGGATGAGGAAATCGTAGAGTTGCAGAGGTGAATAATTCCTCTACCGTCGACAATAGAGTGGGAGGCATGAGCATAAAACAAAAACGTATACAGAATACAAATCACTTTTGTTAAACTTTATCAAAAATATGTGAAGTTAGTTATTACAGATATAGTCAAAATTGAATTTATGATAAATATTACAAGACAACCTAACATCCCAGAATGTGTTGGGCTTCTCCTTAGTTGCAAAACATTGTGATATTTATCAGCTTTTGCAGGCATGTCCTTGATGAACACAGAAACAGTGTGTGAGCAGTGTGTGTGGTTGTGCCAGTCATCATGTGTCGGTATTAAGTGACGCATTCACTGATAGAAAATTGATAGGAACTATTGCAGATTTTGCACAATTATTTTCCGAGTGCGTTCTAAAGTGTATACGTAGAATAACTCGCTCAGACTATCAAACACCCATGATGCAGATTTTTTTGTTTTGTTTTTTTAAACTCCCCTGTGCCGGAAATTCGATGTGCGTAGTGTGCACCTCCTAAAACCCCTTTCACTTTTCTGACATGACTGCTTTTAGGTTTTTGCAGTGTTTTGATTGTTGTGGAGCACTTGAAATTGTTATGTCTCCTGTTCTTTTATTTTGAAACGGGGTAAAGATGTATTAAGAGGGATCACAGATAGTAGTTGGCTTCATTCTGGTCTGTTATCCTGTTTGCATGCATGAAACAATGCACACATACAAGGTCACTGTGGCATCTACACTTTGCTCTGAATTAACTTAGATGGGGAGTTCCTCCTGAAATGTTCACGTCACTGATTTATTAATTTTTCTTACCACATAACTGATAGGTACAGCACGATTAATTATAATTTAGGGTAGAGATAAAAGAAGAGTTTGGAAAGTTTTAATTTATTAATGATTAAAAACCTATGTGTTTGGTAAAAAAAAAAGTATTTGCTTTAAAAGGATAACTTGGTTGTGTTGTCTACAGAAATTTAGAGCTATTGCTTTAGTGTTACAGAGAATAATTGGCAAATTTAAGAGATAAAATTTACCTCACTTTTTTGCTCTATAGCGCTTGAATTGTATCTATTGAAATACAGTTCTATTGATTGAAAAAGATCTTTCATTCATTCTTTATAAAGAAATGGCTATAAACTGCTGATGTTTGTCGTGCCTGTAGAGGAAGAGCTCCTTCCACCTCTTTGTCTCAGAGTTGTGGTGTAATGAGGTTCAACTCTCATATTGCACCTACCTGGGTGTTTGAAATGGGGTGTAAAATGACTCATAATGTCAATATGATTTTTGTTCTTACATGATCTCTTAACTTTTTGTTGACTAAAGTGGGTTTTATTTGCATGCGCGTTTCCTTTCTCTTAACCCAATTGAATCGGCGTGCTTGGTCTCCAACCTGTCGCTCATTTCGCCTGCATTACCTGCGGTCCCGTCTTAACCGCAGACATCCATCCGTCCACCTGTTGACCCCCCACGCTGAGGAGGACGAGGGAAACGGGTGTTTATTCGGAAATTGTTCGGAAAATGGGCCGTTGAGTTTTGGAAAGAGGGAAGCGTAGGCGACCCGCGGGGGGAGGGGTATCTCTGTTCGTCACCCTCTTTTGATACAACAGGAAGGAGAGTGAGTGGCAGAATGTGCGAGTGAGGTAGACATCCCCAAGGATGAACGCTTAACCCCGACTTCTGACAAAAAGATTTGGCCTTTAACTGTAGCGCTTGAAGGTAGAAGGAAACGGAGAGAAAAGAGGTGGTTGTGTTTGGCGAAGAGAGGGGAAGGGAAGGAGAACTCTTTTGCAAAGAGCAAAAAATGGATGCCATGAGACAGCGTTGTCTCCAGCTGACTGTACCCATGCCCATTAAAACGGGGAAGGTAGGACTGACAGTTTTATTCTTCTGGGTGGGACGCTCTCAGACGAGAAAGAAAGGTTTGACGCATCCTTTCGAGGCGTGAAGACTCCAGACGTCCATATTTAAGTATTTCTTAAGAGCAAATATTTATTTAATTGCTTCACTTTTTTATCGTATGGGGTGGAGCACATTTGTACCTCAAACAGGCCGTTGTAAAGTTTGTCACACAACAGGATAAATTGAACAATGGTGGGTGGGGGGAGCCACGGATCAACGCAGAAAATGTGCCCATGAGTTTTGTAGGTGTGTGTGCGTATGTGCACTTGCACCTGTGTTTGTGTGTGTGTGCACTTGCACCTGTGTTTGTGTGTGTGCTTAACAGGGTGTGTTTTGGAGCAGGTTCATCAGGCCGATGTGCTGTTGTTGCGCAGAGCCCTCTGGGCGCTCTGCGAACGCTGTTATTGGATGGCCAGGGGGGGCTGCCAGTTGCTATGGGAGGGAGATGAAGAGCAGGGAAGGGGGGGGGGGACGCGCAGGGTGAGTTGTTTGTGGAAAATCTGGTCTGCTCAGGTGTGTGGGAGATATTGTCGATCAGGTACAGTGTGGACGGGGCGAGGTGCGAGTTCAGAGACCAAAAACGTGGAGGTGTTGGGTCGTGTTATCGCATGGCCTACGGAGGCCAAATACTAAAAATTCTTTGGTTTTCATCACAAATTACCATCAAATCCTCGCTTATCCTGTTTTTCACAAAGGCATTTGTCCGGTGTTTCTTTTTGTAAACTTTGTAACTTGGCGTTCTTTTTAGGCCACAAGGAGAGGCGCTTTCTCTCTTTTTTTTTTTTTTTTTTTTTTTTTTGCCTTCCTCATTCTTTCGCTGGTACTCCCCCCTTTTACCCACTCTGAAATGTCACTTCCTTCGTCTCTCTTGCTTCCTTTTTTTTCCCTTTATCTTCCCACTTCATTTGCCCCTAACTACGTCTTCTCGTACTGGAATCGGCTGACTTCAAAAGGTTTTCAGGCTCAAATTACCCTCCTGCCCCACCAGCCCATCTTTGCATGGCTTTAACCTCTCCATATTCTGACTATCACTTATTTAGCTGTCGCAGTGGCCTTCAGATTGTTCTGGAAGGTCTGTTTCACCTTGGCCCTGATTCTAACCCCCATGTTACTGCCTGAAATCAGGCCCATTAGATTTAGTAATCTCGAGGCAAACTGGAGAGTCCTTGTTAAGCCCCATTTTAAATGTCCCTCACATGAGCTTGAACCTATCATGTCTGTCACGCTACTGAAGATCTACTTTTGGAATGGCTAAGTAAGGCTTCTTGAAAGAGTTGCAGGCTAATCCCTCAATCCCTAGAAACTACAAATACCTAAAAATGATATCGGTTAACATTTCTTAGCAAACAAAACCCTGACTTTTTTATGTTTCAGTTATCAGGTAATGAATACTATGCTCCCAGCTTCTTGAAATACTTGATGTTTGTTTTCTTTTTATGTTTTTCAGGTAGCAATGTCTCCAGGAGAGGACGGTCTGATTGGGATTCCCTTCCCGGAGCACAGCAATGAGCTCTTGTCCCACCTCAATGACCAGAGGAGGACAGGAATTCTGTGTGATCTCACCCTTACCTCTCGCGGGGCTCGGTACCCAACTCACCGCTCCGTCATGGCTGCTGTCAGTTTGTACTTTCGCGGCCTGTTTGGAGCAGAGGAAGCGGGCGGTGAGGTAGGAGGAGGTTTCAGTGTTTGCCAGCTGGACTGCGTGGCACCCGACGCCCTGGACGCCCTCTTGGAGTTTGCCTACACAGCTACTCTGACAATCCCCAGCTCTGGGATGAGGGATGTGCTCCGAGGTGCTCAGCTTTTGGGCATCCAGTGTGTAGCTGACGCTTGCAGAGACATCCTCGGGGAGACAGCAGAGGCAGAGGGAGAGAAAACGGAGGAGCAGCGGATCCCGGACCAAGTTACTGGGACAATTATGAAGGAAGAGATTAGCATTAAAAAAGTATCTAGGAGAAAAACTGACAAAAGGATGGTTAAGAAAATTGGGTCCAACCATATCAACTCATCACCTATAAGGTCACTGGCTGCCTCTCCCGCCTCCCACCCATCACCCGTATCTGACAACTTCCGCTCCCTGCCCTCTACCCAGCCTCCCAGTCCCGAACAAGAGGAACTTCACTGCAAACCGAGGCAGAACGGCAATCCCAGGGTATTTGGGGGACTAGGGAGGAGAGCCACGGCCAATGGAAGTGTCCGCCATTGGCATCAGGAGCGTCCCCCTATAGCACATGCAGCGCCTGTCCAGTCTCTGAGCGATAAGCTTTCTGAAGACGACGAGATGGGAAGTTTAGGGGATGATGTCTTGCGAATGGAAACCAGTTCTATGACGACCTCTTTAGCGGATCCAGGTGCCGCCTCTTCACCTGCAGGCATGGGGAGGAAAAGAAAGTCTCAGACCCCTCAGCAGTGTCCAGTCTGCCAGAAAATCATCCATGGGGCAGGAAAACTGCCCCGGCACATGAGGACACACACTGGAGAGAAACCCTTCCAGTGCACCACCTGTGGTGTTCGTTTCACTCGGTATGAAAACTCCCACTGACAACATTCAACATTTTAGTTCTTCAAAACATTTGCTTACCTTTTTTTCTGTCTTCTTTTTCATTTAGCAATGATAAGTTAAAGATCCACATGAGGAAGCACACGGGTGAACGCCCATACCCGTGTCCGCACTGCCCTGCACGCTTCCTTCATTCATACGACCTGAAGAACCACCTGTCCTTGCACAGTGGGGCACGGCCCTTTGAGTGTCCACTGTGCCATAAGGCTTTTGCCCGAGAAGACCACCTCCAGCGTCATCGTAAAGGCCAAAGCTGCCTGGAGCTGCGCACACGCCGGCCCAGGCGTGGGCCAGAGCAGGATGAAGATGGAAGAGGGGATGACGGCAGGAGGGAGCAGTCCAGCCCTCTGTCTTTACAGGCCCCCTCCTCTGTTTTCCATCCCCATGCTGTTCTTGAAGGCCTAGGTGGTCTTGCTGGTGGTCCTCCATTGACATTTGCAAATGAAAGGGAGCGTTCTTTAGCCTTTCAGGCTTTGGCCCAATTTGGACATCAAAGCATAGCCAGGTATCCTGAGCTTTTTTTGCGAGGGCTGGAAATGCATGAAAGCAGAGAGATGGAGGGAGACGATCCAGAAAGGACACTCATGCCGGCTCTACAGCGTGACAGATGGGCAGATGAAGGGGATGAGGAAAACGGAGAGGAGGAACCAGAAGAAGGGGACTAGTTTTAAAGAAACTGTACAAGATTAAAAAAAAAAAAGATTAAATACATAAATTAACTCAGGTGGCTGGATTAAGGACCTGCTGCTGCTGCAATGCAGAGAGCACTTAAGAAAAAAACATATATGCATTTTAAAAAAAGGAAAACGGGTTTTCTGATCTTTATTTCATGTCTGTGTTCTGGTTGTTGGCAATTTGTGTTGTATACCTTTATTATTCAGTTTTTTGTTTGAAGTTTAATGTCAGTCATCTTAGCCTGATCTGTCTAAAATGATTCAAAAACCTGACAGTCATGCTGGTGTGTTGGATGTTAAATTCGGAGGTGCGATCGCCAGGATACTTCATACTATGCAAACTAAAGTATAGGTCTGCTGAGGGAACAAACTTTATATAAGAACATATATAAAAACAATTTCAAGCCTAGTTGGATTGCAAAAGTAAGGTTGACCTCTGGTGGTTGTTAATGGAAACGCATAGTCATAAATCAAACTTGTTTGCAAAAATTTGTCTTTGAGATGGAAACATATTTGCTTAAAATTTGGTGCTTTAACCAAAGATCTGCATTTTTAAATATCATTTTGACAGAAGAGATGTGAATTGTAGCCAATGTTGGGTATGAACAGTAGATTCCTCCCAACTATGTTGACAGCCATGAAAAATACTTCCTTGTCTGAGGGTCTTAGATCCGCAGTAGCCTCTGTTGAATGCCTGACCAAAAGAGACAAAGTCTGGGTCTATTGATTGATGTAATCTATTTTAAAAATATATATTTTTCAGTACATTTTGACGCAAGTCTTGCGCACTCATTTGGGTTCTTTGTTTAAAAAACAAAAAGGCAAGAGAAGGGCAAGCTGAGAGGATTTATTCCTACTGTACTTCCTCCTCTGTATTTATTTATTTATTGATATTTATTATGGCTCTTCTGCTTTTGTGAGACCAAGTCAAGGATCGAAGATAGTTATCTATCCACTCCTCATTCCAAACTTTAAAAAAGGAGCTTTTTGCTGAACTTTTCTATGCCTAAATGCCTTTACATAGTTTTGAATTCTCATCTTTCACTATTCTTCCACAAATGTTTTTCTTTGCACAATTACGCCACAGAGCTCTTAAGCAACATGGGCACATTTTGTACTTGGGGGGGGGGTAGCAGAAGGAGAACACTGCAACGAACGGGGTGGGTCAAAAGCTGCAATGCCACTGGAACGCCCAAGCTACTTTTAAGCCTGCTTTTGATTTTCTGCTTTATCACACCTCAAAAGAAGGCCGCTCTTACAGATCAGCCACTACTGTGACTAAAGGGGCCATTATCTTATGGGTTGATCTGTCTCTGAAGAGAGGAACAACTGTTTTTTTTTTTGGTGTTTTTCATGGTGTAGCAGGGAAAACGCAACTACAAACATCTCTAAATAACTGCAATAAAATTTGAATTTCCATTCTTTTTAATGTAGCAAAAGTGCTGGTCTGGCCTTGAGAGCTTTGTTCTCTTTTTTTTCTATTAAGTTTTTCTTTATTTCCTTTATTTGCACTGTAAGACTTGAGAGCTTTAAGCTTAACCTGACATTGAACCATCATGTCAGGGTATTTCTTGACTATTCTGATTTGTGATTTCAAATAGTTCAACCAACATATACTTTTATTTTATGCGTATAAATACAGAGTTATAGTCAAACATGACATAATATATATTGGGTTTGAAGTTGCCTTAGTTCTTTATTGCGCAGTATATCTTCTCAGGAACTCTTGAGCAATGCACTAAGTGATTCTACGTACAACATAAAATGGTAAAAGTGGTGCTTCACAGTGACTGACACTCTTCTTGCAAATGTAAAAGCAGTAAAAATATAAGATTTCTTAGATTTTTCTGCTGTCAAAAAAACAACTTTGTTCCATGAAATGAAAGCGAGCTTTTGGTTTTTGCTGAAACCTGTCTAACTGGAAAGACTGTGTGACAGTTGGTCCTGTGCATGAAGGGTGTTGCTGCTTCCAATCAGAGCTTTGCGAATGAATGACAGTTAACCGCCAGCTGTGAAATGTGTGTTACAATGTGAGCTGCTTGTTTTCTTGGCTTCGGTGAAGGGACGAAGGGGGCCTGTAAGAGGAGACCCCCACTTATCAGGGATAACATCGTTTGTCTTTCCATTTGTAGAGGACCTCTTTTTTTCTTAGAAATATGGATTCATTTTCCCAGTTTGTTTCAGTTGATGTAATGAAAAATAAAGAAATCTAATCCTGTATTTTACATGTTGTTTTGTCATTTAAAATACAATAATATGAAGGAATAATTAATTATATTAGGGAGGTCCACACTTATTACAAAGAGGGCCAGATTTGGTAGGGGGGCGAATGTTTCAGCACCGATCATTTGAGTCAGATGTCAGCCTGGACAAGGAAAACAGAGACATACATTGATCTGTCTGCAAGTTGATACATCAGAATGGAGCAGAGCAGAGAGTTTGTGGCCCACCAATTGTAGATTTTATGTGACAACATTCAAAACAGCATTTTTTTATCTGCTCCTGATTCACAACGATTTAGAAAAACAAAACCAAAAATGTAATTTTAAGCCTATTTTTCTTTATAAGTTATATGTCTTCCATCATGAGAAGGGGTAGGTTTTTTTTTTGTTTATCTTTTGAAGTTCTGGCCCATAAGTGAATCTGTGTCTGTGTAAAGACATAGGAACTATTGTTACTAAGTTCAAAATCTTCAATTGGATCTGTACAATAGAGCTCGTCTAGCTTGTCACAACAGCTTTGTAAGGATTAATGACTGGGCCTTGGGTAAACATTGATGATCCGCCATCAACCTGCACGAAATGATCTAACGTGACCCTGAAGTCGGCACGCGGGCTTCCTCTATCCTCTTAAATGAAATTAGGCTGAATCAGCAGCTCTGCTCTTCAACTTCTCCTGCAGTACTGTTCAGTCCGTGTGAAAAGGCAAACTGGAGCTTTTGAAAGAAAGGTTTTGGGGGTGGAAACAGCCGAAAGTGATTCGTTTGTTGTCGCGAGGCCGCTGCAGGATGTTGTTGGCAAGGCGGAGGCAGCGGGGTGCTGCGGCCCACGTGACCCACAGGACCGCAGCACAGCCACAGGTGGGTTCAGGCGAACAGCTCCACACGACGGAGCTGTTTTTCTCGTCTATTTTTATATTTGTGGGATTCTTAATTTAATTAAAAATTATCTATAGTCCCAGACTAAAGTATTTTTGATATTTCTGATGATTGTGTACTAAAATAGGCCTACATTTTTTAAAGCGCACGTCAAACGCTGATGTGTAGCGACATTTCAAAATAAAACTTTCAAAACGACCATAACTGTCGGATACTTTTTTTTTGTTTTGTGATATCTCCTGCCAATTTCATCACTTTTTAATTTGTGTAGTAAAAACTATAATTTTTATTAGGGGACAGTTGCTATTTTGTCTATCCTAAAATGCAGTAAAACAATGCTGCATTTTTTTAAACGCCATATAGCAAAAGTGGTCAATTTAATGTTTAAAACCCTATTTTTTATGTTTCACATCTGTCAACTACTGATATGTTTTTCTTTTTCTTGTTTATATTTTTCAATTATTCATGTCTATTTCAGGCTTGCAAAAGATTTCTAATTATTGGGGAAATTAAATGTTTACCACTCTGTTTTCTTGTTCTTTCTCAAAAGAACACAGTGTCTTTAAAATGAACAACTTGTGTCATCAAGTAAGTTATATATCTTTTAACACACCAGTTGGCTAATTATTAAAATATAAAAGGGTTAGAATTGTTTAGTAGTTGACACTAAATATAACAGAATGGAAATGCATTTCACTTTAAAAACTAAGCTTTGTTTCTGTTTGAGTTGCGTTTAAAACAAGAGAATCTGTTAAAGAAAACAAATCAAAATTGTCACTTATCTGTTCTAAATATGTTTTTTTGTTCATTCTTTTCTTAATGAAGTCCAAAAGACTTAAGTTTGACCTGCTGAAAAACCAGGAACAAATATAATAATAATAATGGGTTCACTTAAAATGACTAAATAAAGCTTAAACACCCTTAACCACTCTTTATAGCTCCAAAATTTCATTTTTCATTCTTTCTATAATAACAGGCTCAAGGAATCACACAAAAGTGATCAAGTCAAAAGAAAGAAGCAAGACTGGATCATAAAGGTGAAAGATCTCAGGTCTTTGGGTCAGAAGGGATGCAAGAGTTCTTACTAGCATGAAATGGAGTTTGATGAATAAATCCAGCGATGAAAGGTAAGTTGTAGGACAGCTTTAATGTCCAACTCACTGAGTTTTTTTTTTTCCTTCTTATCTGTGTAATGGGCCCAGGTGGTGAATGGTGATGAGGAGTAGCCTGAGACAAATAAAGACCAGGATAATAGGTGAGACTTTGATGCTTTGGGATGTAAGGTGGTGTAGAGGATAAAGCACTTAGTGAGTCTCTTGAAAGCAAACGGGAAACGCTGCCTGAAGCTGCTTCCTATTAACACAGGTGACATAAAGGCCCCACAACTTCCATCCTTTTCTTACAACAGCAAAAATGCCCTTCAAAGTGAGTTTTAAGTGTAATCAGTTATTCACCCTTCTCCCCATGAAGGTCTGTTTGGATGCCCGACAACAACCTGGAGACGGTTGCCAGGGTGAATGGAGGCTGTCGTTAAGGGGGAGCTTGATTTGCCAGCTTGTTCAACTACCAGGCCATGTGAACAACCCATATATAGTTGAGAAAAAAAAGATTTATTCCTCGGAGAGAGAGCTAGCTGAGACCTATTGCAGGTGTGTACAACGCCCTGCTGTGTTGGTGTTATTCACTTAATGAATTCTGCACAACTTTCATCTTCTATGAGTGATCTCGTGAGAAATGAAAGATGTTTGGGACAATGCATGAGGCATAAAGGTGGGGGTCCTCCACTTCAATAATCCCTCTATAATGCAATGCTTTGTTAGTAAATCTGATGACCGGTCTGTTCTAGTACTTTAATGTAAACCACAGCAGTATAGTTCATGATAAATGGTTTACAAATGACCGAAAAATACAATGCAATGTGCATCCCTGTAACCTCCAATAGGAAAAACAAAAGAAATGTTTCTGACTTAAAGGCTGTGCTAGCAGTGCACCCTCTGCAGGGCAGGTAGGGAACTACACTTGAATGAATCAACTTTTAAATTTCTTGCCATGACATTAATTTTTTATTCCAAAACTATAATAACAATAGTAGAAAGAAAATTCTTATAATTTAAGTTAGTGTAAAAGGTATAAACAGGAGAAAGGGAAATCATAAATCAGTCATTTATTACATTTGCTGAAATTCTGGCCTTCAGCTTCTGATCTGACCACAAAAAGCAGTAGATCACCCTGCAGTTTATTCGAGACATTAAATGTGGTACATTTTTACTATATAATGCCATGTTTTGATTGAAATATCAGTTAATAAATCCCAAATCTCAATGCTCAACTTTCTCTGGCCATTTACCTTCAACATACAAGTCTCATTTAAAAAAAAGAATCATTACAACCTTAGATTTTATTACTTTTTGAAACTAAATGGAAAAAATGGTAAAGGTTGTATATACTTCAACCTACATCTATGAATTTGCTATGTTAGTCAATGGATGGAGACAAAACCAAATAGTGTGAAGACACATCTGAAAAGATGCTGCTTTTTAACCCTTGTGCTATCGTAGATGACCCCACCCTTACATTGACGTGTTCTCCCTACCATGACAAAGGTGGATAAAGGTGAAAAGATTTTATGTAATCCATAGACACCAGTGAAGATCACAAATCATTGAAGAAAAAAGGTTCAGATCACTGTCTAGTGGGTCTAGATCAGTGTTTTTCAACCAGTCTGCCGCGGGAGATGGTCAAGTGCGCCGTGGGAAATTGCCCTCATTCACTGATCTAAAAACATTTTCCATCTCCAAGAAATCAGCTCTCTGTGTATCCCAACAGGCCCTGATAAAACACTCAGTAGTAAGGAATATAAAAGATCTTAAAATTACTTTTTCTTTGTGTTTATTTAATTCTATTAAAGACATTTTGATAAGAATCACGGTGCCGCGATTTAGCTGCAGCTATAACTGTGTAAGTATAACTGTCCCGCCCCTTTAACTGTCTCCACCAATCATTCTTGAAGGCTTAATCACATGTCATCAGTTTGACCAATCAGAAGTGGTTAAAGTCTTCACTTCCTTGTTCTTAATTCTGCTGATAAAGTCGCTCAGTTCTAACAAAACATCTCTTAGAAAAAAACAGCCACAATTTCCTGCTTTTTCTGCCACAATTATCACAAAAATCCGTGTGTCGATCAATACAGACCATGAATTTCTGCTTTTTTCTTTTTTTTTTGGATGCTGGTGTGCCGCGGGATTTTTGTCAGGGTTAAAGTTTGCCGTGGCTCAAAAAAGGTTGAAAAACTCTGGTCTAGATGACCCAACTCCCAATGTTAAAGTGCCTAAGATAGCACAAGGGTTAAAAAAGTTCTTAATCATCTAAATTACTAATTTATTACTTAATATTTGCAGCAATTTTTTTTACTGACAACACTAACAATTTATATACCATTTTTTGAAAAAAGAGGGAACTCCCACTCGTTCTTTCAGGAAGACTGCATTCTATTTAAAATAAATTGATGTGCGTACAGATTGTTAACTTCTGTTAACCAGAGGGAACAGCAAAATTTGAAGAACTTCTGCTCAGTGAAACGTTCTGTATTTTTTAACCCTTGTGCCATCCTAGGCACTTTAACATTGGGTCATCTAGACCCACTGGCCAGTGCGCTGAACCTTTTATCTTCAATGATTTGTGATCTTCACTGGTGTCCATGGATTACATGAAATCTTTCCACCTTTATCATGGTAGGGGGAACACGTCAATGTAAGGGTGGGGTCATCTAAGATAGCACAAGGGTTAAATAAATCTTACTCATCTTTGATGATGAAAAAAAACAGCTGTGGAAAAATCCATTAAAGGGATACTTTAACTAGGAGAATTTGATCAGAAAATCTGTCATAAGTTTTATTTTTTTGCTGCTATAGTTTCAATAGGAATATATTAAATGTGAGCAAGTGTGTGTGAATGAAAATGTCATAAAATATGAACTGCTTATGTTGAATTCAGTTTATAGAAGCTTTTCTGCCACTTGCACTAAAACTTAAAAAAGAAAAGAAATCCTATAATATAAATAAATACAAAGCACTCAAGCACACAAATAAATTAAGTTTATTTTTTTTGTTTGAAGTAAATGTAGAAGGCGCCCTACACAAAACATGAATATGATCTGTACAAAAACAAAAAATTGAAGAGGAAAAAAAGGTGGTGAAAAAGGAGGAAAATGATAAAAACTGCCCTGTGTTTTACTCTATATGTACAATGACACTACAACAACAAAAAAAAGGTTTCTGCTTAAATGTTTCATTAACCAGAAAAAATGTCCCTCATTTGACTATCTACACAAAATAAAATCAAGAATTATTTTGCCAAAGTTCATCTTTACACAATCTGTATGCAAAAACAAACAAACACTGGATTTGTACAAAACATCTTTTTTTTTTTTTTTTTTTACTAAAAATAACTGAAATCAACAAACCGCTTTTAAGAATCTTCCACATGTGAGCAGCAGGCATCAGTGGCCTGAGCTGGATATGAACAAACATCCTGTAGGACACTGACAAATCTCTTTTTTTTGTAGTTGTTGTGTTACGGTGCCATCCAGAAAGGCATGGGCTGCTGTTGTGGTTGCGTCTTGGCCCGGGGGGGCAGTGGGGGAGGACAGCGATAGCCTGGTGTCCACCCTGAAGAGGCTGAGGTAGGGGGAGCTACTCCAGGGTTACCTGGCCCTGAGGCTTTGGAGGTGGGTTGGTCTTCCTCTTCATCAGAGGAGTCGCCGCTGTATGCCACCAGACCTGTTCTCAGTCGTTTCACTACAGGCTCTGAAAAAAAGAAGAATTGGGAGCAAGAAAGAAGAAAGGCAGGGAACATGTTTGGAAAAGAGGGGCAGGGGGGAGAAATAGCAGAACAGCAGCAGGAGTTTGAAATGCGACAAGTTTGATTATTCCAAAGACATTTTGGGAAGAAACAAAAAGTTAATGGATTTAAATTTGATATCAGCAGCCATTGGTTGGTGGGACAATGTTAGGGCCGTTCAAACGAGCGGCAGGACGGCGTCACAGGTCGAGTGGTGCCCCACCCCCAACCAGTATCCAGCATTGCACCAGAGACACATGGAAGAGAAGAAAACACAGAAGAAGAGAAAAACACAAAAACAGGAGAGATTCTTGTTAGCAAAGAAAAGAAAGAGGAAAAAACCACAACAATCCAGGCTGATAAAGTCATCAGAATACGACGGTAAGGTGGCCTCGACTCATCAGACGACTGACAAACAGGCAAAAGTCAAAGCTCCATCGCACTATCTGCAGAGCTGAAGTCACACCTGCAGAATCCTGAAAGAACCCTAAGAAGCTGCCGATTCGGGCTGACTGTGGTTGACTGAGTCACATTCTCCACTAATCTCCTCTGCCACAGAAATAGGGAGTTTCAAAATTAGTTGTGTTTTGGTGTCTTTGCACGTCTAACAGATTTGTACTTCATCAAATTCCTTGCAGAACAACTGAAATGCAAACAGTGAGGCATTCTGGGAGAGGATTTACAGATCTACGCAACAGCAGAACAGATATTTCCCCAATCGTTGTCCGCTGACATGAGCGACAGATTGGGTTTGAAAATCCAGAAGAAAACCCCCTTACCCACAGGGGCTGGGGGTACCCTCTTCTCCTCTGTTTTGGGTCGTACTCCGTTCACAGCCATGGTCGGTGGTGGAGGCATTAGCTGCCGACTGAAATGCAAAAAATAAAAGCTGACACACGAACTGTGGCCTTTGACGCAGGTCCAAATTTGAGGATTCAAAACCCAGGTACCTGTTCCTCTCACTCGCCAAGCCGGAGGAACTCTGTGATGGGGGTCCTGAAGAGTCTGGGCTGCCCACTGAGAAGCCTGCACCTAAATTAGTCACATGAATGGGTCCATGCTATGAGCAAAAAAACACACAAGCACCATTAGCAGACATCCTCAACTAAGCCCTGTCCTGACACTTTGATAATAATAAGCTAAAGCAAAAACTGAGATTTCTTTCCAGGACTTTCTGAAAGGTTGTTCAGGATTTTTTTTTCTAATAAACTCCATGTTACCAGTAGAGATTCATGGGCAAACTGTAAGTGAGGACCGGCAGGTAAACAGCAGGCCAAACCGTCTCACTCAATCCTTAAGAAAATGTGAGTGAAGGATGGACATTATGTTGAGCTTTAAAGTGGAAACAGCATGACATGATAGAAACTGCGCCATGTTTGAAGAAAACAAATGGGAATTGAGGGAAACGGGTTAGTACAAGCAGAAAGGCTACAGTATCTTTTATTTTCTTACTTGGTATCCAAGCAAGCCGCTGTCCCTCTCATCTGGAACCTCCTCTGTGAAACGTCTCTTCTGTGGTTGGCTGGTGGGAGCAGCTGGAGGTGGAGCTTTGGGTGGTGCTGCAGCAGAGGGAAGAAAATGGACAGGAGGAAGAGTCTGCACAAAAGAGAATGAGAAGAAAACAAATGATTCGTCACTTTGCAATTATAATTTTCATTATAAGCTTTTTTTTCTTGATTCTTTCTAGTACTGTTGTGTATTTTACCTGGGGCAGAATCTCTGGGGCCTGAGTTGGTGGCAAAATAGGCGCTGGTCCAGGAGCCACCGTGGGAGTCGGCATTGGAGCCAAAGGGTGAGCAGGAATGGGGGGAGGAGCTGGAACCGGGCATGGAGGGCGAACTGGGTACTGAGCTGGCACACCTGCTGGTGCCACTGGAGGAATAGGAAGGGGTACGTTATATGGTGGAGGGACAGGTTGGGGCTGAGGTGGGGGCACAGGCAGGGGATAGCCTGATTGGTAACCAGCTGGAGGGTAGTACGGGGGCTGAGGAGGCACCCCATTGACCACTGAGGGCTGTGTAAAGCCTGAAACCGAAAAACATACTGAGTGATAAAAGTGCAACCGCTTTAGATTTGGATAAAAACAACGATCTGAGATGTTAAGTCACCTAAATGTTATTTAAAAATGTCTGACCTTGCTGTGCTGGCATTATCGTGCTCATTTGACTAAGGTAACGTGAATACTCTGCATGGACCTGTCAGAAGGGAAAACAGGAAAAAAGACGGTTTATTTGAAGTAATAAAATAAATGTATAGACACAAATATTTCCATGTACAACCCAAATGGAATAACTGGATGAATTTGAGAAAAATGCTTTTCAAAAACTTTTTTTTTGCTTCTACCTTGCAAGACAATAGCTAGATAAAAAAAAAATTTTTTTAAACAATTTAAGAAATTCTTACTTATTTAAGTTATGACTTTTTGTGGCTATCACTGTTTAAAATCAGTCCCATTGAAATGTTAATTACTCACAGTCTGAAGAAGGTTTTCACACAACGTCTTTGCTGCTGCTAGTCCTTCTGGTTTAGGATGACTGCAGACAAAAATGAAAAACGATGGCGTTTTATCTCTGCCATAAAGTGAAAGGGCGTAAAAACAACTGAGCGGGCGTATTCAGGAACTGAGTAGGTGACCCTTAGAACCGCGCAGCCGCAATTCTAACTGAGCGACCCCGCATTTTAAAACTGAAATGAAAGTCCCGCCCCGCTGCCTCGCCGGATTTGACCAGCAAATTTTGGCCAATCAGATCAACCAGAAAGGTTTCTGCCACCAAGTGACAAACACACCCCTGAACACCGCCCCCCAAGTGACAAAAACGCCCCCTTAACACTGCGCGCAAATCCAGTTGAGCGTGCAAAGGGGAATTGACCGTGCAAGATCCCGGCTCAGTTAGGATCGGAGGCCTGCAGTTGTAAAATGCGGGGTTGGGCAGAGATGAAATGCCATAAATAACTTTGCTGCAAAAAAGCTTTACACTGTGATTATAATATTCAATATTCATTAAAATGTACTGTTTCTTATAAACATATTTTTACTTATTGATAGGACAACACTGACCTAATGTAAATGTACATAGGCTCGAAGGCCTCCCGTCCTGAAGCTGGCTCTAAACAGCCAGATCCTTTTCCTCTGAGAAAGACTTTGGCCCCCGTCTCAGCCTGAATGTGCTGAAGATACGAACAGCCTACGCCCTCTACTCGCTCTTTAACGGGGAATCCTGCGATGGCGTGCTCCAGCCCCACAAAGACTTTATCTTGAACGTAGTGCATCTTAGAATAAGAAGAAAAAACAGTTGTAAAAACCACCTTTTCTAAAGTTGTAGAGCTTTAGTGATGAAAGAGTGTGCTTCCCAAAACAACAAAGAAACTACCTTAAAAAAAAAAAAGTTATGATATAGAACTCAGACCCCTACCCCTGACTGAAAGTGAGGTTTCTGGTTGGTCATGACGGGCAGTGAGGGTGCAGGGGGGTTCTGCTGATGGTACACTGTGACTGGGGCTCCACTCGAGGAGAAAGATGAGGACGGCGAAGCAGTAGCAGCTTTCACCACACCGTTTGTGATGACCTCCTTAATTTTATTAACAGCTCCTTCAGAAGGAGAGAAACAGACCATCAGTCACACGAAAAAAAAACAGCTTGAAAAAAAAAAAAAAATCCTTTATAACATCATAAAGATAAATGAATGAATCCTCACTGTCCACCAGCTCTCTTGTCTGTCCTTGAACATGCAAATACAGAGGTCGGTCCCTGAGCAAAGCAGACCGGAACAAAGCTGTGTTAGCACAGACACCATCAACACCACGCCCACGACTTCATCACTGAAAACAAGTTCATAGAGGAATCACCCTGGAAGCGCTTTGCCTTTTTCCTCTGCTGTCATGTATCGACCTCTGGTTGAAACTGCGGCTCCGCTCACCTTGCTGATCTGCACATAAAAAGGTTTTAAAAAAACACTTGTTAGGCACACCCAAAGAGAGAGATGGACGTTATCCTGTCAAATAAATTGGCCCACGTCACACTCCTGACCTCATCCTGCGTCTGTCCGCGTGTCAGGAGGTTTCGACAGTTGATCGGGACATCGTTGATCTCAACTTCGGCTACAACCAAATCATCTTTGGCTTTTGGAGGCACTGCAGACTTTCCAGCACCCACAGTCTGAGGAGAGAGAAGCCACAATGTAAAGGCCTAGTTTATCATTTCTTTATGACTTTGCACATTTTAAAAAGAATTCTTTTTTTTCTTCTAAAATTTGATTTGGATTGAGCATTTGTACTTCTGGTAGTTACTGCAGAGGAAAAACACTTCAATGTGAGGAAAACACACATCAAAACACTTACCCTCCAACCTGCAGCCAACATGTCAGAAAAGTCTTTTACACATGTTTTGATTATACGAACAGTTTTTTGTTGTTCTTTTGGGTCAAAAAACATTGAAGATTAAATAGAAAGTGCAAAAATTGAGCTAAATAACATTTTGTGTTTTCAGATCTCTCACAAGAGTTATTTAGGTTTCAGAAATGACTGCATGCTTCCAGAAAATATGTTTGTTAACATGTCAGAGTCTACATAATCCTATAGATGTGTGCATTACAAAGACAACAACAAAGTGCAGGTACAGGAAAACGGGCCCTGCACTTCTGAGCTAAGAACCTTCTTTCTTCTTTTTAGGTAAGGTCTGCTGACAGCAGACACTCTTTTTCAATGACTATGTTTACATTTAATAGTTGGGAGCCGGGTGATGCAACAACAGATTTACCTGTGGCTATTGAACAGCTAGTAACCAAATTTAATGTAAAACCAAAAGAAAATGCCAAATGTATGTACCGTATCAAGACGTTTGCAAGACAGATGACATCAAAACATCAAACTCACTCCTGGGGGGTATTCCAGGAAGCATGTTTAAACTAGCCAGACTTTAAGCCTGAACTTTGGCTGAAATCCGCCTGAACTTGCTTACTCTGGGTATGTCGGTACAAAAGACCGGATATGAGTTAGCGTAATTACGCTCGACTTGGTAACCTTGGGTTAATGCTCGTGCACAGGAGGTACATAAAGACATTCTCAATAGATCGCCGATTTCTGGAGTCACCATGGAAACGCGTGGAGAAAAAAAGAAAAAAAGCGGGACACTTGAGACGGAAGAGAGACGGCGGATAAAGATTATAAGTCCATCAAAAAAGTAACAAGGCTGCATCATCAAAAAAAAAGAGTTTCTGCTCTAAGCAAAATATATATATATAAAATCTTAAATAAATTTCTTCTATTAGTAACAAATGATTTAGTTAAATTTATTCAACCTAATTTCTTACGTCTATAAAACTCAATAATTGTTTATACAACTCAAACTCAAATTTACATATTTATCTAACTAGATATCACATTACTCCATTAATCTTTTTTCAATCTTAATTACTTATATTTCTTGAACTCTCATATGTCTAAGTTTGAGCCAGCAGATATGCTCATTTTTATAACAATAAAAAGGACGGAAAAAAATGCAGTGCAAAAATTCAATAAAGAATTTTCCATCATTGTCATTACATTATGTGCTTGTAGGGGTGCTATATAAACTCATCATCCTCTCCTTCACTCTCACTCATGGTGCAGAGACGTAAGCATAGTAGGACAAAATAACTCGGCAAAACACAGTAAAATAGCTATACAACTAAACACATTCTGTCAAAAACCCACACTTAAACCCAAATCCGTCCAGACAGGCAAAGGGAATGATATCCCAGAATCCCTTGCGGTGCCGATCTAACGGCAGCACCAAAGTTACACCTACTTAATAGAATTAATTTGAATGAAAGGAAAATAATTGTCTGAAAACTCCGTGTTATTTTTAAGGTGACCTAAAAAAATTATTTATCTTAACTGAATTAAATAATTAATTTGGATCAAAGTAAAAATGTTTATCTTTACAACATCCATACGTGGTATCATCACCCTCTCATGGTGGAAAAAGTATTATCTGAACTTCTTCATCCACTAAATCATCTTCAAATGGACACGCCATGCTGCTTCACCTCTCTGTAAACAAACTAAGCTTCAACTAAACCTGCTCCGGACCAGGTTATGTTCAGAGCATGAGTTGCCATGGTAACTTGACCTACCCTGAAACATACCTCCATTTCTTGAACCGAAAGCTGAGGTTATCAACTTCCTTAGCTTCAAACTTATCGTGGGAGCTAGCATAACCTGCTTTCTGGAATACCCCCCTGGTCTACTATCAATATTGACACTTTCACTTAAACTCTAAGCAAAAATCTTGAAAGTTAAACAACAACATTGTCAAGAAAAATAAGAACATTTTTCTGCAAAGCTTTGACACTACTTCTTAGTTTTACTTCATTAGCAAATAGAGAATGCTTTAATAAAGTTGGTCGTATAGCATCTGAACTGCTAGAATAATACTGCTTACTTGACTGGATTGGAAAACAAAAATTAGCCAGAAAACTCAATTAAAACTGAGAAATTACAGCGCATAACAGCTATTTAAAATATTACATTGTAAATAATTAAATAAAGTGTGCAGTCTATATTGAATATAGACTGCACACTTTATTTTATTCACGCATAAAAAGACAAATATATGTTTAAGTCAAAGGGAAAAAAAATGCTAAAATCATTAGGATCCATGTATTATTATTATTATTATTATTATTATTATTATTATTATTATTATTGGAGCAGATCCATACCTTGTCCAACAGCCCCGATGTTCCTATCTGGGAGGGTTTGAGCTTTCCTTTAGCGACCAACATGGCGTTAATCTTTGCGGCCACCGCAGCTGCAGCATCCAGAGCCCCGGTGGGCGCAGCCTCAGACCCCCCCATCCCACCGGAGGAGCCCGACCCGGGACCAGGTTGGTCCCATTTACTACGGCGCCTACATAAACACATCACATCACATCAGAGGCAGTGAAACGTATTGGCCTTTTTAAACGAATCTGCCCAACTTCTTCATCCAATGATGATGATCCATAAACCATTATTGTTCGGGAAGTTGCGAAAGTGTTTACGCCTTTTTTGTTTTTTAAATCTTTCCACAAAAACAGTCGTTAACGGAACAACATTTTTGTACTTCAGAACATAAATGGCTTTGCGTCACTACATGATAACGAACGCAGGGGCTCCGCAGTACACGGGCATAATTACATGGTTTGGCTAACATTAGCAACCTAGCTAGCTAACTGGGTACGTTGAAACTAAATGTGCAATAATAACACAAGAAAATGACAACGCCAGTCGTTTTGTTACCTACCCACTATTCTGTGTTCCACAAAAGGACATTAATACTCCCTTTAACGGAGAAAACCTTATCAACACGGAGGCAAATTAAAGAAGTAATCTTGACTTGAGAACAGGTTCAGCAGAGAGAGCTCCCAGTTGTTAGCCAATGTTCCTCTATTTCCGCTTCCGCCTTGTTATTTGCAAAAAAGAGAAGAAAAATAAAGAAAACACAAGAGGGCGCTAGAGAGCCGCAAGTTTTTATATGGAAATTGGATGAATTTCTGCTCACAAGCAGCCATGGTTGTTTTTTTGTTCCCAATTTAAAACTGCAGCAATCAAAGTTACCTTTAATTACTTTCTTGTCAGGCTATAGCTTTCTCGCACTCCACAATTTTAAAGTCAGAACGTTTTTTCCCTTTATAAGGTTATTTTTCTGTTTAATGTCTTTCAGAAGGGTATTTTTATGGATGAAGTATACTTGATATGATTTGACAACTGTATCATTATCAATGTGTTGTTTTAGGATAATTTTTAAAGTACCTTTTTTGGTAAAATAGTTTTAGCCTCCTTTAATTTGAATCGGATAATCAAGACATTAGAACCAACCCTCAATACATAAATTAGAGTACCTGATAGAGATATTTATAAACTGTGGACGAATCCAGGCATTAGTTGAGATGTATTCATAGAAATGGTATTTTGTAAAAGTCAAACCCAACTGACATTCAAACAACAAGATCAAATTATAAAGAGGATTTTTAATGTTTGCTTACTTTCAGAAGTTGGCAATCTTATTGAATTTTAACTTTCATCTTGTCAAACATTATAGGTCTTCATCATCACAACGTTATGAACACTTTCAACCCCAACTTTTGACATTTTGTTAAGTTATTTTATCCAAACTCATTTTCTCAAATCTTTTTAGATCTCGGATTTTTTTAATCCTAATTTTTGATTTGTCAGAGTTTGAGCTAATTTGTTTTTGGCTTTGCACTATAGATATGTATGTTGCAAACTTCTAATAAGAAGAACTTAGACAGTAGGGTCTAGGATTATTAAAAAAGTTCATTTAACAGAATGGATATTTTATGTTAATAATTTACAACAAATAAAGGTATTGGACATGTCTGGCTTGTATTGATAATCAAGATGAATGTTTTATTTTATTTTATATTATTATTATAATTCGTTTTTATTTTTTTATTTTAAACTTCCCTCCCTCCGTAATAATGCATCCGCTGTTCCCTGTTTTGTGTCTTGTTAGATACTAAGTTATGTTATTGAAAAAAAGAAAAAGAATAGTTGAGAATGGAGATATGTCATGGGTTCAAAACTGGCCCGAACTGAATTTAAATGTACTGCTTTATAACTTTCTCAATGCTCATAAATAAAATTTTGGAAGAAAAAAAAGTTCATTTAAAACATTGGTCCTTCAGGTTAGGTGACTACCGACTGCGGTTTTTGCTGTTGTAAAGTCTACTTAGTGGTTAGTTGCAGTTTTATTGTCTGTTGTGGAAACACACTGTGGTCTTAATAGCGTGTGTTTCTACGTTGATGGATTGTAGTTATCAGATCTGAACTTTTGGACAGGTCCTGGCTGAAAAGCCAGACTAAGAGCGTTCCAACTGCCCTTGATAGGTTGCCCAGACAGTTTTCACCAGGCTCCTGACCTGCAGCTAGACCAGGGGTTGGGGCTCACAGGATTGTGCCTGGGATTGGACCCAGCTTGGCTCAACCAGAAAGACTGTGTGGAATGTGTGCTGTGTCATTTGAGCGACTGTGCTCCAATGACTCAATCCACAGAAATTGAATTTAACTATTGGTTCATGAAACTTCACTTCACTTTTGAAAAGAGCCTGAACTTGCTTTGTGGATGAGCGGCACAGGGTGGAGATAATCAGGTTCGCCTGGACGCACCGTTTGGGCTCTGGGTTTCTTTATGGTTGGAGTCTCTTCCACCCTGGAGTTGCCCACGGTGAGGGAGTTCACCTCGGTGAACAACAGTTGCAATCCCAATCATGCTACGAGTGTCTGATGAAATCTGGTTGAGCAGGTCAGAGGCCATGATTCTCGACCAAAAAAAGAGGGTTTTACCCCTTCAGGTAAGTGGACAACTCCTGCTCCAGGTGGAGGAAAATAAGTATTTTGGGATCTTGTTGGAGGAAGTCTGGAGCATGAGGTTGACAAGCAGATAAGTAGTAAAGCCGCTGCTCCTTAACACAGCAAAGAGCCAGTTGGGGTGGCTTGAGCGTTTTTTTTTTTTTTTTAAATCTCTCCTAGAGTTTTCTTTGCCCCAGGAAAGATTCCGGGAGTACCAGAGGGACCATGTCACTCAGGTGGCCTGGGACAGCTTTAGGGTCACCTTTGGTAGAACTGGAGGACATTTCTGTGGAGAAGGAGGACTGTCTGGAGAAGGAGGTCTGTCTGGGTATCTCTGCCCAGTCTGAAGCCCCTGCAACCTCGGCTGAAGGAAAGAAGATGGATAGTATTTTAATCACTGTAACATCTTCCAGTGGAACACCAGAAATCTAATATCTCCAAAATACCTTTTCTTTTTTTAAGTTGTCGTTTTTCAGATATATTTTTTTACTCTTTGTTTCCCCCCCCAAGAGATGGGAAGTGCTTGAAAAAACTGAAGCCCTCACATGAACGTCTTGTCAGAGGTCAGCAGATCTTTGACGCCTGCCTTGACAGCGATAACTATTTACAGGCAGTACAGTGCGAGAAGAAGAAGAAAAAAAATCTCGTCGAAACACATGGAGAGGGATCAAGGAAGACTCAAGAGTGTAGTATGAGCCTGAGTGTTAACCGTGATGTGTGTGTTGGTTGATGTAACCTCCGGCCTTTGAGGCCCGCAAAGCCGGGTCTCGCCTGATCGCGGCAGCTGACACTGAGTTGTGAGATCAGGGACATGAAGGAAGAAGGGTGCCCCGGCTGGGGCTGTCCAGGGTTTAACAAAGAGACACTGTGAGCACCTTGGTTTGAGTGTTTGCTGCTATACCAGCAATTATTAGAAGTAGGTTTTTGACTGAGGGTGCGTATGTCACATAGGTGGCATCATAATCTGAAGCAGGTTTGATTTCGCCGGCTGATGTTTCACATGCTGAAAACTGGAAGTCTTAAAATTCACGATGCCAATGATTACTCTGAGACCCCAGAGTACGACTTTCTGAAAGCCGCATAAATAAGACCAGAATAAGAGTGAAGTGTGGAGCAGACAAGACGGAGAGAGGGAAAACAGATGGGGAGAGTGAGTTTTAAAGGAGGGAAGGGGGGAATCTTGTGTGTGTGCGTGTGTTTACAGAGAATGGGAGCCTCTTATACACCTCACAGCAGGATTTTGGCCTGGGTTGTGGCCTCGTCTCGTCTGTGCAGCGGGGTGCTTTCCTGTGCTGCCTGCCCAGGGGAGGGGCACCTGCAACCGCCTCGAACAGTGGTCAGAAGGACAGCCTGGTGGTTGGGGGGGGGGGGGGGGGGGGGGGGCTGGGATGGAAAGATGCTTGGTGGTTCCAGGAAACTGACATGTGCTGAGGTTATGAAATCCTCAGGTAGAACACAGTTTCTAGAGAAAAGAGTTGCTTTGGTCTGAGAGGACAATCTCGTGATAAATGAGGAGCGCTTTGTTGCAGTGGACTTCTAAAGTTGTTGTTGGAGCAACCAGAAGCAACACAGAGTTTATAGATTGGCCAATCTGCCAACTGGGACAATATTTTCCTTCCATTTGGTTGGGTTGACCAAACAGTGTATTTCAGTTTATCACATGTTCAGTCGACCCTGCAGATCTGAGGGACGACTTCATCATCTGATATATAGAGTCTAATGTTAACATGGGAACACAAAGCTAGGCCAGTTTGCACCCCTAAACGTTCACTTTTCTGTGCTTTAATACCAAAATTGCTTCCACGGATAGTTTTTAGATGAGTTTAATCTCTCTTTGAGACAGATCCTCCATCGTCTGTCATTTAAAAGGGATTCAAGGCTCCAAAACTCACAAAGTCTCACATGAAGGTGCACAATTTCAAAAGTAGCTGACTATTTGTCTGCAGCAGAGTTATGTACGGTCTGTGTGAGTCTTTGCTGTCTGTGAAAGGTGGATGGATATTGCATTAACTTCACAACAGAAGCGCCCCCTGTGGTGTCAGCGCATGATTATAACTGCAGTGGGAACATTGTGCTCCAAGGTTAGAAGGATCGAGTAAATGGAAACACATGGAAGGCAGCATGGACCAAAAAAAAAATTGGCATCGCAGAGCACAAAAAATCATATTCCCCTGACAAATGGTTTTAGAGGGACTCTTCAATTTATCACCCCTTGCAGTGCAAAGCCCTGCAGGGTGTACTCGCTTCTTATGCAAACGCAAGGTTTTCTTTTCCTCAGGTAACCTCCGTATAAAACATGCATGCATGAAAAGATATGTGCAAGCCTATAGTTGGCGTAATTAAAGTCTTGTGTTACATTCTAAAACAAATGGCTTAAATGATTCAGTACCTGCAGATCTTTGTTCTTTTCCAGTTGACCACAGAAAATATTTTAGTGGTTCTTTGTGAGTAGCATACGGACAAAAATCTCATCTTTCTGGAGACTTAGTTTTTGACAATAGAGATGAAATGGAAAAGATTTCAGATTAATGATGGGTTTTCTTATTAGTTTTACAGTCATTGTTTGATTTTTTTTCCGTATGAAGCTCATTCTTTTTTTCTTCAAACATCCCAGCATCATTAGCAAATGCTAAAATAGACCTATTTGTTCCATCAAACTGTATAAAGTGAAAGACAAATGCAGAATTTATTTCCATCAAAAATTTACAATGGATTTATGCTCAAGCCGCCGATCAAAACCTTAGAGTTTGATGAGAAGACATTTGCGATGTGTATTTAAGACCTCCTCACGCATGACTATCTTGGGCTATTAGTCCAATCATCTCATCCCCAGTTGCATTTGTCTCTGTCAAACAACACTATTTGCTCATCTGGGTCAAAGAAAAGGAGGGTTTGCAATGCAGTGCAGCCTTTTCAGTCACAGATGACTCTTTCCAAATGAAGAAAATCCAAAGTAAAGAAATCTCACTATTAAACATCGTCTTTCTGTTATTATTTTCCTTTTACTTATGTTATTTGATCAATCAGTCAGTGATAAAAGAGCCAGTGCCACAAAAAATATTCAAAGGCATTATCTTTATTCAAGATTTTATACTCTGCAATGATATAAAACCTTATTACAACCAATATTATTTAACGACATGCAACCTTTGCATTATTTATAAGAATACCTGTCATGTTAAACCCAAAATGCAGGTTCAAGATGATTGCAAAGACACTTTTTCAGATATGTCAAGGTCCAAGAGAAGAAAACAAAAAGGCCTGTAGCCACACTTGAACATAAATGGTTAAGTCAATAAACAATTTCACAGAAAAATGTCCAAGTCCAGAGCCTGGCAAGACATAACCAGCTGTTCAAAAACAAACATTTTCTTCAGGAGTTTTCTAAAAACAACCAGAGGTGCTAATAAAAATGACTTAGAATTCCTGTGCATGCACTACAAAAAAACACTCTTGATTTTCTTAATAAAAAGAAAATTATTTTCACTAAATAGATGGGATTTAAGTAAAAAAAAAAAAAAATTCTAAAGCATAACTTAACTCTTTTTTTTTTTTTTTACAAAACTGTTTTTGCAGCACTACAAAAATTGTTAAAAATGTAAACTTTGTGGTCATTTTATTAGTTAATATAAGTTTTAACAACGTTTTCTATGTTTTAATGAGAACGCATTCAGAAACTAATATATTTCAGGAAAACATTCACTAAATATTGGAAAAATTTCCTTATGTTTTGATTCTTATCTCTTAACAGGAGATATTGTCCTTTTAGAAAGTGCTATCACTCATGTAAGCTTACTCACATTGCCTGCAGGCTAAAGCTAAGTCACTGGTCTTTGGTGTTTGTTGTGGATTCCAGTAACTCTGCACACATGGGAGCAGTTTTAAATGCACTCATTCATATTGTTGTCTGTTCTGGTGCAGAGAAGCAGCCTCTACTGCAGTGGGCTGCTCTTGCGGCAGAGCTGATTGGCTGATGTGAGAACTTGCCGGGCGCGTTTTCGTTTTCCAGTCAGCAGCGTGTAGAAGAACGGATTGACACAGGAGTTCCCGTAGGTCAGCCCTGTTAGGATGCGATTGACTGTCACCTGCGTCCCCACCGGTACTGTCCGCAGCATGTCTGGCTTGTAGAGGGGTAGCAGTTGCCAGATCCAGAAAGGGAGGAAGCAGGCCCAAAAGGCCAGGACGATGCCGAGGATGAGGAGCAGGACTTTTGGTTTGGGTGCTCGGGGCGGACAACCTGTGTTGTTCCCACTGGCCCATGCTGGCCGTGTCTGTGATACCCAGTAAAGGCGCCCCAGAGTGGCATAAAGTGCTCCAATAGCAAGGCCAGGGCCGAGAATGCTGGTACAAAACAGAACACTCAGGTAGGCCTTGGAGCTCTGCTCATCCCAGGCCGGGACGCAGAGCTGGCCCTCGTGGTTTTCCCCGTTCTCTAAGTGCAGGGTGATCATCATTGGCATGCTAAGAGCCACTGCTAGCCCCCATGCTAAACCAACACGCAGCAAACTGGAGGAGCTGGAGGAGGAGGTCTGTAGAGGATGGGCCACAGCCCTGTACCGATCCAGACTCATGGCGGTCAGGGTGAATATAGAGGCATGCATGGTGAGGAGGTCCAGGCTCAGGATGAGGCGGCAACCAAGTTCCCCAAAGGCCCATCCGGAGGCTAGGCTGTCGTAAACGATGAAGGGTGCGGTGAAAAGGTAGAGTAAATCTGCAAGGGCAAGGCTCAGTACCTGGAGATGAAGAGAAGAGGAGGGGGAGGAGGTTGGGGAAGATGTGGGGGATGCGGAGTTGGCGAGGCAGGATGGTACGGGGAGTCTTCCAAAGCAGCAGGCTGTCCCTCCTCCGCGTCTCCTCCTACTGGTGCTGCGCCTCAACAGGAGACCTAAAGTGTAAAGGTTTCCTGTGATGCCCAGCAGGGACAGAAGTGACAGAAAAGAGCAAAAGAGAGCTGTGGAGGCCAAGCTGGGTGATGGAGAGATGGAGGGAGAGGAGGAAGGAACTGAAAGATTGGGCATTACAGTGAAGGTGTAAGGAGGTGGAGGAGGTAAAGAACCCAAGAAATCCATAATGTGAAGTAAGGGGTTAAAGCAGCTTTATGATAAAGTGATGGGATGGAGGGCAGGGAAGAATAAATGGCCAGACTATTAAAAAAGATAGAAAAAAAGGGGGGAAAAAGGTTCATATTGATTTTGTGTCAAAACTTTTTCCACCTTATGTCTAAAATCAAAAGATTTGTCAAAATAATACACATAAAGCAAATCTTATTAGTCTGTCTAAGGGTTCTGCAGGAGAATTTATGTGCATTTAAACCATAACGTAACATAAATACAGTCATATAAACATGTTTAAATGAAAATGTCAGCAAAGCCAGGATAATTTATGCTTGGGTAGAAACCTGCTCCTGTTGGCAGAGTCGTCACAGTTTTATAGTTTCACAGGGGGGAAAGCTGTTGTAGTTTTAGTGAAATGATTGGATTTTCAAAGCGGGGGGGGGCTTCTTTTCAACACTGTAAATCTCAAACGAGACCTCTTTCTGAAGGTCAACATGTGGACAATGGTTAAGTTTAACAAAAACAGTGAAAATGAGGACAACACAAGGGCAGACACGTTTTAATGAGTTGGTTGGGAGCCGTGAAAAACGGCCAAGTTTTTGTTTAAATTTCTTGTGCATGTGTTGTGCAGTTTTGCGCACTGGTGGTTTGGATGTGGATTCGTGCATGAGCCCCTGAAGCGTCAGGACTGAAACATGGCGCCGCGTTCAAGGAAAAAAGGAACATTTAAGCCTCTTGTTTTGTGAGACAAGTATCTGTTTTTTAACTGAAGATTTTTTAAAGAATTGTTCTTTGAATTGACTTTAATATAAAAAAGAAAAAAAATGAAGGGGAAAAAGAGCCCGAAAAGCCTGTGACCCAGGTGGCTCTGAGGTTAGGAGCTACTGTGTTCTGCAGCGCTCTGAAAACTGCTGTCATAAACACAGGACATTGATTTGCACAAAATACAAATAAATAATATTTAGGAAATAGTTGTTTTTTATGTTTTAAAAATAAAGAACATTTTGATTAGGTACAAAAATTTAAATCTTTCTGGACCTTTATTTTTTCAAACAAAGGTGATGAAATAGAAGATTTCAGATTGACTTATTATTTTTTTAAAGTTCATTAACCCTTTCATGCAGTATGTTGCTAATTTGCAACTTCACTTTATTTAACATCGCCTTGAACAGAATAAACATTGTAGTATGTTTCTTATATAATTTAACATCAAGTCAGGTGTGAAGGGGTCCATTGATTTACATATTTGGGGAATAAGAACCATTTAGCTAATTAAGAAATGCCTATAAAAATACTTTACAACTATGCCATATTTTAAGATTAGCTGATCACCCACAGCCCAGCAAGCTCCCCTTAAAATGTATCTGATGCGTTCAGACTACAGTTTCTCTGTTGTCTTTAATCTTTGTTTTTTTTTTTAAGGTGTTTCCTTTTTAATACAAAACGGCAGTACCAACAGCAATAAAGGTTTTACCCTAAATAGCATTCTGGATATGTTTAAGGTGGAACAGCACCTCCTTATTTACATTTATCCATCAGTTAATGTTTGGAGATGAAATAAAAAAACAACAACATACCGTTAGTTTTAGCACGGTTTAATCCCAGATGCAAGGAAAATAATACTCCTTGAAATTGCTAGAGTTAAAAAAACGGAGTCCCATCCTAAAACGTACTTCTCATCTGTCTGATCTCTTTATGGCCAGTTGGAGGAGATGATTGTTCAAGAAGTTTGAGACGTGAGCAGTGTGCTGCCTCAGAGCAGCTGCGTTCTCCGCTCTGTTACTGATGAGTCTGAGTCAACTGGAGGTTCTGTGTGTTCCAGTGGTGGAGAAGTGGGATGGGACACACACGCACTTAATGAGAGGGTGTTATCTTGCATGCTGAATATTAATACTAAATAGTTCTAGTCCAAGGTTGGAATTTAAGAAGCCCCCACTTTAAGAAAAAAACAGTTTTGCAACAAAAAAGGTAAATTCTGCAGAATTTATAGCACAGACTTCTGTAATCACATAGTTCTTTTCTTTGCAGTTAAAAAGTACACTAAAGATATTTCAAACACATTTAGTTAATGTGTGAGTGTTATATTTTTGTCAGCATTCGTCCTAAATCTTACTGATAATTGTAGTTTCTTTTATTTCATTTTTGATTCATTGCTGGGAAAACTGGATGCGTAATCTGGTCATGCTGAGAGGCCGTCTGAGAATTTAAAGCTCAGATGAAACTAATGTTAGTGTCTGCCTCAAACTGCTGTACTTTACAGTCCCATTTTGTAGTTGCATGTTTGATTGAAGCGGGATACTTACTTAATGGCTTCAATACCTTAAGGAAGAATCTAACCAAAGCGAGGTCTTTCCATAAAAGTCAGAAATCTGACCATAAACGCTATCCTCAGTACCATTAGTCATACTGTGACTAACATTTACATGCTGTGAAAAGTCCAGGTATGACAGCTGCAGTTATACTTCCCAAAACCACAACCTTCACAGTTATTTATGAAAGCTTGATGGTTTATGACATGAGCAAAGGTAAAATGATTATTCTGTTTAATCTTGATGCTTGTCACTATAAGGTTATATGAAGAATATGCTTGAAATTGGGGAAAAAAATCTTTCCTGGCTACAAAAGCTATTGTTAAAAATGATAGAGCATTTATGAGCACACTTTAAGACAGGGAAGTCTAAACTTTTTGAAAACAGGGTCCGATTTGGTGCTGTGGAAATGTCAGAGCCACCCATTCTCCCAGCATTCTTTGACCCCTTATAATAACATTAAATGCAAATGAACTATCTAAAGAATTTTTGATTGCAATAGAATAATTTTCTTTTTTTTTTAATTAAACAGAAATACATCTAAATAAATGTTTACCCACATTACTGTCAATTTAATATTTGAAGACGAGAACTAAAAAAAAAAAATTTAAAGTCTGTCTGGAAAAATACATTTTTGTCATCATTAAATCTGGGTTTGTATAAAATCTTACATATTTATCCTCTCTGTAAACTTCAAAATATAAATCATTTGAACAGGACAGTAACACACATTTGTTGTCCTATTCAGAAGCACAAACCAATGTGAATAAAATCACAGAAACAAATGGTAAATGGCGTATAGTTATGTAGCGCTTTTCTACCTTCTTTCAAAGTCCCAAAGCGCTTTACAGTCACAGACCCATTCACACACACATTCACACACTGGTGGCCGCTCCGCTCCGCACCAACCAGAGGCAAGGTGGGGTTCAGTGTGTTGCCCACGGACAATTCGACACATGGGTGGGCAAGGCGGGAATCAAACTCAAAATCTTATGATTAGAGGTCAACCGCCCTACCAACAAATAAATCTGTGCTTTTCAAACAGCGACAGGTTTACAGCGGCTCATAACGTGATTAAGACAATCAAAATCAAGAAATCGTACACACAGTTCTTAGACAGTGCTGGGGGGCTGCATGTAATTGATTCTGTGACAGGAGCCTGAAAAATTGAACATGGGTTGGACTTTGGACATGCCTGCTTTAAGATAATCAAGAAGAAAGAAGTAAAATCAGTTTTTCTCTTTTTCCATTGCAGGGGTAAAACCAGACCATTTCAATAGAAGGTTTTCTGCTGCACATTAGAACTCCGCAAGTTTTTTATCTGACCGCAATCTTTACTTAAAGTTCCACTCCAATCATCTTTTAAACTATTTAATAGGGTTCCTGTTAGTCTTTTAATTATAATTGTGTTCTAAGCTAAAATCAATAAAACAGTGTTGGTTTTTGAGGACTCAGTTTCCGCAGAGCGGCAGTAGTTCACCATACTTTTGGCATAGAGTTAGCCTGCACTCATTTCCCATCATCCATCTGTTTACACGCTCTCCCGCTAGCTTACAGCCCCTCAAAACCCTAGCCTAACATTACCCGTGCAACAAAAATGGAGCAATATTGGAGCCATCGAGCTGTACAGTTTTGAGCCAGATTCTAGCTCAGATGAGGAAAAAGGACGTAAATGGATTTGTCTGCTAGTGGATGCATCAGAATGAAGCGGAGCTTGTGACCCGCCTGCAACTAGGCTTTATTAAATAGCATTTTCTTCATCTGCTCCTGATTCACAATGATTTGAATAAAGAAATACTCGGAAATACAATTTTGAGCTTAATTTTCTTTATATATTTCCTCCTTCATGAGAAAAATGCTACAAGAACATGTCAATAACACCAGAAATGCATTTTTTACTGGATTGAGTCTTTAAGTATTTAAGCTGTTAAACACATGTTACAATTTTATGGTTCACAAATCTTGATTAAGATCATTTAATCAGTCGAATACAGCTATATCACCAGTTTTTGCTGTCTTTAATGCACTGCAATAGTTATTGCACATTAACTCTGACCAAATGTCAATACAACAGCAGCTCATGCTTAAGGCATCTCTCAGCCCCATAGGGGATCAACGTAATGACCGAAATTTTGAGGAAATTAATTATTCAGCATCGTTGCCCGTATCAACATTTTTCCATGCCGGGGCAAAGTTTAACTGGTAGACACTCTGACAGCCTCATTGAATAACCGAGCCTTTCAGCAGTTATCAAAAGCAGCTCACAGTTGCATGTTATCCGACGAGTTGTTTTTGGCTTTGCAGTTGTCGAACCCACAGCTGCGGTTTGCCAACTTCAAGAGCAACTTGGAAGTGATTTAGCTGCGACCAGAGCCAGTAAAATGTGTGGGCCGTGCGCCTCATGCTGGTGGCGGGGTGTCCAGGTCGGCTGCTTCAGAGATGTGCCGGTGTGGGAGATAGACAGAGACAGGCCGTAAAGACTGGGGGTAGAGGAGGGGTGGACATACCTATCCCCATGGGGTGTGAGGAATTTGAACAAATACCTGGCACTTGAACGCCAAAATAGGGCAATGGGGGTAGAGGGCTGTGGAGGCACGAGTGCTCCACCAGAAAAAAGATGGGCACACATTTTGGGGGCATGAAATGGCAAAAAAAAAACTACCAAAGCAAAGCTTTTAATTTAACACAAAAGGCTGGTGGATATAATGAGCTGGGAAACATTTGGAACTATCATTCCTATTAGGATGTAAACATGAGGGGGGAAAAAAGCCAGGATCTTAGCTCTGTGCTGTTTATTTGTGTAAGTCAAGGCACATCAATCTTCCTCAGTGAAGGTGCCCACCATAATGCCTAATTAAATTTAAGTGAGCTATGGGATTTGTTCTGGTGGTTTGACCTGAAATGGATGTGTTTCTCTATATTAATTAGCATATATCAATCTCAAATGCAAATGTGTGATGTTTAAAGATGAGAGGGAAACAATGACTCATGCTAATGCTTATTTCTGGGGGTCCATTGAAAATGACAAATGTATGTCATGGCTGAAATGCACTAAGGATTGTTAAATTAGAATTTTTAATTTAAACTTTTTCGTAGAATCGTTGTCAGCTGTGTAAGGGTTATATGTTCAAAGGTTGTATTAATTTCTCAGATTATTGTATTACAAAACTAACTTTCTGAGAATTTAAACACTGCACAGCTGAAATGTTTCAGCTGGGACCAATCATTTTGTCAACTGCTCCATCACCAACTGGAGAACATCAGTTACTTGAATGCATATTTTAATGTCTTGTTTGAGTCAGCATGTGCAATGGAAATAAAGCATTTGATCACAAGCTCCTGACAAGAGCAGGCCTCATTACTCTGCTCTATGTCTTTATTTGATTCTGCAGAGCACTCTCAAATGAAGGGGCCGTAACGAGTTCGATCACAGTTTGACTAATTTTTCCACATATAGAGTCCCAACATCTCCCTAACCTTTTCCTTGCTGTCCTTGCAACCCCCCCCCCCCCCCCCCTCATCTCATTAATTAGCTTAACAGATGCAGAGGAAGCTGAGTGACAGTCTGCAGGCTGGCTGACCGTCCTCAGAATCGCAGGTTTGATGAAAGGGGGCGGACATTTTTGTCTGTGACAAACGGCTGTTGGACTGAGCTGATTCACGGACTGTGATGAGTTATTGATCTCCCACAACCCAACAATGAGCCCACCCCTATTCTGTTCACTGCTTTGTACATTTGCACAATGAAGGCAGTTTGTCCTGTGCGAGAGCGCCAACAGAAGTTGCTTCCATGCTCGTGTTGTCCTGAGGGCTTGGTTCAAGTGAGCAGGGAGTCATTTCCCACCTTTGGTTGGTCTGCTTTCATACTAGAAGTGAAGCAAAAGCTGAAGTGGACCAAACCAACTGGAAAAATTGCAACGTTTTTAAGGCTCTTCCCTTGGGGGAACTTTGTCAAAACAAATACAAAAAAGATAACCTGCTAGTCAACTTATCAAGTTTTATTCATTTTCTTATCTATCAGTTTATGTGACAAGGTCATTGTACATTACAAAGCATCTCTTCAAATGCAGCAGCATTAGCCAAAAGGCTATTTTTCATCTAGACAGCTGGTAAACGTGTCTACCTAAAAACAAAATAAAACTAACAACAAAAACATAAATGAAATCTGATGTAGCCTATATTCCAACATTGTAAAATGTAAATATAAAAAAGCAATAGAAAGAAAAATGTACAGTTAAAAACTTTATGTAAATATAAAGGAACAGTAGTAATTGCTAAGCATTGTTAGTGGATAAAAATACAATGTGAAGCTAAAAGCAGAAGAGAAATATTACTTAATTAGTAATATTTAAATAAGTATTGATATATGTTCATGTCTCCATAGGAGAATTTATTCAGTGTTATTAAGACTTTTTCAAGTTCACTTTGACCCCCCCCCCCCCTGTAAAACAGGACACTCATCATTGGCTTTCTTTGGTTTGTTCTGCTTTTAGGTCCATCTGCATGATGGAAGTGAAGTGAACTGCACCAGAGTTCAGGTGAGCGGAGCTTTCACACCTGCCCAAAGAAACACAATGCCTGATGTAAACAACTCTGGTCTGAATTAAACAAAAACCAATTGTGACAGTGTGAATCTAAATACTTTGGTTATTAGTCTCACTATGAAAGTATTTTTGTGGATTCTGGAAGTTAACATTCCTTCACTTTAGCATTGTACTAGTATCCAGGTGATGTTTAAATATCAAACTTTTATTCACAGATTTTTAGACAAAACTGCTATTTAAAAATGGGTTTTTATTTTGAGAAAAATATTAACTCAAAAATGACTAAAATATCCCATTACAGGTGTAAAGGGCCTTTGATTTGGAGCCACATTTTATAGCACAAAGTATTTTTTCTTTTTCTTTTTCTTGAACAGTATAATGAAATGTGGTTGCAAAGGTTCCAAAATATAGGAGAACAAAATTTGACCTAATGGAAAAATAAATCATTTTTAATAAAATGTAATCCACGACCAAAACAAATGAAACACAATGGAAATGTGAAAAAACAAAAACATGAAATTACTAAAATGAAAACATTGACAAAAACATCTGACATAAAGCAGGTAAAATATATGGACTTCAAGAAAATTACAAGAAAAGTCAACAAAGCTAAAGTGTTTTGACTGCAAATTAAAAACTGGTGTAAAATCATTTCAAGGGAAGAGCAGTAATAGAGGGTCAGACACCCTGATAATGAAGTAATAACTAAATAAAACAATGAAAATCGGAGTTTAGTGGATAAAGGTCCACAGAGGCCTGTTGAAGGTTGATCTTATTTTTCTACAGTTTGTACAGCAAGCAAGAAAAACGGAAAAACAAGCAAGAAAAATCAAATCAGAGACAGATCCTCACAGCAGGGCAACTGATCTCTGGGCTGGCCACTGAAGGAAGTCAGCACCAGGCAAACAGCACACAACATACCAATATGTGCTGACTCCTGAAATCACATGCATTAGATCTGCACTTTGTGTGACCGGGATACAGTCTGGAACTTGTTACTGGTGTCCTGGAGCTTGCTGTACAAACTGTAGAAAAATAAGATCAACCTTCAACAGGCCTCTGTGGACCTGTATCCACTAAACTCCGATTTACCAGAAAATGTTAATGGGATTTTTACTGTTATTTTATTTTTACTTATGAATATTGGGAAATGAAACAAATGAAAAGATTTAAAGAGTATGCATTAATATATTTTTATGTAAAATTTCTTAAATTAAAAATAATCTATGTTTTTCTGGATAGCTGAAAAATGATTTGTTTCAGTAGATTTTGCAGACTTTGTTCATGGTTATGCATTTCATATAACGCATAAATAGTTCACGTCTGCCCCCTAGCGGCCTGCAATCAGTAATGCATCTGCTGAAAGCACTCTTCTAACGATGCCACACCTCTCTGTTTAAATTGTCTAAAATTAAGGCACGGCAACTACACTTTTTTAAGTGCTACAATGCTGTTTAAACATATAAGACATAAACAGTGTGAGTGATGTAATGTCTCATTAAAAGAAATAAAAAAGGAAAACCTTTTAAGCCACATAAAAGTCATACATTTATGAAAAGTTATAGGTGTTGAGTCCATAATTTTAAACTAAGCTTCTTTAAGATAAATGTGGAACATGCATTAATTTATGTCAACCACCACAGGTAAATAAAGAATTAAAGGCGCATGTGAGCATGTTTTTAAAAGAAACAAGAGCAATGAAACACCTGATTGTTCTGCCATCTTAGTTGGAAATTCTCTGCACAGCCAGATTCCACTGTGCAACCGAGCTAAACCAGGATTACAGTCATTGTAATCAGGGCCAGCTTAAAAGATGGGATCAAGGGGCAATTCAATACATATTTTTATATAGATACATGAATCTAATTTTTATTTTTAACATTTGGCTGCTTTTTTTTAAAAAAAAAGAAAAAACTCTAGTCTTTTTTGATCAATCTGTGACATCACCTAGTTGTTTTTTTTTGCACGTCACTCTTTGTCCCCTCCTTCCCACACAGATTTCCATGAGTCAATGATCAACAGTGTTTTCACATAAACACTTACGAAAATAGCAATGACATATGCTGCCCAATATGTGTCATCTACATGGCAATTAATTTATTATTATGTAAATGTGCCACCTACTTGTTGCTGCATGTTTTTGTTTTGTTTTTTGTGATTTTTTCGGACATGAAAGTTTATCTACATTGTGTATGTTGCAGTAAATGCAAGTGAGTGGCCGCTGCATTACTCTAACTTCTTCAGTGTTTCTCCTCATCTTCAGTCTGATCCCTATCATGACTGAATCTGTGACATCACAGGACACTTCCTGGCCTCACTGAGATTAAATCAGATTAAGTATTAGTCAAAACACACACAAGCATGCACCCCCTATTACAGACATTCGACTCACCCTTTGCTTTTTGTCAAGGACTTATCTGTATCCTTCTTGTTAAAATTCACTTCAGTGCTTCATGGTTCATGCACCAAAAACCTGAACATTTGTGAATTAAAATGGCACAGTTGGAAAATGTAAATTAAAGATCTTTTCTATTTATTACTAAACTCATATGTCGGAGATATCTCAACAAATTAAAACAACGTACAGTTATTACAGAGTAGTAAAAATAGAAAAATAAAAAAAAAATGTTTTGGTTAATTCTAAGAGACCAATCAGCTGAAGCTTCCGCATTTATTGATATAAAGAAGAATTGATTACTACATTGTCAAACGAGTGAGCGAATTCCTGTGCACCGTGTTTTAAAAAGAGGTTAGGAATGATAGGTCGGGAAAATAGCAGGATAAGCATTCCCAATCGAAGGCGGGCGCGTGCCAGCTGTGCTGGCCTGACACATGAGCCACGTGAGCGCGCTCACCACGAGGCGCGCGGACACACAGTCACTGCCGGACTTGGTTCTCCGTGTTTTTCTTTACTTCTTTTTTTTTTTTTTTTTTTTTTTGTTGATTAAAAAAATTTACTGCAAAAGAGTTTTTTTAAAAAGCGCGTCTTGTCAAATAAGGTAAGTGTCGCAAATATTTTGTTGTTAAAATGATTTATATCTATATAGTGTCAATATTTAGCAAAATAAACAAAAACTACAACTGTCAATTAACTTAAAAAGTAGTGACTAAATATCACTTCTTTGTTCTTTTGACGTCAAAGACAAATTTATAAGGTTCTGCAGTTATTTTTTGAGTAGCAAAATTCTTCTGTTGTTACATTCTATAAATGTACTGCTCTCTGCTATGAATTGGATTAAAGCAGCATGCTCAAAAAATACTTGTATCATATTTATAAGATTTTACCTTTTTGTAAAATATTTAACAATGAAAGAATTTTCAAAATTAGGAATAAAGAAAAGCAAACAAAATGCCTTCTGAGCAGAACAATAGATTAAGCCATCCAGAACTGGACAGATAAGATGGTCACAGGGCTCGCTGCCTGATTTAGATGCTAATCCTTTTTTGGTTTGGTAAATTGTTGTGACCTAAGACAAAACACTGCTGTAGTTTCAAATCGGTTTTACGATGACACCATATAAACATGTGGCTGATCTAGTTATTCCTAAACTTTTTTTTTAAAGATGTTTTATAGTTCTTTGTTTAAAGGGCATAAATGAAATATAAATGTAGTTTAGGAAACACAAAATCACTTATTTGTCTGTTGGAGCAACACAAAGGCAATGGATGCTGGGAGCAGATATATGAGCATCAGTCTTTTTAGTTGGTTCTGTTCTAAATTCAAACTGGTACAATATATTTTGCACATAAATCACATTTAGCTTATTTTATTTATAGGCCTTGAGTAACCCTTGTTCTATCCTAGGCACTTTGACATTGGGAGTTGGGTCATCTAGGCCCCACTGGCAGTGTGTTGAACCTTTTTTCTTCAATGATTTGTGATCTTCACTGGTGTCCATGGATTACATGAAATCTTTCCACCTTTATCCACCTTTGTCATGGTAGGGAGAACACGTCAATGCAAGGGTGGGGTCATCTAAAATAGCACAAGGGTTAAAGTTGGAACTGTCTGAACATTCTGTGATACAACTACAAAGGTGGTGCCCCTCTCAAGAACTAGTGGATGAAATAGCGTGTGAGCAACCAGTCGTGACCTTGGGACCACCACAGGGCTTCCAGCCAACAAGCTTCCAAACGAACAAGCTCACACGCCTGCTATCGCTTATTGGTTTGACCTGTTGTTGAACCTTTTTTCTTCAATGATTTGTGATCTTCACTGGTGTCCATGGATTACATGAAATCTTTCCACCTTTATCCACCTTTGTCATGGTAGGGAGAACACGTCATTGTAAGGGTGGGGTCATCTAAGATGGCAACAGGGGTTAAAGTTCATGACTGCCTGAAATGTATCCTCTATTTTTATTTGTAATATTCAAACAAAATCTTGAAGTGTTTCAGAAAGCGATGTTTTCATTTTTTTTTGTAAATAAATTCACTTTAATCCAGTAATTGTAAAAGAAGTGAGCATCACACTTTACTTTAATTGTCACACCACTTTAATTGTCCTTAACAGCAGTAAGATGTGTTTATTTTGGATTTTTTTTCATTATTTTCTTTCTGTGATGTGTTTGCATATTAGAATGAATCCCCCAAAGTTAAAAAATTAAAAGAAATTATTTTTTTATCTAATCTATGAAGAAAAAACCCCAGCTTTCTAGCAATTGTGTGTTGTTGTTTTTTTACAGAACAATGTGTAATAATTTTCAATCTCACAACATTTGTCAGAGAAAGCCATGTTTTGTTAGCAGGGTTATTACACCGTCTTGACATCCTCTTCTGGAACAAACTGTTTAGCTCAAAACTTTGATTTAGGGCAACTAAAAATAGCAATTTAAAGGAATAAAAAAGACTGAATTGTTGCCTGTAGTCAATAGAAATTGTTATCCAAATCAGGAATCTAGATTCATCTTCAGGAAAGAATTTTTATGTCCATAGTGTTTGACACCAGTAATTGTCAACTAGATCAAAAATGTTTTTTCAGCTGTTAAACATCTGAGTTCGTTCTTCAAAGTCTTTAAAATTCAAGTTTGTATTAAATTCAGTACCTTAAAGGAGGGCTGGTCGAAAAACACTCTAGTTTTATGATAGTCTTCAAAATTATGATGTGTTAATGTGTAACTGTGTATTCATTGTTTATATTCAGAAGCAATATTAAAGGTTTTTAAAATGTCTCCATTAACAAATTTTAAGCTAAAAGGCATCAGAAAAACTTAGTCTAGGACCGCTTCGTCTAATAACTATATTTCATTTATAAAGGTTTTTCTCAGTATTAGTTAAATGCACACGCTTGTTTATTCCTAAAAAGATATTTACGTCTAACCGTGTGAAACCTTTTATGCTTAAAAGCTAAAGGGCCTATTTCATGCAAAATCAACTTTTTGAGCTTTTAAGTGTATTATAATGTTATTTTCTCACTACAAACAATCCCAAATAGGTATTATGATCCGTTCACGCATTTCTGAGTATTCCTCTAAAAACCTGTGTTCCAGGGACCAGCCCCTCCCAATCCACGAAAACTAGCAGGACCTCACATTTAAACGTATGAAAGTGAGAAACAGCCCCTTTCAGAAAGAGTCTGTGCTGCCAGCACCACACTGAAAAAACACACACTCCCACTTTCTAGCTGTGATGCCCTAAACCGCTTTTATTTTATATGCACGGTATGCATATCCATCTTTGCATGTTCTTTGTTTTTGTGGCCAAAACATAGACACGCTCTAGGGTGACATCATGAAATGGGCGGAAAGTCGGAGTGACTTTCACAAGGAGTGAAAGTCGGTGCCTCAAAGATTGAGTCGACTTACTTGCGGGTAGGAAAATTAGCAGCAAAAACAACAAATCTTTCATAAAAATCGTTCTTTACTGTGCCAAAGGTAATATATTATCATATGAATGGATATTGTTTACTATAAAAAGCTTAAGATTAGTATGGTATAGACCCATTAAAGGGATTGTTTGATAGGTCTTATAAATGTTTGTTTTAAGCAAATATCCACTGTTATTGTTTATATCTGGTTTATGAAGGGCAATGAATCAACCATATGTTGATTCATTCTTAGTAAATACCTATTATGAAAACATAAAACTGTAAAAACATGCAGGTTTATACAATGTGACCAAATTTGAACAAATATACCGATTCTACCTTATTTGTGTGTTCATGAAGCTCAAAATGTTTCCCTAATCAAAAAAAGATGTCGTTTTAACCGGCTCGCTGCAGCCTGCATTATCTAAACACCAAAGATTAAGATTTAGTCATCGTCACGCCATGACCTTTATTTCTGCATGCTGCTAACGGTGGCAGAGCAGTAGAAAAGTTTTTTAATTAGAAGGAATAAGGCCAAGTGCCAAGATGACGGCACACTCACTTATCATGCAATGCCACAAGAGAGAGTTAAAGTGCATGCATGTTTTCAAACTGAAATCGGGTTGGGGAGAAGTTATTAGATCAAACTCACGCAAAAAGAGGATCGGGCGCCTGCTTTTTGAGAATGCTAGTACTTTAAACCAATAATGTGCGATGTTGATCAAGATGTATTATTGATGTAAAAACAAACTCCTTCAAACAAATTTTGCAACTGCAGGTTATCTTAGAATGAAAAAATGCTGTTCTAATGATAGTAAGTAAAAACATTTTTTTTTTGCATTGTGGGTTGGCATATAGCTTTCCCTAAAATCCGATCATCTTTTGATCTATTTTCAAAGCCTTCCTAGTGGTCTTTTAATTATGATTGTGCCATTTTTAGCCAAAATGTAAAAAAAAAAAAATAGGTGTAGTTATCTACGACATAGTTTCTGTAGAGTGGCAGGAGTTCATTGGAAATTCACCTGAGTTGTGGGCGGAACTCTTGGAGTAAGTCTTCCCACCTCCCATCCCCTCCCCATTGCTGAGAGCTCTCTGTCTACACACTTTCATGATAAATTACAACCCCTCACACGCCCAACCTAACATTACAGGTGCAACAAAAATGATGAGCAATACTGGAAATATCCAGTCGAACAGTTTTGTGCCAAATTTCAGCTCAGATGGGGAACTCGAAGATGTACATGTATCTAGTCATCTACTAGTGTCAGAATAAAGGAGAGCAGGGGGCATGTGGCCTGCATAGGGGCCATTCCACGTAGCAAATAAGGTATTTTTCAAAACCAAATTTTTTTTCATTTGGCGCCCTTTTCATGATGGTGTACGGTGGCGCCACTTTAATGAAAAAACCTTTCTGCTGTGTCACTTCTCTCGCAGAGATTCTGTGTATGAATTTTGGTCACTGTAGTTAAGTAGTCTTTTAAACATTCAGTGATGTCACACTGACGCCAAATGGCGTCCAAGAAGTAATTCAAAGGTCACCTTTAACGATAAATATCTCATTTTGTTGGAATACTTCAGACAGGTTTTCAAAAGTTTGATGTATTGATTGATAAAAGCTGGGGGGGGGGCTCAGTAATAATTTCTTTTACTCTATCTAGTTTTTCACCCCCCTATGATGTCATAATTTAAGGGCTGGAGTCAAAAATATTTCAAAAATTTAGTTTTGACCAGCCTGAAGTCTTCCAAGTTTTGGAAAGAAAAATTCATAAAATTTTTAGTTTTTTTACCTAAGGTTTTGCACAAAGTGTCCAAATGGCCCCATCAAGTGTCCTCTATGACAAGTTAAATTTTGGTCTTCTTCAGGTCTTTTTCCAGCCTATTTGTATGTTATCGAGTTTTTGTGTGTGCTCGGGCCATAAATATAAAAGACAGCAAGAGAAAGTGGGTTTGAATGGGAGCCATGAGAGGCACTGACTCAATATACGCCCTAGGTTTCTGACCTCCACTGATCAATGCGATCTATTGACAACTCCATATTTGCATCGTGGTCTCACTGTTCCATGTTGTTCACCCAGGCATACTGTTGATCTAACTCATCTTTTATCAGCCCAAGAATCATGGTTAAGATCTTTAAGATAAGAGCAGATTACAATAATTTATTGTCACTACTTGTTTGAGGATTTTAGAAAAAAGCCTGAAAGAAAAAAACTGTAGTTTCATGACGCTCTCTCTGATCTTTCTTTTTTCTGCAATTGGGATTTGCCCATGCCACACGTCACTGTGGTCCGAAATTCTTGATATAAACAATTCAGGGAAGGTGCCAAAGAGCAAGTTCATTGCACTTTGACAGTTGCAGGAGGAAAGCTCTTGAGGAAAGGCTTAAATAAACGTGTTGCTTTCTATGACACTAATACCAATAAACACACAGAAAATGCTTCTCACCTCTTTTAAAGTTGCATTTCTGTTGCATTTATAATCATGTTCAAAGAATCCTAAAAAAAAAAACATTTTAATTCTGGTTTTACAGTGTTCTCACGTATTGTCACAATACTCATAAACTGTAAAGATACATACATACAACCTTGCCTTTGGTCTGTTTTCAGACTGTCGTCTAGCTACCTTTCCGGATTCGGACTAAAGCTAGTAAACAAAACCACATGAAGTCCTGCGCTTTGCAGTCCTTCTTAGGGTTACTTCAGTCAAACTTTGTATTTTTCAGACTAATTTTAAATGCCTATATCAGCGCCAAGCTCAACACTTTTTACTTTGGTTAGGTGGAGGCATGCTGCAGGGCGGTTACTGGAAAGAGGACTAAGGCTAAGAAGGTACACTCAGAAGCATTTGAGACGTATAGATTGTGGGGGAAACGGTGAGAACAACAACAGATTAGCTCATAACCTGGTTTCCCATTTCCACTTGTTGAAGTCTGTGCATCGTTTGTGTTTTTTAATTAAGTGAACAATCAATGCACTGTCATGTGCAATCAACTTTTGCGAGGTGAATTCAAAGTTTAACCTTCTGCAAACAACCACCCACAAATGTGTTATGCAATGCTTTGACCAGACACACAGGCATGAAATGAATCGATGAATTCAGCATGATGTTGGTGTTGGTAGAAAACTAGAAAATTACAGCTATAATTCAGATATCCAGACAATATGAAAAAGAAAGAAGTTATCTTTTTTATGGGAAATTAACTGTTGTGGATTTTAAACAATCTTTTCCAATTATTATTTGCATTTTATGAGAAAAATACCACAAAAGTTTCCAGCAAGGGGAATTAATCTTCCTTCTCTTATATCTGCCTCTATTGTATTTGTGTCTTTCTCTTTGTCAGTGTGATCACCCTTCACCCTGTTGCCTGCTCTTTTTAACAAAAGGTATTCCTGCATGAACAGTAGTCCCATAAAACCTCCTATAAATGTTCTGCTAAGAGGAGACATTTGAGATATTTGCCACTTGAACATGATAAGATGCTGCAACACAGGGACTCACACTCGCATAGTGCCAAAACACACGCACGCAATCACACACACGGTCTTCCTTCATCGCCTTCTGCTGCTCCTCTTGTCAGCAACAGGTCAAACCAATAAGCGATAGCAGGCGTGTGAGCTTGTTCGTTTGGAAGCTTGTTGGCTGGAAGCCCTGTGGTGGTCCCAAGGTCACGACTGGTTGCTCACACGCTATTTCATCCACTAGTTCTTGAGAGGGGCACCACCTTTGTAGTTGTATCACAGAATGTTCAGACAGTTCCAACTTTAACCCTTGTGCTATTTTAGATGACCCCACCCTTGCATTGACGTGTTCTCCCTACCATAACAAAGGTGGATAAAGTTGGAAAGATTTCATGTAATCCATGGACACCAGTGAAGATTCCAAATCATTGAAGAAAAATGGTTCAGAGCACTGTCTAGTGGGTCTAGATGACCCAACTCCCCATGTTAAAGTGCCTAGGATAGCACAAGGGGTTAAATCAATCCAAAGTTTTTACTGTTTCTAACTTTCAGTGTCATTTCTGAATAAGTTTTGTCTCACTAGTTGTAGTTAAAATGTATAATGTCTCATATTTCTCACATGCAGCTACTTTTTGGGGCCCTGTTTTATTTTGTAGAGTCCAAACCAATTGTTGGTGATAATATTTAAGTTGTGTTTGTTGTTACAACTGACTATTCCCCCCTTTTGTCATCCCGGTGTCATTTGTTTCCTTTCTGATTCTTGATTGTTGGTGAAATGTTGCACTACATTCATGCAAACATTGCACAAGTGCTGCGAGACGTCAATATACTAACTTTAATGAGCATTACTTTGGCATTATTTTATATCTTGAAATCCTGTCTGCATTTGTTCAGTAAAATATTTTTCTGTAGTCTGGCTGGTTTTTGCATCATACTTTTCCTAATTGTTGAGGGATTTTTGTGCATAACCTTTTGTGGAGCTCACTTAGAGTTTAACTGGTTGGCAATCTTTTCCCTTTGTTGTGGTAAGATAACATAGATTTTAATAATCGAACAAGAGCTAATAATTAACAGCACTTCTAAAATCCAGCAGGACAGGAAGTGAGTGCCAAAATGTTTGAAAAAATTACTTAAGTAAAGAAGTAAACAAGCAAGTTAAACCTATTTATTTTGTTATTTTATATGCTTAATGATTAGATACAAGGTTAATGTGAATTCATTATAGTTAAAATATTAAAGTCTTAGTATTCATTTTCTCTGCAGTATTAATACATGTTGATGCAATATCAGAACACTGAGGCTCTTGACAACTGAATTTATTTACAATAAAAAAACAATCACTTGTGTTTTTGCTGTCAAGTAGATGCTAAACTAAGTTCATTTTGATGCGTCAATGGGTATTAACTGCCTTGATTTATGACTTGTCATAAAAATTTGAACATTTCTCTCTAAAAATGCTAAAATTATTGACAGATTTTCACACATTTTCCCTAATGCATCTTACATTCTTATCTGCCAGGTATTTGACACCTAAGTGTTGTTCTTTCTATAACAATAGTCATGCAAGTTCTCTAAAGTTAAAAAACAAACACTGCTGAGATTACTAGAGTCAAAAAGGCAGCTATAGTCCACAGCATATTCTTACAAGATATTCTCCCACTTCACTCTGTAGCCAGAAGACTCAGCCAACTCAGCATTTTGGTTAATGGTTCATCTAATTCATCCTCTCTATGTCAGCCATTGTTGCCAAAGATCCCAATCCCCAACTCCTTCTCCTGTCTTTAACCCAAAATTTTCTAAGATATTACTCATCATGTACAAACTGGCACTGTGCCCAATAGAGACCATGTTGAACTTCTGAATCTGCAGAATCTACATCCTCCCATGACCTGTTTGGAAACAAATTATTTTCTCTTTATAAACTTTTAGTTCTACTCTAATAAAAAAGGAAACTGTTTTGCATGTGCAAGTTACAGAATCTACATGGAACAGTTCCACATGTAGTTCAATTTATTTATCTTTAAACATTCATGAAAGAAATATACTTTTTTCTCTTCATAGTCTAAGTCTACAAATCTGGAGAAATGAGGGGCTTTGATCGATCAGACTAGATGTCAAGAGAAAATTCAAAAGAACCACAGAAATAAACCAGCACTGGTAAGTTTCAACTCATCATCATTTAAGTGCATTTACGTTAAAAAAAAGTCCTGGTTAGTTGTCACGCACCTAGGTGTGTGTCTGGATTTGGACTCATGACCTTTCAGTCTCGGGGTGGACACTCATCCACAAGACCACTGAGCTGATTCTAGCGATCATAAATAATTTAAAAGCTGTAACTGTGTGGGGAAAAAAGCACACCCTATATATTTTTTTCTCTCTTAATACACATCATCATTTCATGATGCAGTAGAAGAATTTCAGGGAAATCTTTCTTAAACTATTGTTTCTGTACACAGAGGTTTGCAAATATTCTGTTCCAGATTAACTGATGTGTTTTCAAGGAAAAATGTCCTCAGTTGTGATCACAGAAGGTGTTTTTTTTTTGTCTACAAGCACACGTTGCAGAATAGAACCCCCAAATTGTTGGCAATGGGACAAGAGATCATTTGTTTGCCCAAAGGTCACATGCATAGTCTGCATGACGCATTTTATTATAGAGGATTTACTCTTTATTTTGCTTCTTTTAATCCAGAAAGTATTCTTTCATCTCAATCCTATTTATTTAGAATGATGTGATGGGGCCTCTTCTGCACACTGTTTAGCTCCATGTCCACAGCTGAGTAGTTCACTTCTGTGCTTCCAGGCCCCCTTCACAATTGTTCAGATACAAAAAGAAGTCATTTTCATTGCTGCTTAGGCTCTTCCTCACTGTGTTTGGGCTTTAAGTGTCATTATTTAAACTGTTTAACAAGCTTCAAATTTGATCCTAAAATCCTTTTCTACTCAGAAGAGGAAGTGTTTGACTCTGTGACCTTTCTGGTTCTTTTTTTTCTTCAGTTGTTCTTTTTGTCTTCTTTTTCTCTGTGGACAAAGAAATTAAAGAAACTCTAGAACGTGTGACTGTGGAGTCATGAGTTTATAAAAAGTATAAATCTCTAACTTTTAACAAAAAGTCACATCATAATCTGGGCCAGATCCACAGAACAGGAAGTCACTTTTGCCCTTTAGATGCAGTGGGTTACTTGATATTGGAATTTATGCAATTACAACAGCCATTACTGAGCAGTAAGGGTGAGCTTTCTTATACATACTGCTGCTGCACTTCTACTTTTGTTTTTTTGCTCTAAATTTCAGGTTTAAATGCATTGAATGTTATTAAATATTGAATTTTAGAAGAGATATACATTAAATGTTGCTTGTTTTTCCCAACATATTTTGACATTTTTTCTTTTCTTTGTGTTTAATACATTTATTTCCAAAGCTTGAAGTGATTACGCCACGAAGGACTAAAAGCAAAGGGGAGGCAAAACAAACCAGCAGCTGTTTAAAAGGAACGGGACAACCAGCAGTGACCAGCTTCCTCAGTGTCCGCTCCTGAAATTCCTCAGTGATTTCCTTGAGCATGTGTCAGAAAGGGAGGTCAACAGATGAGCAAAGATGAACCCTTATGTCACGTCTCACTTCAGGAGGGATCTTTTCCCCCACTTTCATTTGTTGTAGACTTTTCTCTTCTCTTAACACTTATGATTTCATTTTTTCTACATTTACAAAGTTGTACCACTACCTGCTATTTATTTACTTATTGCTGTTTTTTGTACTTGAAATGTTTTAGCTGCAGTTTTTCTTTTGCAGTTCCTAAATTATTTGATTTTGCACACTATTCCTCAACACTACTGACAGTAGCCAGGCATGGTAAATATGTGCATACTTTTTCTTTTAGTTAACCCTATAATCACACACTTTGGAAAACTAGAAAACTTTAACATATTGAACACTTACTAGTTCACTTTTAGACCTATTATCAATTGTGTTATTTGTCAGGACATTGTTATCTTTGTTTTCAAGTATCTCTGATGCTAAATTAGCCCTTTTGTGCTTTGGTTAAACCAGGTGGCTGACTGACAGCCTCAAATCCGTCAAGGTAGTTGCACATTTTATCACCTTTTTTTTTTACAGCAGGCTCCACTTTTAGTGACTCTTCAAGCTGACATGAAAAATGCAGGAAATGTTTATCTCCTTAAAAAGCTGCTGACATAAAACTCATAACGTTACTCCCCTTCGAGGTAGATAATGTTTTACCGTGGTTGTCTTCCTCTCCTGTTCTCTTTTGTCCGCTTTAGGTGGTCACTGCTGTAGCAGGGGCTCTGACACGCTGTCACAGGTAATTGGGTATACCCAATTACATATACATATGTAAAGTAATAGTCCATGCGACAAATTCCCCATGGGTATCAGATAGATAGACAGACATTTGAAAGGAAAATGCGCAATTGTTAAAGCTGTAACATGATGCAACAGCAAATGTCAGTCAAAATATGGTTATTTTGCATTGCTCACAGTGCAGATGTGTCAATTTCTAGACTCTCCATAGTAACAGACATCTGTTAAATATCGATAATCATATGTGTGATATGCATGAACCCTAGTTACATATTTCTTTTTATTTCCTCATGCTCAAAGGGCTTTTAAACTGAGAGGAGCTTCATCGTAAGAGTTTGCACGTTTTTTTTCTGTTGTTTTGGCATGTTAGAAATTATTTGAAATGTTGTACTGTTGGTTTTGTCTGTAATGTAAGTTATTTTTTTTTTCTTATTTGCAATGTAAGAAAAGAAATAGTGTCATGAGCTAGACTTCCTTGAGATGTTTCCATTCTCCTGATCTGCTGGCTACTGATAATGTCATTAGAGATTTGTTTTTTTAGACTAAGTACCAAAAGACTTTCCTTGAATTCCTCTCGTTATTTTTGAACTGAACAGTCCTGCATGTTCCTGTTGTGAATGCTGATGTCATTCCTGCCCTTTCTCGAATGAACTTTCATGCAGCCTCTTTGTGTTCACCCCACGTTGTTTATGTGCTTCTGTATGATTTAAGTTGAGTTTTGAATATGAATCCATTCAAGTCTATCAAGAAGCCCACTTTATTTGCTGAAGGACTTATAACTGAACACCAAGACTGTAGTGGAATTGGAATTACAAGCTGGGAGATTAAAGGAAACCACTGGAAAAAGAAGATGTCCTCTGGTTGAACCTGCTGCTGTATCATTCAGACAGACTGGGAGGACTGTGCTGGTTACACAACGCAGCTTTGCTGACTGTATCAAGGTACATTTTTTGCTGTTGAGCCAGAGAAATACAGATTTGATTGTAAATGATGGGAGCAGCACGTGTCAAACGCCGTTTCAGTGCTGTGGTGGATGGGCCAGTTGAGGAGGAGGAAGTCATGAGGCTGGCAACAAGTGCTGCAGACTCACCGAGGGCTGGGGGGAGCCCGACAGGGTCAGGGACTCCAACCAGCTCGTCCCCAACACTTGCTCTCAATGGCATAGTTCTGTCTCTTCAGAGCAACACCAACAATGCACGGAAACAGAGCACCATTGAGGAATCAGCTGAAGAAATTGCAGGGGGAGAAGGTGGAGTGAGAGCAGGGAGAGTGCGCCTGGGGAAAACGAGTGCAAAGGGCAGGGGGGCAGGAGGGAGAGGGGAAGGCTGTTCTTCATCAGAGCAGGATTCACTTTCTTCCCCCTCCACCACCAGCCGCCGCCGGTGCAAGCGCTCAAGCCGCAGGCCCCAAAAACGCTTTGTGGGCAAGGACGGACGCTGCAACGTCACCTTTGTCAACATGAGCGAGCGGGGCCAGCGGTACCTCAGTGACCTCTTCACCACGTGTGTTGACATTCGCTGGCGCTGGATGCTGGTCATCTTCACCCTCTCCTTCATTCTCTCCTGGCTGCTTTTTGGCTTTGCCTTCTGGCTTATTGCTTCTGCACATGGGGACCTCTCCATCAGGCTCAACCCCAATCCAGGATCTCCGGTGGGATCAGGAGAAGCTGGCTCTGGAGGAGGGTCTGGTGGAGAGGCGGTGGTGGAGGAGCCATGCTTCCTTCAGGTTAACAGCTTCTTGGCGGCCTTCCTATTTTCCTTGGAGACGCAGACATCCATTGGTTACGGATTCAGAAGCGTGACCGAAGAATGTCCCCTGGCGGTGTTGGCGGTCGTTTTGCAGTGCATTGTGGGCTGCATTATTGACGCCTTCATCATCGGGGCAGTCATGGCAAAGATTGCCAAGCCCAAGAAGCGCAACGAGACCCTGGTGTTCTCTGAGACCGCTGTGGTGGCCCAGAGGGACGGCAAACTCTGTATGATGTGGAGGGTCGGAAACCTGCGCAAAAGCCACCTGGTGGAGGCTCACGTCAGAGCTCAACTCCTGAAGGTAAGTGGAATAACTGAAAAATGAAAAAAACAAAGAGATTTTGTTGCACTGAATAAAAAGGTTTGCCACAGCAGAAGAGTGGTAAAGGGGAAAAAAGAGGTTGCAGTGGGGAGAGAGAAAAAAAGAGAACGTTTAGACCATCTGGCCTGTATTCTGTGAACTGCAGTTAATGAGAGCTTGTTTTATTTTCCCTCTGGGTCTGGAAGATTTACCTCGGATTAACTTGCCTACAATTCTTTAACTGAAAACCATTGTCCTTCGCCTGCATTTTCCCCTTGCAGATTTAGTCTATCGTGTTAGATGATGGCATGTAAATGTATTTGCCCTTCTATTTAGGTGGGAGGTAAAAAAATTTCATTTTTTAACTGTGTTTTTAATTAAACCTTTTGTGTGGAGAGAGGGACAAAAGCAATGATGCAACATTATAGACAATTTGATCTCTTTTATCAGCATGACGATAGCAGAGGTCAAACTGGGCAGATGGGATTATTTCAAAGGGATCAAAGAAATAAATCTCTAAATTTTGGAACTTGATATAGTTCTATTGAAAGAGATGGGTGATTGATAAGCCGAGGCATATATTTTAAATGGTTCTGCTCAACAAAATAACTGACTAAACGTGGGGTTCATTTAAAAAAGTTTTTTTTATTGGCAAAAAGTGTTGAAAATAAATGTATACAAGTATTTAAATCCTAAAATGCAGTTTTATCTGTATTGGTTGGTTTTTGAGGTATTTGCATGATCAATGTTGAAAATACTGCATATTTAATGTTATCTTGCATGGAAAAATATTGCATTATAAAAAAATGAGTCACTTTATGCACCAAAAACTTATTTTATTTTCTCATTTTAATTGAATTCCAGCCAAGGGTTACACCAGAGGGAGAGTTCCTCCCGTTGGATAACGCAGACATCAACATTGGCTTTGACACCGGTACCGACCGCATCTTCCTGGTGTCTCCTGTGACTATTGTCCACGAAATCAATGAAGAGTCTCCTTTTTTTGAGATGGATAAAAATACTCTGGAAAAGGACTCTGAGTTGGAGGTGGTGGTCATACTAGAGGGCATGGTAGAGGCCACAGCCATGACCACGCAGTGCCGCAGCTCCTATCTGGCATCTGAAATCCTCTGGGGGCACCGCTTTGAACCAGTGCTCTTCGAGAAAAAAGACTGCTACCAGGTTAGAAAGACAATACAAGAAGATGCAATTTAGCAAGATAAAAGTGTGTGTTTGTTGTGACATTTGAGATTGAATGGGATTGATGCACCTAGAATAAAACGTCAGTTCTATCTGTTCATTAACAAAAACTTCTAGAGCTAAAGACTTCTTAAGAGTATAAATTGCAATTTTTAAACCATCCATCCATCTTTTGAACGTGTTGAATGCCTTTGGGGTCATAGGGCTGCTGGAGCCTATCCCAGCTACATTTGGGTGAAAGCAGAGTACACCCTGAACAGGTCACCAATCTGTCGCTAAACACCCTATTTTTAATGTTCTTTAAAAATACTACAGAAACATGTTCACTATTGCTACACTTATAGTCTTTTTGAGCATGTTAACAGTCATCTGAAAGCTTCTCTTGTGTTCTTTATCCAGGTGGACTACTCATTTTTCCATCGGACATATGAAGTCCCAAACACACCTTCATGCAGTGCAAAAGAGCTGGAGGAGCAGACATACATTGAAGGTTCAGGGTCATCTTTTTGTTATGAAAATGAAGTGGCCCTGCAGCGTATCTCTAATGATGAACTAGATCAGAATCCAGAACGGCCATCACTGGCCGAACATCTTCACCACAACTGAACCACGAAACTGGAAGGCTTTGAGAAAGAGACTGACAGGAAGCTGACTGGAGGCTCTACAGGATAAGAACACATAGGTGCTTTTGATAAAATTGCAAACAGAGAGAAACAGCTTTACAATGATATAGTATGAAGTTTGTCAAAAATCTCACAATAAAAAATAATAAAAAGAAGGGTAAGCACTGATGAGGCAATTGTGTGCACGTCAAAAACAGGTTAAAGAAATGGACAGAGATTGAAACTGTGAGAGGAGCTTGGTCTTTACTCTGACCTAGTTGTCTGATTGGTCCTGGCAGTCTTTCATTATCATTGAAAACCTGTCTGCTACATCTCCCATGATCTGCCCCATCTCCACCACAGCACTCTGATTTGGCTCTAATGACACGCAGCAGCACCACACTGTGGTTACGAGTTGTTACTGCCCTGCAGCTTGTTTTTTTGTTTTTTGTTTGTTTGTCTGAAGAAAGCCAAACGTGTCCAAGGTGACCTCTGGATGTAGGTAACAGTAATACTCAGGAACGACTTTGCTTTATGAAGCTCACCTATCACAACATATATATTTTTTTGATATGGTAAGTATAGAAACTTTTTGTCACTCTTTAGAATTGTTAGGAATAAAATTTGCTGTTTGAATCAAAGGAAAACAACAAAAAATAGGGAAACTGCTGAAAACTAGCAGCAGTTTTCAGCAGTTTCCTTCGTATTGTGACCTGTTTTTTGTTTGTTTTTTGGCTTTCAAAAATGTACAGTTTTTTTTATCTTCAATCGAAAGGTTTAAGTTGAGAGGACGATATGTGATAGGTTAGAAATCACATGGGGATAAATATGTTGTGTGTGTGCAGATAATGTCTCTACTTGTTTTATCTCATTTTATGTTTAAAAAATCCACTATACATGCATGTTGTCCTGTAATGTTAGAACATTTGCTAATTGTGTCTCTTTCAAGCTTCTTGGCACTTTTGTGATACAGACTGACTCTAAGGCAGTAGGAGATGCTCTTGTTGTCCCTGTACATGCACTAAAGACTTTCATTTCCTTCAAATTGTTTGGACTAAAAAATACTTTTTCTAATGATGGCTTTGTGTAATTATTAAACAACTCTTCTTCAATTGTGCAAGTGGAGAAAAAATGATGATGAAGATGCAACATTTTTTGTTGTTGAAGGATTTTACTCGTTGACCTGAAAATATCGCAGACAGCTTTGTTCTCAAAACGAGAGATAATTCTTAGGTGGTGCCTTCACAAGAGATTGGATTTTGCAAGTGACCCCTTCATTGACTTTTGGTAATTCCACATTTATTGGTTGCTTTCATGGTTCATATGTCATGCAAGAGTGTATTTTTTTTCTTTTTGCTCACTTTACCATTTGTGGTATTAAAAGATTTTCTTTGGATCTGTTAAGTGTATTAGAAGTCTGTCTGTGGACATGCATCAGTGACAACAAAAATAGTTTCTATTTGTGTGTAATTAATTAAAACATGTATTTTTGCAGAATATGGTGATGAAGAATGTTTAAAGCAGCATGAAACATGCAACTCGTTACCTGTTGACTGATCATAAACCTGTCCTACACGCATCTTGAGAGCCTGCTCTTTGTACTTTGCACAAACATAAAATATAGGGGCTATTATCATGTGAGGCTCTAAAACAGCACAAAGTATTAGCAAAAGTTGTCTTTAGTTGATCAGTTGCTTTGGCTTTGTTGTGTTATTAAAGAAAATCCAATAACCTCAGGTGGAATTGAGAGAATAATTCTTGACATATTTTCTGTTCAAACCAATGTTACTGCTCTTCTGTGTTTGTGTCTCTTCTTACATTTCGCCTTCATAGCTGCTGTTTCCTATTTTTAGGCCACACAGTGGGTCATGTCATTTACCCTGCCTCCACCTCTTTAAAAATGTAACAAGAGCTCCAAGCAGTTTCACTCTTAACTTACTAAACAATCCAGAAATAAATGCACAGACAGACTGCTCAGTCATCTTATCATGTTTTGACGATTCACTGTTCAAAATGCAAAAAGCATTGTTTCTTCAATATGCCCAATGACATTTTTTTATTTGCACTATTTAAGGGGAAACATTTCTGCTTGTACATCTTCACAGAATGGAAAGCGTGTAGGCATTTAAGCATAGCAGAACAAAAGAATAAAGCCTTTTTGACCTGTCCAAAAACATTTCTTTCTTTTCACAAATTAAAATATTTAGTTACACAAGTTGAGGTAATTATTTATATCTTGTACAAAAAGAAATATTTTTTCCATCAGGTGATTTGTTTTTATAAAAAAATAAATAATTAAACGGGGAAAACCTGTGATTTTATTAACTAAATAGCACAACATACGGTTATCTACTAGTGAGACTCTGGAGCCACTTGCAGCTTTTCATCCCTCCATTGTGGCTTTTTGGCTTTGAAGAAAAATCCAAACAATTTCAACAGTAAAAATGTTTTTGGTTCATTTCTTTTAGTTAATGAAATTTTGTAATTTATATTTACATTTTTAACATGTCAGATAACAGAAAAATAATAGTAAGAGTGGTTTACTTTTTAGAATAGGATTAAAGTACATAGATTTATTTAAAAAACTGTTCTACATCAATTTTGTCATGTTTATATTCAGTAATAAAGTGAAAAAATAAAAAGGACACTTCAAAGACAAATAGCCTGAAAATGGTATGTTTGATTGGATTTTATTTCATTTTTAACTCAAGTAAAGCAACAGCAGCAGGTTGTAAATATTTAAAAAGTACATTTTAAAAATAAATGGCCTAATGGTCACCAAATCAAAAATACAGTGTATCTTTTTAAATAGTTACCCTGTTGCTATAGGTGTTGGTCAGTAAGAAACTGGACCACATGGCTCATTTAGTGTTAAAGGTTGCAGACTTCTGAGCTAAATAATATATATATTTTTTTTGGCTATAATTATTATGTTTGAAAAAAGTGGTATAAAAGTATTCAAAGTCCCACTCTGGTCTTTTAACTCAGAAGATGCAGTTTTTAGCCCAAAAAAACAAAACAAAACTGTTTCCTATTCTAGTGCATAGTTTCTGAAGAGCAGCAGCAATTCATTAGAAATTCCCCTCTGAGTTGTAGGCAGGGACTGTTGGTGCAGAGTAAGCCTGTCCCCGTTTCCCATCATCTATTTGGTGTCTATCACAGTCCCTCACAACTAGTGATCTGCAGATTGTAGGTTGTACTAACAACTACAAGCATTTTCAAGCTGCATTTTATTGCCTTCTCCTGACTTACAACAATTTGAATAAATCAACACGCAGTCTTTTTAATCTTAATTTTATTCAAATATGTCGTCAATAATAAAAATAATTAAAAACACAGAAAACACAATTGTCATTAGATTGGGTCTTTAATATGAGAAGGTATGTTGTTTTAGCCATAGTATCGATGCTAGAAATTTAACTTAAAGATTAAAGTCGGGCAGAAACCTTTAATAAAATAGATCCCAGAAACCTCTGCGTCTCCAGACGGCCGCTGGGACTGAGCGGTAAACAAAGAGCGCGTAAATCTCTCTTCGCTGGTGCAAGAAGGGCACGCGGCACCTGCTGACGCCCTCTGATTGGTCACAGTAGACATCCATCTCTTGTAGCCCCGCCCTCTGCGCGTTGCGATTGGTTAATCCCAAACTAGTGCTAACACGACTGGTTGGCTAGCGGGATTCTTGCCCGCTCCAGGGCGGACAGCTCTGCTCGTATTCATGAGGCGTGTCTGCGGCTGGACTTGAGTGCTTGATTGGAGTAATTTCTTCGCGAGGCTTGGCTAGAATCCGTCTGGGCTTCCACGGTTGGCCTTCGAACAGGAAGCTGGTTCTTCGTGGTTGACGCCGTCTCCGTCTCCTGCCCCCAGGCCAGTGCGCTCCACTTTATTCTCAGCGAGAAGTGTGTGCGGCTTCTCTGAGGCAGAGCTATGCGATGGTAAAAGCCGCATATGCGGCATGCTACACACCTAACAGGAGGGGCACAAAAAAAAGAAAAAAAATCCAACACATCCCGGTTGTCCTCACTCACAGCAGCCTTATCCAGAGCGGAGCCTAAAGGTGAGACATTTAATTGTCTTTGCACTAATCCAACTCGTAAATAGCCATCTTTTAACGTCTCATATTTCAGTGGAGCAGGCTAACCACACGGAGTTAGTCTAAATGCGGTGGCATTAATGAGGGCTCTGCAGACAGCCGTGTTATCATAGGTGTTCAAATTCAACCCCACAGTATTTTAAATCAACACAATTATTTTTATGCTCTAAAAATAGCCATCCTTTGGATCATATCAGGTCCAGGTGTGGTTGCCTTCCCCATTTTTTTTTAATTTATTTTTAACGTTATTTTATTTATTTGTGGGCCGCTCCTCTTCTGTCATGGTGGCTTCATAATAATAATAATAATGTCACCTTTCCTCCTCGCCATCCTGATGCCCCCCCCCCGGGTGCATGCCGCTTCGCATCAAAGCTGATGGAAAAAGGCGTATCACCCCCCAAACAGCCCCCCACCCCACCCGTCAATGCACACATTAATTACACAGACGGAGGGAGCGCTGGATCCCCCGCAGTGAATGACATCGGTTTAAAGCCCGAGCGTGTTGTCTGCGGGTCTCTACTGTTGGGGTGTTGCTATGGTAGAAGTCAGATCCCCCCCCTTTCTTTTCTTTTATTTTTTTTATTTTTTGCAAGTCCAGTTGCTGCATAAGGATTTTCCCGGTTTGTCCACGCCGTACTGCGACAGCCCGGTGGCTCTGTATGGCAAGCGAAAGATATCATAACTAATCTTTGTTACCTTTCGCTTGTCATAATGTATGAGCTGTGCACGTGAAGGAATCGAAGCAGCATTACAGCTGCAGCTACTGAGCAGACAATGCAACAAAAAAAGCCTCATCTGAGATTGCAGTTGAGTTGTATGGTAGATTATTCCATTAATACCACTAAATTATTCATTCGAATCATGATTTACAATCCAATTTGATTTAAAGCTCTATAAATTTAGACTAAATATTGTTTTTCTTTTTAAATTTGCACTCTAAACCCATTTTGTTTGGTCATAAGCAAAGTTTATAGTGGTTTAAAAATAAACTGAGGTCCACCAAGAATATGTCTATCTTTTTGTGTATATATATATATATATATATATATATATATATATATATATATATATATATATATGTATATGTGTGTGTGTGTGTATATGTATGTATAAGTATGAATGTATATATACCGGTAAATATACTTATATATATATATATATATATATATATATATATATATATACACACACACACACACACACACAGACTTTGAACAACACACGCACATACCATTTAACACCAGCTTTGAGACTGCATAGTTTCCACTCTGACTGGACGGGTGGCGGCAGCTCTTGAGTCAACACGACCACGCCACGCCCTGTGACGGAGTCTCAGGTGTGGTGAGGGCAAGGTTGTGAACAGACGGAGCAGAGAGGGCTGAGGCTGAGCTGCATAGCTGAAATCAGGCCCGATGACATAACTGGAGCACCATTGAGATCCCTTATTGTTGTACAAGGCGTTACAATAGGCCCTCTGTGGGATCAAAGTTGAATTTTATGTGGCCCCCCGTGCTCACTCATGAAGCTGTTTTGTTTAGCTCATTTTTCTATTAAAATAAATATATTGATATATAATGTTTCACTTATCCATTAGCATCAAACGACTTCATTCCTTAGATCCAGACAGACTTACATCTAGCTGGCTGTTCAGCATGATTGGTGGTTGGTTCCGGGGGATTTTTATCAAGTCTAGGTCATCTAGCTGCTTAAAGACCCACTCCAATAAAATTCATGTTTTTGTCAGGATTTGGGGCATTTTTTTTCAATGATAGAGAACAAATATAAGGAACATTAAGATTAAAATTGCACTTCTGAGGATTTAAAATCATTGTGAATCAGGAGCAGACAAAAAATGCAGCTGGAAAAAGCTTGTAACAGTGACAGAAGCTACAGACAAATAGATCTATTTGCAGATGACTAGATCTATGTACGTCTTCGTTTTCCTCGTCTGAGATGGCATCTGGTTTTAAACTGAACGGCTGGATAGCTCCAATATTCCTCGCCATTTTTGTTGCACTGGTAATGGTAGGTTGGGGGATGTGAGGGGCTGTGAGATAGTGGGAGAGAGTGTAAGCAAAGGGATGATGGAAAATGAGGGCAGACTTACTCAAAACCAACAGTCCCCGGGTACAACTTAGAGCTGAATTTCTGATGAACTACAGCCGCTCTGCAGAAACGATGTCCTAGAAAAGGAGTCATTTTTAAATTTTGGCTAAAAACGCCATAATCCTAATTAAAAGAGCACTGGGAACACGCTTACAATAGATCAAAAGATGATTGGAGTGGATCTTTAAAGACGAATCAGCATTTTGCTTGCTCTTTGCTCAGTTGTTCTCCATGAATCAGTGGTCTGTGGTGGAAGGGTCCCTCGTTTTCTTTCAGTTAACTGTGGACCCAGTGCCTTTTGAACCTCAAGTCATTACTATTCTTTGCCTCTCACCATCCCTCCCCCCTCACTGTCATGTCAGTTTGCTCAGACGATTGATGCCTCGCTATTCTCCCATGCCTCCTCTCCACTACCCAGAAATCTCGGCCCGTCTCCGCATCCCGCCTTGATTTGTTGCAACTAGGCCATCCTCATCCCGGTGTTGGCGGGAGTTGGTCTACATGTTACTTGCGTGCTACTACACCTCTTTTAGGGGGAGTGCATACAGCATGTGTGATGTCTTGATGTGTCAGAATCTGTCGGTCCTTTAAAAGAAAGCGTTCACCCTGTTATCCCACCGTCTCATCTCGTTTCAGTGCCAGCAGTACCATGTCCCGGCCAACAGGGGGCAGTGTCAATGACGTCACCCGCTTCCTGTCGTCAGGCGGGGGGCCGGGGTCCCCTACCTCCGGCTCGTCGATGTTCTCCGGTGCCAGCCAGGCCGACTGGGCTGCCAAGAGGCTGGTGTGGGTGCCCTCGGAGAAACATGGCTTTGAGGTGGAGTGTCCGGACAGATTTCTCCATTTGCTGCGACCTTTCAGCTCAACGGGTCCTTACACCGTTTCATTGTGCAGTACCAGGGATCAATGGGGCGAAACTCAGGGTGTTTGGCTTTATCCTCAGCGACTCTTAATCATCCAGTAAATTGTTCACCCCAGGTGTGTTAAACTCACCTGAGGGTGTGTCAGACGGCTGACGTTGACGCCACAGCAGGGTGTGTCATTTGAGTTTTGTTTTATGATGTTTTTGTACCTTTTTCCTTATTACTCAAAGGCTTCCTACATCATCTGCGCCTCTCACAACCTCGTTTGCATAATTCCAGCCTCTTCAATCCTTCTGATGATCATTTCTGAAGTGTTTTGGGACGCAAACTGTGATTTCCGTGGACCTTCTCAGTGCCCCCCTTTCCTGGGCCTGTTTTTATGAGGAGCTCCTAGAATAGAACAATAGCCTCCTTCACCGTCCTGACGCTGAGGAGGCCAGCGTAGAAATACTGACTTCATTTTTCAATCATCTTCTGATGAGAATGGCTCTGTTTCAGCAGAAATGCAGAGCAGTAATGGCCATTCATCTGCAGCTAATATACTTCCTCACATCCAGAACAGACACACATATTTTGTGTGGTATGCATATCAATTCTCAAACCAGATAATGCATATTGAAGCTGGGTCATGTGACACGGTCACAGTTTGAGAAGCGCCAGAGTAAAATTAGGTCCAGTCTGCTCTTCTCTGTTGCTGTTTATTCTGGTCTTCTGTCAGAGGTCCTTTCAAACTGCGTACAAGCAATCTTTCTTTTTTATTTGTATCCTGGTTGATGTTCTCCCATCTAACAGTTTTACATCAGAAATGCACTCAAAAGAGATGTTTGGAGGTTATATAATTGCATAAGCTACATTTAGTGTCTCTGAAGTGCATTTCAAATATTGTGAGGGTTTATATTTTCGCTTTAAATTTCAGTCGGCCAGCATTCGGGAAGAACGCGGCGATGAGGTGGAGGTGGAGCTCACCGACAGCCAGCGCAAGCTGACCCTTTCCCGGGAGGAGGTGCAGCGGATGAACCCGCCACGCTTCAGCAAAGTGGAGGACATGGCCGACCTCACCTGCCTCAACGAGGCCTCGGTGCTGCACAACCTTAGGGAGAGATACTACTCCGGCCTCATCTACGTGAGTGCATGAGACAGCATGGCTAAATTTAACTCGCTGCCTTAAAACTGGAGACCGCGCCACGTGTGCAATGAAGCGGCATCTTCTTTTGTAAACTCATACGCGATGGGAGGAGATGGCAGGCATCAGTTTACAGAGTTGTGAACCCGCATGTGGTGACAGTGGGGTGATCTCTAGTTTCTGTTGCGGAAAAACGGGGACCACTAAGGTGTGAGGAACATTAATGATGGAGCAACAGTAATCAGACAGATGTGAAATTCAGCTGACGAGCAATTTAAAGTCCCACTCCAATCTTTTGATCTATTGAAAAAGCGTTCCCAGTGGGCTTTTCAATTATAATGATGCCGTTTTTTGGCCAAAATCAAAAAACGTGTGTCGCTTCTTTTTTTTAGCACATAGTCTCTGCAGAGCAGCAGGAGTTCATTAGAAATTCACCTCTGAGTAGTGGGTGGGACCATTGGCGTGGCGCAACAACGCCCCCTTCCCGTCACCCATAACTGAGCTATCTGTTTACACTTTCTCCCTCTAGCTTACAGCCCCTCTTATCTGAAAGCTCATTCATATTAGTTACCGGTAAGTCATATCTAATAAGACTGCCAACAAGATGCTCTCATGTTCCTCTTTGTGTTAACATCCTGTACATAGAAACGTACAGAGAAAGAGGGTCATCCCACTTTGACTCTTTTAGCCTTTTCTTCCCTAAATCTTTTCATACATGTCTCTTCCAGACATATTCCGGACTCTTCTGTGTGGTGGTGAACCCTTACAAGAACTTGACGATCTACACGGAGTCCATCGTGGAGATGTACCGTGGCAAGAAACGCCACGAAATGCCGCCGCACATTTACGCCATATCAGAGGCGGCCTATCGGAGTATGCTGCAAGGTAACGAGCACTATCTGACCGACTCTGACCCCATAGAAGATCCTTCAGTGATCTTTGAGCTCCAAGCCGCTAAATGAGAATTGTTGTTTTTTTTGAAGGTGTGTTACTTTTGTAGCTTTGATCAAAAACTTTAAAAGGGAGAATAATTCACAGAAGTGTGTTTTTTAGCACAATGCCCCACAGACATAATCTCAGATCTACTTATTTAATTGTTTGTGTTGTTGTGGTTCCACATGCTTGTAGCAAAGCTTGACAGGCATTGTTTGAATGCTCAATGTTACATTAAACTAAGACGTGAGGAATTTCAAACAGTTTAAGAGGCAGTTACAAGGTGGTTGCGCAACATCTGTGTCTCTGGGTGAATAATTGGAGCAGACAGATGAGGCTTGTTGGTTGGTTGCAGGTGTGTTAGTATGATGATTAAACCTGTAGAACCAGTAAAAAAAAATGTTTGTCTAGTTCAAACAGGTGGGAATCTGAAAAAGCAAATACCAGCAGGACCTTAAACAGTCAACCCATAGACTCCCAGGGTTGTAGGATTTGGCAGCCCGGGGAGACCAGTTCAGCTGGTGTGTTGGTTTCTGTCCTATAATTGCTTTTAGGAGGGAAAAAGAGTTTGTGCAAAGTGGCTTTAAATTCAGGTGCAGCTCATTTGCTAATGTAGTTACTTATACTTATGGGATCCCTGGAAGCTTTTACCCAAGAGTAGCCAAATAGACAAAAAGGGTTTAAATTGTTTTGGCTTATTTAAAAAAAAGAAAGAAAAAAAAGTAGCAAAGTCTTTTGGAAAAGTACCTTAAAGTTCTTTACTCAAATAGCCCCACATTCAGTAAATGGGAATGAGATCTCAAAGAGCAGAAAATCAACAGAAAAAAAACAGATTTATAGCAGAAAATAACAGTCGTGTCTCATATTCAAGCTGATATTAAATTCTCTGAATCATGTGCATAAATGACTGCAAAACTCACTGACCTGAGGCTAAGTCGTCGAGAGGAGGAAGCTGAAATTCTAGTATGAAGTTCAACAGACTTGTGTTTTCATAAGAAGGTTTATTCAGCTTCAGGTTGTTCTACAAGCTCTAACCTTGTTGTTATTTGTGGCATTGCATTCATTTAGTTGTAACCTTTTGATGTTTTTCTTTTTACTTTGGACAGACAGAGAAGATCAGTCCATCCTCTGCACGTGAGTACACCGCGGCTGGAGCCCAGTCGGTCTGCTTTATCATTTTCCTCCTGCAGCATCTCTGCAAGATCTCGTTATGTCAGAGGTCAACATTTAGGCTAAAAATGAACGCACCCCCCCCCTCCCTGTCTGCTCCCACGCTGGCCTGCAGGTCTTCCTGTCATTGTGGAGGTCACTGCTTCAGAGAGGCATCAGTCTGGAGTTAAAATAAGAAATCTCTCACTGTTAGATCTGTTTTTTGCAGCTGCTATTCTTCTCCGTCTTCCTTCATTTCTGCCCAAAAGCAACAATAGAACTACAGGCTGTATCCTCTACAACTGTATTCTGTTTGGATCTGTGTCTTTGCATCTACCACACAAGATCTAGATTTAATATTACCCTGACTGAGCATTGAAAGATTTTGGCTATAGAGTGTTTTTTCTTTTACAATGATTGCAGCATTTGTAATTCTAGCCAGGAAGTGTCAGAATAACCAATAAGATCAGTAATGGTGCTTGTGTCTTTTTACACAGCATTGTGTTTGTTTGTGTGTGTGTGTTTCAGGGGCGAGTCAGGAGCTGGGAAAACAGAAAACACCAAGAAAGTCATCCAGTATTTGGCTCACGTCGCCTCCTCCCATAAAAGTGGCTCTTTGGGTCGAAATAAGGAAGCTGTGCAGGTATGTTTACTCAGACAAAAATAACCAAATAAAAGGGATTTGGGCAAATGGAAAGATTGTATGGAAGGTAGTAGAAAGAAAGATGTAAATTAATAAGTCAAATGCTAACATCTGCGTTTTACATAGTGCTTAAAGTTACATTTTTACCTCTTATCTTGCACTTTTCCTTTTTTGTTTTTTGTTAGTAGTTTTTTGCTGCTTTTTTGGCAAATAAACACTTTTTTGGAGGTGAAAACTACGGTAGCCCTGAAGTGCAAATCACATCAACAAATCACACGATGCAAAAACATTTTAAAGACCGCGACAGAAAAAAAAGCAAAAAAAATTTCAAAAAGCAGCATTACATTTTAGAAAACAAACCAAAATTCCAGAAACTGAAACATAAATTACAAAAACTAAAGAATTCTGGAAAAGAAAAGTAAATTCCAGAAAATAAAATGAAACACAACAATCCAATTGCTGATTAGAGGAGGAGATCCAGCATCGCTTCATGCCAGATACCTTTCACTTTAAATGATGGACAAACCTCATCACTTTCAAATGTTGTTTTTTTTTGTGATTTGCCCTTCAGGGCCACCGTAGAAAACTTATAAGTGGTGTTTCTGTGAAGGATTACTACACTTCTCTAAATCTGTTCTTTCCTGTTTAACTGAACTAAGCGACACTGAAACTCCGTGAAATCTTGGCCTCCCTGCAGATAAACCTCAGAAGAGAGTTTCCTTTTCACTTGTCCTCCTTCCTTCCTGCTCTTGTTTCTCCCGATTCTCCTCTTTCTGCACCGCTCTCCTCTGTTGTCTGCATGCTTAGATGGATGGCTGTAGGTCCTTAACAAGGGGCGGCACTTTAGTGAAGAGGGTGAGTTAACTTTGCCTCACTGCCCTGTTTTTCTTTTCTTGGCCTTAATATTTCCAACTCAGTAGAATATATATAAAAAAAAAAACATCAACTGCATTCATGTTATTTGTCAAGTCTTGTGCTGTCTTGGATTTGATCTGTTTGCATTTTTCTGTTTTAATTGTTGCTCTTTTTGATTTTTTTCCCCCCCGTTTGGTTTGATTTTGTCATCCATGTCCACCCTCCCAACAAATCTCCCCCCCATAATGTTTTTCCACAATTCAGCTGAGCTTCCAATATGTGAGTATAAAAGAATAAAAGCAACCTAGGGGTTTGCTTGGTGGTGTTAGGTAGTATTTAGTATAACGGATGTGATTCGCTTAAAGTTAAGAGAATCATATATTAATTTTGTTTTGTGGGTTAAAATAGTTTTTTACGATGCTTTTTCTTATGGCTCTATGGGTTTTTGGGTTGTTTTTCTGATCTGCTGTGGCTTTTATGAGCTGCAGCAGGTACATGTTCAGTGCAGGTAATGTAGGTTTGGGTGTGTGCGGTGAGAGCTGAGTGAACGGGCGCCATATACTCTTTGCTCGGGGTTTGATGCCTGAAACAAGTTGGCCCTCTCTGTCTGTGATTGTGCCTGCTGTCAGTGCACATCTTTATGATTTAAAAACAGAGCGACTTTTTGCTGCAGTCTTTTTTAATGCTCATTGTGGCGCAGGCGGCTTGCAGCACTTGCAATGCAACGACTGCAGCTTGCAGGGAAGGGTTCCCAGCTTAGGCAGCTGAGAAAATAACAGTGCTTCTCAACCATTTGTTGATCAAGTTTAGGGAAATGTAATAAAATAAAAATCAAACATTCATGTCTTATTGAGACAAATATATAAAAAGAATCTTAAAAAAGTAAAAATGATAAAAAAAATCTCTGCTATGCTTTTTATTCTTATCACTGTAAGTTGAGAATCACCTGTTATTTAAGGCTGAAGCAGTGCTGTGGGTGCTGTTTGGTCCTCATTTGCCTCAATTTGTGTCATTGGTTTGGGTGATGACTAATTATTTGTGCGAGTGTGTGTTGTTTTTTTAATGCAACAGCTCTGCAGTCGGAGCATATCATTTCTGGATGGATTAAGTGGTGCTGCATCACAGGCTGGGCTAAAGCTGAGCTGGTGTTTGCTCTGTCTCTCAGGGCGAGCTGGAGAGACAGCTGCTGCAGGCAAACCCCATCTTGGAGGCCTTTGGAAACGCAAAGACTGTAAAAAATGACAACTCCTCTAGATTTGTAAGAGCTGGACAGATATATTTGAGCAAACTGTCAATTTCTACAACCAAGCAAGACCTGAGTAGCATCAAATTACTGTATTTTACCTTTTTTTCTGTCTCTATTTCTTTAGGGTAAATTTATTCGCATCAATTTTGATGTGGCGGGATACATCGTCGGTGCCAACATTGAGACCTGTATCCTTATTAATGTTTATCAGAATGTAATTCGGCTTAGGCTGTTTTAATTTGGTCCAAAATGTTCAAACTGGATTTTAATGAGTCTAAATGTTTGGTGTTTTAAAATCATAATCTCCCATTAAGAAACTGTGTGTGTTACAGTTTCACAATTTTTAATGCAAAGTAGAATTTCTTTTATTTTTGCCATTGTTCATCCATGACCATGAAATCCAGACCTCCTTGAAAAGTCCCGGGCCATCCGTCAGGCCAAGGACGAGAGAACGTTTCACATTTTTTATCAGATGTTATGTGGAGCTACAGAAGAAACAAGAGGTGAGCAGATGGCAAATTCCAGATGATTCACCCTTTTGTTTTCTGAGTTATAGTCAGCTGATTGTTAATGGAATCTGTTTTATCTTCTTTAGCGGAATTGCTTCTCGGAAACGCTGATGAATACCGTTTCCTCACTGGAGGCTCCATCCCTGTTCCGGGTCAAAGCGATTCAGAGAATTTCACGCAGACCATGGACTCCATGGCTATCATGGGCTTCACCGCAGAAGAGTCGATCTGTAAATGATTCCTTCTTTTATTGTCTGAAGAAAGTTTGCTTGTTTGTGTCTGCTTTGGCTTTGCTCAAATGTTCCTCCTTCTCCTCAGCCATGCTGAAGGTGATCTCCGCCGTGCTCCAATTTGGAAACATATCCTTCAATAAGGAGAAGAACCACGACCAGGCGTCCATGCCCGATAACACAGCTGCTCAGAAACTGTGCCACCTGCTGGGCATCAACGTGCTGGAGTTCACCCGTGCCATTCTAACACCCAGGATCAAAGTGGGCCGAGAGTATGTGCAGAAGGCCCAGACCAAAGAACAAGTAGGATTTTGACACGTGAAGCTGTAAAGATGAAGGTGTGCGTTTGTGAAAACTGCATCTCCCCTCGCAGGCGGACTTTGCCATTGAGGCCTTGGCAAAGGCGACGTATGAGCGTCTCTTCAGGTGGCTGGTTCACAGGATCAACAGAGCCCTGGACCGCAGACAGAGACAGGGAGCCTCCTTCATCGGCATCCTTGATATTGCTGGATTTGAGATCTTCCAGGTAAGCTTATGGAGCTTTTACAGCCACTGTCCTGCCTCTTTTCCAAACTCCACTCTTCTTGATCTATCCGGCAATTGATCCAGGCTTTAGATAGAGCAAGGAAATCTGGAAAGCAAGCAGAACCAGGGGCCCTCAATACCTTGAGCTTTTCTCCTCAGTTCCATCATTTCTGGGATGAAATAACCAATAAGATCATCATCCCATTGTGACACTTTTTTGGCAAAGCGTTAAATGTGTGTGGGAGTCTGAAAGTGTTGTTTTAAAGCTCACAGGTCAATGATTCAATCTTCCTTTGCTTTCTCTCCAGCTAAACTCCTTTGAGCAGCTATGCATCAACTACACCAACGAGAAGCTGCAGCAGCTCTTCAACCACACCATGTTCATTCTGGAGCAGGAGGAGTATCAGAGGGAAGGCATTGACTGGAACTTCATTGACTTCGGCCTGGACCTTCAGCCCTGCATCGACCTCATCGAGAGACCCGTACATACTACCCATCATACCTGACGAGCGATGAGCGTAACGTCGCTTTTGCTCTCATAAAAGCCTCATCTTCCTCTATTTTCTGTGTCAGACTCACCCTCCTGGTGTTCTGGCCCTTCTGGATGAAGAGTGCTGGTTCCCTCGGGCCACAGACCGCACATTTGTGGAGAAGCTGAGTGCGGAGCAAGGCAGCCATCCCAAGTTCTTCAGATCAAAGCAGCCACGTGGAGAAGCAGATTTCTCCATTATTCACTATGCTGGAAAGGTGCTTCTTTAAGCTGCGCTTTCAACGGTATCATTTACGAAATGCAGTCAGTCGGCTCACTTTTGTCTCCGCTTCCTGCTTGCCTCGCCCTCAGGTGGACTATAAGGCAGTTGATTGGCTGGTAAAGAACATGGATCCCCTGAACGACAATGTGGCGTCTCTTCTTCACCAGTCATCAGATCATTTTGTGTCAGAGCTGTGGAAGGAGGGTAAGCCGAAATCATTTCATTTAAGCTTTTGAGTTTTCAACTTGAATGCTACTTCCACACTGGGCATGTAATATCCATTCAATAATACACATCCTTGAATGCATGTTTAGCCCATGGTGTCGTACTATGTTGGAAGAGGCTAAGTGCAAAATGTCGAAGCGGTGCAAAACTTGCAAATCTTGCTCCAGGCTTCTTCTTTTACAGCTCTATTCTGATGTATCAAAGACTTGGTGTCATAGAGTTGTGCCCGAGCACAAACTGGAATTATTAAATTCTCCTTCATGATACATTTTCTAATGGTTGTTACTTCCGTTAAAATTTTTTTTAAAAAAGGACACCATCCATACGTCACTGCCAAATCTGAGTCCCTGGTTGGTCAAAGTTCAACAGACTTAACTTTCAATGAGCATTCAAGGGCGTTTCAAACTTACATGTGAACATGTTAGTTTTAAACGCGACATCCCGACACGGATATTCACACGTTTACTTAAACATTTCAGTGAAAGTGGCTGCTTGAACATTGCCGAGGGCGGTGTGAATGTTGTTTAAAAAAAGAAAAAGATTTTCATTTATCACTTTTCAATTGTTGGCTATTGTGGTTTTTCCAGTAAAAACTGAAATAACGCTCTCTTTCTTCCCTTCTTTATCTCTCTACTCTCTGTTGCTCTTCTCTGTTCTTCCATTTCGTCTTCTCCTCTTTTCCAACTCCGATCTGATGCTGTCCTCCTCCTCGTTCCCCGCTTCCTGCATCAGATATTCAGACTCTCCCTCGTGTGTACTTCTTTGACTCGTATGCTTCACTGCAGACTAATGGCTCAGACAGTAGGTGTTTCACCTCCTCACTTTGGGTTTTTACCTCCATCTGAGTTTATTATTTGGGTTTTTTCTGTTTGTTGGTTGTGGTGTTTTTGTGTTAGTTCTGTCTTATCTTGAGTTTATGTTGCGATGCCCCCTAGTTTTTTTGTTTTTTTTGTCTCTGTTGCTCTCTCAACATGGCCTGTCTTTAGGTTGCTGCTGTGTGCTTAGACTTTCTCTATCATAGTTGTCTAGAAGTAGAATAGTGTTATGGCAGCAGCTTACAGTCAAAAAATCCCAAAAGCTTCCTTCAGGATCACACAAGAGTTGGACAGTGCAGGGCGACAAAGCCCGAGCTTAATAAAATCAAATTTAACAAGTCATCATCTGATTTTGGATGACATTTCACCTTCTAGTAAAGAATAAACAAACCAACTGGTTCCTGCAAATGTGATCCCGAAAAAGCTTGAGGCAGTTTCTCTCTAAAATTCCCCTGTCTTTAATCATAGCACCCATGTTTTTGTATAATTATGGGAAATTAAAGAAAACAATTAAGCATGCCAGGCAGTATAAACCGTTTTCTCTTTTTATTTTTTCAATGGTGCACTGCAGCTGCTGAGGCATCCCTCTAGATTCAGAATATTTAGGGGTTTTTGTGTCTTTGGTTCTAATAGTTTGTAAAAGAAAATGGTCAACATTTTCTGAGTTGATCAAAAAAATCTTTTGGCTTGTTTGAGTGCAGTCAGGTTACCAACATTAAAAGTCATTAGGGCTTTTCAGTTGAAGTGCTGTCGTGTCTGAACAGGTTTGGAGCTAACCAGGGAAAATCCTGAGAGGATTTGACGACAAGACGTGTGCTTATTTTGGCCGCACAAATATACGCCATCAGCCATTTCATATCCTAATCCACCTCAAAAAAACATTTTGCTTAAAGCTTTGATGGCACATATTTCAGCCGTCGTGAATCAGAATCAGAATTACTTTATTGATCCCACATGTGGGAAATTTGTTTGTCAACATAGCAACTGACAGCAGAGGGAAAAAAAGACTAAGAATAATATAAAAAAACAAGAACAAAGAAAATGTAGCATAAATGCAAACCACAAGGTGGTATGTCTGGTGGAATGTCTTATGGTATGGCCCCGTCTGACAGAGGATGACCCAACTCATTGTAAAGTAAAACCTGCCATTCTGCCCCCTGCCAGTGGACAGGATTGTGGGTTTGGACCAGGTGTCGTCAGGGGAAAGCAGTGGGCCAGTCACTTTTGGAGCTGCCGGGTTGAAGACAAAGAAGGGAATGTTTCGAACTGTCGGTCAACTCTACAAAGAGTCCCTCACCAAGCTGATGGCCACGCTCAGAAACACCAACCCCAACTTTCTGCGCTGCATTATTCCCAACCATGAGAAGAGGGTGAGGCAAGGTCTTCTGATGGACAGAAGAAGAAATGAGAGCTGACATTGTGCCTGACAGCTTTTGTTTCTCCTCTGCTGCTGTTGCTTGTCTACTTTTCTTCAGGCTGGTAAACTGGCACCGCATCTGGTTTTGGACCAGCTGAGGTGCAACGGCGTTTTGGAGGGGATTCGAATTTGCAGACAAGGTTTCCCCAATCGCATCCCTTTCCAGGAGTTCAGACAAAGGTGTTTGCAACTTTTCTTTTTCTCTTTTCTAAATGCACCACACTCAGCCATGGTTTTATGTCCACACTGTGCTTTGTAAAATGGAGCATCATGGAAAGACATAACTTCTCTTTCCAGAGCTTGATTTGTTAGAAAATTGAGGGGAAAAAGGGAATGTCCTGTCAGTTCTTGATCAGTCATGTCTAAACAATTTATTTATAGCCAAGAAGATATCGGTCTACTGATTCTGTGATCCTAGTCTGCAGTTACTGTAGTCAGACACTCTAACACCCCGCTTTATGTTGCCAAAAAAAGAACAAACACATTTTAATGGGCTTGCAATTAAAAAAAAAAAAATTAATTTGCTGTGAAACATCAACTAACCTTTTCACAAACGTTCAGGTATGAGATCCTGACTCCCAACGCAATTCCTCGCACTTTTATGGACGGGAAACAGGCATCAGAGCTCATGGTCGGTGACTTTCTGGGAAACCTGTTCCAAACCTTTTAGCTGAGCGAATGGCTTATGGATTTTTTTTTTGAACTGTCAACATCCAGATCAGTGCTTTGGAGCTGGATCACAATCTGTTCCGGGTGGGTCAGAGTAAAGTCTTCTTCAGAGCCGGAGTATTGGGTCACCTGGAAGAGGAGAGAGACCTGAAGATCACAGACACCATCATCCGCTTTCAGAGCGCTGCCAGAGGCTTCCTCGCACGCAAGTAAGATTAAGCTAAAGCTAGACTTTTGCAAAAAATGATCAAATCAGTGGTGATAAACGAATAAATAATGTTCTAGCCCAGGGGTGGGCTAACCTTTTGACTGGTGGGCAACAGAGGGTTCTAAAATTTGACAAAAGAGTCGGACCAGGAGCAGATGTTTTAGTGTTTTGGTAACCCACCTCATAGGAGAAAGAAATAACATGGAACCTGGACAAAAACATGCTTTAAATTGCATTGAAAATTGTTATATATGTTTTCAAATGGAACATTTTGGTGTTCTTATATCTAAACTTTGACTTTTGTTCTCATTTTCATGCACTTGCTCAAATGAGTTGATGTCCCTAAGGGGAAAAACATAAACTTGGAGAAATGCTGCATTCATGCGGAGTTTAAATGATCAGAAAATTGACTTTCTGACTTGGAAGACACACATGAGAAAAACTACAAATCTTCCAGCACCACATATCAACAAGAACACCTAAACAAATGTCAATGTTTTAATATTGCGCCATCTATGGATAGACACCAGCATTACAGGGATAATAAAATCTCCAGTATACTTTATTCCAGTTTGGCGGGCCAAGAAAAAAATGGTTTTAGGGGCTGCATAAGGCCCCTGGGCTTTAGTTTGCTCACCCCTCTTCTAGCCTGATGCATTCCGCATGAATGATGAATATTTAATTAGAAATGTAGCAAAATCATCTTGTAACACCTGGTTTGAAGTAAAAGTGCAGGGGAGGTGTTTGGAAGCTGATTTAATCCTCTGTCTTAGTCCTGATATCACTTTTGCTGCATTGACTTTCATTCTAATTCTTTTACCTAGAGGTGAAATTATTCAAAGCTGCTTCATTACAAATGGTTATTTAAATGTGTTTGTGTCTTTTATTTTCTCTTAGGGCTTTTTTTAAGAAGCAGCAGCAGCTGAGCGCACTGAGAGTGATGCAGAGGAACTGTCATGCTTACCTCAAGCTCAGAAACTGGCAGTGGTGGCGACTATTTACTAAGGTGAACACAGCCACACGGATATGACATCCAGATATCAACAAGTCTTCCAGCTGAGAGCTGACTTTTAAGCAGTTGTGTGTTAATAGATCTCATTTGAAACAAACACAATAATCCAAAGTGGGCTGAAATCTGACACGTTGGAGTGTTTAACTGTGGTTCTTGTAAAATGTCTGATCTATGACTGAGGGTCTGGCCTTCCTTTTTCTGTGTCCAGGTGAAGCCCTTACTGCAGGTGACAAGGCAGGATGAGGAGATCCAAGTCAGAGAAGCCGAGCTCCAGAAGGCCAAAGACAAACTCACCAGAGCGGAACAGGACTACAGTGAACTGGACAAGAAGCATGCTCAGGTAAATCAACCTGCTTGTTTTTACTGCTCTTTCGTTATGCACTTTTCCTCACCTCTCCTTTCTTTCTGTCTCTGCGTTCCAGCTGTTGGAGGAAAAGGCAGTCCTGGCAGACCAGCTGCAGGCAGAGGCAGAGCTGTTTGCAGAGGCAGAGGAGTTGAGGGCCAGGCTGGCCAGTCGTAAGCAGGAGCTGGAGGAGGTTCTGAGCGAGCTGGAGAGTCGTCTGGAGGAGGAGGAGGAGCGGGGGGTTCAGCTGGCCAATGAGAAGAAAAGGATGCAGCAAAATATACAGGTCATCAGGAGAACAGAGCACTTTAACAATTTAGGATCTTCCAGGAAATGTGCTTAAATATTTATTGGAAACTTTTTTGTGTGTTTTTTTTCTTTTAACAGGACCTGGAAGAGCAACTTGAAGAGGAGGAAACTGCGAGACAGCGTCTTTTGCTGGAAAAAGTTACCTTGGAGACCAAAGTTAAGAGTCTGGATACAGACCTACTCACTGCTGTAGAGCAGAGAGACCGACTCAGCAAGGTGGGCCTCTCATTAAACCTTCCACAAGCACTGTATGGTCATCAGTTTGTGGGTATTTGTGTATTTTATTTTCACCCCCCCCCCCCCCCCCCAAAAGCCTTTTTTTCTTTTCCTCTGACTTTTTCTAGTTTGGAAATGCCACATTTACACTTTTGTGTATTATTATTTTGGGAATTTTACGACTTTATCTAAACAGGAAAAGAAAATGCTTGAGGAGCATCTGAGTGAAGTGAGCGACCAACTGACAGAGGAAGAAGAAAAGACAAAAAGTTTGACCAAACTTAAGAACAAGCAGGAGGCGGTGATTGCAGACCTCGAAGGTGAACTGGTATTTTTTCTTCACATAAACATGTCTTGCTCTAAATGAGTAAACGTTGTCCTATTTACAGACAGTAACTGACGTCTTATCACTTGACTCCACTGGCATTTTGCAGAGCGTCTGAAGCGTGAGGAGCAGGGGAGGTTAGAACAGGAGAAGTGGAAGAGGCGGATGGAGAGCGAGTCTCTGGAAGCTCAGGAGCAGTTGTCAGAGCTGGGCATGCTGTCTGCTGAGCTGAGGGGGACTCTGGCTCAAAAGGAGAAGGAGATCACCACCCTCCAGGGCAGGTGAGACTCCGTTAAAAACCTGACATTGATAGGACTATTTGGCCTTTGACAAATCATATTCCTATCCATTTCTAATTGTTCTTACTATCCTGTCAGGTTGGAGGAAGAAGGCGCACGGCGTGCTGAAGCTCAGAGAGCTCTAAGGGAGGCGTTGTCCCAAGTGTCTGAGTTAAAGGAAGAAGTGGAAAACGAGCGAGGGATGAGGGAAAGGGCAGAGAAGCAAAAGCGAGACCTTGGGGAGGAGTTGGAAGCTCTAAGAACTGAGTTGGAGGACACTCTAGACACCACAGCTGCGCAGCAGGAGCTGAGGTAAATATGATATATAAAAATACAGATATTTACTGTTGTTGATGTCAAATCAGTACTGGATTGTTAAAGAAAAGGACTGCACATTGGCATAGTGGTTAGCAGTCTCGGCTCGCCATGGTTTAAATCCCAGCTGGGTCCTTTCTGTGTGAAGAATGGATGTGTGGGTTTCCTGCGGGTGCTTGCTCCCACAGTTCAAAAACATGCTTCATAGGTTAATTGATGATTCTAAATCATCCCTTAGGTATGAGTGTGTGTCCCTGCTGAGATAGGCTCCAGCAGCCCCATGACCCCAAATCTATCCACCAGTGGAGGATGGATAATTGAGTTAATCTTCTTTCATTTGCACAGGTCACGTCGAGAGGCAGAGTTAGGTGAGCTGCAGAGATGTGTTGAAGAGGAGACTCGACGGCACGAAGTCCAGGTTTCAGAACTCAAAGTCAAACACAGCACTGCCTTAGACAACCTGCAGGAGCAGCTGGACAACAGCAAGAGAGTACGAGATCACACACACTTTCACATCAACCATCTCTGGGTTTTCAACAGACACTGCAGGTCACTTGTTTCGTTGTGTGTCAACTTTAGGCACGCCAGTCGCTTGAAAAGGCCAAAGCCATGCTGGAGGAGGAGCGAAATAATTTGACCTCAGAGATTAAGAGTCTCCAAGCAGGCCGCACAGAGAGTGAGAGAGCCCGCAAGAGAGCTGAGAGTCAGGTGCAGGAGCTCAGCGCCCGCCTGGCCCAGGCCGACAGGGACCGGGAGGACAGAGAGGAGAGGATACACAAGCTGCAGGTCAACACAAGATCAAAGCATACATTTATAAAAGTCCAAAATGATTGATTTTAAGACAAAGTACTTCTCCTTTTTTTGTTTTAGATCAAATATTCTTGTTTATGCATTAATCTGGTTTCCAATTGTTTCTTTCAGACTGAAATAGAATCTCTTTCTGGCAATTTGAGCTCCTCTGACAGCAAGTCGCTTCGGCTTGCCAAAGAAGTCAGCAACCTTGAGAGTCAGCTGCATGATGCAAAGGTAATTAATACCCTTAGAAACTAGTAATGAAGCAGAGAGAATATTTGTCTTTAAAGTTCTGATGTTGTGACGAAAGCCAATTTTGAAACTTTTTGTCTTGATTCAAAAAGCAGAAGCACATTAACACTCAGCCCCTCGTCTGTCCCTCCTTTCCTTTTTAGGAGCTCCTGCAAGATGAAACTCGTCAGAAGATGGCGCTGGCCTCTAGAGCAAGGGCTCTGGAAGACGAGAAGAATGGATTGATGGAAAAACTGGAGGAGGATGAGGAGCGAGCCAAAGAGATGACCCGACAGATTCAGACTCTCAGTCAGCAGGTAAAGCAGGACTTGAGTCAGGATTAGTTTTGCTCTTGGTGTTCTTTTGTTTTTCATTATTTTAGTTTTTCTTAATGGCTGCAATTCTGTAATCCGTGAGTTTAAGTTGATGAGCAATTTCTAATACATCTGAAGACATGATTCATCATCTTGCTTTGGTTTGACTTTGTAAGCTGGCTGAGCTCCGTAAGCAGTCGGAGGAGGTGAACACAGCGGTGGAGGCTGGTGAGGAGACGCGCAGGAAACTCCAGAGAGAGTTAGACAGTGCCATTCAGAAGGAGCGACAGAGGGAGGAGGAGAAGGAAAGAGTGGAAAGACAGCGGGAGCGGTTGAGGGAGGAAATAGAAGACATGACGATCGCTCTGCAGAGGGAACGACAGAACTGCATTGCTCTTGAAAAAAGGCAAAAGAAATTTGACCAGGTGAGAGCCATAGTGCTTTTGACACAGCCAGTTCCAGAAAAATGTGGATTGAAGTTATATTCTTGAAAGATTTTACTGTGGTTTTGATTTTTTTCTCTGCCATCCCATCAGTGTCTGTCAGAAGAGAAGGCTGTGAGCGCCCGTCTTGCAGAGGAGAGGGACAAAGCAGAAGCTGACAGCAGAGAGAAAGAAACAAGATGTTTGGCCCTATCTCGATCCCTGCAGGTAAATGCTTTAAAGACCCACTCCAATGAAAATGTTTTTTTAATATGTTCTTGTAGTATTATTATAGTATTTTTGTCTTAATGGAGGACATGTATGTATGTATAAAGAAAATTCATATTAAAGAGTATTTAGTGGTGAATTAGGACCAGACGAAAAATGCAGTTTGAAATAGCTTGTAGTTGCTACGTGCAAACTACATTTGGCAGACCAAAAGCTCTCTGCTCCACTCCATTCTGATGCATCCACTTGCAGATCAATGGATCCATGTGCGTCTTAGTTTTCCTCGTCTGAGCTGCTGTGGAGTTATGATGGGCTGTTAGAAAGCAGGAGAGTGTAAACAAAGGGATGATGGGAAATGAGGGCGGGCTTACTCTGCCTTAACATTCCTGCCCACTACTCAGAAGAGAATTTCTAATTAACTCCTGTTTTTCCGCAGAAACTATGTCCTAGAAAATGACACAGATTTTTTTTTTTGGGCTAAAAATGGCATGATCATGATTAAAAGACCACTGGTAACGCGTTTTAACAATAGATCAAAAGATGATCAGAGTGGGACTTTAAGATGATGCCCATATGTTGTAAAGATAGGATATATTTGTGATTAGATTTTTTTAATTTTTTTTATTTGTGAAAATCCACCATTTCTCATGCAGGAAGTCCAGGACCAGAGAGATGACTTGGAAAGGGTCAACAAGCAGCTCCGTCTGGAAATGGAACAACTTGTCAACCAGCAGGACGACGTGGGCAAAAATGTAGGACTCTTTTGGTTTTTTTGTTTTGGTTTTTGGGGGGGGGTAGTTTTAGGTACATTTTTAATCACCCTTTTTTTTTTTTTTAGGTCCATGAGCTCGAGCGGACCAGGAGGGCGTTAGAAGCAGAAGCTCAGAACCTACGAGTTCAGACGCAGGAGCTGGAGGAGGAGCTAGCAGAGGCAGAGAATTCCAGACTGAGGCTGGAGGTCACCCTGCAGGCCCTCAAGGCTCAATTTGAAAGAGAAATTAGCACCAGTGAGGAGAAAGGCGAGGAGAAGAGGAGGGCCCTCAGCAAACAGGTGGGTTGGGGTGGAGATGGGAGGAAGCAGTCACTTGATGCATTCTTTTTGCTTTAAACTCTTCCATTTTATTGTCTGTCAAAGGTTAAAGAGCTGGAGATCCAGTTGGAGGAGGAGAGGACTCAAAGGTCTCAGGCGGTGTTGTCCAAAAAGCAGCTGGAGGCCGAGCTGCAGGAAGCTGAGGCCCACGTTGAGGCTTCCAGCCGCAGCAAAGACGAAGCTATGAAGCAACTACGCAGACTGCAGGTGAGACAAAAATCCACCCCTTCCCACCAAGGTTTCACATTTGGATCAGTACTTGATCTAAATGCATTTTCATTTTGCACAGGGCCAAATGAAAGAAGTTCTGCGTGAGCTAGATGACAGCAAGTTGGCTCGTGAGGAAGTCGTGGCACAATCGAAAGACAGCGAGAAGAAAATACAAACACTGGAAGCAGACATGTTGCATCTCACGGAGGTATGAGGGTTTGTGTGCACATAAGTCTGTGTAGCGCTCGTCTGTGTTTATTTAACCCTCGTGTCCACGCTTGTTTCTCTGTGCAGGAGCTGTCTGTGTCAGAGAGGCAGAGGAGACAGGCTCAGCAGGAGAGAGATGATTTGGCAGACGAGATGGTCAACAGCAGCTCGGGAAAGTTCGTACTTTATCACAAATGTTCTTCATTTTCTGTTATGTTTTTGGGGGAGTTGCATCTTTTTTTAATTTTATTTTCTTCACAGGAATGCTTTGTTTGAAGAGAAGCGGAGGCTGGAGGCTCGCGTCAGTCAGCTGGAGGAGGAGCTGGAGGAGGAGCAGAGTAATTACGAGCTGTTGTCGGAGAGACAAAGGAAGACTGCTCTGCAGGTTTTGTAGCATCACACACGCACGCTGTCTCGCCACCTGAACTGTAACGGCTAACCGATCGGTCCCATCATGCGCGAAAACATGCATTTATTTTATTGTTGACAAAAAAGTACGAAAAAAGAAAAGTTAAGGATCCGGTCTACCCATTCTGTCCCCAGTTAACACAGCTCAGGGCCATCTCCTTAGAGTAAATGCACTCTTTTCCCATTGCCAACATATGAAAAATAAAAACTTAAATAAAGCCGTGTTGGATTTAGTTGACTGTCTTTGTTTTTGCAGAGCTGTAATTAGGTCAGTGGAAGCTCTCCGTTGTTGAGGAAAACAATAAATTTATTTGATCACGGAGTAATCCGGTGTTTAAACGGCTCGAACAATCGTACTGGAAGCAAAACTGTTGGCAACTGTGACCAGGAACAACAAAAGTACTAAAAAATGTATGACTTGCAGGAGCAATTTTATATTAATTTCCTTTAATGTCGCAGTTTTTTGCCGCAAAGAGGAAGTGACGTAATATTCACGCATGCCGGGACTGATCGGGTAACCCCTACAGATTTGGGCAGCTACACGCCGGTGCATTCCCTTATTTATTTATTTTATTGTTGCACACATTTATGTGAGAATGTCCTCCAAACAGGTGGAGACTCTGACTGTGCAGCTGCAAGGCGAGAGGACTCTGACCCAGAAGGCGGAGTCGGCCCGGGAGCTGCTGGAGAGGCAGAACAAGGAGCTGAAGACCCGACTGGGCGAGCTTGAAGGAGCAGTGAGAGGCAAACACAAGCTCAGTGTCGCCGCCCTGGAGGCTAAGATTGAATCAATGGAGGAGCAGCTGGAACAGGAGAGACAGTGAGGAAAACACAAACACGCCCCTTTTCTATACCTTCTTTATGCCTTTTTTTTAGAAATACTAGATATAAACTGAAGTCATTCTAATGTTTCTAATTTTAATAATTAAGAAGCATCTCACTTTAATCTGCTTAAGAAAAGTTTTATGAAATTCAGTTAAATTTGATCCAATTCCAATTTTCTAGTTAGAGAAATGGTGTTCTATCTTCAGTTGAAGTAAAGAAAAGCATTTCCATGAGGCAACTCTCACTTCATTAAAGCCAAAACAGATTTATTTAAAAAATAAATAAATCAATAAAAATAACAAAGAACTTTTAATTGTATGTTGTGCATCTTTGATTTTGACTTGCTGTCAAAAATGTAATAAAAAATTTAAAATATAATTTAAGAATTCTTCTAGTCTGGCCAAATGTTCCAAGAGTCAAACCTTAGATAAATGTGTTTCATAATCTTTGTTTGATGACTGCATCAACTGACCAAAATTATGTTTTAACCAACAGAGAACGAGCTATCGCCACCAAAATCGTGAGGAAGACTGAGAAAAAACTGAAAGAAGTGATGATGCAGGCTGAAGATGAGAGGAGACATGCAGACCAATACAGAGAGCAGGTAAAGAAAAATTTATGTTCAGCCATATGGTAACTCTGGGAAATTAAAGAAAAGTGAAGAATTAAATCATTATTATGTGAACCGGGGTACAAAGCTGGTGTTAAAGACCGATCCTAAACGGAATCATCTATCTTAATTAAAACTAATCCTAATCCTGTCCTGGCATCTGCGGTTTCATCCCTAACCAAAATATAAATCCCTCATTCACAGCAAAGACGCAGACTTTCCTTACAAAATATCAACTGCAATAATCTGTCAGATTGACTCCTAATAATCATAACTCCTCATTTCAGTTCTCCTTAATTATGTCCTGGCGATGTATGTTTCTTACCCCCCCCCCCCTTTTATTTTCTTTTTTTTCACTGTGTTTGTAGCTGGATAAGTCTATGGTCCGCCTGAAGCAGCTGAAGCGGCAGCTGGAGGAGGTGGAGGAGGAGCACTCCCGCTCTAACGCTCAGAAGAGGAAGCTGCAGCGAGAGCTGGAGGAGCTCACAGACAGCAGCCAGATCATGACGCGGGAGATAACCTCCCTCCGTACCCAGCTCAGGTTAGCAGTTCGGGGGTGGGCGCACCTTTGCATGGATCCTCCATGGCCTGCAAGCTCATCACTTCTCATTGTTCCGCCTGTGTTTTTGCATTTTATTAACTGGATGTGATTTGCTTTGTGTTGCTCTGCTCTTTTGTTGTATGTCCTTGCATCCATCTAACATTGACACATTGTTCATCTGTCTGCGTCACGTCAACCCTCAGCATGCCTGACTGGAGACCGGAGAAGTAGGTTTTTGTGTGTGCTTTGTATTTATTATTTTAATGAGCATTTTAAATAGGAAAAGCTTTAATGCTGCATGTATAGAAACCTGGTGGCTTGAATGTCAAACCTACATTATGACTTCAGAGGTGTTTTCTTATTGCCGCAATGTTTCAGAATAAATATTGATAGGCTTTCCACAGGCGTCAGTTTGCGGTTTAGTCTCTTTATCTTCATAATTTTTTTTTACCCACATTCTGCTTTTTCAACATTTTATATTTGATAGTTTATGGAAAATGTAAATGCTTTTGGCCTTTGCATGTTTGGCTTTTTACACTGACTCGTTTAAATCTTTAGCATGTTTTGCTTTTATTTTATAGATGTTACACACATACAAGCCTGTTTGTGGTGTTTTTCACAGTTTAATGTTTTATTTTTCAAAATAATAAGATAGATCTTTCTTTAAAAAAACAAAAAAAAATCCTTACTCAATTGAACAATTTAAGCCTATTTTTACTATTCTCTAAACAAAAAATTTTTTCATAGTTTGGCAATGGGTGCGACTTATACTCCGCAGCGACTTATATTAGAAATAAATTGAAATAAATACATTGTTAACCCTCCTGTTATGTTCATTTGTGAGGAACAGAGATGATGTTCCTGGGTCAATTTGATGTATGAGGTATGTTAAGTGTTAGGAGTATGTTAAGTGACTCAGAGAATCAGCAAACTTTTTTTTACAGTAAGATCTTGAAGGCTAACAACATAATATTCTATTTTCCAATGATTTCATAGATTCAGAAATGCAATAAAAATGACAACTGTTTCTACAAAAACAGGATGAAAACAGAGTATTAGTTGGCCAATGATGCTTCATGAAAGGAATAAATAAATAAGTTTGAGAAAAAATTACTGTGAAATTATTAGATAAACAGTCTGCTATGATTGTGTCATATAAGGTTGTGAAAGTTAAAATGCGACTTATAGTCCAGTGCGACTTATGTGTTTTTTTCTACTTTATAATGCATTTTTGGGCTGGTGCGACTTATACTCCGGTGCGACTTATAGTCCGGAAAATACGGTACTTTGGAAAATACGGCAAGATATTACCGGCAGTTAAAAATGAATTTCTCAAGAATCTCTGTTCTTCAGTCTTTTTTTCCATTTTGTTGTCTTTGTCCTATTTTCACTTTCTCTCATACTTTGTCCAGGCGTACGCCATTGCCCATTGGGATTCGTGGACGCAGGGCGCTGGTTGATGACCTTTCACTCGAGAACTCTGACTCAGAGGAGCCTCCTGCCTCCCCTACTCCCTCCTCAGGACTTCCACAGACACCAACTCCTTCATCGGAGCAGAGCCTGGAAGCTCTTCCACCCTTCAGCGTCAACAACACAGAGTGATGCATGGAGGGGCTCAGTCACACACAAACCCAGCCTCAAGCACTCAGGGCTGATGGAGGGACGTGCACATAACAATACTAGTTCTAGACATAACAGCAACTATAACATAACTGAAAAACTGCTCTTAAGTTTTATGCCTCAATTTTCTGCAAAGGGACAAAGTACATGAACTTACTGCAACAGGTTGTGAATTGACTCCTGTTTTTAACATGGCAAAAATGGAATTTTTTTAGGAAATGCAAATCTATTACACACTTGTCTTTATCAACAACTCAATGAAACAGAATTAGCTGATTTTGTTGCACTGAAAATCAATAATTATAAGTATTTTCAACCTGAGCCATGAAAACCCCAAACATCAGGGTTGAAAACTCCTATCAGACAAAAGGGCTGCTGAGAGGAAACGGTCCTGCTGGAGGCTTCACGACAATCTAAATAACAGTCCACGAGATGGACAAGAAAGAACTAAAAAGATGCATAAATAACATTTTAATTACACACACATCACAGAAAGGTATGGAAGAGTATGAAGACTGCAATGCAAAGTACACTAGTTACCATTATCATGTTATTGATACGAATGGCTTCAGTGTCGCTACTCAGAATTAGTTACCGTAACAAAGAGCCAACCTGCATTACTAATGCATCTCTTTTTATAACAGCAGGTACCAAGTCTATAACTTAGGTCAACATATTACTTGAGAAATTTGTACACGCTAAGTGAGGTATAAACTTAAGTTATTGGTCACTGCCTGTTTACTTTGTGACCGATTCTCTTTAAAGGAGCATGAGTTTCTGGCTGTGTCGGCACTGATCCTGAACCAGAAGTGATTGTTGAACTTTTTTATTTTATTTTATTTTTTTATTTTTTTGCCAAAGCATCAGTTTTCTAAGGGAGTTTTGCATGGGAGGTTCCTTAGCTTGACTTAGCTTTTCTGAATGAAAAGAAGTACACTATGAATGATGGCTAACACAACTAGGAAAAACAACAAAACAATGGAATAAGTATGTCTTTGATCCTAAGAGGAAGTGAAAGATATGTATTAAACTGATTAACAATTTTTTTTATATCTGGTAAACTTTTTTTGTTTTTACTAAAAACCACGTACAATAACAGATGAAACAAAATGTTTTTGTGTAACCAATGGGAGGCCGCATGGATTATAAAAGGGACTTCAGTTTGTAAAATGGAGAATATTAAGTAGTCGTAGAACAAAGTAGATACATGAAGTACTTGATGCTTGAGGTTTCTTTTTTTATAGTTATCCAGTAAAGATCTGGATAACAATCAGAAAACTGTAGAAAAACCAGACTATGAAATGTCCTATAGTGGTAGACAAAAAAAATGAAAGCTGGTACTGACTAATTCATTTTTTATTAAGCTAATGGCAAATAGAACAAGCAGTTTTTTTCTTTTTAATTTTCGCTATGATCTTAAAATATTGTCTTTGCAGCATCAACAAAAACGGGCACTTTGATGATCCTATTGTGAAACCACGAACAATGTTTTCTTTCTGTCTAATTTTTGTTCAGCACACTTTTCTTTCCTTTTATCCTAAAGATAATCTTTTTGGGCGTCTAAATGGGAGGAAGAGATTTCCAAAACGCTCAAATTGAGTCTTTACAAAGTGGAATATAGCGCTTTATGAATAGTTATGCCTTTTTTGGGGGGTAGGATTACCCAGTAGTAATGCAGGTAGTTATATGTGATGGTAGCAGTTGGTCACTAGAGGCTGTGAATAAAAAGACACAGCCACCTGCGCCAAGGCTAGCAGAGCTTTGAAAATGAGAAACGGCTGCATAGCTTTCATCATTTTTGTAAATTGAACTTTTGTTTTTAGATAAGTTGTCACTCAAAAGCTACTTTTAAATAGTAACGTGTTTCTCTTACTTTTTTTGTTCTTTAATTGATGAAACAAAGAACTTGTTTACCAATAAACTGAGCGTTTTTTGGGGTTTTTTTTCAGGTTGTCATGCTAAAGCTGGAATGCTGCTAGCAGTGGCTAAAAGCATTTCTGAGAGTAGAGCCCATATTCTTATTGAACACTCACTGCAAGTATCTTATTTTTTTCATTTGAAAAGAACATTACGTTAACTTATCATTAGCTCTATTCATAGGAAATGTATTTGAAGTTGTGCTGAAACCTTTTTTTTCTTCATTTTTTTATGTGTACTGCGCTTTATGAACAGGATTCATGTTTACAGTTACCACAGTAGTTTTCGGTGATCAGGGTTACCGCTACTGCTCTTCTTCTGTTCGATGTAAAAAGTGTTATTGCACTGACAAACATTTTGTGTGTATACATTTGCAATGTGGGGTTTGTTAGGATTTGCAACCTGTGGAAATGGAAAATCAAACTATCTAGGTCTGGAAAAGCACTGATGACAGATATTTACCACCCTGAAAAGCTTTCATTTTTTGTGTTTTCTATATGTATTTTCTTTTTTTTTTTTTTTCTTTTTTTTGGAAATGCATAAAGTCGTTTTTTTAAGGATTTTGTGTAAAAGCAGCACTTTACACAACTTGGATGAAAGCAGCCACAACACCTCATCTGGTTTAGCTGGTTTACATTTCTATCACTAGCGGGCAACAAATAAGTTTAAATTTTGTTTTATTATAAAATGACTTAAAAAATCTCATCTCAAATTGTCAAAATCTAAACAGAACAAGTTTAGTTTGAGCAGACCGGAATCCCCAAAATTGAAATGGTGAAGATCAGTCCTGCACAACGAAACAAGGCCGGTGCTTCTCTGAGGTGTTATTTTTCTCTGTATTTGCTTATGGCTACTATGGAAGTTGAAAACTTTTGGACATTTATTTTATTGTTTAGACTTTTTTTAATGATGCTGTGGTTATAAACATCTGCCTGGGGTTAACGTGAATATATGCTATTGGTTTTAATGTCTCTGTGTGTTTTTTTAATCAAGTTTGGCCATTAATACCTTCATTTTGTGTCATACAGACAAAGAAAACATAAACTCTCAAATTTTACTTCCCACTCCAATCATCTTTTAATATCCTAAAAGCATTCCCAGTGGTCTCTTACTTATAATTATGCGTTTTTAGCCCAAATTCAAAAACCTGTGTCGTTTGCTAGGACATAATTTCTCCCGAGCAGCAGGAGTACATTAGAAATACACCTCTGAGTTGTGTGTGGAGTAAGCCTGCCCTCTCTTCCCATGATTTACACTCTTCCCTAACTTACAGGCCCTCAAATCCCCAAGCTAACATTAGCGGTGCAACAAAAATGGAGAGCAATATTGGAGTTATCCAGCTGTACAGTCTTGAGCCAGAAGATCCAACGGAATAAAGACCAAAAATAATGACTTACCGGTCGGTACATGAATCTAATTGTCTGCAAGTGGATGCACTGCAGCTTGTTGCTTGCCAACTGTAGCACCTACATCACCCCTAAAAGCTTTTGCCTACGGCATTTTTTCGTCTGCGCCTAATTCACAACAATTCGAATGAAGAAATAATCAAAAATGCAATTTCAATTGTAATTTTTTCTTTATGTCCATCGTGAGAAAATGCTACAAGAACATATGAAGAACACAATTTTTGTGACAACTTTGTGCTGATAGAAAGTGATACTTAACTATTTTGTTTTTTGACAGTATACCAGTGTTTTATGTTTTAACCTAATACATCAGAAAAGCCTAAATCCTTATAATTTCATTAAACTTGAGAGATCAACAACTTCACGAATGAAGATACTAAATCTGCATATATATTGTAAATAGCATTTCAGGGATTTAAAGATGGTGTACTTTTCTGTTTCTAATAATTGCACCAATTTATAAAAGCCAAAAAATATCAAATCATTTCTTAATTTGTTTAGAGAGTATTTGAAGAAACGAGGCACCAAGCTGTCTGATCACAATAATTTTTTTAATCAACTAACAAGCAGACAGGTGCTCAGATAGGCATCGTGGTTCAGTTGTTTTAGTACCCTTTACGGGAGCGCTTGGTAGGAAAACCTTTGTTTGGTACCAGAAACAATTGTACATTTTTGGTTCATCACACGTTTTCTTTAGACTCTAAGCTTTAATGTCAAAGCTGTACACCAGAAAGCTAAGAGTAGAAAACATCCCGCCCTCCATATTTGGGATCTTAGCACTTCTCACATTGTTTCAATTGGCTGAAATCTTTATTGATCAGTAGTTTTCCTGATCTTTGATATCTACCTTTTTGGTTTCCTTCCCTGTCCTAGTTGCAGCTAATTTCTGTGAATGGAGAGAGAGATAGATTGATAAATCTTTACTAAAATTTTTTAAAAAGTGCTCTTTAACCCATTTGTATGCATTTGACCTTCATACATGAAAAAAATTGCCATGGAAAAGTTTACATCTACAAATAAAATAAAACCAAAAAATACATAAAAAGTGTATAATTCAGCCACTAAAAACAGGAAATTGTAATGAAGTTGTCGCTAGATAAAAGTGTATCAATCATAATCCAATGAACAGAGACGAAGCAAGAAACGTGGTAGATCTCAACAACCACAGCTAAAGAGCACATATATTTACCATACATCATCTAACATTAGAAGCAAAACAAAGTGCAGACTTTATTGACGTGCCTATTATTAACACATCTTTGTATCTTTTTTTATTTTTATTCTTTTAACTCTGTTTTCGATTCGTTTTTTTGTAGGGGGGAAAGCCCCATTATATCTTATATTCATTAGACTTCTATTTATTTCAGTCATTATATGTTGCTTCCCAAGTGGCTGTCAAAGTGCCCTAAAAAGAGGGATTACAAAATTAAATAAACAGATCAAAAATCCACTGTTATATCAAAACTTGTAAAGCAGTCATTTAAAATGTTACTGAAAGTATGCTTCATTTAACGCAACCTCTGGTCAAACACCTGCTGCCATAGATATGTACAACCTGCATTTGGAAGGTCAACATTCAAAGCTCAATTAAATCTGCTAGCAACCATCTTATCTCTTCCCTCAGAGAATGTTGTAATTGGGGCCAGAGTTAAAGCGAACCAGTTGAGGGTTCGTTAACTGCCTGAACCGGCGTGTTTATGTGGTGTATTCAACAAGCTGCTCTTAGTGAGCCACATAATAGAGACCTGTGCCCTCACTCCACAAGCGTTTGACTTTTCTGATAATTGCTGCTTTTTTCCCCCAGCATCTTTCATAATGTCTCGCTCCTTTCATCACACACGCACGCACACAGACAACTATGGAAAGGAGATTTCATGCATTTGCATTCACTTTAGAGGATTCTCTATAAGCCTGTGCACAGAGTCACAGTAAATAAACATGCTTATAATTGAGTTGCCACGCCTCCCTCCCTCCCTCAAAGAGCACCTCCTTGTTTTGTAGTGCAGCTTGTGGAGACACTCAGAGAATCTGCAGTGCAAAGAAAAACAGGTAAGACGCTTTAACTTCCTTGCAGAAATGAAGTGATAAATAAGAAATTTGTTAAATTTTAAATGTTTTTTTTTCAGTTCATGAATGTGTCTAATTTATCTAATGACACAGACAGACACTCTGGTTTTTTAAGTAATTAGAAATATTTTTGAATAAACATGAGTTAATGCTTTCAATAAATGTAAATTCTTAAAACCGACTTTAGTATTTAACAATACTGAACACTCTTTACACATTCTGTTAATTTTTACTTAACTGTTGTTCCACAGTTCATCACATGACACTATTTCATGCTTTTAAATGTGTGTATTTTATTGCACATTCTTTATAAACTAAAATCTGTCCTTTTTACATTTAAATATTTTACATTTTATAAAAAATCTTTTTTTATTAGTACCTTTTCCAAAATAATCTGAAAATGGTGTTGGTACGTGAGCAGGACAGTTCAAGAATTTTTTTTCTTTTTTTTATTACCGTAGTGATGGCTTTAGGTTTAAACATTTAAAGGAGGAATGATATGCTTTGATAGTTTTGATCAAGTAAGAAAATAGTAAAAAGTATAACTAAAAGTGTTATTATTTCTAGGATTATCACATCCAACTTTTCTCTATTTCTAAACCAAACTATTTTACTTTCATTCTTGTTTCATGTTATTGGAGTTAATATTTAGTTTATGTGTGTTTTTTATAATCTTCCTGATACAATTTTTTATTTGACCTTTTCTTAAAAATACTTCCAATAAATCTATTACCTACCTCTTCTTAGCCATGCGATCCTCCATCTCCTCTAGTCTGGAGCCTGGCTTGGAGAGAGGCGTCCCCTGGGGTCGTGACCTCTACACTTTTGTGACTTCAGCAGCAGGTCACATGATGAGGACCCTTCAGAAACCTCGAAAAAACCGCCCATCCAAAAGACAGGTCAACCACCGTCGCTTCCTGCATAACATGATTCAGAGGTGTGTTACCAGCATGAGCTTTGCAGCTGCGTTTATACAGTTTTTTATGCATTTATTTTTTTTACAAAAAAATGTATTAAAATAAATAAACATTCCTTTTCCAATCTTAGATACCTTATTGTTTTGTTTTTTAGTTTGCATGATGGACTTGGTGCTCTTAGGCTTCTCAAAATAGCTTAAATTCATCAGAGAATTGTAAATTTAATGCCAGTGCGTAAAGGACAATTGAGTTTTTTTAAAGAAACCTCCCAAAAGTTTCCATTGTAGTTGTTTCAGCATGTTTTCATTTCTCCGTCGACAGGAAATTCGCCGACATAGAAGCAGCAAACTACCGACTAGCGTCAGCTCTTTGTTTCAATAAGGGAGAAAAAAACCTGCTCCCTGTTTTATCGTCCAAGTCGCCTGACTCTTCTGGTGACTCGTGTCAAAGCGACTCTCTATCTGGGGCTGATAAATCCCGCCGTCAGACAGACAACATCTCAAAGTCAAGGAGCGATGAACTTGCTGACTTACATGCTGTCAGGGAGAACGAAAAGAATCAGGTAGACTTGAGGAATCTGTCAAAACATCACGCGCCAACATCTTCCACTTGCACCACAAGATCTAACTACCAGAGTGAAAAGATACAGAACAATGACTTTTCCTCCGACAACCCCCCAAAAGTCACTGAATGTTTTCAAACGACTGACTTTTTCCTTCCCGACTGCTACCCTAAGAAAAGTCAACCAACAGGCAGCCTGTCAGTCAACACTCAGCTTTCACAGAAAGACTCCAGTTTTATCTGCTGTGAAAATCAAAATGAAGACGTCTCTCTTTCCTTCTCCCCGGAGCTATCTCCTCTCTCTGATGGCTTTTGTGATTTCTCAATCCAGGCCTTTATGGAAGAGTCTGGCTGCATGCAGCTTCAGAAAAGTGCCGGCGAGGCCTCATTGACTGACATAACAGACCTGTTCTCTGTCAACAAGAAGGATTCAGATCTTTTAATGGAAGTGGAAGCGTGCTTTGAAAATGTTTGTGCCGCTGAACTTGACGTCTGCGCTGAGGATGGATTTTCCCTGTCAGGCCTTGCTGATGACTTCACCACAGTGGAGGATCTACCCCCCTACAGTTGGCATGAAGGTCAGGCGCTGACTGCAAACTGCATCCCGAACAATCAGAGGGGCTCACTAACAATGGGCCGAAGCAGATGTCCCCATTCAAAAAACACAGACGTGATGCAAAACCAGCGCCACACCTCCTTCACCTCCCACTATGATGTCACGCCGCTGGAAATGTACCAGCCCTGTCTGGAGGAGAGTCCATCCATGGTCCCCGGTTGCGAAAACGACACAAGCTTCACATTCTTTGAAGGAGTTGCTCAGTCTTTCTCTGCTCCTCCTCACGCTCCTCTGCACCGCTCCATTCCAACACCCCCCCATGAGGACGACTGGATGTTCACTAACATCTTAACAGACAGGAGGTCCGTTTTCTTCTAAAAACTTTGGCTACATTTACCAGACTGTTGGACAACGAATGATTTAAACACGGTTTGGGAAGCGGGAAATTCGTGTTCACTATGTTTAGATTAAGCAAATCCAGTTTCAATCTGAAACCAGGGTTTTAGATTTTATTTTGCACTCTCTCTTTATTTTGCATTACTTTTTACTTGGTCTCTGAAATTAAAGGATTTGGTTGAGGTGACACACAATGCTTCTACTTGGATTTAAAATGTGAGGTGATGTGGGGTTTAAAATAGTTATGACCTAAAAAAAAATGCTGCATGATAATATCTGTGTTTCTGTACCCTGAGATGTGATAACTGAACGGGTTTGTGTTCATTATTTGTTGAAGCCAGGTCTGTTCAGTACCATGCCACTAGAGGGGGTTGTTACACAAACAGGGGTGCTTCCATTCACTCCAACTCTAAAATAGAAATAAATTTACATACTTTAGAGTTAACATGCATGTAAAAGGTGGACTTTGATGAATCTTTTGATGTACTTGTAATTTTATGGTTGATATCTAGACTGGGGGAGGTTGCTTTGTGGTAACAGCCTTACTCTAATTGAGCTGTGCTTGCTTTTGTTTTTGTGTTTTTTAGCTAGTCTGGATGATGACAATCATCTTGAAAAAACTTTTTTTTTTTAAATCCGGCTCTTTTTTTCAAATTACAGCTCTGAGAATTACCCTCACATACAAACCAGTCAGTGGAGTGGCTTATTTTCTGTTCTTCTATGTTGTGATTGGGTGAGTTCTTAAGCAGCTTTGTTACCACATAACTGCAACATTCTCTGAAATACCCAGGTTTCTGGTTTGTGCGACTTTTTTAGAAATTATTTAAAATCCCCAGTGAGATAGGTCAGTGGGATGCGTGCAGGACAGGCACATATGAAATCAGGGTTTGATTCTGAGGTTGTGAACTGCTGCGTTTCCCTTTGTGGTACTGCCTAACTATGTAGCCACAAAGGGGCCCAATCCTGGGTCTCCCTATTCCAGCTCAAAAAAAACACAGCGTAAAAATCTCTGCCATAAAGCAGTGATTTGCGGTGGTCATCCCTTTAAAATGAAGGGTAAAAAATAAGCCTGCCTATTCTGCACAGGAGTTGAGTGCACTGAGTTGAGTCCACCTATGGGTGTACGTAACTTCTTTAGTTTAGCCCATTCTTTGCCAAAAACTGAATGGAAAAATAAACATTCCAGTCATAAAATATGCACAAACTGGAGCTCTAATTTATAAGGAATTTTACCCAATAGTTGTAATAAAAAGGAAAATAAAGCAATTGTTTGTATAAAAGTGTTTTGTCACCAGATAACATTTTTTTGACTTTTCAACATAGGACTTAACGAAAAATTGCTCCCTCTGTAACCCTTGTGCTATCCTAGGCCCTGTAACATTGGGAGTTTGGTCATCTAGACCCACTAGACAGTGCGCTGAACCTTTTTTCTTTAATGATTTGTGAACACAAGTTAGCACAAGGGTTAAACCAGCGTCTTGTGGTCAATTAAGAAACTGGTTGGCCTCAAATGTATGAATTGGTTGAAGGGGCTAGATGTAAACACGTCCACTGATTGGTTTGCAATGAGATCTGAATTACTTATAAAGACAAAAGCATCACAGACAAATATAACAGCATTCATTTGAGATGCATTTTTCTTAAACCTTTCTCTTAAAGCCCCACTGAAAATTGTGTTTTTGGTGTTTTTTTTGTTTTGTTTGTTTTTTTACATGTTCTTGTGGCATTTTATCATGATGGAGGACATATATAAAGAAATTAAGCTTAAAATTGCATTGCTGAGTATGTCTTCATTCAAGTCGTTGTGAACCAGGGGCAGACAAAAAAATACAGTTTAAAAAAAGAGCGTGTCTATGACATAGAAAATACACTGGGCGAGCCACAAGCTCTCTTCTCGACTCCATTCTGATGTGTCCAATAATAGACGACTAGTTCCATGTGCGTCTTTGTTTTCCTTGTCAGATCTGGTTTCCGGATCAAAACTTTACAGCTGGATAGCTCCAGTATTGCTCACCATTTTCATTGCACGCGTAAAGTTAGGTTGGGGTTGTGAGAAGCTATAAGCTAGCGGTGAAGCTCTCAGTAACAGGGAGGGGAAGGTTGCTCCACTCTGCACCAACCCCCCCCCCCCCCCCCCCACACACACACACACACACACACAACTTAGGCAAAGTGTTTTGCCTCTAAGTTTTTTTTAGATTTTGGCTAAAAACAGCTTAATCATAATTAAAAGACCACTGGGTACACTTTTACAATAGATCAAATTGGAGTGGGGACTTTGACTTGAACATCTGTCAGTAATGATCAAAGAAAACACTAGTGTACTAGTAGTGTCTCCATTTTTTTTCAACAAATGAAGAGAATTAGTTTATGTCATGGCCCTTTGCTCCAAAGACCGACTACAGCTGCAGGAGTTCAGTCTATTTATAGGAACCCCACATGTGCTTCCAACAACCTTACAGAAAGAGCAGCCGACAAATGCCTCTATAGATTTCCTTTCAATCCTTCTCAGAATCTTTGCCTCAACCCTTCTGTAAGACATCTTTGGTAAGTTTTGGCTGTATGGTCGTCAAAGAAAATGTTTCTAACGAATTTATCTACAAGTCAAGACATTAAAAAGTTTTCTATTATCTTGTGTACAATATAATCTGTGTATCTGAATGGTTTGAAAGATTTCATGAACTTTTTTTTTTTTTGCAGATCATTGATCAGTCACTTGTTTTGGAATTTTCTCCCCATCTGTTTCTTACTAAGATTCCACTCTGGTGACTGTTATCACACTTTCTTTACATTGGAAGAACTTTGTCCCGGCGAGAAGAGCTCTGCCACCCTTAGTAGTTCTTGCTCCTCCTCCTTTTTTCAGCATAACCAATCAAGTAAGAGTTAGTGGCCCTCTGAAATTGAACACTAAAGTGAAAGAAACACATGGAAAGGTAGGTCTGGGGGCTATTTGGGGGAAAAAAAGAAATGTCTGTCTACATTTTTCACCTTCAAAAGTCTGGGCTTTCCTTCAAAGTTGTCTTTCCAGACTTTTATATTTTCAGTTGTGGCTTGTTTTTGCTTTAATTAAACTTTCAAATGTTTGCATCCAAACCAAACAAAAGTCTTTAAAAAGAACAGGACTATAATAACAGACAGAAAAACTATGAATGGCTTTGAAAATACCTGGAAAAACATTTCAAGACAATAAACATTATTTTTCTCCAATCAGATTTTCTTTACCATGAAGCGGGCTTGGGCTTTGTTTAAAGCTCACCCGTACATCAGTAATGTCCTGGGATACACAACGCTCTTTGCTTCAGCAGACCTCATACAGCAAAGTGTCCTGCGTGAGAAACCCAACGCTGGATCTGCATCAGAGGACACGGCGAGCATCGACTGGCGTCAGACAGCTCACGTGGCAATTGTTGGCTTCTGTTTCCATGCCAACTTCAACTATCACTGGCTCCGGGGATTAGAGAGGATGCTGCCAGGAGGCGGAGTGAAGGCAGTGGCAGGAAAGGTTGTGGTCGATCAGCTTATTGCAGCTCCTCTCACCATCAGTGCTTTTTACATTGGCAAGTGTTCCCTATTTTTTTTTTAAATGATGTATTGTGAAATTTTTGGATCCAAATCTCTATTTAGAATTACCTAAATGGTTTGTCGTTGTTATTGGTACAACAGCATTTTTAAAAGTGCTCTTTGGTCAGTCCATTATTCATACATTGAACAAAATAAATTAATGACTAAAAAATAAAAAGGTGCATCATTCGGTCATTTAAAACCAAAAACAATTAATTTGCAGCTTAAAAACAGTTCATCAGTTCACCATATTTTTCCTTTATTTAATGTTATACTATAAAAATCTGAGATGAATGTAAGTAACTAAATTTTATTTATAAAGCACCTTTCGCAGACAGAAGTCGCAAGGTGCTTCACAAATTTTGTATATATATATATATATATATATAAAAACACACATACATATGTGAAAACAGAAAAGACAAAAAGCTTATACCACGTGTAAAGTAATCTTGATCATAAAAAACCTTGTTGAACCCTGTATCTTTCAGGTTTAAGTTTATTAGAAAACAAAGAGGATCCACTTGAAGTCTGGCGACAGAAATTCTGGACCGCTTACAAGGTATGAGCTATAACAGGTTTGGAAAAAATGCAATGTATTTTATTCACAATTGTGTGCGTGTTCATATAAAAAAAATAGAAACGGCATTGTCATCTGTTTTTTCTTCAGGCTGGGGTGATTTATTGGTCAGCAATGCAAGTAAGATGCATCTTTACTTCAGTTGTCACAAGAATGGCCAGATGGCAGGTTCAAATTGTAGCAGGTTTTATTAGCACAGCTAAAAATCCACAAAGCTAAATCATGGTCGGGCAGAGGTCGAAATGATCCAGGCGAGATTCAGGGTAGGTGGTGGGGAAACGGAGTCAGAGACAAAACAGGGTCAGGAAACAAGAAGATCAGATCTGGATATAACACTCAGTAATGCTGGCAAAGTGGCACAAACAATCATTTGCACTGAGTGAGGCTTGGTGCAGCGCTTAACTAGACTGTGAGTGATTGAAAACAGAGTCAGATGTGAGGCATCCAGGAAGTGTGCCTGGGGGTTGCTGGGAGATGAAGTGCATTCAGTACTCTGGAGAGGGTTCCCGCCGGTGACCACAGGGAGAGACAGAGCTCTAACTTCTGACATTATATGTCAATCAAAATCTTTATTTTTGTAAAATGCAATGAAATACGGATAATAGCCCTTCTATAAAGAAGATAGCAGTCACCATTTAGTAAGAAAAGAATGATGATAAAATCAATTCTTGTTTTTTTCCACAAAATCCCTATTTTGATGGCCTGTAATTATAGAATATCATATGTAACTTCAATTTTTCATGACATTTTTTCCCTTTGTTTCACCTTAGGGCATCAACTTCGTATTCGTTCCTCCTGTGGCACGGACAGTCTTCCTAGGAGGTGTTGCTCTGACGTTCACAATCTTTCTTTGCCACTTCAAACAGCAGCAGAATCAGTGACCCGAACAAGCCACACAAACTCCTGATACAAGGTTTAGATCTGGTCCCTTTGATTGATCAGATCTCAAAAAAGAAAAAAAGGGGTTGATTTGTGTACAACATGAAATGTATTAAACTTTGTTGCATTTCTAAAAATGTAAAATTTCTGACTTTATTTAAAGTGTACAAAATTTCGTTTTTGAGCAATAAAGGAAGGTATAAAGCCCTCCACTATTAAACAAATCATAAATCCACAAAAGGTCTGGATTGATCATTTTGCATAAGAAGTTTTTTGTATAATATTTTCTCCCAACAACACAATACATGTTTAATAAAATGAAGTTAAATCACATGCCACGCCATCCTGGGGAAACCTATTAGCTTTGCCAATTTTATTGACATTTCCTTCGTTTTTAAGTAATAAAATAATTTGTTTATTCAATTCATAAAAACAATTAACGTCGTGGAAAAGAAACATGACCAACAGACAAATACAATTCTCTTTAATACTGACCATAAAATACTCTTTTCTGTTTAACTTTTTCTTCACTTTTTTGATTTTCCTTTTTGCTGAAAAAGCATGTGCATCTCTGTGAAGAACGTTGAACTGTCTGTATGTAAGAAAGTGCTGAAGAAATAAAGATGCATTGACTTTGCCACAGTTTGTTTAAATAAATAAAAAAATCTAACACTGATGTTGACCTTATTGCCAGAAGTTAGATGTGAAGTATAGAACAAAGATAAGTTCAATAAAAAGTTGTTCACATTAAAATGTGATAATTTATTAGATCAAATTGCTTTAATAAAAGTTCAGCAAAAGTTCAGCAAATATACAAGGATGCTCAATGTAATGATGAGTCCCGCCACTTGGGGCAGCATCAGCAATGACCTCAACTACTTTTTTGCAGGTTGGCAGGAAGCGCGTACTTTAGAACCAATCAGATGCTCGAGATTTCGGCCGCGTGTGTTATCGCGAGAACTTTGAACTTCCTTTTCCCTTTTCGCTCTGAATCCAAGATGGTAGGTACCTCAAGACAGATTGAATACCCCGGTATCCGCATTAATCCTTTGAATTCAGCCATCCTTTCTCCACAATAAAATCCAAAATACGTTTTGATAGAAAACAGTATTCCAGTTGAGTTACGATTTTTGATTTAACCGATCACAATGTGATTAGATAATCAATTGGTTAGCTATCGAACTACTCGTTGCTGTAACATTTTTTAAACGTTTGCGCTAAAAGGTAGTCTATACGCACACACAAAACTACAGTCTTTTCTAGTTTACTCTCTAGTCCGGTATAGTCCCTTTAGATTTGTACTGGTTGGTTAACTTAAAAGAAATTCTAATTTTTTTTTGTTGCTGTTAGCTTTAGTTAGCTGCTAAACGCGTTGACCGGTGTCTGTTTGCTGTATTGCAAACCTTGTGTGTATAGCTGTATAAATTGACGCAAGATCTGTTTTGACTGTGTTTATGTGTACTGATAAAACGCGAAATTGTTATTAAATGAAATTAACATACGTGCATTCTTACTTACGTATGTTTATACAACTAGTTGATTATGCTAAAGATGTATATTTTTTTTGTTTTTTTCCTGTAGGGCGTAGACATCAGACACAACAAGGACCGCAAGGTGCACAGGAAGGAGCCAAAGAGCCAGGATATCTACCTGAGGCTCCTGGTTAAGGTAAATAACGCTCTCACAGCATCTCCTTTCAGAAGTTGTCTCAGCTGCTAGGGTGGTTCTGTAATTTAGCTTCTCAGTATTGTTAAAACTTTCATAGTTTGTAGTAGTTCAAATTAAACATCTTCTGTGTTGTCCTCTCACACATCAACCACACTCATGTCAGCCTCTGAACCACATCTCTTCCTCTTGACCTTCTTAGCAGCGCAAACATGGCATCTGTTTCCCAACCTTTGAGCTAACTAGATTCCCTCCATATAACGGAAATAGTTTACATAAGCTGCTCCTCTGTATTTATTGATGATTCTGTCCATCCCCATCACTTCCACAGAGAACATCAGCATCTTTAGCTCTACCTTTACCTAAAACCCCTGCCTCCAGTTTTATCTGTTTTTAGTAATATAATGTGGATTTTTCTTTCTTTCTGACAGTTGTACAGGTTCTTGTCTCGCCGTACCAATGCTCCTTTCAACAAGGTGGTTCTGAAGAGGTTGTTCATGAGCAGGACCAACAGGCCTCCTATCGCAATCTCCCGTCTGGTCAGTCAGTGAGCCAGTTTACTTTTCCTGATCTCACAAAAGATCTAAGTTGTTGTTCTGTGCTGGGTTTATCAGGTGTTTTACTGAAGAACAAAAGTACCTACTTTGTACTTTTATCAATCAAGCTTATTTGTTTTACTTAATTTGTCTTTTTTTGTTTTACTGAATTTGTCTTTTTTTGTAGTAGTAGTGTCTAAATTCCATAAGTAAATTTTATTTTATATTTCACTGGTTACAACAGTCTAGGTACTGTATAAACGTTTGTTATATTTTTACCCACACTAAATGATTTTTAATCTAAATATGACATTAGGGAATAACTTCCTTTCACTTTTTAGCCTATAGTTCTGATGTCATAAGGTTGTTATAACGTTTGTGTTTTGCTGTTTAGCCTTCCCATTCCCAACAGAAGCACATTAACTTCAACGCTTTTAGGCTTGATTGAAAATAGTTTTTAAATGTACAGTCAAATTTTATGGTCACCTGATTTTAGTTTATGTGCCATGAGATGTTTAGTCACAAAATATAAGTAACAGCTCTTATTGGTCTATTGCTTCCACACTAGATTCGTAAAATGAAACTTCCTGGCCGTGATAATAAAATCGCTGTTGTCGTGGGAACAGTCACTGATGATGTCAGGATTCAGGAGATCCCCAAACTCAAGGCAAGTAGTCTGATGTTTCAATATATTTGTACCCTCACTTTTGTTTACCAGCTCACAGCTTTTATTCACAACCTTCTAAAATGGGGCCTTTTGTTTTCTGCCACACAGATCTGCGCTCTGAAAGTAACTGATGGTGCACGTCGCAGGATTCTTAAATCAGGGGGACAAGTGATGACCTTTGACCAGCTGGCTTTGGCCACTCCCAAAGGACACGGCACAGTGCTGCTGTCAGGTACATGAGGTTTTAATAATTTAAATAAAAACTTAATGTTATCAGAAAAGTAAAAAAAAAATAGAATTGGAAAATTCGTGTTGTTGTTTGCTATATTTTTGTTCTAATAGTTATTAGGGAAAACATTCACTATAGTTGGACCATTTTCACTCTTAAGCAGTATAAGATTTTTTCTTGTCAAAAGAACAAATGTTAGCGTTTGTGAGACAAATTAATGCCAATATCTGGTGCAAATGTTTACAATCAAGAGATTTTAGGAAGTTTGATTGAATCCATAGGAAATAGAGAGGCTGTTCTGAAAACTTAAGGGACAATGAGCTGTTATTGTGTGACTATAATAAAAATGCTGTTTGCTGTGCAGGACCCCGCAAAGCCAGAGAGGTTTACAGGCACTTTGGAAAGGCCACTGGAACCCCTCACAGCCACACCAAGTAAGTTGACCCCTAAATACTTTTTAGTCACTGAAGATTGATTTTCAGATCCTTTTTAAAAGCAGCTGATTATTCAGATATTGAATCTTTCACACACACCTCAAATCCATTATCTTAAAATGATCGTAAATCATAAGATCATATGAATCATAAATATGTAACTCTTCTAAATTATTTTTTTAAGAAGTGGATATATATTATCTGATAAATTTCTACTAAATATATTTTTTTTATTAAAAAGCTGGGCAATATTGGAGCGTTTGAATTGATCTGTAATTTAAACACGTGGAATCTATTTTGATTTTGGGTTGATGAAATTATCGTGTAGCTCTGCCTCATTTTAATTGTGGTTTTTTTTAAGGTATTTTTCTGTAATACTAAAGCACAAAACTTCACCAAAACGAAGTGATCATGTGTAAAGGCAATTAGTTCTGAAAATCCTCCCATCGGTGTAATTTAGATCAGATAACTGCCACTATTTGACCTCTGTCACTTTAGGACCACCTTCCCTTTGCACTGGAATTCAGAACAAGTTTTGATCACTTTACAAAGTGAAATCCAGAGATGAATTATTTACCTAATTTTTAATAATACAGGAAGGGTCAATTTATTGTCAAGTTAGTTTCTTTACCTATATATACTTTCAAAATCATAGCCGAGAGTTGCCAGTGCAACTGCAGATGAATCCGTGTCCAATGATCAGCTTCACTGGAATCAATTGTGAGCAATTGCCTTGATGATGGTCATCTTGTGTGGGACAGTGTGTAACACACTGTTGGGTATCTAACAATCCCATGTATTTTGGGCTTTTAACAATTGCTCCTCCTGCTAAAAATCTGTTATTTCCACATCAGATTGCATCTGTAAATAAATGCTGAATTAGAATTTTAGATCAGGTGTATCCTTAATGTCCAATCAAATACAGTAATGATGATGAAATCTCAGCCCAAAGTCCTGTCATCGATTGGTTATAAACATGTCCTGTGTTTGGACAAGGGTCTGACTTTGTGTCCCATATTGACTAGATTGTCAACACCCAGACCTGTGTCAATTTGCTGTTTACATAGATAAATAATGACTTTGTAGAATAAGTTTTTTTTTGTCAGTTTTCATCTAAATTGAACTTTTTTATTTTCCAGGCCCTATGTCCGTTCCAAGGGCAGAAAGTTCGAGAGAGCCCGTGGTCGCAGACCCAGCTGTGGCTTCAAGAACTAATTTGTCTTCATTTGCCATGCAGCTTTGAAACAAATAAAAGAATGGCTCTATATAATGTGTCCTTTTATGTGCCTGATTGAACTTTTCATTCAACTGTTTACATTAAATTTGCAGTACAAAGGTCATTTTTGGTAGATTAAAGCCATTGGATTGATAACTCTTTACCGTGTACTCCTAACCAGCGCGCGCGGGGTAAATATTTCCGAGGTCCTGTAATAGGTATTCCACCGTTGGCCTGGCAACACAAATGATTTAGACCGGAAGTTGTGTTCAGTCAATGATTGGAGAATGTCGGTGGGTGTTGCAGTGTTTTTCTTATCGTCATTGGATTTCCTCTCCGCCGCTCAAGAGTCGCTGCAGCTTCTTTTTGGGGCACTTCCTGAGCAGCCAAAGCATTCACAGCCAGCGACTCGCTGTCGTCGTGAACGGGAGACAAGATGAGGTAGTCGCGTTTTTTCCATTACAGCATTGAATTTTTTTTAAAGGTTGTTTGGCTCCAGCAGCTGCTTCGTTATCAATAGTAGTTTGGTCCGAAAAGTAGCCATAGTTTTAGCCTGTTAGCCTACATGCTAACAAACATACACAGGCTCATCCAGTTGGGTTTTCTTTTGAAGTATAAACATGCCATGTGTATATTTACGAAGTTATACAATTATTATGGCTTTATTGGTTGTCTCAAACTTGGGTTGCATTAAGTAGCACAATTTTCCCATCTTTTGTGTTAAACTGGGTTTTGATAGTAGCTAACGTCAAAGTTGAGTTGTATTATATTTGCTTTATGTTCATTTAGTGCCCCCAGCCATTATTTTCTTCTCTTATCCTGCCGGTTATGCATTCTTAAACATCTCCTTAGCCAGTGTGAGTTCTAAGGACATTCTAAGAAAAGTAAGCTAGCTTGCTAGGAACCTGTCCTGTCAGAGTGATAGCTGTCTGAGTTGGACATCGATCAAAGTTTACTGAGGGGGAACCATTTCCTAAGGCGACGCAGTTCTGGAGAAGCAGTTTTAACACTATGAAGTGTTTCAATAAACTCTAGGAGGATAAATTATCTCGCACACCGCGAGCTGACAGCACACACACAACAGCCTCATTGTTTGGGTACAAATTTAGCCCACTTCTGTTATTATTTCTGCGTGCCCCCGCCCTGTACTTGAAGGACGTAAGGTGTAACAATAGACATCAATGAGATGCTTATCGACGGGTTTCATTCGGGCACGAAATTACTCTGGTATTCTATCTTCAACTGGTATTCTCCATTAAAGAGTATGCACTTCCTGAATGGCAAATCTGGTGTTTATCTCAAAGCAGCAGGAATTGAGTACATTCTTTTAGATTCACGTTTAAATAGGATTCACTTTACTGGCTTTATTATAATCTCGACAGAAAAAAAAACATGTTGCAAAGATGTAGGTGTTTTCTGTCAAACCCAAATTCTGTTTTTTCTTTTTTGTGGTGTTTTTAACATGTTCTTGTAGCATTTTTTTTGTCATGATTGAGGACATATATATATATATATAGACACACACACACATACAGAAAATGTATCTAAAGGGGCATTTCTGAGTATTTCTTTTGTCAATCCGGAGCTGATAAAAAAAATGCCATCGGAAAAAACCTGCAGGTGTGACATAGAAGGTGCAGTTTCTGGGCCACAAGCTCCCTGCTCCGCTCCATTCTCATGCATTCGGTTGCAGGCGACTACATCCATGTACGTCTTTCTTTTCCTCGTCTGAGCCGGCGTTTGGCTCAAAACTGCATGACTGGATAGCTCCAGTATCGCTCGCTATTGTTGTTACACCTATAAAGTTATGTTGGGGTTCTGAGGGGCTGTAAGCTACCATGAGAGAGTTTAAACAAAGGGATGATGGGAAATGAGGGAGGGTCTACTCTGTGCCAACCGTCTTGGCCACAACTTGGAGTGAATTTCTGATGATATACTGTTGCTCTCCAGAAACTGTGTCCTAGATTTTGGCTAAGCATAACTATTATCAAAAGACCATTTGGTTTTGCTTTTAAAATTGATCAATAGATGATCGGAGTGGGACTTTAAAACAATGTATTTTTTTAAATCAAACTGTGAACCACGACCTTTGTCACTAATATGAAATACTGCTGCATGTTGCAAAACTTCAGAAAAAAAGAAGAAACAAAGATGTCAGCACTTTGTAAAACAGGATTTGGTATGTGAGAGATGCTTTGTGCTCCATTGCTGAACATGGAAGGCAAACAAAATTGTGGTGATTCTTCTCATACAAAAAACCTTTATCTGGAAAAAAGTTGTTGTCTCAGCTCAGTTGAGGCTGGTGATTGTCAGAGCAGCACACATATGACTTGGGTCAAGGGGCATGATAGGCTTGCTGTACTCTAGTATCACAATCTCTTTCTGATTAAAGGTTCTCTCTGTGTTTCATGCCGAGATTCTAAAAGAGATGAGACACAAAAAGGTTTTTCTTTTGCTGAAAAATTCCACCTTTGCGTTAATAAGAAGAAATATATGGTGTATGTCCCAACAAGCTTTCTAGCTACAATTCTTTCAGAAGAATTCTATATATAATCCCAGGGTTAGGGTTGTTTAATGCCTTCACTTTCACAAATTGCCATTTTCTCTCTTTTTTTTTCTTATCAAAGGAACAGAGATGTGTGGGAGGGAACGTAAGGCTTCAATCATGGACATAAGGATGACATAAACTGAAGACCACCCCAAACTGTCCTTTGCCCTTTTTCCCTTGTTTTCATTGAGTTTCTTTTTCCTTCTGTTGTTCTATGTTTTGTTTTTGTTTTAGTTTATTGTACCACACTACTGTCTTGCCATCTGACCTTGCCACTCCTCTTATCTCACTTTAATGCATAACTGATATTTAAGAACACAATAGAGGTATCAAAGGTCTTAAAAAAATCTACACTTCATATGTTTATGGCATCAATTACACTTCAGGCTTCACTTGCCATCTAATGTACTTAACTTAAAATCTTGTGTATTGGTTTAATCTTTGAAAATTTGTCTTAATTAATACTATTGATACTAATCTGTGCTTTATACAATTACACCGTTTATTTAATGTGTGTTTATGTTAAACAGCTGCTCTTGCATTTTATTACTATTTTAAAAAGTGTCTTGAGCTTGTCATATTTACAGATTTTTGTATTTCTGCCATCTGTTGAGAAGAACCTTTTGTTTAAATGACTGACTGTGCATTCTGAGCTCTGCTGTGTTGAAGTTTGGCCTGTCTGTTTCTGTTAGATTAACTGGCAGGAGGCTGTGGCAACAGAAAACCCTTCAGTTAAAATTCGGATGGCTAGATTCTGTGACATGATTGGTTGTTTTGTTTTTTCACACCTTCACTGGAGGATTTTTCTGACCAAATGCCTCATCAAACTGGAAGTTTTATTTTTCAAATGAAGATCTCGTCTGTGGAGCAGATGAAGTTTTGGAACATTACACTTTTTATGACTTCAGGGTTAATCAGACGTTCAGAAACCTTATTGATTTTGTTGGTTTTTTTCCTGTGAATCTTGAAGAGCTTCCAAATTCCTCTTTTTAGCTTATTACTGCAGAAATTTGTCTGCTTTGTTTGTTGAGAAGCAAGTTTAATCGCCTTGAAGAAGAAGGATGCGATCCCCTGAACCGTCCTCGTCGCCTCCAGCAGAAGCCCTGCTTCATGGCCAGTTTGCTAGCTGGGGGTCAGGCACCAACAGCAACAGTAACAGCCGTCCCAGCAGCCCCGGCGGCCTCGGAGGACTTTCCCCTGCTGCATCCCCAACATCTCCTCCAGTGTCCAACTATGCCTTGACTCTCACGCACAGCCACATTCACATTCAGAGGCTGTCCCCAAAGTCAGGGAAGGAAGCCCGACTGCTGCTGCCTCTGTCTGAGCTGGTGGGGTGCAGCTGCCCCCGCTCCCCTGCACCCCCACTGTTTGTGTTGTACTGGTACCCCCCAGGGAAACGAAGGAAAGGGGTGTCCCGTCGCAGGCAGGTGAGGGCCTATCTAGCTGAAAGCAGGCCTGAAGCTGAAAGGTGGTCTGCTGCTGTACAGTGTCTCCTCAGAGGGGTGACTGTTACTGCTGACACCGGTAAGTGTGCTTCACGCATTTTGACCATTTTGTTACGGAAACTAACACAAATGATTCAAGTCTCTCAAGGTTGCATCGTGGTGACATTAATGATATTGTTAAAAGGACCCAGACCTTTTAAAAAGTTTGAATATAAAGGTAGTGAACATAAGATGTTGAAATACAAAAATATGGTCATAAATAACAACTTTTAAGTGATGTCATTGCAGTTATATACACTTTTGAAACATAAAGTATGTACCATAATCAAGTTTAACAAATTCTGCATTCAAATATATGTTCAGTGGAATCCTGATCTCTACCAATGTATTGTTTTGCATGACTTTAATGAGGATCACTGGTTGCATGTCAGTGTTTAGCTTTTGTAGAACACAAATGAGCTTTATGTGTGACCTCTTAGACAAATTTGCTGCTTTTGGCTTTGCTTTGAGCTTCACATTCTAAGTATAGCTGAATGTCACTCCGTCCCCAAAAACCTTCCTGTAGGTACAACACAGTTTTCTATTGGGGGAACAAAAAGCACCAAAACAAAACAACGGGGGAGATTTTGGCTGATGCACTGGAAATGGCTAAAGATATCAGATCCACCGTCTAATATTTTTAATGCCCCACACACACACACAATTACACTTCCTAGTCGATTGATTTATTATTTCCTCCTTTTATGTGGTCTGACAACATGGTCTGTATCATGACGCATCAAAGGTAGAAAGAAAGTGCTGAGTTTGCTCTTGATGGTTGGTGTTACCTTGTCCTCTTGTTGGACTGTCACACATCTAAGCGGCGTGTGCATGCGTTTTTTTTCTTGTTCGGCCTTTATTTATTTTTAAAGTTCTACTTTTATTTAATGCTTCGGTAATAAAGTGGTTTAAATTGGAATGAATAAGAAGAAACACTATTATCTTGACACTAGTCTTGAAAAAAGAGAGGATTCGTTGCTTTTGGACATATTTTTTTGTAAATTTCAAAATAAACGGGAACTAAACTTGAAGTGCAGAACAAAAGCAGTCATTCTATACTGTAACAAAATGATTAGCAGATATTTGTCAACATAATAACCCTGGAAGATGAAATAGATCCGTTTAAGATAAAGAAACTCAGAACACAAAGTCCAGGATCGTAACAACAACAAGAGCATAGTTTCTATGCAATACTGTACAGATATTTGGGGAACTACTGTACAGTTTGAACACTTTTATTTATAAAGTCTTTTCTTTGTCATACAGAATTTTCGAGAAGTCTTCTACCTCGTCCCAGGCGGCTGCTGTTATTGGTGAATCCATTCAGTGGAAGGGGCCAAGCAATGCAATGGTGTCAGACCCACATCCTGCCAATGATTAGAGAGGCCAATATCAGCTACAACCTCATACAGACTGGTGAGTTAACACTATGAAGGGGTTTCTTGCAGAAAACCAAAAAGATACGTGTTTTTTTCCTCTTTTAATTGACATTAACTTTATGGATTTGTCTCAGAACGGCAGAATCATGCAAGAGAGCTCATCAGAGAAGTGTCCCTCTCTGACTGGGATGGCATCGTCATTGTCTCTGGAGATGGCTTGTTGCATGAGGTGAGGTTAAACTCCTTCCTTTTTAAAAAAAAAAAAACAAGTTTCTTTATGTGGCTATTATATATTTATATGTTTTTGTAGGTAATTAATGGTTTAATGGAGCGTCCAGACTGGGAACAAGCAATAAAAACACCTGTCGGCATTCTGCCCTGCGGTTCCGGGAATGCGCTGGCTGGTTCCATCAATCACAACGCAGGGTGAGCAGATCTCTCATTTACCTGTGAAAATCCACAACATCTGCTGTCAGACCCCCCTGGAAGCCAAAAGTTTGGAAGTTAACAAAATAAAAAGCCAGACGCTTAGGGCTCAGAGTCACAGCCAAAATACTAAATCATCTTTATTTTCATCCACAAGGTCACAGTTTGACCCGATTCAGTGGAGTTCAAATTTGAAGTTTCATGTGAAAATGTTTTTGTTTGGTTATAAAAAACAAGTTTTCACAAATTAGTTGTTAAAACTCAATTAAGTCATTCATTATTATTAGTAGTTGGGATTTATTAATCTACAAAAATGAATTTGAAACCCCCAAAAATAAGGAATTGATGTAATATTTGGAACATTTCAACAAATATTCTCACTCATAGTGTGCTGTCTCAGATTGGTTACATGTTGATAACACTGTATCACCTACACGGAGGGAAATCTTTTTACATGGAGATAAGTCCAAGATTCTTGTTATCAACTGTTATCAACTAGGAAGAATAGGGGAGCAAAGATCACAGGCGTAGATTTCTTTGGCCAGATTAAGCCAGTTCTGCTAACTGAAGAGAAAATGTAGCCTGTGTTGATAAATTGGTCAAACTGGAAATCCAGTGTTTGTGTCCAATTCATGTTAGCATAAAAAAATAATGTGGTGAACATCCCTTCTTTCTTTGTGTTATAAAAATAAAACCCTGAACAGTCTGGTACAAAGTCTGATTCCCATCTTAAATCTCATTCTTAGGTATGACATGTGCCTTCGAGAGCCCCTCCTATTGAACTGCTGCTTTCTGCTATGTCGAGGCGGGGTGCGACCGATGGACGTGGTCTCCGTGACAACGAGCCCTGCTCCGTCCAACAACAGTCATCCTGCAGCACCCAGGAGAGTCTTTTCCTTTCTTTCTGTTGCCTGGGGCTTTGTGTCTGATGTAGACATTGAAAGTGAGAGGTGGGACATTGTTTATCTCTTTTGAGTTTAAAAAAAAGCTTCTGCTTCAGTTTAGTGTTTTGTCTCTTTCCTTTCTCAGATATCGTGGCTTGGGCTCAGCCCGCTTCACCCTGGGCACTTTAGTTCGCATAGCTTCGCTCCGATCCTACAAAGGCCGCCTGTCCTTTCTGCCTCCCTCTGTCGTCCCTTCATCCTCAGATGGCACGACCCCCCCGCCGAGGAGACCCCTGTCCCGCAGCATCACTGAAGGCCTGGAGGGGTTTTGCCGATTGCCCATACACCGCACCTGCTCTGACATGGGCATCAGCGAGCAAAGAAGTCTGCGGAGGGGTGAAGGAGAAAGGGAAAAGGAGGAGAGGCAGAGGGAAAGGGAGAGGAGAAGGGAGAGGGCCAGAGGGGGAGGAACTGGTGTGGTGAGGGCGAGCAGCCTTGCGGAGGACAGGGAAAAGGAGGGGGAGCTGGAGGCAGAGGATGACAAGTCAAGGACTTGTTCAGAAAGGTCCGGGACAAGTTCTGAATCGAATGAAATGAATAAAGAAAGGTTGGAGAAAATTGAAGACGAGGGAACATTTGGACAAGAGTCTGTTGAGATGGAGGAGGATAGAGGGCAGGATGGAGGAGGGAGTGGCGACTCTGTTGAAGAAGAGGAAGCGTTAGCCGCAAGAGAGCTAGATGAGGGCTACGGGGTGGACATGGGGCAAGAGGCGGATGAAGAAACAGAGGAGTCCATCACTTACCCAGACGACCCTCAGCGTGCCAGACAGGGCGTTAGGAAGAATTCAGCCCCGTCCAGTGAGATCTGTAACGACCTGTCGAGTCAGCCTCTGCATAAGGTGGCTGACGCAGATTCAAGCACAGCAGATGGGGTGGAGGACATAGATCTGAATGGAACCTACTTCCAGAAAGATCCTTACACAGATGTGGCTCGGGAGCGATCTCTGACCATCTCCTCTCCTTTTCGTCATTCTCCCTTTTCTTTCAAGCATAAAGCCCTGGACCAAAACCAAAACGCTTCCCGTCCAAGACCTCTGTCACTCCTGCAGCACTCCCACACTAACTCTCTCCCCCCTAAAATGCCTTCCCTTTCACTGTCTCCTACTCCCCCGCCCTCCCCCTCTTGCGCCTCTCCACACTCATCCTATTACCTTAACCCTCGTCCAAACACGCCAAATTCCTCCTCGCCCTCTCCGTCTGTCCGCACACCGTCCTCATCTTTCAACTTTGACATTTCCGAAGCAGCCAGACCCTTCAAGAACCGCCCGTTGGTCACGTTGCCTCCAGATCTACCGAGAGACAACTTGTTACCCCCTCTTGACCAACCCCTCCCCACTAGAGACTGGGTGACCATCGAAGGGGACTTTGTGTTGGTCTTGGCCCTTTATCAAACCCACCTGGGAGCTGACCTTCACGCCGCACCTCAAGCCAAGTTTGACGACGGGCTCATTCACCTGACATTTGTGCGGGCAGGAATCTCCAGAGCCACGCTACTAAGATTGTTCTTTGCCATGGAGAGAGGAACCCACCACTCCGTCAGCTCGCCGTACGTGAGCCACGTTACCTGCAAGGCCTTCAGGCTGCAACCTCTATCTGCAAAAGGAACGCTCACCGTCGATGGAGAACTTGTTCCTTATGGGCCACTCCAGGCACAGGTAGGAAGGATTAGAAACTTCAGCTATTTCACAAATGTAATTAAACTTGCCCAGTGGCCTCTGAAGCATTATTCTAGTATGTATAAAAAAATTACAAGTAGAAGACAAGGCCGTCATTACCAACACATCAGCAAATATTAAAAAAAAGATCATGGTGTTAAAATTTTATGGACAAGTCCAGTTTCAGTTAAGTTTATTTTAAACACAAAACAAATGAAAAAGTCAACACACACTGGTTTAAAAGACATAAAATAATACAGTGTGCTTGAAAAGGAGTGGGTTGAAGAGAAATCTTGTCTGCTCCCACCCCTTTTTCCCACCGAAAGATGACTGGAACTCAGAAGCAGGACCTTGAGGGGTGTACGTAAACAAAAGTCCACAAAGCGCAGTAGTAACATTGTAATTAAGGGTGGATAAACATTTTTCCACAATGTTGCAGACTAATTTTATCAGACAAAAAAATGTGTTTCTTTTAAAAAATGCAGTTAGATTATTTTGACTTTTTTTTAAGCATTGCTTTTTTATGGTTTTGTTTTATTACCAAAACATGCTAACTAAATCATAAATCATATGTTGTTTGTTTATGCATTTATTTTTGCCTTGTTTTAGGATCTAGATAAAATATATAACCTTTAATACCTAGAGCCAAATATTAAATTGTTTAGAATTAAGCTAAAGTTGACTTTTAGGCTATTTAGTTCTTGTATGTATTCATGTTTTTTAAAGCTTTATAATAATTGGCTCATATTTTTTTATAATCTCCTAATACCTCACAGGTTCATCCTTCCATGGCTCGTCTCATTGTTGGAGACTACGGAGTGAAGATTACCAGCTTTTAATCAGGGATCGGTGAAATCGATTGACATATCAGCGCTCTACTTTACCTTCATCGGCATCTAGCGCTGGGTGGACAGTGAGACTTAAACACGTAAACTTAGCCTGGATTGCAGAAGCTGCATTAGTAGTGTTTTTTTATGAAAGGGATAACCCACAGAGCCATGCATCACTGAAGAACAACTGCAGGGATACGTTTGCAGATGGAGGAAGGAGGTAAGTTTTGCACAGATGTTGGAGCTTTCTGCGTTCCAAAAGAAACATGAAAACTGCACAGCTTGGATACTAAGAGGGCAAACCAGATGAATGTTTTTTTTTTTTTTTTTTTTTTTATTAATTATGTGAAGGCGTGCATAATGGTGTGCATGCTGAACAGCACTACCTGTCTTTCTTTTTTTTGTTTTGTTTGTTGCCTTACACTGAATCATAAAAACACATATACGTCCAGAGAAAGATGTTCTTAAACGTCTCCTATTTCTAAATTTTAGTGTACCACACCTTTGGACCTTTTGAAGGAGTGCCTTATCTGGCACTTCAGCTGCATACTTCTGCCTGTTTTTTCTCCTGTAAGAAATCGAAATGATCTTTGTCCTTCTGTCAGTGATTTAGATACCAAAAAGCTCAGATCTTCTGCAGCGGAGATACCAGAGGCTGCAAATACACTTTTAATGCCAATAAGTTGATGTAATGCAGCAACATTTGTAGATGTTTCTGTTTCCTCCTTAACCTGTGGATGTAAGGCACTAATGTCAGTAATAACAAACTGAATATGAGAACCATGAAGTATGGTTCTTTGCCAACGCCAGGCTCATTTTATTTTAACTGTCAGCTCCTGTTTAGTCCTGCATGTGACACGTCAATATTTTTAATTTACTGTTTACTGCCACATACTTCCATTAATTACTACAACAGTTTTGCACAATATCTAAAAATGAAGCAGACTTAAATCAAGACTGTATCAGGATGACATCCGGCAGAATAATATGGGGATGTTAGAAGGTGGATTCACCAGCAATGGCTTTGAAACTCTAATAAGAAACACATATCATCGACTTCATTATGTCAGCACTTTTTCTGGTCCAATGTTCTCACTGACGGCTGTTGAAAGACGGGACTTTTTACACAAATGTTGAGAAAGCAAGCAGACGACACTAAAAATAGATCAGTGCAGAACTTCTACAAAAGTAATTTTCTAAAAAGACTCTTTACAGTACTTGTTCAAAAATAATAAGGTTTTAATTTTTGTAAATCTTGTTTACATTCTTTGTTGGACTCGAGAATAAATCATCAGCATGTGCCATCGGATCTGTCAGTAAATAATGTGCCAACTGCTTGAATCATAATCAGCATACCACGCTGGGCCAAATCTTTATAGTAAGTCTTTAAATTGATGAATTTTTGAAATGTAAGTTCCTAGGTACCCTTTAGATAATGGAAACTGCAATATGTGTATTTTGCATTAGGTCTTAATGGGTTCAACTTCATTTCTGACATTGAGTCAAATTTTTGACACGTTTATTGCTTCACATTGCAGCTAGAACACTATACTAACCTTGTGCTTACATAGCTACATAATGTAAGTGCAGCATGTCAGGTTGTTCTTGTGAATTTGAATTATGTGAGAATCTGCACACACTTTAATTCTAAAATCTGCCAAACCTTTTTTAGTTCACATTGAAAGTCCGGCTATGAAAGCTTACTTTTCTAATCCTGTTGTTGTTTAGAGCCAGAATGGGGTTATAGTGTTAAACATACGTTTGGTCTGATTCCTTCCTTGACAATGCCAGTAAGATGTCTATAGTTTGCTGCTTGTAAAGAAATTGTAATTATTACTAAGCCAATGAAATCATATTAGAATGTACAGTTTTTAGCTCTGTTTTCAAATAAATGTAGCTCATCAATTTGTCTTTTTTTTGTCACACTTTGTCAATAAAATATGCAAGCCTTATAAGTGTGCATCACTTTGCCCTTCCTTAATTTGAACAGTTTACTTTTAAAGCATCTTTCATAGCCTCTTAGTTTGGAAAACAATCTGATCTAAACTCAATAGGTTTATGACTTTGACATGGACTCACTTGTGGACTCATAAGGTCCAAAGGACTTCATTTTGCGTTCCAGAGCCAACAGATGGTAGGCAGACTTTTACAGAGCTTTATCAGAAAGTTAGTAATTGACGTTCACACAGATTTTACAATTTACTCGTGAATCAAATTTTAAACACATTCAGTAATTGAATGTGGTATTTACCATTCTTCTACAATGTTCTAAAAATTGTTTACCTTATTTCAATTTTTGGAAAATACAGATTATGGCTTCAATGTATAAACTCCACAAATCAGTGTTTTTAAATGTTTCATTTATTTTAATTGATTTTTTTTGTATATTATCACAAGGCTTTTTTAAATTAAACCTGGCTTTTATTTACTAAGTCATACTTTTAATAAGGAATATTTACATCTCGACATAATATTTCTATTTTATTACGTATACTCATTCTGACCGTGTAAACAAAGCCGATAAACATGTTGCTGTCATTCTCCTTACACAGTCAAATCCAGAGATCATTATTTTGAAAAACATCTGACCGGAAGTACATCTCTACAAACTCAGTTACCACTTCCGGCGTTACCACCTTCTTTGTCTACGGCCCAGGATTTCGCTACCAGTGGTTGTTCAGTTTTCCTTTGATTTGAGAATATATTACTTTATACATCCCAATTTTTTTTACATTTATGACACTCGACTCTGATTTATTTATGCCTAAAAGTAAAGCGCCAAAAATGGATGACCTGGACTACAGTAAGTGGGGTTACTTTCGTTTTTTTGCCCATAATATCGTAGCTAAACGTAGCTAGTTGTAAAATATACATGAAGATAAACACGGCTTTACATATTTCCTTAAATCAAAGGAGTGAATTGTTTTATATAATCACGTAAACAACAAAACAAAGCACTGAATGAAATAAACAGCTACCTAAGACACAGTCAGTGTGTGTCGTTGATTGCCTCGTCGTGCTAGTTTAATAAAATTGACGTCGCAGATCTAAACTTGCCACTGAGTCGGGCTTTTAATGTGCATACAACAATATTTATTAAATGTATAGGCTTTTCTTCTAAAATGTAAACCTTATTTACACCAGGCTGTGGGCGTGGTTGGTGGTTCAAATAAATTATTTGTGAGACAGCTTCACGCTGCAGAAGATTGTGGATCATCTTTTTTGTAAACAACTTTATTGCAAATGAAAATGTTGACAACAAAGGTTTGTGGAAACAACTGGGTTTTATATTGAGATTCTTAGTTGGCTACAGAATTTTACCCGTAAAGAACAAGGTCAAGCTATTGTGACTTATTTCTATTAAACCTTTTCAACGCACAAATTACAATACCACCTTTATCATTCAGATGTTTTTGCACAGGTCTTTACTTGGGCCAGAGTGATGTGCAGTGGTTTTTGGTCATATTTACCCGGCAACCTCAGTAAAAAATTTCCTTATTTGCTTGGACTATTTAGTCAACAATTGAATGAATGGAAAACTTTTCCTTGAGTGGCATCATTGTGTGTCAAAATCCATCCATTAATGTCTGCCCCCCTCCCCCCATGGTCTTTTTTAAAATGTTTTTTTTTTTTATAATATCCCCCAGCTGATATTTCAGTTTCAATCAAGTCCCTTTTGTCTTACCACCACTTGAGCCGGTTGACCCAGATTGGTTAGGCATAGTTTAACCATTTATGATGTCCAGCTGCAGTAGTGGTGCGATCATTCTTCTCTTCCCCTGCAGTCCCAGTAGACTTGAGCCCAGAGGAGCGCTCTGAGCTGGAGGACATCCGCAGGAGGAAGGGCATCCTGCTGCAAGAGATCCAGAGGCTCAGGGAAGAATTAAGAGAAGCAATCTTAGAAGTAGAAGGTCTGGAGACTAGCACAGAGGGCAGGTAAACCAAAAAAGAGAAACCTGTGTTCTGCTGATGCATAATTATTTCTAGTGCTTATTGTCCATAAGTTGAAAGCTCATCTTTAATTCTAATTTGACTGGTGTTCTTGTTCCATATGACCCATTTCACCAGTTTATCTTAAACTACTGTATTATTTATCTGGCTTCACAGAGTCACATACCTTATTCTATCTTATACTTAAAGAACAATTCATGTAACTTTTGTCTTGATCAATTTGTTTTGTATTTAAAAGAAGAAAAAAGGAAGCAATACTTTCATAATTGCAACAATATTAACCTTTTTATTGTGTGCATACATAACACATGTAGTTCCAGGCATCCAAAGCAATGAAACTTTAGAACCATATAATTATAATTTACCGTATTTTCCGGACTATAAGTCGCCCTTTTTTTCATAGTTTGGCAAGGGGTGCGACTTATATTCTGCAGCGATTTATATTAGAAATAAATTGAAATAAATACATTGTTAACCCTCCTGTTATGTTCATTTGTGAGGAACAGAGATGATGTTCCTGGGTCAATTTGATGTATGAGGTATGTTAGGTGTTAAGAGTATGTTAAGTGACTTAGAGAATCAGCAAACCTTTTTTTACAGTAAGATCTTGAAGGCTAACAACATAATATTCTATTTTCCAATGATTTCATAGATTCAGAAATGCAATAAAAATGACAACGGTTTCTACAAATACAGGATGAAAACAGAGTATTAGTGTGCCAATGATGCTTCATGAAAGGAATAAATAAATAAGTATGAGAAAGAATTACGGTGAAATTATGAGATAAACAGTCTGCTATGATTGTGTCATATGAGGTTTTGCAAGTTATTAGTTCTTGGTCTCAGATAGGCCTGCACAATATACCGCAAATTTATCGTTATCGCGACATCAAGCTTTGCAATATGCATACCGCAAAAGACGGCGAAAATCGCAATAAATGGTTACCTTGACCCTTGTGCTATCCTAGGCACTTTAACATTGGGAGTTGGGTCATCTAGACCCATTAGACAGTGCACTGAACCTTTTTTCTTCAATTATTTGTGATCTTCACTGGTGTCTATGGATTACATGAAATCTTTCCACCTTTATCCACCTTTGTCATGCTAGGAATAACACATCAAAGTAAGGGGGGGGGGGGTCATCTAAGATAGCACAAGGGTTAAATGTGCTAAAACAAACTCATGGCCGCTTGAAATATTGAAAGATGAAATAAATACCTTAATGCATTTAACCAATCGGAAGGACCCGTTTACGCTGTTGATCAATCAAATGAGCCCTTTTATTTTTGATGTTTGCCTCCTATGTCGACGAGGGTCATTTGGAGTATAATTTTTAAACTGTTGCATTGAAATGGAAATGATGTTTTTGGTTGGTTTGATATTTGTTTATATACCGCAAATTATATCGTTATCGCAATATTAATCACCAATATCGCATATCGCGAGTTTTCCTCATATCGTGCAGCCCTAGCCTCAGATTTTGTCAAATAAATTTCCCGTCAAAATGGGACTTATAGTCCAGTGCGTCTTATCTGTTTTTTTCCTACTTTATAATGCATTTTTGGGCTGGTGCGACTTATACTCCGGTGCGACTTATAGTCCGGAAAATACTCAGTGTGTTTTAGCCACTGAGCCTGATCTGCTTCCCAAAAAAAAATATATCATCAGTTGTTTCTTGTTATTATGTACAACTATTCTTAACTTTAAACCAGTAGAAGAGTCCTTATTTTTTTCCTGAGCTGTCCTTAAACCAAAAATAAAGGTTGTGTCCCAATTCCCACCCTAACCCCTAACTACTAAAACTATATAGTGTGGCACTAGGTAGGGCCTGAATTTGAAAAGCAATTCGGACGCCATGCTCACTCTTGAAATGATCACCAAAGATCTGAAAATCTTCATTGACCTCCTAACAGGTTTTAGATGTACAAAATAATTCCCTTATTTTCCTGCAACATGGCAGTTGCAGGAAAAAAAACAACAAACAAGGCTTTTGGCTTCATTCTTTATTCATTTTCTTGTACTTTAAATCTGCCTGGTTTCATTGTTTTTATTTTGTAGTAAAACACTACAGAAAAGTCGGCATGTAGCAATGGGACGCAAGAAATTCAATATGGACCCAAAAAAGGTGCCTCTTTTTTTTGTTGTTTTACGGCTAACTTTTACTTTTATTTTCCCGTTTCCCCTTTACACTGAATATCTGCCTCTTGCAGGGCATCCTGTTCTTGGTGGAGAACGAGCTGGTCAGACACACGGCAGAGGACATCGCTCAGTTCCTGTACAAGGGAGAAGGCCTCAACAAGACTGCCATAGGAGATTACCTGGGGGAGAGGTGCCGCATGCTGACAATTTCATCAGGTTGTCTCTTTTAACTCACCAACCTCACATCTTTTTTTTTTCTTCCTGTCCCATAGAGATGATTTCAATATCAAAGTTCTTCAAGCTTTTGTTGACCTCCATGAGTTTACTGACCTCAACCTGGTGCAAGCCCTCAGGTAAATTCTGCACACTTTAGTCTTTTTATGTCTTGAAGCTCCTTTTCCCCAGATAAACCTAGTTCAGTTTAGTACCATCAGCTAGGAGGTGACTGGTAAGTCTGCTTGGAGTGCTGTCACATGTCGTCTTTGTCCTGTCCGGCCTTTTGCAGACAGTTTCTCTGGAGTTTCCGTTTGCCTGGTGAGGCGCAAAAGATTGACAGAATGATGGAGGCCTTCGCTCAGAGATACTGTCATTGCAACGCCGGCGTCTTCCAAAGTACAGGTGAGCACGAAAACCCACACAGCTGAGCTGTAGAGACTGTAGAAGGGATTTTTATTCCATTTTTTTTAGGTTTAAAGTGAACTCACTTAATCATTTTTGTTCGCTAGTTCTGCTCAGTTGTATTACTTTTGAAAGTCCTTCAACTCAAACAAAAGAGAAATCATTTTTATATGAGCCTTTACGCAATCTCCTTTTTACTGGAAACATGCGGAAACTCAACTCCACAGAGGCATTCGAATACCTCCTGCTTTTATTATTTCCCTAAATTGTTGAGCTTCACTGGTATGTTGACTGCAGCAGGAGGTGACATTTAGCAATGACTCACTTTGTTTTGAAGGAACACAGCAGGAGATTCAAATGAAGTAGCATATCTGACGGTGATACATCACATTCCAGGCTTCTCTGTCACGAAAAAGATCCAAACTGCACCAAATTGGGGCATAATCCTGTTTTAATGGGGTCCCTTTATCTTTTCCTCAGAAAAATTCATAACTTTTTTTTTTGTTCTTTCGCCATGTTTGGTCATCATTAGTCACCACAGACACACTTTCTTTCACATCATTGTTGGATTTGTCATGCAGGGAAACTGATGGGAGTTGTCATTGTTGCACCATCATCATTTCTGGACACTGCAACAATGACAACTACTCAAAAAAAATCTCATTTTCTAACTATTTCAGTTTGGCGTTTATAACGTTTAGACGTGGACAAATTCATTAGAAAAAGAAAGGGGAAAAAAAACCGCTATGTAAAAAACCTAAAACGATCAAGTGCTTCCGGTTGGACGTTGGGCTCAGCACCACTTGGATCCAGCATCCCTGCGTTTGTCCCTCTTGTCTGCAGACACGTGTTATGTTCTGTCCTTTGCCATAATCATGCTGAATACAAGCCTCCATAACCCCAACGTGAGGGACAAACCTGGACTGGACCGCTTCATCTCAATGAACCGAGGCATCAACGAGGGGGGGGACTTGCCGGAGGACCTGCTCCGAGTATGTTGTGTCCCTACCACCGGGTTTCTCTTCATGCATGTGAAGAGCTTTTATGTGGATTTATTCATGTTTTCTCTGATTGTCCAGAATCTGTATGAAAGTATTAAAAACGAGCCCTTCAAGATCCCCGAGGACGACGGCAACGATCTGACACACACCTTCTTCAACCCTGACAGAGAGGGTTGGCTTCTCAAACTGGGTGAGATGATGCCACTGACGCTTTTCCACTTTAATACTCGTCTTGCACAGTCTAACCCCAAGTTGTCATGGCGATAAGGAAGTGCTACGTTGTCCATTCAGCTCTCTTCGCCGTTAAGGCTTGATGCTTTGATGAACCTCGTCTTTGAGGTTTGCCAGCTCTTTGCCTCCCTTCTGGCGCACCGCGTTGTTGTCGTACTCGTGCATTGTTGCAGCATGATGATAAAGAAAACGCTCATGTTTTATAGCAGGTCTGGTTGTTTTCTTCTGCATGGCGGGGTCTGTGATCAGTGTGTCACTAATACCATCTCCTTCCCCTCTTCCTGTTCTCTTTCCATTTGTCTCCCTGCTCTGGTTTCTCTTTGTCTCTGCTTCCTCCCTGCGATTTTCCATCCTCTGCTGCCACTGCTTGTTTTCTCAGGAGGTACGTATGTGTTCGTTCCTTCAGCTTTAAAAGGTTGAAGCAACTAAAAAGTCTTACGTTGCTTTTTAAAAGCAACTTTGAACTGTTTATTTTTTGGTATTCTTATACATCTTTATTTTATTTAAAAAACTGTTTCAGGGGGGCGTGTAAAAACCTGGAAGCGCCGATGGTTCATCCTCACAGATAACTGCCTTTATTACTTTGAATACACCACAGTAAGTCTCCATTTTCTTTTCATTATCAATTAATCTATTCCTTACACTGTCTGTCCATATTTAATCTAGATTCAGTAAATTAATGAAAAGTATTCCTCCAGTGCATAGAAGTAAGTAGTTTGCTTTAGATTTTGATATTTTGGAACAAATAAATGACAGTTTGATGCTTTTGGACATGCCCTTCATGCAGGCCCAGCTCAGAAGTTCTGATGTCCAAACGCTTCTACAGCCAGAACTTTTCTTTTGTTTGGTTTAATTTAAAAACACAAATGTCAAATTCAGAAATGTCAAAACGAAGCACTGTCCTGGCTCTAGGGAGGTTAGAAGTATGATCTTTTTTTTTGTTGTTGTTTAAATCCAAGGAAACGTTAGTGTGGATCCATTTCCATATTAAGAAGAAATTGTAATTTATAATGCAGTTCTTGTTTTAATCGATAACATTGAATTCACCAACAGGATAAGGAGCCCCGAGGTATCATTCCTTTGGAAAACCTTAGCATCCGTGAGGTAGAAGACCCAAGAAAGCCTGTACGTTCTTCAACACAACAGTATTGTTAGTTAACTTACCGGTATGTGGATGCTGGCGTTAAGCACATCATTTACTGTGAATATCCTGTGTGTCATCTGTGAAACAGAACTGCTTTGAGCTGTACATCCCCAACAATCGCGGCCAGCTGATTAAGGCCTGTAAGACAGAAGCAGACGGGCGAGTGGTGGAAGGAAACCACATGGTGTACCGCATCTCTGCACCCACACCGGAGGAAAAGGATGAGTGGATCCACAGCATCAAGTATTTATTCTCTGTCCAACACACACTGGCTTTTTTGTAATTTTTTTAGGATAAAACAATAACAGGTTTACTCATTTTGGGGCTTTTTGGGTGTTTTTAGTGAAATTAGGTCCATTTAATTTTGGTTTGTGTTTGAAAAAGGCTTATATGAACCTGCTAAACTCTTTGTCACAATTTCAGATCTGCTGTTAGTGTGGATCCCTTCTACGAAATGCTTGCGGCCAGGAAGAAGCGTATATCTCTCAAGAAGAAGGAGGAGCAGCCGTAGAACGCTGGATCCACTCACTCCTTGCTCTTCCTCCATCCCTTCTTTATAGAACCCGATGGTGACTTTTGGTAACTCTTATTCCTCCTCAAACACCTTTTCTTCCACCCAGAAGGAATGATTATCCTGTCTGCAAGACTTTGAAAAAGCCACAACCAAAGTGAGCAGTTCACTTACTGTGGCTACCACTCATGCTGCTGCTGGTACAAATCCCCTTCAACAACTGACTGCACCAGAAAATCCCTTCTGTCTTCTTCTCTTCTGGACAGTGAGCCATCTTAGGTCATTTATTCACACAATTGCTGAAATCTGTTTAGGACACTCGTTAGTAGTTTGAAGGATTTGAAAAAGGTAATTTGTTTTTGACAAATTTGACCCGCTGACGTACTTCTGTCATTAAGGTGTATATAACCTAGAAAAAATTAAGCAAACTAAAGTCAAATTGTTGGTTTAAGTGGATTTTGCCTGGGTAGTAACAGGGAGTTCCTATGTTTTTTGGGGCTGTTTAGCTTGTACAGTGTTTTATTGGAGGAATTGGTGTTGACAAAAAGCACAGAAAAACATTTTATATCACATTTCTGCATTACTTTGAGTCTAAGTTTGATTAGGGAAGATTGATCTTCGCGAGAAACTCTGGTGCATCCGAAACAAAATGTGAATTAAGAAACACTACGAGTCACTTTGGGTTAAGGTAACCTGACTTCAATAAAGTCAGATTTGATCACAGCTTTCTGAAATACTCTACATGGCACATCCATAATTGTGAACTGAAGCATTAAAAAGAAGATTTGAACATTTATCTTTGCAGTAAAGTCTCAGAAGAGTCTGTGGAGGTGGCAGCTTCTTTCAGCTCTTCGTATTTATTGTAGCATCTTTCTCTCAACGTGAGCAATAGCAGAGCTGGGGCATTGTATTATGAAGGCTTGTTAAACTTTCTATTCTATACTGAGCAGTGATCTTCAAAGCATGCTGCACATCCGCTCCATCTTTCTCATCCCTCCATCACAGATAACCAACATCCCATCCCCACTAATACATGTCCAGACCAGATCCGTGCTCCACTGAGTGTATTAAAGCACAACGGCAGCTCATTTCATTGTACACTTTATTTGTAAATAGAGGTTAGCACATTTGTTTACAAAACTCATAGAAATGATTTAATTTATTTATCTTTTGTTGAGATCAAAATTTTGTATTACTGCATGTTGACATATAGAGGTGTGGATCTTCATTACTAATGCATCTTTGACCATGTCGTTGCACTAATGGGACGGTTTTAGTGTTTCATTTGGAATTAGTAAAGAATGCGTAGGATAATGAAGTTCAGTGAATGATTTTTGGTACGTGATTTTGGAAAAAGCAAAGGTGCATTTGTAGTGCAAAAAAAGGAGGTGTACTTTTTTCTGCATTTGTAGTGCCATTCCCCCCTTTTTTGTCGGTGTTTTTTCCAGACTCATGAAAGCACAGGCAGAGACCAGCTTTCATCCTTAGTGTCAGCTGGCGTTAGAAGAATCAGCTTGCAAGCTAAAATTCCCTTTTTATAGCACATGTACAGACGTATAAACGGTTAAAACGAACACAAAAACATTCAGCAGTAACAAGTTAAGTATAATCCAATAATAGATTGAAACACAGTTTAAATGTGTCTCGTAAATTAGCATCTTTGACTGTAGATTAAAAAACTGCACTTTATCATGTGAAGCATTTTGGAAAAATACAGTTATTGTATGGCTGCGGTGGCTCCCTCTGCTGGTAGTCCCTTGTGCTGCAATTTACTTAAAGAACCACAGCGGCTTCATCCAGTCACTTCCAGTTATGACAACTTACCATGCCAGTTTCATGTTCTGTCTGTGCCAAATTATTCTGCAAATACACACAAACTGTGTTGCTTTTGTGTCTTTCTGAAGATAAGTCACTCACTTTTAACTCTGAACCCATGTTTAAAATGCTGCCTTTAATACAGTACAGACCAAAGGTTTGGACAAACTTTTGGTCTGTACTGGATGTGCAAACTGATAAAAGCCTGACTTTAAACTTGACTGTTTGTTCTTCCCTGGGAACAGCCGTTACTTTCTGTCTATTTTCGAAGGGAAAAGTTGCCAAAATGATGACGGCAATGATCAGGTCAAAGGCACGAATGAACACTAAGATGATCCCCAAAAAATCTGATGTATTTGTTCCTGATAGATCTCACTACAAAGCAGTCTGTTTTTATGGAAGGTTTTTTTTTTGTATTTATTTATTTTTGTTTACTGTGAAGTGATACATCATTTGTACATGTATCCAAAGGAAAACCATGACATTGATGCCAGTAAACTGTGTGACAATAAAAGGTAAAGAGAGAAAGTTTGTTGGAATGTTTCTTTTTTACTCTAGATTTTGTTTTGTGGCTCTAAAATATTAGTTTCTTTTGTATTTGATTATTCTTTCATTTTTTAAGCTTCAATGTGAATTAGTAACTTGTATTGTTGTGATTGAGAACCACACCTATTATTTCTGAGGAAATAATACTTGTGAGCATGTAAACAAATGAATAAAATACAGGAATGCCTTAAACAGATCGATGACACCTTATCTGTATTTTGTTTGCTTTAAGTTTTTGTTGTTCATTTTGAAGAACAATTGGGAAAGTATATTGAATAATGTACGTAACATAAGCGCAAGAGGGGATTTAGTAACCAAGTGACCTTAATGTCCACCAGATCATCTTTTGATCTATTGTAAAAGCGTCTTTTAATGCTGTTTTTAGCCTAAATATAAGAAAAAAATGGCAGTTTACTAGGACATAGTTTCTGCAGTAGTTCATCTCTGAGTAAAATTCATCTCTGAGTTGTGGGTGGTGCTGTTGGTGTGAAGATGGCGCCCCCGCCTTCTTCTCCCTGTTGCTCTCTGTCTACATGCGATTCCACCAGCCTCCAGTCCGTCACACCCCCAACATAACATTATTGGTGCAACAAAAATGGCGAGCAATATTAAGAATATCCAGTTGTACAGTTTTACTCCAGGTGACAGCTCAGACGAGGAAAACCAAGACGTCCATGGATCTATTTGCAGGAGGATCCATTGGATTGGAGCATGGAGTTTATGGCTTGCCACAGAGCAGGAGTGTCAAACTCATTTTCACCGAGGGCCACATAGGCATCGTGGTTTTCCTCAAAGGGCCAGATATAACTCATACATGTAACTAAATGTAATAAAAAAATAAATGTAGGTACTCCTTAATGTTAAATAAATGATTATTTATAATAACTTTTTAAAGTGACAATTACAGTTGCATAGAAAACGTTTGTTTGTTTAAATTTGATTCTGTCAGGTTAGGTTATATGGACAGTGTTTAAGCACTAATGTACAGTTGCCCAATCTGACATTTCAAGTCCAATTCCCCCTAGAAATGAATAAATACACACCAATTTTTATTTTTTATTGTAAGAAATTAAAAACTTTAATGGTCTCATGGGCCACATAAAATGACATGGTGGGCCACATTTGAGTTTGACACATGTGCCATAGAGCTTCTACATCACAACTAAAGCTTTTGCCATGCCATATATTTTTCCTTTATGTCATCCATCATCAGAAATGTTTGAAAACAATATTTTCATTGGAGTGGGTCTTTAAGGGTTTGAAAAATGAAATGCAGCCATTAATGTTCAGATTAGGAAATACAAGACCTCATAAAGTAGAATATATATACTCGCCCCTTTCGTTGCTTTAATATCTGTTAATGGTTGTGAAGGACGAACAGCCAAATGAGGACAACGGAAAATTTGATCAAAAACAAAGGTTTTATTAAAAAAAAAAGAAAATATACAAACTTTTTTTCCAGATGGGTTAATCAAACAGAATCAACTCTAGTAATCAACCAGACTTTACCAACTGAAGAAACCATCTAACAAACGGACCTGATAAAAAGACATCAGGAGTACATATATGGAGGGGACGTGGGGGGGGGTCAAACGTTTGAGAAAGACCACACACAAGACTAAAGTATCCTTTGTTTGTCATTCAATGAAAAGAAACAAATATTACACAAAAAAGATGAACATAAATCTTTAACAAGCCAACTGAACTAAAGAAAATTGACGGTTTAATTAGTTTATAGTTTGTCCCCTAGGAAACTTGGTTAGATGGCACCTGCCCAAGTACCTGCACTGAGGTATTTAGAGGTTTTGCCTTCTGGGTTGCCTCTTTTGGCCTCAGAGCAGAACTCCAGGAGCAGAACCTCAGCCACACCTGCAGAGACCAACATCCTGCAATACTGGCTACTAAAACCAGGTGATATTCATTAAACAAATTAAAGAACAAGCTGAGTAAACTGTTCAAAAATGTTCAAATGTATGGACCACACATTAATACTATTGTGTTATGAAAACACCTAATATTTTAAGTTCAAAAAGTATGTATTTCTTTGATAATTTGATAAAATAAAGAGACTAAAATTGTAAATGTATTCAAAGAAAAGAAAATAATGCAGGGCATGAGAGTTCAACACTGTTTTGCAGTGTATGCAGCCGACAATATGGTAATGCCACAAAGTTTTTGTAAACTTCATGTTACACAAAAAGGTCCCATCCTATTTCAGTGCACTGAGGACATTTGATGAAAAAAGTACATGAGTTTATTTTTCATGCCTGGTTCCCATTAATATTTTATTATTAGATCTGAGTGCCAGAAATGTCTGTTGGGAGTGAGGCAACAATATAGAACGTTTAAGAACTTGCTGGCTGAGACAGTGAGGTCAATAAATGGATCAACTGTTAGTTATATAATTTATCTATATCTAAGTCTGGATTTTAAAAAAAAACATAACATGCACCTTCGATCTAGTCATCTGAAAACCACCAACCAGGAAACTACAGCTTATTCAGAACCAGGACCAGAGAAGTAGACCACATCAGTCCAGTTCTGAGGGCTTTACATGGGCTGCCTGTCTGCCAGAGGATAGACTTTAAAGTTGTGTTGCTGGTTTATAAAGTTTTAAAAGGTTTAGCACCAAAATACATGATTGACCTCCTGACCCCGTATGTACCAGCCTGGCCTCTCCAGTCATCTGGATCCAGTCTTTTGTCAGGTTCTAGAGTCAAAACAAACACGGAGAAGCTGCATTCAGCTTCTATGCTCCACAGATCTGGAACAATCTTCCAGAAAGCCTTAGATCAGCCGAAGCATTTTATTTTTAGTTTATGTAAATCTAGGTTAAAGTCCCTCAGCTGTCTCAGCATTTGCTTAGTTTATATTCAAAAGTTTACATTTGCACTGTTACTTTAGGCTCACTTTGAATTTGTTTCTTTCAAATTTCTTTAATGTTTTTTATTTTTATGATCTCACCTTTTAATATTTCTAATAAATATTTCTTTTAATGTTTTAAGTAAAGCACTTTGAATTGCCTTCGTATACAAACTGTACTATACAAACAAACTAGTCTTACCTTACCTTAACAATCACATTTACACAACTTAAAAAAATGATAACAATGAAGGTGAGGGTACGGGGAAATTACATTCTTGCCAGTGTATAGTAGTGGTTCACAATCAAGGCCAAATTTAGAGATTCAAATATCACATGAATAATACACAAAATGATATTCAGTAACTAAAACCACATAAAAAACAAACAGACATTGAACAAACTTGAAAATACTGTATAAACATTTGACAAACTATTTTTTCCAGGGGTCCTGTTGCAAGAACAAACTGATAACTATCAAATAAAAGCACACTGCGAAAGTTCTGCTCAGCAGGATCTTCAGCATTTCGCTCAAGACCCGCTACATAGGTTTGTGACATTAACACACAAACAAAAACAAAGAAAAAACACATATTTCTTCCTCTAGAGTCTTTGGTAAATTTAGCTGTATGTTTCATGGAAACCTTTGAACAGAAAAAGTAAAAAAAAACAATTCCATACACCCTGTCATAACCCATATAGGTCTGCTAAATTTAGGACGTATCCCACAGTCTCAAGTCTCATTAACAGCATGACAATATGTCACACAAAGCACTTTCAAATCACACATCCCATTAATGGCCTGTATCTAAGACTCAGGACTTCTAAAAGCCCACACGTCATCTGTAAAACAGATCAACTTCACCATTTTAGCTCTGTTTTTTAAACTAATGTCCAGAAAAGTCACTTCAAAAGAAGGCACACACTCTGCATCCAGGAAATCAGCAGATGTGTGTTTTATTGTGCTGCTTCTTCAGTCTCTACATATCAACAAGTCTTTGTTCTACATGTGACACCTTCAATGACAGGAGTCAAACGCATATCTGGCCACGCCTCCATGGAGCTCCACCTCTGTTTCAGACCAAGCGAGGACGTCCCCTTGCAGGTGGCTGCTGCAGGACGCCAGGCTGTAGATGTCATCAGCACTCAGGACACGGGACCACATGTGAAGCTCTGACATCTCCCCCACGTATGACTGGGTGACATCGAAACGACCCCCCAGAGTGTCCTGAACAGACAGGATGCAAACTTGGTCAAAGCCTGGTCTGCAATCATGATCATTTCATCTGTTTCTGTTCTTTTCTGAGTCTTTCTTTATCTTACCTGCTCCTGTCCCAGAATGAAGACCCCCCCAGGTTTGATAGGGTGCCAAGGGGAGAGGTTGGTGCCAGTTCCCTTCTGGACTCCGTCCTGATAGGCCTCCCACTGCCCATCCCTTGTAGTCCATGTCACACACACATGGTGCCACTTCCCATCACTTAGAGATAAGGGCAGCGACACAGCCTGTGGTTGGAGAAACCTTATCAAACAAGGTATGGATCTGCATCCTTTTAAAACCCTTCCTGTGCTAAAAAATTGAAAAGTTAGCATCTGTCAGAGGGTTTATTTTCTGCTGATTGTGTAAAGGTATACACACATTAAACCATCTCTACGGAGCACTGGACATGACTACCAGTACTCAAAAAAAAATAAAATTGTTCCCTTAAGTTAATCATTTGTGGCTCGAACAAACATTTACGTGGACAAATTAGAATTTTGTGCAAAGAAATTAGTAGTAGGAATTACTGATAATGAAATACTAATTTGCAAAAATAGAAAAAAAATGCTAATTTGCGCAAACAAATTGCCAATAAAATGCCAACTTGTGGCCACAAATGATCAATTGTTTGGAACAAATTTTTTTTAATGACCACGGCTCTGCACACTTTTGTATCCTAATTTGTGAGCTTTATAATTTCTCAGTTAAACCCAAACTCCATCAATTTGAAATAATTCAAATCCTAAATTTATCTTCTACAAAGCTATCAGATTTGTATCCATTTTTTTAATGATAATAACAAAATTTAAAGTGAGCTTTATTATCAGGAGTGGTAGTACAGTACAGTTAGTAGATTTAGTAATAATTTAACGTAGATTAAGTTTTATTTCCTGGAAAAATTCTTAAAAAATATATAAGGTTTTATGTTATTTTTATATACAGTATCCATAGATTTTTATAATGTCTGTTATATCTCCTCCTGCGAAACGTGGAATTTTTTTTTGAAAAACAAAAGTCCACTTGACTTGTGTCTAAGTGCCAAATTGCTGACAGTGGAAGAGCTTGTGACAGTGTTCTCTAACCTTGTCGTCAATAAGCAGCTCGATGGGGTTGTTCCCCCACTCGATCAGCACCAGTTCATTAGCCTGTCCGGGTGCAGAGTAAGAAAAAGGCGTTCCCAGTCCGGGCCCCACCCCAGCCTTCATCCAAAGACACAGAGTGAGAGCAAAGATCTCCTGCAGCAGCGTCCTCTTCATGCGTCCGTGCATATAGTTGGTCCTCATGGGGAAACTGATCTGGAAGGCATCCAGGCTCTGGGTGTTCTTCCTTACAGAACCTGTTTAAGACAAGTACACTTACAAAGTCTCTGAAAGGCCAATTAAAACTTTTTATTTGTTCTCTATTTTGAGTTGTTTAAATTTAAAGAAGACGTTCTATATATCTTGTGAAAATCTTTTTAAAGTTGATTTTTGTTCATGTTTTAATCAGAAACTTCCGTGGCAATCGTTGAAGGCTTTTCTTGATCTCTTCATGTTGTATAGGACATGTCTATAGAAAGCAGCTGGAGGAAATGCAGATGGTGAAGTTGTTTACCTGTGAGCTGCAGCTGGTTGAGCATCGTCTCCAGCTTGTTGGAGTGGGAGCCAGTTCGAGGCCCCGGCACACTGTACCCTGTGTGTGGTAGGTAGCCATGACTGTCTGCCTCATTGTCGTGGTGATCAGCATCCTCCCCATCATCATGATGGTGATTGTCGTGCTCGCCGTCTAAATCCTGATTATCGTGGTGGTCGTCGTCGTGATGATCCATGTGGTTTCCGGTGTCTTCGTGTCCAGCGTCGCCCTTGTGGTCATCGTTGTGGTGGTTGTCGGTGGGATGTTCACCGTGGTCCCTGTGAGTGGCGTCATCGTCGTGATGTTCGGGGTTGTTGTTGTGGTGGTGCAGCTGCTCCTCCAGAGTGCTGATCTTCCGCTGCAGCAGCTCCCTCAGAGAGCTGGAGTATGCGGTGGAGGAGTTCCTTTTCTGCATGGAGAGGTGAAAAAGGTCAAGTCTTTTTAACATGACACCCTTTAACATTTAAGGTTGCTGGCCTAGCATTAAATGTGGGGATAAGTTAGTCTGCTTTTCAACGACTGCTTCCCCGCCACTCAGGTAATCCAAGCTTTGTGCTGGCTGATTAACAGGCTGTCATGGGAGATCACGATAATTGCTGCTGATCTTGGACTCCCCCTATTCTTTTACTCCTCAAATCCTCCTGTCTGCAAAAAGGACAATGAATTTGGTTGAATTAAAGCTAAATTAGAAAAAAATGGGCAGGTATTCAGAAAGCCACCTAGACGGAAGATATCAAACTAATTTACGCAGGATTTTTAGGTGTTGAGTTCACTTTTGGACTGTTTGCTGCTGAAGAACACCGGAGTGAGTCTGCTCACAGAGAAGTAAAGGCCTTAATGAGATTAAACCACTCATTGTTCTTTGTCAGAGGTACTCAGACATAGACTTTAACAGACAGCTTTGTGACAGCAGCAGCATGAAAGCCCTCAGAACAGTAAAGACACGTGGACACGACACGCCCCCGCCACCCGGATTTATAGCTCCTCATCATACTTTCTTTCAAAGTTTTTCTTTCTTTAGTTTCCGCCTGTCCATCAGCTGCCCACCTGTAAGTTGTCCAGTCTCTCCTTCAGCACCAGCAGCATCCCCTCCATCTGTTCCATCGATGATGTGCTGTCCCCCGGTGTCATGTGTTTTTCTTTGCCGTGCCCTCTGTCAGATTTTTGGCCCCCCGCAGAGGAAGGATAGACTGGTGAGTCCGGTTGGAGGTTGCCGTTACCATGGTGACCCAGCCGGTTGCTATAGTGTCCTTCATCGGTGTGCGGGTGGTGAGGGGCCATGTCTGGGTGATGCGAGTGCGGTGACACGCCCCGGCCGAAGGCCTCACACATGCTGAGCTTGGCTGTCAGTTCTCTGATGGCCTCCCTCTGGTCCAGGATTATCTCTTTCTGTTGGACAAGGCTCTCCCTGAGGTGGAGGATAGTGGCTTTGGCTTCATCATTCACCCCCCACCAACTGCTGGGAGGTGTGTTTTGATGTCCCGGTCCATTGGGCCCGGGTGCCCCGACCCCAGGACCTGTGGTGGAGAAACAGGAAGGATCGGCATCCGCGGGAAGTGGGGTGCAAATAAAGCGTGGGTGGGCTCCATAGTCGTGCTCAGATCCTGCAGCCATACATGCATGGTTAAGAATGGAAAACACTAAGAAGAGAAGCTGAAGAGGGTTCCTCATGATCTCCATTCACACTTCACCAGCGAAAGCCTGAATTTACTTCAGAGTTTGTGATGCCAGTTAGAAGAAAGATGGTTTTGACTTCTTTGTTGTAAAGAAAACATCAGCAGGGAAATTTTCTGAGAATCAGTTTGTTCCAGGCTGGATCTTCAAGCGCTTGACCTTCCTCTCCGAATGAATGAGTAAAACCTGTAAAACAGAGAACATAACATCAGAGAGCGCCTATCTAAACACCCAAACTAAACATTGGACACAGACAGGAGTGGCTATTGCTGTATCCGTGCTTCAGGGTTGGTACGCTTACTTTCAAGTTATATTGACTCTTTGACTCTTTCCTATTTCCAGCTTTCAATTGGCACAAAATAACAACAAAAAGCCTCTTCCTCAGCAGGATGTGATGACAGTGTTGAACGCCTCACCGAGACATCTGCAGCCCGCGTCATTGCCTTGTTAGCACCATTAGAGGTCCCGAAACAACCAAGGTCTTTCCAAAGAAGGATTAAGAGCAGGTCAAAGCGCAGACGCTCTGACCTTAGCTGTTGTCCCATTCTTGCATGGCTGAAGCGCCGACTTGAGTCCACGTTGTTTCGGCATCAGAGGGAAGCTGACCTCTGGGTGTCATGTCCTTTATTATACAGGAGCGGCATTTTGAAATGGCACGCACGTGACGTGGCAGCTTAACCCTACTGACCCCCTGGTGATCACAGTGACCATTCCCACTGGTGAGTGTGTGTCTGTTTGCAGCAGAGTGTGTGTGTGCATCCACGTATGATTCAGGGTTTTATCAATAATAATGCACAGACATTTGAACAGCACAGCTTTTATGTAAAGATTTTGTAAATATCCAATTTACAAAAACAAATTGTGACAAATTGTGTCAGAAGAAATGCAAAAACCGAAAAGAGGAGAAAAAGGCCCTTTTTGGGGAACTTTTCTGGCCGTTCTTTTCTGGCTGTTGCTGCCGTCTGAGTTGCGATTTATCAGGCTTAAGAGGACAGATGGTCAAGACGCAGATTCGTGTCACACCCAATCTCCATCTTTTAGCCCTTCATCACCACCCGCAGGTCTTCAAATTAACCTAATTACAAACAGTTGCTGGGCTAACTTCTTCTAGTTGGCTTGCACACTCTCCTGCATGTGTGTGTGTGAGAAAGGTAATCCATCATGAATATGGAGGTGCTGCTCCACCCCAGGAACATATGGTCGAGGTGGACATTTAAGAAGTCCGATTAGCCTTGAGGTAAAAAAACTGGCAAGTGCAGTTAGACATGTGATTAAAAGTCAGCTGATTCGGACACAGTGGCGTTAAAACTGTCACCATGTCAGTGTGTTACAAGATTAGATCAGCATCGTTTTGGCTGAGCATCTCACTAGTTTGAATGTTTCAGGATTACTTCTAAAATTAAACATAAAAAACTGTTTTCATGTCTTTCATGTTTTAAAATTTATCAGCATGGGCAAATTTAAGTTTTTCTTAGGTTGCATGATTTAGTTTAACTTTTAAATTAATCCTTTTATTGTGCATGCGTGGGTTTTCTCCGAGGACTCCGGCTTCCTCACACCATCCAAAAACATGCTTCACGGGTTAATTGATTACTCTAGATTGCCCCTAAGTGTGAATGTGACTGCGACAGACTGGTGACCTGTCCAGGATGTGCCCTGCCTTCGCCCACAAGTGGCCGGGGATAGGCTCCGGCAACCCCGTTACCCCGAAAGGGACAAAACGGGTTTAGAAGATGGAAAGGAAAAAAAATCATTTAAAAAGGACAAATTCTCTCTGAGAGAAAACCTTTCCAGCTGTCAGATTATTCAAGTTATTACCAAAATCAGAGGCACATATCCAAAAATCACCATTTTTAGGCAAAGAAAGAACATTTTTATGAACTTCTTGCCTACTCAGAATTTTCATTTTTTTTGACAGTTTAGTTTAGTTTAGTTTAGTTTAGTTTAGTTTAGTTTAGTTTAGTTTACTAAATATTACATTTGAATCTTCCAATTCAAATATTTTGTTGGTTCTTGGATTATTTTAGCGCAGCTTTGATGGACATTTTTAATGCAAACAGAGGCCAAAAAGCTACAACACATCACATTTACATAACTCTATGCATTTACCCATAATGAAACGCGTATGCTTCTTTACAGTGTTGATTTTCAATTTTAAAACTGAACATCAATTTCCATTTGGATCATTAAAAGCTTACATTAACTTGTGCATATTTTGCACAAATCAGAGATTGTGGAAATAACCTTTTAGTTTTTAATTAGTTAAAAAGCCTTTCCAACCATGAGGCACATACATATATATGAGTAGTAGAGAGCTTACCTCAGCCTCGTGTCCACTCACTGAGAGGGTTAGTCCGCCTCCTTCCACGCTGATCAGATTGAGAGAGATTTACTCCAGAGAGGGGTTCATCCTCCCTCCTCTGACTGTCTCCATCTCCTTCTATTCTCCTCCTTCTGTTCCTTTTTATTTGTTCTTGTAAGTCCACACCCCGTTTGCCTTTAGACCTCGTCACAATTCCTCCCTTTTTTACGTTTTTCTTCTGTTGCAGATATTACCAATAAACCTAACTCAGTCAAGCACCGCGGCAAATTTATTTTTCTTTTTTGGAAGTTTTTAAAAAATTCATTCACTTCAGTTCCCTTCAGTCCGTTCAGCTGTGTTTAGAAACCACTGTCCTGACTGGATGCTCCTCTGGCTGACAGCGAAGGAAGCAGCAGCAGCAGCAGCAGCAGGACAGCAGATGGCTAATTTAGCCCAAAATCAAAAAAACAAATAAACAAAGAAGCCAGAGTCTTGATTACAGAGCAGACACTAATACTTACAGTAGAGATAACCACTTTGTACTTAGTGACATTTGTCATCAAACGTGAATCTGCTTATAACAAACCAGCAAAATGCAAAAAGAAAGTTGGTGTTTAAAATCGGACTCTGGCATCAAAAACTGACAAAAATGTCCAAGTTATGTCTGCTAAATATATTTTGACAAAATCTATAAGTGTTATTGACCAATTTTAATTATTAAAACTGAATACTTTGAGTGTTTTGCCATTTAATTTGTAAAAAGAGATTAAGATTTAAAGACATCCTCCTTGATGAAAAAACAAGTGACTGTATACAAGAAATGATCCAGAGTTGTTAAGCAAATATACCAGATCCTATAGAGTCCATAGTTAAGTAACAAACATAATACAAGACATTTTAAAATGTTTTTGGTTCTTATTTTTCCTGAAAATATTATTAACCCCTTTCAGGGGAATTCTGTTGCTGATCTTGAAGGAAAAAGCTTTTTAAGCCTGTTGAGGTTCTTTCCAAGACTGGATGATCAACAGAGCTAAAATAAACAAGTGGGTCTTTATCATTTTTCATATAAAATGCAATTTAAAAGACTTTATAGAGATACAAAGCAAGGTCTGCCTATCCAGAGTTTCTAAAGAAGCTGAGGGCTAATAACATCAGAGTGTGTCTCAGTCCCCGTCTTCTAGAAACAGTGTCCCACATGTTTAAATGGTTTCTCTGCTTTAACACACCTGATCCGGTTCATCTGCTCCAAGCTGAGCTCTCCAAAAGCCTGTTAGTGACACGCTCCTTTTAATCTGTAGTGTTGAAGCAAGGAAACAAGTAAAACCTGGAGTCCAGAGGTACTTGAAGACTAAAAAAAAAAGAACCTCTGAAACATGCTGGTGAAAGGGCTTTGGTTTGGTTTTGGAGCATATTTCCATGATGCACAAACCACAAACACTGACTTCTTTTTTAAGAAATACAAAATGTTGTCGTCAGCTCATCAGAAGGTCATTTATTAAGACCATTTCAATCATGAAAATATTTTTTACTTTTAAATTATTGTTTTTGTTTTTGGGGAGGAACAGTCCTGATTCATTCTGTCAGAAATATCGTTTAAGCAACTGAAATATGGAGAGGAGACCTCATCATTTCATCATACAATCCCATTTTTGGACTTAAAACATGTTTTTTATAAAAGTATTTAGTCAAGACATTCGGATAATCCTTTACACTTAAACAAACACTTCATCTGTTTACTGATGCTGTGTCTGATAACATGATTACAGATGGTGGACATGCGGATGACTCATGCTTCCTTTTATCGATTAATAGGTCAGTGCCTGTCGGGTTCTCCTGTCTGTCAATCTCCTTAGCTGGTGTGCATTAGGCTCAAAGGAAAGGAGTTCAGAACAGCAGACTTTACGGCTGCGATACGAGGACACGAGACAGCAGACGCTCCTCCGTCCCCCACAACACTCCACAGATGATGCTCGACGGCTGAAGTGATCTGGAGGTCACACCGCTGTCTTTCATGAAGAGAGATGTTTCCGGATTACATGCTGACGAGGAAAGCAAAGAGCAAAGAGAACTCAACGTTTAGTAGAGTTTGAGGGTTTGAGATGCTGTGATGACGCTTAGCTTTCAGAAAACGACAGCTCTGGTTTTGAAGACATTCACTGGTTGTTCCATAGTTTTCTCCCTTTACTGGAGGGAGAAAAGAGCAGTTCAGCCGCCTCCTGAAAGTGTGTGATCCCATAAATTGCCTCTTTTTTTTGTCTCCGGGACACACTTTATGCCAGTTATCAGCATATTTTTAAATTGTTCAGGGCAAGCTGATACTTTTGTGTGAGGTAGGATGTGAATAATACAATCTACAAAATGACTTATTTTTATCCAGACTCATGTTTATTTTTTGCTTTATTTAAAGTCTCTAACGCACATGAAATATGTCTCAGCCCAAAAATTCTTCACCCATTTTGTTTCATATTTGACAGCAACAACAAACTCACCTTTAGCACAAACTTGGATGTAGATCAGTGGACACACATTATTTATCATAGTTGATATTAATTAAAGAATGTTTGATCAATTAGTTCATGATGAGGCTTTGTATGCTTGTGAACATCAGCGTGAGTTGTTTTTGAACACAGTTGTTAAGTTTGGTAAGACCTTCCAGATGATTCTTCCTCTGCAGAAGCAGAACGAACCTGTCAATTTTTTAGCGCTGAGCTGGCACATGGATTTGGAAAGAAGCGTGTGTTTTATGAGGTTACAACTATTTCCAAAGGAGAGATTTTACGCACTATTGTAACTATATTAAAGGTCTAGGGAAAATTTAAACAAGAATTTAGAAAAAATATTCAGGGATGATAGTTTCAGCGTAAACTTAAGTAATGATGAATAAAAGGGAAATGCTCAAAAGTTTCTGGATACACCCGCTCAGTTGTCTTTATGCCCTTTCAATTATTGGCAGATATGTAATTCCATACAGAATCCAAAAGTTTCTACAGCAAATGTAAATCTGATAGTCTTAAATGCCACTTTAATTTTGGGAAAATTGATTATAAAAAAAGGATTTTGTGGACAATCATTTGTAAATAACAAAAACCAAGAGATGTCAAATCTGAAAAAAAATAGCTTTTTAAACCAAGAGATATCAAATCTGGTAAAAATAGCTTTTTGGAATACTTCTAATAATTATGTTATAGAATTCTTTTTTTGCCATTAGGTGTAACATTATTAATACATTCTGGTGATGTTACGATAACTTTTGCATAAATGAGTAACATGATATCTCAGAGTTATGGAACAGCATTACAATTCTTTAAAAGATACATTTAAATTAACCCTTTTAAGCAAAGCATTAAAATCAACGCCCATATTTCATGTCAGTGACAAATCAAATCTCAAATTAACTTATTTTGAAATTTTTAAGCGTTTAGTGTAATTCTCCTATTCATCCACAAGGTGAAGCCATGTGGTCTAAAGTTGTGGCTGATCTGTACTCCTCAACACAGAATTTGTTTGTTAAGCCATAACAGGCTATTTTAAAACATAAAAGACACATAAACATATGATTGGATATTCCTTTAGCTTTATGGGTATCATTTTGATTCATATTGATTTTTTTGGGGGGTATTTTTTTGTTGGTGTACTTTGATTTAACTCGTAACTTTAAAAGAAAGATGCAGCTACAAATGATGTTTTAAAATAATTGATACCTTTTGCCAGATCTACGTTTTTACAACATTCTAAACGTTATCTATTGATTAAATATTCCCTTGTAAATTTTTGGTGATTGGAGCCCTGGTGAAAACACTCTGAAATGGCTTTGTGTGGGAAAACTTCAGAAAGTTTTTAACAGTTAATCCTTGTTAGAGGTAACTTCCCTGTTTTGTGTTTCGGAGCAAAGTTCACTTAAGCTGTCATAAGATATTTGTAAAATTATTGGTCATGATGGTTTTTGTTTTCCTTTTCTTTAAACTTTTACAATTGTTTAGTCTGGGTTTTGATATCGTTCTCTTTAACTTGATTTAATCGATGGTTACAAAAAACATAATTTCTTAAAAGATCAGTGCCTAATTTCTAAATGTTAGTAGAAATCCATTTTGATTAGTTTGCCAATTCATTTTTAAAAGCTTCATTCTCACCCTGAACAGTTGTTTTTTTGTGCAATCAAACCAAGGACTGTAGATATAATCAGGACTAACGGTCTCCCTGTAGTCAGAGCATGAAGTGAATTAAAGAAATGTAAGGTAAGATCTGTCTATCAACGGTACATGTCTGAGGTTTCCACTCTTATTTACATTTTCTGTGGTGTTTGATTTCACGCTTACACTGAATTTGTGACATATACTCCTGGTAATCCATACTTTTCTAACAGTAGGCAAATATTGAAACAAATGGTTTGTTAGCCATTTCTCAAACGTCCAATGAACAAGAAACTTTTCCAACCCAGTTCCATGAATCTTTTGCAGAAAATGCTTCATTAAATAAGTTACCTCATCACTTAAAATAGGTGATATGAGCTGAAAATCCCTGATTTCTGATCTGGGTTTTCCAAAAGTCTTCATGTTATGGAGCTACAGGATTTAAAAGATGTAATTTCGTTTTATTTCCTTTAAAATAAAATCTTTGGGCACTTACTTTGCTGCGACCCCTGTATGCCCCTGCAATATAAACTTGTCTGAGGAGAGACAAAGGAAAATTTACCAGTATATGAAGCAGAAATGTAAATTTGGAGATACCATTTAATGTGGTTCAAGGTGGTCTGATCTTTCCAATAATTTAGACCTTTTTTTTTGGCTCATACTTTGCTTTCAAAAGGCTAAAATTAAAAACTGTTTACATGTATTTATGTAAACAGATGACAGAGAAGGTGCAAATATGATTGGTTAGTGATAAATTTTAGTAAAAGAAAAGTAATTAGATAAATGTATTTAGAAAGTATAAGAAAACCACAGATGATGTCATTATTAGGTCCAAAAAAATACACCAAAAATGATTTATATCTAAGGATTCATCTGGGTAACATGTCTTTTTTTTTCTGATGGTATATTTTTTCGTATAAAATTTAAGGAAGGGAATTGTTTAGTTGTTTTTTTCCATTCAATTTTAGACACGATTCTTTATTTTTCAATTGAATTTTTCTGCTAGTATCATGACTTTTCTTTAACTTCCTTTGCCTTTTGATTTTACCTTGGCAATTAATGACAAATTTAACATTTAAAGGTGTAACAAACACTCAGTTTTTCATCATTAGCTTTCTTAAAGAGTTGCTTTATAACAAAGTACACAAACTTGCAGCAAATCCTGATACCCCAGTAGGGCTCAAGATGCATCAGCTAGCAGCCTTTGGAATAACTATTGGAAGAAAAGTTTTTTTTTTGTTTTTTTTTTAGTTGCTCATGTTTTAGGTATCTTTTAAACTCCTCTTAAGCAGACTTTTATGTCAAATCTCAGCCTTTAATCTCTGCCTGGTTATTACAGTAAATGAAAGGCCTCGCTGTGTCCATGCAGGGGCCTCCACCACCTCCTCCTCTTCTGCGAGTGGGGAGCAGGAATGTGTGATGGGCCGCTTGTAAGTAGGCCAACGATAGGCCGGGCTTTGCTGCTCTGTCTTAAAAAGTTCAAGTCATTATTCTCCCCTTGCCGGCTATTCACTCCAAGTCCTGTTGGCTCATTGTTATTCTGCCCAAGTGAGTGAGGGGCTGCGAAAAGGCGAGGTGGATTGCAGTTTCCTTCGGCAAAGGAACTGATGGAGGTGCTTTTGTGACCGTGTTTCGGGGGCCCAAAGGCACGTCGGTAATCGGCTCAGTAATGAGGAAAGGTACAGAACGGCACTGAATATCTGACCCCGATTCCTGGGAGTGAGGAAAGACAGAGAGAGGGAGTGGGGCATGTGGAAAAAGGGGGTGGAAGGGAGGTGAGATTTAGTGCCTTGCTGGATGAAACAACCCCCCACAAACTAACGGAGGAGGGAAAGTGTCCTTATAGAAAGAAAGGAAGGGGTGCTCGAGTGTTCACTGAGGACTCAAAGAACCACATTTGGTTACAATGTGCACAGAAAAGGTATGTAACTTCTCACATAATTATTGGGTATTTTCCAGTTTTTACTGTGAAAACTGATAATGAAGATCAACAGGTAGTTGATGTTATATGTTCAGGTTTTTTAAGTATTTACTCAAAACTGTTAGATTCAGTCATTTATTAAATCTTTAACATTTAAAAGCAGCTTAAGAGACTTAAAAGTCTCATTTCTGCATCTTTTAATGCATAATTTAATCAGCAATATTTGCTTTTACTGTTAAATGCATTCACCATTTAAATGCCATTTGGTGCAAGCGAGAAATCCTTACATTTCAAGTTTTGAAATACCTTTCTCTTTAAAGAAAAGGTCCTGAGGTATTCTTGGCAGCAAATTTTTATATTTCAGAATAAAATTGATACTTTTTGTCCTTTGGTGCAAATTTACAGCGCCACATGAATGCACCTTCTGTATCTCTCACCAACCACCTGCACACTTTTCCTGCAGCATCCCGACACAAGCACAGCATTCTTTGGAGGGTTAAATATTCACACTGAAATGCCTCATTTATCCTCACAACTTCTTTTTATATTTGATTGGGCAGAAAGTACAAAAAGAAAAGTGACAAATTTTGAAAAAGAAATACCTTTTTTCCTGCTTATCTAACAAGTACAGCTTTCGTTTGAGTGTTCGTAATGGGCAAAAGCCTGGAAATATTTACTTTTAGCTTAGTGGATCTGAGTCTGTTTTATAATCTTGTTATGATTAAAAACTCAGCGGTCAAATCCACACTGGAAATCCTCTCTGCCCTACAGCAGTTTCCGTCTTGGTCGTCTCCTCTTTCCATGAAAAACATGAACGGCGCTTGTTTGTTCAGCAGTCTGACACCTGCGACTTCGCCTGGAAGAGTCCATTGTTCTTATCTGAAATGCTGAAACTTGTCTGGCACATGAATCTTGAAGAAATATTTGGGTTGCTGTTACGCTGTGAAGTGATAGTGTAGGAACTTGACATGACCAAAGACTGTCCATCACTTGTGATAGTCTGGACAGCGGCCTTAAAAGTGCTCCCTTCTGACCTCTTTGCAAAGTTTAATGAAGAAATGCAGACAGGTCAGACATTTTTTCCTGAAAATATGCCAGAATAGTCTTCTTTCTTCTTTCTGAGGTACTCGGGTAAATCAAATTCTTTGTTTTTCTTTTTCTTTTAGGAGTTTGGTGACTTCTGCAAAGCTTAGGCAAGAGGGCACAGGAGGGAAAGAACATCCTAGAATACATATTCCAAACCAGAAGGAAAAGAAAAATGTCCCGAACTGAAGAAGTCAACAAGATGACAGAAAATGTTTACAAGGTAAAACTGTCTTTTCTTGTGTGCAAATTCGGTGCGCAGTGTGTAAACACACTTTGCATATGTACTTTTAATGTACTTAACAGACTTTTTTTTTTTCAACAGGGCATTCTGGACCAGTTCAACCCCAGTCTGAAGAACTTTGTGACCATGGGGAAGCATTACGAGAAGGCCCTGACAGGTGATTTTGTCCTGCCAAAGTGCTTTTTCCCTGTAAACATTTTTCATTTTTAATTAAAACTCCCCTCCTCCTGCAGGAGTGACCGTAGCTGCCAAAGGCTACTTCGACGCTCTGGTGAAGCTTGGAGAGCTGGCCAGTGACAGCCAAGGCTCCAAAGAGCTTGGTGAGAGGGCGGTTAGTGGAGACGGAGAGACTAAGACATACAGAGGAGTTTATGGGGAGGGGGGTGAAGATGATAGCTGGCGTGAGAATTGGGGGAAATGTCCGAGTGTGTTGCATGTGTTTGTGAGGGAAGAGATGAGGACGGGAGCGCATGAGGAAACGTTGAAGCAAAAGAACAGAGAAAAGGGGAGAGTAGAGCCATTGTTGGGAGATTAACAACACCACATGATCTCATTGTAATGCTGAAAACGGTGGGGGAGGCAGGCAGGAGTGTCGGAGGGCGAGATGCCAGCCACCACCAACTGAATGACCAAGGGAGGGGCATGCGGCCACTTTGTAACACAGAAACCCAGCAAGTTTTCTCATATTTTTGTTGGTTTATGTGGTTTAATCTTCACTGACATACAGGGGTTTTTATTGGTCCACATATTTTATATGATAAATTGTTCTTTGTGTGTATTTTTATTTTTTTTAAAAACAGCAAAATATGTGAATTTTTTGTTGCTGACTTTGCTCCTCTCAGGAGACACCCTGTTTCAGATGGCCGAGGTGCACCGGCAGATCCAGGTGCAGCTGGAAGACGTGGTGAGGAAGATGCCAAAGAATAACCTAAAGTTTATCTGGTTGAATGCAGTCTGAGACCATAATGAGGAAGTGCTGCATGGTGACTTTATTCCTTTTTTTTTAGGTTTTTAAATGATTTTTATTATTCTTCTACAGCTCAAGCTGTTCCATTCTGAGATGCTCACCCAGCTGGAGCAGAAGCTGGAACTGGACATCAAATATCTCACTGTAAGTTCATTATCAGTGCATTCTTACCAGTTATATTCACTCTGTTACATTTACTAGAACAGGGGTCTGCAACCTGTAACACAAAAAAAGGCCATTTGGTCCAGTTTCTTACTGACCAAAACCCAACAAGAGCTGCAAAGTCCCACTTTCCATTTAGGAAAAAACATGTTGTTTCTTCATAAGGTGAGATGAGATAATCCTTTTATTCAACCTGCAATGAAGAAATGCCAATGTTGCAACAGCAGTACAGATAGAAAGGTAGAAAAGAGCAGGATTGTATGTGCAGGTCAAAAAGATTAAACCTGTTACGTATTTACAAATACTTGCAATGCAAGTAATAATTTTTGTATTTATTTATTAAAAATAGAGGAAAGCTCTACATGCACAGGTTTGTAGCCTTAGCTAATTTTCATCCTTTGTCCCGCTGACCATGGCCAGCCACGGATGACCATAAATTAGAAAATTGCAGCAGTGGTTTTAATGTTTTTAAAAGTTGCACAACAACAACATATTTTAAAGTGACATGGAGCAAGGAGCAAAGTGACTGAGGTAACAAATCTCCAGTGGGAGCATCTTTCGTTGGAGAGTCTTGCAGCAGCAGGTAGGAATGACCCACAATGCCCCTCTTTCATTGACCTGGGGCGTCCATTAAGCCATTCACTTATAACTTTTTCATTATATTTACAATATTTGAATCATAACAGTTTTATGTGATTCTATAACCATTTTAACTCCTTTTCTATTTGACAGCACATACCCGTTCCTTTCAAAATAAAATGTAATCTGAATTTACTTGAATTAAAAATGCAAGAAAGTCAAATCAAACACAACATTTTCCTTCATTAGGATTTTGTGTCACTGTCACTTTTGTTCTCCTTTTACTATCAAATGTAAACATGACAACATTAGTGAATAATTCTTTTATTAATCTGTAAATGCAATTATGTACTTTAAGAAAGTTGCCTCTGAACAGCAGCTGTCGTGCAGCAGAAGATTAGAATATGTGCTATTAGCTAATAAAAACAAAAAAAAACACACCCAAAAAACACACAAAGAAACCCTTTTACCATGATTTTGCTCAGTTAACTGACATGTTAAAAATTTGAACCTAAAATGTATTAATCTGAAACCAATTTACCAAAACTACAAACCAATTTTTACTCAGATATTTGTTGTGCTTCAAAGCAAGAAAGCCACAAAAGAGGAATAAAAGAGTTGCATTGTAGACCCCTGTACTAGACTACTCCTAAGTGTGGTCTTACTGCACCTTCGTTTGTATTTTTACCGGAGAAGATTGTGATAAAGGCCCACTACTCCCATTCTGCAACACCAGGCTACATTTGTTTATCTTTTTCATCTAAAATCAGGGATTATATTATTGTTATTGGAAAAACTGCAAATAAAGGAATGTTCCTTTTAAAGTATGTTTTTTACATTTGAACATGTAAATTTAAGTTCTGATTTATTTTTTTCAAAACAATACATATGTAACTATGCGTGATTGGTTCTGCCCCCCCCCCCCCCCCCCCACTGATTTGATTAAATAACTGGAAGACTACATTTTATCTGAGTAAGATTTTGAGGTAATGATACTCTTGCTTCCTAACTTTAGGCTACTCTACCCATGTCTGAATTTGACATGGGGACTGTAAAATGGTATTTAAGATTTATTTATTTGTTTATAGAAAAAATGCTAATGAAATTAGGTAGTTATAAAGATTATTTATCATTGACACACTAAGCATTGTCCGAAGTATTAACAACATACTTTAGCTTCAAGCAAATATTTTATTAGATATATAATTTTAAAATTGAATCAGTTAGTTCAAAAGGGGCCCAAGTCCACAATTTTTCAAAACAGAGATGTTATATGTTCTATGGTCTTCAAGGGAAAAGCTATCTGATTATGTGCAAAAAAGTCCCAAGTCCGTTGTAGTGTGTTGACTATGCTTGACATTTAAAATGTATTAAGTGCAAAATGCCTAGATTTGGGCCTCTCTTGCATGGGTTTTGCTTTATCCCATAGATGGCAGCACTAGTTATCCAATATGGCAGCACCCCTGTTTAATTCAAGAAGGGCCTAAGTCCAGAGACTTTAGTTTGCTAGTCCTCTGAAATTATAAAATTGAGGTGCTTCATATTATAGCATTTGTAAGATATGAACTGGTGCTAAATCTGTGTAAAGTATTAATCATTTGGTGTAGCCTCCCTTTAAGCTATGCAATTAAAATCATTTCCTGGAAAAACAAACCTCTTGGACTTGGGCCCCTTTTGAACTAACCGATTCAATTGTTATATACAGTAGGCCAACATATAGGCCTATATAACAATGGTGAGATGAAAATACAAAAATCAAACCACAAAGCATTTGTTTAGCATTGACTTTGAATTGTGAAAAAAAGCAACATACAATTTACATGAAAGTGTCTGGGATTATTTGGTTTCAAATGAACATGGAAAGGTGGGATTATTAACAAATATAAGTTTATGTGGAGGGGCCTAATTTGATACTCAACAATTTCAATCATTTTAGAAAAATAATCACAGTTCTAAGTGGTTTAAACTCATGACTTAAAATTATGAATGATCCTGTGTCTTAGCTTTTCATCTATCTTCTCTTCAGGCGACCTTAAAGAAGTATCAGAGCGAGCGGAGGTCTCAGACCGAGTCCATCGAGCGCTGCCAGTCCCAGCTGAAGAAACTCCGTAGGAAGAGCCAGGGCAGCCGCCACCCAAACAAATATGGTGATCGAGAGATGCAGGTATATGAACCATGAGAGCTCAATCCAACAATTGATGAGTCAAAGTGACAGACACATTTTTATTTTATTTTTCTATTGACACTTACTAAAAAAAAAGGATGCCAAACCACTCAGTGGGCATTATGGCAGATTTAAAAAAAAAACAACAGTGGAGTGAGCGTTTGTAAGGGAAATGGGGCAGATTGAACCAGATTACAGAAAATCTTATTTAATCATTTTTAAGGAAGCAATGAACTCCATGCACATCTTTCTGTAAGAAGTCTAAAGATAACAAATGTGACATTCAATATAATGACCACAAGACGAACAATCTAGAAATATAGGAATACGTGATAGTAAGCATAATTGATAGGCTAATTACAGTATTTAGGAATCTGCTAAAAACACTGCAAGCTGTCCTAATAATGGTAAAAAGCCAAATGAAATTGAACAATTTCTGTATACATGTATGCACAGGTCTGAATTTACAATTTGGGGTTTTTCTTTCAGTTTGTGGAGCTGATGAGTCGCCGCCAAGTGGAGCTGGATTCATTGGTTGCTACCGGCTACAAATCTGCTCTGACTGAGGAGAGGAGGCGATACTGCTTCCTAGTGGACAGACAGTGCTGTGTCACCAAACTGCTGATAAACTATCACTCTAAGGTGCTTTGTGTTCATCCATTCAATCTTCTGCATTTCTCATTTGTGACACAAAAGTGCATGATTACCTTTTAATATACTGACAAGTATGAGAAGGAAAAACTGAAAGACGTAATTTTCTCTGGTTTTGGCTTAAAAAGATTATACATTTATGAACAGGCAGCACATCATTGGAATAATAAACTCTTTTTTTAAAATCTGATCATTTCTAAAGTTTGTGACGACTAACAGCTAATGCAAATATACTTCTATTTTTCTGAAAAACAAATACAGGTAGTCAGTTTTTTATCTCCAGAGAGATGGAAAATGTGTTTACTCTTAGACTGTATTCCCAATGCAGAGTGCGTGACCACATCTTCAGAGCTTTTTCTTAATTCTTTTCCAGGTTAGAGAGCTTCTCTCGCAGAAACTTTCCTCTTGGCAGCAGTCTTGTTCTCAGCCAACAAAGCTGCCAGAGCGAGCCCTCAACCTGCTGCGTCACACTGCGCCACAAAGTCCAGGGGCTGCTGGGGTCGCCGAGGTCCTCCGTCACACCAAGATTGGATCCAGTCACCCTGAGCAAGTCAGATCCTGTTTATTCATGACAGCTTGGGTCATTGTTGTCATTTTTCCTTTAAAAATGTACAATCTAATGGGCTTTTTTTAACAGCTGCTATTCCAGCGTGTATGTTGTTACAACTGAAAAAGTCAAAAATCTCAAACTTCTTTATATTGTTTTTTTATTATATTTTTTTTAAATTAAAGTTTAAAATAAATCTTTGGGGATGTATTTTTAGTTGCTATGCTCTGTTCTTGGTATTTCAGAGAGTTTCTGTACAAGAGGTTCCTCCTCTGCTGAACGGAGACTCCAGCCGTTCCCAGCAGCAGCGTCTGGTCCCCGCCTCAGGTTCCCAGACCGATACTGGTCCTCAGGGTTCACCCCAGACTTCCCACTCTGCATCCTCCAACGGAGGAGCTGCTGGAAGCTCATCCCAAGGAGCATCTCCTCAACGTGCCAGCACACCCCAGAGTGCATCAGCCAGCCCACTCCCTGATGGCGTTGACAACATTTCTTCATCCATACCTGCAACATCCAGCAGCTCCCTGCAGCAGGGCTCTCTCCTGCCGGCCACAAACACATCCAATCTCTCTCCAAGCCTCATCCCCTCCACAGTCATGTCACTGAGCCAGATCTCCCCCACCAGCGGCTCCTCGCAGGGCATGACGGTCCCAATCCCCCACAGTGCTCCTCACAGTCCTCCACTGTCCCACAGTGCTCCTCTCTCCAGGGCCATGACCCCTGTGCAGATGCTGCATCCGCAGGTGGGACCAGGAGGAAGCAACACCCTGTCTCTGTCACATAACCCCTGGATGCTCAAAGCTGCAGAGATGTCTGCTACTGCAACTCTTCCCCTGCCGAGAAGACCAGTCAGTGAAATGAGACTGGGAGGCTTTCAGGGTAAGATTTAGAACTGTGCAGCCTTTATGCCCAGTAGCTTCCATCTCATTGTCATATTTTTATTCCTCAATGTAGGCTCCAGTCTCCCCAGGAGCCTGCCTTTATCTGGGGTTACACGAGTGGAAGCTATGTTTGCTCACACACCTGGGGCGTTGGAGGGTGTAGGTGGAAATATTGGGGGCGGGGCTTGCCTACTTCACTTTGTACCTGGTGACAACATCACCCTGCTGATCTCTGAGCCCAGGGACGGGTGGCACTACGGTCAAAATGAACGCACCGGACGGTATGAGCTGCTTTACTAAAATGCAGAGTATCTAAGAAACTCGCTACCACACATAATTATTGTTATTATAATTATGAAGTCATATTTTTCCCTTATAGAAAAGGCTGGTTCCCATTCTCCTACACTCAACCACAGCACAGCAGGATAGATCAGCTGGAGCGGTAAGCAGCAAAAGATCAAACTTTTATTTGTGCTAAGATTGTTTTAAGAATTTTATTTCCATTAAGCTTCCTCACTTTGTTCAGTTGTTTTACTACTTATTTTATTTGCAGCACTTAGGAGGTTTGACAGATTTACATGCAAATATATTAAAGTTCTTCTTTGTGCTCAACATGTCCAATTTTGCACTTATTGCATCATTTTGTCTTCCTCTTTTTTCAATGCTTTCTCAAAACTGTTTTTTGTTAACGACACAAAATCAATCCTTCCTGTATTTTCTTTCCTCTGAATATTCTTTCCTTTCTGTCTGCGGCCTTTTCCTGTAGCTCTCTCTTCTTATCTAAGGCTAACAGCACCAGTACAGGACAGCTGGACAAACTTGTGTCTTCGAGCCTCACTCCTGAGTCAGAGGAGGAGCGCGCTCTTCCTCCCCAGAGGGTCAGCACCTTCCGCCCTCGCCCGTACAGCATGGCCGACAGTAACAAGGTCAGAAACGTGAGCAGATGAGAGGTTATGGGTTAGAGCTGACACTGTAAAGTGTCACCATATGGTATTTTAAGTCTGTAAAAAATAATTAGTATTTTTCATACACCCAAATCAATGTTGAGAGATGCAGAAACTTTGCACACAATAAAAAAAAAGAAATGCAGTCATTGCTCTCTTTTTTTCTGCAGATCACCTCAGATTTGGCCTCCTCGCCTCCTTCTCCCACCAGGTAATGCTTTACATTTTTATCTGTAACTCTGTAGGACATTCAGCCGTCAGCAACATCTAGCTCATCACGCCTTCCTTGCAGGCCTAATCCTTTTGCCCATGTCCGACTCAGAAAAACCATCACCAACGACCGCTCGGCTCCCATCATCGAGTGAGTCTCAATAGACGGCTGAGGTTTCATCTGCCCGTCAGGCCTGAGGTTGAGGCCTGGAAACACCACACCTGTCTGTGCTTTCCAACAGCAATCTACACCGGATGTTGTATTTTTAAATATAGACATTCGCATCTTGTGTTTCATGTGAAAGAAGAAATTATTTACTGCATTACTGTGGCTCATCTTATGGATGTGACAGCACTTTTGTTTGATTATAGAGTTTTTTTAGGACTAAAGAAAGACCACAGCTGGAAAGCTGCTGTTACAAAAACATAAAAAGTGGATTATTTTCTTAGAGTTTGAGCCCATTGTGCTGTGCCCCACTGGTCCAAAGTGTCTAACATTTCCTCATTTGTCCTAATTTGTTTATAGGGCTCATTGTTTTAAGCCACAACTTTTCTTTAGGGGACTGGATCCTGCATTAGCAGGCTGGACGTTAACTGTTGCAAGATATTGAGAAGAGGACAGGCTCCTTCTCTGTTACAGTATTAATTTGAATAAGAAAAGTGCGTATTTGCTTTTTTAATTAACTGGCTGGGAAAGCCTTTCAAATATATTGTGTTTTGATTAAAGATATTTTAGATACGATACTTTAATAATAAATCTGACATGAAAGTTTTGAGTTTTTAAACTGTGAAAAATTCCCCCACTGGAAATAGAAGGAAAAAAACTGAAGAACACACAAATAAAGCTCACAAACGTCATAAATTAGTAGCTGAATGGCTGGACAGTAGGAAGAGGAATGTAGTTTGAGAAAGTTGCATGTTGTGGAGGGTTCCAAGTCCCACGATTGGGAGGTTTGCATGCTTAGTCTTGGGATTTTAGACTTTTTATCTTAGTCCCAGATTAAACCTCTTAGGACATGCCGTCCACATCGGTGGACATCACATTTGGGTTATATTACTGCTTTATTTCCCCAGTAAAGCAGGTAATTCTGCTTTACTGGGGCCCTGTGACTATGTGTGTAGAGGGTTAGCTCAAATTCTAGCTCGGGGCTTAAGAGGTTAAAGCCATACACCACCTCAATAACAAGACTGCAGTTGTGGTTATCAGCCAGACTGAGCCAAATCTTGAAGTAAGATGTGAAAAGTGAAAGCGGATCAACAGACCAAGTCGAATGGAGAAATGTATCTATGAAAGTGATGAAGAAAGCATTGGAGAAGTTGTCCAACGCCTGAGCAAGTGTCCACAGTAAACTAGAGACATTCAGAGTAGTATTCTGATGACAAATCCCAATTCAAGCATCATTTTTATCCAAACTGACTTTTATTTTTTGTTTTTACTGCTGGAAATCGCTCTGATCTTTCTGCACCTTGAAGATACAAGATTTCACACATTGATGTTTTATAAAATAATTTCTAAAGACGAATATTACTTTGTGTTTTACTACATCACTGACAGTAACAAAATGATTGTTTGAATTTGTAAATAATGTTAAAAAATAAAAACACCTGTGATCATTAGAATTATATTTCAATAGATTTAAAGTGATCTTTCCCTTTGGATGAACTTCTTCCTTTGGAGATCAAACAGAAAAGCAACAGCCAAAACCACCCATTCTCAATACAAAATTAAAATGACAAATTATAAGTAGAATGTTTCTATTTTAATAATAGAAAAGCATCGCCGAGAACTGTTCACACAAGCAATCCAATGTTGAATAAAACTTATTTTGGTCAAAAGTTATTTGAAATTATTTTTTAAGAACTTGTCTTTATGCACATAGTTTATAAAAATCCATAAATTACATATTAGCTGTTATTTCTCAAGCCATAGATGAGTTCAAAAGAGAATATTAATGCAACCATGTACCTAGAGTTGTGTAACAGTATGTCAGCAGCAAAAATCCCAGCTTTCTATGAAGTATTTCTGTTTTCCATGTGGAATCCTAAAATTTTTTTTCAGTGTTTCACCTTCTTCTTACAGCTGGAAAAACATGCACATAGGGTGGATCACCAATTTATAGTATATCTTTACAGCATTGAACTTTAAGCTGCAGCAAGAAAAACCTGAATGGAAAAAGTCAAGCTTTGGTTTTGTTCTTACATTTTATTTTTTCAGAAGCCTTTCTTTATGAAATACAATAAGAGATTCCCATGGCAGTCTGATATTTTTCCATAGCAGCTTTAGTGTCTTTGAAGTGAAATAATTGTTTAAGTTTTGGATCATCTCTTGGTTGTTGGTTCTGTAAAGGCTAAATGCATCACTGTGAACACATTACCAGACTGTTTTAATAATATGCCAATCATGTACTCTGATAAAGAGCACTAAATTATTAAATGTGGAGATGTGAAATAAAAGTGCTCGGATATGTTTTGTCGCAAAAGTATGTTATAAAACGCAACAAAGGAGTTTCTGGAATAAATGTTAAGTGTGCGTTTGTATTTGCAGCCCGTAAGCACACTCTAACATGGTTTGCTTACAGGTTCAGTGGCACAACATGCTTTGTGCAGTAAAAGCTTGCAGATTATTGTGCTTCTTTGAGAGTACATCTATGTCAGCATGAAACCAGGAAGTTCCCCTCAGCAATGTTAATCTGATTGCAGCTTTGCCAAACTGAGCTTGCAGTGAAGGATCAGAACGCTGCAGAAGATTATCAAACCTGAGCTTTCTGAAAGAAAAATTAGTCTGCCATCAGTAATGAAAGTGTTTTAGTTCTTAGAACTGGTTCATTGACGGCCATCATACACTTTTTAAAAACTCTGGACTTTATGAAGATTTATTTCTTTTCACTTGACAATTTAACCCTTGTGCTATCTTAGATGACCCCACCCTTACATTGACGTGTTCTCCCTACCATGACAAAGGTGGATTAAGGTGGAAAGATTTCATGTAATCCTTGGACACCAGTGAGGTTCACAAATCATTGAAGAAAAAAGGTTCAGAGCACTGTCTAGTGGGTCTAGATGACCCAACTCCATATGTTAAAGTGCCTATAGGATAGCACAGTTACACCTCCTACTGTACAACTCCATTCTCGTGTTTTATTTAGCTTTTTTTTTTATATAAAAACAATTAAAAAAACAACTAAAATTACTCTTATTTTATATATTTACAATTTATCCTGGCACCAAAGTGAATCCCTGTAACAAACAGGTCTTTTACTCTGACTGGAAAAAGGAAATAAATCTATTTGAGTCTGATCAGGTTCTGCACAAGGTTACACAAATATTTTTAACATGAGCAATCAAGTCCACCCCCCCATCTAATTGGAATGTATTTACAATGTTTAATATTAAAATATAATTAAAAAACTATAAAGCTGCTTTTTTTTAAATTACAAACTCATTTGGTTATTGCTCTGTCACCTGAGATTATCTCTTTTTTCAAATAGTTTTTGTTGTCCTGAATTCTTTGCCTGTTTGAAGCTGAGTTTGAAACATCAAATGTAATTGATGCAGGAGAGAAAAAAGGCAAATATGACATTTTTGACAGTGTAAATATAAAATACTAGTCAGTAAAGTGAATTGCTTAATAAATTGGAGCAACACAAAGTAGAATTAAATAGTCTTTACTGTCAGACAATGACAATAAGGGAAACTATGCAAATATATGAACAGAAGCAAAACAGACAATGATTGGGAGACATGAAGTTATAAATTCTTGATCTAATCCAAATTTCGGCCTTTTGGCTCACATGGATGGGCTGGAACATCAGGCATGTTTCCATCGTCCCGGACAGGAACTGAAACGACAAATTAAAAAGAAGAGATTGACGCTTAGACATTCACATGGACAAGACATATTAGAACAGTTTAAACATTTGAGAGATAATGTTCATATTTACCTGGGTAATTGTATGGCATAGCTGCATTTAGCATGGCTGTATGTTTCGTTAAGGGGCTGACGAAGGGAAGTATAACGCCTGTGGATATACAAGATGACAACACCTAAATTATTGCCTTATAGAGGTCACTTTATTTAACAAACTCACAATAAGAACTGCCCAAACATAAATTTAGCAATAATTACTGCAAAACAATAACACATAAAATCCTCACTTAGATAAAGGTTTTGCAGAATTAAGTTGCTGATAAAAAAAAAAACTGCTGATACACTTTAAGAACAAAAGCAATACATCACAAACCTGAATTCTTGAATTTAGATTAACCTGAGACTTTATTCTAGGAGCGGACGAGGTGGAAATCCTGGCTACATTCAGCCTGAACTGTTTCACAAAGCCAGTAGATCTTGGGTTTGTTGCTACGACAACTTAGTTTGTGAACATTTACTGGTCAGGTGAAGGTTTACCTGAAGAAACTGAGATAAATTCTGACACCTGTGAGTCTGTAGGATCGTTTCTGCATTTATGACTGGATAACCACAGTAAATTCATTTAAATATTTTTTATTATAAATGTCTGTTTATTCGTTTTCATTGTATTTACACTTATCTTCATCGCCCAATATTTTAATGAGGAAGACTAGAAAACTGTAAACCTCCAAGTAGAATGATACTCTAATAAACTGCAAAGACTTCTAAATGCTATCAGTCTACATTTAATGAAGCACATTTTACAGCATCAAACTGTAGGCTTCAAGTCTCATAGTTCAAATATTTTTTCAAACAAATCACATTTATTGATATGACTATTAAAGTATTATACACAACAACAGACTTTGCAGAGAAATCTGGTACATTATCCAGTGTTTTGAAATTTTTTTTTTCAAAAACACAAATAAAAAAATCCTCAATCCCCACCTTTAAATTAAGATTTAATCTTGGATTAGGAATTAAACCTTCTCGGATAAAATCTTTAATCGGATTACGGTTTCCTCATTTTCATTTAATAATCAGGCTAGGTAAAGGTAACATAGATCAACGTTGATCTAAAACTAATAATAATAAAATAAATTCTCAGTTTAGCCAAATTCAGTTTCACAATAAATTAGGTCTGTTGAGCCTCCTTCTTCAAACAGGCCCCAAACAATGCATTAAGTAATGGAGATAAGATAGTGGAGCTGTAACATTGAGACAGTGGTGCCATAATAATAATATTATAATATTATATAATAATATAATATATACTAATAATAATTCAGAAATCAAAGCGCTAACGTCTATAGACTAGTTAAAAGTGAAATTAGAGTTTAAAGCACTACACAAAATGTAGTGGTCACTTCAGTTTGCCGCATTAATCCATCCACCGTATGATTTCTAGTATTTTCACGTCTTTAAATTAAACTAAAACGCAAAATTTTGAATTTCCCGTCTTCGTTTAGCTAAACAACATGGCCGTTCTGCTTTCTTTCTCTTTTACCTATCAGTCCGATTCCACAGGACACCAAGATAACAGGCTCTTTATTCCACGCATTTTTCAGGAAAGCTCCTATTCCTGCAGGAAAATCGTTTAAAAGAAAAAATATCAACACACAGACAGAAGTCACCTGCTAAGCTAGCAGCAGAAAACATTAGCAACACTTCCAAGGTCATTTTTTTCTTTTAATTTAAAATAGGGATTAAGGCGTCTCATACACCCTAATTGACATTAGCCACACATGCTAAGATAATATATATGTATTTATGTAACCTAAAAGTGGATATGATACTCATTTATGAAGTGGAAAGGCTAAGAGACGAAGTGAATACCTGCCATCTTGTTTGTTGTAGTTTATATGAAAGGATGCTCATGGGAAATGGAGTCACATTTCCGCCTATACGTATAATTCGGGCGCCAGTCGTACGTAAACACTGCGCATCGCATTCATCGCTACTTCGTGTTTCTATCCAATAAAAATGTAGTGAAATTTGTCATTTTAAACCTTTTTCAAAGGCAGTAAAGCAGAAGTAGAGGTTCCAGCTCGCACATCTGCAGATAAATCTGTTTTTTTTTTACCGACTCGTTTCGAAATGTAAGCTTGTGCGATGCTCCAAACATTCGTTGTTGGGTGGTATTAGCTTGTTTGCTTATCATCTTAGTTTGTGACTTCTCTAGATGATGGAGGATTTCTCTGGACTCGCCCTACCTCCTCTTTTTGGAGGAGGCCATATTCTGGAGGCAGAACTGGAACCCGGAGGAGTGGAGCTCGGATCGGGAGAGGTTCTGTACATCATGTTCACTATAAGACTGATGTAAACAAATGAAAATCCTGCAGTGATGAATGTTAAATCATAAAGTGTTTTTTTTTTTTATGGTCAGTGATGTTTCTGGCTGTGATCCTTGATGTCAACATTAAAAGATTCCACCAACTTAGCTTAAGCCTTTAGCCTCTTAAGCTTCCTACTGCAGCTGCAAGGTTTTATTGTGATTTAGCATGACAGTGTCTTTTTATGTGACAGCTATTTTGTTTGCAGGGAGATAAAGAACGCGCAATATGCTGACCTTAAGGCGGCATACATCCCTCGCTATGTCCTCACATAAAAAATAAAAAAAATCTACCAAACTAAGGAGTCCAGCCAGTTTGAGGTTTTGTGAGACAGTCACATGTTGTTTTAGAATAAAAAATCCTGATCATATTGAGTCATAGCTGCAGGTCTGCATTCACAATTCCTATTTTTCCTGGTTGATTAAGACTAGGGGTGTAACGATTAATTTCTAATCCCATAATTTTTGGTTGCTGATGAGATTCATGGTTGATAGTGGTCCATTTTGAACGTTCTGAATCAATCCAATTCACTGACCTGAAATCGATCCAGGACATCTTTAGCCAAAACTTCAACCAGTGTGACTCAGAGATAAATACCTGGATACTGAACAGTGCAGGTAAAGGTTTAACAAGAATTAATGGCAAATTCATTGTCATTTTAGTTTCATGAAGTTCCACCCGCTGTTGTTTTTCCACATCATAATAATAAAAACAAGATTAGAATATTATATCACACTGTATGCTCACATGTCTTTGCATGTGACCATACAGGGGACTTTTTACATTGTCGATATAATTAATTCATTTCATTTTTAAAACATTTTTATAACGGTATTGGTCAATTTGATTGACAACTTGCCACATAGATCAATCTGACTGTATTGTAGGATTGGATTTAATAATTAAGTCAATTAATTGTTACACCCCTCATCAAGACAGATCTGAAAGCTGCAGTATGGGCATATTTTGTGACTTGTGATTTGACTTCCTGAATCAGGCAGTCTTGTAATGAATTAGAGCCAGGTCAGTACATGAGGTATTTTGCTTGATGGTTTGTAACACTTGCATGCAACTCATAATTACCTCAAATATTAAGCAGCCCAACTTTACGGAGGAAATAAACACACTTTTAGTGGTTCCAAACTCTTTATTACTCATGTTTTTATTTAAAATATTTAATATCAAGATATCCTATATATTTTAGTGAATTTTTGTCATATTTGTGAATACAAGCTTGTCAAAACATTCTGCAGGTTACAACTGTGAGCTCTTTTTGTCCACTGATTGTTTTTTTTTTGTCTGATTGATTCCCTTTGTCTATTATGTTGACCTAAATTTTGATTTTTGTCTTTATTCAATTTGTTTAAAAAATGTTAATAATTAGAATACAATCTATATGATACCATTCTATAGATGGTAATAGCAATAATAAAACAAAACAAAAATAAATATGGAAAACATATTTTAAAAGAAGCTGGCAGAAGCTTCCCTGATTGAAGCCTTCCCCTTAAGAAAATAGAATATAATAGAATCCAAATCAAAGCAAAACAGAATCAAACATCACAGGATCCTGAAGTTTCTTTTCAACAGGTGGAGCTGGACACAGGAGGCAACGAGTTGATTGACAACACAGCCCAAGAAGATGAAGAAAGAAGAGCTCTGGACAAAAGAAAATATCTGGCTTTGAACAGGAAATGCAAAGAAATTGAACAGGTGTGCGTTGGTTTGTGTTCTGTGTGTGCCCCAGAGCCCGCTTTTTAGAGGGGTATCCTGGGAGATAGCAGGATGTTATTGCTTCCCCTTTAACATCTTTTAATACCTGATTGGACATTTTTATAAATATAAAATGCCCATAAATTTTATCCTCCTTTACCTAGAAAATACATTTTTATTTCTACTATTTTGACCACGTGTCACGTTCAGGTAAACCAGAGGATCCTTGGTCGCCTTCACCTAGTGCAAAGAATTACACGGCGTCTAAAGAAAGAAAGATGGTACAAAGCTTTTCATTTTCACTGCTAAATGTGTTTTTATTTATAAGATATTTTTTTCAACTGACCTCTGTGTTAATCTCTGCAGGTTTCTTATGAAGACTTTGGATGCTCATGGCGATGATTACAGAAACGCTCAACTGACTATATTGCTTGAGGTAAGCAGAAAGGAAACACCATTCCATAAAAGGTTAAATGTTTGGGAATTTGATAAAAAATGGTTTCATATTTACATTGTATGTTTATAGTTTCAGAGGTTTGTGTTATATGTTTTGGGTGATAATTTGTTTTCGCTCTGTCCACTTCTCCTCACCTCCAAACATACCAACACAAAAAGACTACAGATTTAAATGTAAAACTACTTTCTGCAGCAAAAACTACGGTAATTAAAATAAATATGCAGTCGTCTAAGTCCACTTTAAAACTAACAATAATGTTCATTGGTTCTGAGTTGGATTTGATAGCATAGCTTGTACAATGTAAAGCACATGCCCTTCAATATGTTTTCAATTGACTTTGTGAGTAACTGTGTTTGTTTCATGAGCACACATATAAAGTTGTGAATAGGGTTACCCCTGACACCGTCTTGCTTCCATTGCTGTGCTGTGCCGTGTTGACAAAGGGGAGGTTCGCACATATCCTGACATCAAACCAAGGTCATGTTGACATACAGATACCCGCAACAACCTAAACCGCCCTCTCCACACAACAGCAGACAATCTAAACAGGATTCTAAATGACAGTTTTCAGTGAATACTGGTCCGGCGGTTGCATCGGAATAATATGTACAAAATCAGTTTGTGTCCTCTTTGATAGAAAAGAAACAAAACAGCTTGTCAACCCCACCCTGTACTTTGGAGTAGGTCACCACAACAGTGGTTTGAGCGTTTAATCTATGACACAAGATTTCTAAACTTATTTACTCTCTTTTCTTTTCTTTTTTTTTTTTTTTGGCAGTATATCCACAGTTAACAACCGGATATGTAATTTTAGGTTAACCTTATTTTTTAGCAGATGGCTCTAGATGGTCATGTGATTTTATATTGGATAAAAATGCATAAGAAAAAAAAAAAAAAAAGAATAAAAATGTCCTCAATTTTTTTTTATTTTACTTCCATATTTTATTTTATTTTTGGGGCCGGTTTAGCTCGTGCTGCTTTGCGGCGCCTTCCGTCCGTGAAACCAGGGTTCGAATCTGGGCTGCTCCCTATTCCCTTCTCTGCTGCTGTGCCGGTCCCAAGCCCGGTTGGATTAAGAGGGTTGCGTCAGGAAGGGCATCCGGCGTAAAAACGTTTCCAAGTTAACCATGTGACTCATCCTCGGGGGAGGGTTGTTTTGCTGTGGCGACCCATGATGGGAGAAGCCGAAAGTGAAAGAAAAAGATTTTATTTTATTTTCTGTTTTTATATATTTTTAATTAGTATAAAACATGAGCGGGGTCTGAAAATGGCTAATAAAACCAACACAGTAAGGTTTTTTCACATTTGCTAACTGATATCTTTGGTTGGTATTATGCTTTGAACTACATAGTAGACGGTTCTGATGTGGCACAAGAATGTTTTGCCAAAAATATTTCCTGTTGGTAAAAAAAACAACTTCTTGTTCTAAAAAAAATACTTACTTACTAAAATACTTTCTATTGAAACTTTCTCAAGCAAACCATTTTGTGTAATGTTTCTATTTAAAACTCTTTTTTTTTTTTTTTTTTACAAAAAATTCCTCCAGGATGAGCCCGGAACACAGTTAGACCCTGATGATGGGGGGGAGGAGGAAAAATTTAACGGAGTGTCTACAGGAGAGAGTCATGGAGCTGGACCAAGAAAGAAGAGGCACAAGATTCAGGCGCAAGAAAGAGATAAAGACCAACAAGTGAGCAAAGAATGTGGTTTCTTTTGGTCAATGAACCACTGGATTCAAAACATAAGAGAGTATACCCCTTAATGAGTCCTTGTGCAACTAAAAGAGTATTACATTTTTACTCAATCATACAACCAGAAGTATTACACAGAATGAAAAGAGATTTATGGTGAATTGTGGTAACAATTATAAATGGATTTCCTGGGAACAACTCAGATTATACAACAGCAGGGAGAATATACTTGAGTGATGATTAAAGAATTATAGAATGCTTTTATCATTTGAACTTGTTGTTCCTTTTTATTATATATTGATGATTTTCTTTTTATTTTATCAGATTGAACCAGCAGAAATATCCGGATATGCAGAGCCACAGTTTGGAGAAATGCCGAGCCCAGCCTCCCTGACTCACTGATCTGCATCCTGGGATTGGCGACAACTATGACAATTATAATAACAATGATGGGGGTCCAGTTATGCTTCATTCATTTGGGCTTTGCACTATTATAAAGATGGAAAAATGTTTGATTTCAGGTTTAGTTTATACAGACAGAAATATGTTTTATACGTACAATTTTTGTCCTTTATATTATTTGTGAAAAAATGATGACAAGTAATTATGACTAGTGTGAAAAAGTAAAAACCCAGGTATGTTGACAATAGTAGAGACTTAAAATGAATATCATTTGGTATTCTTATTGATTTTGAAATTTATCACAATGACGTTCTTCATACTTCTTTTGTGACCATTTTTTGTATTTATTAATAAATATTTTTATTTGGATCCTTATGTTTACAAGGCAGCTTTAAAACAAAAATACTTGTTTGATCCCCTCCTATTTTAGGTTTCTCTAAAACTTTTATATGAACATACAAATTGGTAATTTCTAGCAGAAACAAAATTTGCTGAGATGCGTTTACTTGTCAGAATTCGGGAGGGAAAATGCCATGTCAAATTTAAACAAATATCCAGTGAAACTTCCAGATTTCTTGTTTAAATGCAGAAATGTGTCTCGCATAAAGCAGACTAAGCGGTTGTGGCATTGTTGCCATTAGATGCAGTCATAATTCATCTGACTGCTGAGCCAATGGCTGATATCTGTTCCAGCGCGTTTCTGTCAGTAACTGGCGTGACTTTTGTCCAATCACATCGCTCGGAGCGGACGTGGGGCGGGACCAAAATGCAGAGGTGGGATCTTAGCTACCGTCCATCTTCAGCTACATTACAGTGAGCGAGCTTGTCGAAAAGAAAACACATTTGGGAAGTAAAGAAGACTTTTTGGAACTAGTTTTGCCTGTATTTGAAAAAGACATACGAAATACCTACCCTAGGTAATTGTGGTGTACAAGTATAAATCTAAGTTGGTCTTGTTGACCCAGTTTCCCTTTTTTCTAAATGGTTAGCTGGCTAGCTAAGCTGCTAGCAAGTCAGTTAGCCATATTAGCTAGCATATTGACGATTACTACTGGTTCTGTTATGTTTTCTTTTCCACTTTATTAAAGCTATTCTGGGCCCTAGAGTTATGATGCATGATTGTGAAATACACCCCTAAACGTGGTGTGGTGCGAATGTTTTGACACAGACTTGGGTTGCAACCGAGCGAAGTGGTCGAGCTAGCTCCAAGCTAACATTAACATTAGCTCACTAGCAGGCTGTTCTTGTTGATAACAATGTCGCTGATATTGTAATGCTAACAATATTTTGTAGTGTAGACAACAGGGATTAGTCAAAATATGCGTGGAAAGTTTAAAAACTGGAGCGATTGTGTTTTGTTAACTAATCAAATGGGGTTAATGTCAGTTAAGTGAGTTCAAGTTGGTTCCCTGGTGGGATAGTGATCTTTTTCTGATGATTGCAAACATAAATCAACATGTGGTCTTTTCGTTTCTTTACAAAGCTAACTTTTTGACAGACGGAATGTGGACATTGTCGTAATCAAAGCCATGGCTGACAAAAGAAAACTTCAAGGTAACACAGTTGTTGAAACTGTTCATGTTGCCCAGGATAAGCACAGTGGCATGCTCTCTAATTCGAGATCTCAACCACCAGTGCTGATATTATCTTTTTCCCAAAGATGTCACAGAATAATTGAATGTAATTATACATTGCTGATGCACGAATTTAAGCGATATTTGACCAAATTGTCTGACTCTGCAGGTGAGATCGATAGATGTTTAAAAAAAGTAGCTGAAGGTGTAGAACAGTTTGAAGATATTTGGCAAAAGGTAAGAAGCTGTTAACTCAAACTTTTAATGGAAGCTTGCATTATTGTCACAAAGCAGTACAACATTGTGTTTCGCTTGTTTGTGTTTTTCAGCTCCACAATGCAGCCAATGCAAACCAGAAGGAAAAATATGAGGCGGACCTCAAAAAAGAGATAAAAAAACTGCAGGTAAGACAACTTGTCTATTTTAATGAAACTGTTGACTAAAAGGTCTTATAAGAAGTTTATTACAAATGGATTGTCTAATCTTTTTTCTTTGTTCTTTCAGCGATTGAGAGATCAAATAAAAACATGGCTGGCCTCAAATGAGATCAAAGACAAAAGGCAGCTAGTTGAGAATCGCAAACTCATAGAGACGGTATGGTCATTTAAGTTTTTGAGACACAGTTTTGGTCAAAAACACTTTCTTACACACAACTACAGAATTATGAGTTAAGTTTCAATGCTTCAGGTGATTTGCTTAGAGCATTGACAACATTTGGTAATAAAACTAAATAAATGCAGTGGTGATTTTCCAATCGGCCACATACAGAACCACATGTTCTCAGTTAATTTACATTCATTGATATGTTCGTTATTACTAATTTATATACATGCATTCTGAATTTAAAACTGAGACTTGTCATCTTTCACCAGCAAATGGAGCGATTCAAAGTGGTGGAACGTGAAACAAAAACAAAAGCCTACTCTAAAGAAGGCTTGGGGCTCGCTCAGAAGGTGGATCCTGCACAGAGGGAGAAGGAGGAAACTGGACAATGGCTAACAGTAACGTTCACTTCCTTTTACAACTTTTATTTTGAAAAGCTCTAGTTTTGAGGTAAATTGTGGGGGAAAAAGGTTAAACCAGACCAAAGGAACTAAGTTAAAACAGTGGTATTTTAATAAACTACTTTGTCAGAAGAACAAACCACTGTCTACACAAAAAGTCAAGGTGCTCTTATTCTTTATGTAATTTTCTGGCAAAATGTGGGAAATATGCATCCATTGGTAACACTTTAATGTCACCTTCACGTTCATATACATTCAATTAATCTGTTTCTGTCTCCTCTGTCCATAGAATACAATAGACACTCTTAACATGCAGGTGGATCAGTTTGAAAGTGAGGTGGAATCTCTCTCAGTTCAAACACGAAAGAAGAAGGGGGATAAAGAAGTAAGTTCCTCCATTTCTGGGTTGCCTGCTACAACTGTCAATTCATTTTTTTGAAAATGACTTAAAGGCTCCTGTTCTATTTGTCTTTTAGAAGCAAGATCGAATTGATGAACTAAAGAGGTTGATTGAGAGACACAGATTTCACATTCGCATGTTGGAGACAATTTTACGAATGCTGGACAATGACTCCGTGCCTGTGGATGCAATCCAAAAAATCAAGGATGATGTGGAATACTACATAGATTCCTCCCAAGATCCAGACTTTGAAGAAAATGAATTCTTGTATGATGACTTGGACCTGGAAGACATCCGTAAGTAACGCATGGAAATTTCCGGTATGTTTTCATTTGTTTAAGACACGCCACCTAATGACCACAGTTTCTCCTTGTAGCCGCAGCATTAGTCGCAACATCTCCTTCTGGTCAGGGCAATGAAGATGAGATGTACCTGCACTCTAGCAGCACTCCCACCTCTACCACCTCTTCTTCACCCATCCCGCCATCCCCGGCTACTTGCACTACTGTAAGTTCAAGTTTCGTACATTTAAAACTGAATTCAATGTGTTACAGGGATGCTGGGGAGACCTTTCTCAATTGTACACATCTCAAATATATATTTAGCTAACCATTATATATTCCACCCTGTGTTTAATCCATTTTCTAATCTGTTGTTGCAACATTTCAAAAGTGGATTGTTTTATCAAATTATCTGCTCCTATAGGAGAACTCGGAAGACGATAAGAAAAGGGGACGGTCGACAGACAGTGAAGTTAGTCAGGTGAGAGGCTCTCCTGAACAGTGTACTCTTCCCCCCTGGTCCTGGAGCATCACGGTGCCTTTCAGGCTCTGTTGGATCATGATTGGAGACTTCTGGTGGTGTTAGTTCCATTTCCTGCCCATTCTGGGCTCTATGATGACAATATATTTCTGTCATACACTGTTTGCCTTTGGAGATGTTGTTTTGCACTGTTTAAATGAGATATTTTTTGCTGGTGCTTTCAATTTCAGTCACCTGTGAAGAACGGCGCCCCATCCTTACTATCATCCTTTTCTTCTTCGACAACCTCTGGGTCCTCTTCATCTTCCTCCCTTGTGTCCATGGCGAGTGTGGTTGGAGGCATTACCACAGTTCCCACGAGCAGCAGTCTAATAGGCAGCTTCAGCAGTGCAGTGCAGCAGCATCAGCATCAGTTGACACAGCAGCAGCAACAATCTCAATCCTTAAGCCAGTCACAACAGCAGCAGCAGCAATCTCAGACAAAACCTTCTATCCCTTCAAACAACACCCCAAGCCCGCCCAACAACCCCCTTATCCCAATGTCCACTGCACCCTCTCTACCAACACCCAGCACACTCAGCTCATCAGCTCCCACTTCTCAGTCCACAGCCGGGCCTACAACCACATCCAGTTTGGGACTTGGACTGGGGTTGGATTTAAGAAAAGGGACCAGCAGTGCCAACCAAATGTCAAGTTTAGGCTTGGGTGGCCATCCTACTCCTTTAAGCACGATGGCTGGCTTAATTTCTGGGTCCACACTTGCCCCTTATGCTCAGGCAGCAGCATCAGGGGGCTTGGGTCTGAGCAGCACCACTCAGTCCAGTAATTCAGTGGAGAGCAGCACTTCTATCTCCACTTCTGGCTCCAGTGGAGTCACCACAAATGGGGCTGGGACAGGGCTCGGTCTGTCGTGTCCCAGCTCATCCCATAACTCTATGAGTGGGAGTATTCTGGGTCTAGTTTCCGGGCAGGGTGTGACCTCTGGTGCCTCTCAGGTGCCCCCAAGCTCTGCCAGCTCTACTACTGGAGCTGTGAGCATGTTGGGAGGAAATGGAGGAAACGTTGGAGTAGTTGGAATGAACGCCGCTCCTGCTAGACCACCAAGTGGACTCAAGCAAAATGGAAGCACAAGTGAGTTGATGTGACTGCTTTGTGTGATTTTTTTTTTCTCCATTTTTTCTTCATTTTTCTTTATTTAAAGATGTTTTCGTACCCCTTCCTCTCACCTACTCTCAGGTTACAGTGCTGTTGTGGCCGAGAGCTCCACAGAATCGGCTCTAAGCACACCCAGCCAGTCACAAAACAGCCAACCCTCATCTCTCAGTTCTTCAACCAGTCAGCCGTAAGTCATTTGCACAAAAAAAAAAACAAATTAATCAGACTTAACCCTTAAAAGTTGTGATTTAATTTGTCAATCATGTTCCCTTGTTGTATTGTGTTTGACACAGTATGGACAATGGTCCCAGCTTAATCAGCTCCATAACCCTGCCTCCCAGCTCTCCGTCCCCCTCGTTCTCAGATGGTACACCTGGTGGAGGCAGTCTCCTCAATGGGCCTCACTCCTATACACAGGCCTCAGAGGGTCTCAAGGTGAGCCAAGTGAGCAAGATTCAATTCTCTTTGTACTTATAACCATGTGTAGCAACAGCCTCTTAATGGGAAATATTTCATTGACATTAGCCAGACTAATTAAAAGTCGTTTTCACTAAATGTTCCACTGAGCCTCTCTCAGTCAGTGGTTGGTGGTGAGGATGCTAACCGGTGGCCCACCATGTCTGAAAGGTAAACACAGGTGAGGCTCATTAGGTAGTTAACGATGCCTCAGTCCCTGTAATCGCCCTCATCAGCCACTGCAGTGAGCAAGGCCTGAATGAAACATGGATCCTTTGAGTAGCCACAAAAAACTCAATCCAGTAATGTTTCATGATAACACATCTGCATTTCCTCCTGTGAACGTTTTTATCCATTGATATTTTCCCCCTTTTAATTACAATTGTAATTTCTCTGGCATCTGTAGTTGTTCAAAGAAGTTTAAAAAAATGAAACTGAAAAAGGATTGTCTTAATGTAAGCTCACAAAAGGAAAAGAAGTTGTAGACATAGAATAATAAGCTGTTTAAAAACATCAAAAAGTCCAGTCAGCTGATTGTTGACCAGATTTGTAAACAGGAAACACTGAGCTGTGACATACCAACAGAAGTGTGAACACCAACTGCTTGTCATGTCATCTTTAATATGATAATATTGTCACACTTTCCTCTTGCAGATGTTTGTGTTTTTAGTGTTTTCACATTAGCTCCATGTCAATCTCTCCTCAGGCATCTGAGCCTCTCAGTTCTCTGAAAGCCATGGCTGAGAGGGCAGCTCTGGGATCAGGCCTGGAGGAGATTCCCAACCTGCATCTGACGGACAGAAGTCGGAACGGTCAGGAGTTTTTTCTTTCTTTAACTCGTGTTTTCTTCTGTAAAATGTCGAAAGAAAAATGTTGTTTTACACATATAAAAAAATGTTAACTCCATACATCATCTGGGCCTAAATTAAGTTGTCTTTCTTCTTCTTCTTTCTCTTTTTGCTGTAGATATTTTCTCTAGTTCATCTGCAGCTCCTGGTACACCCTCCACCCCTCAGTCATCTGTGTCAGAGGTCAGCATTCCCCCGTCACTAGGGGTCTGTCCTTTGGGTCCAACCCCTCTGCCAAAAGACCAGCTCTACCAACAGGCGATGCAAGAGGCTGCGTGGACGCACATGCCACACCCCTCAGACTCTGAAAGGATCAGGTAAGGCGCCGACAGCCAGCAACCACCCAAGTCGCATGACAAGAGGGAAACTCTTTATCAAAAGTGTCATTAACTGTCATCAGAGATCCAGCTTTCACTTTAAATTCTTGTTTTTGATCAGAGGTGAAAATCTGGTTGAGCGATTGTCAGATGGCAGAAAGCCAAACTCAGACAACTCCTCTTTCTTGAATTGTGAACATAGTACAATTCTTTTTTTCTGATGTATTGGTGGCTTTTAAAGTCACACTATGTTTTTTTTTTTTGCTGAGTTTCACAAACTTAATACTACAGGATTTTTTTACCTTACCACCCAAACATTGATTTTTTCTTTTAGGGTTGTTTTTTAGGTGCTATGTAAACATCTGTTCTTTGGGCATAATTATTTTATAGCAAAGGAAGGCCAGTCTTGCGTAGCTAATAATTGCAGCTTGGAGTTGTCATCAATACTTTCAGCTTCAGTGCCAATAGTTTACTTTAGTGAAAACTCAAAACGCTTCACTTACTACTTAGCACACTATAAAAGACGTTTGCTGGGTTTTTTTTCGGGGTGTCCGAATTTACGATTCCATACAGAAACCAGATTTGCAATTCCTTAAAGAAATTGCGTCTGATTACTGAAAGCAATGTTGTTTTTAAACATTTTGAAGCTGCTAGTATTAAAGAGCTTCCATGCAACGTGCACATCAGGTTTCATTGTTTTAGGTCAAACAGTTTTAGAAATATGAGAGAAAACACATTGGCATCATTGTTGTTATGCCAAGTTATCTTAAATTGAGAAAGTAACTCTTTAAAAGTTGGTGAGGTTATGTTGATTATAGGTGCTGCAGGGTTGCCAAGTTAACAACCACTCCTTTCTAATTTGCATTAGTTGTTCTAATGTATGCAAAATGGGTGGTCCCAGTGGATTTGTGATGGTCCAAATAGGGTTATATCCAGAAATATGCAAGGATTGGTCAAAGTATGTGGCATAGGAGTCAAAGAAGTGCTCTGCGAAAGATCGTGGATTGTGAAAAAAATCTAGTTAGGTGTAGATGGCTGATCCATATTTTGCATTTTTCTTCCATAGAAGGAATCAAAGGGTAATATAAGCGTGTTCCTATAATTATTGCTCTGGGAGATTAAGGCCCAAATGCGTTTGTGCTACAGGTTATCTCCAGGTGGCGCAATAGAGCCACAATTAATATAGCATGGATTGAATATTCTGAAGTAATTGCACATTAGGTTTCATACCAATAGCTATATTACTTTTTGTGATAAAGGTCTTCAAATTTGGGTGTCATTCATCTCCTATGACAAAAATAATTAATATATATATATATATATATATATATATATATATATATATATATATATATATAGGGAGCGGAAAACTGGTTTTACGAAAAACCGTGAATTGGGAAGTGGGCGGTGCTATTTTCAAAAAGGTTTTTCTAGCATCCGAGGAGTAAGAGGAAAAATATTTTTTCACTATTACTTACTACGTAGGAGGAGATTAAAGCGTAAACACATTTTGTATCACATCTGACTTTATTATAGCTTGGGGAGAAAATTCTAAAGACCTGGACTCTTTCTTTATGCTCCAAAGTCCTCTTTCACAAACAAAATGAGCTTTAACATTCAGAAAACCAAGGCCCCAGAATAAAAAAGAGGAAATCAGCAGCATCCAGGCTGGTAAGGTCCAGTGTAGTTTCCCATGTCAGAGTTGTTGGTTCTCCGTTTCATCTGATTCTAAGTCAGGGCAGCCATCTAGTTGGAAAAAATCTTCTTTTTTTAGTACTTAGGGACTTAGTTGCTGAAGACATGAGTTATCTTTTATGTAAAAATAAGTTTGTGTTATTTGATGTGTTGATCGTTGTTGTCTGTTTGTTAAAGGCAATACCTTATGAGGAATCCATGCCCCACTTTGCCATACCACCATCAGGTACCTCCTCATCACTCTGACTCCATAGAGTTCTACCAGAGACTGTCCACAGAAACTCTCTTCTTCATTTTCTATTACTTGGAGGTAATCACACACCTCTTCACTTAGCTGTTTTCCCCCCCATGTTCCTTTTTGTTTGTTTTTTGCAATTGCTGAACTCAATGGATTCATTTACTTTTTTTTTAGGGAACCAAGGCTCAGTATCTGTCTGCCAAGGCTCTGAAGAAGCAGTCATGGAGATTTCACACAAAGTACATGATGTGGTTCCAGAGGCACGAGGAGCCCAAGACTATCACTGATGAGTTTGAGCAGGTGCAACTTCTTTCATTTCCAGTTGTATTGAAGCTCCGGTTCAGTGCTGTTACACAAGTACAACATGGATTCTAATAGGAACCACTGTTGTCAATTAAAAAGATATAAAGTGTCTCAGATCTTCCTAAAATCTCCACTCTGTGTTTATGTTGATATATATATATAAAATTACTCACGGCTTGGGCTTTCTGCCAGATGATCAGTTCTGGGCTTCCTGATCAGCAGTAGATTTGAAAGGTTTTTGGGTCTCGCACGATGAAGCAGCAGTTCCTTTAAAAAACATTTCTAAATGTGACTGGAAGCCAGTTTAAGGTTCTGTGAACAGGAGTGATATGGTGGGTTTAAATCTAGCTGCAGTGTTTTAAATGTTCACGTTCACTCGACCTTAGTCTTCAGTAAAACAGGAGCTTCCTGCTTGAAAGACCCAATCCCATGGAAAGTGTTTTTGGTGGTTTTAACATGTTCTTGTGGCATTTTTCTCACGATGGAGGACATAAATTAAGAAAATTAAGCTTAAAATTGCATTTCTGAGTACTTGAGTATATACTTCCCTGAGTATAAAAGGGAAGGAGGGGCGGGGTTCCTCCATGGTAAAACTGGTGAAGAAAATTCACCTCCACTTGGAGTTGGATCTGTAATAAACTACTGCTGCTCTGCAGAAACTATGTCCTAGAAAAATACACATTTTTTGACCTCTGGAACTCTTTGAAAACAGATGAAAAGATGATCGGAGTCGGACTGGAACGTGTCGTTTTCTGCTGCAGTCCAATAATAGTTTGTGCTCACTCCTCTGTAATTCCAGGGCACTTACATTTACTTCGACTATGAAAAATGGGGCCAGAGGAAAAAGGAAGGATTCACCTTTGAGTACAGGTACCTTGAAGACCGAGACCTGCAGTGACGCACAGAGGGACGCAAAAAGGACAAAGACAAAACATGCTGCTGTTGACATTCCGAGACTGAACTCCAAACTGTGGATAGAGATTGTGATGTGTAGTAGAAATCCTCTCCTGACACGGAGACCGGTGTCTGTATAGGCTGCATCTCAGCACGTAGCCCTTTCTCCTCGTGTCGTGCTTTGCCTTTGAGGAAGCAGACCCTATGGGTCTGATCAAATGCACTGTGCTGCATGAGCTGGGAGGGCTCTCCTTGAAGATCTGCATTTGTGCCTGTCTGTGCGCACACTCAGTATGTGGCATTAGGAAAGCCTACCCCATGCATGTTTCTCATGTTTTGTTTTGTTTTTCTTCCGTTTGAACATGTTTCTCTGTGTCACCCACCTAAAAATGACTTGACACACAAACACAGAAAAAAACAACAACCAACCCTTGGATTTAATTGTCAAACTGCCCATCTTGTATTTACTGTAATTTGGTGGATTAGAATGGGGATGTACAGTGGACATTTAGTTAAGGTGTGTAGGAATGGCTTCTTTTAAGACCCTACAATGCCTGTTGAATATGGTCACTATTGAAGATATAGTGAGTTATCAATAGTTTTATTGATATTGTCTTGGTCGATTCAAAGATGATTGAGAGTGACCACAGGGCCTCTCCCTGTGACAGGGAAAGAGTCCTTATTGGACATGGATTAAATTGCTATGCAATTGAACTGGTCTCTGACTCCCTCTCTTTGCTAATAGAAGGTTTTTAACGTAACCAATTAAATAAGAACATGTCATTAAAACTCATGCTGGTGCACACTTGATCAATTTGTAAATTAGAGCGGTAGGATTTGAGACATTTCTCTACTTCCTGTTGTGCTCTTTGAGGATTATCATCCTCAATGCTCAAAGAGCAGAAAGTGTAGTGAATGTAGCTTTTCTCCAGATCACCTTAACCACACACACCATTGAGAAATACATTGAAATTTAGATGGGGCAGCTTCCCATGTTTTATTCCTGTTACCTTTACCACAATATTTAAGCAAAACAATTACATGAATGTACACTGATGCATCTGTTTACAGATTATTCAAGTTTTGGTGGTTTATAATACACAGTCAAGTAAGACATGTCTAATCTGCTGTGGCTGTTCGTAGGTTACCCAGGGAAACCAGAATGACTGAATCTGGTTTAAAAAAAAAAAAAGTGGCTCCTTTTCTCTGCAATTTGAACAGTCGGTGTTCCCCTTTCCCCTTTATTTAAGCAGCTATGAAAACTTTAAGATATGTACTGCAATTGATGTGATTTTTCAGAAAATTTTGGGGGGGGGGAAGGAAAAAATAAAATGCATTGAAGGGTTTAAGATCTGCCTTTTATACATTTCATTTTGGGGGGGTTTAAGTGTTTTCACAAAGTGAAGAAAATCCTAAATTACATTTAGGATTGACATTATTTGTCCCTCATCTCAGTTTCTGCATGGGCAATGTCCTAACATGGGGTTATGAAAGGATTGTAACATTTCAATAAATACTTCTATGAAATTAGAAACTGTTGTGATGTCCAAAGCCCGGTCATTCTGAGATGGAATAAGGACTTTCACACATACACTTGGTTTTACATGTAAAAAAAAAAAAGGATTGTAATGTCAAACACCTCAGTTTTTATATTTTATTGAAATAAAAACAGTTGACGCACGTACAATTTCAGATACATCATCACTTTAAGACGGTTTAGGATTCACATGTTTGCGTTTAATTCTTAGCTTCCTTCTTGACTTTGAGGAATTCTGCCATGTTAGAGAAGTATTTCTGGTTTGCTTCAGCCACCTTCTTCTCTGCAGCCTGTGGATTTACAATCTCCAGCCCCTGCAGCAAAAACAGATAAGTGACTGATCTGAAGGAATGCTTGAAAAGGAAAACCGCTACATTAAACACATTACCTGTAGCGGAGTGAACGCTACACTGGAGCTGGTTCCTGAGGAACGATCCCTGACTGTAGATTTTCCTCCATAGGTCATGCTCTGCTTCTGTAATGTTCTCTATTGCAGAAAAAGACAAAAAGGTGAACCAAACGAGGAAAGGAACAGATTCAAGCCAGATTCAGAAAGCCTCATTACCTGCAGGGATTTGGAGATTCTTGCTTTGGTGGCTTCATTGACCTGAGCCTGCCTCACTCTGCCGCTGCCGCTCTTGCCAAGCTGCCCCAAACTGAAACCGAGATCTTCCTGATACGCATCATCTTCAATCTGCAACAACATTCCAAACATGCACACAAAAAATCTCAAACTCGTGTAAGATTAAACTGCAAAACTAGTTAAGGGACTCCAGCTAGTGCTGGGTAATATTCATTCAAAAACTGTTTTCCTATGAGTTCAAAGTGAAAAAAAAGGTCAAACTCTTCGTGGGGAAAAAACAGGAATTCTTCCATTAAAAAGCTTTTTTTGGACTGGAAAGGTTTTCTAAAAAAAAAAAAAAAATTAGCATAACTATTGTTATCACACACATGGATGATGAAATATCATTGGTGGGTAGAATTACTTCAATAGTTTATCTGTCCTGAATCTTCCTTCAAATAACCGATCCTGAGCCAAAGTTTTAGAGGAAAATCTTAACTGCAATGAATTAAAATCAATCTCATACTTCAATTATCATGGACATTTTTCATTTTGCTTTTTCAATAACATGAAGGGAGCTGTACTTTAGATTTCTTGTGCTTTCATGAAAAATCATCTTGACTACAACCTGTGGCTGCTAAATAATAGATTACCAAATGATAAGGTAAAATATAGAACATACTAAGAAAAGTAAATATCAAGCTGCTTTAAGACAATCCACAAACCTCTGCAAAGGTCATTCTGTTGGCATGTTTCCTGATCTCAGTCAGCCCCAGGCGCTCTTTCATTTTTCGATACCTACAGAACAAACATAAAGGGCAGCTCAAACCAAAGCATTGACTAATAAACACATTCAATATCTCTTTCACTAAAACATTACATCTGTGATAAATTCAACATTTGTCACAATTATGCAGATTAATTGATTGTACTGCAGTTTAAGATATTACAAAATACTTCAAAGTAAACTAATTGGACAAAAATGAACTGAGTAGGGCTGTCCAAATAATTGTATTTCTCCATTTAGTTAGTTCTTTGTTAGACAAAAGTATTTCTATATCAAAGATGTTTAAAACAACAATTACATTGCAGCATATTTTTAAAAGAACTCTGGCAAAAGAGCAGTTTTTGAGAATTATAAAATTCCTTAAATAGTTTTGAAGCCATTGACTATATTTATAATACAAACAGAGGTTTTGATGAATTTACAGGCAATTCTATCAAATACTAATAACCATAAGTGACTGACCTCCTTCCTCCTCTCTTCTTTCTCTGTCCGTCCAGCGGGGCTGGCAGTGGTTTGACCTGCTTCACTGGTGGAGGTTCCTGCCATTTATCAAACTTTCTCTCTATTTCTTCTTTTAGGTCATAGCCAACCTGCATTACAAAGGGAGTTGAATAACAGAGACAGAAATTATATTTCTGAATGTTCCTTTAATTTGAGATGTTTACCTTTCCATCTGGACTCTCGTGGAAACTGTCTACTCGAGAAGCCAGAGTGCATTTCGCGGCCACCAGACGAGCTGCCTTCCTCCTAAGGTCCTGAGGGGGGAGAACAAAAGGGGAAAGGAGATAACTAAGGCAAACAAACATTAGATGTGGAAAAGGTACTTGTTATTCTTGAATATGGTGTACTGACAGGAGGCAATGACTGCACAACATCACAGTGGTAGATGTAGCCCGTGTGAGGAAGCAGCGATGTGCTACTGAAGCCTGACAGAGTTTTCCTTTGGGCTCCCAGCAGCATCAAGTTGCAGGCTGGCATCTTTGAGAGGTTTGTTAGGCCTCCAGCAATGCCTTCAGCCAAACAGGGAAAAAAATTCAAAAGTAAGAAAAAAAAATGTATGGGCATAAAAAAACTTGATATTTTCTAGATAGTTTCACTTCCTCACCCATGATCTTTGCTGCAGTCGATGCTCCCACAATGATTGACAGGTTTGGAGCTATAAAGGACATTCTGGACTCTACATATTCATATATCCTGTGTTTTGACTGGTTGAGCTCCAGAGCCATGTCACAAGCCTCCTCAAGCTGCTTCAGCTCATCTTCCGTTAGCAATGACCTTAAGAGGAAAACAATAAAATATATAAAGGGAGTGTCTATGTAAATAAAATAAACAACAGACATAATAATGGAAATGTTAAAAAAAAAAGTTTATTGTAATAGGACACAAGTACCAACATTCTTAAACTTACCCCTGTGTAGTTGATGCAGTGACACTGACGACCATAATGGTGGCATTGGTTAGAATTTGCTGCAGGGTTTCATTGTTTTTACATTTCTCCAGGTTGTTTCCCAATTCCTTTATACGAAGCACACATTTACAACAAAAAAAGGGGGAAGATTTAGAGGTTAGATGCAAAAAGAAAAAAACAAACCTATGCAGAATAATGGAAACCATTCAGCAAATCTTTTCTTTTAATAGAAGAAAAACAAAATCAAAAATTTGATATCCGGTAACTTCAACGTCTCCAAACTTATCTTTTAAGATCAACAAACCTTGACTGTGCGAATGTAATCTAAAGAATCTGGAACCAAAGACTCAAGCTCTGGAAATCTCTTGGAGTATTTGTCCCTTGTAAACTTGTGAATGATGTCTGAAAAGACAGGAGAAACACAGACCTCACACTTTCAGTTGAAAGAATCCAATTTCTTCATTAGGTTTTGTCGCACAATAAAAGTCCAACTCACTAAGCTCATTGTCAATTTCAACTGTAAGATTGTTGGCTGCAACAATCAGCCTGTATTCTGGGTCAGCCTCAACTGGTCCTGAAACTGAAAGAAAATACAGGTAAACAGGAGAAAAAGAAATGGAAGTAAATCAGTAACATTTTCTGTTAAAATGCACATTTTTTCAACACTCACCATCTGAATTCTTGCGCTGTTTTCCAATATATCCAGATATTTTTTCAATTATATCTGAAAACTGAAAACAAGCAGTTAAAAGGGACTGCCTTCAGGTAGTGAAAAAAAGGAACTCTTTATGAGAGTCAGCTAAACAAAGACCTGTTTGCTATTGCGGAGCTTGGCGATAGACGTAATGCTGTCAGTTTTACTGTAGTCCACCTCCATCTCTTCGGGGATATCTTCCAGTCTTTCTGTCCTCCCTGAAGCCCCCTCTCCATCACTCCCTCCTTCCTCCCCCTCTGGGTACAGCCCATCTTCCCCCTCATCTCCAGCTTCCTCCAGGTCAGCCAGAAGCTCGTCAGCCAATGACATCTGCAATCAGAGTAAAATTCATGATCCATCTTCTAACAATGCATCTTTCAGCTTAAACGAGAGTAAAAGTGTGGGCAGTTGTTAAATTTGTGTTTATTGCAATTATTTTCAAAAGGAAGTAGATCTAACGAAAGTCTATCAGTGTTATTTTTTATAAACATCCCGTTGAAAAAAACAAAAACTGATATCAGTCTGCTATTCTGTGTTAGCTAGCTAAAGTTAGCAAACGTTCACCAAACGTCATTCAACACTGAAAAATAGTAACTTACGTCGCACTTTCAAAATGAAGTAAAACAAAACAAAAATATATTTATATTTTTTTAAAAGTCACTTTAGACAGGAAGGGTTCTAATAGAAGCCAATATAGGTAATGCTACTTGTGCGGCTTCTTGCTCCTGTTTACAACATAAAGCTCACGATCCGGGTGGTTTGTCGCAGAATAAATACGTCACGATTTCCGCATGGGATTATGGGTAAGTATCCCCTTTCCTTAAGAGATGAGAAAATAACATACGGGCTTCTTTCTAAAAATGAATGTTCGGTCTTTATGAGTTTACTTGGTTGCTTTAATTACCTTCTCTTAAAAAATGTGTAGTAGGTCGCAACTAAATACATATTTATTCGAATAAGGAGTTACATTTCAGGCCACAAAATAAAAACACAGGTTTTTTTCTAGTATTCCGAAAATGACTTTACTATAACTCTTCTTTTATTTGTAGTTCTTAAAATATTGTTTTAAAAATATTTTTCTATTCTTAATTTATTTTATATTATTTATTAGACCCTTAAAAGCTACCTGTACATAATAGGAAGAGAAGTTAAAAAAACAACAACAAATAACTAAATAAATGACTAGTAAGTTTCTGTGACAAACTGTTAAAAAAAACGTATTCAAAAGTGATGGGACAAAGTAAGAACTTAAAAACTTTACATTTTATATTTAAATTGCGTTTTAAAATATTTACACACAAAATATAATACATACATGGCAGCAAAGTACCAGTCTTGCATTCAGGAAACTAGAGTTTGGTTAACTTTTTTTTTTTTTTTTTTTTTACAACAATTTTAATAAATTATGATACTTCACCATAGCACACAAAAACTTTATAGAAATAAGACAATTACCTTTACAATCAAAATTTCATTCACAAAACAATGGGCCACAAATTCTTTATCAATGGACGTTTATGCTTTGACCAATTGTGGTTTCCCACTTTATTAGACTTATATTTATTAACTGTTCTATTTTATACATTTTATTCTGTAACTGACTTCTGCTTTCAGTAGAACATATTTAAATATTACTTCTAATTGACACAATATAGGGACTCAGAAAGGACCCTGCCCTTGCAACAAATTGGTGAGGTATTTGAACGAATGAACAATGACTGGGACATGACCCGTATTGGATAAGAGGCTCACATTTTGTAGTTTTTATTGTACATCCTCCCCTTTGAAACCCAGTTTTTAAACAATACAATTTTAAACCAACATTTAAACAGACTAAACAAATGGACTAGTTGGACCTCAGCTGCATGATTGATGGCTATTAGTAGAAAATGAAATAAATTAACAAATACACAAGCAAATGGTCTTATTTACTGATGAGCAACTGTTCTGTCATGCTAAGCTACATAAACGGTCATTAAACAAGATAAAGAATGACAAGACTGCTAATAATATAAACATGAAAATAAGGAAACATTACAAGACATAATTCAGTACAGTACAGATTGGCAAGTATTAACAAGTAAAATTATACAAAATAGTTCTTTTTTCCAGCAATTAAGACGTTTTGGGAAAATATTTTATTTGTCATGGAGAGCTTAGACAAGGTATACCTTTAATGTATCTTGTCCCAAATTAAACCTAAATTCCTGTTTGCTAAAAGCACCAAATAAATAGATAAGAATAAACAAACAAATAAATAAGTAAATAAATAAATATGTTTACCTAAATAATTAAACATTGGAATAAATACTGGAATTTGCAGGGAAAAAAAACAACCCAGACAGAACTTCTTTAATAATTCGTGCAGTCTAAGAATACACCTAAAAGTAAAAGCTAAAAAAAAAAAAGATATTGTATACACCTGTATTATGATATTTGTACAAAGGTTAAGAGATAACCTCAGATACCGGAGTCCAGACGTTTTTTTTTCAAACTGCTGTCTATAAGAACAATTGACTGCAATGAAAAACCTCCTCAGTAAAGATTAGACTAGAATCCAAGCATTTACATTGACAGATGAATTCCTAAAGAAAGTGCATCCCTTTCAACAACAGGGACCTAACACAACTGAATGAAGCAGGAAAAGAGAAGGTAAGCTGGTACACAGCAAGACTCCCACTGCATAGCTGTCAAATTTGTTTTAGATTTTACAAAGCCCAGGGTTCCTCTCCTCCCAGCATTTCCATATGCTGCCATTTCCAAAGACCTTTGTAGCCAAAAGCTGTGAATAAACTCTGTAAACAGTGGCAGGCAGGAGCTCAGCAAACCCCTCTCATACAAAATCCTGTCGCTGGTAAAACCTGGAATCAATCCAGCTTTTAGAACCAGAGTCTCATTCTTCCAGTTGCTTATTTGATAAAAAAATATCCTCTGGGTAAGCAGCTGGTTCGTGGGTCAATTACTGGCCAGTCCAAGAAGCTTCCGCTCATGATCACACTAAGTGTGGGTCGTCTGCGGGGCTGACAGTGAAGCGTGATGAAGTCCCCGGACTGGCCCCTACGGGGGACCGTGGCTTGATTGACGAATCCTCTTTTCTTTTCGCCTCTTTGCTTTTGTTTACCCCTGATGCAGACAAAAACAATGAGATATTACGAGTATCACAGGAGGAAAACCACACAGACGGAGAGATTACTGAAATCCAGGCCGCTGGCAAACAGACGTGAGTTTTGTGAGCAAAGTCAACGTTTATTTGAACTTCACTACAACAACCAATATTGCTAGCAGCTATTCAGGATTATGAATGAAGTCCATGTAATGGGTCTGATTTCAGGAGAAATGTTCCACTGTGCTACCTTAGACAGCAGATTTTGGTAAAAAACAAGGAAAAAACAGAAAATAAAAAACATCTATTAATACACTATAGAGAAGCAAGATAGTTTTTTTGCTAAAAATAACTCAAAGACAACATAGCCCTTTTTTGATCTTTAAAATTATGACACAAAAGGCTCAGAATGAAAAGGAACTATCTAAATTTGGTGTGTCTGTTAGCGCATAAGGAAATTCTGAACTTTCCTGATGCCCTTGAAACGAGGTGAGCGTACAAGATGGAGAGTGAAAGTCAAGCACGCTGCATAAAATGTGGGAATAGAAGCTTAGGACTTGCATTGTTGAGCAGAGGATTAATGCCCCCCTCTCAGCTCCACATGTCACAGAGTCAAGAGGGACAATTATGAGATTAATTCTGGCTGCAGTTTTAGAGAAAGGGATGGAAGATTTCTCATTTCAGTGGGATGAAACTAGGACATCAGCAATCAGCTCCAGATGGAAACAAACTGATACTGAAGAAGAAGAATTCTGCTGTCTGAAATAGATCTGTAATGATTATGTCGATATTTATTCTATCCTGAGGCATATCAGTAACATGACTAATATTTTATAACCTGTTCAGTGTCATTATCGACGTTTGTGACAAATTGCTTTTATTGATCCTAAGACAAAACAGCTGATAAACCTCAAAATGGCACACCATTGACTTTATGAGAACTGGACTCAGTGAGTGTGACATCACCCATAGAAACCTCCAGCTCCCACCAAATGAAGTCAATTTAGTTGTTCATTTTTTGCAACACAGGCGCCACCATATTGGAGCCAGACAACGTCAATAAGCAGGGATTGGTCCAAGTCGGTCTGGGTCAACATTTCTATGGCAACCACTGTCACTAATCAGAGTGAGCTTGTTGGAATTCCACTTAAAAGTGGGATACATACATCTGTCAATGCAACATTTCTAATGTGAGACCTAAGACCACATACTTTTCTTACAGCATCTGATTGGTCAGTTTATAACTTAAAAAACTTCCTGTTTGGAACAAGAGGTGGGAGCATTCAATCAGTCTAGTTCTCATCTACAGTCAATGGTGTGTCTTTATGAGGTTTCTCAATAAAGAAACCTCATAAAGACACACCTGTCCAGTCAAACGAATGGACAGGTGTGTCTGAGATGACTGATACTGTTTGAAGTTCAAGAACTCACCGTGCAAATTCAGCTTGCTGCTTTTGACAGTGACTGGACCTGTAGGTGTTGAAGTGCCTAACTTGTTAGTTGGAGTTTCCTGTTGTAAATAAAAAGAAAAAGAGCAGAGATTAAAAGCCAAACATGGATCATTTGTGTTTCATTTCTATAGTGAAAAGCAACATTTTCTTTTCTTTTCTGTGGTTATAAAATAATTTAATTATCACAAATAAAAATAAAACTGGTGATAAGCAACTACCTGGTCAAAATGATAAATTGTGACATCATCAAAGAAGGACACATTTCTCCCTCTGTCCCTTTCTCTGTCCATTGACTCCTTGGGTGATTTCAGCAGACTTCTCAGACCGACACGTTTGTCCACGTCCGTCTCTGTAACAACAATCACCCTGCGGGAGCTTTCGTCCTCCTGCTCTTCGTCCTCCTCCTCTTCGGGGTCACTTCCTTGCAACAGACCTCTTCGTCTTCCAATGCGGTTCCCAATCGGGCCATTCCCAAATCCTCCTTTAGTGGCCGAGGTGAGGGGAAGACTCAGAGCCAGAGGAGGGAGGGCGAGAGACAAGCGTGCTAGCTTTGCTGTGAAACAGGGAGGAAAGAAGATGAAAGAAAAAAAAAAGCACAAAAGAAGAGTTTGGTGATGAAGAAAAAAATGAGTCTGCATTGTTGTATTTCTGCAAGACTTTCTCAAGTATTAATTCAATAAAGTTCATTGTGTCTATAAGATTAACCGACTTCTTGGGTTATATTTTTTATCAGACACGGTTTGTGTTTTTTCACACACCTGACATGTTTCGGCGGAATCACTTCCGCCTTCATCAGAGTGACGTCTGTACAGACAGATGGTTGTTATTGAGGCGGAGTCACCTGTCAAACTTTGACAAGCGACTCCGCCCCTTGTTGTCAGTTTGCTGCTGGAGGATGTTGCTCCAGGTATGCGAGAGCATGAAGGCCCCTTCATCCCGGTTCATGGACGTGTGGGCGCGCTTTCGGATCTCCAACGCCTCCATGATCCATCTGCGGTGTCTGTTGTCTTCAGTGCAAAGGACTTTGGCCTTTTCCCAGTCCATGATGCGGTTTTCGTGCTTGCAGTGGTCCGTTAAGGCTGATTTCATGTTTTCTTGAACTGCCTGTTGTCATCTTGCTCTTGTTAGTATTTTCTTTGTTTCCCTTTCGCATTCTTTTTCATGTTATGTTTTTCTTGCGATGAAGGTGCGTCCTGTTTCTCCAATGTATGTTTTATTGCAGGTGTGACATGGGATTTCATAAATGACATAGCATTTTTTGTTTTGCTCAATCTTGTCTTTTGGGTGAACCAGTAGTTGCGGTAGTTTTTTATGCTGTTTAACTGGGGTGCTAATGTGATGTGTTTGCATGGCCCTTTGGTTGCGTTCTGTTACTCCTCTGATGTATGGTAATGTGACCATTCCTTTTTTTTTGTCTTCTTTGTCCATTTCCTCTTCTCTGTTTCTTTGTATTTCCTCTGCTCCACCTGTTTTTGTCCCTTTTTTATGGCCCATTGAGGATACTGACTCCTGGTTTGTGCGTTTTGTATTTGTTTCTGCTCTTCTTTTTTGTCCTCGCCATCCATTACCAGTTCTGCGCGTTCAAATAAAGTGCGTACTACGGATATTTTGTGAGTGGAAGGATGTTCTGATGTCCATAATAAATATTGGTCTGTGTAAGTTGGTTTCCTATACATTTCTATTTTTATGTTCCTATTTTCTGTGCGCGTGATTTGTCCCGTATCGTCCATGAAGACAACAGACACCGCAGATGGATCATGGAGGCGGTAAAGATCCGAAAGCGAGCCCACACGCCCATGAACCGGGATGAAGGGGCCTTCATGCTCTCGCATACCTTGAGCAACATCCTCCAGCAGCAAACGGACATCAAGGGGCAGAGTCGCTTGTCAAAGTTCAGTCACAACCATCTGACCTAATGAAGGCGGAAGGGAATCCGCCGAAACATGTCAGGTATATGAAAAAACACAAACTGTGTCTGACAAAAAAATAACCCAAGAAGTCCGTTTCTCCAGTCTTTTTTATAAGTCAGTCAACTGTTTACTCATAAATGTTGAACATTCAACATTTACAAAAGATGAGGTGTCTTGTCTACAAGCTGTTGTAGCCTTAAATGATGGCTAATTTAGTTAGTGGTAAAGGTAGAAGTAGTTGAACTGACAGTAAATGTGGCTGTAGTTATCATGCATGAAATCCAGCTGCACCACAAAACTCTGTAAATATCTGCCCAATTATTTTTAAATTAAAAAATACACAGACTGCTGGGTGGGGTTAGTTCACATTCTTAAAAGGAGAGGGAAATCCAAAAATGTGAAATTTTTATAAGCTGGTATTACTAAATAGAAAAATATTGAAACATTAGAGTTGAGTTGCAACAAGACGTTACCTTTCATCGCCTGGTTTGTGGTGGGCTTAGATATGATGATGTCAGCTTGTTCCAGAACAGGCTCAGATGAGGAGATTTCAGATTGTTCAGGTGGCTGGTTGCTAAGGACAGCCTCAAGATTCTCTTGACTAAAAAAAGACAAAGATTAAATAATAATTAAAAAATCCACTTCCCCTGAAGAAAGGGTTACCATGTTTTGGTTAAAAAAAGTTTTTTTTTGCATAGTTTTGTGTAGTTTCAAGTTCAAGATCCTGGCTGGACTGCCTTGTTGTGTAATCAAAGGCTTTTATGACACTTTGTGTTACCAGAAATGAAATGTGCTCATAAAGATTGATTTCATCAAAACTTGTAGGAAAAACAAAAGCTTTGGTTGACGTTTAATAAAACTTTGTGATTTTAGGACAACTAAAGAAAGCTGAAAAATACTAATAAAAAAAATGTATGCAAAATCTTTGCATGTGCAGACTTTAATCTTATTACCCTAAGCTACAAATCTAATTGGATCTTACATGCAGTGAAAGCAATAAATAAATAAAACCTATAAGGTAATTACAACTTGTGTTTTTTTATACGGATGCTGACATGACAGCAATCATGAGGCACAAATTTCACATTCTAAGCCTTAAAAAGCATTAAAAATTGTGATCCAATGCTAGCTCTGTTTATTATTAGACTACCTTTTTAGCTTATATTCTTATCTCGGGTTGTTCAGTTCCGAGAGAAAGTGCAAAGAATTTAAGATATCCTATACATGATTCCACAGTGATGACACAACAAAGTAATAAAATTGAAAAAAATATTCTAATTGAACAAATGATGTCGCATCAGCAGTAGAACCATATCAGACAAAGAGTGCATTTTATTACAAAAGGAACATAAATTGCGCTATAAATGCTAAATATTGATTATTAAGATGTAAAACTGTATTTTGTGATTTAAAATATTAAAAAACTACAGTATAAAAACATAGCATAGTATTAAAAAACAAATAAATACAGTGTTTTATGTTTTTAAAGGGTTGATGTAGAGCTTCACTGCTCCTGCAGAGTTTTGATCAGTGAGCAACAGGCCCAAATGGCTCTTTAAGGTTGCAGGCCTCTGCCATAATCCAATAATTCTTTGCTAACTAAATAAAAAATTTTCACAGGCGTCAAACTGCAGAGACGAGCTGTAAAAGCACCATCTTACACGTTTCTGATGTTTCTCTGTCATGAGGACTATGTGCACGAGCTTTTAGTGATTCCTGCAAGGTTGATAACTCAGTGAAAGTCTTTCATTTTAAGCTTTCATACCTCTCATCCTCTTCTTGGTCTCTCACGGACATTAGCTCACTGCTTTCTTCCTCTTGGTCCCAACGGGTCCCGAGCATAACTGTCTCTTTTACGGCCGACCCCCACAGGACATTTGTTTTCACGTTTTCACTGAGGGAAAACTGTAACCTCTCCTCACACACCTAAAGAAGATCAGCGAGGTGGATGAGAGCTGGGTGAACTGGCTCTGTCTGTACAAGAAAACGATGCTGCTGTTGCAGAAAACTGCAAGTAAACATGCTCACCTGCATCCTTAAGCCATTTTTTGTTGTCATTTTGGAAAGAGATCCCTGGTCCTTCACCTCAGGGCCTGCTGGTCTCTCCCCATCCTTTCCATCCACAGGTGGACACTCAACATCCAGAGGATCCTGTTTCCTGGCTGCCTCAAAGCGTCCATCTGAGTCGTCAGGAATTCTGACCTCATTTAAATTCATCTTTTCCCTCCCGCTGTCATCAAGAGTAGAAGGCAGGCACATTTCACCTGCATCCTGACCTCCTGCACTGTTATCCTTTTGTTCAGGAGTTTTCTTCAAAGACCCAAAAAGCTCCAGATCTCCCAAAAAAATCTCCCCCAGAGTTTCCTCCTCATCCCCAGAGATGCAACACAGTTGCTCTAGTTTTTCAAAATCTTCCAGAAGCTCTTCGTCCAGATCTTTCCACTCAGAAATCAACAGCCGTGGGATGTTTTTTAGAGGATCCTGGTTTGAAGAATTATTTTTTGGGGAAATGTTATGATGTCCACCCTGACTTTCAGCACTGGGTAGAAGATTACTGTCATCTGCCAGTGTTATTTGCACAGAAGGGGGATTCAGATTGGCTGAAATCCCTTTACACTGAGTTGTGGCTGGTGTTAAGTCTTCCAGAGACGCTTCTAATTCATTTGTGTTGTTAACTGGGCAGATATATGACTCTGTCCCAGCATCGGCAATAAAGTCTTCAAGATACATGTGGCTCATAAAGTCCTTTCCCTCTATAACAGATGGTGGTGGACTAGGAAAGGAATCATCTAGGCTCTCCAGTTTATCATCTTGCAGGTTGAGGTCTATGCTTGGTGGAGGACTGGGAAAATCCACAGAGCTAAAGTTGTCTACCTCTGAACATGGCTGACTTCCTTCCTCCTGTGTTTCAATGAGACTGAATTGAATTGAAGCCTCTTCAGGTATTATTTCATCAGCTTCCAAATCCAAACCTGGTTCATCAGTTTCCAGGTCTGACAAGTTTACAGGAGGATCTTTAAATACATCAAAACTTTTGTTTTCTGAACCCAGACTTAAGTAATTTTCACAAATCAAACCTGCTTCTCTTAAAGCGTGGGCAGAGGATGTCTCATCCTCTTTGTTTATGCTGCATAATTGATTGGAAGACGATCGGTTAAAATTCTGGTTCTCTTCTGTCTCCGTAGGTTGACCTTTGCTCCTCACTGATTCTGCATATGAGGAAATCTGACTATCTCTTTGAACCGAAGTCTCATCCTCTGGAATTTCTCTATTTTCTGTTTCAACCTTTGAGATGTCTCTTTGCCAATTGTTTTTTAAACTTTCAATGTCCTCGAGGTTCTCCATATTTTCTTCTTGTTGTATTTCAGCTGATGCCGGCTGGTTTTCGGTAGCTTTTGAGTTCCATGTGTTGCCTTGGGCTTCATTGGGCCAGGTTTCTTCACAGCCTTTCATAACAGCAGGGTGAGGTTCACTACCAGCAAGTTCATCATTTTCTTCAGTCTCCCAGAACTCCCGGCCCCCAGCAAGCCTCTCCCCCACTTTCCAAGCTGCGTGACTTAGCCCAGAGGAAAACTCTGATCTCAGCTCAACTTCTTGGCACCTTTTCTCCGGAGAGGCCCACTGATCATTCTCATCAGGCCACAAATGCGTGTCTCTGGACAGGCGATGGCAATCAAGCTCACCCCTAACCGCTCCAGATTCAGGTCTCTCATCATTCTCCTCTAGACCACTCCACAACTCTTCAGTCATCACATCCAGCCTCTCACAGGAGCTGTCATCCACTGTGTCAGCACAGGGAACTGTGCTTTCTTCTCTGACCAGGGGCGAATTTTCCTTCAGGCTGATTCTCAGCTCTGCAGAAGCTTGGTGCATGTCTGCCTCCATTGAGATCTCCTCATCATCTCTGGCATTGGAGCTGTGAGGATTCAGACTCAGACCCAGCTCACTATGGTCCAGACTATCCCCCTCCACACATCTCACAGGCTCTTCAACATCCTGCTTTGAACACAGACACGTAAGACCATTTACTTCATTACCAAGCAGCTTTCCCTCACATCTTAGCTGGGTTTCTGACATACTGGCATCATTACTGGATGGAATTTCACTTAGATCGGATACGCAGAACTCTATGCTGCCACTTTTAGACGGAAATTTTGCTTCCTTAGCTGTCTGTTCAGATTTCAGGGACTTTGCTTGAGTCGGATCATTGTTTGTGTTTTTAACACTGTTATAGTCTTCGTTGTTCTGCCTAAACGTATCTTCTGACTGGACATCAGGCACAAAATTCACCAGATCACACGTCCCAGCAGAACTCTTGGAATGTAAACTCAAATTGCTCTGGTTGGAGTCCTGATAGTTGCAATCCATCTTGGTGTAATTCACACCAACTGTCCGGGAGCTGTCTATCACAAGTCCTTTCAGTGGTTCATGGTCTATTATTTTAAATAGCCTATCTGTTAGGTTAGCACAGCCCTTTACATCAGGTTCAACACACAGAAGCACCGATCTTTCATTGGGAAACACGTCTGAATGGTTTCTCTGTGTAGACCCCAGCCCTCTGTTAAGAAGATCTTTACAATTGTCCATGTCTGGGATTTTCTGACGGATTTCCTCCATCCTGTTGCAAATCTCAACTGTTTCTCCTCCTCCAGTTTGTGTTTTGTGTAAACAATTGTTTAAAGGGCTTTTCTCTCTCAGCTCTCCCTCCTCTTCAGTTTTTTCCTCTATTCCCGTCAGTATTCCCCTCTCGCCCCCCCGACTGCTGCTCGGTCTGGAGCTGATAAGTCCATCACTGCTCCTCCTGTTCATCCCATCTCCCTCCCAGTCACTATCTGAGAAATAGGCAGAGTCTCGATGTGGCATGTCACTTCCTAGAGCTCGCCACCCGCCGATTCCAACTCCTCCACCTGCCGTCCAAGAGTCACTGGGTGTGAGGCAGTCAGCTGAGCTGGAGGTCATAGGGGACAGGCCTGAGTCAGTGGGGGTGATGAGGGACCCATCAGAAGATGGGTCCCATTCTGGAGTGGATGGAGTGGCTGTAGGACTGGGCATCCCTTGCATGACATAACAGGGTTTGTCTTGACCACTGTCATTGCCCCAACAGGAATTTTCTATATTTGTGTCTACAAAGCTGCTATTATCACAAGCATGGACACTTTTAAAGCTTTTTAAATCATCAGTTTTTTTTAGGTTAACTGACATGGAATCAGACCTCTCTGGTTGATCTCCTTTCTCATGGGGGCTGACTGGGAGTTTCTCCTTTGTGATCTCCCCATTTCCTATTCCAGCAGCATTCTTGCATTTGTTTGTCATGTCTAATTTGTTCCCACGCAGTATCACAGTGATAGGCTCTGTTCCACTCTCAGTGGATTCAGAAGGAGAGAGATTCGACAGGTCTATTTTCTCTCCTCTGGCAGGTAAGGCTGGGCCATCTGAACACTCCTCCTCGTCTCTCTGACCCTCAAACTCTTGGTTGTGTAATAAACCATTTTTGGGCATGATTTCTGAAAACACAAACCCACCAGACTGGCAGTGGTCAGCATTGTTCCCCAAACTGTCTGTGTTTAGTTGGTGCTTAGTGGATCCTATGTGGAGAACGGGGATCTCTGGTCTAATGGAAACCTTTATCTCACTCTTCTTGGCGCGCTTGGTTACTTGGGCATAGATAGCCTCCGTTGGTGTGTCATCTTTACCTTTGTTGGATGCTCGTATGGAGCTCTCCAACTGGAATGTGATGGTCTGAGCTGAGTTTGGGTCTATGCATATAGATTCGTATTCAGGAGACAATGGAGTAGGGGAGTAAGAAGGATCTGCTTCCTTCTTGTTTGCGCAAACGTTTTGCCTTGATATAATTTCAGTTAGAAAGGTCTCCGCTGAATGGATTTCTTTTAGAAACTCCTCCCTAGTCATTTCAGTTTTCTGTGGTGGCTTTGAAGTCAAAGGTACTTCTGAGTTTTGATTCTCTACTGTGAAATCGGACAAAAGGGAGCGGGATCTTCGCATGCCTTTCGAGTAGTCTTCCTCAGCTTCTGTGTATGAGGGGAGACCTGAACCATGAGGCTGCAACCTGGATCCTGCAGGATAGAGGTATTTTACAGGATCACTGTCTGATCCTCCTATATCCATCTTTCCAGTGTCGATTTCAGTGAGAAAAAGATCATTCTGGAGTTCCTTACTGATTGTGACGTCCCTCTCGCCTTGTATCCACGGCTGTCCGTTCGAGCCCACTTCTGTGATCAGTGACTGGGATCGGCGCATCCCTTTGTTTGGCAGCGAAAAGTTTCCCCATCCGTCCTTGTCATTTTTTTTCTCTGTCTCTCCATCCCATAAAGCCTCTGACTTGGCCTCATGGGACTCAGCCACGCTGGAAATCTCAGTCAGAAAAAGATGCATGGGGGATTTCTTGGCTGTGGCGACGAGTTCTGCTTGAAGTTCAGCATCCTCCCTCCAAATGGCAGGAAGGATAGTGTCGAGACGAGACTGAGTTCTTTTCATTCCCCTGGAGAAGAGCTCTGCTGTGGCTGGATCCGTGTCATCAGAGAGACTGGACTTAGTGACAGTTGTTTTACTGCCAACTCTCTCAGGGGACACGATTGGTGATTTGTCCTCATCTGAATAGGTGGGGCTGGATGAAGACTGTCTTGCATTCAAAGAGTTTGTAGGGCGGTGTTTGGGGTTTTGGTATATGGGTCTCAAAGGGTTTTCTCTGCGGATAGGAGAGTCAAAGTCTTTTGAAGGGAAATGAGAGGTCTCCCTGAAAGTGTGTAACGGCGCTGCAGGCCTGATGTCACGCTCTCGCTCAGACATGTCACAGGATAGCGGGTCTCTACAGGTTTTCTGCATTTGTGGCTTGCTGTATCTTGAGTAAATGTCAGCTGGGTTGTAGTTGGGGATAATTCGTTGGGGTTTGGAGTGGGGAGGGAGAGGAGGAGGACACGCTTGAGAAGGCTGGGGGTAAACTGGATGACTTGATGGGGGAATGGAGGGTGACAGGGACGGGGAAGGGGGCAGAGTTTGCCTTGGTCGATTAAGCCCGAGGTGATCAAAGGTAGAAGATGGGCAGGAGCTCATATGAAGTGGGTCCGTCTCAATTTTTCCACTCATGGTGTAATGAGGAAGTCCTCTATAACCAAGAGGGGGGACAGGGAGGGGGCGCGAGTGAAGGGGGTTGGCTGAGGACAGCGACATAGAGCGCGGCTTTGGAGGGAGGACGGGAGCTTGAGAAGTCGAGTATTTTCTCTCACAATTATTTTTCTTGTCCACATCATCCTCATCTTCATTTAAATCCACCACGGAGAAGTCCGTCACTCTGCTGGAAGTGTCTCTGAACTCAACCATGCCTGTGTTTGGCACCTGGATCTGAACCTCACTCGACCGGACCCTCTGCAGACTCTGTCCACTTTTGTGAGAAGAGCAAAAAGGAACCCGATCTTTTCCCAGCATCCCACTCCGAATCTCCACAAGCTCCACGTCTCCAGGGCTGACTGAGTCGGAGCGTGTAGATGGCTTCCCTTTAAGGGTTGGGGACTTGTCTTGAGGAGTATGCTCCTCCAGTCTGATGTAGTACTCGCTAGCGAGTGAAGGGCTGCGAGCACTTATCACCGGCACCACAGTGGGAGTGTCCAAAGACTGTCTGTGGTTATTGTTCACAGTTGGGATTGGCTGGGGAGGAGGAAGAGGTTTATATCCTCTTCTGGCATTGGCCTTCTCCCAGAAATACTCAAAATTCAACCCTTTGCTGGTTTCTGTGACTGTCAAGATGTCATCCAGCTCAGACGAGGATGGGGTGATACAGTTCCCCACAGGGTCCAGCAGTGGGTAGGAGTTGTCTCTGCCCTCCCGGCAGTACTCTCTGTCCCTGTGCCGCTCGTTTGCTGCATTCTGTAAGGCAGGAGGACGGAGTAAGTCCCAGCGCCTTTCAAACGACTCTTCACTCTCCCCTCTCCTTCCTCTGCCCTCTTCGTACTCTTCATCCTCTTCATCTTCTTCCTCGACACTCCCTCTCGCTGCTCTTCGCTCAGCAGCCAGGAGAGAGGAGAGGAGGAGGAATATTTCAGCTACAGAGGGGCGCTGCGATGGAGGAAGCCAGCAGGACTGCATGATTTCATACCTGCAACACAAAAGAAAAATAATGAAGAGCTCATGTGTTTATGGGGAAATGTTTTAATTCATTTTATTCACATCATTATAAATCATGACACTATTAATCACAGATTAAATGCTTACCAGTAATCTGCATGAGACAATTTGAGTCTCGGTTGTGCCAGTGTGATTTGTCGCTCCCTAATGACAAAGGTCAACACCTCTTCGTCACTCAGATGTCTGTGAGGTTGAGCCCCAAACTCAAACAGCTCCCATATCACCACCCCCAGAGACCTAAAACAGAAGAGTGAAGGAGTCATCCTAATGACTCAAATGTCATTACTGGACATCATTTCAAAACCCATTTGATCCAGACTACATATTTTCAATTAGGAAAAACAGCTTCATGATTTAAAAGAAATGTTTTTTTTGCACCTCTGCATTAAAAACACAAAGGATCCAGTGTTAGAAACCACTTAGATGGCTCACTAACACTTCTGATGAATAGTCTGTAAAACCAACGTTTTGTCCACATGTAACGTGTGGGCGCTAGGCTAACTTAAAATAGCACCAACTGAAATGGAAAACTGTCCAGTGGAATTTCAAATCATAGATGAGAAAATACTTTAGCCTGCTTAAAGCACAGTCAAAATGCCACAACCCATGATGGTATAATTATATTTTCCAGAAGCACATGCAGTCCACAAAGGGGCTGCATGTGCTTCTAGAAAATATAATCATATTAATAATATATAATATGGCTGACTGCATTTTGACATACGACAACCTTCCCAGATGTCAGAAGAATTCTGTTTTTTTTTATTCATCCAACCAGTTGTGTCTCCTTTAAGTCTAAAGCTATAGTAAATGCTGCCCTCAGCAACACACAAAAAAAAAGCCTATGTAAATATGCGTTTCGGGCCCCCATGTTGATAACTCTAGCGTTCACGCGTCCATTGAGCGTACGCTGAAAGTTAAACCAGATCAAACTTTGACCAATCAGCGCTAGTGACGAATGGATGGCATCCTCTTTAATTCATGGAAGTGCCAACCACCTGAAAATTGATCATGGAGGAGACTTTATTAATTGCAGTTTGTACCCAGCCGGAATTAAATGACACCAACTCTCACATATATTGGAATAGAGCTGCAAAAGAAAAAGGCTGGAGCATGGTTAACAAGATTTGAACCGCTTCAACATTTCGCACCAAGCCTCTTCCAACTGTGAGTACATGTGCTAGTAAACAGTAGTATAACAAAAAGAAGGAAAATCCCCTTTCTGCTTGTCCAGTGTGAACACCATGGGCTAAGTGCACATTCAAATATGCACGTTCTTTAATGCCCGTCACATGCCCAGTGTGAACATAGTTAAAGATGATTAAGCAGCAATGTACATGCTACATTTAAATTATGACTTGGTGTTTGTTTTTCACTCTATGTTCATTAGATGATTAATTTTGGCACCTAAAAACATAGGAAGTTAAACACATACCACACATTGCTGGTTTTGGTTTGGTCAGTAACAATGAGGGATCCTCTGTATTCCTCCAGTAGTTCAGGAGCAATCCAGCGCAGTGGAATCCACAGTTTGTCTGGAGTTAGGTAATAATCCTCCTCCATGTGCACACAAGGGTAACAGTTACCAACATGGTGGAATTTACATGAGAAAATATTTTTCAGAGGAAAATAAAAATCTAGGTCATTGTACCTTATAATGGTTATGAGATAGACCATAATCGCCAATCCTGACAGTGAGGTCAGAGGTCAGAAGACAGTTTCTTAAAGCCAGATCACTGCAGAGAAAAACACAAAACCTCTGATGAGACAAAAAAGAAGTCGCTAACTGATTTAGATCAAGTACTGATGTTTGTTTGAAGGCATTCCTGATGAACTAAGGTACTTTGATGTCTCACCTGTGGATGTAGTTGTTTTCATGAAGGTGCAGCAGGCCTAAGGTGATCTCAAAAGCCATTCTCTGAAGAGTCAAGAGATCCCTGGTTGGCAGGTCTGGAGTCATCCCATCTGCTTTGCGCTGAGCTCGAAGGTATCTCTTCAGGTCCCCCTGTGTTTATATCCCAACAACAACAAATGAGCTCCATGTGTATGTATGGGAGCAGATGATTCCAGTATATTATGCATTTTTCTTTAAAAAATATCACCAAAACCTGCTGCAAAACCATAAAATTAATATATTTCGTGATTAGATGCATCTTTTTATAGTTTTTTCTCATGAAACAATACCAAAACAACAAGCCACAGAAGTGACATCTTATCCATTACGTAATGCATTTGCCAGGAAGGTAATTTAATTAAACCTATATGGAAAAATTAAAATATATGTGTATAAAAGGACAATGAGAGACTTTATGAGACAAGGTGCAGGCACTCTCAGTAACAACACACTAAAGATGTAGGACCGCTCCCACTGTGCAGCTTCAATTGATCTGTGTGAGCCTTTGTTTGGCTGGAAGGTCCACTCACAGGGTTTTCTTAATCAATCACTGATCAGGCCTGCTGAGAGCAGCCAAACAAACTGACCACAACACTGGAGATTTAAATCATGGAGAGAACTCTCAATAACATTTGAAATCACAAAATGTTTATGTCAAGCATAAATTCGATGTTTGTAGTAGGGATTAAATGTTAACGTGAGATTATATTTTAGGTGAAATCATTTGAAAAAAATATGAGGCACCTTAGATTTAATCCTCGTAGGAGTAGGCTTTTAGGAAAGTCTAAAAGACTTTCAGGTCAGCTTCGCCCACTCAAATATACTCACAAGTTGACAGAACTCCATGACCAGCAGGAAGGGAATGCTTTCACTGCACTGACCCAAACACTGAAGGATGTTGGGATGTTTGAGGCTCCTTAAGGGGGAAAAAAAAGCATTTTACGTCACTTTAAAAACCACTTATTTATCCTCTTAATTTGTCTGCAATAACAGTTGTGTTTAAACATCAACAAGAGGGTTGAATTTTAAGGAAAATGCGTGCCTAAGGCGAAAAACCTGAAGCTGTTTGCTGAAGATATGAAAGCTTTAAAAGCGCTTTAAAAAAAGGTACGACATAATTGCACCTAATTACGAGGTAAATGCCAAATTAGATGGAAAGGTTAAACAAGGCAAAACGAACAAAAAAAATAAATACTAATAGTGCAAAAAATAGCCTAAAATGGTCTACAACTAGAATATTTAAGTTTAGGTTGCAGCTGAGTGCTTTATCGTAGTAAAAAGCCCATTAAATGCAGTTGATTGCTTCATTTCCTCAGGAAAGTCCATATATGTATACTTTTTTTCCCCCTAAACATCTCTATGAAGGCTATATTAACTAGTTAGAAAAAGTCACTTGATAAATTGTCTCTATTAGCCAAATAAAAATATATTTAGTTTGAAAAAAGGTTCATAATTTCAACCGATGCTAAAGTAGCCCATGACAACTGCCCAATTTATAAACTGTGAAGAAAAAAAGCTGGACAATGCTAAAATTATATAAAAAACTATAATTATTAGTTGAAAAAGTTATTTGATGTTTTAATTTCCAGTAAACATAAGAACTAAATATTATATGTTCTAAAAGCCAAAAGTATATAGGAATTTCCTGAACACTTAAGTACCCGAATGGTTAAAACTGACTGAGAATTTACACAACCAGATCATTACTACACTGTCAAATCAGTTACTGAAGCCACTTCCATTCTTTCATTTCATTGTTGGATTAAATATTTATAGACACTTGAATACCAGCGAATGTATTCCTCATTGTTTAGCTAAAGCTTCTTAAAAATACCAGTGTACATTTTAGAAATCATTGGCACCTGTACGGCTCAGATTCAGCGAGGAACTTCCTCTGCTCCAGAGGGCTAGCACTGACTCGGAGCTCCTTCACCACAGCCTGAGAAGAGCTGCAGTCACACAGCACTTCAGCCAGGATCACCTAGAAGAGATCCCAGACAAAAACCATGGAAGAGTCCCCAGAAGATCGCGATACAACCTCAGTTTCAAGATCCTCTCAGTGACAATCATCACTTACACACAATCAGAAAATCAAATGTTCAAATTTTAAATGAGAACACAGTACTATGTGAGGGGAAAAGGGATTTCTTACCTTACCAAACCAGCCATTTCCTATCTCCTGAAGGTAGTTTAAAGTGTGTCTTTTAAAACATTGAGATTTTGAGTCTGTTGAAAAAGGATTATAGGAATTAAAGTTTGAATGTTGGGCAATTATGTTGTTTATTATATAAAACACTATATCTTCTAACAAACAAATAAACATTTAAAAAAAATTGGTAAATAAAAAAAACATCTGCTAAATATTGCATGAAAATAACAGGGAACGAACAAAAAACACCTGGATGCTATTTTTATGTTTGTGTTAATAAAAACACATAATTAAATCAACTGATTAGCTTTGTTACCACAATGTACCAATAAAAGTTCATGTATTTCCTAAACGAAAGAACAAACAAATATTACTACCTCCATTTAGTGTAAGTGTATAAAATAACATAATAAAGACTAAATAGCAAAAGAAAATCTTTTTTGGAAAAACTTCTTTTTTTGTTTTTCAATGGGGCTTTAACAGCTCACTTGTAAGATCAGGTTATTAGCATTGTATTTCCAAACTGCTGAAGAAGACGTTTGTCAGATTCTAACTTCCAGTTCACCGAGCGGCAGCAGGGAGTCCACTGCTACTTGAGGTTTGAGACCTTTAATAGATCCACTTCAGTGGTTCAAGCAGCGGACCGTGAGGGAGCTCAGTGCACGCAGTATCTAATCTTGTGTCTTCGTTTGCTGGAGCGAGAAGACATGGACCGAGTGTGACAGGTGCATTACCAGCTCCATCCTGCAGGGCGGGGCAGCTGGACCTGTCCCTGACTGGTAAGGTGTAGACCTCAGGCAGGGAGGGACATGATGACAGACTGTCCTCCTGGATGGGACTGGAACCCCCAGAGCATTCCTCCCCATCTGCATTGTCAAACTCCTGGTTGGGTCACAACAGCACACAATGTTTGAAAATCAGCTAAAATCTTGCAAAAATAGATGATTATAAAACTTCTTCCTTACAAAAGCATGGTTACATTTAGAAAAATATATAAAGAAAACAAAGCACATAAAAGCACCAACAGATGAAAAAATACAATGACTTAAAGGGCTATTTAAATGTTTACATATGCATTTTAACATTTGGAAATTGAAAGAGTCACATGAAAGAAAACTTCTGTTGACGTGCATATAGTGTGGGACAAAATAAAGAAACCAGAGAGGTGAATAAATCTCTTACATGTTGAAGACTTACATTGAACCCCACTCCTCCTCTCTTACAGCACAGGCAGGTGAGGAGCAGCAGAACAAAAGAGACGAGCCCCGAGCAGGAGATGAGGATGACAACATACGGTGGAGGGGAGAGGGATGCAGTCCTGGTCTGAGAAACTGGAAAGAAAAAAAGGGGGGAAAATATAAGGAATGAAAAAAAAAAGTAAAAGCAGGAATTTAAGGGTTTTACGCCTCCACATGTACACTTCAGGAGACAAATAGAGATTTCACAGAAGCGTAAAATCTTGTTAACAGAGGTGTTGAGCTCAGAAGGAAACCATTGGAGTGTTTTTTAGCTGCACACTTCCAACACAGCAAAGAACCCCAATGGACAGTTTGCATCAGGGATTTGGGAAGACAAAGCAGGAGAAGCAAACTAGGTTTTAGATTGAAAACAGCACTGACTGCATAACTAATAGGAAGAAAAAAAAAGACTAAAGTATAGTTCATAAACTGACAAATATACCATTCCAATAAGGACAGTAAGCATGGGGAAAGGGGGTAAATATCAGAAATGGCATTCCACTATAAGGAAACAGTTATGAAGCAAGGGAGGGTGCCTGGAATCATCATTTCGGCAAAAAAAGGAGCACTAAGTAGGTAGGGATCGGAAACTGGAAAAGAATTCATCAAATCAGGAAGGTTTACTAGTCAGGTGAGAAGGGGAGGGATTGGGATATTTGATATTTGTACCTCAACGTAGTCGAGTGTGGGAAGGGGACCATCTGTAGAAAAGAAAAGGGGCAGGGTAGCTTAGTTAAATACCCTTTATTTTGTCCTCTTTTTTCATTTACTTTAAAAAAAAAAATGTTTTTACAATGTTGTCAGCTCCTGAAAGTTCCACTTTGATCATCTTTTGATATGTTTTCAAAACTTTCCCAGTGGTCTTTTAATAAGAATTATTCTGTTTTTTAGCCTAAATCAAAAAACCTGCGTTGTTTTTCCGCAGAGCGGCAATAATTCATTAGAAACTTGCTTCTGATTAGTGGGTGGGACCACTGGCATAAAGTGAGCCTGCCCTCATTTCCTATCATCAATTTTCTTGCACTTTCGCACTAGCTTACAGCCTCTCACACACCCAACCTCAAATCTTCGGTGCAACAAAAATGGCGTCCAATACTGGGGCTATCCAATCGCACAGTTTTGAGCCAGATCCCAGCGCAGACGAAGAAAACTAAGACATACATGGATCTATTTGTCTGCAAGTGGATGCATTGGAATGGAGAGGAGTGGGGAGCTTGTGGTCCCGCCCACTGTAGCTTCCATGTCACAACAACAGGCTTTTTCCATCAGCCTTTTTTTGCCCGCTCCTGACTTAAAACTCTTCGAAGAAAGAAATGGTCAGAAATGCAGTTTTAATCTGTATTTTCTAAATATATGTCCTCCATCATAAGGAAAATGCTACAAGAACATGTTAAAAACAGGATTATTTTCCTCTCAGCGGTAGTGCTTTATTCTAAAGGCAATATCTGGAGGAGCGTTGTTGATGTTTAGAAGGCTGTCCAGCCTAACAACATCATGGTTTCACTGATCACGTCTCACATTAAAATTCAACAAAACATTCCTTGACAAAGTCACGATACTCTAAACACTGCATACATAAATATTGAAGTGTGATCAATAATTTAGAAGCCTAAATATGCCCCCAAGAATCTCTTGCCACACATTTTGCATCTCCTTTTGTCCCACTGTTGTAACTAAGTTGTGCTATAAATGTCTGTCAGAAGGTTTGGAAGTAACATAAAAAAGAAGATCTTCTGGTCAGCAGTGATATAAATAAAGACAACAATGCGCGTAAAATTCTAATAAATGAGTCGGTAAGAGATCAATGATATATTTTAATCATTGCTGGTAATGCAACCTTCACAACAAGGGCAAAATGTGTGGTCCTGAACGGGCCCGTCTTCCCTGTGTGTCCCCCTTCAAACATGCGCCACCAACATGACTCGCGGTTCCAATCTCTTGCGCACACTTGTGAGCAGTCCTATTCTTTCATCTTTGCCCAGACACATGTCCAGACAGACACTGCATATTAATAGGAACCCGAACACGGGGGCCTGTTTTTCTTTTCCACGAGCCTGCGTTGCCAGCAGCTCTTATCAAAACAATACAATGACTGCAAGCACAACACTGGCAGCTTGTGAGGTTGAGGAGCAGAATAAAGATGCCGATGGTGATGCTGGGTTGAATAATCTCTACTGCCATGCTCGGATTCTTTTTTCCCATTATTATTGTGAACACTAAATGAGGATTGTTGGGTTTTTTTGTTTACGTTTTTTATACCGTCGATATCCGGGCCCCGATTGCAGCAAATCAGAAGCGCTGAGCGGCACAGATAAACAGGAGCGGGGCCTAGAAGCGCATCAGCCCCGCTGCTCCTCTGATGGAGGAATAATCCATCGCTGTTCGGCTCTGTCAAACTGGGTTACATTAGACTATTCACCCCAGGTGGAGGCCTGTTCGAAGCTGACTTCGCCCTCTTCCTCTCTCCTCCTTTTCTCCAGCATCACTGACAGTTTCTCCCACCCCTCCTCCTCCTCCTCCTCCTCACCTTCCCTCTGCGGGGCTCCGAGGGCTCTCTCCGGGCTGAGGTATGACATGATCCCCGCCAGGGCCACCATCACCCAGCAGTGTGGCCGCATCGTCGCCGCGTCCGGAGCAACACCACCATCCGAGCAACACCACCATCCGACGGTGTCCTCTTTGCTCCCGTCGTCCCCGCCACGGTCTATACGGTCTCCGGGCTCCCTCTGACTCCGTCTACCCCCTCCACCACCTCCTCCTAATAAGAAAGAGCGTCTCCTCGCCTTCCTTGTTGTGCTCTCCCTCCCTCCACCTCTAATCCACAATTAAACACGGAGATCAGGATGCTCTATTGTGCGTCCTCAGTGCGCCGCGCGCAGTGAGGCTCCGATGAAAACAACCAGCCGCGCTTTCTTCTATTTATGAATCTCCCCACCACCACCACCACCTCCTCCTCCTGTAAATCACAGATCTGCAGGTTGTGTTGTCTCCTCCGCCTGTCTACGTCAGACAGACACCGCGCGCATTGTCATGCTCCTGCTTGGTCATCCTGAAGCTGGAAAACACACAGAGCCCATCATATTCCCACTGGGAGCTAATAGTGTGTCAAATAAGGCTCAGCGGTCGCTTTAGAATGATTTCACACCGGATTATTAAATCAAAACGATCGATCCGTGAATTAAGTTATCATGCCAGGACTTCTGCCTGTTGTCACATTTGTAAATAAAAACGTTTTAGGGACAATGAAGACCATTTATTGTGCCACCAACCTGATATGATCAATATAAATCTAGATATTTTACAGCTAAAGCCAAATGTAAAATGCTTTTGCCATGTCTGGAACAATCTGATTGGATTTATTTTAAATTATGGAATAGATCTATCAAACCCATTTGGCATATAAAGTAATAACTTGATTAGAAAATAAAGAACTATATAGACAATATATCACATTCATTTATTCATACAACAGTCACAATGGGCTGCAATAGAATAAAATCTTCATTCAGAAAACCTTATGGAAAAGCACTAAAACTACAAGTGTAATGATTCCTTTTAACAATTCTTTAATGTATTTTGTGGCAGACGATGTGATTCATGGTCCATATTGGTTCATTTTGACTGATCCGATTCACCAGCCTAAAATCAATCCAGGACATCTTTATCTTAAAATTCAACCAGTGTGACTCGGAGAGAAATGCCGTACCTGGATCCTGAACAGAGAAGGTGACATTTTCCAGATCCATGTCATCCATTTATTTGGAAAGTCTGTAAATCTTTTTTCTAAAACATACAGAAACATGTTCACAAAGAACTGCATTTTCCTTTTATACCTCACAACTAAAAAAAAAAAAAAAAAAAACTAGCCTACAAAGATTTTAAATCACATTTTAGGACAAAACTGTGTTGTGGCTCAAATACAACCTCAATATTGACTAAAGGAAGCATCTAAACAGTTATTAAAATGTAAAAGAGGCTTTTTTTATTGATTTGTCATGTTGGAATGAATGATTTCAGCACAAACTTGTCCATTTTTACAATGATGTAAGCCAGCCGAGCAGTGGTTTAGGGTTTTTCTTCTCGACAGCCTGTGCTTCAGGCCCCCTGTGATGGCAGCCATCTGCCCTGCTGATGTGCTCATGAGTGAAAAGGCGGCGGGGGTGGAGAGAACTGCTGTTGGACATGACCTCTAGTTCCTGCAAGACTTTCCTTTTATGGACAGAACAGGACAAATGAAAAAAAAAAAGTCATAGGGAATCCTAACCATCTGATTGTAAAATGTTCAGAATAATGAAACTCAAGATTTGAGAATCTCATCTCTCCAGCTCTCTCTGTCTCGCCTCTGTCGTTTTCGGGCAATTTCTGGGAAGTAAGCGTTGTTGTAAGGCCGGTCCCTGTCGTCCATTTCTCGCGTTGCATCCTTCCTTTTCCCACTCCTCTGCTCAAGCAAAGCCTGGGCTCTTCTCCTTTCTTCAGCTTCCCTTTGTAAGCGTTCAGCACGCAATCTTTCCATGGAGCTGAAAAGGCAAAAAAAAAACAGAAAACACCATAAAAAAACAGTGTTATTATGTAATCAACATCATTAGAAGGACATTCAAGCAACCAAAGTCTTTCTTACCTTTCCCCACTGCTCCTCTTTTCTCCCTTGTCTCCTCTTTCCTTTTTCTTGCTCTTGTGGTGCCTCCTTTCACTTTCCCCCAATGCTTTCTTCATATCTTTCAAAGGATCCAAACTTTCCTTCAGCCTGCGGTCTTTCTTCGCCTTTTCCTCTTCAATTATGCCCTTCCTCTTTTCCGATTCTTCTTCTTCTTTTTCTGCGCTGCTTTGCATGTACCATGGAGTCACCTCAGTGCCTGGTTGGGGGCCTAAAGAAACAAGCAGGCCGATGGCTCGCTCTTGCTTCTCCTGGACAAACCAGAGTAGCTATGATCAATATTTAAAATATTCCATTTCAAATAATTGTATTGGAGAATAAAAAAAACTGTAATAAACTCCATTGCCTTTTCATGCAAATTGTTCTTTGTGTCATTTTTCCTTCTCTAATAGATGACTGAACATTGTTGCATAAAAGTAGAATCAGAACTTCCTGGTAAAATAAAAATCCTGACAGAGTCTGATGAGATCCAGCTGCACGTTTTTGCCACTGTAGAATAAGAAACCACAGCAAACCAAGTGTATTAGGTGGGGAAAAGTGGATGTTTACCTTTTTAAATTAGCATTACTGATTTAAAAATCAACAAAAAGCTGCAGAGTGCTACTCATTTGCAACTTGTAGATGAGCAACCTGTTTTTTTTCTTTTGAGTACAGTGGTCCCTCGCTATATCTTTCACGCTCTCGCTGATTTTTTTCATATTTCTTTTCATTGATTTCTTTTAACAGCTCAATTTGTTCTGCATCCTGATTGGTAGTAGACTTTGTCAAGTACTTTCCTCCAAGCGGTGTCTCCTGTACAGAATGCGTTTAGCTTGCCAAATATCTAAATCTTCAACCACAAACAGATTTTTTTGTTTTATTCTATAATACATGACTTATTTTACTACAAATGTTTGAACTTTAAGAGTTTAAACATGAAACAAAGTTCCGTTTTACAGCCTTAAAACATCTCGAATTCTACTTTGTGGATTTCACCTGATGTGGGTTATTTTTAGAAGATAACTCCCGTGATAAACAAGGGAAAACTAACTGTCAAGCAAATGCAGTCTGGTTGTTAAAAGTGTTCATTCTTTGAATGCAGAATTAGAATGAGAGTTTCAAACATGAAAAACACAATAGTTATAGTATTTTATGCACACAAACAAAAATAGATGTTAATCTGTGCTGGATCAGACAATCAATTTCCTGGGATTTGTACACCATTCCTCTCCTACAACAAATGAAAAGAAAAAATCCATAAAATGGACTTCCTAAATTATTTTTAGTGAGTGTTTACTCAGATAAACCTGTAATTTTCAGAATATAAACAGAAGTAGCAGCACAATCACCGTTTCCTCCTTCTTCTCTTTGAGATACTCTTCATTCCCCTTCTTATCTGAAGACTCCTCCAAAGGAAAAAGATTGAGATGCTCCACATGTCCTCCGCTTTGACTCCCATCATCTCCTGTGCTTTCCACTGATTGGAGACCAGCTCGGGCCTTTCTTCTCAGATATTCTGTTCGCGCCTGTGGAAACAAACCATGACAATTTTTGCATGTTATGAAGTTTGAATCTATTTCAGATTATCAACACAATAAAAAATAAACATCAGCTCCATATTAGCGATGGAACAACACACTTTCTTAATGATAGTGTTCAAACCTCAATTTTGTATATGATTTGTGAATAACAACCCCCCAAAAGGAAAGGAAAAAAATACATATAATCTACTCAGTTGCAGAGGTTTCCAACTCATTTTCAGCTCAGAACCAGCTAAACTGTCACGTGATCTGTTAACGTATACTCTGCCAGCACGAAACACAGACAGATGTAAACACAAAAAACGAACGGTAAAACTGAACATACTTCTTGCTCCGCGCGCTCCACGCGGCGTTTAGCCTCGCGCTCCTCTTCTGCAGCCTGGGCTTCGTCCCTTCGCACGCGCGCTACATTGTCTTTATTGCGGACATGCCAGCTTTTCTTCGGAAGGATATTCATGATGGTGTTACTGTTAGCAGTTAGCTAACTCAAAATTTAGAGGAAGAACAGACCCGAGCCTTTGATCTACAACAATATGGAACGCGAATCAGCCAGGTGACTGAGTCTGATATGATTAGTAAAGCAGAAATTAGCAAAAAATCTGCGCAATTGTCTAGATTTTAAAACATTAGCTTACATTTTTTCTACATTAAGTTAGCATTCATGACGGCAAACCTGGCTCGTTAAAAGCACAGTATTATTTTTTTTAATATCCTAAGGTCTAACAACAAACAAATCTGTCCGACTTTTTGGAGAGTTCATCTATTCCAGGTTTGCTGTGGTCCACCGGAAGTAGTAGACCCAAACAGGAAGTAAACAAAAAAAGTTACAACTCTTGAAGCAATTACAAAGAAGAATCGTTAGATGGAGCTGGAGCGAGCGCCAACTGGTTTATTCAAAAGAAATAAATGTAATGGTCATAAGCGAGCAAGACTAAACTTTAAAAAGCAATAAAAAAAAAAAAAAACAACAGCAAACGAAGGACTTCTCATTAAAAAAATACAAATAAATCACAACATTTAAAGAAAAGAATATAAAAAGTTTGAATACATACCGTAGTCTCAAAAGGGTCAAAAATAAACAATTATTTTTGGTTGCTCTCGTCTTAACAAAAACACTGTCCAACTGTCTTGTTTTTTTAAAACAGTATTAGAGGTTCAATTTTTTTACATGCATTTCTTTGCAAAGTCTATATCCAAAAATGATCAAAACACCTGTTTAAATGATCACTTTTAAAGTGCTTAAAGAACAGTGATGTTTAATGTGCAACATTTTTAACATTTTATTTTGAAAGAATCTGGTGTAATTTCACTATGTATATATAATATGAAGCTTTTTTTTTCTTTTTAATAAACATCCTTTCTTTATGACATCGTCTCATGTTACTGTACTGCAGAGACTAAACATTGTCCAGAGGCTGTTTAGTCTTGTAGTGGTAGATACAGTATATATATGTATCTATCAAATGGTATCTTGGTCATCTACCGACTTAGTTCCTCAATCTGCTTGACTAAGAACTGCTTATCCCGGCTCTCCTGTAAAAACAAAAAAGACCAGACCCTGTATTAGTTAAAGTAAAAAAGGAAATATTGAAAAAAATCTTTGTTAACTCATGGCCAATTCTTAGTATACTGCTTTAGATACCATCAACTTACCCGTTTGAGCTGCAGTCTTAGCAGTCCAACACTTTTCCCATAGATGGAGAACAAAGCTATGACGTAGCACATCACCAAACTATGACGGAGAAACAAGTCAGCTGGTAAAGAATCAACTGGCATTCAAAGAAAAATATCATCTATATCTGCACAGTGCAAGACAGTTCAATGATTTTCATGTAAAATGAAAATGGATTTACCCCGATAATGAAAACAGGGGGATTGTAAACGCCTGTGAGCCAATGAAGAAAAGAAACTCTTGTGTGGCTGCAGAGAGGTTGTAGAAAGATGTCGGTATAATCAACCACATGTTGTCAGAGAACCGGAAAGGCCCACATCCCCGAGAAGGATGGATCCTGTATGGACAGACACGGAACGTCACTCAGACATAATTTCATAAATCTCTACAAAGCCATCGCCTTTTTTGTATTGCGACAAATTGGCCAAATTTTGACTTTCTGACCAGTAGGAAAAATAATTGTATTATTTATGTTACCAAGAAACATCCACACTCACACAGCAATGCTGTAAATCATGACAACTGAGGCCAGCATCCAGCCTAAGAGCAGTACCACCAGGAAAAAGAAGGCTGAGGTGGTGGAGCGAAACGTTTTTTGGGGTGGCCGACAGTTGGAGAACAGTGTTATCTGTTTAGGAAAGTGGCAATAGAAACAAGTAGATTATCAAAAAGGAATGAGTATGATGAAACATTCTGTCTATTGAAGCTGAATTTCACCTTTTTGCAGTAAAAGAGGATCACAAACTTTACAGTGTTGATGAGGGGCAGCAAAGGGCAAAACAAGGCTCCAGTCCAGACCACCGTTTGGCTGTAGACCAGCCCCAGAACATTGGAAGAAACAACAAACTCCTGCCGGCCCACCAGCTGAGAGACTTTACTGGACCAATTGTCGACCACCATCCTAAGACCCACGTTAGGGAACACACAGTTAAAAATGTTAAGATGCAAACCTGATTCAAACTGACAGCATCTCATTTTTAAAAGGTAAACACAGTACCTGCGTGGAAATTCGACCAGTACAAGCACAGCAATGTTAATGAGGAGGTCAAACAGTGTCAGCTTATACATCTCCTGTCCCACACGAGTTTCCCAGCACTTCATCATCAGGAGACAAACAGGCAAAAACTAGCATGATTCACAATGCAAACTCAAAACGTTAAAGGCTGAAGTTAGAAGTTGCTACTATAAGACATAATTTGAAAATTTACTCTAGTTATACTGGCTGATGATGATACATGCTAACAAAAATTATTTATTGTGTAGTTTTTTCCCTTCGTTTCAACCTTCATAATTTCTTTGGCTTTTTAAAGAGTTTTTGTTGTGTCACTAATCAAAGAAACTCGTTTAGCTGCATAGAATCAGTAAATTACCGCATAGCTTGCATAGTTGTAACTGCACTCTTTGCATTTTGCGTCATCCATGTTCCCAGTACAGGTGATCTGATCCCACAAGGTGAACAGAAGAACACCCAAACCCACAAAACGCAGGACCACTGCCCTGGAGGTGGAGAAGAATTCAGTCATTACAAATAATGCAGAAACCACAAGTTTTTGTTAAAGTTTACCTCGATGTGATTGGTACATTAACGTCATAATTAGGCTGTAAATTCTTGGTTTCTTTCAAACGTAACAAAAACTAAGTTTTGGAAGTATTTTTGGTGTCTGTCTTGCGTGTCATCACACAGATTTCATACACCATAGCTACAAATAAGTAAATGATCTTTGTCAGTTTAAGATTTTGATTTAACTATTAATTAAGCATTTTCTTTGTTAGTTTTTCCCAATACAAAGATCGTATCACAAACAAAAGTAACCACAAATGTTACAAACCTCAAAAGTGCTACTATGACAGTGATGCTGGGGGAATAATGTTCTACTTTGGCGATTTGGTCACACAACAGAGGCACCAAGAAGTTTGCAACACTGATGACAATTGATGGCAGGTACTCAAAAAATAAATCTTGAATCCTGTCGCTTTCTTTGTTCACTCTTTTATTCTGTTGTTCCTAGATTGAAGGCAAAAAGTCACTCAATAAGCCGTCAAATCCAACTGAGTAACATCCATTACTTTTACGTCATTTACCTGGCTGTATGTAGTGGCATAAGAGATCCCATAGAAGGCTGCTATGTTTAGCCCGAGCACCAAAAGAGCCATCAGAAGACGGAGAGAGTGTAAGCCAAATTTCTTCAACAAGGTCAGAGAAGCTGCACGCTTCTTTAAGCTCTCTTCCTCCAGATCCACCTAACCAAGAAAGAGGAAGGATGAGGTGAGGAGGAAGGGAAGACATCCTTAAAACGCTTCCAAATTAAAAGATGCAATCATGTAACATTGTTTTCTATGAAGGGAATTGGTCAGAATCTCCTCCATTTCAGTGTAACATAAAGCAAGCCTCTTCTGACCTGTAAACGATAGAGGAGGTTTTTCTGCTTCAACTTGGTAGCTGTCTCTCCCAGGCAACCAAAGTTCCATCCATTGAAGACAGTCATGCTGTAGTTCACCACAGTACTGCCTCCCGTTGCTACAGCAACTCGAGCTGCAGTACCCATGCTGTGTGAGCGGCCAGTCAGAAAAGATGGTGTAAGTCTAAACTTGAGCATCGATGTTAAATATTAATGGGAAACCTGTTTATTTTGAAAAGTTCGTTGGTGCTGTTCGTTGAGGGACTGACCGTGCAATGATGCAAATCAGACAAAAGGCAAAGTAGAAAACGGCGGTAAAGAGGTACGCCAAAGGGATTTTATAAGAGAAGCTGTTGTTCTCCACCATGGTGTTCTTGTAGTAACCATAAAACATGAAAGAATACTCCATAAACCCCTGAAAGCAATGGAAAGGATAGTCAATTAAAGTTAGTGGAATCTCTTACATTAACAAAAATTTAGAAACTCTTCTCTTAGAACTCATCCAGCATATTAAAGTTGTGAAAAAACGTTTCTAAGTTTAATGTTTGCTTTTCAAAATAGTCTTGACATCCCTCCACTCAAACTTATTAATTTAAGCTTAAAATGAAAGCATTTGCTTGAGTTTCTTTCAAGAAATAAAACACCATTAGCCTGACAGCATAAAATAGAACATAAATTATGGGATTCCCAATCTTTTGCGGTTCTCTTTAACACTTTCACAGCTTTCAGGACAAGATAATAAACCAAAAACAACACTTGTGCTTTTCCTGTTTGTGGGTCATCACAGAAAGTTAACTAAAGACGGTTTTATTTTTAAAGCTTTGTGTGATAACTCCTCACCGTTCCTGAAAGCAGATCAAGGAAAAAATTGTAGAATACCACCAGGCCTGGAGGATTAGGTTCATAGATTGTGCATCTTTCGTTACCTGGAAAACATGGCAACCGTGAATGTTTCTACTCATCATTTCTGCAGGGAAAAATCCTATCAGGTTTTGTAATCGGAACATCTTCACCCTCAAACAAACGTGTGTGATGCTTGGAAAATGTCTCATCCAAGTGTAAGAAGGCTTCCTGTTTTTAATGAAAAATAACAGCGTTGAGGATGACAACACAGGAAATTTGTTTGATGTGTCGTTAGATTAGGCCTCTCTGCAACATTCACTTGCATCCAATACCTCTGGCTTCATTAGTTAGTGTGTAATTCTTCCAGTTACTCCTATTGAGTAATCTGAGCTGCAACTGAATACCCCCAAGTTGGGTTTCAACCCAAGCTTCAATCATTTGTCTTTAAACCAAACAAAAAAGCCTAGAAATTGCAAACTTCTTGTTAAAATGCTCAAATGTTCTCACAGCGTGGGTGATTTCACCAACACCTCACCTGTGCTGTTCATGAAGCTGGTCCCCACCTGTCTGAAAACAAGGCTGGGGATGATGACAAACCCAGCAATCAGCAGGAATGACACAAAGTTCAGAACGACCAAAAAGCGCAGAAACAGGAAGTACGACTTGACGCCTCCTCCAAAGTTCCCTGTGGGGAGAGATCTATTAAGGTCTTCAAATCAAAACTACATGAACAGACTTCACATGTCTGCATTGTGAGTTGATTTGGCAGAGGTCGGTCAGCGACAGGGTGTGTACCTCCAATCTTTTGGATCGTCTTTCCCCATAGAACCAAAAAGTAGAGAAACTCTCTGGCTTTGGTCTGGAATTTTCTCAGCTTTTTTAGCTTCTCCTGTTTCCACAACTCCACCTTGGAGAGGACAGGGACCTGGATTCCCCGACTCTTTCTGACGATGGAGATTTCAGATTTCAGATTTCAGCTGTTTCAAAAGTTTAACATTTATCTGTTGACATTTAGCAAGGGTTCATTTGGTACATTTTTTTCAAGATCAGAACAAAGTGTTATCTTTTTTTTTTAAATACATGTTGGTATGATACAAAAGAGACAAACATTTGAGCAACTCATTAAGTACGGTAACAAATGACACACAAACAAACACCATGTGAAGACACCAGCCGCAAGAATTGAAGACACCAGCCTTCAATTCAAGGATTGAAAAGCAGTATATAATCATCTTCAAGCACATGAAAATATGGGATTTTTACACCATACCTATTAACTTATTCTCCTGCATTTTTTACTAAAATAAAATATAAGGCAAAACATTTAGAGGAAGATTTCTTACAGTTTCGCTTTTTTTATTGCCATGGGTAGTGGGAGGCTCCTGAGATCTCGGGGTTGGCCATGGTCGCCCGCTTCACTGTCCCCTGCATCGCTTAAACTTGGGTTGTAATGAGGAAAATCGTGAATGGACATTTGAGATGAAAGCCGACGCAGCCTGAGGGAGTGATGGTCCCCAGGATACCCATCTCCTGGAAATAGTTACAGGAATTTCACTTTGAGATTTTACCTCAGTTCATGATTTCTTTTTTAAAACAATCCAACCAAATAATAAATTTGAATAGGCTACCTGCAACATAGTTGTATTCCCCTCTTGAATGTTGTCTCTGAAGCTCACTGATCATTTTCTTTTTAATTTAGTTCCTTTCAAAAAATCAACAGCTGCAAGATCAGAAAACAACAAATGAAGCTGCTCTTCACAAGGAAGTGTTGCTAATGCAAACACTTCCCTGTATTTGTTTTCTGGTGGACTTTAATCCCTTTTAAAATGGACACAAAGGAACTTCCTTGTGTGTTTTAACCCCTTATTTCCCAGAAATTTCAGTGGTTTGCTGTCATTTTTTATCTTTATCTTTCTCAGTCAAAAGATTTGGCACATTTAAAAGATATATATATATTTTTAAAATATTGTGTTTTTTATTTTCACTAAGGGGCAATAGAAACAAAAACTGTTTTGATTTTTTCTTGATCTTATTAAAAATATGTTTCATAACAAGTCAAAATAAAATCTGAGCATATGAAATTTGTGAAATATTTTTTGTTTTGATACGTTTACAACTATGGAAATAAATGTCATATTTAATTATAGGATGTAAGTATTGTTACAATGTAACTATTTGTTTGAATTTACTTAAACAGTTCATAGATTCTCTGTGCAGATTTTTTGCTGTTTGGATTCAAAGCTTTGAGACAAAACAACTCAAAGAATCTGCAAATGATCACAGCTTGCAAACTCCCATAAGGAAACTCTGATGGCATTTATTGAATCTGGGAGTAACAAAGTCACAAAGCAGAAAGAGTTGCAGCATAAGTGTGAATATCAACCAAAAACACTTAAAAAACACAAAAGGCAGGGGAATTAAAAACTCCACAAATGTGCAGCCATCAGCCCAGGCACAATATAGAAATCCTCACACTGTAGTAACGTCACGGGAAATTCAGATTCAAATTATATAGATCTTTGTCTGAATATAGAAAACAAAAGAAGACAGGAAATTGGATTTTTTTTTAAATCCTGTAGACTAACTGATAAACACAACAAAATAAGAACAATTAACTGTAAATATTTTCAGCCTAAAAACAACTAACGTTTTGTCTTTTTAAAAGATTAACAGATGTTCAATTTTTTTTCTTTTTAAGTCATAAAAAAGCAAATGACTGAAACTCTAAAATCAGTTTGACTTTTTAAACAATATTAATATTGAAAAAATTCTGACAATTTCTTTTTAAGCTGAGCCGTGACTCACAAAAAACACTGGCAGTTTACAGCAACGACAAAAGCTTTTTTCAATATTGGTCCCTCTTATGGGAGTCACACGAAGGCAGTGAAGACATGTGGGCGACTGTTTGGGCTCGTCCTCTGCTGAAGCCAGCCCCGCTGCAGAGACAGCCCTGGTTTGATGCAAAGTGTTTACAATCACCGCCAGAAACACAAAGGGATCGGTCGACACAATGGAACAGTCTAAGGGACGATGGGAATAATAAACTTAAACAACAGAACAAGAGTTTAACGGGAGATCAGCACAAAGGTTTGAACACTAACTGTTTTTGAATTACTTCCTTAAACTTAAAACAGCTTAAATTTAACACCTGAACCTCTTTGAATTACATCTTATGAAAACCTTTTGAAAAGTACAGTTTGATTTTAAAATGCCCCCACCCCTTGAGACGAGTGAGACTCAAACATTCCTTGACCTCATCAAACATACCTTTCTAATATTTCCCAATAAATGTATCAATGATGAAATGTCTCTGATTGGGATTTTCTACCTTGGATTTAAAAGTAACACTTTTTTCACTAAAATTACATTTTCACATAAATTCTGACCTTGAACTGTGTGTGTGTGTTAGTGTGTGTGTGTGTGTGGGGGGGGGGTGTTTTTTGTCGAAAGCAAACTTTTTCTGCTATTGGTAAAGATTTCCTCATGTCCCCCAAGAAGGTTATTTAGTCCACTTTGTCTTCAGTTTTCTCTGTCTTCTCTCCTTCTTTCTTCTCCTCTTTGCCTCCTCTCCTGTCTTCTCGTTTCCCCCTCTTTAAGGCCCTGCCCGTTATTATGCAGGAGACAGCAATGATGTGGATGATAAAGTAGATGGACATCCAGTAGTTGATGGTGTCGGGAGCCTTCAGCAGCACAAAACCCATGCACATGTAGTCGTAGGCCCTCATCTTCAGGAACCAGTGAACCCAGTCGAAGATGTTCTGCCCGCCAGGGCCGAGTTTTGATCGGACAGAGGCCTCCATGGCCGACTCTGCTGCTATGCACAGGGGGATGGTGAGGAAGGAGAGGTAGTAGCCAGGGTGCAGCCCGTGCCAGTATGCGCTGATTAACATGGTCCAGCCAGCCCTAAGAGATCCACACAGGTGAGACGGTCATGTGTCATTCGGCTTCTCTAACTTACAATCTGTCACAGTTCTGATTTTAGACACAATTCCTCCACCAGCAATCAAATGATGGTTGTAAAGATTGTTTAGAACTCTTAGATTTCCACTGAGCTCCAGGGTAAAAGACGAACTAAACCCAAAGAAGTGTGTTCTTTCACTGACATTTTTCTGCTCATGTTTGCTGAATCAGAACCAGAAAAATGAGCTTCAGTTTTAGAACATGCTCATGTTTTACATATGTAAGAACTTGTGAACATGTTTGCATTACTGTCTTTTCTACAAAAGAAATTCAAGTTAAACGTGGTAGCATTCCAAGTCACTTCCCTTCTTGTGAGCTAAAGAGGTGCTTAAAAAAGCTGTTCTTCTTTTCCTTCAGTGGAAACAGACATTACTTAAAATTTCAAATTGTAATTAAGAACTATAGGATTTTAATCTAAGAGATAATAAACTTAAAAATAAAAGATAGTTTGTTTGAACAAAAGGAAAAATCATGTCGTTTTTCCATTTAAACTGTTGTGTAAAGAGGGTTCAATGATGCAGAAGTATGCAAGAGATACACCAACTATTGAAACACGTTACATATCACTTATGTATGTAATAAAACGATGCCAGACATACCTTAAAGTGTAGGATTTGAAGGGGGCGTTGGGGTAGATGTAATGATGCAGCCACCATTGAACCGTCATGTTCCAATAACGCATGCCGTGACGGACTTTCACGCAGAAGTCGGTGTTGTAGCAGTCAATGTTCTGGATAGTTTTGAAGTCATATTTCTCTTTGGTGTTCGGATCAGGACTACCAATGAGGAGAAAAAGAAAATACCAATTTACTGCATTTATGACATCAACATAAATCCAAACAGTGATTCAGCGTTTTAGAAGTCACTCTGGGCAAATGATAATATACCTGTAGTTGACTGTTGGCCCTCCTCCAGGTTTGGAAAGCGCCTTTTCTGCATAGCAGCCCAGGCCTGCAGTGATGCATCCTGCCTCAGCTCCACACCATGCAGCATAGAAGCGCATTCTGAACACAAAAAAGACTGCAACCATGTAGAACATCCTGCAGACGGAGAGAAGAAACATAGTTAGCCACCCCTCCCTTTATAATTAATACTTATTTCTTAACCATTATTTAACTAGGGAAGTCCTTAAATAATAGTTATGTTTTCATGTCATTTTTTTTGGGGGGGGGGAATGCTTTGGGCTAAAAAATTTCATTCAGTACAATAACATATTTTTTCAAAAAACAGAAAAGAAGAAACACAAATGAAAAACACAAAATCCTAAAGGTTTGTAATTAGAAGATAATGCTCAAAATTATATCTATAAATATTAGGTGTCCGTTATGACAGGTCTCTGGCTCTTTGTGTAAAGCTAATTTTAAAGACCCACTCCAATTGTGTTTTTATTTAACATTTTCTCTGGTCATTTTTCTGAAGATGGAGGACATGTGACCTACAAAGGCAGGCCACAAGCTCTCTGCTCTGCTCCATTCTGATGCATTCATTTGCAGATGGCTGGATCCATGTACGTCTTCTTTTTCCTCATCTGAGCTGGGATCTGGCTCAAAACTGTACGGCTGGATGCTCCAATATGAGTTGCCATTTTTGTTGCACCAGTAATATTGTGAGGTGTGAGGGATGTAAGCTAACAGGAGAGCATTAAAACTTATGGAAGGTGAAAAATGGGGGCGGGCTTACGCTGCTCCAAAAGGTTCCGCCCACAACTCAAAAATGAGAATGTGATGATTTCCTGCCACTCTGCAGAAACTATGTTCTAGAAAACGACAGTTTTTTTAATTTACCCAAAAATAGCAGACCGTTAATCATCATTAAAAGACCACTGGGAAGGCTTTTACAATAGATCAAAAGATGACAGGAAGGGTATTTTAGAACATGGTATCTTTTATTTCAATAACAATCTGTTTATAAAATTAATGTGTATCTTTTGAAGCAATTCATTATTTCTCCTATCAGAAATTGTTTTGGAGCTTGTCATAAACGGGAAAACTTGGTTTTGCTCATGAAAATTATTCACTATTTAAACAGATTTTTGTAACCAAACAAAATATTTTTAAAGACAATTTTAAATCAGATTCTTATCATGATCCAATTATAATCCTGTAAATGCAAATCAAACCAATTCATAAATTTAGCAGTGATCCCTCATTATATTCTCTAAATGATCCATTTAATAAGATTCAGGGGGGGGGGGGGGGGGGGGGGGGGCTAGAAACCCTAGAAAATAACTAGAAATCATTTCTACAACTGTGGTTTATAGAGATGGCATGTTCTTTAAAAAATACCTGAAGAAAATGTTTTGCTCCAGGAACTCTTCGGTCCGGACGTAAGCCAAGGGGAAAAAATGGTTGACCCCCAGAAAGAGTGCGCTGTAGACGGGAACCAGCTTCAAGCGCTGCACACAGGGCTCCCAGCCGGGCAGAGCCTGCGGGTTCGGCTGCCTCAGCCAATCCATAAACGTTTGAAAGCGAAAGAACGGCCCTTCAGGGACACGGAGTGAAGGAGCAAAGGAGAAAATTCAGAGGTGAAAACGGACGACGAAACAGACAGAACAATACAGACACAAAATGGTAAAGTGGAGCACAGAGTGTAAAGGAGGGTGTTGTTGAACAGGAAAAAGGAAGAGAGAAAAAAGAAAGAAAAACAGGTAAAACACCAGAAGAAGAGAAAACAATATCAACTCACAATGTTGGACAAGTGGCAGAAAGTGAGACAAAGAGAGACATCGGTTAAATTCATGCAAAAGCAAATTCACAGCTGCAGCAAGTCCATAAACAAATGATAAACATAAACACTCTATTTGAGTCAGAGAGAAAACAACCAACCTTTTCCGCTGACTTACCGGTCATTATACCCATGTAACAGTAGCTATAAGACAGGACATCATAGAGCGAGGGCTCCTGGGACAGACCCCCAATGACAGACGGCTTGGAAAAAGAGCTCACGTCTTTTTTTTTCTCCGTGTGGAAGCTGTGCACCTCATTAGCTAAACTCACCATCTGAGTCGGCAAATATAAAAAAGTACATTTCAAAGTAGAAACAACAAAAGAGAGCAGATTATACAGGTTGTTTTGTGGGATTTGGACCTTGAGTGTGAGAATCAGCTGGATGGCGTTGGCAAAAGGGGTTGGTTTTGGCAAATCAAACCAGGTGACCAGACGGAAAAACAGGAGATAAAGAAAGGTCCAGCTGAGACTCAGTGCTGGGGCGAGCCTGTTGAAACACAAGTGTCATTACAGTCTCTGGAGTTGGTCACAAACACCTGTCGCACACAGACAATAATCCTCTAAACTGACTGCTATAGGAATTCAAACATCCATTTTGTGCAAACAAACCCAATCTTTCAGTTTATATGCAGCAAACCACTTCAGATTCTGAGAGATTAACAAAGAAAATCTGCAACTTTGGCTGAAAAATGCATGGCTGTGCCCCCCACCTCCCGCTGCTCTTTATGATGATCCATGTTCCGATCACAGTCACCAGGGAGTGGAGCGTGTGGATCTGGCAGGAGGCGAGGGTGGTGAGGAGGCCCAAAAGTAAGGCTAATCCCTGCTTGGAGGATGGACCTGAAAAAAAGAGGAGACACACTGAAAGTCACAAAAAAAGGCATTTCACACAGATCTAAGACTTCTATAGAGGCTGATGGGAAATGCATTTACAAACTATAACAATCTCTGCACAGGTCACTTTACTGAAATATAAAGTAACTGATAAATAAATCCCTTTCTTTTTTTTTTTCTTCTTTTTAATTATGCCTCTTTTATACCGCTTGTGTCATTTCCACTCAATAATAAACTTGCTGGTTGATGAAGAGTAATAACTAAGATAGAATCAGCCACTGATATGAATGAATTTGATGATAACTCTACATATGTTTCACTCTTTTACTTTAGGATTTGCTCCGAATCGCTTTCTGCTTGTTGACACAACATGACCTGCTGATTCTAAAAATGTCTACATTTCAAAGAAGCTAACAGTCTCCAACAAATATGTCTACGTAGTTTTACACAGAATGTTATATTTGTCTGTTTTGTCGAAGAAAAATTAACATTTAAAAACAAAAAACCTGGGCTGAAGTATGACTATGGAGCATGAAGGAGATCCATGGATAATCTAAGCATATTTCACATCCTGTAGTCTTTTTTTATAGCCGCACAGTTTTAGGATTATTTTCTTTAACATTTATAAATTACAATGTTAATCCAAAAATAAAGTTATTCTATTTTACTTTATTCTATCCATTCAATTGAAAATATTGTCATAGTCTCCTGCAGGGATAGAAACCACATTGGCAAAACCAGTAGCAAAAAATAAATATTCTAATGATTCTTTATTTCTAATTTATTTGTTTGTAGGATAAGCCCCTTAAGATGTGTCATCTCATTTTCAAGGGGTTCCTTGACATACAACAAAACAAATACCCACAGATACAGTTGAGCAAACGTTACATATGTCAAAACAATGAAGAATTTAAAATACACAAGGCAACAAACAGTCACACACACACACACACACACACACACAAGCACAGACATTTATTTCACCTCTTAGCAGTTAGTTTAAGGGAAGGAAATAAAAAGCAGGAAAGAAATCAAATTCAATCAAATACAGTTCCATGAGTGTTGAAGATGTTCCAAACAGGCATTTTAACCCTTGTGCTATCATGTTTTATGTTTAGAAAGGCAGATTTGTTATAAATATAGGATTCTAGACAATTCAAATTTTCTAAATGAAAGGAAAAAAAGTCTAACGATTACTTTTTACGAAAACTTAACTTTTTGCAAGCTACTTCTGTAATTACCCTTTGTGCTATCCTAGGCACTTTAACATTGGGAGTTGGGTCATCTAGACCCACTAGGCAGTGTTCTGAACCTTTATTTTTCAATGATTTGTGATCTTCACTGGTGTCCATGGATTACATGAAATCTTTCCACCTTTATCCACCTTTGTCATGGTAGGGAGAACACGTCAATGCAAGGGTGGGGTTATCTAAGATAGCAAAAGGGTTACAATGCAAAGAATGAGGTTAAAGAACGAATAGAGGGAGGAAGATTGTTCCAGTCAGAGGGTGCTTTGTAATAAAATTAATATTTTCCGATTTCCTTTTTGACTCTTGGAACAACAAAAAAGATTTGATCTGCATGACGTAAATTATAAGAAGACTGAAAAGGAATTAGATATTGTTTGAGATATTCTGAGTAACTGAGGTTAATGCATGTGAAGATGAACAATAGCCAGTGAAGTTGACGTCGGGAGGATAGGGGAAGCCAGGACAGTTGCTGATAGTCTGTCAGTAGTCTGAGGTTAGTGAGAGTGGTGTTTTGATACATTATGTCACCATAATCTATTCATTTTTCATTCTTTCATTTTCTATTCCCTTTCGGAGTCACGGAGCTGCCGGAGCCTATCCCGGCCAAAGAAAAACCAAAAAAACCAAAGAAAATATAATTGGTAAATTTTAACAAGGCTGAAGTAGTAGAGAAGTGCTTTCAAAAACCGGATTGGAAAAGAGAATATATATTATTAAGTGTTACGTATTCCGAAAGTTGATTGAAGATGATTTTGTCATATACTTTGACATTGCTATTAATGATTGAAATTGGTCTATAATTGATCATGTCAATAGAATTCCCTCCTTTGTGAAGAGGTATAACTTCTGCACGTTTCCAAGCCAAGGGAACTTCAGACGTGCTAAAAGAGAGATTTAAAAGAGTAGCCAAGGGAAAACAAAGCACATGGGAAGCAAGTTTAATAAATTTTGCTTCAATGCCATCTGGTCCAGCGCTACTGGTGGAGGAGAGCTCATTTATGACCTGTTCCACATCAGTCGGGTTAACCATTCTGAAGGAAAAGGTACTGTCACTGGACATGTCATCACAATGAGAAACAGAGTGAGAAGGAGATTGAATAAGAGGTGATTTTGAGAAATGCTGACAGAATGCCTCTGAGATAACAGCCGGATCATTTGTGCACACATTATTAATAAGCATATTAGTTAAAATTTTTTAATTAATAAAAATGTACAGGATATGTTTAAAAAGGGTGAAAACAAAACAGAATAGTAAAAACGGAAATTAAAAACACAAGGACTTAAAACCATACCAGTACCTCTAGTAATAGAGTGTTGTGCCTGATGTTGGTGAGGGTTAGAACGATTTCATTCTCTGAAACGTTAAGATACTTACTGAGGTAACGGAAAAGGAACCCTATAGGTACGCAGGCGGCCAGAAATCCCAAATACACCAGCTCATCAGGCATGATTTGACTACAAAACACAGAGATCAACTCCAATCAGACCCATGTTCAAAACATGAAGCATATAAACACATTTGTGGTAGAAAGAGATATTACCAGCAGGACAGATAAATCTATTAATCTAAATTAATTTTGTGTTCTTTAAGTGACATCTGTATTTCTCTTCTTGTTTGTTAACAAACCAGGTTGGACAAGGAATAATGGACTGATGGGTAGTTTTCATAATAAACCAATTTCCCTATTCAGGCATTTGTTTAGGACATGCAAAAAAGGGGGTTTTATGTATTTCCATTTGACAGTAAAAAGAAAACAGTGATGCTACTGTAGTTTTAGCAAATGACTGTACAGATGAAGCTTAATGAACATTTAACATTTGTGTTGGAAAAACAATGAGCATAAAAATTTCAATTTTTCCTTTACGTTAAAAGCTAAAATGTTCAGTAGGATTGAGTATCACTGCCAAACAAAAATTAAAAAAAATATTTCAGTTCATGACTGAATGAGTTTTTAGCAATCACGACTCAATGGTGAGTTGGCTGATCACATCAGCTTTCTACATTGAAGTAGGAATGACACAGATACACATTTTCATTCTAAATTTAATGTGGAGGTTTCAAAAGGTTTTTCAGCTTTGAAAATGTTGGCTTAAAACAAATATAACAAAAGTTATGACACATAACTTTGATACCCTATGAAATAAATCTTGGAACACTACAGTTAAGTTTAGCCTCAGCTGTTTTTTAAGACGTTTTCACATGGTTTTGAGTCCATCTTTGCTTTGCTTTTGGATGAATACTTTTTAAATTTGTCTCTAAAACTGATCTCGATTGTTGTAGTTTTTCTATTGCAGAAGAGCAACATGAACTACTCAGAATTGATTTTTTTTAACAGCTTCAGATTCGGTTTGGAATTGTTGTGCCATATAATGAAAAATATCTGTAAAAGAAGATGCCACAAAAGAAAAATGTAAAGATAAATGATCAGAGCAAATTGTGAAGTAGTACAATAAAAAGTTCAGAAAGCCCCAGACTACTAAGGATTGTTACATTTTCTTTTCATAGTGAAAACATTTTTGATTATGAAAGGACTTCACATTACCATATTAACCCGTGCGCTATCCTAGGCACTTTAACATTGGGAGTTGGGTCATCTAGACCTACTAGACAGTGCGCTGAACCTTTTTTCTTCAATGATTTGTGATCTTCACTGGTGTCCATGGATTACATGAAATCTTTCCACCTTTATCCACCTTTGTCATGGTAAGGAAAACACGTCAATGTAAGGGTGGGGTCATCTAAGATAGCACAAGGGTTAGACACCTTTTTTCTTTTAACACCACATGCTACATCATGTCTGTGTATTTTGCAATTTTTGCACCATGTGAAGAAAAAACGTTGCTAACAGAAAAAATGCACTTCCGGTTTCTTTAAACCAAGATAAGACAATTTTAAGACGTTTTTGTTATGACAACCTACAAGCTCACCTAACTAACTGTGGCTACGATTTACCATCACACTTCCCTGCTTTAGAAGACCCAACAAAGACTGACCTTCAGTCACAAAACCCAATGACCACATTGCATATGTCCTAAACACCTAGCTAAACTCCATGGAAGCTGTGGAGGAAATGTTAAAGCTACACTTTGTCACAGGTGCTGCACATAAATAAATATCTCAGCGATGCAACCCGCAGCACCAAAGGAGCTGCTACAAAAAAAAACTTTAAATGTTAATATTCTTCGTATCATTTTCAAACTGACATTCACTCACTGGATTATACGAACGTGCAGCCGCTCGGTCAAGGAAATGCACTTTTCATGTCACCTCACCACCGCATCTGCACCAACTTCCGTATTGATGCGGTGACGTCATCAGGTGAAATAGGGCTGTGCCATTAACGCGGGGACGGGGAGCGTACCACGTTTCACCGAAGGTAGACATTTCATTTGTCTGGACTAGGTGCGTAAGTATTAATTGGTGAATCAATTTCTCCAACCAGATCGATCTGAGGCTGGTTGATAATTGCATAAATCCAAACCATTACATAATCGATTGAAAATAAAAAAAAATATTTATATTGGAAAAAATAATTTGGATTGAGGCACAGTAGATTTATATTATAATGTAAAACAAACAGCCATCACAGTGGACAACGCACACATAACGGAGGCAAAACATCAAGCCATCCTAAGTCAATGCGTAAACACTTAAAATTTTCCAAAGACATCAACATTGTGTTGTGAATCTGTTTTGTTTCGACTAGTTCTTAAATGTCGTTAGATTTGCCATTTATTTGTACGCATTTTAAACTTTCTCTTGCAATTAAGTTTTTAAAACTTCACTCGCACTGTTCAGTACCCATTTATTTATCTGAGTAAGATTGAAGTGGATTGTTCAAGATAAACCTGTATCACCTACAACACAACCGCAAAAACTGAATCTAATCTGGATGTTTGTCCTCTTTATTAGTTACAAAAATAAACAATGTGCCTTTCTTAAGATTTAGTTTACCACTTCAAAAAAAAAAAAAAAAAACTTCATTTCTTTTTGGTCAAATATCTTTTATTGAAGATTTGAACATGGAGGTTGAAAATGCTTCCTTCTTAATCTTCTTCCTCATCATCAGCTCCTCCAGCTCCACCCTGGCCCTTCTTGGCGTTCTTTCTCTTGACGCGGCCTGGACGTCCACCACCATATGGAGACCTCAGGGAGAAGTCGATGTGCTTTTGGCTGTCCAGACGAACCACAAAGGATGGGATATTCACCACTTGCTTGCGCACACTGTAAAGAAAATATATACAGTAAGCTGAAATGTATGTATTGAATTTGAATATAGAGCGGTGTTAACTGGACACTGCAGGCTTCATTGACGAGGAATTCTTGACAGCACAGAAAATCTGAAAATGTGATTTAAATCATCAGCCTGAGTATTTACTATACCACAACTATGGTGGGGGACAAGTAGCTGTGGGAACCCTTAAAGAGAGTAGCCAAACGGCAAAGAAGACGAAACTGGAGGTGTAGCAAATGCTACAATTGCCCGAGGTGCAATCCCCCGTACCTTACCTGACAGTCACAACAGTGGCATCATTTGTGCCGCCATCGGCAGGATTGGCTCTGGGCAATCATGTCTATAAACAAGGTATACGGCATTGATGCCGAATTGACCTTGCAGAAATGTTTAAATGATGTCAACGAAGCGCGTTACAGGTAGGTGGTCCTCTGATGGAAGAGGAAGCAGGCATCATTTCTGATAAGATTCATAAAGACAATCCAAAACCCTTTCCTACTTTAGCTTTAGTCTAAATAAAAGCTTACCGAATGTGCCTCTGGCGGATGAGAACGCGGGCATGGTGAATGCTCTTGGCAAGCCCAAGCTTGAAGACCTGAGTCTGCAGCCTTCTTTCCAAGAAATCCTCAACCTTCAGACCCAGGATGTAATCCAGCTTCATCTTGCCCTCGTCCAACACACCAATTCTCACCAGACGCCTGAGCAAAGCATTTCCTGGCAAATTGGAAAGGAGAGGGGGAAAAAAAATGCTATTAACAATCCCATAAGTAAAATCTGAAGAAATCAGTTTGGCAAAACTGGCCTCATTGACGAGGAATTCGTGACACCATAGTCAAGTCTGACAAATGTTGTTTAAATCATGGGCCATTTAAAGCTTTTATTCATCCAGATTGCATACCTTCAAACAGACGTCTGGAGTCTTTTTCGTCCAAAGTGAGCAGCTCTCTGGCAGCTTTGCGGATCTTGGCCAGAGTGAACTTCACCCTCCAAACCTCACGCTTGTTCCTGAGTCCATACTCGCCTATAAAGAAAAATGATGTTGAATTCTTCCATAAAGCATTTCGCTGGACCACAAACACCTTGAGTGTGAAAATCAGGGACAAAAAAAACAAAGCAAATAATATAATTGCAAGTTGTAGTAACCATTGCTGCAGAGTATCAAAATCTTACCAATGAGTTTCAACTCCTGGTCGAGACGAGACTTCTCGAAGGGGCGACGAGGGGTGACATAAGTCTTACTACAAACCCAAGTCCTTGCAACGGGCATGGTGGCTTTTTAGTGCCTGGAATAGAACAATAACGTTTAAACACACAGCACCTTTCAAAAAATTGCTTAGATACAGCCTTTTATACTCAATAAATATCGGCAAATTCTTTATTAAAACTTTTTTTCCATGCACCCACTAAAATTTCAATAGCTCAATTTTAAAGTTGACTCTACTGACACATATTAGCTCAATATTAACTTTTCAGCTCAATATTCTTGTCAACCGGCTTTTGCCCAAGATTGTTTCGTCGCTGAGCTGAAGGTTACAAACCTCAAAACAAGTTGGCAACAAATGTGTCGACTCAAAACAAACTTTAAGATTAAATTACACTTTGCTAATGTACATAATGGAAACGAATTGTTGTGAAAATGCAGTTAGAAACCCACGTCTTAAGCTGAACTAGGCCTCGGGCGCAACGCACCACGTTGTCGAATGGAACTACCCTTAGCTTAGCAATGATTAGCAGAACATCATTCTGAAATATTCCCTACATATAATATGATAAAATAACTAAGTCATAAATGTTAACCGACTCATTATTCTTATATTTATATCATAAAACGTATTATTGCGCACGAATGGACGTGTAGTGTAATGAAGTATGAACTCGCCGCTCATACCTGTGTCGCTCAGGCTCGCACAGTAAAGAGGAAGTAGAAGGAAGCGCCTTTTGTTTTTATACGTTTCTGCAAACACTACATGCCCCATAATGCTATTCTGTAGCCGAAACGGAAATCCGGTTTGTTAGTGTTGTCGACCTTTGCCGGTCAAAATAAAACCGGCAGAAAAAAAGATGTTTCTTTTAGGAGTAAACAAAGAATTTATCCAGCTACAATTTTCATTCAAAGTAGATTTAGATTAAACATTGATACACTTTGTAGTTTTTGCTGCAATTCCCTTAAAACAGCGATCCATCTTTTCTGGCATTGTCCTCAAGTTAACGTGTTTTGCCAGAAGATTTGTGATTACATTCATGACAAAATTAATGCTTGTTTTGTTTTATTCTGGAAGATGTCTTATTGGGTCTTATATCAAAGAATATACAAAATCTTTTGCTCCGTTTGGCCAAATTTTATACTCTGGTCGAAAAACCTTGTTTTATTGTATTGTTTTCTGAGTTCAATTTGTATATTAATAGTATTCGTAATTCTGAGAAGCAAAAAGCAATCAAAAATTGTCTGTATGTGAGAGATTGGACATTTTTTCGCAAGGTTTAACCCCCCTGGCTTATCTATTTTTGCTTTTATATAAATGTATATGCTATTTGCAATCGTTCCTTTATTAAGTGAATATGAATCTCTGTAAAAAATGACATAATGTGCAATAAAGTTTATTTAAAAAATAATAAACCAGCAGAAACAGTCTATGGTGAGATTTTTGCTTGAAATTCAGGCTGTTTTATGACATAAAAGATTTATGAGTAAAATAATTAAAGTGCAACGCATTATTACTTCACAATAAAGTAATGATATATAGCATTGAAAACACAACATGCTGCAGCAGAAAATGATTAATCTTGAAAGTAACGGATGTAAGGTGGTACTTAGTGAGAAGGGCATGGGGGACTATTTATATAACAATGTAATGGGACCCTGAGCATGTGTTTCTGTCTGTCAGGGTGCCTGATCAACTGATGGACACACAGAAGCCAACTTGTTTTCTCTTCCACAGCTCCATATCCTGTCGTGCCGACAAAATAATTCATTTAAAAAATTTCTACGGGCTTTTTTTTTCCACCTCTGTGGTGAAACATAGTTTTAGCTTTTTTTATTGGATCATCTCTTTTTTTTTTTTTTTAGTTTGGATTTTAGTTCTTCCTTCTATCTCGATTGTTTGCTCCCCAGAGTGTAGACAAATCTTTCCTGCTCCCTATCTCCTTTTTCCTTTTCCCCTATCTTTCTCTGTTCCCTGTCACTGTCTGCATTTTCTTTTGGGGGGGCTATGCTCTCTTCACCCACTGTGATCCTTCAGCCTTATGGACTCCCCGTCTACCCACAGACAACCGCATGCTACCCCAGCATAGTTCAGGTAAACCTCTACATTTTTATTGTTGTTGTTTCACAAAATCAGAGTGCTGGTTCAATTCTTCACAAGAATTTTTAGGAAACATTTACCTTGTATTTATCCAGAGTAGCTCACAGATTGTAGACAACTAAGAACTGTAAATTTGTGGTTATTGTCAACATTCAGGACCATGAATGCTTATCAGTGGCATTCCAGTGTTTTTAATCCCATCCTAAAACAAATCTGTCACTAATTGATGATTTAAAACCATTTTCCTTGCTTAACTTAGTTTCTGGTTTTGTTTAGATGCACTTTAAATCAACTCAAAATTATTTTTTACATAAATAAAATTCTTAATTCGTAGCCAAACATTTTAATAACCAGAAAACATCAAAAGTAACAAATTATCCTGGGTTAAACCATCATATCTGGAACTTCAGAAGTTATATGAATCACTTAAAAAGCAATGGGAACTGTGTTTAAAACACTAATTCACCTCTCACTGGTTCACAAAGAAATGTCTGGTTATCTTTAGTTCACTGATCTGAATGAAAACAGCAGCAAGTGTCCCTGACATTCCGCTAATACCACAACTCCTTTGGCATCCGTCTACCTTGTCTCTGTGCTTCACACCAGCTGTATTTTTAGTTCCCCTATCTGAAGCTGATAATCACAGGAGGGGAATCTGTCACCCGTCTTTTTTTATGCACTCAACTGCACTTCAGATAAGAGGTAAAAACACCAAACATGCGGGTGAAATTCAAACCTAGACTTTTTTTCAGGATTTTTTGGTAATACATATCACATTTTCCTCTTTACTGAGTATCTGTCTGTGGAGTATCAAAAGCCTTGCTTGGGTTTCAGTCCAGTTATAGTGCAGTTTGATGGTGTTTCTCTCCTCAAGTTGCAGCAGCTGCACTTTGGATCATGCTGGTGTCTGTCTTCTGTTTTTCTAAATCTTCCCTTTCGCTCACAATTGACAACCCCTCAAAAGAACTTTGTTACCGAAAGAGCCGGCTGTGCTGGATGGTATGACAGAAAGAAGGAGGAACGACATATTTAGTTTTGTTTAATAGGTTCAGTGCAGACTTGGAGGAGGCCACATCTGCAGTCTTCATATTTCGTGTGTAAATTCTGCAGCAGCTGCTCCAGAGGGCACCTGGCTTCAAACAGTCAACCTCTGACCACAAACTGACAGCTGAGAAGGAGAAGAGAGAACGACTGAACAAATGGTTCACATTGCAATTAAGTCTGTCTGTTAAGTGCAAACCCCTTTACCTAATTCTGTGTACCAAATGAACCAATAAAGAGGAAAAAAAATCCATTTAAAAGTGATTGACTCAATAGCAAATTTCAGATCAAATTGTCTGCTTTAAGGAGGAATCTGTAATCTCTGTGTAATCTCTGCATGTCTGCCTCTTCGGTCTAAAGTTCTTAATGACAAACAAAAAGTCTTAAACTCTCTAAATTATGTAAATGCATTGTCTGTTTTTACTGAATGGACGCTGCACAGAGACAATTAGTGACTGGCAGCTGCAGATATCAACAGCTGTTCTGGCCTCAGCTTTGCCATGATTGGTTGATTTGTCAGAGTTATGGTGAGGTGGGCGGGTGGCAGCTGCCATTTAAGCATGGGACAGTTGTTTGACAATGCAGGGACAAAGTTTCACAGGAGGAGGGTGAGACCAAACTTTTCTTCTTGTTGAAGACTTAATTGTAGAGCAAAAACGGAATCTTAAGAAAGTAAAAAGACCCTTGTTTCTAGAAAAGGGGCCTTGTTTTCCGTCTTGCAAGAAAAAAATTTTCTTATTAAGAAAGTTTTAGAATAGCAAAATGATCTTAGTTTAAGAAAAAATGTCTAAATAACAAGAATTTTTTTCCTAAAAATATTAATTCTTGGTAAGGCAATTTTTCTTACCCTACTAGCAGATTTTTTTTTGCTTCTTTAAAGACATTTTTTTAAAAATTTGTTATTAGGAGGCCTGTTTTAGCAGTGTGGAGTCAGATGGTCTTTATTTCCATTTAGTTGTTTTTCCAACAATTATTCTAAAACACTCCCTAAAACTTGGATTTTTTATTTTTATGTTCTATGTTTTAAGTCTAAAACCTGGAGAACTTTATTTGTGTCATTAGCTTCAGTATCTGACATGTTACCAAATGTCGAACAGTTTTGCCAAATTTAAAGCAGATGTTCTGTTGTAATTTTTCTTTTAAGTTTAGGAAAAAAATGTTAGGTCTAACACAGTTATGTAAATTACAATTTCTCCATTTACTGAGTCATAATTAGGAGTGTGTAAAACAAAAATGCTTCACAATTAGTTTTAAGCATGGATCACAACCGAAATATGATAGTTTTGTTTGGTAAAAAAATTAAAACTCATCTTTTTTGCTTAGCCTTTTAGCAGTTTTTACATTTCCTCTTGTTTTAATTGTATATTATAGGCTATATTTCCCTGTTTGTTTTTGTACATTGTGTATGTTTATAACTATTTTTAATCTTATTTATTTATCTATTTTTTTATGTAAAGCACATTGAGGTATTCTGTTTCAGGAAAAATGCTCCATAAAGTTGAATTTAATAAACTAAAAGCTTGAATTAGGAGGTTTTTCTGTATTTTTTTTAATTCATAGCTACCACTAACTTTGGTATGATAAACAAACAAACAATGTGGATGTTTATAGGTCAAAGTAGTTTGAAAGACCTTTTTTTTAGTACATTTTTAATGATGATCCCAACAAGATGATGAATAACTCACAGTTATAGCTCAGCAGTTTCAGAAATTTTAATAAAAATCCATTAAAAGGCTTCTGGTCACCAATATTTATTGCAGATCCATGTAAAATTTGAACAGTCAGAGGTTCAAAGAGTACTGTCACAGGGAGCAGTGAGTTTGTTTACATCTTTGGTGTCTTGAATCAGATTGATCACTTTTCTCCTCTCCCATCTCCTTCAGGGGGCCCCCGCTCAGGAGGCGGGTCCTGGCAGTGGGGACCCTGCCCTGCCTCCAGTGTACGCCCCGCCCCCCTCCTACCCTCCTCCGACTCAAGGCCCACCAGCATCTGCGAGCAGACTGCCCACACTGGACTTTAGCTCCGCCCATGCCAGTTCTGAGTACCCCGAGCACCCCCAGCTCAGAGTCTACCAGGGCCCCCAGCTCGAAGGGGCCGACTCGCTGGCATCCACCAACACGGTAAGAGCAGTTGATGGGGATGTTTGTGGAATTGACACAATTTCCCAATGAAACATAAACATCAATAAGTTCAAGTGACAAGAAGAAGGGTCTTTTCAGATGAGTGACCGGAACAGTGTGCTCAGATAGAATTTCTCTCTATATTTAGAGCTCCGCCTCCTCTGTCATACCCTTGTATGGACGTACTGAAGACAGCTGAGAGGCGGCTTGTTAATGAAAATAAATCTCCTCGTTTCCTTCCGCCCTCGTGTCTTCTTTCACTGGTAGTAAAATGGATAACCTTTCAAAATGAAACTATTTTCTGTTGGTATTTTAAAGAATCAAGCTTTTCCTGAAGTGGCTCCTGTGTTTGTGGTCATTTCCAATCCAGCAAACAGTAACAGTTTCATTGATATTTATTAAAATTTGTAAATGTTCATATTTACATCCCTAAATAGAAACAAATACCACAAAAAATAAAAACATTTTCAACCCATTTAAAGTTTTTTTGAAACTGAATAATGTTTTTTATTAATTAAAAAAAGATTTAACTCTAAATGCACAAAGATTTGAATATTTCTCTTTTTTTTATATTCTGGATATGCTCAGGTGAGATTTCCGTTCACTAGTGAAGAACTTTTAATTTAGAGTGCAAACAGATTAAGGTTTTTACTTTTCTTTCTCCAGCACAGTTCTGTTTCACCCCCACCTCCCCGGTCTGAAAGCAGCCGTTCAGAGTAGTAAAGTGTGATCTGTACTGCAGGCTCTCTCCTGCTTCTACCCCAAATCTCTCTTCCTGCTCTCATAAATGGTCTTTGGCCCCATCTATATATTTTATTACTAGAGCCCCTGACATACTTGGGTCCAAGCTGATTTTCGGGGGAAAAGTTGAGACGTCGCCGTGGCAGGAGGGGGACAAAGCGGGAGGCTGACCAGAGGGCCTCTTTCCCCCTCTGAAATATCACTCAGGTCCAGAACTCAAATCTGCATCGTGACAATGACACCACCCTTTCTTTCCGTCCCCTCAACCCCACCCTGGCCTGTGTTGTTGTGTGTCTGTGGCGCGTGTGGCTGGATGTGAAGGTCTGCTGTCTGCTGTGGTTTGTCACAGCCAGCCGGAGCAGCGGGCGGCTGTGACCCGTGTGTGTTTTGAAAATGCTTCCCTGGGTGAATGTTACCGTTTTTTCATCCCCACCTCATTAATTACACACAATTTACCTTTAACCTTTAGCAGAAACGCAGCACCATGACCTCAGACTGACCCTTGAGTTGTTCCCCTTTCCTTCCCTCCATCTCCCTTTTCTCTTTAAGCTTCCTGTGCTCCGTCTTTGCCTGGTTTCCCTCTGGTTTCCTTCTACTCTTCACTGCTGCACCAAGGCCTTTGTTTTAAAAAAAAGTCCAGCTGCTTCTTGATTCTAGAATGCTAATATTGAACTCTTTTTCTGATCAAAGTAGCGCATCTTCTCTTAAATTTTCAGGGCTTCCACACATGCTTCCTGTTCCTTCTCTTCCTCCCGCTGCTCACTCTCACTGTTCTGTTCGTTTCCTCTCATCCACTTTTATTAAAACACGTTAACACCTCCCCCCCTGTAACGGGTGATGATGCCGGTTGAGCAGCATACACGCGCTCAGATGTGCGCACACACTAGCATCGTGGTGCATTGTGGGATGGTGAATGTTTTGGGTTTGGCACAGTATTTCCTGAATTGTTCTGCATGGGGCAGTTTCTACACATGGACTTCATAGAGGAGGTTTTTATGTCAGGGAACAACAGAGGTGACTACATTCTTCTGCAACATCCTTTGAAAATGAAAAATATTCATTTTCCATTAGCTCATTATGTGGAATTCACATGCATTTTATTGCATGATGACTACAAAATTATGAATAAATAAGAAATATTATAAAGTGCAGGTTTATTTTGACCAGGTTTGTGTAATAAATTCAAATATAATCATACAGGGTGTTTAAATTTAAAAACTGCTCCCACAGAATCATTTTAAGACAAATTTCAAAGGAAACTTTGCATTTCAAACTTTAAATTACTGAACAAACACAGAGGTGTTTAAACAGAAGCTTTTGAGTAACTTTCCTGCTCTCAAGTCCAATTTTAAGATTAGAAATTGTCCCGGGACTTCTGTTTAGTCCCTGGCTCTGATCCCGATTTTTGAAATTAAAGAAGTCTGTCTTTTTTTTTTTTTTTTTAAAGCAAATCAGGATATTCAATCATTAAATAATTAGTTCTTGTTGCACTGAATTTTACAGCACAGAGGCTCTTTTTCCACCTTTTGCTTCCACATCAGCACAGTTTGACTTCTATAACCTTTGAGAGATCTTGCACAAGGCTGTATTCACTTCTGCTGCACTTATTGTGTTTACAAAGGTTGAGGAGTTTGAAGTAGATCTTCCAGTGGAACTTTGTGGACTTTACCACAGTAGGAGTGAGCACATGCAGTTTTAATATCATAATCTCGGCTGTTAGTCTGCTGGACAATCAGTCTCTACTTTCCCACAGGCATGTATCCAAGGCAACTGACTAAAACGGAGCCCTTTCCGCACCTTCTTACACTTGCCTGAGAAGGACCACTGGTGTCTGAATGCTTGTTGAACTTGGTTTGGATCACTCTTGAAACAGATTTTTGCTTAATGCCATGTTATGCTGACGCAACAAAATTGTAAAGCAATGAGTCTCTAAAAGCTGTGACCGTTGTGTTTCTTCTATTTCTGTTCATTTCTTTATTTCCTCTCTTTGTTTTTGTTTTTTTTACCCATTTTCCTTATTTCCGTATGTTTGCATGATCTGTCTCACTGTTAGGAGGATGCTTTGGCCCCTGTGACCTCTGACCCCCAGTCTCTCAATGTATCATCTGGGGGCGGGGCAGGAAGTGGGAGTGAAGAAGAGGGCTCGGGTAAGGCCCAACCGAAGCGCCTCCACGTCTCCAACATCCCTTTTCGCTTCAGAGACCCAGATCTTCGTCAGATGTTCGGGGTACGACCACATCCCTTCATCCCTTCCACCAAAGCGACACATCCCAACACCATATTGCCACTTTAAATCACTTTTGTGCTTTTGTTTGGTTGAGAGAAATAATATTCTAACTTTTGCAGCAATTTGGAAAGATTCTTGACGTGGAAATCATCTTCAATGAGCGGGGGTCAAAGGTCAGAGCACAGCCTTCTTATCAGCACAGTACTGAAAAAGTGACGATGAACTAATCGTGTGACCTTGTTCAAACGTAGGGCTTTGGATTTGTCACCTTTGAGAGTGCAGCTGAGGCTGACAGAGCACGAGAAAAGCTGAACGGGACAATCGTAGAAGGCAGAAAGATCGAGGTGATGGACCCTTTCACACATCAACGATCTACATAGCCACTTCTCATGACTCCATTTTTTCCTACTCCTGCTCTCAGGTCAATAACGCCACGGCCAGAGTAGTTACCAAAAAACCTCAGACACCTCTAGTGAATGCGGACATTGCAGGTAAGAACAAAACGTGCAGACGGAATCTTCCCTGGAAGCTTTTTTTTTATTTTTATTAGAGTCTGACCTTCTTTTTTGTTCAACCCTCACAGCCTCTGGGTGGAAGATCAACCCTATGGTTGGAGCTATGTATGCACCCGAACTCTACACAGGTGGGTGCACTTTTAACGAAGATCCAAATGCAAAATAACCTGTGGATTAAAAACAAAGAAGTTCATACAAACAGTGAAAAAAACTTTATAACAATAAAAAATAAGCAACTGAAACCTTTTGCAGCAAAGTAGTGGTGGACAGATGAGCAAAAATGTATAGTTTACCCATTTATACTGTAAATGCAGCTACTAATGTAAGAAAAACCAAAACATGTAGATGAAAAAACAGAACATTTGTGGTAATTTATTGCTGAAAGATAAAAATATTGAACTTTTTTCAAATCAATTTTTCTTCCTCAGTTGCCAGCTTCCCCTACCCAGTAGCGACTCCCACCTTAGCCTATCGGGGTTCGGCGCTAAGAGGTCGGGGTCGAGCCGTCTACAACACAATTCGCTCTGCTGCAGCCACACCTGCTGCTGTGCCTGCCTACCCCAGGTAAGACTCTCAGGCAGGCAGGATTTATCGTTTAAGGCAAAGGTCTCTAACTCCAGGCCTTGATGGTCAGTGTCCTACACGTTTGCCAACTGCCCTGCCATTGAAGTTCCTTATTGGCTAAACACACCTGATCCAGGAAATCAGCAGCAGATTCAATCAATTCTATTCAATTTTATTTGTATAGCCCAAAATCACAACAACAGTCATCTCGATGGGCTTCGAAGTGAAACATGAACTCAAAAGGATCATGAATACAAAGAGTTTAGATAAGGCAGGATTTCTGGAAAACCAGCAGGATTCCAGCCCTCAAGCCCCTGGAGTCTGGGGAACTAACAAATGCATAATAGGATGTGTCAAATGCTAACATATTTGTGCATTCTACTATTTCCTGCAACATTCAACATGTTTTCCTTGATTTATTTTAGTGATAAGGTATTAGTCTCACTTACTATCTATGACTTTCAGTATGAATGTAAAAATGCTAATTTAGTGTTTGTTTCTCAGTGTTGTATATCAAGATGGACTGTATGGACCAGAAGTCTATGTAAGAGGCTTTTTTTTTTACATATCTTTTTTTAAAACAACTTTGTGAAGGTGCAATAATTTTATATCTCCAACAGGGGGGTTATCCCACAGCGTACAGAGTGGCTCCATCAGCATCTGCTGCCACAGCAGCGTACAGTGACGGGTAGGCAGAAAGAAATTTTGAAAATAAAATACGTCTTGTTGATATTTATGAAATACTGTTTTAAAAGAATGCATTTTGGGGGGGTTATAATAAAAAAATAGAGTGAGAAAACAAACAGAGGACATGCTTGTTGAATTTGCTAAAAGATGAATGAAAAGTCAAAAATTGTTGAACGTAAAACAAAAAAGACGGGCATGAGAATATTGATCATTTGAACTCTCACTTTGATTATATTTTGATCTATTTTAAAACTGTTTCCTCTGGGATATAAATTATGCTTATGCCAATTTGGGCCAAATTTAAAAATAAACGTGTAGTTTACTAGGACATCGTTTCTGCAGAGCGATTGGAGTAAGCCTGGCCCCCCTGACCATAATCCCTTTGTTTACGCCATCTCCCACTAGCTTACAGACCCTCACAACCCGAACCTAACAATATCTGTGCAACAAAAATGGCGAGCAATATTGGAGCTATACAGCTGAGTCAGATACCAACTCAGAAGAGGAAAACAAAGACGTACATGGATCTATTTGTCTTTTAGTGGATGCATCAGAATGGAGCGGAGCTTGAAGCTAGAAGTCCACCAATTGTAGTTTCTATGGTTGTCACGGCTACAAGCTTTTTCAAACAGCTTTTTTTGTCAGCTCTAGATTCACCTCAATTTAAATTAAGAAATGCTCAGAAATTCAATTTTATGCTTAACTTTCTTAACATATGTCCTCTAGCATGAGAAAAATGCCACAGGAACATGTCCAAACGTAAATAACGTGATTTTCATTGTAGCGGATCTTTAAATCCTCAAAAATTTGAACCTGGAAATAGGCCGACTTTACAAAACGTGCAATGTTAAACCCTCTGTAAAAATGTTTTGATCTCATGAGTTTCTCAGTGGGACTCTTAAAGATGAAAACTGCTCTTAACGCAAGGTCATTGTGACATTTTGGACAGTTAAAGACAGCTATCATTTTTCTTCTCTCCCCTCAACACTAAGCGTTTGTTGCAACATTTACCAACACATGTTTATCATAAAACCCAGCATGGCCACAGCTGAGAAAAACCAAAAGGAGGAGGCTTGACTTTTACTTTTACATACTCATAATTGCTATTAGGACTATATTTATCATTATTGTTTTTATTATGAGGTATTGTAGTGGTGCTAGTTATGTAACTGTTCCATTTACATGTATTTGGGGTATTTCTGGCCAGATATGGAAGAGTTTACACCACAACTGCAGATCCCTATCACCACTCTGTTGGACCAACGACCACCTATGGAGTTGGCACAATGGTGAGAGCAAATAAAACAAAAAGCAGCTTCTCAAAAAAACAAAAAACCCTGCACAACCCTGCTTTGGGCCTGAAACAATATTTTGTATCAACAGGCCAGTTTGTACCGAGGAGGATATAACCGCTTCACCCCATACTGAGCCTCCCAGGGGTAGGAAGAAGATCTGTCAGGCTGAACTCTGGGACGAGAGGCTGACGTTGCAAACCCTGTGGGAGCCGTGCACCATCCATTCTGAGGCGTACTAAAGAGCCTTAAACGCCCACTTTGTGAGGTTTAGGAGTGGAAAAAATGATGGAAGAAAGCTGTGAGGTTTATAGGGTCAAACAGTACAGAGATAATTGAGTTTCATTTTGTGATGGTGTATTATTTACAGAATGAGTGTGTGTGCATTTGTGTGAGGTTACAGGATGTGCAGCCACCCATGACATGACTTTCACCATCACAACTTCACAACAGCTCCTTCCTTTTTTTTTTACTTTCTTTTTATCTACCTCTTCTTTTATTTTGTCATAACGTCAGGCTTTTTGTGTATCTTTTTTTCTCCTTGCATGCAGACTTGCTTTTAGTTTCAGTATCTGTGGTTGAAATGGCACACTGGGAAAGTTTTTCTCATCTGTGGCATCAGCTGTTCCTCTTCATCGCTGCTTCACTCTGACCTGTTGGGTGACTCCTCAGTTCTTTTTTCCTTCTTTTCTGCTGTGTTTGATGTTTACTTTGAAATAAAATGTTCTCTACTCTTTTCTTCTCATCTTTTAACTTCACCACTTCTGTTTCTGCACAAACAGTATTTACAGGCATGAGAGGTGACTGTAAAGTTTAATTTAATCCAATATATTTAACCAGATTTTGAAAAATCTAACCTAATTTTGGATCACAAAAGGAGTATTTAAAAATTATGTTTGTTACATTTTATTTCCTCTTCTATGACATATGAGATCCTATGTTTAGATCGATCCAAGCATTTAACAGTGTGTGGTTTTACGGGTATAATCAGACTAAAAATTTGTTCCGAATGATCCGGGGAAACGAGTTCTGGCTCACTTTAAGTCTAGTCTAAAGACAGAGAAAGGAAGAAAAAAAGTTCAAAACACATGTAAACATTTTTTTATTTGGTCACAGTCTTAGGTTTAAAATGTATTTTTATTATTTAGATTATTTTTTTCAAATGTTCAATACTTATTTAAAATTTAGAATATTATTTTTTCAAATTTATAATTTTATTTTTCACATTATCAATAATTCATTCAAGTTTACATTGTGTATTTTCAAGTTTAAAGTTGTTTTCAATTTCTTTTTTTCAAATTCAAAATATGTTTTTTCATTCACTTTAAGCTGATTGAAATTTGATACGATTTGCCGACAATCCATAAATTGTAAACTGTCATCAGCGCACCTTCTTAGCTGTCTTCTTGTCAGTAACCGCCCTGCGGCATTCCTCCACTGGACAAAAAAAGCACGTAAAAAGTGTTGGGCCTGACGTTGATACAGACGTTTAAAATTGGTCAGCAAAATATAAAGTTTGAAGAGCTAAAAGTTAAGGACTTTCATAGTTGCTTTGCCCCGCCCTGACGACAGTCTGAATACACCCTAACATTTAGATTGTGCTTCATTTTTAAACTAAACTTATTTTTCTGTGTTCACAAACTTTGTGATTTTCTTTTACCCCTTTGTGTTGCCTTTCCTTTTCACCTTTTTCTTTTGTTCTTAGCTTTTCGAGCATTCCACCCTGCTTTGATACTTAATCTTTATCTTTTCTTCTATTTAGTGATGAATACTAATTTCTTATCTGTAGGTGATTTAAATAGTTTGTTCTTTTTTATTTCACTTCATTGAGCTGGGCTTTAGTGTTTCGATTCTTCTCTGTTGCCATTATATTTTGATATTAGGTTGAGAAAATGACAATTTCTTAGAAAAATGTTTTAAAAAAACAGTAAAAACACCAAAAACAATTTTTCCACATGGATTATGTCAAGTTGTCTTTGGCACTGCAAACCAGGACAGCCAGGAAACTGGCTTCTATTAAAGACTCATTTCAAATGACTTCAAGTCCTGCAGTTATTTTTTCCATTTCCACAGAAAAGTGAAAGCAGTTCTGCTTCTTTTGCTCAAAAAACCTCTTGTGGGAATCTTTTCTTGAAAATTTTCTTTACTGTTGTTGACTAGTCATCTAAAACTTTTAAGCCATGGAATTTAGAAACTGTTTAAAATGTTTTAATCTAAGAATTTTAGGAGACAAGACATGCAGAATGCGGCTGGAACTGTTCAGTTCATGAAAAACCTTTCATAATAAAAGTCACTGTAAGGACCCTTTTTGGTTTATACCTCTTTACAACACAAATACGAGTAATTCACAAAAAAACCCTTGCTATTCAGTTTTGAATTTTATTATGTCAAAAGATATCTACACAATATTAACACAATGGCAGTTTACCAAGCCAGATTATTTTCAGAGTGGGGGTGGGAAGCAAGGAAGAAGCACTGCAAATGAACCTTCAGCTTCGAAGGCGTGTTAGTGAGCTGAAAGATTAACTCAGAAAACACTGCAGGATGTAAATACAATACTTACTAGCCAGACTGACTTGTTGCACAACGCAAACACATTGAATAAAAAAAAAAAAAAAAAAAAAGGAGAAAATGAAAACTGGTTAGAAGAAAAGAGGAGCTACATGCAACAGGAGGTGGCAGTAGGAGGAAAGAGAAAAGGAGAAGACAAATCCGTACAAAGACTACCTCCACAGAGGAAATGAAGACATGTGAAGGAGGGGAGATGGGAGATCTTTCACTGTTGAGTCACAGGAGGAATTACAAGGACGGGTGAAAGTGTAGAATAACATGGGAGCAGAAAAAAAAAAGTAAAATAAAAATTTTACAGAAAAAAAATACTGGATCCAGAGGAAAAACAAATGGAAATGTATCCTGTTAGTTATCTAAAGGTGAATTCTCTACTAGGGAGGGGGACAAAAATGAACTAAAACAAAAAACTGGGGGGCATCAGTCCTGGAAAATCAGATGTACACCATTTGAACATTGCTTAAGTCTTACAAAAGCACTAATGGAAATTCATATCTCAGCAAAAGGGCAAACATTTCTTAAAAGATGAAAATATTTGTTCTGCATGTCCAGACACATTTTCTACAGAATCTTGCAAAAAATAAAACTCTTACTTTAACAACCACAACAAAAGGAACGTGCAAATCTATCAACCATAACTTGATGATTCAGAACTAAAAAAATAAAATAAAAAATATATATATCCTTATCAAAGACCAACTTTCATCAGAAGAGTGTGTAAATGCACCTGGACAAACAGACACCAGCAGTAAACAATCATTGATGGTACTGGTTGCACACAAACATCTGTGGTAGCAGCTCATCGCAAGAAGCAAATTCCACATTCTCACTAATTTCATTCTGTGAGGCTCCCATCTGTTCAGCGGCTGCTTCCACACCAGCGGGTCAGACGTGCTCCCGATTCCCCCACGGGTTGCCGCCTGCCCACTTTCTCCTTCGTGTGCTTCTGAGATGCAGCAGTGCTCCCAGCTGAAGAACAAGAAGCTTGGTGGTTTGAGGGGTTGGGGGTTTGGGGGGTGAAGGGAGGTAGCAGCAAAGGACAGGGTAAAATGAAGAAAGGGAGGGGGGGGGGGGACACATGTTGAGAACATCGTCAGTACAGAACATTTTGCTGTAGAACTGATCTGCTATGAACAATTGAAACTAATCATAGGCGATAAGATGACATGCAGCTGGCAAAGGTGGCCAAAAGTGACAAAGGTCTACCTTTAGCAGTAAATTCAGGTCAGGAATCTTCCTGCGTTCTGATTTTTACAGTCTAGATAACAGTTTTAGGTCATTTCTCCATTGCAGCCACACAGAGGGCAAACTTATGCAATACAGACCTGTTCACATCACATGATCAAATATGTGAGTCACCCTAAACTTACCGAATTTTGGAAAATATATATATTTAATATGCAATAATAAAAAACACAAAACTGGTAATTATATAATTTGATGACAGATTACTACAAGCCTGAACACACTTTTGCAATCAATAAATGCCTCAAACTCAAACTAGAAGGGAAATCCAGCATTTAGGAAGAAGTCTAGAAACTTTTAGCCAAATACAAATTATGGTTTCAAAATTAAATAAAAGGTTTCAATTATATTTTTGCTTTAATTGCATAAGTATATTTAATTAAAAATATGTGTTGACTAATGAAACACTTCAATGAGTACATTTGTTTAAAAAGGTCAATTTTGGTCTTTTATTTTGAAACAGGAAACTGGTGACTTTACTGAGCATTTAGGCTTTTTATGGTAAGTTATTTCTTTACAAAAACAGTCCAATAGTTTTTTCCCCTAAAGCCCTCTCTGCTGTTACCAAATTTTTCAACACCTTTTTGTTCAAGGCCAATACTGGCACCACCAAAAAAACAAACAAAAGAAACAAAATAAAAAAAAAAAAAAGGGGGGGGGGGTGCATATTTTAGATTTGGGACATGTGTCAGGCTGTCATCCCCTTGCTTAGTCCTTCTAGCTTACCAGCCCTGCAGAGATGTCAGGCAGCTGTGGCATACAAACCGCTTGCTCCTTTTGGATGGAAGCTGCCAGAGTTTCCTCTGATGCACATGGACTCCTAAATGAGAGCCGCCGGCTTTAATCATTCACTGCTGTTGAGATGGAAAATGGATTAAAGGTCGGCATCGCCGCTCCTCTTCTGATGAACAGGGGCCTGCTGGATTCCAGGAGAGGCAGGATCCTTCGACTCCAAGCAGAGGAAAGCAAAACTCAGGGTTTGGCGAAGCTGAAGCTCCTGATGGAATAAGGATTTTGCTGTGATGAAGAAACTCCTTCTTTGCCATAAAGTCAATTGGTTTAGCGAGCCGTGGCTGGTGTCGCCAGTGGAATAATACTACTTTACTGAGACACGACTTTAGTCCATATTTCCATGAGCCACGTGGCAACAAAGTACAGGAAAAAGAGCTGCTGCAGATACCAAGACGCAGGCCAGGACATACAAACCACCACATCCTCTTTACACAAACTGCCAGCACCTTCTCAGTCTGTAAAAGCAAACTGCCCCGACTCCAGAAGGCAAACTATCTGGGAGATTATCCAGAGAGCTTTTTGAGTTTCCCTTTAGACGAAAAAGACTTGAATCTTCAGGATCTTGAGCTGCTGACTTGAGGAGGGAGAAAAGATAACAAAACACTGTTAGCGCTGAAATATAATGGGGTTTCAGGAAGATGAACCATGAGGATGCGATTGTCACTAATTTTGCTCTGTGACTCGAAACGACATGATCCTGCATCTAAACTGCCCCTCTTCTTCTCTATCCTGACAGTATTGATGACTTTGGGCTTCAAGTCAAAACTAATTCACTAAGTGCAGACTCGTTTTCTCACATCTGTATGCGAGCTCGGACAGAATCTAGATTCTTCTGTAGTTAATGATGGTACTCGTCTACGCTCTAGATGAGCTCGCTGAGGTGACTTAAGTGGAGTCTGTTAGTTTTGCAAGGCTACATAATGGTCCTGTAGCTCCTCCCTTCCTTAAAGCCCCTCCCACCCACTCAGGAAGCAGCTAGTGAGGCTGCGCTGGCTTTGCAGTCTATCTTTTGGGGGTCAGATGGGGTGAAGGCGACACCTAGACCATTTAAAAAGGCTAGACAGGAGTCTAAACATGTGAAGCCCAAAGCAGTCTGCACATACTGCACTGGCAGGTCAGGTCTGAATCTGGAAAAAAGAAAACAACAATTGACATTAAATTACATTTTTAAAATTTGTTCCAAAATTGTCTTTCGGAGCATAGCTTACGTTTTTACAATGGCCCAAAGTGCGATCTTTCTTTCTCTGTCTACAAACTTGTCAATGAGATAGGACGCCATGCGTGGGGCTTCAAGGTAGAGCTTAAAGAATCGTCTATAGTTCCCCAAAGCCCACGCAGCACGTAATGCAAGAGCAAAAGCCACACAGACATCTGCCCTCAGAGCTGGGGTCAAGTATACCAACTCAGTAGTCAGATCTGGAAGTAAAGAGAAAATCACAACTTGTAAGATAAATATGTTCGGAAAAACATGTTGACTTTCACAAGAAAATGTGAGCTTACCACCAAAGTTCTTAGTAAAAATATAATATAACAATCTATAAGCTGTAAATTCTCCGATGTTCTCTGAGGGATTGTCCTTGTAAAGAGCCTTCAGCTGGGTCTGGCACTGGTTGAACTCCTCATGGTCTCCCTGAAATCAGTCAAAAGTTAGCATTCAAAATGTTATCAACTCGCTACAACAACAGATATCTTCAAGTTGAATCACGTCATCAATTCTTAAAATGCTTCGCCACTCATCCAAATGGCTTCAAGAGATTTTAAGTCCAGATCCCATGACTCCTTAGAACATCCTCATTTAGATAAATGACAGCTTTCATTGACATGAGCTCATTTAAATAAATAACAGCCTAACCTTTTCAAGAGCGATGCGTGCGTGACACTCGTACACTTCCACTGTGAATTCAGTGCGAACACCTTGTACCTGAAGGTGAAGCATCATCAGCAAACGTGACAAACACACAAAGAAAGATAAACTACAGAATAAAAAGGTATCAAAGTAACTGACCGTCAGGTCCTGCCTTATGGATTTCATCTGCTCGCATGCATAAGCATAGTCCTGATGGGTTTTCCAGTGCGCCTTCACAGACAGTAAAGATTTTCGTAACACCTAAAATAAAAAAATAAACGTTCATGTTGCCACTCCTCATGAAAGCAGACTGTAGGACAAACGCATAGTATTAGAGGCAAAAGAAATAAACATCTTACCTGCACAGGGCGCACAGTGGTGGGGTCAGGAGCACAGGTGAGCCTGAGGTAGGATTTAGTGATGTCCTGACATGATCCCACAATGGGACAGTCCTCCCAGCTCAGGCCCTCCTGTGTTCCATCAGGTAGATCCAGGGTGTTGATGGAGAGAACTAGCGGCTCGGAGCGAAGCTGCTTGTGGAAACGAGCCGCTCTGCTCTGTTTCTTAGCTTCTCTATCAGGGTCGTGGAAATCCAAACCAGCATTGCCACCTTTCCTCTTTTTCCCACCGGCAGCGTTTGAGTCATCAATGTTTCTGTTGAAAACAAGTTTATAATAAATTAAAAGGCAACAATCACCACAATAAATGACATTTTATGTATTTAGGAAAACGTACCGTCTTCCTCTGTTTGCTTTCCCTCCTCTTCCTCGTCCCCTCTCTCCACCTCCTCGCCCTTTATCTCTATCGTTGCCACGACCACGTCCTCCTTTCTGGTTTCTCCTGGACAGCTGAGGTCGCAGGTCACTGGAGATGCTGCTATCCGACTGTGATCCAGAATCACTGGAAAGAAATTAACGACACGTTTAATTCCAAGTACACAGCCCACATCTGATCAGCTCAGAGGAAAGCCGCCTTACCTCCGTCTGTGCCTTTGGTTGCTTCGGTCCCGATGGCGGTTATGTGACGGAGATGGCGAGTGAGAGGAAGACCGGGACGAGCTTGAAGATGGACTCCTCTGAGAGAAAATGTTCCTGTAATGGCCTAACCTGTGTCCACCTCCCCTGCCTCTTGAGGCGGCAGCCGCTGTACTCCCAGTGCGGTTCAAAACACTGTCTGACGTTCTCTGAGGTAAAACTGCCTCCCATCGTGACAGCTTCATTTTTAAGCTACAAAGAAAAACAGGAATTAAAATTTCAGATGGCACCACTTATCAAAATATCTAATCGAAGCAAGGATGTGGGGAATAACAAAGGTAAAAAGTTAATCGTAAACTCACTCTGGTAATGGCTCACGAGTCCAATCAATTGTGTAGGCGGAGCCATCCTTTAATCGCTCCTGCAGGATTTCTTTTAGTACTTTCTCCGTTCGATCCTTGTCATCTTCTGTCTCGCATGCTGTGAAACAGCGTTGCACATATTCCTTCATGGCTGGGGGCCAATCTTGGGGTCTAAAGAGAAAGCACTTCAGGTCAGTATATGTTCAAATAAATCTAAGAAAGACTGGAGAAATGGAAATCAAAATATTGGTCACCTTGTCTGGGCTGCTCCGGAAGCAGCACTGGCATTAGCTGGAGACGGTGGGGTTGAGTTAACACCTGTGGGCTGTTCACCAGGCTGAAAACCCTGATTGGAACCTGAGGAACACTGAACCTGATATGGTCTCTTTGAAATGTTGAACTTCAAAGGAGCTGTCCCTGGTGCCTCTGTAAAAGAAGAAACTGTTAGACAAAATTCACAGACTACCAAAGCTAAACACACACGAAATCAAACTGTTGTTCTTACGTTTCATGCGATGCCACAGTTGCTGCCCTTGCTTTTGGTTTTTGTTGGTCTCTCCTCTGCCTAACCCTGGCCCATACTGATTCTGCAGCTGTTGTTGCTGGGAGCTATTCTGACTGGATTGATAGGTGTTTTGTGTTTGGAAACTCTGGCTGTAGTTTGGCCTAGACTGGGAATGATTGTACATTTGCATTTGGTTGGGGTCACTAGGGGGGTACCCCATTGTGTTGTTGGCACTGTAAGCATTTTGTGAGGGGGGAGGATACTGGGAATTTGGAGATTGAGGAATCGGTGGGGGCGGAGGAGGTTTCTCTGAGGTGGTCGGGCTTTGGGGTGGCTGGGGGGTGGCAGGAGGGGGAGGCTGTGGTTGTGGAGGGTAGCTGGGGGACTGGTCCTCCATTCCAGGCACTGGAGGAGGCTGTGGGGGAAAAATACACGTTTAAGTAGTAGAGCAGAATCCCATACATCAGTAAATAAAATAAAAATATTTGGCACAGCAAATAATTATGCTCATTTACTTTGGCTTACACAGTGCAAAGTGGACAATTGTTACAGCACCTCTAATGTGAAATTTGTTTTTAGTGGAATGAAACAATGTCCAACATGAAAAACACCATGTACCTGTCCATTAGAGGCTGGAGATCCTGTGTATGGCCCTTGAGGAACACCATACTGATTTGGTGGGTATCCAGCTCCATACTGAAAATCAACACAGTGTTAGAGAAGCTAATGTGAAATATCATGGCAACACACTTGTGTAACTTTAAATATAAAAGCAATTAATACACAAATGGAGAAATATCCGCCAATGTGAAGATGTATGCGGTAAGATCTCAATTATATTTTTGCGTCGACTATACAGTCATAATGATGATGAGCACATCAGTGTACCTGCAATGATTTTTTTTTTTATACCGGTAAATGTTTACTTTGGAAGTTCATTTTTTATTTGATGTTATGATATGTCTTTTTAAATATTAACCTACCAGAAAAAATTTAATATTGTAAAAAAGTAAATCCAACCATGTGTTTATAATACAAAAAGTTGTTAAAGATTAGCATAATTCCGTTTTTCACTTACTGGTCCCATTGGGTAGTAGTAATTGTAGTGGTACGTGTACCCAGGATAATTCTGCTGAGTTTGCTGGTACCATGAATAGTACTGCTGCTGCTGCTGTTGAATTGCAGTGGAATCAGATCCGGGCGGCTGGAACTGACAGGCCTGAAATCAACAAACAAACTTCATTGGTATTGTGCAATAATGACAAATGACAAAACCATCAAGTTAGAAAGGAAAAAAAAAAGTAAAACAATGTGATGTAAAGCGGACAACTATGCAATGTTTTAAATAAGAAACTGAAAACTTGCTGTTGGTATTTTCTGTTGTGCTAGACAGTGTCATAAAAATACAGATGATGGAGGGGAAGAAACAACAGCTAATCATGGAAGAAGAAATTGGTGGATTGCAGTAATTACCCAGAAAGACTTGAGAACTTACTCTGTTCATGAATCAATGTAGGGAACATTTCTTTAACAGTAAGTGGCTCAGGAAATCCAACTTTTTTAAATATATGAATATATGGGATCATCCAACTTTCACTGTGTTTACCTCATAAGCTTACAAATCAAAATTTAACATTGTTCTCCTATTGTTTTATTGAAACTCTCGTCACAGAATGCACATTGCACATTTTCTTTTAAGCAGTAAGATTGAAAACTGGAATCAAAGCATGGTGGTGCTTGTTTCACACGCCATAGAACACTATAGGATACATTTTGGTATACCGTACAGCTGAAATAACAGTGCGGGGTGGCAGGTAAACGAGACACCCATAAAGATTTACAACAGCTTTATAACAATTTAATTAGTTTAATAAAATTGGCACTCCAACCATAATGTTTGATTTTATTATTAGCCAGAGTATTCCTTTGCATTGCACTATTGGATACCATATGAATCCCCATTGAGAGCACAACTAAGAACAACAAAGATAAAACCCAAGTTAAATCAACACAGGAATAACTTCATAATTTAAAATGTTTATATAAACCCTTACTTCAGCTGCTGCCCGGTTATCTTGAGCATTCTTAGCTGAACTCTGAGTCTTGTTGATAGATGCCAGGGCTTGTCTCGCTTTCTCCCACTCAGGATTTTCATGGACTTGGCCTTCTCCAGATGGACCATAGGACCTGCCATTGACATCAGAACAGAAATAAGATTATGTTTAAAGAACTGTATAGAATGCATCTTTTAAAAATGTTATTTCACTAATATCCTTATTGTGTAAATATTAAAGAGTTAAAGTATTTTGATCTATTGTAAAAGCGTACACAGTAGTCTTTTGATCACAATTGTAAACTGTGTTGTGGGATACAGTTTCTGCAGAGCAGCAATAGCTCTTTAGAAATGCACCCCTGCAGGCAGGACCGTTGGCGTGGAGCAACCTCTCTACTTCTCGACATCCATCTCTTTACATGCTCTCCAGCTAGCTGACAGCCCCTCACAACCCAAACCTAACATTAACAGTGCAATAAAAATGGCAAACAATATATGAGTTATCCAGCCATACAGGTTTTAGCCAGATGCCAGCTCAGATGAAGAAAATGAAGACACACATGGATCTATTTGTCAACAAGTGGATGCATCAGAATAGGGCGGCCGCGCAGGATATTTACCCATATTCAAGTGAGTTTTACTTAAATCAATATTAAACCGAGGGGTTAGCGGATCGATCCCCGCTCTCCACAGCCAGCTGTCGACCCCCGAGCCCGGCTAGCCTGCAGCTCAGGGGATGGGTCAAAATGCGGAGAAGAATTTCCCCATTGTGGGATAAATAAAGTAAAAGTATCAAATAGTCTTCTGCACAAAAGAGGAAAAGATGTGATTTCCAACATTCTCTTGTTTGGATGAAACCATAGCTGATGAGAAAAACAAATAGTCAAAAGGGAGTCCTAAAAAAACAAATTATGAATTTTGATTAAAATAAAATCTTACATTTTTAATATATTTTTTAAACTTACTCAATGTTTGGGGTATTTTTAAACAAGTAAATTAAGAACAATTAATATAGGTGAAAAAAAATGAAAGAACAGGAAAACATCACCTGTACTAAATATCAAATAATTAGTTTATACAGACATGCCGTGATTAAATTTATTCAGAGCAACAAAGCACAAATCATAAACATTAGACATGTATTTTACTCCCATCATTTTTATTATTATTATTTTATTTTAATAACGTCAGCAACAAGACATTTCCGGGACGTTCACGTAATCCAATGTCGCCAAATATAGATTTACTATTGATTGACAACAGTCTTTACATTACATTCAGATGATATTTGCTTTAGTAATCATAATTGACTACATTTTTTATTGAATGAATGTTTGGTTTTATTATGCATTAACAGCAACCAGGCTGACAGATTAGCATTTAGCTTCCTAGCTTAATGAAAACTAGGCCAACGGCCTAGCGGTACTAGGCAACAACTTATTTTATGGTCCGTTTAAGTCAAATTTAACAACGCTATGATGATACACTCCATAACACAGCTACGAAAAAAATAAGAAAGTACTAACACTCGCAAAGCAAATGTTACTTTTAAGTCATTCTATTTACAATGTGAGAAAGAGTTTGACCTACCAGTTCGGTGTTGTGGTTGTTTGAGCCGCGTTGGCCGCCATTTCACCGCAGTTTAAATTAGCATCAGGAGGCTAACGCCAGGAGGTACCTTTAGCCTTGGGGCAACAAACACAGCTAACGTCGTCAGCGCTAGCTCCTACCCGAGTGTAAACAAGACGAACTCCTACTGTCGTCAAACTGGACAAATACAACACAAACAAGCTTAACGGCTGCAAAGAGAATCACATTACCAAAGGAAATCTAACCCATACACACGTTCATGAAAGAGTCAAATGACAAAAATAAAGTGGAATCAAGTGGATCTTGTATTTTGGTTCCTTCGTCAGCGAACGACTTCAACTGATAAAGCTACTGAGACAAAATGGCAGATGAGTGAAACTGGCCAAATCTAACCAGGCTCGAAGGTATTTCGTTCCCTGTGTTGAGGTTTTCAGGTCAGTCAAACATAGAGAGTGTCAGCAGCTTCTAACCCGCCCCATATAGATTCCTCCAATTATATTTGACCTACACATTTAGCTTGCATTCTGATTCGATGTTTTGCTTGTCAATCATTGAGAGGATCGTGGCTCAGAATGCCTTAGACATGAGCACAGGGCAGACTTTCCATTAGTATTTTCCACTCTCCTTCAGCAGTTTTTCAAGAGTTTTAACTTAAATTCAGAACAAAACAAATATCACGATGAAAAAATAGTGACAAATTATTAGATTTTGGTAGCTAATAAAAATCAAGAACTACTTGTATTTTCAAATTTCATGGAAATTATTGGTCTCCAATATTCAAGAGTGATGAACAGAAAAAACCTCTGTTTTGGGTATATTGATTCTTGAAATAAAGGGCAAAAGGACACATATCTAGAGTGTTAGATTAATGAGTTTTTTTTTTTTTAAAGTGCTGTTTGCCAAATAGTTTTTGTCCATCCATCCATCCATCCATCCATCCATCCATCCATCCATCCATCCATCCATCCATCCATCCATTTCTTAATCCGCTATATCTCTTTGGAGGTTACAGGGTTGCTGGAGCCTGTCCTAGTTACTTCTGGGTGAAGGCGGGATACACCCTGGACAGATCCCCTCCCTAGTCTGTTGCAGAGCCAGTCCCAAATTTCTACAATAAGTTGCATGGTGGCGCAATGGTTAGCGTTTTCACCTTGTTGCGCGAGGGCCCAGGTTGATTGATTACTCTATATTGGCCTTAGGTGTGACAGTGAGTGTGTATGAGTGTGTGATTGTCTGGTGACCTGTCCAGGGTGTACCTGACTTCATCCAACAATAGTCAGGACAGGGCAGCCCCATGGCCCTAAAACGGATACAGTGGGTTAAGTAAAGCTTGAAGTTACACAGGTATTTTTTTTTAACATTCAAGTAAATGTTATTTTTCGTCTATTTAAAATTTGAATGTAGTTTTAAATTATATTTATGTATTAACAAGTGACATGCATTGTCTTGAAGAGGGATTCCTATAAAAAACAGAAGCTTGCCATACTTGGGATTTGTACTCCAGAGAAATATCAACTCTAGCCCAAGGCTCTGCATAGACAGCTAATTATCTTCACTGTCAGATGATATTCTGACACCATGTGTGAAAATGAATATCCTGGAGGGTTTTAAATCACCATCATACACACTGATCCACGTAAACACTCTGATTGAACATATTTGACACCAGTGTGTTCTTATATGGGCTCATTGGGTTGGTTTTCCTGGGTTATTCTTGGAGAGCTAGCAGAAGAATCTTTGGGGGTAAAAAAAGGTCCAGAGTTAACATTACAGAGATTTGCATACTCTCATGGAGCCTTTTATAGGATTCAGAGCGGCAGAGCGTGTGTGAAACAGTTTACGGTTTCCCACATTTGTGGGTGTGGACAACTATTACTTTAGCCAGTCAATGTAATTTACATAGTTTTCAAAATCCACGGATCTTGAGCAGACCCCCCCTTTCCTCCTTGCCTTCCTGTGAAACATGCACAGCTGCAGGATGTCTGTTTGTAGGACATTCTGTTTGTGTGAGTGTGTGTTCTGGAGTGTGTGTCAAAAGGGAGGAAAGTCATTTCCTGTCAGAAAGTCTCCCACACAAATACCAAAAAACACAAAAGTGTTTTTCTTCACAGAAGTGAAGCTGATATTTTCTGTTATATTAGCTTTTAGTAAATGTCTAAAACCCTGTGTATACCCAAGTTTGTTCAAAACATTATTCATATTAATAACCATAAATTTTTTGTCTGTTCTATTTTGCCGAAAAAAACTAAAATCAATGTTACCTCTGTGTGTGGACATGGAATAAAAAGTAAACAAAACAAAACAAAAGGAGTGTTCATGGATAAAAACAAAAATAGCTCTAATATTTTATTAGTCTGATTTCAACATTCAAGCTTTCAATTTACAAAGTTTTGCTGTTTCTCTAACAACTCATCTCTAACATATGGCATCGCATCAATGCACTCTGAATAACCAGAAAAACTTCTCATGCTGCCTTTGCAAGTACATCATTACTCAAATATGCATACAATACTTCACAAACAATGACTCCTTCCCATTGTTTGCATAACTGGGAGTTCTTTCTCTTTAACCATTGGGGGACGTTTAGGTTACACGCACCACTAAAAAGTATCTTCCCAATGTCAGTACAAATGCAACTTTTCTCAATATTTCTTCTAGAGGATGTTTTTAGTAGGCAATGTTGTTTGCTATGTTAAGCAAGAGCAGCCTCCCTTTAAAAATATGATGTTGCAGACTAGGTGGAGCCAAGTGTGGTATTTTACTTCATCGAATGGTTTCCATAAATGACAACATAATTACTGTGTATTTTAAAGCAACCGCTCCTAATAATTCATTGTGAAACTCTGTTTGTATGCTTCAATGATGTAGCTTTCTCAAGCTTTATTCTACAGGAATGTCAATATTACCTTAAAAAGTTACACTGATAGCATACAGCATTTAAAGATTTTAAGAAATCCTCACAAAGATAAAAACAAACAGGAAAACAATTCATTTCAGTCCTGCGTAGATCCAGAAACAAAATTTTAACAGTTACCTTTGTAGACAAAATAATAATAGACGTTTATTATTATTATTTATATTATTCATTCCAGAAAAAGTTATTAATTACAGTAGTATAAAAAGGGAGACAGGTCAGACCATCTGAGAAACTGTAGGGGTAATATTTCTAAAATCATTTAGTCAAAATGTTTTATCACGTGTTTAATCCCTAAATTCAAATGCACAACTTAATTTTCCAATAATGGAAAGCTTTCTGTGACAATTGTACAAAAATTGTTTGTGAAAGGAATTTATAAAATAAAAAGGGCAGATCCTACCTAAATGTTAAATTTCGTTCAAAATCTCATCACATTAAACCAACACAAAGTTTTGCACTTTTAAAGAAAAGTATGTACATTTATTGTGATTTGCCCCAAATATTCCATCATTATGAAAGATTATAAACTATTTGAAAAATATTAAGATATTTTTTATGAAACTAAATAATATATTACGACTACAAGTGCAACCTGAAAGGTTTGGATTGACGTGATTCTTCCTTACAAAGCCCTGTTCTCAGCTAACCTGCTAATAACACTCGTTACTTAAAAGTGGTGATTTGAAGGGATGGGGAGTGAGCTGGTTGGCATGCCTGCGGTCTGAGGCAGCGGTCTGATCCAGCTGTGGATCTCGAGAACGTGGCGTCACTTCCTCAGCGCGCGCGCCCATCCCTCTGGAAAGACGGAAAAAAAGAAACGACCGAGAATTCACACGACGGCGGGAGAAGCGCGAGGGAAAAACGACGCGAAGCGAAAAAAGACAGATGAAAAAGCTGGATAGAGAAGAGAGAGTCAACCAAAGACGAGAAAACACGCATCACAAGTGAGTAAGTAACTTTGTAAAACTTTAATTATTGTATTATTACTATTATTTGAACGGGTAAAATGTGCTGTCCCTGATATATTCACCTAATGGCAGCGTGGTGTAGTGTTTTCAGCTGTAACCAGAGTTAAAGTTAGTCCACAGTGCAGTTACTTTCTCCATTCGTTGAAGTATTACCACTATTATGTCTGGGGGGTGGTTCTGGAAGCCCCCTCCCCTGGCAAATGAACTCATATCTCCACTCGTGCTTTGGACTCTCAGGAATTGATTGTTAAATATAGTAAGGGGTTCATAAAGACGACTTTTTATAAATGCTGTTTTAGTGGGCCTCCAGCTGGATATCCCCCCACTCAAGTCGAAGCTTTTAAAGGCTAGATTTCACTTTAAAGGGGACACTGTCTTGTTTGTGTCTGCATTCTTCCCTGAGGGTAAAGAAAAGTATGTGCTAATGCTGCACAGTCAGCGTTAGGTGCAAGTTTCAGCATGGCCTCCGCAGGCCCACCGGTGCCAAAATGCTCAACGCTTCCCTACATTTTACAATATGGAGCGCTTTCAGGCCGCCCTGTCTTATCAGGAAGTCAAACCAGGCCCGCCGAAGGGGGCTATCTCATTTATGTGGTCTTTGTTTATTCTACGCTGTGTGAGGTAAATAATATTTTGCTTCTGCCGGTCATTTTATGTTCCTCACGTTTCTTTTACAGCCATGCCGCTCCACAAATCATCTCGGGCCCCTCGCCTCGACCCTACCATGATCTCGGCCCCTTTGGGGGACTTTCGTCACACCATGCACATCGGGAGAGGTGGGGATGCCTTTGGTGACACCTCCTTCCTGTCCAAAGTAGACTCGGGTAAAGCTACTCCTGACCTGCCAGCTGCTGAGTCTGAGTTAACAGTCAACCACAGTGACCTCCATACGGAAGCTCCTGGAATCCCACAGGACACTCAGCTCAAGCACTCTGAGTCATTGTCTTCATTAACCCTGGACCTAGACTTGGATCTGGACCTGGGTCCATCAATGCTTGGGGATGTATTAGGCGTAATGGATGGTTTGTCACTTGAGCCACATGATGCGTTGAGTCCCAAAAGTGGCTCTTCAGCTGTGGAGATAAAGCAGTACAAAGGGGACATGAAGATGGCCCAGAAGATGCAAACGGATGTAAACGGCGATAGATCCCACGTGGAAGACTGCAGAATACCAGACGAGAATGGAATCAAGCCGAAGGGTTTACGACCGAAAGTCAGATTCAGCGACAAGCGGGAGGAGATCTTTCGCCAGGCTTCTGAGGAAGACGAAGGGCGAGTCTTTGGCTGTCATGATGAAGATCCGCCGAGCCCTCTCAGTCCAACCAGAGGGGAGACTCCGGTTGGTGAAGCCAAGCTCGCCAATCACAAAGTAGATTTACCACCCAGCCCTGCTTCATCACACAGCTCAGAAGAAGACGCTCCACTGGACAGGAGGAGGCTGGTCAGTGGCAACTCTGAGACTGATTCAGAGGAGGAGGAGGAGGAGGAGGAGGAGGCAGGAAGAGGCTACACATTTGAAGATGAATTTGATGATGAAATTGGTCTATAGAAGATGGACGGGTATTGCTCTTCCCGAGAGAACATATCATTACTGTTAAGTAAAAAAACAAGTACTCTATTTTTTGAACACATCATCCAAGTATCATGCGAGCGGGAGAATTAAAATCAATCTATACTCAAACTTTATGTAAAATAACGCAGGTGTTCTACAAACACAACATTTCTCAACTGGAAAACTTTTAGCTGCAAAGGTCACAGACGTACGGATGACTTTGTAAACAAAAAAAATGACATTGTGTGTTATCAGTGAAAAGATTGTAGCACTTTTGACTTTCATTCAGCTGCAGATTGACTCCCAGTCTGCAGCTCTGTGTAAAGTTTGTATTTCAGTCTGAGTAAAATGAGCTTTGTGTTCTTTTTTTTGGTTTTATATCTGATATGTAATCTGTACACAGTTAGTACTGTTTATAGAACTCTTATGTGCCTTAAAGGGAGCTGTTTCCTAACATTATTGGTCTGTCAAGTGTCTTTATAGTCATTACTCCTGTTATTTTATTTCATTTTTTTCCATCCGTTTAAAAGTCTTACAGTCCTCAGAGGCAGTGTTCATGAATCTTTGTTAGTTTGGTACATTCCAAATCAGGGTTTTTTTCTGTGTGCATGCTTGATCACCTTTTGCTTGGGACGGGCTGGTAGAGACAATCATGGGATATATGTTTTGTTTTGTAGATACATTCTACCTGTAAACCTAGAAAAATGATTTCACAATGCTGTAAAAGATACTCTTCTGCTATAAGTGCCTGTTTTTATCCTAGATGAAGATTACAGAGAAAACAATAAAGTTGTTATTGGGATTTGAATATAACCAGCTTTGCTTGGGTTTCTCTGTAGAAATACTCAAAATTCGGAGGATTCAGGCTTTGATGGGAACAAAAAAAACGGAGTGGAAAAAGAAAGTTGAACATTACATTATGTCATCACCAAATATTTGTTTGGGAACTAAGTATAGCCGAATAGCAGTCGCCGCACCCATTTTCCTGAAAACATCAAGTCCTTGGATGGACTTCATCGTTTTAGGATTCAACATTATAGAGATGATAACTCTTAAACATTTGTTATTAGCCACCAAAAGGAGCCAAAACGTGAGTCGAAGCAACAATTGTAGAAAAAACTACAATATGAGGAGCATTAAAATCTCCCATTCCCATTACGGTGTGCTGAGTTTGGACCCAGCCCTCTCCTCACATTTTCAGACCACATTTAGCACCTTTAGTTGATAGGAGGGCATAATCTTATCTGTGAACAACAAGAAACGTAACCTCTTTTTAAACTCATTAGATTACCATCTGCAGCATGTCTGTGCAGAGCGAATCTACGACATCTTCCTTACATAATGCAGTCTCGGGTTTCATGGCCAGTCTTTTAGGAGGTACGCTCAGAGTACGTTGCTCATGTGGTTAGTGTGGTGAATCCTGACAACTGCGTACATCCAAATTAGACTCAGGATTTGATCTTTACTTCACAGCGTATTGACAAATTCTCTCAAAGCCCTTGAATCTGAGAAAATTGAAGAAGAGAGTTTCCTTTAATGAGCTTTAGGGAAAACTGAGTCAATGCAGGATGCCTGTTTGGTTCTACCAGACGACAGCAGATGCTGACTGCTGATGGGTTTTGGTTGCAATACAGTAAGTAAAAAGTCAAACATTTGGGATCATGTTTTATTAACTTTAATATTCTAATAACACAGCACAATATTTTATTTTTTTGCTATCATACGTGTTTGAGTGACGGAGGAGGAAACTACTAAAATATTTGTAAATCTGTAAGACAGAGATACTTAATACCAGGCATCTCTTCCTAATTATATAAAAATGCTTTGTACATTATTACAAGATCCTAACAAATGCACTTTTGAAGTTTACTATACATGCATCTGCACAGAAAGGTTGGAGCTTATTTGCAGTAAAAAGGAGAAGTGCACCTCTGCACATGCAAGCTCACAATCCATGTTTTTTAAACTCCAGGGATACATCTGTACCCATGGAAACGGGATAAATAAACAAACATCCAACTCTTCAGTACTTAAACAGTCCCACTAACTGCAGAATCCACCATTCCTTTTGCAAATATAAAGACGAACGCCTTTAGTGAAATGATTACACCGAGATCGTCCTGAACACGTTGAACCCTGACAGGGCCGTGGAGATCATCACGCCAGGGATTTGCGGATGCCAGTGGATCTCCTTGATCTCAGACTGGCCCTGGTGCAGGAACAGGAGCTGAGGAGGAAGGTCCTTCAGCCCCTCCACCCTGGCGCCCACATCGCTCGACTCCACCGACAGGTCCCACTGGCTGATGACGTCGTCCGCTCCTGAGGCAGCGAACACGCTCGAGTCTGCCGGGCTCCACTCCACGGAGGTGATGGGGGCGCTGTGCTGCTTGAAGTTCGCCACTGCACGACCAGTCTGCAGGTAGAAGAGAGCAGTATTTCTCCGGTTCCATACCAATAATGCTGCCGTTTTCCTCCTAACCAGAAAATGCTAATCAAATCCACATTTCTCTTATTAACACCCACTGTTACACATCCATGTCAGCCTTACAACTATTTTGTTTTTATAGTTTGCTTTTAAAACTTAAGCTGGTTAGCACCGTTTTATATTGCAGACCCAGTAGACCCATCTGCTTCATTGGCAATTTACTATTTGCTGCCCAGAATTGAGTTTTTCAGACGTAATTTTCAAAATGTACAACAAGAGGCCTGTAAATGTCAGCCTGGCATTTACAGACAGTTTGACCTTTTACCCTCATTTCACTTTGGACACTGACCCAACCTTTGGTTTCCAAGTTTAAGATAAGATTAGATGAGATGAGAAAACCCTTCATTTGTCCCTCAGTGGAGACATTTCCGTATTGGAGCGTTACTGTTATATATTATATTTATTGTAGTTATTGTTAGAGGAGTAAGAGAGAAGAAGAACACAACTGTAGTCAAACCACAGTTTCTGCAATAATCTGCTAGATTATTTTATGGCGTAGTCACATAGTTTTCTGTTTTGCAATTTCAGTGGGTTAGTCTGTTGTGACGGGGGAAGAAATACAGTTCAGATGAAAAAAATAAATATATAAAATCCCTTTTAGAGTAGATCTTTAGTCACCGACACTTTTAATGGGGATACTGTCCCACTCCGATCATCTTTTGATCTATTGTCAAAGTCCTCCTAGAAGTCTTGTATTATGATTATGCCGTTTTTGCTCAAATCAAAAAACCTGTGTTGTTTTCTAGGACAAAGTTTCTGCAAAGTGGTAGGAGTTCTTTAGAAATTCTCCTCTGAGTTGTGAGGAGGACTTCACCCATAACTGAGCCGTCCCCTCAAGACAACATTAACAAATGGTGAGCAATATTGGAGCTACCCAGCAGTACAGTTTTTTTGAGCCAGATGCCAGCTTGGACGAGGAAAATTAAGACGTACATGAATCTAGTCGTCTACAAGTGGATGCATCGAAAAGGAGCGGAGCAGGGAGCTTGAGGTCCACCGATTGTAGTTTCTGGGTCAATCTTTTTCCAACCGCATTTTTTTCATCTGCCCCTAATTCACATCGATTTGATTAAAGAAATAACTAGAAATGCAATTTTGAGCTTAATTTTCTTTATATGTGTCCTCCATCATCAAAAAAATACCAGTACATTTTAAAAACACCAAAAACACAGTTCACTTTGGAGTGGGTCTTTCATTGAGAAAAAAGCAGTACCTTTTGTGTTACACTAACTGTCTCACCTTAAATTGTCGCAGGTCCCAGACTTTTAGAAGCCCATCATCCCCGCCCGACAGAAGGAATGGTTCGCTCCTGTTCCAGCTGATCACATTGATGTCAGATGCGTGAGCTCCGTCCACTGAAAGCATTGAATTAGGTGGGGCGCGGATATCCCAGACACGAATAGACTGATCCACGGAGCATGACGCAAAAACCTGAAAGCAGAACACGTGCGTGCCTTCAGAAACTCAACAAGACGAGAAATGAGATCAATCACATTTGTGTGTTCTCTGTTCTCCAGGCAAACTTTTTGAACTTTTTTTTTTTTAAGCCAACTTTCATAAAGGTCCAAGAATGTGCATTAGGTGAAAGCAAAAAGCAGATTCTGGCAACGATCTGCATGGCTCATAATCCACAAACTAAACTAGTTTTGGAGGCTAGTTACTGCCTTAGTCACGTGTTAGTGGTAACACTTGGCCGCAATATTACCAGTAACTCTATTTAAATTCCAGTTTGTCATTTCTAAACCACACCCTGTTCTTTCCATCAAACACCTGTATAGAACAGGTGAGCTGCTTTAGACTTCAGGCTCTCTAATAAGGTTCAGCTGAATGATTTCAAGACCTTTGCTTAAAAATAACTAGAAAACCAAATTTACCCGGAAAAATGAACCTACTGACCACCAAACACCATCCAATTTGGCCAAACCCACACTATGACCGCCGCTGCACTTACTGTGGCTTCAGTGGGCGACCACTGCAGGTCCTCCACAGACTTGCTGTGAGAGCTGAAAGGCCTTTGGTCAATCTGCCATGCAGAGCCTCCTTCTCGTGGTTCCCACACGTGGATGTTCTTCTTGCAGTCCCCGCTGACAAGACGACCTGGAAACACAACAGGCGCCACACTTAACCTAAATAAAGCTACGTTTGCAACTCTTAACCAGGAAAAGCAGACTTTTTTTCATTTTTTATCAGTGCCTTTCATGCTATGTTATAAACAAACACTGTTCGGGGTTTTGGACAAATCAAATAAAGAAGCAGTTTTCCCTCAGCCTATAATTTTTTTCCGTTTTTATCTCAAGAAGGATTTGAGTTCTTTTGCCAGGCTTGATGTAGTGTTGCTGTGAGCTCCAAATGATAAAAAAGACGACCTCCACTGAGGCGGCAGGAGCATTTCAACTAAGATTTACATGGATATGATGTGCAAACATTACATTTCATTCAGCTTCTTAGATTTTACAGATTAGCGCTATCATGCAATTGATTAATTCATTCATTTTTTTCATTCATTCAAAATGAATGAATGATGAATGAATGATGAATGAATGCAATTGATTAATTAAGACCTGTAATTAAGAATTAAGACATGAGGAGGTGACAACAGCGGAATTCAACTATTTAGAAGTTGCTCCTTTGAAATAAACTTTTGCTTCATTACCTGGACAATAACAAACAGTAAGGCGTGAACTTTCCTTCTGAAGTGCTTTGTTTAACTTCTCATCATGAGAAGCCAAGTTGGTGCTGGCGCTGTAGCCGTTACCATGACAACAAGTCACACCGCGTTTTAAATGGTCTGTTTTTTTTGTGAAAAATGATTCTAACTTAAAAATATAAAAAAGATTAAAGTGCTAATGATTGATTTTATATTTGGTTTTTTTTTGTAAGTGACCATGGTATAAAGCTCTGCTTATTGTTCACAGCGATCGGCCATTTCATCAGTCGTGTCCAGAATAATGCAGTCTAGTTCATACAAATGCAGGCTGGTTTCGCTTGTGGCTGAGTGGTGTTTATACTTTTCAAGCGATGCGACTGTCACCGGCGTTTATTTTTAACACGAAGGACATCTTGATCATAGACTTGCTGTCTGCGAACGTGCAGGCAAATGAAAGGCAGAGGAGGAAGTGGTCTGTTCGTCCACCAAATAGAAGCAGGTAATAAATACAGAGGCGAAAAAAAAAAAAAAAAAAAAAACATCAACCACAGAGGCCAATTGCATTCTATAGTGTAAGTGCTGTTCCTGTAACTTTTTCTATCTGGTTGTTCGCCGTCTCTGTGTTTGTGTGTGAAGTGGAGCTACAGGGGGCCAGCTGCTCCCCCAGCATAAAGCGTTGCCACACACTCGCCCTCCCCAATTTTTGAGTCAATATTAGCATCATTATTGAGAAAGATTCAGAAATCATCACTACTAGCTTCTTTCAGTCTTGCAAAAATAACAAAACCAATATTTTTAAAGAAATAAAAACAATATTGATAAAACTGTTAGAAATACGTATTTTTAAACCTTTTATTTGTAACCTCCCACTCTGGTGTTCTTTGCCCGCCTCCTATCCCCCCCAATAAGGTGTTCTAGCTCCGCCCGCTGCTTTGAAGTATAAACTGGGCTTCACCTGGACAACCCCCTTCAGGGTCTGCATCATCAGAAATTAATGGACGACAGGAAAGTACGTCTGATGCAAATATTAGATTTACCTGATAAAATAAAAACATTACACGCTAAATCAATTAATTGCGATTAACGGGATAATCTCACACAACACAAAGACACAAAATAACTGATTTTGTGCACATTGTGGTAAATTCAAGCTCTAAAAGAATAAGTTGAGTAATATGTAACAGTAACGGTTAGTGCCCCTTACCGGGTGCTTTGGGGGACCAATCAATAGCGAAGCCTTCACTCATGTGTCCAGAGAAACTGAAGAGGGGTTTGGCTTCCTTCTGCTGTTGAAGGAAGGCAGACATAGCAGCCGAGCTGTGGACGGCTTCCAGTTGAGGTCGGAGGTCAAATATTTCCACCTGTCCTTTCTCTGACCACACAGCAGCGAGCGACTGCTGTCCACACTGAGTAACCTGAGAGTAAAGACAAAACGCTTAGTATTTTGGAAAGAAAATATAACTATATGTATTTTCATGACTCATTTTGTTGTAGATGAAGGAAAACCTACTCTAACTCGGTTAACTCCTCCATAGTGCGGCGTCATGGCCAGTTCCAAATGCGGTTTCTTGTTTTCATCTTCCTCCTCATCATCACTTTCCTCATTGCTGCTTTCCTCCTCCTCCTCGTTTTCTTTCTCTGTTCCGTGAAGGTTGTGCATGCGCATGACCAGGAGCCTGCAAAAGAGTCGAGTGCATTGAAATGCATAGGTGTGCAGAAGTGTGCGGGCAGCAGAAAAAATAAAATTAAACCCACACTGTGGCCTGTACTTAACTCCCCACCGTGTTTTCTTTAGTTTTTAAGTGTCTCTATAATTTTCCAACAAGCTAAAATGCAGCAGGGAAATTACTAAGTGGTTTACAATTTCTTAAAAGTGAAACGGGTAAGTCAAGAAGTAAGAGCGTTGTGGTTTTGCTGTTGTCCGTGTCTCTTATCCATGCATTAGTGCATGCTGATGGTAGAAAAAAAAGAAGAAGACAAAGCACTTTAGAGTCAGATCAATAAAGACTAAAGGGGAAACGCTTTTATTACATTAAGCAGACCACTTATCAGCACATAGGCAACTGTCAGAGTGTATTTAGACAGGAGCCCCAAAACACACACACACACACACACACACACACACAAAGACAACCTAACAGTAGCTTAGAGTGAGAGCGAGGAGTCACTGAACTCCTGTGAATGTTGGGAGTGCCTGTCTCTCATCTATTCTTTTCAAATGTTGTTTTTCTTTGGCAGCCAGTCCAACATGTTCCTTCGGCTGCAGGTTTGTCAGTGACAGAGAGGTCGCTCGGACTGATTGATGGGTTTATGATAGAAGCCGCAGATGACACACACACTTAGGGTACATATGTCACAAGAACAAAACCAACACATGGTTTCAGCAGAAAGATGGGCTTCCAAATCTAAATACAGTAATAAAACCAAACCGGAAATAATTTAAAAGGAATTTAAAACCTTTTGTTTTTATTGAAAATGTGCAAAAAAATACTGTTTTTTCTTTTCTTTTTTCTTATTTAATAAAGCAGTAATGTTCAGCCAGTAGTCTCTAAATGCTAGAAAAATAAACGAATAAAACATTTATGGTTGCTATTGTGCAGATGGATTCAAGGTGGGGTATGATCAAATTTACTCCACGTTGTCTTATTAATCTGCACTATTTATTTATTTTTAATTCTTTTTTACACAGATCAAAAACAACATATTTTGGGGAAGTGAGAATATCATTTGACAACAATGGGGTAAAAACTCCCTCTAAATTATTGATGACCATTATTTTATATATTTATTACCTCTTTCAGAACAACTTTGTATAATACCTTTCCTTTGTGAGATCAATAAAGTTGTAATCTTTTTTTATTATTATTTACGGGTATGTAGATTAAATTTGAAATTATATGTATCATGGGCAACTATAGAGCACTATTTGTAGATTACATGCAAACAACAACTAAAAAAACACATTTGCTGTATTTACTGTATGATTAGACAGTATTTCATTAAAAATGGATATGCAGCTTATGATAATTTATGTATGTAATGGATATCCATATAGTATAGAAATATAAGTCCAAATATTTACGTGTACATTTAAATAATTAATTGTATTCTGAATAATTTTAAAACGAATTAGTAATAAAAAATATTGATCCTTTTCTGTCTACTCTGTGCTGCCCGTCATCTAATGAACAGTTGTATTAATAGTGAGGCATAATGATAATAATAATAAAAATAAAGGGAATGTATCAATCCGTCATTTCCTACAACTTACAACCCACCTTCCCCTTTATACTCTGAGATTTTTCTAAAGATTTTGCACTTGTAAATACAAATATGAATGCGTGTTACTTATTAAAAAGTACCAAACCTATGCTCCCAAAAGTCCCTCCCATTTGTGCCAGGTTGCAAAAATACTCCCCCATCCATTGCCAAAGCCATTTGTTCAAAGACATTAACAGTTTATGACCGACCAGAGTCGTCACTCTGTCCAATAAAACAGTTAGGCAAGGGGATTGCGGCGTTAATGGACAACTGGATTTTATTCTAGAGGATATATCCTAGAGGTTTGGACCCTGAAGAAATCAGAAACCAAACAAAAAGAGCAGATTATTTTTCTCCATTTTAAAGATTTATAAACTGAGGTTAGGTTTATTAAGCCAAACTACATTTTTCTGCCTTCATTTATAGTGGATTTAGACATAGAGGCTAGAACACATCCATAGTTGATATTTGGACCCCTACAGCCGTTTATATCCTTAAGTTAAAAAAAACGATGTAAACGCTGACTTAGTGTAAGGATTCTGCACATCACAGAGCTCAAGCTTCACATCTGTCTGTTAAAAATGTTGTTTAGTGACTTCTAATTACCATTCCTTTCATTATGTAAATCGAGACAAACGGGTTGGTCACACCAAGTATTTCAAAAATGTGGGTTGGAGTGTTCAGCCTGCTTCCAAACAAGGATTTAAGTAGTGCAACCAAACTGCAAACTGTATTTATCTAAGATCAGTGTTCCTTCTGGTGATTTCTGTCAAGGCAATGCCAAAACGATGGTTTTACTTTTACTAGTCTTTTACTTGAGCTTAATCGTTGAAGTGGTAGAGAAGGAGCAAAGCCAATACCAGAACAGCTGAAGTGGATATTGATAAATGTTTAACTTTCATTTTACCATTACAACTGCAAAGAAGACCTGAAGTTTTATTTATAGACAAGGGTGTGCTCGAAGACTTTGTTTGAATTCGGACTAGACTAAAAAGTTCTATTCAAAGAAAATGATAGCTGTATTTAATTTTTGGTGAACCTGTTGTATCTCTAGCAGGCACACCCTTAGTGACCATAGGCTCTTTCTGCTCTTCCATCATCTAAGAAATTCCTTTTAAAAAAGGTGGCATCTTTTTTAAAGAATGTGAATTTGTGAGGAGTCGTGTATGAGGTTTAAACAAAAACTAAAAGACCGTAGCCACATCTAGACAACATACAGCGTTGTTGCCGTCTGCAACCTGAAGCTCTGGAGCCACATTTGACTCTTTTACCCCTCCACTTGTGACTCTGGTAAAAGAAAAATAATATATATATATATATATATATATATATATATATATATATATATATATATATATATATATATATATATATATATTTTAAACAGAGAAAAAATCAACATGAACAAGTGACCAACGAGTGACCAACACAACCACATTGGTTGATGTGGAGCAAAATCTGGATGTTTGCGGACATAAATGAGAAAAAAATTGACAGCACACATGCAGCTAAAATTACCTCTACCTGCTGGGGAGATTCAAAGTCTGGAGTCCATTGAGGAGATGGTGGAGAGATGGGTGCATGCAAAACTAACATCCACCCCCTGTACCCAGACTGTGGAGGCTCTGACACTTTCAGCACTAAACTGTGACACCACCCAGGAAGGAATGCCACCCAGTTTTCAGAGTGCACAACACATCACTGCAGAGATGAATAATGGTGTGCAGATCACACCATCAAATCACTCAAAGCAACATTATAACATAATAAACAGATTAAAATGACAATTAAAAAATCAAAACAAAATTCCAGAAACCAGAACACAATTCTAGAAAAGTGAAACTTTTTGGAAAACAAAAGTCATTTCCAGAAATCAAAATGAAATTTAAAAAATTGAAATAGTATTAAACTGGAAAAGGTTTCAAATTTGTCTTCAATGTCTACATCTTGATAAAAGTTTTACAATTAGTATAGAGCACATTACGGAAGCCGATAACATTGCTTTTTTTTGCCCGTTTTTTCCCGACGACGACACTATCCAAGTTTAATTTTCATTCTAAAAGACCAAGTCTTGAGTGACAGCCAGTCCTTCCAGCCTGCACCTCTCATGTATTATTCTGTAACCATGGAGACGGCATGGTCCTTCCAATCTAGTCACTGATAAAGTTGACAACAAACTCAGGATCACTGAACTGCAGCCGCCTGCGCAGCTGCAGCCGGGCCAACCTTCTCCCCAAATTGAGTTGGGCTGGGTGGCTGTTGGGGTTCCACTGGTGCTCTGTGTTCCAGAGCTCAGTGAATGCACCAGGCAGAGATGCTTGTTGGCCCTGGGTTCTGTCATTCAGCCTGTTGTCAGGGGTTTGGACTTTTGGCTTTTTCTGCTTCAGAGTTGTGATATAAACTGTACGGTGTTGGTTAAGGTTTACCACATAATAACAAGACCTAAAACGGATGACGTCTCAGTGGGACGAAGGGACGCTGCAATATTCTTCACGATCTTGTGATAATGATATCGACTATCTCATTATCACGAAAAAAATAAAAAAATTAAAAAAAACGCTTTCTTGTGACAATTATATCTATTATCTCGTTATAAATAAAGTAAGGTAGGCCGTTCTCGGCTTCTGTAGCATCCCTAGTATCACTTCATTCCATATAACCTTTGTTTGAAATGATGGACAAATGTCATCATCAAACCTTTTACAGTTTCTTGTTTTGTTTCCTTTTTATTTCTGGAATTAACTTCTGTTGTCCGAAACGCTTCATTTTCCTCCCTGGAATTTAGTTTTGATCTTCTAAAATAATAATAATGTAATAAAAAAGTTTTTACTTTGAGTGATTTGCACTTCAGGGCCACCATTTAATAATAGTAGTAAAACATTAAACAGTAAAACATGATCTTTGATCTTCAGATTTCTTTTCTTTAACTGCTGCTATTACCTTGTAATCAATAAAGTTTGCCTTGTTTTGAATTGCGGTGTGGAAGGAGGCCTGTACCTGTTCTTCTGAGCGGCGTCGGCCTGCGTGCCCGCACACAGCAGCATGGACAGAGGAAACTGCCCCCTTCCGTCCCCGTCTCCATCCTTCACCACGTCGAAGCTCAAACAGGGAGAACCTGCAGAAACGGTGAAACTGTCAATGCACCACGCAATCTGTAACGTCCACGCGCGCCTTTGTTTATCTGCTGAAGCTACTTGCCTGTTTGACACTCGTGGTACATTCGGTACGCGGAGCGGTCCATTTCCAGCTCCTCCCCGGTCTTGAGAGGCTCGATCCCGGGTACATATACCTGCTTTTCTTCGCCATCGCCCTCTCCTTCCATTTCTTCTTCTCCATCGCTGCCTGTTTCTTCCATCTCCTCTTCTTCTTCCTCAAGCGCGTGTTCTTCGGGCGCAGACATCTTGGTATCGTACTTCCGGTTTGACGCTGAGCGGCCACGTGGTTGAAGCGCCTCTTCATCTGCTGGCCAACGTTCCCCCCTTCCCTCTTTTCCTCGTTTACGGGAATTCAGCTGACCTCTTCAGCTCCCGGTCCTGCGCTGCCAGTAAGGATCAGAGCAGCCACTGAGTCCTGACCGGAGATGAAAACAGGAGCAAATACTGCCTTAAAACAGGGCTTTCCCACACAAACCTTCATTTATCAGGCCCAGAAGGTTTTGTTTAGTTTCTAATGATTCATTGCTTTACAGAAAAAACACGATTTTATCATGTTTATTTATCATGTTAATCAATTTGATCATTAAAATAAATTTTATCCATAAAAAGTAAAGCAAAAAAAATAAAATAAAAATAAACCCCAACCATTAAATGACAAAAAATGTGTCTGAGCCGTCTTTTTTTGATTGCATAAACCACATCTTCATAAAGTATCAAATCTGTTTCCCTGGTGATATTTGCAAACCAAACATATACATAAAAAGGTGTTATGAAACTACTTGAAGTCTAAGAGGACAAAAGCCTGCATTGCATACATGGGTGTGACAAGCAGAGGCAAGCGCAAAAAAAAAAGTGCACATCAGTCCTTATGAAATAGGAGACTAGATTAATTTCGCAGCGAGCCCAAATTTGCTCGATTGTCTGGAACTCTTCTGACAGTCCGGTTTATCTGTTACACAAAAGATAAGACGACCTTTAGTGAATTTGCAAAGGTTGAAAGAAAATACATGCACTTCCACTGTTTGAACGTAAGATCAGAAGCAAATCTTTTAATGCAAACAAAGCCAAAGATGACATCCGAGTATTCCCAGGGAGGATAAAAACAAAAGCAGCAAGATGTAAAATGATCATGCTTTTCTTCAGTTATTGCTTTCAGTAAAATCAGTCTAAAGTAAAAGCACTTAAAGCAGAAAAAATGCTTCCAGTAATTGCTTTACTATTTTGTTGTTATGGTTAGTAACCTTGATACATGATACATGCGGTCCAGAACTTCACCTTTTTCATAGTGCATCATATCTGCATCACACCTGTAAATTAACTCTCTATTGTATGATAAATAGTGAGAAGGTGCAACATTGCCCTCTGTGTGTCTTCAGACGTTTCAATCCGTAAAAAAATCAATTTAGTCAACTTTCCATCAATAGCACAAAAAAACCCACAATAATAAATACAGTTTACAATATTCTGGATACACCTGGAAGAAAAATCCCTAATCCAAACTTGGCAAATATCTAAATGAGCTTCATTTACAGTTATGTACATAAGTAAACAGCGGCAGACGGTAAGATCATACATTTACTTAATCATTGTAAACAGATGAAATCCACATAGAGAATGGCTTATGCACTGGCAAGCTTCATATTTATGTTCTGTTAACATTAAATGCACAGTTAGAAGGATCTTGAGGCGTACTTAAGAGGCTAAAGGATTCCATTTTTTTGTGAAAAAGCACTGTTGAACAGTGAACAAAAAAAAAAAAAACTTTGGACATTAAATGCAACCTGCGCACTTCAATTTCCCACTTACAAAGCTCAAAAACACAAAGAAGACAATCATTCAGTGCCAAGAAATGTTTTGCATTTTCTGTGCGTCATTAAAAATGAATAAAGTTACTGTGGCAGCAACCACCAATAGAGTCTAAAAAGCAGAAGGCTCCAGACAGAGGAGAAGTCGTATACAGGCAAGGAAAGTCCTTTAAATGATGCATTTGGAACGCTCATCCTCTTTTCCGCGTTGTTGACGGCCCGGGTGGTCAAGAGTCTGGACCGTGGAGGCCTGTCGTTCTTCTTCTCAACAGAGGGGGGTAATGTGGGCATTGGGCACGTTTCTACAGAAGGGGAGCAGGCGACTTTGAGCCACTGAGTGAAAAGTTCTGACGTTAGGTTGAGGAGTTCCTCTGGAGAGGACCATACTGTGGAGAACTGGGCGAGATCTGTTTCCTCCTGGAACAGCTGCATCATGCAAACAAAACAAAACCCCCAAAAACCCATAATGTTTGTATGAAACATTTGCCTAAATATTCTGGCAAAAATGGAAAAGTGGAGAAACTCCTACCTGTGCGTTTCCATTTTTTTTGATAATTGTGTTTAGTGTGTCCATTAGTTCAACAATTAAGGAGTAATTTACATGCTCCTCCCAGAGATTAGGTAAAAGCTCAGCCCAGGAGTCTTGGAGGACCACTGCAGCAGGGAAAACACAGCACTGCGGGGAGGGGCAGAACAACACAGCGGCCCCAAAGTTAGCATGCATAATACATGACATGACATAAAATGCTCATCTCAGAGTATAACACAATAATGTTTACAATGGTCAACTTTCATACATGCGTTTTTACATTTCTCGGGATAAAAATTCTGTTATAAAAGTTGTATAAGATACTATAATTGGCTTGTAAATGCCATATCATAAACATAAAATAACATTTATTAGATTATAACTGTTTTCTTTTTATGGTTTTTGGATTTATACAAATCGTACTTACTGGATTGGTTTCACAGAGCATGCTTCTGTTGTAATGGTGCTGCACATAGTAATCTCTAGGAAACACTGTTCGCTATAGGAAAGACAGAAAAAAATGAGAATTTAAGCAAAAGATTTGCACTAATAAGACGGTTTTTTTGTCAATAGATTTTTTTATATAATTACTAACATTTCTGAATCAAATATCTAAAATAGGAGCAAAATTAAATCTCCTCAACTTTGGTAATCACTTCAGAGTCCATTCTAAAAGAGGATGACAGTAGAGTAGATGTGTTTTTCCAGAAGAAACTCAAGAACTTACAAATCCAGTTGGATTAGAATCGATTGTCGCCTTTATGTTTTCCACACTAATCTGGTCAAAGTCACATCCACCGCATTGGACCGTCAAAAGTGATAGCAACAGTAAAACTGTTGAAAGCATGAGAGAAGAACAAACACAATCAGATTATTGCTGGAAACTTTCTGTGGTTTGTTACTGCATGCCTAGTAAAGAACATTGCATCATTTCCTCAAGGAGCCGCTTCTGCAGAAAACATCAAAAAAACCTTCATCTTTGGGTAAAAAGATCACAAGTGTGCTAAAACACAAACACCTGCAGAAAACTTCAGAAGTTAATTTTTGAAATTGAATCAGTGATGAGGAGGAAAAAGCCGCTTTTATTTTCTGTCTCACCTGATAGTGACATCCTTTTATCTTTCTAAGAAATGACAGTTCTCCATTTCTCTTGTTAAGTGCAGTCCCTCTGCAGACGGGTGTCTTGTGTCGGTCCGTTAAAGGCAAAGTTTCCTCCTCTGTGGTTTGCTCAGGTTTCTGACAGAAGCACACGTCTGCCTCTTCTTTCCCCCCCCCCACTTGATGTTCACATCTCTAAAGCATTTTGCTTTTATGGTTTCCTTTGGTACTTTCCAAGTGAAGCCTTATGCATCAACTCATGCCACCATGATCGCCGTCACTTTGGGTTTTCCCACTAGTCCCTGCAAAGACTTTTCTTTTTTCTTCTCCTACTTTCTCTATTTTGTCCTCCTTCGTTCCCTCGTTGTGCTGTTGGCCCAGGATTTTCCTAAATGTGAACTAGTCCTCTGTTGCTTGGGTAATGAATAAAGGTGGCGCAGACGCTGGACCCCTCCTCCCTGCCTCTGGTCACTCCGTGGATCCTTGCAGACTCGGGCTCTGCTCAAAGTGAAAGTGGATTGCCTGTCTGCTCCCTCTAAGTCCTGGCTCCTCCCACCGCCACACGTTTTACCTCACTATTGACTGACCGGGCTCCCTCCCCCCCATGCTCCCCACATTCCCTGACACCCCCACCCCATCCTCCCAAATCAGGGCTGAGGAGGCTTAGTCATGCAGTGGGAGCGTATGTTTTTCATTTGAATTCTCCCCCACACCTCTGCGCCTGTGAATCCTCTGGTCCTTAGCCCTCCGGGCTCATTCAGCCTAATCACAGCTATTTTTCTTTAAATAGACAGTGAATCGCATTCCTTCCCAAGCATGATTGCCACATTGCAAAGTCAGAACTTGCAAGTCATGCATGTGAGAGCTCCCATTTAGTCACTTGTGTTTAAAAAACAAAAAAAAAAAACTCAGCTTGGTGTGATGGCGATACCAAGAACTGACATCCGCTGTCATCGTTTCATCATTAACACCTTGTCCTGCTCCCTCAGGTTATGACAAGCATCATTTGGATTTCAGCAAAGTGCAAAGAAAGGGGTTAACAACTAATGACAGGAAGGACGAAGACAGTCGCTGTGCCAAAGACAAATTGTTCTTCTGAAAGTTCACGTCCAGCCATCTCTGCCGAGGAGGAAAAAGGAAGCCAGAGAATCCAGGCGGCCCTGCAGCCAACAACATAGGTCCCCTAAGTGTAATCAAAGTGAAAAACCTTGACCCGTACCATACCAGACAAATATGGATTTGTTTCTTTTCTCTGCTCATGCATAACTTACATATGTGACAGATGTTTTTAGAGACTTCTAAGTCATTCAACACGGCAAATAAAGTCCAGATTTCAGCCACAAGAGAGAAAGCAAAACATGAAGACTATTAGTCAACACATTCCTTCTAAAGAGAAAGATAGTCAACCAATTTTAGAAACTCCAATTTATCTCCTAATTTGGAATAAAAATTTGGTTTCTTTTCACTAGTACTTGCATATATGTAGATTTAAAAAAAAAAAAAAAAAACCTCGACAGAATAAAAGCCACATGCTGTCTGCAAACTTTAGAAAATCAACAGGCTTCAATAAGTTGTATGAAGAAACGAACCCCCCCTGAGATTAAGACTGCAAAATCCTGCCGATGTGGTGCTGAAGCCAGGCCTTGTTGTGCAACCGTTTAGCAGAAAAACTGAAAAGTGTTGTCTTACAACACTTGGGACTTGCTGGCCGATGGCCAGTTCAACAATTGAGCTTCTGGACAAACAGCCCCTCCTTCTGCACCCCCCTTCCCAGTATGTATTCCTCTGGTTCACCACAAGATGGAGCCAGCTGTGGAGTTACACCCACTCACCATGTGATGATTTATTTCAGCTGAAAATGTCAGAATGACTACACAGAAGTGCAAATTGCTGTAGTAATAAGTTACATTTTGCATTAAGAAATTCCCTGTGATACAAAAAAATGCTTATATATTATTTAAAATTCCTCAGCATGGTAATGTGTGCAGAGTGAGCACAATAGATTTATTCCTTAAAAAGACAATAGATGAGCAAATTCCTTCATTCACAGTCCTCTAGTTCCCTTTCATTCCAGCTAAAGGTGCTGAACAGTAACAAAGAAAAGACTTATGCATGCTTCGTTTAGCATTTAGATGTTGCTTTCACTTTTCCTTTTTTTTCTGAGCTCCCCGTTTTTCGCCCCTTCACCGGCTCCTCCTCCTCCTCTCTTTGTCACTGGCTGAGGCTCCTCTCCCCTCCTCGTACTGCTGTCATTAAATGGCTCTTGTAGAGTTTACTGAGTCCTGTCATCCAGTACTTGAGCAGTCTGACGTTCTCCTCCTCGCCGGGCCCCGTGGCGCCGAGAACAGCCAGAACCCTCTGGGTGTCCTCCCTCCCTCGGCCGTCCACTTTGGAGAACTTGAACAGCACTTTGACCTTACTGAAAGAGAGAAAATTCACAATAGGGTTCACTAAAGAGCAGGGGGGAAAAAATCTGTCTTTAACTGACACCAAGTCTGCCTCAGTAGGACTCACTTCATCCACTCCTCCTTCAAACAAAGCAGGCAGTGAGACACGACGTCCACAGACAAGTTCTCGTTTGACAGGGCGGCCTCCAGCTTGTTTAATAAAGTTGGACCTGAGAGGAAAAAAGAAACACATTTCTGTTTACAGAACAGGTTTGGATTAAAGCTGGGACAGCGATGAAGCCAACCACCTAATAGGTAGTTTCTAACGGGAATTTAAACCTTGTTATTTTATTATGTAATTCGAAAAAGGTGTTTTGTTTTAATGAAATGCTGCGGTGAAGTCCCACTAAAAAATGAAAACATAAAACCAAAGACATACTGTATTTTTTTCTCTGCTGGGCACAACAGGCATTATAAGCTTCTCTTCAAGCTCATAATTTATAGCAGCGCTTCAGTGAAAAAGTATAGGATTACAAAACAAAACAAGCCCGGAAGCCTCAGCAGTCATCTGCATTTCCCATCTCTGCTGTTTTCAAGCTACACATATAACCCAATTAATATTTATTTATAAGAGTTTCTAAAAGAATAGAACATTTAGAATCTTTCAGAGCAGCTGGGACATGAATTCTTCCTCCCAAAACGCATCAGTGACCACATATGTGCAAGCATTATTGCCGGTGTGAGCACTCACCTCTGTCTGTTGGCTGTGTGCTGGCACTGCTGATGCTGAAGTGATTGAAAGCGGAGATGTCATCTTCGCCTGCAGCAGACGTGGCATGGCTCCTCTCTGAGGTCACGTCCACCAGCACAGAAAACTCTTAGGGAAGGTAAAAAAGTAAAAGAGTAAAACAAAAAGATCCCAGAAAATTCCTCCAAAGCAAAATCGAACAATATGTGGGTGTGGGGTTTCCCGGCGACACGAGGAGATGTGGTACCTGAGGAGCTGACGTGTGCTGGAATGGGAACATCGGGGCTGAGACCCAGGAAGTTGCATTTGTAGGCCTCCTCATACCGATCGCTGTACGCCACCGAGCGCACACAGCCGACTGGCAGCAACGTCTAGAAGAACCACAGACAGACATTAAAATCAGTTTGATGTCTTATGCCATTTTAAAAGCATTCCAAAATTCAAAAACTTGTTTCGTTTTCTAGGTCATAATTGCAGTAGTTCTGAGTTGTGGGATGTAGCAAGGTCACCCCACTTCCCGTCGCCCATCTGGTTACATGTTATCCTGCTAGCTTATGGCCCCTCACAACCCCAACCTAACGTTACCGATGCAACAAAAATGGGAAGCCATATTGCAGCTATCCAGTCATACAGTTTCGAGCCAAATAGTAGCTTGGATGAGGAAAATGAAGACACAAACGTGGATCTATCTGTCTGCAAGTGGATGCATCAGAATGGAGCTTGTGACCCGTCCAATGTAGCTTTTTTTAAATACAAGCTTTTTCAAGCGGCATTTAGTTCATCTGCTCCTGATTCACAACGATTTAAATAAAGAAATACTTAGAAATGCAATTTTAAGTTTATTTCTCCTTGTAGTTGTCCTCCAACATCAGACACATGCCAGAAAAACATGTTAAAAACACAAAAAACATGATTTTCATCAGAGTGAGTTTTTAAGCACTGCTGTTCATGTTGTACCCGAATGGAGGGTGTTTGGCTGTTCCATCCTCTCTACCACTAAAGAAAGAACAGCATCATAACACAGGCAGGACAAAAGGCTTGCTAATTCAACACTGAGCACAAATCCAACAGTATAGCAAAATGGAAATAAAGATCTTAAGAGGGGAATCAAACTGAGCAGATATGAGCCTGTCATCTTTTCTCTTAAGCTTTTTGTTAAGAAAAAACTACGAGATGCCAAACCTTCCGCTTCTATATTGGGATGGGGCAGTTAGACAGACGTGTTCCCTAAAGGAACTGAAGAGTTGCAATACTTAACTTACCATGTTAAGAGAATATGAGGCAGGAAAAAAAGTTCAGAGCTCTGGTGAAAAGGTCGAATGATGTTGATAAAAGGAATTATTTTAAAGTGCAGGAAAATACGAGTGATTTTCCATTTCCTCGTTTTCATAATTTGTTTCATTTTAAATAAATGTAGATTCAGTTTTTGTTTTTTATACTACTAGATACAATAAATAATAAAACATGACCATTTAATTACCATCAAACTGGAGGCTAATGTATCTTTTCATTTGTGTTGAACTTTGTTTTTAACAAAAACATTAGCTTAAAATTCATAAAAGTAAGTGGAAAAAACAGATTTTTTTTAAAAGATGTGACTATGACTCAACTGCATTATCACCTAGCTGAATGAATGAGGGACCTTGGTTTTAATCAGTTTTATTTGCATTAAAATATAAAATAATATTTCAGGGCAGAAAGGGGTTGGGCACCTTTAGGACAGTAAAGGCTGACTGGATGAGCACAGGGTCTGCTCCTCTCCAAATGACCTGATTTCCCATGAGCACATGCCACGCTAGCTGTCGAAAGTCAGCCGCCCCTAAAACCTGTAAAGAAAAAAAAGCACCAACTTATGGATACAATACGGAAGAACTCCATTTTTCTATACTTCCTTCTGTTTTATATGTGATGGCTGCAATATGTAGAGGACTTTACCTGTCTTAAATGCCTAAGTGACCTAAACTTTGGACCAGGTAGCTGCTCTAGCTTTGAATCGTCACACAGGAAGTCGAGGCCCAGCTGGCTTGCCGAGTGGTAAAGCTGCGACTCGGATCCACCTCCTTCTGCTCCCTCCCAGCAGCTCATTTCTTCTTGCTCTTTAAAGATGACATCAAGAGAGACGTTCCAAATATGTTTAAAGTTGAAGGAAACGGTTACTAAGGGATTTTTCACGTCACCTTTACACTTTTCATGTGATTTGCACAAGATTCAACTTGTTCTTCAACATGACATCATCTCATCTCTTGGGCATGACTAACTGCAACAGCTGACTTTGAGTAAAATACAGCTTTAAATCATTTAAGGCAAAAACATTTACTTAAATAAAAAATCCAACTGGTATCTCTACTACTATCTACTAAAGTACCTGTACATCCCAAAAACCACAGGATAAGAAAGAAGTCCTCCTGAGAAAAGTTATTTTTTTAGTCACAGTACTTCCTTCATATTTATCCCTAATCACCGGCACTGTTATTCCTTAAAAGACTTTACCCACCTCTGAAGAGTGCAATCTCCTCAAACCAACTATAGAAATGACTGTTTAGACATAAATATTAAAGTAGAAGGATAAAACAGATAAGGAAACAGATAAAAGACTATCTTAAAAGGAAGGTATTTTATTAACTCTTTGGAACGTAGGGCCTAAATCTCAGTTTTTGTCTACTTTCGAATTTGCCTTTGTATTTTCAATTTGAAAGACTATTTGATTGCTTGTCTAACCTCAGCTATGTGGCACTAACTTTATTTAGTCATTTTTCCATGTTTTAAGTCACACACTAGACAGGAAATCATACAAAAATGGAAAATTCCATCTGGAAAAAAGTGCTTACATTTGCTGTGGAAACCTCAAAAATGTTCAATGAAACTGTTTTTAGAAATTAAAATGAAACTTTGAAGTGTAATTTTAAAACAAATTACAACAAATGTTGTTAAAAATAAGAAAACAGCAGAGAAAATCAAAAGTTGTGCTGCATAAGAAGCTTATTTAAGCTGTCAAGTAAGATGAGTCACTAGTTCATCACAAGGTTTTGTCTTGGGTGGATTAATTCTGAACCTGACAGATGCATACCACTAGATTTGCTCTGTGTTTGATATTAGGTTGTGGAATTCAAATTCCTTGTTTCCTAAGGTCTGGGTCTAGACTCGGGTACTTTCCTGTAAATCCTTTAATCGCACTTTAACTCCTCACCATAAATATGCAAACCCTCTCTGGAAAGGAAGTGGATTCAAGTACAAAGGTGCAGTGTTTTTTTTTTGTTTTGTTTTTTTCTGGTCAAAGACTGTGACCCAGTGATTCTCAAAACGAATTTCCGACCAATGATACAAAACAGCTGCAAACTGCACAATCTTATAAATTCATCTAATGTCAAGAAACCTAATTTCTCCTGTGGACAAAAAAAATATTTATCCTTTTTTATTAGGTAGATTTGTTTTAATGCCTACCCAGCTCACAAATAACATTACACTGCAAAAACGCAAAATCTTACCAAGTATTACTGTCTAGTATTTATTTTGAAGATCTTATTACACTAGATCAGGGGTCATTAACATGAGCCAAATGTGGCTCTTTAATCCCTATTTTGTGGCTTTTTGGCTTTGAAGAAAAACGGTTACAATTTATATAAATAAAGAGTTTTAGTTCTTGTTGATTTGTTTTGGTTATTTTGGTCACTTAGGTTTAGATTTTTAATACATGTCCAGGTGCTGCTCAGAGACAATGTTCTTAAATTATATAAAGTCCAACTGCATTTACATATATAGATTTGTAAAAACAATTGGATTCTACGTCATTATCATGTATTGAATAGTGAAATGAAATAAACAGGATGAAGGTATACCACAGTCATAATAACAGAAAGCACCATGTTTGACTTGACTTTCTTGCATTTTAATTTAAGTAAATCTGCTGCAGCAGGGGGGGTTGTCATTTTATTTTGAAAGGACTTTTTAATGTGCAGCTGTCAAAAGTAAAGTGATGTAATTCTATTCTTGTACATAATTAAATCTAATTTCATAGATAAATGGCTTAATGGGCACAAAAAACATAAATAAAGTTTATTTTTGTAAAACAGTGGGACTTCTCGGTGGGTTTTGGTCAGTTTGAAGTTGGACCAAATGTCTCTTTAACCCTTAAAGGTTGCAGACCCCTGAACTAAATAAAAGACCCAATTTGTTTTAAGGCAATACATTTTGAATATCTTGTTGAGTAAGTTGATCTCGAAAACATCTCGTTTTTATATGAATATCATTAATAAAACACATTTTTTCCTCTTTATATAATATTTTTCAGTTGAAGTTTTATTTGTCTGGTGAGTGGTTTTGTTTCATATGTGTTTTTTAAATAATCCTTAATACAAATGGATCTTAAAATGTGTAATTCTAGTCTTATTTCAGGATGATTTGTTGGACTGTTGCTTGACATAAGACATATTTGGGGGGGAAGAAAAGTGTACAAATATACCTACTTTATAGGTATAAAACTTTTTTTTAAGAAAATCAGGCTTAGTTCAAGACCTAATATTTCCCATTTTAAGAGCAATAAACCTAAATATGAGTATTTATAGCTAAAGTCATCATTTAATTAGTCTTAAAAAGGGCGGGAGATCAAAACTTTTTTGAGAAATCTTACCAAGACAAATTCTACTAGTTCCATAGGCAGATTTTTTTCTTTTATAACAAGGGAAAGGCATCCTATATTTTATATATTTCTTATTTGTTTTAAGAAGGAAATCTTCTAGTGTGATCAGACACAAACAGTTTTGTAGCCCTGGACGTCATGCTTACCTGTTCGTCTTTCTATAAGCACCAGTGTGTCCTCTGTGGGGGCACCTTCAAGAAGCTTCTCCGTCAGTCGGCTCCCACAGGCTTTTAGCAACCTGCAGAAAGAAGGGTGTGAAGACCCAAATCATTATTGACAGCTGAGAAGCTACAAATCAGCCTAAAGGGGAGTAATGACAGAGTGACGCCGGGTCAACTGTCTCACCAGCTAAAAGAAGAGTGCAGGCTGGCCCAGAGATTGGGATGCTGTGTGAGAGAGGTCAGTGATCGGGCGGCGTTCCCACTTCTTTGGTGTGGAAAGACTGCGGGGGAAAATGCATTGTTGATCCGCATGGCTCGATGAGGGCAAACCCCCTGCTCACTGTCAAATACCTAATAAAAGAAAAATGTGTTCGGTCAATTAAGCTCAATACAGAATCAACAAAGGGGTTGTTTGTTTTTGTGGCCTACTTTTAGAGCTGTGCTCTGCAGGCTGTGTATGGTGAGCTTTAGGTGACGTAACAGGAAAGGCCAAGAATTGATGAGGTAGATCCTGTCCATGGCTACAATAACGATGCTGTACCAACGCTGGAATCCTCTGGCCAGGCTGTCTTTAATAAAAAAGGTGTGCGAAAACACAAACCCCTGTTGCTCGTCTCCAAAAAATATCGGTCCTTCACGTCCAGGACACACCTGAGGCAAAAACAGAGAAAACTGGGTCGGAAATTAGGGCCAAAAATGAGAGCAGACATCGTTTAAGCAAAGTTTACCTCACAGCTGAGGCTGCGTACACAGGCTTGGCGCACCATGCTAAAAAGCTGCGGCTGCCTGGGATGCTGATGGCTCAGAAATCGAATTCCTGTTTCATCATCGAAGCTCACAAAGCCAGGGTGAGATGCAGGCAGAGATCTGCATCCCTAAGAAGGTGTTAAAGAAAAAGAAAAAAACAGAAAATGACATGTGGGAAATGGATTACCAGCCGATAAGTTCTCTTTAGAGACCCACTCCAATGAAAATTATGTTTCTGTTGTTTTTAACGTGTGTTTGTGCCATTTTTCTGATGATAGAATGTATAAAGAAAATTAAGCTTCAAATTGCCTCTCTGCGTATTTCTGTATTCGTCTTCAGTCTTTGCTTTCCTCGTCCAAACTGTACGGCTGGTTAGCTCCAATATTGGTCGGCATTTTGTTGCACAGGGAATGTTAGAATGGGGGTCAATTACAGGGGCCGTAAACAAGTAAACAAACAGGCTTGCATGCAGGCTTACTACCAACCCCCCCCCCCCAACAGCACAATCATAATTAAAAGGCCACTGGGAACGTTTTGAAAATAGATGATCGGAGTGGGACTTTAAGGTCCAGGTGCCAAGAGCGTGATAAACTGACCTCACACATCTCTCCTCTAGGTGTAGTAGAGCTGTTGGCCCTCATGGTGAGACCTTCACCCTCACGGTCCCCATCTCTATCTCTGTCTCCTGGCACCGGGGTACCAGTCTGGGAGGACGGGTCTGGGGATGGGGGATGCAGGGCTTCTGTGCAGAAGAGGGTCCGGGGGCCATGGAGCTCACAGAAGTGACACAGAGCTACCAGCGCATTCATCTGAAATGGAGAACACACGAATCCATCAATAATTTAACATTCATTGCCGTTTTGACTACAAACAGATATTTACAGGTAGACTGTATGTCTCCTAACAGTTTGTGACGTTACAAGTCAATCATAGAGAGTTCTTCTTACCTTCAGCGGAGTCGAGCTAAATGCTGCTCAAAACGACTTTTATGGAACAGCCATGGCTTTTTAGTTTAAAAATACAAAAAACATGTTTCGGGTCGTTTTTTTAAACTAAAAAACTCACCAATAAGTCAACAAGTTACGCTTTTCGTTTGTCACCGGGAACTGCTAGCAAACAACAACAGAAGGGTCACATGACGCGGAGTCACGCGCTCGAGCAGAAATGATGCGTCTAAGCAAGTTTTATGTTCATTGGCACTCTTGGACCTCAAATTCTTGACGTTTGAAAATGTAAATAAATTCTCCAATTATTTTTCTTTAAAAATTTACGATTACATTCCTGAAATCAAGAATCATTTAGTCAAAAATAAGACTAGTCGATTGAACACTAACTACATTACCCATAGGTCCACTCGAGACTGAGGTCAAAGTACATTTGAGTTGGAAGTCTGCATTTTCTTACTAGTCTGCTTAAATGTCAAAATATGTGACCGTGGTTTTGATTTTTGAGTGCGTTTAAGTATATCTGCTTTTTGTAAAAACAATAATATTTCTAAAATTGTTTATTTTTAATCGCCAAAAACTAGACACTTCCGTGTGTTCCCACACACAGTAAAGAAAACCGGGTGTGTCCAGTTTATTTTTACTGACCAGTCAAAGGTAAAACTACCTCAACGAGGCAACAGGGCCCTTCATTTGTGACCATGGCGTCCCGTGGGACAGGGGCTCCCACGTTTTCACCTGAGGGCCAGGTAGATGGTGGCGGGACCCTCACAGAACCAACCAATAACCCAACTGTTGGAACAGCTGACACCCAGAAGCCCACTGATGTCGATGGTAACACCATATTTTTATGTGTTTTTAACATGTATGTACTTATTGCTGTTAATCTAATTGGTTAATCTAAATTGGTATGTTGTTCAAATCTAATTAGGATTTTAGGGGAATCAAACTCCATGCCAGATTATTATTAGTATTATTTTTTAGAAGCTATCAGCGTTCAAGTCATCAATAGCAGTGTTTCTGGGAAGGAATTTGTTCTGACAGCGTGTTTGTGTGAGCCTCTGGCCCTTTAAAAGGGAGCAGAATGCAGTGGACCCCCAGCCCCTCACTTCCTGCAGTGTTCATGTCCTGGAAACATGTCTGGGTTTTTAGCAAGTGAGTCAGGACTGAAGACTCCCACCTCCAGAGACTCCCACCTCCAGAGACGGAAAGGAATCGGTGTCTGCTCCCACTCCCACCCCTACTCCCCAACCTTAAGTCACAAGGAAATTTCCTCAGAACAGACAAACCTCCCTGCTGCTTTCAGTAAACTGTAATATCAGAAGGGAGTTTAATAACTTCAGCGTCGGGGAGAGTCAGCTTTCCCATTATTGTACGGGGGATTAGGTTATTACCACCTGTTGTTTACTCTCTGATTAGTGCACTGGAGATGAATTATGAGGTCCATGTCTATGGAAGGGTTAGAACAATCAAATATAATATCATTTATGTCAGGGCGAGGAATGCAGAGGAGCAGATTTAATCATTTGTGACGCACAGACTGATCTTTGTGTGGATGCCAAGAGCAACAATAATGACCATATGAGTTTTCAAATGAAAAATCTGATCAGTTCGTTTTTTAGTCTTGACTGCATATGTTTTCCTGTTATCTTTGCTGTGATTTGCAGACTTGGCAGAGCTGAAAAGCGATGGAGTCAAAGTGTGCCAGTTTTTCCAAAGTGGAAAATGTCGCTTTGGCCACAAATGTCGCTCCTTCCACAGGTCCGATAACCTTTATCTGTCTTTATAAAATACTATTTTTAAAGTACATATGTTTTATGTTCTGAATATCATGGTTATAAAAGCCATTTACAGATTTAAATACTACTGTTGAAATGTGTCTGCTCTATATCTTAATTTATGTGGTTCGACTCATCTGAAAGCAAGTTTTTCCCTTTTGAATTATTTCTTTTTAATGCCTTTGCCCTTATTTTTCAGTGAACCCCCACTCCACGTTTCAGCACCCATGTCCCCTGAAATCGATGACAAACAGAATGAACAAAAAACGGAAAAGCTCAAGAAGAAAAAAGGGGCAAAGCAGAAAAACAGTGAAGAAGTTGGTAGGGGCCTTCATTTTTTTATCCTAAATTTTTAGCATTCTCTCCTCTTTTTTTTTAATTTCTGAAAAACTACTCTTTTGCAGAGGTGACCAAAAAGCCACGTATGCGCACAGCAGATGACGTGATTTCTCGCATTTTGTGGGACTCGTCAGTGGATGCATCGGAGTTTGTTGTGGGGTATGTGGATCGCTTCCTTGGGGTCCTGGAGCGTCCTTTCTGTGACTTCAACTGGGACGCCAACCCCTGTGACTGCGATTACTCAGTTGAGCTGGCCTTGCCGAGACACAGGATCCAGTACTTCAGCTACAGAGGGAAACGCGTCTGGGACCGCCACAGCAGGACCGACAGGGTCTTTGGCTCCACAGGTCAATCTTTGGCTCCCCCCTTTGGAAAAGAAGAGGAAGTAAACGGTGAGTGAAGATCACAACTCTGTATGTACATCTGACAGAGATACGATGGTTGATTGGAGCCGTTTGCTTTAGCTGAAGAAAGCCCGGACCACCAAGAACAACCACAAGACAGTTGCGAAGCCGAACAGGAGCAGCCAACGACTGGCAGTGGACAGGACGAAAGAAAAACAGAAGACGGTGATCATATGAGGAGCACTGATGTGGAGGAGCTGAATGAGAGGATTTCCAGCCTCGTGTCCACACACTGTGAGGAAAACACTTCCCGAGGAGAGCAGGCGTGTCCTGGAACATGTGCTGTTGAGGATGCTCCAAACGGGTCAGTAGTTTGATCTTTTACTTGGAGAAGAGAAAACTTACTGTGCAACAATTTAATAAGATTTCCAGATTTACGGTTTCTATCCTCATCTCAATGTGTCTGAAACTGTAAATTAGAAGCATACATCAGTGGAGAACAGAGGGTCCTCCACTTTAAATCAGATCCTTCATATTGGACTGGATGAATATGCTGCTGTTTTAATATATATTTATGGGATGTCTGACCTGTAGCTGCAACCTCACTGGCTGGGAAAGAAAGTTTCAAATGCAACATGTACCTTTCTGCATTTGTCAGGAGCTCTTTGACCAGTTTGTCCCAAACACATGTAACTGGTATCTTATGTAAGAAGAGAACGGTTATTAACAACGTTCAAGTGGAATTCAAATAATTTAGATGTTATTTACATTTCTATTTGGAACACAGTTGTCTTCATTGATTCCATTTAACCAATTTAATTATAGAATCCAGGCTTTAAAAGAGCAGCAGCCGTCAAAAGGAGAAAAAGAAGAAGAAGAGGGTCAGGAGACCAATTTGGAAGAGTGGGCGGAAAGTTGGGAATGCAAAGAAGACGCTCAGGTGTGTACGGCAAAACAAACCCGATCAGAAATGCTTTCTGTTTGGATTAATCACGCTTTTCTTTGTTTTCATTCAAATAGAGTTATCCAAGAAATTTTTATATGAGCAAAGGCGCACCATCGCCTCTAGAGCAGAGGGTGGAGAAGGGTGGCGTGCGCCCACCTAAAAAACGACCCACCCACTTCATTTGCTTCCGAGCCAACACTCCCGCCGTCCTCTCCTGTTTCCAGCAGCTGCGGGAGGAGCTCGTTGCCCTTTTACCCTCCTCCGCCCCTCACTGGCAGGCCGCGTCCACGCTTCACGTTACCCTCTGCCTCCTCAACCTGCACAGCCCGGCTGAGGTGGAATCTGCCAAGGAGATTCTCCGCCACTTTTCCCGTCTGGATCGCAACCCGCCTGTTGCTGTGACCTTTCCAGTGAAGCTGAAGGATTTCAACGGGCGAGTGCTGTACCTGAGCCCCCAGCCCCAGCTGCACCTGCAGCAGCTGAACGGCGGTCTGCAGGAGGCGTACAGGCAGAAGGGCTGGCTCCACAGGGACTCCTACAACCCACGGTACCATCTCACTCTGGCCAAGTTTCACGACGTCAAGCGGGAGAGGATTTTTGACGGGGTGGGGGACCTGAAGGCAGGGAAGGGTTTGAACTTTGGCCGTCTGCCTGTGAACACCTTACACCTGTGTGCCATGAGCACCTCTGAAGCTGATGGTTTTTATGACACCCTGTGCACAGTGACCCTTCGATAATCACGCACAGATATTGCAAGTGACGCACATGCTGACACCGAATGCTGGTTTACAATCTAAGGTTTTACTAATGACCTTATTTATGGTTTTAATTGCCTTTACCTTAAAAGTTTATGTAGTTTCATAAAATCGCCCTGTAAGCAATCTAAAGTGGTATCTTGATTGGACTGGGCTTTTATTTAGATTTTAAAGGGTATAATCCTTTTATTGCTTTTTAAATGCATTTTAGACTTTTATTAAAACAAATTAAATTAAAAAGCTTTGTCCAACCTTAAAGGCCGACTCCAATCATCCTCTGATCTATTTTCAAGCATTCACAGTGTTCTCTTAATTACGATTGTCATTTTTAGCCTGTCATTTCTAGGACATAGTTTCTGCAGAGCGGCAGGAGTTTTTGTCTCTGTTGCCATGGAGCGATCCCACCCTCCTTCCCCTCCCTGCTCCGGAGGAGCTCTCTGTTTACTTGGTCTCCCGCTAGCTTACAGCCCAATGTAACATTATCAGAATCAGAATCAGAATCAGAATCAGAATCTTTTATTATCATTCTGCAGAGCACAATGAAATTTTTTCCAGCAACTCTCGATATAAAAAAGGTAGAATAAAATAAAATAAGAATAAGGAGCTATATAAGGCATAAATACTTAAATACTGTACAGTAGAGTGGGGTGAATATTGCACGAGTGGGTATTCCACATTAGAATGGATATTGCACATACAGCATGAATATTGCACACAGTTTAAAATAGAGTCAGAGCATTGTCAGCTGTGTGCTGACAGGGGTTAGTGGGTTATGTTAAGTCTGGGGGGAGGGGGCGGTTTCGTTGACCCAGTTGTGTGATGTGTGGGGGGGGTGGGGGGTGGATGGACCTCACTGCTCTTGGGAAGAAGCTGTTCCTCAGTCTGTTAGTGTGAGTTCTGATGCTCCTGTATCTCTTCCCAGAGGGAAGAGGTACAAACAGGTTATGTCCTGGGTGGGTGGGGTCTGCAACAATACGACCAGCCTTCCGTCGGACCCGGCTGTCATACACTGAGTCGAGTTGTGGGAGAGGTCCTCCCACAATCTCCTGTGCGGTTTTCACCACCCGGGCCAAGTCCTTCCTGTCCTGAGCGGTGCAGCTCCCGTACCACACCGTAGCACTCAGACAGAGGATGCTCTCTATGGTTGCCTTGTAGAAGTTCCCCAGAAGTTGTGATGAAAGTCCAGTCCTTTTAAGCTTCCTGAGAAAGAAGAGTCTCTGCTGAGCCTTCTTCACCAGGTGGGATGTGTGCAGCGACCAGGTGAGGTCAGATGTGATGTGGATTCCCAGGAACTTGATGTGGTCCACCTGCTCCACCTCCTCCCCGTTAATGAGGAGGGGGGTGTGTGCCACCTTTCTAGTCCTTCTAAAATCCACAATGATCTCTTTGGTCTTGGAGGTGTTCAGGATGAGGTTGTTGTCAGCACACCATCCTGTCAGGTGCTGAACTTCCTCTCTGTAGTGAGTCTCATCATTGTTGGATATGAGACCTACTACGGTGGTGTCGTCGGCGAACTTTAAAACCAGATTTGTGGAATGAATAGCGGAGCAGTCGTGGGTGAACAGAGTGAAGAGGGCGGGGCTGAGGACACACCCCTGTGGTGTTCCTGTGCTCAGGATCAGAGTGGATGATGTTGAGTCCCCGATTCTCACCACTTGGGGCCTGTTGGTGAGAAAGTCTTTGATCCAGAGGCACAGGGAGGCAGGCAGACCCAGGTTGTGGAGCTTCAGTGTCAGCTTGTCCGGGATCACTGTGTTGAAGGCTGAACTGAAGTCCACAAATAACATCCTGACATAGGTGTCAGGATGCTCCAGGTGGGACAGGGTAGCATGCAGGGCTAGTGATACTGCGTCCTCTGTCGATCGGTTCTCCCTGTAAGCGAACTGATGACTGTCCAGAGTAGCAGGGATGATGTCCTTGATGTGGTTCAGGATGATCCTCTCAAAGCACTTCATGATCACCGGTGTCAGAGCGACCGGCCGGTAATCATTGAGGCACGAGACGGATGATTTTTTTGGCACCGGCACGATGATGGAGGACTTGAGGCACACGGGAACATCGCTTATCGCTGTAACAAAAAGCGCGAGCAGTTATTGAGCCATCCAGTCTTACAGTTTTGAGCCAACTCAGAGGAGGAGGAAGACGAAGACTCACATTGATCTTCTTCTCTCGCCTGTTATTCCTGGTTGGGACATAGGCCGCAAACAAGAGCTCTCCAGGCAGACCGGTCTTGGGGGAGATCTTCCTGTCTGTCCCCACTTTTTCCCCATGCTATTGGCCCCTGCTTCCAGATCTCGGCGCCCCCTCCTTGTCTTTTTCCTTGGAGAATCCATGTCAGGGCCTGCCTTGAAGTGCTGGATGCAGGTTTTCTTTGGGTGTGGCCAATCCATCGCCATAGTCTTTTGAAGACGTCTTCCTCTACTGGTTGGTGCTCCGTCCTCTCCCATAACTCTTGGTTGCTGATGGTGTTGGGTCAGTGCACCTTAAGGATTCTTCTGAGAACAGGTGTTAATGAAGGTCTGGAGTTTCTTCATTAGCTTAGCAGTAGTCCTCCATGACTGAGCACCATAGAGTAGTGTGGGTTTTACCATGGTGTTAAAGATCCTCATCTTGATCTTGAGTCAGATGTGCTGCTCCCCAAAACGACAAGAGAACATGTTAAAAACCTTATTTTCCATCGGACTGGGTCTTTAAGGTTACATTTTCAATAATATTTCCTGAATTTGTGACTTTTTTGCAAACTTGATGTGAAATTAGGGGTAGCTTTTATAACATTTGATCATTTTTAGACTCTTTGCTGCCTGCCTTTAAAAAAAACCCAGATATTTAAAAATTGTGTGGCATACTTGAGGAACCATATTAATAACATATCCAGCTTTGGGTTTATGTTGATGGCTTATCTAAGCTCGAAGATGAAACAAAAAAACAAATTTTGTCATTTCTTTTTTAAACGGCTTAAGTCAAAAAGCTTATTTTACAGAGAGAGCTTTTTCCTACAATGTTTTCCTCTCTTGAAAGTACCTTTGCCACTGAGAGTCTTTACAAAAATTGAGAGCTAGAGGTGTAACGACTCATTTAACAATTCAATTCCTATAATACTTTTTGGTTAATAATACGATTCATAGTCGATTTTGGTTCATTTTGAACGATTTAGTTTCATAGTGTTCAGCCCACTGTTGTTTTTTCACATCAAAAAAGTTCAAAGGGAACATCATTTGAACATTCTAGCACAATGTATGTCTTTGCAAAATTCAAAGTGTTTCCACTGTAATCAGTTTTTACTGTTTTCCGTTGTGATGCACTTGGTCGTTTTTACATTAAAGTAAAGTAAACCTACCATTCCTCAATCCAAATGGTATTTTCCAATGTGGATATGATTGATTTATTTCATTTTGAAATGATTTTATAGGTGATTTGATTAACAACTTGCCTCAGACAGATCAGTCTTAGGAATATAAATCCATTAATTGATTAAGTCGATTCATCGTTACACCCCTATTAGCTACGGTAATTTGTTTTTTGGTTTTGTCAGAGACTGTGATAAAAGTTCTTGTAATTTCTGGATTTCCTTGCTTTATATAAATGCTGTATGGGGCTGTGACCCTCTGAAATGATCGCTTTGCTTTTAAAAACGTCATGTTCACTGCTGGCCTTGGAGAATAAATATGAAAGTGGCTTCTTTAAATGCTGTCAGTGTGGTGGTGTTCCATGGGGGAAGTGGTGATGCCGCGGCTCTAAAAGGCTCTCTGGGTTGCAGAACGTTCACGTCCGCCTTCATCTGCATTTCTTCTTGCAGATGCACACATACACCAAGAGTGATGCACTATATGATTCAGGGCTCTGCTGTTTGCTCCCTCGCTGGCATTATTTCCCTTCCCCCACTCTCTTTCAGTGACACAGAAAAACCAACGCCGCCCCCTCCCTCTGTCCCCTTTCTCCCACAGAAGACAAACACTCTACACTCTTGTTTTTTCTCCCCCCCCCCCCCCCCCCTTCTTCGTTCCTCACTGTGTCTTTCATTTGCATTTCCCAGCCCAGTTGCTCAGAAAGCATGTCCATCAGCGGGCACTTATCACCACATCAGTGTTGATGCCGTCCTGCAGCTTCCACTGGAAACTGCTTTTGCTACAAATCCTTTGCACGCCGCTCTTTTCACTCCTCCCGCCCTCCATCCTTTTTCTCTCAGCATCCCTCCCCGGGAACCCCCCCCCCCCCCCCCTTTAGTATTTCATGTAGCTTTTTCTCTCTGCATCTTCCCTCCCTAAATTCATCTCTTTTTTCCCCCTGTCTTTTCTGTGCTTTGCCACCTTCTAAAGACAAACAGACGTTTTGCATACCAGCATGTGAGTGTTATTATTTTTAAATTTAAATCTCCTCATGGTGGTGTTGCACATAAATTTGGGGCCACTCTTGCATTTTTATTCTTTCCCTCAGTAATCCGGTCAGGTTTCAGCCTGGCCAACTGGACAGAGATTGGCTGGACTGATGGGCGCGCGTGTGGATGTTTGTGGGGGTCGTCATTAGAAACGAGCCTCTAGAAACTAGGGTCCGAACCGTCCAGATCTGCGTTAACAGATTAAGCATCTCTGGGGTAACATCGTGTCTCCGGCGTATTGTGAATTGGAACGGGCGTTAGGGGTCCACAATGCAGCAATGAAGAGTCCCTCAGGGGTGTCTCCTCAATCTTAATCCCTCCCTCACTCTCTCGCCAACTCGCGCTTGTGGAGAGCTCGTCTCCCATCCGTCAACACAAGCACCTCTCCACCATCATCAGACACAATTATTGACCATTTCATATTTCACTCACTAGCAAAGTTACTGACTGGGTTTCTTTTTCTTCCTATTTTGACACCATTTTGGCTCATCCTTTGAGCCATATTTTCAGGATGTTGATTTTTCAAGACCATCAAGTGATGACCGTTGTCGGTTTACCTCTCTGAGTGGGTAAATACTTTACGGACGGCAGCGAGGAGGAAACACAGAGGGAGAGAATAACTTCCACACATCAGAGGTAAGAGATGTGCATGTCTTTGTTTTTATCAATTCATGAATTGTCAGAGAGTAGGATCATATTTTACAGTGCAAGAGCAGGAACAAATCTAATTCGGTAGGTCCAGACTTTGTTAATGTACTAACTGGATCCTTTTTTTAAACACGTGTGTTTTTAGGGGGATATGTGAGTCTTTTCAAGCAGGTCACATTATGCAAATCCTTGCCCACTGACATTTTTAGAATATGCAATTAAGCGGAATTAACCGTCTGATACCATGCACTGATTGTGTGTTTTTTTTCCGAAATAGGAGATGGTTGCAGTTTTGTTTTTTTAAGGTTTTTTAGCTCAGCTAGTTGGCGTGGAAACGTTTTGTCCTCCTCAACTTCATGTCATGCTTGACACTTGCCTCTGGGCTCTAACCTTCTGTCAGTGGGACTCACTTGGCTGGAACTGAGCATTTACTTTACAGATGATTGCAAGAGGAGATTGTTTTTATTTTTTATTTTTTTACAGCAATGACATGGTAGATCAAGAATTGTCTTTTGTCTTTTTAAGAAAGCAATTTTCCTCTCTGGACGATGCATTTGGTCAGAAGGATGTAGTGCTGTCCCATAAATTGTGGTTTCTAAGGAGGTCGTTGTTAGGAAGCTGTCAAGCGAGTGTTCAGGCTGTAATCGCTGCGGCTTTATGGGATGAATTAAAAAGGACGCGACACACTTCAGCTTCTAATGCACTACATCATTTATACTGTCTGAGCCAAAGGAGGGTTTCATGGTTATAAAAAAAGAAAAGGTGGATTTGATTTTTGTCTTTCATAAAGGATTCTAAATTTGGCTGACAGAAGAAGCTTCAGCCTTCTTCACAGCTACCGCCTCACAAAATGGCCCTTTTCTTTACATCCAGACATCATGGAGTCTCATACTGGGATTCTGGTCCTGGCTGAATGTTGAATGCTGCTTGCATACAAAACATGTAAGATTTGTTCGTGTGGGTCTTTTTTTTCCTCGTTTTTTGGTCAACGGTGCGGATTATTCCACCTCTCCTTGTATCCTTGTTTTTCCCCCAGAAATATTTCCCCCAATTTGGTTGAAGGCATGACAGTCGACATAGAAACAATTGATACGTCACCTTGAGGTTTCCTATCTGTGACAGCTGCTGAGTAACTGCGGCTCCTGGACCCTCACCCCCTATCATACTCCCAAAAACAACTCATTTGAAACGATCTTCTTTTTTGGTAAACCTGAAATTTAGGATTTAAGTCCCTAATGCCTGTCTCGTTTTTCATGACACATCCTGCTCCTCTTAAAGTTTAAACTGTTCCCCTGCTTCTCCCCATCAATTTATGTGTGCCGTTAATCTCAACGGTTTAATCAATTCCGAATATTTATTAAGCGTATTTAAAAGCTCCCGCCCTCAACCTGATGAATATCCTTTACTGAGCTGCTTTACAGCTTCTAAAATGGAAGTCATTCAGTAAAGTGATTCCCAATGAATGTTTGCGTGCATAAACAAATTCAGACCTTGTGCCTCTTTGCAACGCGGAAAGTGTGGCGGGTGGATGCCGCTCTCCCAAAGTGTGTCCCACCACGTCCAGGGGCAAATTTAATATTGGAAATGGAGTGTTGGTTTGTGACAGTTGGTTTGTGACAATTCGTGACAGTTGGTAATCATTAAGGTGAACAGGCTTTTTGTAATGGGCTTAGAGCTGCCCTGTCTGGCCTGTGGGGTGAGCTTGTTGACTTGTTCACAAACCGACCCACATATGAATGGTCAAACTGTTTGGCAAAATCAAAACCTTCATCATGAACACACTGTGGTGCTTGGAGGCTCCTACTTTGTGCTGAATCAATGGTTTTGGAAAAATACAGAGAGGCATTTAAAGTTATTTATTGAATGAAGAGTTGTTCCTGTAAAACCGTTAACAAAACTTTAATTCAGAACATGTATGAAATTATTGATGCGGCGCTGCTGTTTGGAAATCAGCACTGAACTCTGTAACCTCAGTGACGCTGTGAGTGCTTATCTGTTTCCCCCCCCTTTTTTTAAGCTGTCTTAAAATGCTTCTCTGTAAAACAGTAAGGCTCTGGTTGGTGTGTAATCATGGAATGGGGGGCTTCCAACCCCCCCTCTGTCCCTGCTTCTGCTCTTCTTTTGGCCAAATGTGCTTAATCTATCAGAGTTTCTCCCACTTATCAAAGTTTAGAGAGTACCAGCGAAATCGGGATGTTTTTTGCAGAAACGTCTGCATGCACTCTCTCCAGGACTCTGTCTACAGAAGTAAAAGCAGATGTGCCTTTGCTTTCTTTTATAAAGATTTCAGAGACATGCTGGACTTTTTATAACAAAACCACAATGTTTCTAGAAAGCTATGAAACCAATACCAGAAAATACTATCAGAAAATATACGGATAACCTGGATTTATTGAACATTTCCGTTATGCCATGCTTTGCGACATGGAACTTTCACTGAGCCAGCCTGTGGTACCAGATGCTTTGGTTTTGGAGTTTCCACAGTGACACAGATTCGTTCACTGACGCACACAATAGATCTCCCGAACAACTTGGCTCAGCCCGTCAACTGGTCAATACGGCGGAACGGCCAACTACACCATTCGCTGTGACCCCACTCTCTTTTCAGCTCAGCCACGTGGTCAGGAAGACCTTCACCCCCTCTTGTTCTGACTTCCTCTCTGCAGGGTGAAGAAGGGGGTCCCGGGCAGTGGAAAATGGCTGCTGTGAACACTGTACCCAGCTACGCCCCTTCGCTATGGGTAAGAGTGTGTCACGCTGTGCCCCGGCTGGACCTGAGCATGCAGATGAGGGACAACATCTTTGTTCCCGAGAGCTGGGAATATCAGCAGGTAAGACTGTCCATCGTCAAAGCCACAGCTCGTCCACATCTGATCATTCGTGTCCCATCCCTCATTAAAAGGCTCCAAAACCTTGCAGCATCACAATTCATTCAGAGTTCTCTGACATTGCACCAAGCTTGTTTATTAAACTTATGATCAGTGCAGACATGCTTCTTCATTTGTCAAGTCACAACCTTGCTTTTGAGTCTGAATGTCTTAGTGGTGCAAAGTGGACTTATTTTGAGGAAATTAGGGAAAAGTAGAGCAGCAGAAAGCAATGATTCATCCCTCGACCCCAACAAGCTCTCATACAAATGCTCCAGCAAGCCGTGTCTCACAGCGCTTGTGACTTCTCTGCAGCACAAAGATGAGGTGGGGCGGGGAGGAGAGAGCACAAATTATCCTGCAGAACAGAAAGACAAAAGAGACTGAAAGTGCACCGAAAGAAGGAATGAGAGAGGCAATGAGTAATGCACGGAGATTGCTGCACAGCAAGCAGGGCAAAGAGAGGAAGAGGAAAAGCAAATGGAGTGAGAGGTAGAGAGAGTGGCAGCGAATGTATTTAAGTAGGTCACAGATTATTAATAGAGATTCAGCGGTGTGGATAGAAAGAAAGAGACAGGAGAGCGGTGGAAGAGAAAGGGAGCACGAAAACGTGGGGAAATGGGGATGGGCTGATTGAAGCGATGGGGAGGGGCCTCTGAGAGCGGGAGTTGAGGTAGAGGGAAGGTGGAGGAATGTGGAGTGACAGACAGGCAGATGGACGAAGGATAATACCGTTGAGAAATGCCAGAGCTACACGTTAGCAGTGTTGACTTTATCAAAGTGATCTGGTTTTATGCCATTAAAATGCGTCGTGATTCAGACTCAAAAAGTCTTTGAAATATTAAAGGATGATGAAGAAACCCTGCAAGATAAATTACATAAATGTTGCTTTTTTTCATCTCTGTTGGTGCATTCTTGTGGTGCATTGATGTGACTTCGAAGCACATAGTTCATGTACTTATTGTTTACTACTAATTACCTGCTGTTAATTGGGGGAGGGACTGTCTGTCATGTCATAGAATGTAACAGGATTACTTGGTATTTTGCTATCTAGTCCCCAAACTTTCAAAGATTAAATACAAATATCTTTTTTCCCCTTCTTTCTCTGTCAGACCCTGCTGGTTTTGTCCAGTCTATCCGCCATCGCTCTTGTCATCTCCCTCTTGGTGGTTCTTTCTTTTCTCATACACTACTGCTGCTGTCACCGTGGTGACCGGGGTGAGGGATCAGAGGAAGAGGAGGAGGATGAAGATGGCAGCACAGGTCACGGTTACAGCGGAAAGAAGGGGCGGGGTATCTGCTGCGTTACGTGGGTGGCGGTGGCCGCCGTCACACTGTGCTGGTGAGTGGAAGACATCAGTCATGTTTCTTGGCTGCAGACTGATGCTGACTTTTATATTTAATAAAATAATTTATTTAAAACACTCTCAAGCTGCAAGTAAGTGTGGGATCACATGAAAAATAGCATTTAGTTTAGCAATTATTGTCATACTTTTAAAGGGATTTTCCATTCAATTTTATCCTTAATTGTTTTGCAATGTGGTTTTTATTAATATTACAAAAAGTAAAGTGCTCTGATTTTAAATCGTACATGTAAAATATAAGAAATGAAAAAATAAATGTTTGTTTTAAATTATTTAGTTAGTTTCTTAGTTTCTGCAGCCTTGATATCATGGAATTTCCTTAAAAATGTTTAGTTTTTTTATACAGTTACAGTACAAAGCAAAGATGAAATAGAATTTCTTACTCAAATATTGGTTATCAGCTTTTATTATGGATTTTCTGACCTTTCCTGTACATCTAGGTATAATTGTTATAATATCTCAGTATGAATTTAATTATGATGCAAACACATGCAAATCACGTATTGATATTTTGGATTGATTTACATGATGTGAAGTTTTCTTTACATTTTAAATAGCAGAACTTTAATTTAATCAATTTTTTCACACTTACAATAGAAATTCCGATTGCAGTTCCTGCATGCTTGATATATTATGATCCACCAAGAAAAAGCTTTTTTTACTTTCTTAATCTTCAGTTAGACTGGGAAAAACACCTGCATGTAACTTCCAATTCAATCATTTTAACTATACTAATTATCCAGAACGTCTGTGTTTTGGTGCATGGTTACCAAGATTTGTTTTCCCTCTTAAACTTTTGCAGCTTAATTTTATTAGCAGATCAAGTGAAGTAGCAGGAAAACATATCATTTGTTTTTCTAATAATTGGATTTCCCTCTGAGGTTCAAATTTCATCTTAAACGAGAAAAAAGGGTAAATGTTAAAATGACAGTTTGCTGTTGCATTTGTTACTTTTACTTCCTATATTTTAGGAGGTTTAACCTCAAAATTCTTGCTGCAATTCCGTTAATTCTCATCATGAGTGAACACAATAAGTTTATGTTGAGCTAACTTTTGACCTCACTTTTGCTATATTTAACGATTAACTCAATCCTTTTTTTTTAACCCTTTAATGAAATATCTGGAGAGCTTTTGCCAATATCCATGGAGACATATTGAAATCTTTATTCTGTAAATTGAGAAAATGCGAGTGAAAAGCTGCTAACCTCTGTTTGCAGGCAGAATGCTAGCTAGACTTACTGGTTTTGAGCTCTAAAAAAAGCTTTTAGCCATTAATATTTTATTTTACATGAAAACATTTGGTGTTTAAAAATGTATGTTGCATGCAAAACCTATCCCTAAGCGAACCATAGCTTTGTCGCTGTAGGTGGGCCAAATGAGCTTTTGCTGACTGATAAGGAGAGGGAAAAAGCTAATTGGAAAATCATCTAGAAATTTCTCTATCCTCTGAAGCACCAGAGTTCCTGCTTTTTGTTTCTTTGGGCTTCCATCCTCATACATAAGACTATGTCAAGGGAATAGATAATTATTTTTCCCCTTTGCAGGTAAAGCATTTGTGCTCTTTTTGGTATTTATCGAACAGAACGGCAAACGATGCAAGTTGTTGTTTTCCAATTAACTATTGCAAAATACTAAAGACAGTGGTTAAATGCCAAACCGATTCCTTAAACTGCAGTCCACCAACAAACGGATTTGAAAAATGACAGGTATTGCTGTCATTTTTGAAAGCGATCCCCATAGTTTTCTCAGAAACTGTAGGGATTTTGTAGATGATTATTATCTTTAAAATACTCCGAACCTTTAAATTATGAAACATAATAATTTCTTTATGGTTCAAATCCCTAACATGTCTAAATTTATACATATATATTGGAAGAAAATCTAATTTAACCAACACTTCAGAGAACGGACAATCATCCTGTAGCTCTGTGGAAGTAAAAGTCCAAGAGGGAAACTTTAACAGGAACTGGGGAAACAGTGGTTGAAGAGCATTTGTTTAAATTGTGTTAGTCAGTCTGGAGTCAGATAGAAGCAGACTCTGCTTAAATGGATGCTCAGGGTTGGTAAATTCAGTCTGCAGAGCAGATCCAATTGAACACTAACACTTTTGTACCAGCAAACTGGAGCGGTCACCTCAGTTTGCTCTTTCTGGTCAGAGAAAGACTTGACATTAGGACATTTTGCAGCTTATTCTCAAGTATCCTGTCATGCCTAAGAATTCCTTTCCTTTTGGAAAGAGTCTTTTATGTTTGTTAAACGCCATGTGTGCGTAAAGATTTGTGTGTTTGTTCTTGTTTAGGCCTGAACATTTGGCGAGCTTTGCTGAAGGCTTAGTTCTTAGAGATTCAGCTTTGGCTCCACGGAGGAATTTATGGCAAAATGAGAAGCAGCCCGCTACATGTTCCTATTATTGTTTATCTCAACTTTTAGATAAGCCAGATCCAATCTTTTTTAGTCTTAATCATACATACTTAAGTGCCAACTCTTATTTGGACATTCACTGTAGTTATTTTTGTCCAGCACAGTCACATTTAGATGATGGGCCCCCTCATGACGAGGCTAAATGTCGTCTGACTGGCTAACTTGACAAACACAAAAGCAAACGACAACAACAAAAGTTCATAGTCCATGTGAGCTGGTTTGATTTAAAGCCATTGTGTTCTCTATGCACAGAAACACATACAGATGGAGAGAGATTTGTGAACAGAGCATTGCAGCTTCATGTGAAACTATTTCATCATTGCTCTTGTTATGCATTGTTCAGAAGTATTTATCTGAACTGAATGTTTGTAACAAGCACCTACCAGAAACACACTGTGCATTAATCATTCATTGAGCTGCGTTTATGTTGTCGTAAATACAAAAGGGAAATAAGCGGGTTCTTTCAGCAGACTCTGGACTAGACCACTACCTGATATAAGATAAAGGAAACAGCTGTGGGGCAAATCCAGCTTCTTTCTGGATTTGTTCACAGGGCTGACCTTGATTATCTTTACGTGAACAAACAAAGGAAAAAATATTTTAAATAAAGGGAACAACTTTGTTTCTCTTTCTAAGCAGCAGAACCTGCCTTTTTTTAAATATCCTGACATTTAATCACATTCCGATTGTTTTACTGAAGAAATGTGACAATTCAAAACAAGGTTGTTTTAGGGATTTGGGGTAAAAATGATAACTTTTAATCTTCAAAAAATCGTCAGCCTCAGCTTTGACCAATAAACTACTTTTAATGTAAAAATATAACCTTTTATTAAGATATTTCTAATAGGAAAAGCAAAATTCATGATTGATTTCTTTTCCAAACTGTCTCATTTTAGAGTAACTGGTTGGGTAACTTTCACCTTTCCCCTTTTTTTAATTTTTATCTATTCATGGTCAGAAAAAGCGAACAATTTTTCCAATTTAAGTAAAATATCAAACTGCTTAAAAACTCCTCCTGAAGGAACTCACATTGCGATTAGAGGTAAAAGTAGAAAACCAAAAATAACACAGAGGCTTTGAGTCACAAGCTGTCGCCTGTCATCATGTGGTTTTCACTGTCCCACACAGTCATCATGAATTCATGATGTTTCCTAACCACAAGCCAACAATAGCACCGTTTTAGCACTGCTGTGGAAACCAATTGACAAGTTTTTTTTTAACGGCATCACTGCGCATCACACAAAAATGCTGCTCAAATGTTGTAGAATGTTGTAGGAAAAGTAGAAGTCAGTCGTGGGAAGCACATCTGCCCATCAGATGTTTAACATCTATATCTACAGCAGCTGTAAGACAATTAAAGTGCACTTTAATGCTCTTTGAGCTTATTAACATGTTCCAGTCCATTTACTGCAGTTCTAAATTCACTGGATTGCCATATCACTGACACAAAGTGCAGCCTTTTTTTTCTTCTTTGATTTGCCATGATGATGTCATTCTCTGAATTCCCCCTTGGGAGTGAGACGTCTGGTTGATTATTTCTGTGTATTTAACCTTGTGATGAAGTGGTGGCCTGTTCAAGGTGTAGCCCGCCTTCACCCTGTGATAGTCGGAATAAGCTCCAGTGATCCCGGTTACTCACATCATATGAAGCGGTTATAGATAATAAATGGATGGATAATGATATCATCACATACAGAGTTCATGATAAAGTAGCTGGTGTCTCTCCCTAATGGGGTGCAATGTACCGTAATCTTAGTCATTCTCCTCTCTGCTTATCAAGAAAATAGTTATTTTCAAGAGGAAAAATACCAAAAAAATGATATTATGTGACCTCTTAAGACCTTAGGTTAACATTCTGTGCAGGTCATTTCTAAAAAGAGCGGCATAAAAGCACATTCACATTTGGCGGTTTGAAATGCACAGGCAGACGTTCTTCTTTTCCCCCCATGCTTTCTAATCTGGGTCACATACTTTCTGGGAGATTGGACCATACCATTTCTCCTGGTTCTGAGGGGATTGGATGAACATCTGGCCTGTTTCATAATCTGAATATTTGAACAACAGAAAAAGGCGTAAACATCTCGCCATGTTTCATGTCTGTACAGTCTTTCTCCTTTAAGCTTAACCGCTGAGGGCTTTAGAGTGTTTTCCCCGTTGTCTGGTTGCTCTGCTCCGCTGCTGCGCTTGCCCAGAGATGGCAAATCGCCTCCTCCTAACCAGCTCTATCTCCTCATGCCGCATTCATTTGAAAAAAGCATGCAGTCCATTCAGTGTGACAATGATGCCTTTTTCTACATTTCTTTTTCTATTCTGCTCTTGGGTGTCGCACAGTGTTCTCATACTTCTGCTTTTCCCCTCCACCTCTTTGCAGTGTTGCCATAGGCATCGGTTTCTATGGCAACAGCGAGGCTAATGATGGGATGTATCAGTTGACCTCGTCTCTTCTCACAGCCAATTATACACTTGCTTCCATCGATCTGCTGGTGAGTGCTGCTCTTCGCATGTAAAATGTCATGCAGAGCATCTGCCCTGCTTGATGCCTTCGTGTGTTTGCGTCTGTGTGTGTGTGTGTGTGTGTGGGGGGGGGGGTGGAGGGGAGAAGGAGGACAGAGAGGAAGCATACCTTCATGCATTCACGTGATCTACCCACAGCGGAAGAAAATCAGACACAAACTTCTGTTTGATTGATTTTCCCACTGGTCATGCTGTGGTTTATGTGTTGCACTGCTAAATGTCAAGCCCCCACTCTGTGGTGTTGAGGGTATGAATGTGACAGCAGAGACACACAAGCAAACATCTGCAGTCCTGCTTTCAAATTCAAACTGGATTTTTAGTTCAAGGCACTTTGAGGAAAAGTCAAACATCTCACAAATTATAAAAGGAACATTTTAGCTGATAAATGTTGCACCTTTCTCATTTTCTTAGAGACCCACTCTGATAAAAAAAGATGTTTATAACATTATCTGGTGGCATATTTCTCACATATTAGAAAAATTTGGCTTAAATTAGCATTTCTGTGTATTTCTTTATCAAATCGATGTCAATTGTTGTAAACTAGTGGGAGATAATATAAACAAAGGAATAATGGGAAATGGGAGCAGGCTTACTTTACGCCAACATTCCGGTCCACAACTGAACTACTGTCGCTTTGCAGAAACTTAGTCCTAGAAAACAACACAGGTTTGTTAATTTAGGACAAAAACAGCATTTATGTAACCAAAAAACCAATAAGAAACGATTGTAAAATACATCAAAAGATGATTGGAGTGGGACTTTAACCCTTGTGCTGTCTTAGATGACCACACCCTTACATTTACGTGTTTTCCCTACCATGACAAAGGTGGATAAAGGTGGAGAGGATTTCATGTAATCCATGGACACCAGTGATGATTACAAATCATTGAAGAAAAAAGTTCAACGCACTGTCTAGTGGGTCTAGATGACCCAACTCCCAATGTTAAAGTGCCTAGGATAGCACAAGGGGTAATTACAGAAGTAGCTTGCAAAAAGTTTATTTTTTGTAAAAAAACTGATATTGCATTTTCTACAGGGAGACTGATTCAGTTCATTTGTAGCTATCTTATCTTTTTCTCTTAAACAGCCCAACTAAGCCATTTGCAGTTTTTCTTCCTGAAATGGCAGCTGAAATGAAGCCAAAATAAAAAATATAAAAAACAGCATTGCTGGACCTAATGCTAAAGAAGAAGAAGCTTAAAAAACACTAGATGAAATCGAACCTTCATGCAGGAAAAACAGATTTACATCTCCTCTGTGATTCATAAACGATCATATTTGCGTATATATGGCCAACAGTGTGTCCCAGACAAACGAAAGCACTCTGAAACCCCCCAAGTCTCTGTTTAAGAGAATCCTGAAAGTTTTAGACAAAAAGCCTCTGCGTTATCATTACTGTGACATTCTAACCAAGTATGGCCTAATGGATTTTGAAAGTTACAAAATGTACAAGGATGCCTGTCTCATTTTTAAAGTTTTGAATGGGGTGGCCCCTCCCATTCAATAGGAATAGGCACCAAGGCTTTAACTTGAGGGGACTGTAAGGTTCAAAGGCGCAGGTCTAATTCAGCCAAACTGTGCTGTCAATCAGAGACACACAGTTATGGAATTTGCTGCCACATCATATTAGAAAACTACCCAACCTTCAAAACAGCTCTTGAACAATGGCTGAAAACAAACCAGTCCTGCAGACATTAGTTAATGTTGTTTTTCTTGGACTTTTTTAGACTTGCATTTTATTGTAAATAACCTTTGTAAACATTTTTACCACTAACATTGTGCTGTTGTATTGTGTTGTAAATGTAACTGTTGAACCTTTTATCCTGCCTTAGGACAACGGATGAAATTCAGCTCATGTGCTGTAACTCTGGCATATTTATGTCAGAGCAGCTGCTGAAACATTGTTTACTATGCACTGTCCTAATTCAAATAAATAAACACGTGTACTTAAGGCAAAGATGATGGCTGATTTTCTTTGCTTCTGCTCTTTTACCTGAAGCACGTTTGATTGCTGCTTGATCTTTGAACATTAAAGATGCAGACTTCGGATGAATGAAAGCAGACGCATTGAAGCTCGTTCCTTGGGGATGCCGTTCCTCTGACAGAGGCAGGCGTAGCAGTCAGTCGATACAAAGCCTGTTTAGTGATCACTCACCTGTTCTCCAGGGAGGGGGGGGGGGTCCCTAGGATATCCTCTTTCATAGACTCACAGTGCTGCAGATTATTTGAGATCTCAGAATTTATTGAAGAAATGCAGCAGGTGTATTTACATTTTTTATTGTTACAAAAAAACAGCTAGTCCCATTTGTGAGTTCTAACTTTTAAAACTGATTTTTATTTCTTAACTGTGATACAGATTATGATAGAAAAGTCAAACCACTACAACTACCCTGGCCAGCTGTGTATGGAATGAGCTCTCTCCTGTCCTGTTAATGGTTTTCATCTTAATAAATTCCATTTGCACCTCTTCTTTCACTTTTTTCCTTCCAGATTTCAGACACCATCACTGGACTGCAGCTGTCTGTTTCTGGCCCTCTCACCTCCATGGAGGAGCTGTTTTCGGGCAGTAAGCCTTTCCTGGTGTCGACGCGGAACTGCCGGAGGTTATCTGAGAACGTGGTCAACCTCCTGTCTTCCATCTCCTTGGCTTGGTCCAGCGTAGACACTGGTCTGGGGAATGACAGCAGGATCAGCGGGGCGTCGATAATTCCTCTAACACCCGTTCCACCCTCAGTGGCCCCCACAGTGGTGCCGGCCAGCAGCTTGTTGCCCAACCCCTTTTCTCCTGGCTGGGCGGCCAACACTCTGATGGTCAATGAGGACTACAGGTGAGGTTGCACATCTAGATGAAAAACATCTACAAAGAGAGTCAAATCAGTTGAACGCTGTTATTTCGAATTAACTCAATTAAGTTTAGTTAATTTGAGTGAGTTCAACTCAGTTCTATGAAACAGAGTATAAGGTCATTTGAGTGGTGTTGGAGGGAGGAAGGGGGCTTTTGTGAAGAATTGTGGTTATGTGAGGGGAAAGTCCTGGTTATGAGATGTACAGCCTTAAGGTTGAAGGGTGACTTCCTCCTCTGAATGATGCAGCAGCAGCAGTGCAGTCTGAAAACCACTGAAAGGAACGATTGTTTGGCACCAATGTGGCATGTAGATACATTAAACTTTCAAGTAACCTTTCACTTGGTCAATGGCAGGAAAACTTTTAGCCTCTTTATATGGTCATTGTTGGTTGACGAGTAAATGTCAAAGATGTGGGTTTCTACTGACGGTACTTTCCGCCGAAGAATGTCTTCTGATAAAAAAACCACATCCCTAAAGTCTAACAGGAGGAGGGTAAATAAAAGCCCATCTTCCAAAAATACTAATACTTTATATTAGTTATATTAGTCTAGATCTAGATCTATCTAGATATATAGAGAAGTCAGGAGTGTCTAAAGTTCTACACAGAGGTGATGGGAAAATGTGAGGGGACTCAACATTTGGCAATCATTTTTTGAATCCTTATAATAACAATAAATGCAAATGAACTAATTAATAAAACAGGATACTTTTCATGTCTTCACATGGATCAAAAGAATGTTTAAACACATTAAATACAGTTTTTACCAAAATTACTGTGAATTTCATGTTTGTGGACCAAAAATAAAAGAAAAAGTCTGTTAAATGTGTGTACATATGAAATGTTACATGTTGGTCACCAACAAATGCTTGTAATCATCTAAATTTATATCAAGCAAACAGGAAAACAAGACTTCATAGGTTGATTAGCAACTCTAAATTGTCCATAGGTGTGAGTGTGAGAGTGAATGGATGTGTGATTGAGGATATTCTACCCTGCGACAGACTGGCGACCAGTCCAGGGCATCCCTTGCCTACACCCAAGTGGCCGGGATAGGCTCCGGCAACCCCGTGACCCCGAAAGGGAATAAACGGTAAAAGAAGATGAAAATGAATGAAAACAAGACACAAAGTTAGTTTTTAGACAGTGCTGGGGGCCAAATATTGATGTTATGACAGGAGCCTGCAGGCCCATAGAAATTTGAATGTTGGCCGCATTTAACCCAACGACAAGCCGGACTTTGGACATGCCTGTCTTATGTATGTGATAAATCTGCTCTGTAGATGTTTTTTTTTAAATTGGTTTGAGCTTCATTTTTTTATATTCTTTTGCACAATTTACAACAACAAAATTTTTTAGATGCAGAATAACTCTTTGACCTGAAAGATTATTTTTCCATGATTAAAATAAGAAATCTCAACTTGATTTTGAGTTGTTGGATGTGGTCACTCAAGCAGGTTTCAAAGACCAAACTTCAAACACACAGCAGACTCATCTCACACTCTTGCCTATGATCTCTACATTAAAGAAAATGGAATTTACCAAAACCCACAAGTTCTGACAGAGGTGATGAAAACCAGTTACTGATTTGAAAATGACTCAAAGCTGAACTGATTCAGACAAAAGTCTGGTAAACTCAAAGACTCTTTGAATTGCATGCTGGGAAAGAAGTTCCAAATAATTCAGATTGACATTTGATCTTACACATCAATGATGCAGGGAAAACATTTATTTCCAAATAAGTTTACAAAAAAGGACTAATTCAGAAAATCGAATGAGTTATTTGATATATTAAAAATCTTTGCTAGATTTAAACAAAACCACAAATAAGCTAAAAGTGAGATTTATTATTGTTTTGGCTAAAGATTTAAAAAAAGAATAGAAAATACATTGTGTTCTCTGTTCTCTTGAATGCTTTAGGTGGCTGTCTTATGTTCTGCTGCTGCTGCTTGACCTCATAGTGTGTCTGTTCATCTTGCTGGGACTCGCCAAGCAGGCCCGCTGGCTCCTCATCCTGTGAGTAAACACACATGTATCTGGAGGCTCAAACATCGCAACACTGAACTCATGGTCAGAACGTTCTATTGCCTCCCCCCTCAATGTATACAGGATGACTGTGCTGGCATGGCTGGCTCTCTTCCTGAGTTGGGGGTCATTGGGCTTGGAGACAGCTACCGTCGTGGTGAGTAGACTTGGGAATATGATTGGATGAGTATTAAAAAAAAGAAAAAGAATGGAGGTTTGTGGGTTTGACAGGAAAGGCTTGAAGAAGAGGGCTACAGAAGGCCAAGCCTTGATGGTGGGCCAAAGAACTGCCTGTGTGCGTGTTTGTGTGCGATTTCTGTGCCCGTTTCACTGAACTGTGAAAAGACCTGCCTCCTGGGTAACACTGGCACATGGCAGACGACAAAAAGAAACGGGAAAAATCAGAGGAAAATGGGGCACAGATTAAAGATTCATTATGCGTGCGTGCGCTTGTGAACAAAGTGCGCTTGTGTGCTTTTGAGAGTGTTGATCTTCAAGGACTTCAGAAGGAAGATGTCAAGGATCACTGTTGGAGTAGTGAGAGCGACCTATGTCAATCAACTCGGTGTCGGCTGTGCAGCCCCGGGGCTGGCGTGCATCTACCCCTGCAATATTTGTGAGCAGTCCTTTGAGCCCTGCAAAGACATTAAAGACAATTTTACACAGGAATCCATCAGCATACTGTAGTTTTTTGGCAACACTCTATTATCAAGCACAAAGAGAGTGCTTATGCCTCCAAACAGGGGGTCTATAGTTATGAAGTCTGGTTCTTCTCCCTGATGGAGGGCCTTGTATGCCTTGTTTTTGTCATGTGGGATCGCCGGGAGATGTCCCAAACCCTTAGAATCCACACAGAGCAGCTCTGTCCCTGCTCCATGACAGGGAAACAATGGGCCAGTTGTGAGCCTGCCTATTCCACCCTGTCATCATCAGGCTCCTTCTGCAGAGCGCTGGCTCCCTCTTCTGGTGGGATAATTGCATTTGTCAGTGAATCATGCCTTCTGGTCCAAAAACAGACCTCTAGAATGGAGAGGATTAGTGACCTGTTCTCAGAGCTCTGTGGAAAAACCTTCAGATATTTTTCCAGTGTTTTTTTTTTTTTTTTTTTTTTAGTTTTTTGTCCTCTTCCTTCATCCTGCCTTGCCTTCTCTTTTTGGCAGGCCCTTAGCGACTTCTGCTCCGATCCAAACACTTTCATCCTGAACTCCACCCAATTCAACACAGGGACCAGCTCAGGTACGGCAGAGATGCTCTGTCGGCACTTTCTAGAAGAACCATTCGTTTTCTGTGTTTGTAAAATCTCAAACTGATCCTCTGTGTGCTGCTGCTTTGCTGATGTTTCAGATGTGATGGATTATTATCTGACCTGCAGCAGGCGCATGAGCAGTCCATTTCAGCAGGTACCGTGTCCTCGGTCAAACGGCAATGCAGACAGCTCTCCTCACATGCTGTCATCCCCAGAAAACATCTGCATCCTCTGATTAATAATTGCAAATTTTGTGGTTTTCCTGAATTTGAAGCTGCTGACTCAGTCCCAAAGGGCCCTCTCCAACATTCACACACACCTCTCTAGTCTGGAAAGAAATGCTCTCCCACAGTTTCCAAAAGCAGAGGTATCAAGGATTATGCTTTAACATCTTACTTGCCCCTTTTCTCCCTCTGCCTTCACATTTTCTGATTTTTGTGTCACGTGCAGAAATCCCTCAGGGAGGTTCAACAGATACTCAACTCCACAGAAGGCAACTTCCATCAGCTGGTGGCGCTCCTCAACTGCCGGGGCCTCAACAAGGTAATGAGACGAGCAGCGGCTGATGATTGACCTGATGCCGTCGTGCTTTACAGCTGTTTTTATTTGTGTTGTCTTTCCTGCAGGACTACATAGACTCTTTGAAAGGGCTGTGCTATGACGGGATGGAAGGACTGCTTTACCTCTCCCTTTACTCCTTCCTATCAGCTTTGGCTTTCACTGCCATCCTCTGCTCTCTGCCTGGGGCCTGGAGGAGCTTCCCCAGGTGAGAGCAGCTGCTCACACATCATTTTTTATGTCTTTCCGTTTATTTCAGAGGAGGACTCGGACATTAGTCGCACTCAAGTCTTCCAGGGAGAGACTTGAGAATTCAGCAATCATCTTCTGTGCATTTTTATTTTCACCTCTATTAAAGAATTGAACTTGAAGCCAAAGACTTGGATTTCTTACCAATGACTGGAACACATATCATCACATATCTAACCAAAAAAGTCTCTTTAGTTTATTCTTGCTGTTGTTTCATTTGAGAACGTGCAGAAAAGCTCGTTTAATGTTAATGTGTGATTTGGAAGAACAACAATGTCAATTTATAACAGCAAAAGGGGTCATATTACTCAAAATTTTGGGACTTGAGATTTAAAGTGCGCTCAGAAAAAAAGGACTTGTGAGCATTTTTGCTGTTCACAGGAAAAGAAATTTTGCTGCTTTTCAACATTCAACCTGGAGTGTTTCCACTGGAAGCTGACGTTTTGGAGCTTTCAGGTTAATTTATTTAACCTGAACTTTTAGTTGCTTCTTTTTTTTTTATTGAAAACCAGTCTGATTTGGTGGCAGTTTGTAGATTCTCTTCATATTTCTTGTCTCAAACGTATATTTAACTTTCTATGTAACAACAGTTTTTTTAAAGATGAGCGGCTGCCCCTGTTATTCTTATCACACATATTCATTCAGCTGCGACTTCTTCTACATGTTCTTGGTTGCGTAGGAGCACGTCCCAGCTGTAGTCAAATAGGAAGAGGTGTAAAAATGTCACAGATGAGGTTAACGGCAGCCGGATCCTTGCTCTGATCAGTTCCATTTTTTAAATCAAACAGACAGTAAGAAATATTTAGTATTTATTTTAATACAGACAAATAATAAAGATCTACAATACTCTGTTACACAGAATATTAAACAATTTACAAAAGTCAAATAAGTGGAGGATCTGGGAATTGAACCACTGAACCTCCACTGAGCCTTGTAATCCCAATGGTAAGGCAAAAAACAGAAGAAAAGACAAAAATAAACCATAAAACAATTGATTAAAAAATACCGCTAAGATGTTAGGATTGGCGAAAAAAATGACAAAATTAAACCTAAAATATCATCCACTAAAGAGGTCTGCCTCATTTGTGGATGATATTTTATGTGAGACAAAGAATTTATAATGCTTCCCTCATATTTGTTGAAGGAAAACATTTTTTACATTAAAAAAATTATTTTTGTCCCAAATTAATATAGCATTTAATCCAAATTGATAATTTCCATCTTTGTAATCCCTGAAAGTACATGTCTGAGCAACAGATTATTATTTAAATATATACCTATATTGATTTTATTACATACATTTAATTATACATTATTTAGCCTCTACATTTAATAAACATTAAATTCCTCAAGTTCCTGTTGAATATTCATATTTATAATATAACTGATTAATCACAAGTTGAGTACATGTGTGTAAAAATGTTGCTGGATAGTCAGAGTTTTTACTTTGCTCTTATTTGGCTGCATTGTTGATCTTTTTAAAAGTCTGTATGAACTTCACTAAATCAAGGACAAATTCACAGGGATGGAAAGCAAAAGTTTTTTTCCTACTTAGAACTTTATTTTTTTTATGCTCTTTATTGACAGTAGTAAGCAAGAACAAACACAAGGACATTTGAACTGACCAATGCAAGTAAACAGAGAAAAAATAAAAAAAGTATTTTAATGTGACACATCATGAAGGCAAACATGTTAAAAAAGGCTGCCAGAGAGCCCTCCATCATTCCAGTATTTTTGTCTACATAAAAAATGTAGAGCATTGATGAATTTTTTAAATGTGTTTTAAAAAGAATAGATGTAATTTTTTTTAAAAAAACATCTAACTTTAGAAAAGATTTTTTAAATCTTTTTTCATGGATAAAAATGTGCTCAATTAACTTTGTGTTGATGATTTTATAATTATGCCATTTAATTAATGTTTTCTTTTTTAAGTATTTATCATGGTATGTAAGTTTGAAGAAACAGAGGCGGAGTCAGAGGACCTGGTCATTGCTCTGCAGTCACATGTGCCTTCTCCTCTCTTTCATGGGTGGCCACAGTGAATCGGAGGAGTACGACGACTCGGACAGCGAGAGTGAGGACCCCTTCACCTCCCATCAGGCACGTAGACAGGCGTCCTCCGGGTCTCAACGAGGGGCCACGGCTCCCTTCTATAATTACCCAGGGGCCGGGTGGACACCGCCCTTTTCTAGTGCGCCGCCCCTCCCGTGAGTAACAAAGACACTCAGACACACAGACAGACAGACAGACAGACAGAGCATCCAAGATCAACGACAGAGCAGGAAGTTTCACTGAGGTGTTTCTGTTTCTGCAACTGGATTTACAGACCACTTCACACAGTCATCCCTCCCCACCACCACCACCACCACCCTCCTTCTGAACCGGGCCCAGGAGGTAGCAGGACACCAGAGTACACAACACAGACTGACTGAGCTCTGTCCAGACACACAACCCATTTGGTGAAGCCATCCAGATAGAAATCACATTCCCTCTCAGCTTTGCTGATGATGAAGCACACCCACTCTAGTCAGCAGCAAGGGAACATTAGGTAGCTCCAGCTTTGCAAACTCTTGTCCATTTAAGCACACGGGGGAGGATGGCAAGTCCACAGAGCTGCCAGGTTAAGCACATGCATTGCAGACAGACACACAGACAGGTCAATGTGGGGCGACAGTGTAGGCAGAGAAACAGACACAACTCCAGAGGTCTGTCTGTCTGTCTGTCTGTGTGTCTGTCCATCCGTCTGTCGGGCGTTTCAGGACAGACGATGTAGGCCGCTCGCTCATTTCACAGATCTGCTCTCGAATGGCGTCCTGTTCTCCTAAACGGCAGTTCGCAACTGCTGTGCCGGGGGGGGGGGGCATTCATAAGGGCCGCGCTCGTAAAAACTCCAGCGATGTGAGGCTCAGGTTGACAATAGGTAATCCCCACCCCCCTCTCCAACACCCTACTGCTTCACATCTGATCTCTCACCTGATGCCCCTCTCTTCATAGTTCCTTCAACTTACTGCCCCCCCCACCCCTTCTTTTCAGTCCCCCCCCCCCCACAGAATGAGAAAGCATAGTTAGTCTAATCTAATCCAGCATATCTACCAGCAGACTGACCGGGTTTAGACAGTGAGCTCTATAAACAACAGTCCACTCTGGATTGAGTCGCTCTAAAAGCCTTCTGGGTTTAACCGTGCAGATTAACCTCTTCATTAGGGAAACAGCATTGAAGCTGAAATGCGACTGGCCAGTCAGATGCATGCAACGGCAGATTATTGCCACAGATTTCTGTTGTGCATCAGTCAGGAGTGGACTGTGTGTCTGCTGCCGGTGCTCACAGTGCCTCGCTTGAGTGCCGGTAAAACCTTCTAGCTCTGATCAGTGCTGTGTTTATCCGCACTTTATTTCTAATCTCTTTCTCCCCCTTTCCTTTTACCCATCCTGGGTCTCGTCCCCCTGCGGCCCCCAACCCTTTTGTTTCTCCTCTGAATGTGTCTCACCCCTTTTTCTCTCCTCTCTTCTCTCTATCATCTGCTCCTTGTGTTCCTCTCTTTTCTGTCCTTGTCTCTTTCTGTCTCTGTGCAGGACTCCAAACGTTTCCTCCAATGGCAACCCTGGCTATGAGAGCCTACCCTTGACTGACAGGCAGTCCCCACCCCCCTCTGTGAGTTCCTCTGTACTTGTGCATCATCACAACCTGTCATTTCTCTCAAGATTCAGGCCCGCTTCGACAGCGCTTAAAATTTGCTTTAATCTGGAGGTGGAGCGTTTACCGCACAGTGTACAAATTTATTACAGTGCCTTTGCAATAATGCAGAAAATCTTTGTTTCTCTGAAAGTTTATTGCAGTAATCCCTGTTTAAAGATTTAAACAATCATTCTTTTTTTGTTTCATGATTTGTCAAGATATACCAAGAGTCCTATACTATGATGCATTCACTTCAAGCATTTTAAAGTCCCACTCCAGTCATCTTTTGACCTATTTTAAAAGCATTCCCAGTGGTCTTTTAATTATGATTATACAGTTTTTAGCAAAAAAACAACAAATCAAGTCATTTTCTAGGACTTAGTCTCTGCAGAGTGACAGGAGTACATCAGAAATTCGCCTCTGAGTTTTGAGCGGGACTGTTGCTGAAGAGTAAGCCTGCCCTCACTTCCCCTCATCCCTTTGTTTACACTCTCCTGCTAGCTTACAGCCCCTCACAACCCCAACCTAACATTACTGGTTTGACAAAAATGGCAAGCAACATGAGCTATCCAGCCGCACAGTTTTGAGTCAGATGCCAGCTCAGATGAGGAAAACAAAGACGTACCGTACATGGATCCATTTGTCTGCAAGTGGATCAGAATGGAGTGGAGGAGAGAGCTTGTGGCCGCTGATTGTAGCACTTATGTCACTGTGACAAGCTTTTTCCCCACAGCATTTTTTTCGTCTACTCCGGATTCACAAGGATTTGGATAAATATTCAGAAATGCAATTTTAATTTTACTTTTGTTTATGTATTGTATGTCCTCCATCATGAGAAAAGTGCCACAAGGACATGTTAGACAACCAAAAACATAATTTTCATTGGAGTGGGTCTTTAAATCACAAATTCCTATTAGAATCTGATAAGATTCAAAGCCAATGGAGGCTGGATTGGTAATTATTAAACTCATAACTCATAACTTTCACTTTTCAAAATTTGGTATGTAGAAAAGACACAGTGTTCCCTCGGTGCTGCTGTTAAACAGCTACTGGAACAAAACAGGTGTTAAACTGGCTCACTTGCATACTGCACCTGCCAGCCTTCAATGTGAAAATCTCCCACACAAGGTGCACATGAAAATCCCTCAAGTGTCATGAAGCTGAAATTCTGAACTGAATAGTTTCTGCAAACCCTGTGCAGTACTCTTATGTTTGGAGTCATCTTATTTTTTCAGATCCTTCAAATGTTAAGATAGATGAGTAAAAAAAAAATCACATTTTATAAAACTGAAATCTATCTTTGTGTTATTGTTTATTTAATTATGAAATTAACATTCTAAAACAGTTTTTGTCACTTGTAGTAGAAAAAAATTAATTTACTTGAGATGTATAACTTGTTAATTACAAAGTAGGGGGTAGCTCTTATTTACTGAAATGTGTTACCTTTTTGTTCTAAATCATGCACTTCAGAACACCTGGATGTGAAACATGGACTATTTCCGAGGTGGGCAAACTATGACCCAGCGGCCAAATGCAGCCCGTTAAACTATTTAATCTGGCCCCCCAAACTGGAATTGATTATATTGATCATCCTTTTAAAAATGTTTTATTTTCTCCCTGTAATTCATAACTGCACCACAAATGCATCGACCTTTGTTACGGGCAGAAGGTTAATCTGCATTCATGTGCTGTTGGAAGATTTGTTGTTTTTCTCACATTCACATGTGTTTTCTGAGTCTGAGTCATTTTGCAGATCATTCCTTCCCCACATAAACGCAGCATTTCTCTACGTTTGCATTTTTCCCTGATAGACATCAACCAATTGGTGCAATTGGCACAAAAACGAAAACAAGAGCCACAGGAATAAAAACATTCCATTTTTGTTTTTTTAAAATACTTACATTAATTTTCAACCAAAATTAAGGCATGTTTTTGTGCAGACTCTTAGTTATACCTTTCTCTTATGAGGTGGATCACCAAAACACTCCACATATCTGCTCCTGGTCTGGCTCTTTTGTGAAATTAAAAATCCTTTGTGGCCCACGAGTCAAAACGTTTGTCCACTCCTGGACTAGATATTGCATCAAAATGTGCTTCTCTATATTTTTTTATGTACTTCATCTTAACATCTGTGAATAACCAAAGCCTATTTATCTCTTTCTTTCTAACTTCTGGACCTTCGACCTCTCTTCTGACGAATGCCTTTGGGGAAGTGCAGTACTCTCCCAGCATGCTGACTGGTTACGGGGGAAATCAATCGCATCCCTCCCATTCGAGGAACCTGTATTCACGTTGATTTTATTTTGATAGAAAATGTATAGAAAACAAATGTTTAGTTTTCATATAAATGGACACTTTAATAAAAAATAAACTAATCTAAATGAAAGCAAATGATAGATGTGATTTCTAAGTGCATCCGATCAATACCAGTGAGCATCTCTATTAAAAGGATTTCAAAGCGAGCTGTTCTGAAGGAACCGCTGAAGGAACCAGCTGCATTAGCTCTGGTCCTTCAAAACAAATCGAAAATTCACTTGGTCTAAATCATTTCCCCACGTTTGTCCAAACTTCAGTGTAAACTGTGAACAGTGGTGAGGCAAGTCAGAATGGCATTGATGCTAATATATTGTAGTTTTATATTCTTTAATGTATCTGTACCACAAATTTCTTTTCATGTTTTTATATGAATATTGTGTAAAAAAAAAAGGAATAAATGGCACGTAGCAGCACAATTTTGGATGGTAATGCAGTTATTTCACTTGGTAAATATTTTTTTTAATTGTTATTACTTTTTATAGGTGGCAATGCTGTATTTTCCTTGTATTACCTGATGATACTCTGTATATCTCACTGTGTATATCTCAGTATCCATAAACCTTCGATCTTCAAAAAAAAAAAAGAGAAAAGTGAAAAGAAAAAAAAATTGCGGAGAGCTGCGAAGACTTTATTAGTAAAAAAAAAAAGAAGAGCAACAACTGCCACTTGAGTCTTAAGAACTACAAATCCCTTACAACAGCAGGTACATAGCAATATGAATCTTGCTACTTGTGCTGCAGTAGCTCTGCCGTAACAAGCAATAAGAACTATGTACAGCATTGGGTTTCTGACATCTTTCCATAATGTTTTGTGTATATATGGTGCAGTATGAGATTTCATTAAGCCCCTCCCCCTATTCCTCCTTGCCAACTGATCTTAACCCCTGAATTGAGTTTGTACGGTTATCAATGCTCCTTTTCAATGGCATCCTTTTACACTCGAGAGTCTAATATAAATAAAAATAACTTCAATAATCCAAAACGTGTCTCTATATTGATTTTTTTCACAAATCAGTAAAACACACCATGTAATTTAAACAAGAGGTCGAGGTTTATTATATAAATAAGCATCAACATGTTGAACCTCTCAGCTTGAGGATCATGGGTGAGTTAGTCACTAGTGTGTATCAGAGGCGGTGCTCTAAAGAGTTTTATATGCATAGTTCAACAGGCAAGACAAATGCAGACAAAGAGGCGGCAAACAGTCACAGAACCACGGCGTGAACACAGGCGTGTACATTCCTGCACAGTTTCATTTTAGCTTGAAACTAATTTTGGTTTCCATGCAGCTACTCATGTCCATTAATTACATTAAATGTCTTAACTTCTCCTCCTATCACCAAGTACAAAATTAGAAACTGATGAATTTCAACATTTGATGTTTTCAAACCATTTTTTTGAGCTTAAACTAAGACAGTAAAACAAAAAAATACTGTAATCTTTCATGGTTTTACTTAACGTTTGAACAACAATGCAGGTAGAAAATCCAGGGTTATGTTAGGTATATGTGGCCTAACTACCGTAACACTAACCATTCTAAAATCATAGAACGCCATAACCCAGACTGTTAATTAAAAGAGCAGTCAGATACTGACAGTGTGCAGCCACTTTATGGTACAAATGAGTAGGAAACATTTGGATTCTGCAATTCTAAAAATGAAACAAAAGTATCTCTAACATTTCTCAAGTAATTTATACTTAAAATGTATTTGTCCAGTGACAAAAAAGTACATTGGGACAGATTGGCATTAAACCACCAAAAGCCTCAATGAAGATTTTATTTTGGCCAATTGAATTACCAACCCCCCCCCCAAAAAAAAAGAAAAATCCTGTTTTAAATAAAGACTTCACTGTTAACAACATTGTCTTTAAAAAAAAAAAAGACTCTGGTTGTTAGAGGGACCTATCGTGAGTTCTGATCTCACTGTGAATATAAACTGCAACCAAGCAGGTCGGGCTTCTGGGAAAGGTGACCATGGCGACGACTTGTTTTTTGGGATGCTTCAAGCTCCGGCTAAAATGAAATGCATAGGAATCCCGCTTTAGCACACAGCAAAGGTTATCTGTGAGCAACATCACACGTGTTTGTGAATCTCATCCGTAGTGCATAGATGGTTTAAAGGAAACCAGGCAAGAAATGGCGGACAGTAGTTGATCATCCTCCCCTCAATGCATTATGATCTGAGAGAACGACACCTTTAGGAACAAAATCTCTTCAGCTTCTTACATAAATGTCTTCACAAATGAAAGATACTATCAAATAAGAGGGAGTTGTTCTTTTGTCCATACACAAAGTCTGTAAAGAACTGTAAACAATTTTGTTATTTATCACAACCTGAGTGGAATTAAATTCACTTGCTTGCCTCAAACCTGCAATTCTGTCAGCTACCGGGAGAAAGATGGACAACGCAATGCGTGTGTCAAACCAGAACAGCTGTTCCAATCCAAAAGTTCCTCATTTCAGAAGTCAACTTCTGCTTCTCTTTGGAAATTCAAACAAAAAAAGTGTCAGTGTAGATGTTTCATGGGTTTTAGTGCTTTCCCTGAAGATGCCTTTTTAACCAAAAGAAAAGGGTCCTTTGATGTCATCTTGGCACGGCAAACGTGTCACTCCTTGGGGGAGTCAGAGTTTAGCCAAGACCCATCGTCCTCCACCTCCCGTCGTACAACCAGGAGCATCTCTGCCACCTCCTGAGAAAGCTGCTCACTGAGAAAACCACTGCGAAGACAAAGGATAAAGAAGAGAAAAGGTTACAAGGCTACAGACCTTAGTGATGCAAACCCCCTGTGACAAACAAGGCCCAGGATTTGACGTAGTGTTCTCTCACTAAATTGCAATTCACCTTTTGTGATCTTGCTGCTTGACCGATTTTTCAGCGCAACTTTGCATCCTTTTTCTGTTTATATTTTTAAACATTTTTAACAGCCTAATTAGCTATTGACCTTGTCAATCAATCTCCTCCATGCTGCGTCTCCTGTATGGGTGCGTGCAGTTTGCCAGAGTTACATAAATCTTTGATCGCGGGCAGATTTGGGTTTTCATTCTTTAACACTGGACTAATTTTTGGGATTCGGAACGGTTTGAACTTTAAGAGTTTCCAAGAAAGAAAAGTGAGAAAATGTTCATTTCTATCTGAAAAAAAAAGACGTGTATAAAATTTGTGGTAAAGAGTTTTAAAACATCTATAATCCTACTTTTCACCTGAATCACCCTGAAGCTTAAAGCTTCTCACCGTAGTTCTGCTTCTCCTCCTATGCAGAAAGGATTTTTCAGCTTGGAGTCCAGGTTATAGTACTGTCCATTAACCTGTCGAACTGCAAGCCAGTGCCGCCTTCGGAGGGGGAGGGAAACGATTCCCAAAGATACTCGAGATGGAACATTAAGAATAAAGCCCTGGACCTTGGATGGGCAAAGGCTCTGAACTGTCCTGTAGATGAAAAAAATAAATACGTTTTTAAAGAAACAGACACATTTCTTTAATTCACAACCAACATGATGCTGAAATTTGTGACTAACATTCTAAATATTTCAAATGATTAATGCTTATTTGTGACATGGGCCACAAGGGAGGCGGGGTTTGTATCACACCAACAGTCCCGCCCATAGCTCTGAGGCAAATTTCTAATACTCATACTGCTCTGCAGAAACTATGTCCTAGAAAACAACACAGGTGTAAAATAGAACAAAAGATAATCTGAGAGGGTCTTTAATTTAAAAAAAAAAAAAGACAGGTTTGTGAATGAACAGGGATCGGAGTGTGAACTGACCTGCGTTTGTCCCACCACACTGCAGCCAGCTCCCTGCTCTGTAGCGCTGCCATAATAACATTAACATCATAGTTTCCTGTTCCTAACACTGATCGATGGGGGTTAACCACACACTGTGGAGCCAGCCTGCAAAGAAGACAACATTTTTATAAAGGGATGTCCCCTTTTCATCCCTGTCTGGCAACTCATGCCCCTCAGTCCGGCTTAATTTGATTGCCAAAAGCCACCAAGACTGTGACTCAATTTAACTCAAGCTCAATTATGTTAATGGTCCTGATGTAAACCACAAGCCTCTCCAGACCTGCACTTTGTCTGTGGCTTCATCTCTGCAGAAGAGTTATCTATTTGTTTGAAATACAATCATTATTTTGTTCCAGAAAAATATAAACAGTATAAACATCTGGGTGTGTTTAGCTTTTATTTTATTGGTCAGACTTGAAAGAAACATTATCCATTTAAATTCAGATGGAAGTTTTTGCAGAAAAAAAAAAAAAGATATGTACGCTCACTGGGCACTTTGTTAGGTACACCCATCCAACTGCCCGGTAACAAATTTGCACTGAGCCAATCACATGGCAGAAAGTCAATGCGTTTAGGCATTCATGGTCAACACAATCTGCTGCAGTTCAAGCCGAGGATCAGAATGTGGAAGAAAGGTGATTGTAGTGACTTTCAAAGTGACCTGCTAGGATTTTTACCTACAGTGATGAAAGTCAGGCAAGGAAAAAATCCCTGAACTTTTCTTTGAGCGATATGGCGGGCACAGAGCGAAATTTTGGAAAAATACGTGGTCTTAGATGCATTCTGGCAACTAGTTATTCACTTCTTTATCAAGAAACTAAGACTAATTGGAGCATCATGATTTGTCATTCAAACCCCTAGTTTGACTCTCCATTAAGGACTTGCTGGTCCTAAAAAAGAATTTGGAAAATTGCTCAAAGTAACACAATCCTACAATCTACGCTTTTCCTTAAAGCTGCAAAACATACAATTGCTAAAATATAGTAACATCAAAGCCCCAAATGGCAAAAAGAACACCAGTAACTATGATATTCTATGAAAATACCTCAGTTATTTATACATTATTTCTGCTTTAGAAATGACTGATGTACAACATCCACTTGCACTGTTTTCTCAAACTATAATTACATCAAAATATGGGATCTGCTTTAAACTATAATTCTATAACATAATACATCAATTCTTTAACACCAATACTAAGTAATCTGGGAAATATCAAAACAAACATACAAACTAAACTAAACATTGTAAACATTATTTTTTAAGGGAGTGCGGGTCCAAACCATCAAATACTTATAATTAATGTCAACTATACTGAACTAAATCATGGTAATTAGGAAATACAAATAAATTAGATAGAGAAATGTATTCAAAATAAAAACTGAAACTCAAAACTAAAATTGAAATTATTTCAAAATGTGGTTTTGAGATTATTTTACACAAAAAAGTATTTGACCTACACTACCTTAAAAATCTTTTTTTTCCAGCCAAGACCACTTCAATTTGTTTTTTATCGTCTTCTCACAACTGAGGTCGTGACCACGCTCAATAATGACGATGCCTGCCATTATTTTAACACAAATTTGATCGCAAACTCTTCAGATGTGTTTGTGAAAATTTAGCGTGGGTCCGCCAGTTTTGGTCTCTAGGGAAGCGAGTCACGCTGACCACGTGGTGCAGACAGAGCCAATCGGACCCGTCGACGCATCCGAAAGCAACTAAAACGTCCCGTCATTGGTCAATTAGGCCGGGAAGACGAGAGATGGCCACGACCATAGAGGAAGCGATCTGCTGAGAAATATAGAAAATAAAGCTAAAATTAGCTGATTTCAGACCATTTTTTAATCCGGAAAGCGATTTGTCCGTAGAGATCAGGTCTTTATTTCCCGGAAAGTACGTTCGGTTTGCTCAAAAACCCGGATTTCCGGGAATTCCCGGAAGACTTTCATCACTGTACCTACAACCATCTCTAGGGTTTGTAGGGAAAATATCCAGTGAGCAGCAGTTTTGTGGGTGGAAATGCCTTGTTGATGTCAGAAGAGAATGGCCAGACTGGTTCCAGCTGATAGGAAAGTAACAGTAACTCAAATAACCACTGGTTACCAAGTTCTGCAGAAGAGCATCTCTGAACGCACAACACGTCCAATCATGAGGCAGATGGGGTACAGCAGCAGAAGACCTCAACGGGTACCACTCCTGTCAGCTAAGAACAGGAAACTGATTCTAAAATCGTGCACCTTGCCTGGTATGATTAGTCTCCATTTCTGCAGCAACATTCAGATTGTAGTGTCAGAATTTGCCGTCAACAACACGAAAGCGTGGATCCATTCTGCCTTGTATCAACAGTTCAGGCTGGTGGTGGAGGTGTAATGGTGTGGGGGATCTTTTCTTTGCACACCTTGGAACCCTTAGTACCAGCTGAGCATGGTTCCAACACCACAGTCTTGTTGAATCTAAGCCACAAAGGTTTCAGGCAGTTGTGAAGGCAAAAGGGGGTCCAACACGGGACTAGCAAGTTGTACCACATAAAATTGGCCAGTAAGTGTAAATATTCAACTATGATGACCTGGGGAAATCGAGACTGTTTTTGTTTGTTTTGTTTTGTTTTAAGCCTTAAACACGAACATAAACAAGGAAACTACAAGTACCACACATTACAATACATCCAATGTGTTTCAATATATGCTTTTTTTTAAATTGAGAGAATGGGTACAAGATCATGTCAGCACGTTGTTACCGTTTACAGATGTCGTCAGCCGTCTCCTTGGTAAACACTCGCTCCTGAAGCACGTTGTTGAGCGCGTGAATGGCGCACAGCTCCAACCGTTGCTTCTCATGAAACACCTCGGCTTCGCTCATTCTATCGCTTTCCGTTTCAAACACAAAAACGTGGACGTCAACAAAACCAGAATACACACGTCACTCATGCTAGCTAGCATCAGATATAATATGAGAGGTTAGCACCAGCTAGTACAGTAGTTCTTATCTTCTTACCTGAAAAGAAGCTAACTATGACACCCTGGTGGAAGTTCACCAGCTGGCCGCTCAAAAAGTGGTTTAGAAAGTAGCAGCAGCGCGAACTATTGTCACGCCATTACAATGAAACGGAGCTCGTTACCTGCTGATAAAGCAAATCCACGTTTTATTGACGCTGGAGTCCGTCAGCTACATCCAGAAACCGGAAGCAGAGTCTTTGTCGTGTTGTTGTTCTACAAAAAACACGCCCCCATGCTTAAAGAGTCCCACAGAGCAACACCGAAACACGAATTTTCTTTTATTTACCAAGTACATATAGCACTAAATAAACGCAAAAAAATATTTCTGGTAGTCCGCGCGATTGTTTTTAATGTTTTTAAGCAGGTCAAAATAGCAATAATGTAAGCTTGCAACGTCATCTAGTGGCAGCTTTATTAATTTCAGTTGTGGCAGAGAGGAGGTGAAGACAGACTTTCAGATATTTTTTCTCTAAAAGAAAAACAATACACATTTATATTAAAAAATAAAACACGAAATATTTCATATGGATTATTGTCTTTCAACTTAAGAATTTTTTTGATGGAGAAATTACTTGTGATGATATTCATGAATGTTGATGATAATGTTACATTTTCCTAGAATGCAACATGTCTACTATATCTGTGATTGACTGGATAACATCATATTCAGTGAAAGCAAAACTGCTCTGAGCAGGAAATACTGTGTTCAATCCAAGAGATACAAGTTGATAGCCATTACAAAGGCAGCAAAATGTAAGATGAAACTCCATTGTTGAACCTTTCTGTTTTGAGTGAACACATTTCAGCCATACAGGACCAATGAAAGGAGAGATATTCATAGAACAATATTTAATAACAAATTAGATAATTTGAAGATGCCATGAGCACTCCATCAGTTATTTTTTAGTCTGATATTGTGTCAGATGTTGCTATTCTGAACCTTTTACAAATCTTTTAATGTATGTTATGTGTTGAATTTAGAACTGAAGTTGTTCTTTGTCAAAATTGTTGAATGTTAGTGTATCATGTTCTGATTTTTTTTAAAGTTATGTCTGTTGTCTCATTTACAGTGATTTCTGTTGAGCTTTGTAGAATGGTAATAAAAAGACCTTCTTATCCTCTCCTACCTTCCTTTTGAGATTAAAAAAAAACCCTGTTTTATCTACATTGTCTCTATCAATGTTGTGTCCAAATTGGTTACCATTCCCAGTTATATGTTTGATTTTTGCACAAGAGGTCCTGAGGACACTATTGGGTTATCTGTTTGTGTGCTATTTTGCATTTGGCGCTGTTTCTTCCTTCATAAATGCACAGGAAACTTTGAGATGTACAAAGACCTGCATAACATTTTTTAAAGATTTCTCACAGAACATAAGCCAGTTTTGAGTACAATGTTTCAAAATCAAATTGTGCAAAAACAAGCATTAGATCACAGCAATGCTAAAATAGCGTTCTATTGTCTGATAGTTGCGGGGTTTGTTTTTATGTTCATAGATATTTAGGACACACCACTAAATTATTGGTATTTGTATGATGGACAGTCATTTAATATTATTATTGGCCTACAATTTTTTTTGTTAGTCCAAAATCCTGCTCCAAAACCAGGAAAGCTGTCCTCAGGTTGAGGCACCATGTTTATTGAATGCCCTTATCCTGTCAGTGTCCCTGATTGACTCTGTTGTGTCCTTTTATAAAAAAGCTAACATGCATTTGTTTAGGAAAGGTTAAAAGTAATGAATGTGAGTGTATGTGGTTGTGTGGCTCAGACAGTCCAGGGTGTACCACACCTGGGGGTAGTTAGAATAGACTCCAACAACCGCCACAGGGAGTGTTTAGAAAATGCATAAAAAGGTGCTTCAGAAATACAGCTCACTTATTTGCTTAAACAATTATATTAAAATATAATTAGGAATATTTGTTTTAAATGTATTTTTCACGTTATAAAAATGCTCACTGCTATTGATTGAATTATATTAGCTAATCTAATATACCCGATATTCTTGATTGTGGTTTATTTCCTGTCAGTATCGATCGGTAGTTTGAGTTTTTCAAACGGGCCTATGGCTCACCAGCATCAGCTCTCTTTACACTCTGATTGGCTTATATATTTTTTCTATCATGACGTAATAGAAAATCTAGATTGTGATTGGTTAGGAACTTCATACGCGTCAACTTGCTAAGACGGCTATTGGTTAATATCAGCAGGTTAAATCGAGGATCGTATTTTTGTTCCTGTGTCAACGTTAAAGCGAAAAGGACAGTAATCAGGGTTTTTTTTGTGATTAAGTTTCTACAAAATACTTTTTCTCAAATAGTAGCAGAAAAAGCTTCGTTTTATCCCATTCCAGTAAACAACCATTCACCAAAAAGATCTCATTTTCGAAGATGGTAAGACAGATGACCGAGCGTATTGCTAACAGCTAAGGGGAGTTTTTGCTAGCTTGCTCCGGTGTTAGATCGTCAAAAACACCCTGGTTGTGGTTGATTTTCTTTCTTTTTTAAAAGTTGTTTTTTATTCGCGGAACCAAAACATGATTTTAAAAATAGTACGGAGTACTTTTAGCGTAATGATCGCGTTTTTACAGCCTTTAATCAACGCTAAGTTCGAGGCATTACCTCTTGCTAACCGTTAACGTAAAGTTATCTCCTTATTTCTGTATAATAATTAGTAAGAGTTGCAATTTTATATTTTATCAGTCATGATACGATCGTACCTTGATTTAATGTGCCTTTATATTACCTACAGTAAAACTTTTTTTCTTCTTTTCTTTAAGCTTGGCGACAAAAACTTTGAAACTCAATGTTGTATTTTTGTTCTAGCAGCATAGCATTCGTTTGAATATCCTCCTGACCCCCAGCAATGCAAATTTCTAACTGAAAATCTAGCATAAATGGCACAGTAGCATCCAGCTGTATTAAATCAACATAAATAAATGATAACTTTTATATAATGCAGGATTTTTTTTATCAATTGAACGTGCAGTTTAAATAGAAGTGCATTTTTATTGCTGCTTCTTAGGTGTTGCAGATGTGACATCCTTAAGTACATTCTCATGTGGTCAGCAATTTATATTTTCCGACAATGGCTTGCTTGGATTTATCTTTTCTAAATTATCTCATTTTATTATCTTTATATTTTATTGAAGAATCAGACTAAACGAGATTGATGAAAATTCTTTGTATCTTGTTTAATTTTAAGTTATATTTTTAGTGATTTCTTTGTATTTTTCTCTCGTTATCAAATCGGTTTCATTTCCAAAGCTTTTTACACATTTAAATGCCCATTTATGTGCCCTGTTCTGTTTTCCCATAGAACTCAAATGTTGAGAATTTGCCCCCTCATGTTCTGCGCTTGGTCTACAAAGAGGTATCAGCTTTAGCAGCAGATCCACCTGAAGGTATAAAGATTTATCCTAGTGAGGAAGACATAACTGAACTCCACACATCCATTGAAGGACCAGGTAAGGATTTTAGTGAGGCTCCATGGAAAGCTTAAACTAGATTTGCCATTTTTAGGCAGTATTTCCTAAAATAGGAAAGGACTACAGCATTTTACGTTATTAAAAATGTCATGTCTTGTACTGCACATTCTGCATTTAATTATAGATTTCATTTTGAAATGAGCCTTTTGCCATCTTTTTCTTGGACTTGTGGATAGATATAGCTCATTTCTGAAGGAAGAACTGATTTAAATTGGACGGATTGCATTGTTGATGCATCTATTTTTATCAGGGGCTTTTAAGCTTATGTTGAATGGAAATTCTTAAAAAGTGATAACGATGCAAGTCGTAGGAGTTTCAAAAATTCAACATTCCAAATAAAGATTGTAATCGTTTAAACAAAGAGCTATAACTCACAGCTTTTTTGAACAATTTTTAAAAATTGTTGCTATTGTTAAAGGTTTATCCCCATAATATTGGCATGCAGTTCAGTTCATGCATTAGAAGAAATATATAATTCAAAATCCGTTTTTAAATGCCAAACAGTTTAGCGCATGATTGCCATCTTGAGGCTGAGGCTACACATTACTTCGTGAAGGTAACCACAAATAATAACTATAAAATCCAAAGTTGTATGAACCCTTTGGGTTATTCTTGTTATTTTTTTATTTAAAAGAGCTGTGTGCTATTGTAAGAGTTCAGCTATCCAAAGTAAACCGTGAAGACAGTGAGGCAAGGATGTTTGTGAATTGTTTGTATTTTGTGAGAGAGGAAGTGCGTCTTAATATGCTGGGCATATTTTAAGCATAATCCAGCTTCAAAACGTAACCATTTAGCTTTTTTATTTTGTTCTCCTTTAGAGCTGAGCAGACGTGGATGAAGAACGGTTCCAGTTCTTTGGCATGTTTAGCCGTGCTCAATTGCAAAAATAGTGCAGATTTATCAAGGACTGATGTGCAAAAGCCTGTCATTTTAAAGAATTTTGATGTTTAGCACGTCTATGATTTCAAAGTTAGAGATTTGATTCAGCTTGAAAAAAATTCAGTCTGTGTATCCGCAGTTAAGACATACTGTTCATGCTATGAATTCTTTATACTTTGACAGAGGGAACTCCATTTGCTGGTGGCATTTTCCGAATGCGTCTGGTCCTCGGGAAGGACTTCCCTGCTGTTCCACCCAAGGGGTATTTCTTGACCAAGATTTTTCATCCCAACGTCGGCCACAAAGGAGAAATCTGTGTGAATGTGCTGAAGAGGGACTGGAAGGCAGAGCTCGGGCTCAGACACATCTTACTTGTAAGAGTTCCACCATCGGCTATCTTTCCCCTGAGTGTGATGTATGTGGTCCGTCAACGATTTTCTCTTTGTGACGGCAGACCATCAAGTGTCTTCTAATCCATCCAAACCCGGAGTCGGCTCTGAACGAGGAGGCCGGGCGCTTGTTGTTGGAGGACTATGCAGAGTACGAGTCCCGAGCCCGCCTCCTCACAGAAATCCACGCTATGGGCGGTACGTCGGGGGCACCTCAGGATCCGAATGACGGCCCTCAGCCAAAAAAGCACGCGGGCGACCCTACAAAGAGAGCAGGACCCAGTGTACCAGCAGGTCTGGGTAACAGTGCCAATGGAGCCAGCAGCAATAGCAACAGTAGCAGCAACATCAATAATGTAGTGAAAAAGAAAGCCGATAAGAAGCGCGCATTGAGACGACTTTAATACCTCAGTGAAACTTTCTGTGTGTCTGAGTGAGTGAATGAATTAAAGGAAGTGTAAATATAAATATTGAAGTGTGCTGACAGAACCATTTTGTTCACATTTTTTGTTAAGTTTTCCGATTAGAGTCAAGAATGTCCTTCCTAGCCTTTGTTTTGTCATCTGTTTAAATCATCCTGTCATCACAGATCTAGTTCTTTTCAGTCCTAAAGCTATTGTTCCTCCTGAAAAAAGGAAATTAAATTTTTTTTTACTTTTAAACCATGTCATTAGTTTTGTTTTAAATTCGGCCCACTTTGATTGAATAACATAAAATGACTTTCAGTCGGAGGAAAAAACAAAAACCTTCAACCAGACAAAAGTATTGTTGTCTTTGTTGATAGGATGTCTTTTTGAGATGTTTTTTTTTTTGCATGTGTGGCTGTGATGGTACTGTGTACTGCTCGGCCTTCGATCTTCTTGGGTCCAAACGACTGTGCTTATTCAATTCATATCAGGTTTTCAAGTCGAGATCCAAGGAGATCATGGAAATTTGTACTAAAAAGGATTCTAAAAAGAATGGTTCACCATTTGGGGAGAATTATTGCCACTATTTTGCAAAAGCAAACATTTTTCTAAATGTATTTTTTATGTTGTGATCTAAATTTTGTAAAACTAAAGTTAGAAGTGGCATCATTTGCCCCCTTTTTTGATGTTATTTCACTGTCTAGCATTTTCAGAACATGTGAACTAGTCATGTCTATATTCAGCTGTCCTGCCTCTGTGTGAATGGAGCAGTGGCTGTACACGAGCAGAAATGGTTCTATGGCAACTTCTCCAAAAGGCCCATCCTCTTCTAAAAAGCAGGGCTCCAGCAGCCCATGTGGGCACTGAGGAGACTTTATTATCCTACCTGTTTGGGCTCTGCATTCTCTTTTTCCAATAAATGAGCTTAAAATGTCTTAATTTAAAATAGAAAGTTGCCTCTGGAATTTCTGCCAAACTTTTGGCTCACTTGTTTTCATTTTTAAATATTTAAGTTAATAAAAACATTGAGAAACCACCAGTGAAATGTTTCCTACTTGATCCTATACCTGCTTATAACATTTGCTTTCTTGTAGACATATTGATGACAGATGATTGGGGTGTCAGGTGATGTAAAACAGCACTTGATGTTTACTGCAAAAAAAAAAAAGAAGTCTTTTTTTCAAGGAGGCAAATGCATCCACCACAGCAAAGTGGCGAGCGAAAATGAGCCCAGCAGAGCGCAGTTGGGCCACCTAATGAAGGGTTCTGCTGGCCTCTGCAGCAGACATGATGCAGCCCACCCACCCGCACAGAAATAGCATGCAGGTAATTATCAAGCCCTGCTTAGACACCTGGGGCTCCATGTAAACCTGCACACCTTCCATGCTGTAGGAGCTTACGTCCTTTTGCCACCTATTATACACAAATTCCTCTGAATCTTCACTTTTAAACATTTTTTCCTGTTCCATAATTCATGTTGATGCTTGATCTCAGTTAAAATGATTAAAATATTATTTTAAAAAATCCAAAAGGAACTTTATCTTTAAGATCTCCACTGTCTCCTTTTTAAAAATCTTTTTATTTTTCTGTAGCTGTGCCTGGAAGGTTTTTGCGCCAGTCCTCTCCCTTTCCCCGTTTTCATCTTTTTCATAATTGCCACCAACATAATGACAGTTGCTGTGGCAACCATGTTTCTCTTTTTTTTCCTCTAGTGTGCGCACCAAAAGAAAAATGAACGCACATGCACTCTTTGGATTCTGTCGGTCTTCCATTGATTTAATTTACCAAACATGTATATTGTTTGAGGGCATCTTTGTTTCCTCTGATGTCATTTTTTTTAATAGATTAGCAAATCCATAACTGAGGGTTCTCTGGAATCCATATGTTCAGGAACGCGTTTTTACGCACAGTGTGTGCGGGTAAAGAAGAGAAGTTGGATGCCACCAGTTGAATGGGCCATGACCATCAGCCCGGAGCAGCCTGGAATCGAGCCTCATCAGCACCAGTGTGACGGACCAATCACAGCGCTCCGTCAGCAGCGGACCTCCGAGAGGCCAGCTGAAGTTCAGCGGTGAAATCTTTCGCTTACAGGGATGACTGAGAACCAGCTTCTTTCAAATCTAGATCAAGTTCATTTGTTGGAAACATAAAACAACTTGCGGGGTTTTGCGGGATTGCCTCTCTTAACTTGTACCATCACTCAAAGCGATTGTTTCCGATACAGACAGCAGAGCAGAGAATCTGAGAACATCTCGGTGTTCACTCCCTCCTCTCTCGTCTCCAGCATGCGTTTTTTTTCTTCTCGAAGTGCCGCGATGATGGATTATCGATGTCCTGGTGGAGACACAGCGTGAGTGGCTGAGACCTGCAGCGCTTCAGAAAAACAACCGAAACCCACCAAAACAGGTGATCTAGAGAGCAAACAAACGCTCCATCCCTCCACATCATCTCCTGCTACAACAGCTGCCATCTGAGAAGCGCTGACATACACACTACAGTGCGCAGGCTCTCCAGCATCAAACCCCACAGCAACGCGCAGGTAAGACACGACATTATGCACCTTTTTTTTTGTACATTTCTACTAACTCGTGATTAATGCTTGACTTTCGAGATGATTGGATTGGTACTTTATGTGCTTGTACATGTGTGTGAGTGAGTTTATTTGCTGAGGCACCACAGCTGGTTTCATCAGAAACCATTTGGATGAAAGCTGCGCCACAGAAGCGTCTGCGCACAGGCGGTTTTCTGGAAAACACTTCTATTTTTTTTTCAAATGCGGAAATTCTGTACTTGACACAAAAAATATGAGAGATTTCAACATTTATGGATGTTTTTTTATAGGATGTACACACAGACACATCCAAGATCACACGCGCGCGCGCCCATACATACACATGCACCGGTACGGATACACCCACGCACTTTCAGCCTACTGATATGCAAACCTTGTCCATAACCCGCATGGTTGTCCAATGCAACTTGCAACTTATTAACCTAATGATGGATTAGGGTGTCTGTGAGAAGAAGATGTGCAAATCAGGACGCAAAGCCAGTGCGCAGCATCCATTCATTCATTCACTCACTGATGCTTTTCTCACTAAATCCACCCGTTTGACATCCAGGCGTTCTGCACCCATTTGTCCTGCGTCTGCAAGGCGCCTGTGTGGAGGGAAAAAAATAAAAATAAAAGTGGCCATTTTGTCTCGTTTCCAACAAACACCTGTTGAAATCGCTGCTCGCCCGGGCGTGCCGCGAAAAGACACTGCGTGTTCGCCTGCTCTGCTTTGGCTCTGTCACTTGCGGACGTAGCAATCGGCTCAAATCGAGTTCCCTTGCACTGCCCGCACAACTGCATTCTGGCTGTCTCGAACGTATGCTCTCATCCACGCTTTTCCTCTGCATTGCCTCATATTGGAGACCAGGAGGAAGAACAAGCTTTATCACACCAAAAAGACCTAGATACATAGAAAACACAACTAATTCTCTTTTGTAATGAATTTATTTATAGATGTTTTAGATGAAAACCTGCATCTATTCAGCTCCACCTCAACTTTAGATGCATATTTGGGAAAAATGAAAATGCAGGCTTGCAGCATTCTCAGATGACTCTGCAAAGCATCATCTCCATGAGCATAAAGATGTGCAGATATGAGTGAAATCTGCCTCTGCCAATGGGTGTAGATTAGATTTTTTCTTCTTCTTCCTTTTCTTTCACTCACACAGACAGAGCTGCAGTGCTATTCTGAGAGAGTTAGCTGCCTCAACCCACGCATGGAATCTGAGAGAGAAAGGCAGAACGATGGAGAAAAGGGAGAATAGGAGAGAAGGGGCAAAAAAAAGAAAAAAGAAAAAAAGAAGCAAGGTGGAATTGTAATACCCCATGCAATTTCGAATGCACAGCTTCATGTATTTACATTTTTTTATAGATTAAATTTTTTTTAATTGTCATGTCAGTGGCTGATGTGCAGTCTGAATCAACACCTCTGTCTTCTCGGGTGCTGTATGGACTGCGGATCTGTTTGGTGTTGCCGTTTGTGTGATGTGGCTTGTTGTAGTGATAAGTGCTGGGAGAAATGTACTTGATTCTGTGCCACCCACACGCTGCCCTCCCACTCATGGTCGTCTCTGCATCTATACCTCTGGCTCTTCCCGCTTGCCACACTCTCTTTGCACATTTAAATCCCCATCCTGTGTGGATCTCTCTGCACCCTTTCTCTCCATCGCCAGCTTTTCAGGAGAGTGTTTCTCCTGCAGCCAAACAAGCACAAAGACACACACACCAGGGAAGGAGAAAAAATTAGCTGAACATTTTGCAATTAATAATAAAAATAACGTTGCTGCTTCGGCATATGAAGCAGAAGCTCACAGAAGGGTCCACAAACACCAACGAGAACATCTACAGCCTCATCTAATCTATTTGTCATTTTTGTTGCAGCGGATCACTCAGAAAAACCACTTCAAATTTGTTTGTCGACACAGCAGAAAGTTCTGGAAATCAAGCACAAATTCCCAAAGACAACACAGGAAGAAAAGCCTCTCGGATAACTCAGACGGAACAACACTTTGTGGATGAAATGCTTTGTTTCCACGTCCCCCCCCCCCCTCTTCTTCTGTTGAACTCTCCTCAGAAGGTTAGAGGAGCATGTAACTGAAACAAGCAGAGCCCTCTGTGATTCCAGCATTCTGTTCCCCCCATCTGTGCCTACATTCTCTGCTACAGATAGGGACGTTTTGATAATTACATATAATTATAATTTCTGTGGGAGACAGATCTGCCTCTGTCTATTATTGCCAACACCTCCAGCACAATAACTCCACACATTTACATATTTCTTTACAAAAGTGATATTCTTTGAACCCCAGAGACAAGTTAGGAATAATCATACTCCAAGAGACATGTCACACGTTGAAGCAAAGTGCCACTCAACTCAGATCTAATCAGGGATACAGCAGAGTGACATAGGCCGTGCTTGTGCCTAAAAGCCGAATGAAAACCATTGCTTTCAGCGGCGTGTCTTTTTAGACAGGCGACTCTTTTTTAGATGCACGCTTGCTCCCGATTTTCTGCAGTCACACTTATTCAGCACATAAGCGGATCCTCATCGTCACCCGCAGAGCAGTCACAGTAACGGCCTGTGCCGGGGAAGTACTGATACCAGCCCGTCGTGGAACAGATTCAGATGATGCATCAGTGGATTTGTGCCCGGACGAGCACAGAGATGTTATCCCACAAATTTAGGCTACATTAATGGATAGAAGCGATCAGTGGTGCCATCATCTAAGTCCAAAAGATTGTGTCATCAAGGCAAGAACAATACCACAGTCATTTATAGGAGATAGAATTGCATTTTTTTGTGAGAATGATTGCTTTTAAGTTAGATAAGTGCCCATCATGACTGTTTTCAGAACCTGACTGAAATAGTCAACCAAGAAAGACAAGAAAGGTGGCCATTGACCACTCTTTTAAGTGCCACAATTTCCGGAATGTACAGAAATGCCATATTTTACTAAACAGACTTAATGCTGATTTATATTGGATTATTTTTGCCTCCAAGAAGCAGTTTCACTCATGGGACTTTAAAATAGAACTTCTTCTGTTCCGTATGATTAACTAAATGCATAACATAGGCTGTTTATTAATATAATTTAAATTAAAGCCTCTTCAATGTTGTTATTTGAAGGCGTTGACGCGTAAAAAGAGAAAAAAAATCACAACAGTTTGTTCTTTTTTAGTCAATCTGACCAATTACTATACTTTTGTGAGCACAGACAAAGACAGACGACAGACACCAGACATTTCCAGACCGTGTTACTGAATGAGACCACTGATACATCATCATTAACCAGTGGGCCGTGTGTTTTTTTGCATGCACACTTCATGGGATCTTAGTGGGTTAAACTGCAAAAGCGGATACAGCATTGTAACTGCCTTGACTCAACCACAGAAAATAGATGTCTTAGTCATGTGAAAATGACGCCCACCACCAATCTTCGAGTCCTTGCTGTTTCGCTGCTCTCCCTCCTCGCTGCCCTACTTAGCACTGCTGTGGAGACCTCTCTGTCCCCGCTTCCTCAGCAAACTGACCGCACCAGAGGACCATATACCGAGGAGCCCAAGAATGACTCCAGTCCGTCAATTCTGCTCCTTGCCATTCAGCCCAATCTCCTGCCAGCGGCTCTCCAAAGCCGGCCCAAACGCCCCGTAGAGCTCCCAGAAACCTCAGGGGGGGTTTTGGAAACACCTCCTAAACCTTTGCCCCAGGTAATGTTCCCCAAGAATGTAACGTCATCAGAGGCCCTCGCACCACCTCTAGGCGCAGCCCAGGTCGCGCCTTTTCAAATGATGGATGGATGGACGGATGTATGTCGAGGCTATTACGACGTAATGGGACACTTTGATTCAGCCTTCAACTGTTCCAAGGACTCCTTCATCTACTGCTGTGGAACCTGCCACTACCGCTTCTGCTGTCCAGAGTCTAGCAGAAAACTGGAGCAGGACAACTGCAAAAATTATGACTCCCCAGACTGGGCCAAGCCGCAGACGGAGATCATGATCCTTCCAGACGATGGGGGTTCTGACCCAGACTTTGACCCGCTGAAGCAGCAGAGTCACAACACAGGCTTCGTCATTGGGGGCGTAGTTGTGTTCATGGTGGCCGTTGCTGTGGGCATTAAGGTGGTTTTCAACAAAGTGCAACAGGAGGCCCACGAGAGGGACATGAACATGACGAGGTCAGACACGTTAATCATCTCATACTGCAGGATTTGCTGCTTTAGGATATTTTATAGCAATACTTTGGGGAGCAAAAATGTGTATTTTATCTATAACTTAATTGATGTTTGGTGGTCTTAGCTCTTCTTTTGACCTTTTTTCTCTCTCATATATGTCTTTTCATTTAAAATATGCATTTGAACTTTGTTCTTGGTCTTAAAATTGGAGATAATGGTTCACTTTTTCCAGATATAAATTTTCAGAAAAATATATAAAAATATCAGTAAATCTGGACATATCCTGCAATTATAGTTTATTCTTTTAGTTTGTCATATTAAGATGTATGGTTGTCAATCAGAATTTATTAATGGCTTCATTCCATCATTTTTTTCTTGTGTGTTTATTTGATTAGAGCCTTTGTTGACATGCTGCGGCACCAGCCGAGTCCAGTCCAGCAGGATGAGAGAAACAACAGCGTGGCTCTTACTGTTGGGGATGGGCAGGGGACGATAGGAAGAGCTCCGAAAAACCTCTACGCTCCAGGAGTGCCCAGCAAAGACAACAGACGTGAGCAGCTTAAGCAGCGTCCGTCAAGGGAACAATTAGAGAGACCCAATCAGAGCTTCTAGTCACAATGCCTTGTGTGTGCCAGCACACTGTGCTCATCAAATCCACATATGCATCCATTTTTGAATGGGTTATGTTTCTGCACTGTTTCTCTCCACTAAGAAAATAAACCGTTTACATTTTGACGCGGCAATAATAACCTTTTCCAAATAGGAATCAAAAGGCAGTTGAATTCAAACGAACCTGTCGACCTTTGAAAAATGATGGACATATTCTGTCTTTTTTAACTTTGAACTGCTTGACTCTGGTCTTTTGAGCTGATTACCTTATTTTCGTTTTTACTTTCAGTGGGAAATCTGCAGCACAATTTCATCCACTCATCAGGCAACAGCCCCAAACACACGGCAACCATCGGTAAGGCAGCTGGTGAAATCAGGGCTTCCATGTAAATTACACGTAATCACTGCGATTCTTCATTTGCTCCATTCACTTACGTTTTGAGCCCACGAGAAGACTTATTCATCTGAACAATGAAAATGATTATCATAGCTATGGTTGCTTGTGTTGGTGTTAAAAGCCAATTCGAAATATATATCTCTATGAATGATAGCAGATTCACACTCCCCACTGTAGGAGATGCAGAACATCCAGAGGAGCAAATCTCATTTAACACACGGTTGTTTTCTCACTGTGGTCTCTGTAGAACGCACGCCTCGAATGAACAATGCTCAGCTGGCAGCTGGAGGCACCCTGCTTTCCAGTAAGCACAACAATACCAAATCCCAACCTGCTTTCCACCACTCCCTGCACAATCTGGCCCAGCTGCCGCCTTCCTATGAGAGCGCCACCAAGCCTGAGCTCAACAGATATTCCTCGCTCAAACGCCTCGGTGAGTGCTGTGGTGATGAAATGAGACACCTCCTCTGTCCCCTCATGCAGCTTTTTCTGTAGTTGTTTTATGAGCCCTGGAGCATGGGAAAACTCTTGACGCTAGGCCCCAAAATTCATAAAAATTGCTCTTGTGAATGGTTTTACTGATAAACAATTTAAAGAATTGTTGTCTGGCTTCCAGAGAAAGGTCTCGATGAGTACTCGTCTGGCTACTGCACCACCAAGCGCCGGCCTCACACCGCCCAACCCGCCCTCCAGTCCTCTCAGCACCATCTCCACTGGGGTGGGGACTACACCCTCGGTGGCAGAGGAACCCTTCCCAGGCATGCAGCCCGACCCTGGATCCCACCACCACCTTCTGGCATGCCTGCCTCCCCTACTCCTAATCCTTATCCTCTGGATCCCCCGGAGCCCCAATATAATCCCAACTACGACACTCTCTCCAAGCCTCCCAGGAAAGTCAAGTCTACTGACCAGCTGCTCAACATGGCCGATGTCCCAGGCAACACTGGTACTCTGTCCCGGTTGTCCAAGAACCAGCAGCATCAGTACTACAAAGCCATGGCTGCCTCCAACAAGAACTCCAACACGCAAACCCTCACCAGGAAGCCCCAGGACAGACAGGAGAGACAGGAAAGGCAGGAAAGGCTCCTTATGTCACCAGACCATTTGGAAGAGAGGATGGGAGTTCCCGGGATGGGAGTTGTAGACCCATACGCTCACACAGGAGGGATTGTCCCCACGCTCCCTCGCCAGCAGAAGGCCCAGTCCCAGCAGAACGTCTGCGCCACGCCATCTCTCGACCGGCACCACATGATCAAGATGAACTCTCACCCCACATCGGGTCGAGAGCAAGAGCGGAACACGCCCATAACAGGGCACATGAGTGGGGGCGTAGCCTGGTCAGGGGAAATGCCTGGGGCGGGGGTAGTCATGGGAACAGGAACACTTGGAGGCCACAGCGCCAGGAGGATGGCGTTTGCAGCAAAAAGGCAGAACACCATCGAGCAGCTACATTTCATCCCAGGAGGGGGCGGTGGGGGATCCGCAGGGAGTGGAGGAGGCAGTCAGGGAATCAGAACGGGAAGTAAAAATGAGGTGACCGTGTGAGGTTCGTGCCTAGTTGTAGACTCTACTGCTTAGCAGATTCGTGGGAATAGCCAGACAGTCCTTTTGCATTCAACTAATAGATAACAGCTATCAAAGCATAAAACTAGACTTAAGAAGTATTGTAACAGCTTAACGTGTTCAGGCTAATCAAATTAGTGTACTCTTGTAATTAAATTAGCTTGAAAATGAAATCTTAGTATGGAACATCTGTGTCATGTTTGTGATAGCCTACGTCAGCCATATTTTGTAACAAAATTTGCCATATTGCCATATGCAGCAGTGCCATTACTTCTAGAAAGACTAACAGGACAACTGAAACAAGACCAACAGAGGATTTGCTCATGATTTAGTTTTTAGTTTTTTTCCAAAAAAAGTACTCAGGAGCCATATTAGATAGAAAAGGAGAGTATATTTAGAAAGACTGGATGAAGCAGAAGAGCGGGTGAGAATTTCCCTCCCAGAGTCTGACAGAGCAAAGCAATCAGGACTCTTTGAACAGTTATTCTGCGAAGTCCTGGCTAACAAGGTGTTTTTTATTTTAAAGACTGGATTTTACTGGCTGGGAAGCCCTACAGATCAGATGAGTCTCAAAGACCCATGTGCCTGGTGGACGATTTTTTTTTCTTTTCTTGCTGGATATTCTTCTTAAATTAACCTCATCCAGACACAAGAAGACTAAAGTATTCCTGTTGCTTCCTATGTACTGGAGCAGACAAGATGGTGGATGGGGCTGTTTGTGACTGCTGGAAAGGCTCCGTGCCTGATTTCAACTGCGGACGTACCCACATAAACAATCTGCTGCCTGGGTTGCCTAGTTTTCCATGTGACCTTAGATTATAATCCCCAGAGGATCTCAGATGGTTGACCACTGTTACACTAAAGGAGTGTAAGGAGACGATGGAGCATGTGACGGGTGAGATTACTGTTTACGAAACAGGACCTACCAGTACAAAAAAGTGGGCTACCAAATATTGTAGAGCCATTAAAATGTTGACAGAGAATTAAGAGATTATAAACAGTACTTTTCAGTTTAACTATAAAGCAGCAACTTGCTGTAATTTACGTTGTAGATACAGAGCATAGATTCTTTTTTTTTTTTTTACAGAGCACAAATGAGTAGAGCATGATGCTGAGATTGCACTTACACAACTGCCCTTCAAAGCCATAGCCATCTATGGGGGAAACAAAGAAACAAAACCACAGAGGAAGCTGGTCTGACAATCACCTCTTAACTATTATCAGCGGGTGACAAGTTACCCGAGTTAGTGATGTTTTGTACAGTCAAAGGATTGGCTTCAGAGCCGTTCAAACAATGAGTGTGGAGGACGAGGCCAGGGTCTTCTCCTGCACGGCTTTGTGTGCTGCAAAAGACTCAGATGGAAGGAAAGCCCTTCCCCTCTCCAAGACAAAGACTTTGCTGTATCATAACGCACTTCACTTGGTATGAGAATAAAAAAAGGAAAAAAAGAAAATAAACTAAGAAAAACAGGTAAAAAAAAAAATCACCAATAACAACGCTTATCAATACTAAGGGCTATCCTATCCTATATACTTCAGTATATGTGATATATGTGATCCATATAAAATAGTATCTCTTTCTATTGATTTTGTGTTGATATTGTTATGGCGTATCAAGTATTAACGTGTTTAAAAAAAGATATGAACACAAGGAATTTAAGCACAGTTCAAAGAGACAAAAAAAACTTTGCACAAACCAGTCCCCTGATATTTGCACCAGTTACCAACCTACTCTCTGTGTCGAATCTTCAAGGTTTATCTTCTGCACATGCGCACAGTAAAGAGTGACTGATCAACAGAGGGAACTGCATCGAGAGAGGATTTTATTTTGTTGTTTAAATAGGCAGAAATCTTTTTTTTTCACATTAAAAAGAAGGTACTGTTTGATTTTTGTTCAGTCACGTGAAAAGGAGACAGAAACAAAATGCCGACACAAGGATTCACATTTGGACAATCTTCCTACACACAGTTCTACATGTAGTTATGAATATGATGGAGTGTTATTATTAGTAATTATTATAACTGTTATGGTTATTATTAACAATTTATCTTATGGTGTGATGTTCTTTTACTTGGTGGAATTTAAGTGTTTATTGTTTCTAGATAACTAGCGTTCTCATGACTAGTTAGTGGTTCATGCATCTGGTCACCAAATTTTGAAAAACATTCCAAATCTTGATGCATGCCAGCTCCATTCCATTGAGAGGCATTGACAGCATGCCCGGGTCTTCAGGTCAGTGGTATTTACACGGCCAGTTTTTGCAGCTGTATGTACTGTGCCTAGACATCAGCCTTATGACTCCTTCAAATGATTACTGAGATTTCCACTTTGGTACAGAATATGTTAAAAAAAAAAACAGCAGCCTTCTAAATGTTGAAGGAATAGGTGAGCTTTTGTTGGGGATTCATGGATTATATGTTTTCTGCAGCAGCCTTACCCACAAAGTTCTCATGGGTTGCATGTGCTGTAATCATGAGACATGTATGTATGTTCAGATGAATGTTTCTTTTTTCATTTGGGAGAAGAATAGAAGTGTAACGAAAACCCATAAGCTCTAAACACAATTTCATTTTTTGAGGAAATCGGACAGACAACATACAGTTACATTTTCCTTTTTTATTTATGTATTTTTTGGCTTTTTATTTATTCATTTTTTTAACAGAGCCACAAAATGTTTGTAGCAAAGTCTGTAAAATCTCACAAGCCATATTTCCATTGAGTCTCATTATTCATAATTTTTTTTAAATGGTTAATCTGATTTTGTGCAAGTATTGTGTTTTGTATAGTTAGTAAAATCAGAATATTTTACGTGATCTCTTTAAAATTAATTTGAATATTTAAAAAAAAAGAAGTTCAGTGTTAGTATATAAGAAATTGTACAGTGCCAAATTCATAAACATTTTGTTGTCTTTTTAATGTCATTGCCTCTTAGACAGCATAGGGGTGCTTTTATTTTCTTAACACCGAAATATAACAGCTGCACGCACATTGAAAAAGCTTGCTTTCAGAAAGAAATGAATGAATATGGTGTGTGCTTTAGCCATTATGAATTCATTTAGAGGGATGATGTTCTATGGCCACCTTCAATGGACAGACAAAAACGTCCAAATCTGAAAATGGTTCATTTTTTTGCTCCCATGCCTGCAAATTTGAATATGTTTTTGTCACATTTTAATGCATTGATCCCCCTTGGATACGACAGTGATTTACAAAAAATTTGTTTAATAAAGTTGGTGGAAAACATGTTTTTCTGTTCCTTATAGAATGTGTGTTTTTTATTTTTTTCTCTATGTTTTTTCTGACTAAAAACAGATCCATTCAACATCAGTTTAGTTAAGCTTAGTGAAAACATGTTCATTATACACACAACTAAAGTTAGCTACTTAACCAAGAAGACAATTAAATGTGATCCCATTTAGCACAGTCACAAAGTGACAAATCTGTTCATAAAAACCTCTTCAGTGGTGCTCTAATCCAGTTCATCCCTTCTAATTCAGACCATCTATATCTTTTTTGAAATTATTGCTGTTATCTTTTATTCATTATACCTAATTATTTTGTTTAATGCGTTTCAACAGATAATTTCCCCACCTTTTAGCATTGGACAAACCTCATCGCAGTAGCTGTCTTCTCATACCTAGTTAAAATTCTGCAATATGTGACTGTACAGTATTTATAAATAGAGACTGCTGTCAAATCTATTGGAATGTAGGCTATATTTGAACTAAAACACATCAGAGGACAAGATGCAGGCACTTATTTTGTGTAAGACTGTTTGACTTTGGTCCAACAGTGGGGAAAAAATAATATCTTTATCAACTGTGTTGTAAAGAATACAGGGTCAGCACCATATAATGTTCCACACATTTTAATATTTTAAAATGACTGAGTAACATTTTGGTTGCTTGTGTGTACACTTAATCCTTTTAATGGCAATGTGTGACACAAATCTCAGTGTACAAATCTCAAATTGACAAAAAAAGGTAGAATCTAGAGAGAAAAAACAGTAATCTGTTTAAGACCCTTTATAATCTGAGAAGCCTCTGACTGAGACACATTTATATCTCAAAGTAAACCATAACATTTGTGCAAAGAGAGTCTGCTCACAAAACAAGAGCTCCACTTTACAACAATATGTAAGAACTAGTGATCATGAGGCAAAGTATTGCTTAACAAGAGCTCACAGCTAAAGATGTTGCAGGATTAAAAGAAAGTCCTGTAACACAAGAAGATGTGTGCTCCCACAGTGTGCCTGTGCCAATGATTAGTGCCTCTTTAGATATTGTATAATTCACACTGGCAACACAGTGCTACCCAGAGAGGGCCAAACTGTACTTTTAAATGACATCTACACTATATCATCTGAGTTCTAACATATTGAACCTGCTGTATCCTTCCAGGGAGTTAGGGGTTATGCAGCTCATATTTGAGACCTAAGGCGAATGAATCCCTTTATTGCACTGAGAGGTGTGAACGCTTAAATGAAAAAGCAGGCAATGCCCACTGTGGTGATACCAGGATAGTTTCTACAGGAGGTATGCACACATTAAAGAAAAGCTGGAAAAGCTTCAAGATTTATGGAAGCACCAACAGGGATGCATATGATGCCCTCAAGTCAGTGCAGATGGAGTTTGGACAGTCCGCCACTAGGGGGATGAATGGCTTCAAGTTCAGTCTTTGCACACATTTGAAGAATTTCAGGTCTTCTGCATTCATATAATTTATTTAATGTGTTATTAAAAGTTTTTATAATTGCTGAGCATTTTAAAAAATAAAATTTTATTTCACAATATGTTAAGAGCAGAGCAGCCGAACAGCCTGGACAGGGGTCCTCATGTGCTGACAGATGAAAAAGTCGGGCCGTGAATTAATTTGAATATTTATGTGGTATAAAATTAAGACAAACAACAAGGACAATACAAACACAAAAAAACTGTAAAATGTTTCCCTTTTTCTAACTAAACTAAACAGACATTAACAGGCAGTGCTTTTCTTTTCACACTGTATCAACAGGATTGAAGTTGTAATAAGGTATTTTTGTAACTATTATTACATAACTTGTGTGGTATCCAAATTGTGTGAAACTAGCGGGGGCCTCATGTAGAAATGTATTATTATTAAATTACTATTTGTGCATTTGTGACAGATAAAAAAATACTACGTTTATTCTCCAACGAATAACTATTACATCATAATAGAGCAATATTGATTATGCATTTCATCATGTTTACTTTTATTTTGAAACAGGTTGAAAGTAGAGTCCTTGAAATTAAGGGGAAACAAAAAGGATTTCAAAATAAAGCAGTTTATTAACAGAGGGTTTTCGTGACAACATATAAAGTAATGCTCCAATCTAGTGTTCAGATGGCTTTCAGAAAACGTTTGGCCTATTTTTCCTCTAGAGAAACCCATCAGCTGCCAACTTGCCAGAAAAAAATAAATATATAAAAGTGCTGTGAACACAGCTTGGGTAACACTTAAATTATCAGGTACACATGTATCTTCAAAGTGTGCTGTACAATTGTGGCAACTCTATTTTTTAGATGTTATCGTTTGTTCTTTTAGATTATTTAAAATTAATTCTTTTATCCGTTATCTTGCAAAATAAGTGATTTTTAAATGGTTGAGCTCGTGGGAACTATTTTTCGTTTTGTCGGCACTAAAGGTTTGCATGTGTGCCAGTGATAAACCGGGTTCCTGCAGCACAAAGTGAACCCTAACCACAGTCCGCGAGCCCCGCTGCTACCCGGAAATGTTACAAGGGCCGGAAAGGACCAATGTTAGGGGAGCATACGTCACTCACTTTTACCCAAAATATATTTCCACCGAAGGTCCAAATTTCTGCCGGCCGTCGAAATATTAAGTGCATTTCCCGCTCAGCGGAACTGGCCGCGGTCAAATGGCGAGCAAGCGGCTGTCGTATCCGTCCGCGTTGATTTTAGGGGGGCTCGGGGTAAGCGTTCACCCAGCTCAGCATCAGTGAAAATGGCTCTGGCTAACGACTGGAAAACGGCACGCAGAAATGGAAGCGGACCGTAGCTAGCTAGGCAGCTCGTACTAGAAGGCGTGACAGGGCCTCATCCATCTGCAACTGTGCGCTGCAACTGGAGGCGTAGGTAAACATTTACCGAATGCAGGTTACGCAGGACGTATAGCACTAGCAGCAATAATGTTAACGTTAGCCTGCATGCTTTCACATTCTGCTTTGGATCATTGATTGCTAACGTTAGCAACAATGTGGCTTCCCCCTCCTCCTTTCAATAAATTGCATGTAGCATGAAATAGCCAAACTTCGTGTAGCAGTAAATGTGATGCTAAAGGGGGGGGGCTTTAAGTTTTTGTTTTTTTTATTTATGTACGCCAACTGTGTCCTAGCGCTTTCTTCCATATGTTAGCCAATACTGTTACAGGATGCCATGAAGTACATCCGTTATTCCGTGCGTCTGTAACGCACTTGTAATGTTTACATTGTGCAACAACGTGTGTGAAGTTTGAGTTGATTGTAGCATCTCTGTGTTCTTCTTTGCAGGATTGCCGATTTGCGTTAAAATGAGCGGCAGTCAAATATGCGACAGAATACTCCCCTTTATTGCAAAGGGATCTCACTCCCCTAAGGGTTAATTGCTACAGTTAGAGGACTCGTTAGGATTTTTAAGAGGTGAGCACAACTTCAATCCCAAGTGTTCAGCTTTGCCGCGCATCTTTAAACATTTTAGTGCATATTTTTGTTTGTACATTTAAACTCCCCAAATTAAAAGAAACGTGAGCATTATTGCATTTTCCCTTTCAAGTACTCCAGATGTGTTTCAGTCGATTGCATTGAGTTATTGTGGTTTTATTTAGCAAACAATCCCAAATTTGTATTTTTTAAATGTATCAGCCTTTTAATTGTTGATGATTAAATTATTAATGATACAGTTGGACTTAATCCAGTGCTGCTCTATGTTGTGACGTATAAAAAGAAGTAACAAACTTTTTGATAATTAACAAGTAACTACAGTTTAATACTGCAAGTGTTATAAATATGGATGTGGCATTTTTTTATTAAAATGTGATGCTTTATAATGAATATAAAACCAATTTTTATTTCAAGTTTTAGTTTGTTATTAACTTATCTATCTACTGGTAAAATAAAAACCGTACAATAAAATAAATATTCTCTACCATAAATAAAGTGAAGTACCCCTTCATTTTTTTTTTTACTAATGCAGTGATTTGGTTGTTCTGTCAGTATTTTTCCCGCTTACAATAGTGCAAGCATATTCCAGGCCAACAATGCAATGATTCATTCGAATGAAATTGTTAAGAAGTTCAGGAAACCTGAGCCACCATAATTAAACTTTGGTAGACCATTGCACAGTCTAGACTTCAACCCAATTGAGAATCTGTGGAATGTCCTGGAGGAAACTGCAGAGTGGTCCAACCTGTTTTATGATCTCAAACACATTTTGTTGAAAATAACCTAAAGTCTAATAACAGATTATGTGACGTATGATAGACCTGTCAGTTATTACCGCATTTTTTTTTGCCCAGGTAATCTTTATTTTGAAATGTTAAAAGAATTGTTTGAAGATGCCCACTATGACTTCCTTCTTTTTCCAATTTTATGTCTTCAGGAGCGTCGTGGCTGAACAAGGATGAGGAACCTTGATTAGGGGAAGGAAAAGCTCAACGCATCAATTCTGAGAGGAAGCAAGAAGTCACTTTTTGACCTATTTTTCCGTAGAAACTTTTTAAAAGTATTTTGAAATTTTGGTAAAATACCTCTTCCTGCCAGAAAGACAGCTCACCCTGCTTTTGGTCATCAGTTTGTCACCTGAGCAGTAGATAGTCTACAGGGAATGGCAGCCTGAGAGGTAAACAGTCTCAAGAGATGACCTTAAAGCTCTTGTTTTAGTAGGAAAGTAGCGACAGAGCTTCACCCCAAGGGTAAAGTCTGACTTTCACCAGTCACAGGTGGGATCACTATTGCCGCTCATTGTGCTGGAGGTTTGGCCCCTGCACCCCCATGTGCCAGTGAGTGGGAAATGTTCCAATTTGGAAAATACAATCTGGACATTATAGAGATGTTAAGTGGGCACCAGGCCCACCAGTTCAAAGGCCTCGGTTTAGATCGACAGCTACAGCATCAGCAGCAAGTGCAACTTCACCAGCATCAACTCCAGCAGCAGCAGCAGCAGGCTGAGTCATCTGGAGCTCTTCTGTCTGGACTTGGCTTGGGCCCCCTGCAGGGGTCTAGAGGTAACGCCTTTTCTGATTCTGCCTCCATTTTTGCCAAGATGAGTGCCCCTCCTCCCCCACCTTTACAACAACAGCCCTCCTCATCTCAGAGCTCTCGATCAAAGTCAAGCAAGATGAGCAGCAGCAGTTCAAGCCACTCTTCAGGCTACCCGCAGTTCCTGCGCTCTTTCCACCCGTCTGAGGCAGCACTAGCACAGGAGCAGTTACATCCAGGTGTAGGGCGCTTTGAGCACTTTACTGGGGGGAGTAGCAGTAGTGGGAGTGCGGGGGGATTAGGAGGATTAGTAACATCAGCACCTCCACCCCCTCCTCCTTTGCATCCCGGCCTCTCTGTTCCCCAGGCATCACCTGGCCCCTCCTCGTCTTCTCCTTCCCCCTCAACCTCAGTGGCAACTTCTAATATCCCTTCTAGCAGCAGTGCAGTCAGCTCATTGGGACACCAGTTGGTTGGGGCCCAGTCTGATGCACGGAGCCTTCACCAACAGTTTAGTTGCATGCTAGCTGCCAATCAGTATTTTCTTTCTGGGGTGCCTGCTAATGCTAGCTTAGAACAATTTCTCGTTCAACAGGGAACCCATAACCACTTAGGGATCGGTTTAAGTCAAAGCAGCGGAGAGTCGAGCTCTAGCCTTGCTCCGCCTCCTGCTTTGCATTCTTCTCACCCACACGGGCACTCCACACCCCAACCCCAGCAGGCCTCACAGCAGCCCCCTCAGCAGCAACAGCTTCCACCTCACACTCTTTCTCATCCTCACTCTCATTCTCATCCTCACCATCCTCTCCATCCAGGCTCTCAGTCTTCATCACTTGGTAGCTTTGACTTCCAGGGTATTCCAGTTCTTTCATCAAATCAGATAGCTTCTCTGATGCAGCAGGAAGCAGGGTTGCCCCTTCCACTGCCACTACATTTGTCCTTATCTAAGGAGGACGGCAAAGGCGAAAGCAGTGGAGGTGGTAGTAGCAGCAGTAGCAATAGCAGTCGGAGGAAGAAAGCTATGGCTGGCTATTTGCCACAAAGAAAGTCCGACAGCAGCAGCAATAGTGGTAGCACCCACGGGCACAATAGCCACAGTGGTAACCCTAACACTAATAGTAATGGGGGGCTAAGTCACGGACAGCCTCCAGCTTTAATTGGGAGTGGGGTCGGTTTGGCTAGTATGGCAGGAGACCCATCTTCCCTTCTGGCCTCATCATCTTCATCCTCATCTGTAGTTTCTTCTTCCTCCTCCTCTGCACCCTCTTCCACTGCTGCCTCAGTACTGGTTACCAATGATTCCCAGCTTTCTAAATCTGATAACCAGAGCTCAATGCAACCTGGTGGCACAGAGTCTGGCACAGAGTCTATTTATAGCTGTGGAGATTGTGGCAAAAGCTTCCCTCAACTTTCAAGCCTTCGCAGGCATTTGCGCATGCATGAGCCAACTACAGCAGGTACTAGTAACACAGCCACTACAGGCCCCAACCCTATTCACATTAAAACACAGTCTGATCCAAGTCTTCCCCATTCGACCCAAGAAACTCCCCAACCCTCAACTAATTCTTGTCCTAGTCCAGAAAAAGTATTTCACTGCCCCGATTGTGGCAAAGGCTTTAAGAAAAAGGGCCACCTCCTGCAACACGGTGTCATACACTCTTCCGCCCGCCCGTATGGCTGCTCCACCTGCTCTCGGGCTTTTAATCGTAGAGAGTCACTGACACGCCACGAGAAGATACATGAGGAAAAGCCGTTCCGATGTCCTGCCTGTGGCCGTGCCTTCCGTGAGAGCACCTCTCTTCTGAACCATGCTGCCTCAGGCACCTGCGGCAAGCCAGGTAGGGGACCCAAACATCGGGGCAGCAAGACAGGAACAGATGGGGAGGACACAATTGGGGTAGGGGGTGGAGGAGGCAATGGAGGAGGGGGTACTTATCAGAGCAATAGAGGGGTTGTTTATGGGAAAGCTGAGGAAGAGGATGGTGTAATCATTGTTGGGGAAGGGGAACCAAAGTCAGGGCTAGGATGTGATGGTCTGTTTCAATCTGGAAGGGGAGGGAATTCAAATGACAGAGACAGAACAGACGGTAAATATCCCACTGATTACTCTCGGAATCGTTACACAGGCTACCATGATGAACACCGTTCTCAAGGTAACCCATCTCCATGCTACTCTGGTGCCTCCCCCTGTGGGAGTGGGATGACGGGCCCAGCTCTGAGAAAGGCACCCTTGGCCCCAACACTGCATCCACACTCACAGAGCCACAACCAGCACCACCATCCGCAACAACAGCCCCACCTGCCTCTTTCTTCTCTACTGGATGACTCAGAAGATGATGTCACTAGCTCTGTCAACAATGCAATCTCTGCTATAACAGCTGCTAGTAACAGTGGAAATAGAGGGGATGATAGGGGAGACATCATAGGAGGCCTTCTAGGTGGTCTTGGTTTAGGACATCTGGGCTCACCTTCATCCACATCTGGCATGGATAAGAGTTTCAGAGGCACTGGGAGCCAGGAGGCAATGAGCAGTAACCCACAGAACCATATTCCTAAACCAAAGCGTCCTCGCAAACCAAGAGCTAAGAAAGAGCCTGCAGCTAGTGGACAGCCCCAAAAACGAAGGCAATACACTCCCAGAATGGGGTCTAGTGGGCTTCCGCGTACTCATCTTTGCAGCGTCTGCGGTAAGGGATTTGCACGCCGAGAGACCCTGCGGAGGCACGACCGCATCCACACTGGAGAAAAGCCCCATCACTGCACCATTTGTGGCAAGTATTTCAGAGAGGCTTTCCACCTCAGCAAGCACCAGACTGTCCATTCCGGTGCAAAGAATTACAAATGCACCATCTGTGGGAAAGAGTTTGGTTACTCCCAGAGTCTCAGGAGGCACAGCAAACTGCACCAGAAAGGGGAACTCGAAGAAGTGCCGGCAACACCAGCTCCCGAGAACCTCAACAGCTTTAACTCAAATCCCCAATGTAGCGTGGCACAAGACAGGAGCCAAAACCAAGCGACTAGCACGTCCTCCTACTACCCCTACTCTCAAGATATTAAGCCTCAAGACACCAACCCTCAGCCTCCACCTCCACTTCATTCACAAGCCCCACCACCACCTCGACTTTACACCTGTGCTATATGTTGGAAGTCTTTCCGTCATCACTTCCATTTGACAGCCCATCATCAGACAGTTCATGAAGGAGGTGGTGAAAAGCTGTTCTGCTGTGAGGTGTGTGGGAAATCGTTCGCCTACTCCAACAGCCTCACTCGACACAGGCAGTCTCAGCACGGTATGACCCGCACTGAGCCATCTAACCCTCAAGAGGGCAGCAGCGGGTCCGGAGACAACAGAGGTTCTAGTGACGTCAATCAGTCAGCATCTGAGAATGAGGCTGCCACCAATGCCTTGCTTCAGATGACGCCTTCCAATGAAGCCCACGGAGGGCAGGGCCTTAGTGTTGTCACTCATAGCCATCAACAGGGACCCCCCCAGCCCCCAGGTGGCTATTCTCCCCTCTTTTATGATGCTGCCGCTGCCCAGTCTTCTGCCTCCAATGCTCCGTCTTACTCTCAGCCTCTGCCTCCCAACTCTACAATCATGCCTCCCCAGCATCCACACTCCCCTGCCGGAGTCAAAGGAGAGCACATTTATCCAGCCGGATCCCGTAGCCGCACTCTCCACACCACTGCCCCGTTCCAGCCTCTCACGGAACTGCCCTCCACTGAGCATCACCATCTACATCACCATCATCATCACCTCCACAGTCATCCTCATCATCAGTCAGACACACAGTCCCACCAACACTTTGACTGCAACATCCAGTTGTCACAAGATGAAATGAAACGGCACAAGAAGAAAAAAAAAAAGTCAGAGAGGAGCGATTGGAGGGAAAATAAATGGGAATCCTCTGATTTAGTTAGATTTCACGGAGTGAAAAGAAAGAAGACAGCTAGAGGGCAGTTGAATAAAAAACAAGGCTCTCTGCGCTTGACAATTAAGAGAGGAGAAGGATCAGGTGGTGGGTATAAGCTTGTCAACACGGGCGGAATAAAAGTACAAATCCTGTCATCTCTCAAAGTCCCTGTGAAGCGATTCGGATGCCCCCTTTGCCCTAATTCAGTATTTTCTCGAAAAGCGGGACTACTCATCCACATGGTAGTCAAACATCCCCAGAAGGCCTTGAGCACTCAGGAGCGACTAAGGTGCAGTGTGTGTGGGAAGCAGTCCCACAGGCCTTTGGCGGCCTACATCCATCGGGCCTCCCATCGATCCAGAGGAACCTTTTCCTGTCGACACTGCTCTGCTCGCTTTTGGAATGCTACTCTCCTTCACAGGCACAAAGTGTCCTGCCACCGCAGGGCTAAAGGACTGCAGAGGGAAGGTTCTAAAAGGCTGACGCTTTCTAAGAGACCAGAAGAGACACAGACCTATGAAGGTCACGAGGAGATGCCATTCCTACAGGAAACATACAGATACTGAGCATTCTGGTTTATGAAAGAGTAGGACTGTTTTTTTTTTTTAAAGGTCAACAAAGGCAAATGTGAGCGAACAGACTTGAAAAGGCATCCGCTGCCTTGTGGAGGATTGAAATGCCTCATGTCTCTGTTGCATCTCCTCTACTGACTATTAGAATGAGTGTGTTCCCAGCTACTGTAGAGCACCCTATAAAATATCAACAGAAATTCTTCCAGATTGTATTGGAAGGTATTTTCAAATATGTGACTGTTTCTATAGGGTCATTATTAACCCCCTTAAGTGCATTGACACTATGCTTGGCTGACACTGTGCAGTTTAATAGACACAACTAGGTAAAATTACCTGCTAATGTAAACCATAACTAAACTCTGCTACAACTCTTACTGTATGATAAATGTCTCTTGTGTATTTTGTCTTGTTGTTCACTTAGAGGCTCTGAGGATTTTTTTTTACTGTAAAAGTGCATTTATTAGGAGTAAGGACAAGGGGACAGAGACCTTTTCGTTGTCAGTGCATGTTTGTTCTCTGGTCAAGTTTTTGCTGAGGTTGTGAGATCACTCCTGCAGTATGTGATGGTTCATTCAGTATATCCCCAGACGTTTGTAGTGTAAACTTGATTTGAGAAGTTGCTCTGTATTCCCTCGTGATCCAATCACAAATAGATCAATTGTCAAAGTTTCTGGCAGTTAGCATAACAAGGATCCCCTCGCCTGCCAAAATGAAGACTCCTACAAGAAGCCTTGCGTATGATTTTCACTTTAAAGATTTGAAATATTCCTAGCTTTTATACCAAGAGACTGAAAACAAGTGAAACAAATTGACTGTAACATGTTTATTCCATGTTATTTGTATGCTCTTTTTAGCAGTGATTATTTCTAAAGTACCTTTTAGTGTGTTTAAAACAAGGACCTATCATTATAGAAAATAATGTAATATTCTGTGTATTTTTGTGTGTAATCCAATCATGCTGATCTCACATTTAACCCCACATGTTTTCTCATTTTTGCAGAGTTGCAATGACTTTATTGCTGTCACACCTTGTTTGTTTTTTTTCTTTAAAGAAAATAGTCATTTTTAAGTATATGTCACTTTATTCATATATGAAATGTTCATACCCCTGTCAATTTTTTCTTCTAAAGAAAATTATAGTTTTAGTAGATTTCTATCACATTATTTACTGAAATGTTAGTAGTTGATTATATTTCAGCAATGAATAAATCTTAAATGTAATATTCTGTTTTGCTTCGGTTTCTGATTCAGTGTCATTAAAGTTTTTTTTTTTTTAGAAAAATATGTTGGAAAAGGCTTTAATAAATAAATTTGAGTTAATTGTTACCAAAGTCAGCACTGCAACTTTCTGCATTCTGTTTAACTTTTAGTCGGATATAAGTTGGATTTTTCTGCTAAATACAGAAATGCAATTGCTCTACCAATACATTTGTGGGGTGTAACGATTCATTTTAACACTGTTTCAATTCATATAATAATTTATGGTTGACGATATGATTCATAGTCGGTAGGACTAAAGATCAATTCATCAATTAAGTTGATTAATCGTTAGACCCGTATTAAATTCCCTTTAGGTTGTTACATGTAATACATTATTTCAGGATGATGACAGATTGTCTGTAATCCATGGCAAACCCTGTACTGTCACTTAGCCTGAAGTAAGGAGTGTGTATAAAAACAACAGCACTTCTTTTTAGCTCCACTAGATGGCAGTAATCCACTCATCAGTCTCAGCCTGGTGGGTATGTGTGGCAGTCACATGGATGACATTGTGACAGGGGTTGGCCTGGGGAGGCTGGGTGACTGAATTACCGGACTGTGTGTTGTTTACTACAACATTAAAGCCGCGAGATGGGAAAACAATCCCTGACCCTCAGCCAGTAATCATAAAAGTAGACCTACATTAAAAATAGATATGAAAAAGTCAATCTGTGCACGTGGCAATGATAGACATATTAAGGGTTTGCCTTGTGTTTTTTACGCACAATATAGTTTGAAAACTTGAAAAGGCTGGGAGACAAACTGGTTACAATCAAGAGATAGGGTTTCATTTTAAACAAAGAAAACACTGTTAAATAATAGCTAATTATTAGTTATGAGTTGTGCTGTAAACCTTGTTTTCATTGTCTACTGATGTTACTCCGACTGTCATTTATTTATAAAAACGTATGCAGGTTAACGTTGAAAAACAGGTGAATTCCTGCGACGTGCTTTGTTTTGCATGTGCTTTTCCACTGTACAGTAGACCAGCCAGCCCTCGCGCTATTTTGCATCTCGAGTTTGACTCACGCGGCAGTGGCATGCACGGTGGGAATCCGAGCGGGCGGGTTTGTCCAACCTAGTTCTGTCCAATAGCTGCTCGTCGTGGGTGGAGCAATTAATTTTATCCAGCCAATCAGAGACAGAGCCCAGAGCAGGACAGACCCGGTCGCCGCGTGCCCTACACACGTGAGGAGGAGCAGCTATTGTGCACGGGAGGCAACGTGCTGGAGTTTCTCTCTGAAAAAAAAAAAAACAGCAGACTCACGTTTTCCGAGGATTACAAGGAACTAGGAAAGTCATGCCTGCAGCAGAGCCAGATAATTATTGACAGCCCAAAGTATGTTCAAGTAAAGAATAGCAACATATAGCTTTGGAAATAAAATATATTAAAAATATATTTGTATTTGTAAAAATATGTTTTTATGTAAAAGCAAAGTCTTTCGTCTTCTGCTCGGTAAAATAAAAATAATATGAATAAAAAAAAACATTACTATCAGTGTAGAGAAACAAGTGTGGGCGTGTCTCATTAATAGTAAACGCTTATTATTCATGAGGCACGCCGAGTCCCGCGATGTGTGACGTCACGTGAACTGCCCGTGTCCGTTCCAGCTGAGCGCGAGAGGCAGAGGACGCTCGGACCAACGCAAATCCAAGCCCGTGCGCCCGTGACTGCAATCACCGGATGCGAGAGGGAAAAAAAAAAGTACAGACAGAGAGAGGAAACGACCCCCTCCTCCTTTACCGACTGGCAGCAGAGCGCGACAGCAGAGAGGAGCAGCAACACAAGTTGTCATCTGACCAACGCAAAACACTGCTCTCCTTTTTGCTGGGGTTTCTTTGCTCCTCAACTGAAGAAATCGTTTTGGGATTTCGTTTTCGATTCAGTCGGGATTTCGTTGTGGTTTTTTAAATTTGATTTTTTTGGTGTGTGCGTAGTGTGAAGCTGTCACTGCGTTCTTCCTTTTTGGACATTTTTCCTGCTCTTTTGGCTTGACTGTCCCTCCCACTCAGGAGAAGGAAAACAACTTGCTTCAATATATCCAACAGCAATGGAGCACTTTGAGGGAATTCATTTTTCCAGGAAATAAAGTCAACAGAACAAGAATTAAAAGGTAAAAGCTGCATCTTTGTATTTTGTGTACATTTTGCCCTTTTTTTTTTTTTTTAAAGTCTGCATTTCTAATGAGTTTTTTTTTTATTTGCGTCTCTCCCCACCCCTCCTGCACAGAATACCTTTCCTATTGGTAGATACTGTGGTCAATTTGAGTCACCCCTTCCAGCGCCCCAGGTGTCTCTTTACTGACCCGATCTAAGCCCAGGATGTCCAGACAGCTCACTCAGCTTGTGACCCCTGACCTCCCTGCTGGGGCAAGCCCACAGTTTGGAAGTTGCACTAAACCTACAGGCTCGCTCACAGGTGGACACGTCAACTCCATGGCTGGTTTGAAATCCCTCCTGCAGCACCCCATGAAGGGAGACCACCGTTTAAAGAACACATGTGACACCAAAGGTAAGAAACTCTTAAACAATAGAATCTTATCTTATCCGCTGCTCCACCCACATATTTGGAATTAAGCAACGTTTTGTTCGAGCACCCATTGGATTTATTTTAAGGCACCCCCAGGTCTCGTGTGGCGTTGCACATGTTTGCAATGACTCCTCCATGACCCTTATGAGTATGCACTAGGATTATAAGCCCTGCTGCTACACAATCCCGGCATCCAGATCCCAGTAAGTGTTAACACAAAGTGGTTGAGCGGCACTGCCCGCCTGCTCCTGCCAGACATAGCTCCAACCACTGCGAGATTTGTTCTGAAGCTTGCGTTTGTGTTATGACAACAAATTGGTTTTGGCGCTTGCCTAGCGCCGCAGTTCAGTGGCCATCTGGTCCATCTGTGAGCGTGTATTTGGGATTCTATGGAAGGGCCAGATAGAAGAGTCCATCTACACAGTTTTTCCTTTTTAAACAGAGATGATAAATGAGTGATGAAAAAATGTAAACAAAAACAAAAAAATGTTGTCCAGCCAAAGTTGTTCTTCACCTTCAGCTTACTTGATTCTCTTTGACAGACAAAGACAGACTGGACCTTGATGAGGATTCCTTGGGAGTATGTTCCATGAGGAACAGCAATGGAGCAGTCAGCAACAGCAATGGCTGTGGAGGAGGAGGAGGAGGAGGAGGAGGTGGTGGTGGAAATGGAGGAAACTACAACCAGTTCCTGGGGCCTCTCATGTGGGACCGCACCTTACCTGCAGATGGGGGGCTCTTCCAGCTTCAGTACATGGACTTGGAGGAGTTTCTCACTGAAAATGGAATGGGCAGCATGCACAGCAACAACAGCTCCAGTTCCGCCCAAATCCCATCGCAGAGCTCCCAGTCAGCCGTGCCCAACCAGAGTTCCCAGTGCCTACCGCCCTCATCTCCATCCGGATCTTCGTCCTCATCCCCCTCTTCCTCATCGTCCCCATCCCTCATCGGTCTGGAGGTGGCTCAGCCGCAGGGCCTTGGAGGAGCAACCGACTGTCTTCACGGTGAGTTTCTATACAGTCTGTGCGCCAGCGAGTTAAAAGCAAAACAAATGAAGGTTTGTCCTTGTCATCGCTTCATGACGGCAATAATGCAAGTTCTGCAAGCTTGGCAGAGTTGACAAGTCAAAGAGACACGGTGTCCTCTGCCTCTGATATGAAACTGGTCAATACTGGTGGAGAGGCAATCAAGGTTAGGAAGCATAACAGAAACTATTCCTACAAGCTTTATTTGGTTAAATAATCTTGAAAAACACGTTTCTGTGATCTGGGGTCAAACAGAAGTCACAAACCACGACGGCTTGGCCCTGAAAGACCTATAAGTGGATCATTGGCAGAATTATCTTTAAAAAAGTATGGGCAATTTACAATTTAGTTTTAGTCTGAAGCAGTTGGAAGAGGCATTTATATAGATAAGAAATACGAGTGGTAAACCTTAAACAGCAAGAATGGCTGTGATCAAAGTAAAACAATAATAATAAAAAAGTCCTGGGCTGTTTTTTGATGAGTCAACTTCATAGACTTCAATGACAGGGTGGACTGGTGGAGCTTGGCATGTGATCCGTGTGCTGCAGTGTACAACGCAATCAGCATTTAAGCCAAAGAGTTAATGTGCAGCGGGGTCAAAACAAGATAGAGGAAAGACAGGCGGAGCGGCGACTGGAGTGTTTGCAGTTGCGTGTCTTTAAATCTCTCCTCACTTCACACGCCACAGCCATGTGCACGCGTCGGAACACGTGCAGAGGCTGGGAGTGCTCGACTGAGGGAACTAGAGGCAGGGCCTCCACGCATGTGGGAGGAGCACACAGGGGGGAGGCATACACAGCAACAGGAAGGCTCTCCCTCCTGGTGCTGCTGGACTTCAGACTGAACATTTGATCACTCGTGAATGATGACCGTTCAACTGATATCCAGAGAAAATGTTTTGCTTTCTTTTACATGAAGCTTGACTCTGAACTTTTATTTTAGTTTCAAACCACACTTTCATGCAGGTTTTATTCTTTTTTCCCCCCCAAAAGTGAACTTCAAACTGTTTTTGATCTGTTATTTTTAATCCTAAATCCACAAAAATGTGACATTTTAAAGCTGTTTGCATTTATAGAGTTACAAAAAAAATCCCAAACTTCCACCTGATTTAATACGTTTTCATTGTTACTTGAGGACACAAACAACAACAACAGCCGAAAAACAAAAAAAGAAATAAAATAAAAAAAATAATAAAAATAAAGAAAAAGACAAAATCTCCCTTTTGAATGCCTCTTAGTAAGGTGGGGACACTATATAAATCAATGGCGGAAAAATATTCCAACAAATTTCCTATTAAATACCCTTTACACGCATATATAATATTTACTAATAATTCATGACCTAAACTTGGCTTATTAATTTTACAACTAGATATTATAAAAAAAGGATATTTTCAATGCATTTTTGCAGGATGACTGAGGTAATTTTGCATGTCAAAGGGTCAATTAGGTTAGACGCTTTTAGCCTTATAGGGTGTAGATTGATGAACGTCTCATAGTGACCTCATGTAAAGACAGGCCTTTGGAGGGATCAATAGGAGGGAAAAGTTACACAACATTTCCACCTTTCTAACTTTTTATAGTCAAGATAGCTCTTGATCTTTACTTTGGCTACTGTAAATGTGGCTGTTATTTGTCGATAGAAGTTGCTTTTCTGACCATGCGATGTATCCGATAGGCGTCCAATTGTTGTTTTGATTGGAGTTTGCACATCGAGGCCTATAGGAGAACTTTTCTGGTCATATCAGACTTTGGCATCAGTTTAATTTTTGCAGAGATACACAGAAAAGCAGAGATACTGAAAATATCTGATTAGTAGCTGCTGCAGAATAGACAAAAACCTAAATGCATTTCTTTATGTGCACAAATAATTGTTTGATTTTCTATTGGGTATGCAATCAAAGAGAGTATATCGCTGGGGTGGTTTGACAGTTAAAGTGTTTTTTTTATTCCAATATATCCATAAATGTTTCATTCGTATTAAATCTTTAGAAGGTATTCATTAAACTTGTCCATGAATGTTTTGAGTGAGGCAACAACAAAATGCAGGGGAAATTAGTTTGCCAGAGCAGCGCTCTGCTTCCACCTGGTGTTCATCCTGTGGAATTGCACCTGTTTGTGACTTAGGAATCTTTTATTTCATTTATTTTTTATTTCTTCTTAAGTGAACAGGATGTAACACAAAGTTCTCTCCTGTTTGATTCCAGGAAGTCAAACGAGTATGACTGACACCTGTGAGTCACCTTCGTCCTCCTGTTCCTCCTCGTGTCCGCCTTTGCTGACGCCCAGTGACAGCGGGCCTGATGGCATCGAGATGTTTGACATGGACGGTTCAGACATGTCCATGTCCGACGCCCAAGCTCAGCAGAACTATGACCCCAGAAGGCAATCTTTCAGTGAAGAAGAGCTGAAGCCGCAGCCGATGATCAAGAAGGCCCGGAAGATTCTGGTGCCTGATAACATGAAGGTGAGAAATGGACACAGTGGTACTGCATATATAGTTTTGCAAGAAAGGAATGTGATGTCAGAACAGCTTAAAATGTTGAGTCTTTTACTGACAAATCAAATAACTACATGTTTAGAGCAGAGAGAAGTACTGGTATGTTCTTATTTCTTTGGCCTTTGGGATTTTAAACATGCAGTATTGCTTTCATACAGAGCTTCCTGGTCAAATTCTTTAGAAGAGGCATGTAAAAAGTAGTTTTGAAGTGTCTCACACTCACTCAGTGCCAAACACAAACTTCAGAGGATTTATTTTTTCTTCTTCTTTGCTTTAAATTGAAATAAAAGATTCTCGAGACTGTGAGATGGTTGACAAAGAAATAAAAACAAAATTCTGTGTTTTCTTCTAGGATGAGAAGTACTGGTCCAGGAGGCATAAAAATAATGAAGCAGCAAAGCGCTCCCGGGATGCACGCCGTCTCAAGGAGAACCAAATCTCTGTGCGTGCTGCCTACCTGGAGAGGGAGAACGCCGCCCTCCGACAGGAGGTGGCAGAGATGCGGAAAGAACTGGGTCGGTGTCGCAACATCCTTAGTAAATACGAGAACCATCTCTCTGACCAGTGATGGCAACCCAGAGGCAAAGCAAGAAGAAGAGGAGCCTAAAATTTGAAGACTCTGATTCCCTGGAATGGCGCAATAGACTAAAAGGGGGTTGAGATGTTGACGATGATGACGAGGAAGGTGATAATCATGATGACAAATGTATAAAACACAGAGAAGGTTGGTGTGTCGAAGCTCAGGTGTCTCGTTTTGTTTAAGGTGTCAGCTCTGAAAGTGATTGACGGAGCGAATAATTTAACAGATGAGAGATGTTACTTTTAAGAGTTTTGCTATGGAGAATTGTATATTTTTATAATACTTAAGAAAAAATTTAGAGGGGGTGCAAATCTGGAGAACAATTTTGTACATTTTTTACGTGTTTGGGATAGAAAGACGGAGGAAAGCTATGGTAAATATTTTATTTTCGATGCGTCAGGAGATGCCATGTTGTGAGGCATCTGTATGGCTTGATGTTGTGTTCGCGGTGCAGCAGCAGGGCTCAGGAAGCATGTAACAAGTGTAATATAGAGAGCAAAATTAACTTAAAATCGTATAGTTCAACATTTTTTGGATTTACTCGAGCACTTATTTTTCCCCCACCTGTCATGTGTCTGTCACTGGGCATGCATTGTAGAGACATGAGTTGGGGGATGGGGACGCCATTTAAACGCTTCAGTCCCGCTCTCAGTACTTTCCCAGATGAGGTTGCACTCTTTTCTTTTTCATCAACCTCTTTCTTTTACTGACAGTATTTACTCTTTTTGCCGGGGTTTTACTCAAACCGACGGGTGCATCTTTTCTGGGTCTATTTTGTTCGGTTCCCGTGGAGTGATTTCAGTGCACTCTGGCGTTTTTTGTGCTGGTGAAAACGCGTTTGTGGAGCCCCGCTAGCCTCTTCTCCCCAGCGTCTGCTCTGAATCTTTCTCCACGCCTCCGTCTGGCTCAGACTTCCTCCCCGTTCTGAGCAAAACCCTTCCCCGTCACACGTCGTCCCCTGACGTACCTCCACGGTGCAAAAGAGGATCTTAATCTCAGTGTTGTAACATACTCTAACATGGTAAGAAATCCTCCCATTAAGATGCACATCACTACTTTACTGTAATAAATGAAACTCACTTTAATTATCATCATAAATGGGAGGGAGAATGTTGTGTATATTGAATAGGCCTATGCTGTTTTATGTATTTGATGTATTTCAGGAGATGGGTTTGAAAAGCCCCATTGAGTGGAATGGTGTTAATTTCTCAGATTTCTGGGAGAAATAAAAGCCAAATTTTCCTTATTTTTTCCACAATGCTTGTTGCTATTTGGTGCATTATTTTCCTCCATTTTTCTCCCTTTTTTGTGGTTTCTATTAACTTCTCTGTGTACCCAAAACGCCTGCACGGGGTCACGAGTACTCAATGTTATGTTTCTAGAGAAGGGATGATTAGTATAGAGTTTGATTTAAATCTCTTTAATGACCATGATAAATAGTTACCATTACAGCTGTTTTTATTGTTATGATGATTATCCCTCTTATTGTTGTTTTTTTCTTCTTTCTTTTGGATAAAATGATCTGTTACACCTTTACAAAACATCTCTGATCTACATTGTTCCTGAGAAAGACTGTTCAAATAATAATAATGATAATATGATTAAAAAAACAAACAAACTTGGACGTCCAGCATCATTCATTTTTCCTTCGAATGTTGCTGCCGCAGCCTCTGACCACAGGATCCTAGAAATGTGGCTCAGCGACTTGGACATGATGTTCAGGAGGACTTCCACAATTTCCCAGCCTCGTCTGGACGAGGGCCGATCTGCTCCCTGCTGGTTCCTCCCGGTGTCCATCACCTCACTCAGTGATTGTTTGCTCTCCTAACAGGATGTAGTCTCTGAAAACCTTCACAGACGTTGGCTGACCCATCCTGTAGTGACACTAACTAATCAGCCGCCTCTGCTGCATCCATGCTGTTTGGTGCAGAGCCCGCCAGTCACTGCTAGTTTCTTTGGATGTAGTTGAAATTTTCCTCGAACACCAATAAACGATTGTTCTCAATGGCGGCTGCTGTGTTTCATTGTTTGTGTCACTGCACTGTTATTTTCACGTGATTCCTGAGAGGGGGGGGGGGGGGGGTCCGAATGGGCCGAAGAGGCCAAACTTCAGCCTGATAACCAAACCGTGACATGTCTCAGAACTGTTTGTTGCCATTTTGACCCTATTGGTCCACATAGTGAGCATTCCAATAAGGTCCAAAAATGCATTATTGCAAAAAAAAAAACTTGAGGCCAGACTCCATGGAGGTCAAAGGAGCATTTAAAACATTCTCAACGGTCTTACGTCTTTCTTCACTTAAAATAGGATCAATCCCGCATTGCGGCTTTGGTGGGTTTCAGTGGTAGAATGAGGCAACAAAATGAAGTTTAGAAAGTTGACTTGAGCTGCATTTGAGCTGTGCTGATCGTGAAAACATGCAGGTAAATCAAAGCAGGTAAAACCCATCAATGTCTTACTTTAATCATTTTTCCAGTGTATTTATTGTCAGTTGGCACAGCATTTGTGTACAAGTCATCCTCATTATTAGCTGTCTCAACTGAAATGGGTGAAAGGTCGCTCGGAGCGGAATTTTCCTCAAATCTCTCCCCAACAAAAAACAGATGTGTGCTCCAAGGCTGTACCCGATCTGAATCTGCCTCCTTCCTGGATCTCACCTCCCTCCTCTACTCCCCTTTTGCCCCCCCCCCCCTCCCATCCACCCTGTCTTTAAAAAAGCAGCATGTGTTTGTCCCTCAGTTATACAAAGTCAGGCCTGACTGCAAGCATGTACTCTGGGCTGCTCCTGCTGTCCATGTGGGCCCTTGCTGGAACTGCGTCCCTGTGGGATTCAGGTAAGTCCTCCATCACTTCCACCTGGGGGAGCGCCGATTCCTGCATGCACAAAAACACAGCTGGGCTGCCACTATTAATAGTAGGGGACAAACGGAGAATAAATAATTGTATTTCTAGCAGGACTGGGAAACATGTGCTGGACTTTCATGACATGCTTTGTTGTTTTTAGAGACGTTTGGAAAAGGTGCAGCTTCAGTTAGTCATGTTTGGAGTGTCTGAGGTCACAAAAAACCTGCAGATATGACCTCATCTGAGTAAATAAAATAAAAAAGCGTTTTTCAAATTCATGCATTCAAGCCAAACTAATAACTTCCTGGTATGATTACGTTTTTGGTGGCATAATTACAAAATAATACATATTCAAGATACTTGCATTATTGAATGTAGAATCCCTTTACATCTTTTTGCAAATAAGAGATTTGGTTTGTGATGGAGCTTGTATGAGGAAAAGAGGGTTAAGAGGGAGCGGTGTCTGTTCTGAAAGTGATGTTGCATGCTGATTTTTTTCTTTTTTATACAGCTGTGATTATAGTGAACAAATAGGTACTTTTTAATAAAAAAAAAACAAGATTGATAGTTGAATAGCAAAGAGTAACAAAGCCTGCCATCCAAATAACGTACTCATCAGGAGAACCGGCTGGGAAACGTTTGCCCAGCCACCCACACTGAATATGCTTTCCTTCAAACAGAAAACAAAGACGAACTTGGAAAGAAAATCTCTTGATGGGTCTCAGAGTTTGTGGTTTGGCCCCACAAAGGCCCATGAGTGGGGTGCGAATAATCTGAAGGGACAGGTATGCATGTGGGTGTCTCTGCAGAGTCATGTCCAGAAAGACTTGTGGGAGCGGAGGGGAGGAGGACGTGTCCTCGGTCCTGCAAATCTGACAGGGACTGCGGCGGCAAACGCCAGTGTCTGTGTGACAGTGAGTGCGGCCTCAGCTGTGTGGTTCCAGGTAACTCACTCATGCAAGTCATTTTGTAGTCAGCAGTTGTGTGTGCTTTTCTGCCAATGTACCAAAACTTTTTTGAGTGTTTTTCTTCTTTCTTGGAAAATGAATTTCAAAAGAAAACACATAATTGAAAATAAACTTTTTTTTTCCCATTCCCTTATAAATGTTTTTCTATTTTCCAATCTCAGCCAAGCCCATTGTCTCGTACTGAGACCAGTATAGCAGCTTCTGAGAACTGTTTTGTTCTGTGGATCATTCCTTTTCTCTGCAGGTCGTACTTGTCCCTGGCCTCTGCCCCTCAATGAAAACTCAAGGGCGAGCCTCCTCTCTCCCACTCCCTCCTTCTCTTCACTGCTAGAAGTGCTGTGCAAGCCAGGCTTCACGTTGGCCGACGGCTCGGATGCCACTGTTCGCCGTTGTCAGGGAGACCGACAGTGGAGTGGGGACAAGCCCATCTGCACAGGTGGGTCTGAGTGTTTTGTCAATGGAGCTTTTCATGTCAGGTATTTATTATAAGGACTTCATACTGGAGATAGAGGGAAATCCAAATGAGTTTTGTAATTCAAAGCAAATGTATTATTTTTCTTTGTTTCAATCAAAAGGCACTCATGACTAAGTAATAAAAATAACACTTTGTGCTCTTTGCACAAAACAGAGAGGGATGGACACTAATAAGAATCCTATGCGTGTTGGACGTTGTGCAACTTTGACCTGCTCTCCCCATCTCCATGGCAACCAGAGTGGCTGTCTGAAGATTTTGCCGATGAAGCTTTCATAAGTTTAAAGAGGCGATAAAAGCTGTTTGTGGTTTTCATTGTTGTTCTGTTCTTTCCTCGTTAATGTAGAAAGCATAACATGTGGGAAACATCTGCTGCAGAGAATTATAACAGAGTACGTTTTGCCTCATTTTGAGGTGGCCAAAAAAAAGAAAAAGCCGACCTCATTGTTAAGGTGCGTGTCCTAACTTCAGGGTTATAACACTTTGCAAACACGGAACAGAACATGTATGTTCATATTTGTCAGGGGTTTGTGAATAAATTGATCTACAGTTTGAGACACGTGATATAACAGGCCCATTCAAAAAAGTGAACTCTCAGGCCTTTAAAAGAGCAAAGAAATATGAATAGAGTCTGAGTGGAAGACTACTTTGTCTCCACTGCTACTACTTCTACTACTTTGCTTTCCACACTTCCTGGTATCATGACTCATCTCAACCCAGCTGGTCTCACCCTCAGGATTTATTCAAAGATGCAAAATGAGGGTTAAATTTGCAGCTCTATCGTAGAGTATTTTCCGTCTGGGAGACAGGCAGAAGGTAGGTGGGATCTGAACGTGTGAGAATGATCCATTGTGTGTCCCTTGCATGTGTGTATAGTGCGACTTGAGCTTGTTTCAGCCTGTTGAGAGGCAGTGGGCTGTGGATCCCTGTCAAAGTGGCACTGAGCGGCTTGTTTACTGTATGTGTGTGCTGTTTTTTGGATAGGCTGGATGTGTATGTGCTATGTGGGGGTGTATTGCACATGTGACACACTGTGTGTTTGTGCGTGTGTGTATGTATGTGTGTGTATGTGTGGGCGACAGATCACAGTCAGGAGAGTCAGAGAGCTCTCTTGCTCATGCTGCTCCAGGCCTTTCTGTTCCCTGTTCTCTCCTCTGCACTCTTTCTCATCCTCTTTTCCTCTCATCTTCTTCTCTTCTCATCCTTCTCCATCTGAGGCCTCTGATAAAGCCTCACTCTGCAACAGGAGCAAGAGATGCGTCTTTAGACGGTTGTGCGGAAATGTCTCTGCGGATGCTTTGAAAGCAAACGGTGAAATCCTGGAAAGGGTCTTCTGTGGAGCCAGGGAGAGCCTCCTGTCAGATTCCTGTGTTTTCAAAGCTCATTCAAGACCACAATTTTATACTTTAAAGCATGGTTTTGACTATACCTGTTTCGTTTCTGTTTGTATGCAAGAGACTGCGTGGGTGGCAGCAGTACGAGGCAGAAGAGGGGCGGTATGTGAAAACAGAGCTCAGCATCAGGCTCTCATCTGTGGCCAGATTCAGAACTCTCCCTCTCCCATAGGTGCCTTTACATTCTCATGCGGGCACCTCTCTCTTTCACATACCTAAGAAAGTCCTCGGGCAAGAGCTGCGTGTGCTTTTCAAAGTCGTGTTTGGCTTCAAAATGCATGCAGCTCGGGTCACTCCAGCACCACTCGGGATATTTATATTTCCACAATTGTGAGGCACTCAAATGTCCAGAAGCGAACAGCGCCAGTTATTATACAACTGCTGTTATAGCTGTGAGCTCAGAGAGTTGTTAGGCAGTCTTTTACCTGCCTGTTGAACTCTGACTTATTACCCAAGAAGGGTTGTTTCTACTGGAATAGAAAAAAACAAAAGGAGAAACGCCTCTGTGGGTCACACAAACACCAATTTGAAAAAGTCAAACGAGGTGAAATGACAGATTTCTTTTCTACTTTGTTCCATGTCCTCATAGCTCTTTCCTCATTCTTCCCTCCCTGTTTGAGTGGTCTAGAGTTATTGATGTCTTTTTTATCATTATAAGTCATTTTACTCTGATTACTTTTCAGATTGCTCACAAACTGACTGTACTTTTTGCTTTTCTGGTCTTCTCACAGCAGCAGGCCTTTTGGGCTTGGTGCATTCATAATTCCAACACAATACAACAAAGTTCCTCAAGACCTAAAACTCACAACAGGAAGCACTGAAAGTATTAACAAGATAGTCCACTACTGTTAGGAATTTGTGGCATTTTATTCTATTTGTTTATCTTTTTATTTCTTTTCTATTTTGTGCCCTTCATTTAGAATTTGTGCTTTTACCTGAGACATCCCGTGGCTCAGCTCTTAGCACACACTATATGCAGACAAATCATTATTTTCAAGCTGAAACCATTTAGTATTTAGATGCTGATTTCCTATTTAAGTTGAATTAATCAGGGAAAACCCTGTTCTCACAAGATACAATAGGCCAAACGTCAAAATATTGACTTAAAGTGGTATTTTCCTCACAGGTTGAAATCATCGTGAGCCGTCATAGTTATGCTCAGGAGGTTACCAGGATGTTTGCTGCTCAAAAGCAACAAAAACCTTCGATTTAGGGCTTTCTTGATAATACTGTATTTCAGACTGTTCTGTTTTTGAAGATGTAATATTATTTATTTGCCACTAACAGTTGAGTCTATGCAGTTCCTACAACAACAATACAAAGTTTCACACAGTGCATATCTTACATTCTGTCCATAGGATTTTTCCGTAGGATGATGTAACGCTGCAGGTATTTCTGCATTTGAAGTATAAAGGTTCATTTTTGCACACTTTTCTTTTGTTCTTTTTGCCCCCCAGAGGCAAAATCACCTGAGCTTCCTGGTGTGCGGACTTGCCCTCTGCCTCAGCAGGTGATCAACACCTTCAGCATCCATGGAGATGCCTCAGTGGGGACTTCAATCCGCTACAGCTGCCTGTCGGGGTGAGCCAAGCTCTGAGGAGCTGCGGAGAAAAAGATGGAGGAAGTGAGAGATGGAGTGTGAAAAAAGGAGGGATTGAAGGGAGGGCTTGAGTGGTGAGCAATGAATGACAGGGAATTCATTTTGATCTCTCAGCTGACAATCTCTCCATTGAGCTAACTAGGTCATTGCAGTCTAATCTTGCATTGACTAGCCTTTGCACACTGACTCATCGCATAGGAAAAGATGAGGCTGAGTGGATGTGTCAGCCAGGCACACAAACAATGAACAAGATGGATAGAGGAGGAATCACTTACACCTTCTTATTCTTTGCTTTTGTGGGCCCCTTAGGTGCAAAAATGGCACATGCCAGGCAGTTTTCAGTCTGTGTCATGTTTTCCTTTTGTTCTCCTGCAGGGCAGACATAGTTGGGAGACAGGAAAACTATTGCCAGTTTAATCAGACCTGGCTGTATCCGCACCCCAACTGTAAAGGTAAGCAGGCCTTGGGAACAGGTGATGACCAGGAAGTGAATGAACAAGCACAAGACCCTTTTTTTTATTAAGAAATCAGCACAAAAACTCCTGATCATGGGCGAGTGGCTGAGATGAGAGATGTCTGATAAGTTATGTTTATTTTCCTGTTTGAATGCATTCCTGTGGGTGCACAGATGAGACAGACAGACAGACACACACACACATCCCCTTTTGGAGAACTTTGAAGAGCTGCTGATGCTTTTCATGGAGCTTCTCTGCTCTCTCGTGGCCAAAGCAGGGATTTCGTGGCCTGTTAAACACACAATCAGGCACTTCTTCAAGGATGCCTCTTGACTCTTTCTCAGCAGAAATAAAGTGAATGAACTGGATTACGTTAAAAATATAGAATAAATAAATGATTGTTGCAGCAAGTTTGAAGGACCCACTGGAAAAAAAATTGTTTGATGCAGCAAGTTTTAAAGACCCACTGCAAAAACAAATGTTTTTTCATACAATGGAGGAGATTTATAAAGAAAATTAAGCTCAAGATTGCATTTCTAAGTGTTGCATTTCTAAGTAATTCTTTATGTAAAGCATTGTGGAACAGGAGCAGACAAAAACGCCTTTTCAAAAGGCTTGTAGTTGCTACATACAAACTATAATAAACAGGACACAAGCTCTCTGCTCCGCATCATTCCGATTCATTAATCAAATAGACCCATATACATCTTTATTTTTCTTGTCTGAGCTGGCATGTGTTCAAAGCTGTAGGGCTTGATAGTTCCAATATTGCTCGCCATTTTTGTTGCACTGGTCATGTTAGTCTGGGCTTTAAGCTAATGGGAGAGAGTGTAAACAAAAGGATGATGGGAAATGAGCACGCGCCTACCCCCCACCGACGGTCCCGCCCACAACTCAGAGGTGAATTTCTGATTAACTACTGTCGCTCTGCAGAAACTATTTTCAAGAAAATGACACATGTTTTTTATTTTGCCTTAAAATGGCATAATCATAAATAAAAGGACACTGGGAACACATTTAAAAGTGATCAAAAGATGATCAAAGTGGGACTTTAAAACCACAGTCTGGACTGGACCAAGTCTCCTCCAAGCAGTTTTAACAATAGTTAATAACTAATAATCAACATCCCCTTTTTCCTCTTCTGCAGCCCCACATGTTTTTGTTTTACCTACAATTAATTAATATAGGTCAATTAAAGCTAAATGAATGATAATCTGCTTCACTCTCACTTTTTAGAAATGTTATGTCAGCCTCCTGAGGAGGTGGAGCAGGGTTACGTGGTGGCTGTTCAGAAGACAGAATATGAGGTTGGTTTCGACATCCATTACCTATGCAAGAAGAACTTCCTTCTGGATGGACCCCAGAAGATCACCTGTCTGTCAAATGGCAGCTGGAGTGCAGCCCCGCCTCATTGTAGAGGTGAGGAACCTTTTGTTTTTCAGTTATTAACATTTGTGCGTCTGGGCATACGAGCTGAGGATTTATCCATTTCTGCAGCTCGCTGCATCATCCCTGCCGAGCGAAGCCGTGTGGTGATCGGAGGAGTAAAGCGCTGGCCATTTGATGTTACAGACGGCTTGGTCCCCCATGGGGAAAATGTGACATTCTTCTGCAAACATCCGCAGAAGCAGTGCAGCTTCACCGCAGCCCAGACGTGCTTTGATGGAAAGCTGGAAACGCCACTCTGCTACCTTGGTAAGACCAGGACTCCCATTTAAACTTTTCAATCCTCATGTTTATCTATCTAACATCCCTGCTATGTGTCTGTTCCAGAGCCCACATGGTTACAATATAAACTCTTCCCTCATCGCCTGGTCTCAGAAATTGAAGTGTGTGAACCAGGCGATGTGGAGTGAAGTTCGCTCCACTTTTTCTTTCGTTTTTATTTTTTTTGGAACACATAAACTTTCCATCACACCACAGGACCTTTCTGCAGCTTCACCATGACGATGGAGACCTTGTGGTGATCACTGTTGTACTTTGGACTTTTTTTTAAAGCCCTTTAAAAGCATCACTTTAACCCTCCTCCAGCTTCGGTACATGCAGAACCTTTTCTCTTGTTCCTAATAACTCTGATCCTTTGACTTTGTGATATTTCACTGTTATCGTTTAAAGAGCAAATCTCCAGGCGTGTAAATTTAATATCTCCAATAATAAAAAAATGATGTGGAAAAGAAAAAACAGGCTCCTTTCTGGTTCTTTAACTGCAAACCAAAGGCTCCTGTGTGGCTCCACAGCCTTTCCTTTTGCAGGCTGCAGGTTCAACAGTACTCATAGGCTGAACATGGCTACTGGTCGGACCCGGTAGGCTGCGACACCATAGCAACTCCCTTTGACCCCTCCCTCCCTCAGCATTCGCAGCATCACCCCTCGCACTGCACAGTCATATTTGGTCCTCCGGAAATATCCACAGCTCGGGTAAGCCAGTCCCAATGCAGTGAGGGTATGGGTGGAGTATGGCTTAAAATACAGATTAAATGTATAGGGAGCGTGTTCGGTGCTTCCTGCGCCGGCTTTGGCTGAAGGAGCTGGAATAAAAGGCTGCGCGCCGGGAAAGTTTGTCCTGAAGCTGCGCTCTCGGCGTCTCGGACCTTCAGCTCTAAAATGGCTGGCTGGAGGTCCGAGGAAAGTCCGGCGCGAAGGGAAGGACACGCTCGCCGCCGAGGCTGCGTGTAATAGACGCAATTCTCTGCACCGCGTGACGCGTCGTCCCAGGTCCGAGCGCTGTCAAAGCGCACACGCAGCTGCAGCATACATCCGCGCTTCGGACCTAGGACTGTGCGTAATGGCGTCTTCCACGGACAGTTTTTTTTTTCTCTTAGATTATCTCCACACACATTTTCTAATGCATCATGCAAAATAGACGGTGGGCGAAGAGCACGCGGATGCGTTTGGGAAATGACAGCTTTCAGGGTACGTGCGACGTGATGCGGATGCTAGGAGACGGAGGTAGAGGTTGTTATTTGCATAAATCGGACCCCTCTGTGATCTTTCTGAGGACGATCACAGATCCCAACGATACAAATTCACTGATATTTCTTTAACTCTAATTTAAGAGAAGCTGCAGGGGGATCTGACGGGTTCAAGCATCCCATACCGGTTTAAATAGGTTACATATTCTGCCTAAAGACTATTATATGTCATTTGATGTCAAAACTGGTGATGGATTTTTTTACCTCAATAATGATAATAATAATAATAATTGGTTAATATATCTAAACAATTTTTTAAAATTTAATCCAATTTTAACATTTTAACATGTAATTTATTTCCCCCACTCACATTTGTTATCTTTATTTAACAGAAATATAAATAGGTATGCCCCAAAATGGACTCTCAGTTGGCCTCAGTCCTGACCAGTGGCAGCCTGGGAGTCCAAAATGGCAGCCAGTGTGGAAAGGATGCAGAGGATGGGACTGATGTCTTTTTGGACCCAAAGGATATAATCCTGCCCAGCACCAAACCAGGTAACCTCAAGTCCTGCTCTGTCAAGGCAGCTCTGACCATCAGGCAAGATGCTCAATCAATCAATGGGAAAAAGCCAGAAGTGGGCGGGACTACTGAGCCAGCTACTCAAGAAGATGGTAAGATTGGTGGGTTCAGGCAGCCAATTACAGTAAAGACAAGAGTGCCGGCTCTGCAAAAGCAGCCAATAAGAATCAAAATTGTTGTTCCTCAACATTGCAAGAAGCAAATCACAAACTCTACCATCAGCCTGACCAAAGACTTTGCTGGCTCACAGTTTAAACGACCCGTCTTGGTCTCTGCTGCAGCAGAAAAAAGCAGAAATCAAATTCACATTTCTGCTGATGAAGATGGAGACACGCATCAAAAAAACAAGGAAAAAACTGAAGTGGGATCTTCGGGAGAGAGGGGGGCTATTGTGAGTAAAGAGGGAGATGTTTTGGATGTGAAGATTGTTCACATGGACAGACCAGAGGGCAGTTTTATCTCCAGCATTAATGCCGTAGAGATCCTGAGCCACCAGATGATTAAAGAGGACACAACAGAGGGCGAAACTGAGCAAAATATTCCTTTAATTCTGCACGAAATAGACTTGAAGTCTTGCACAGCATTTAATGAGGTGGAGGAACAGACAGAGCCGCTGGACCTGAGTTTGCCTAAGAAAAGAGAAAGCCGTGAGAGGAGGGGGGGAGGTTTCCTGGATGAGCAATACTGTGAGAGCTCACTAATCATGGAGGTGGATGAATATGAGGGAGACGGAGACAGAGACATGGTGGAGGAGGACGAGGATGAAGACTCTGAGCTGCGTCTGAGTGGGAAAGACACACCTGGAGAACCCCTGCAGTCTCTCTCTGTCCTTTCAGCTGATGTCCTTTCACCTCTCCCTTCAGAGGACTGTGACACGAAAAACATCCTTCTCATCGATGACCAGGGAATTCCATACACTCTTAGTCAAGATGGAATCAAAGTGCCGCAAGTGGATGCTTCCATGCCGGAAGTTGTTCAGACTGACTTACCAGAGACAGAAGATAAGAGGACATCCCTCTCACCCACATTGGCAAGTCCAAGTCTCAGTCAACATTTAGATACAGCACTAAATGCACCCTTGAGTGACTTCTACGCCCCAACTTCCCCTGTCTGTGATCTGTCCTCCCAAACGAGCGATCAGTTCAAAGCCTCCGAAGTCCTCACAGGTTTGATGGCAAACTCTGATCTATCAGATGCTGCAGAGTTGAAGGTTAAAGCTGCTCAGGACGATAGTGCAGTTTTGTCCACTTCTTCTGGGATGTCATTCCCCACCCCACCCATTCAGATCCTTGCAAATCCATCTGCTAATGCTCCACTTCTCTTCCTGTCATCCTCTTCGTCCCCCTCCTCCCAGCTCTCCACAGCTCCAGCTGGCCTCCCGCTACCCATTCCTGTTCCTTCAGGTGGTGCATCCACCCCTGTGTTCCTGCTTCTCTCCTCTGTACCATCCTCAACTGGAGACGCCACCTCCACCCCTGTCGCAGTTCTGGACCCTTCAACCGGTCAGTTCTCCCAGATTACAGCTGCTGCAGCTCCAATCTCCCTTCCTTTGTCCTCAGGACAGGTCAATGCTCTGGGATCCCCCCTACCCATGCTGTCTCACCCTCTCATCCTGTCAAACATGAACAACGTGACCTCCGGTCCTGTTCTCACCTCACTCGCTGTCCCTTCAACCGCTCTTGCACTGCAGGATGAACACCAGAAGGCAGCTCCTCTAATTCAGGCTCAGATGAGCTCCTCTGAATCAAACCCTGGAAGTGAAGCCATATCTGCCGAGGATGTTTCAAGTGAAACCGATAAGCCATTGACTTTTGCAGCATCTCCTCTTCAGTCTCAGTTAGCAACATTTGACTCCCTGTCTCAACCCACTTTGGAGGCCCAATCGCCACCCTCCGACTCCAAATTTGACTCATCAGACCTTCCCTCTGAACACTTGCCTCTGGATGACCATCTCTACTTCTCCAATATGGCTCCCCCTTCCCCGCCCATTGGACCAATCCTGTCTTCAGGCAAACTTGATTCCCTCGATCCCCTGGACCCTCTCTCGCCTGGTGAGGCTTCCAACAGCCTGGGCTCCCGCAGGGTGCTGTGCTGCCAGTTGTGCCCTCGGATCTTCTTTTACCTCTCTGATCTTGAGCGCCACGCCATAACTCATTCACAGAAGAAGCCTCATGTTTGCCAGCAGTGCGGCAAAGCCTTTAAACGTTCCAGCCATCTGCAGGTGAGTGCGCATCAGAGCTCAGCAAATCAAACTTAGAGACATCATTGCAGTGACAAAAAATGTTTCTTTTTATACTTTTTAGCCACTATAATTTAAGTTTTGAAGTCAACTTGGACTGCAGGGTATGGAGTTTGCATGGTCTCTAAAAATATGTATTTAATATATTTAATTTTTGAATTTGTTAATTATGCAAACAAAGAAAAGCAAGGATTTACTCAGCCGGAACACAGGCAGCAGATTGAGTGGGTCCAGCAGGGGCTCCATTTTAATCCTCAGTGGAGGCATTTAACCTTTTTCTGCTGTCAGACTCTGTTGCTTTTAAGTTTTCTGATCATTTTATTGTGTTTTTTTGTGTTTCTTTAAATAGAAGGGTTTTTATATTATCGTGAATCTGGGTTAAACTTAAATTAGTTCTAAATGCTTAAGTGTGCTGAGCTTGATTCAACTTTGTTGAAAAAAAGTCATACTTTCTTAAAAACAAAAAGTTTCCTCTTATTGGTCGAAGAACATTGTGAAGAAAATTGTGCTCTTATCTCTGACAGTTTTAACACGCCAACACGGTCAATCAACCATTAGCTTATAGTCATATTTATACAGCATCTGTTAGATAGAATCACTAACAGGTTCGCTTATATTTCAAAAAATATCGACAACTTTTCAGAGCTGCTATGCAAAAAGGTAAAATCTTGAGCAGGCGTAAAAAAAAAAAGGTTAAACCTATTAGTGACAAATTTTTGTCAAATCCCTAATGCCTTGTTTTAGAGGCAGACAAAAAACATTTTTAAAATTTTTATTTTTTTAATTTTATTTTTGACGATGTTAAAGAACCCAAATTTATGTTCATATTGTCATAAGTTTAAATCCAAAGTTCACTTTAAATAACAAGAAATTTGTTATGATTTTGGGTGTAGTGGCTGTTTGTTTTTTTAAAAGAAGTCAACTCTGGTTCAATAATGAACTAAAGCAAATAGTTTCATGGTCTTTCTTGATCGTCAGGAGAAACATTTTGAACATAAAATAATAACAATGCTTTTGGATTTTAGATTCACTTTTAGCCGTAATAACTTCATAACTTTTTGCGGTCATCAAACTCTTGTATGATCAAGTTTATATCAAGCTTGCTGGCTACACACTTCCTAATTGGTAGACTGCAAGTTATAGAAAAGTTATGGTAAATTTAATAGAGACTGTAAGGAAGACAGGTTCTACGCCTGCAACAGGTCAAAATCATTACACTTCCACTTCTGTGCCTGACAGTAGGAATATTATATGGACATTAAGGTTCGACCACTCACAGTGTTCCATTTTTGTCTGAGGGTTGTGGTCTTCAAGCTTAGTGTAATTCCCATGTTTTATTAAGACAGACATATACTTCTAGAAACATAAACAGACTTAAATGGTTACCATGTCTGTGTCATTTTTCCTTTAAGTGGAATTCGAACCTCTGGGTAGATTATAAATAGTTTTTAATCATTTTTAGATTAATACAGGGTATCAATCATTCTCGTAAAGACAAACTTCAATGAACATTGTGTTTTGACATGTTAATGTGGGATATTCTTTTTACGATGGAGATCAGGAGCAGACGAAAAAAAATGTTGGAAAAAACTAGATGTGATGTAGAAGTTGTAGTCAGTGGGCCACAAGCTTACTGCTTCGCTCCAATCTTATTCATCCACTTGCAAAGATCCATGTACATCTTCGTTTTTCACGTCAGAGCTGGTATCTGGCTCTAAACTGTATTGATGGATAGCTCCAATGTTTCTCCCCATTTTTGTTCCAGAGATAACGTTAGGTTGGGCTTGTGAGGGGCTATAACCCTTGTGCTATCCTAGGCACTTTGACGTTGGGAGTTGGGTCATCTAGACCCACTAGACAGTGCGCTGAACCTTTTTTCTTCAATGATTTGTGATCTTCACTGGTGTCCATGGGTTACATGAAATCTTTCCACCTTTATCCACCTTTGTCATGGTAGGGAGAACACGTCAATGTAAGGGTGGGGTCATCTAAGATAGCACAAGGGTTAAGCTACATGAAAACACATGATGGGGATATCACCAACAGTCCCACAATTTAGAGGCAAATTTCTAGTGAACTACTGCCGCTCTACAGAAACTATGTCCTAGAAAACAACACAGGGTTTTTAATCTAGGCTAAAAACAGCATAGTCATAGTTAAAAGACCACTGAAAAAGCTTTTACAATAGATCAAAAATGAGCAGAATTGGACTTTAAGGCCACTGCTAACTTTTACTTTTTTTCCTGTTCTATCAAAATACACCTGGACACTCCAGAACAGAAGGTTGTGTACACTTGGTGACCATTTCATCAGCTACACCTGATGTGTATATATATATATATATATATATATATATATATATATATATATATATATATATATATATATATATATATATATATATATATATATATATATATATATTAAATATAATGGAAGTAATTAACATGTATTTATAACAAACCTGCTTTAATCATGTCCTTTTTTTTTACACAAATTACCACATATATCATTACAAACCTTAAAATAAAAGCTATTAAAATTATTGTGTTAAAGTAAGACAGAATATTGTTTGTGCTTCATGTCAACACAGAGACACAAGCACATCCACACGGGCCAGAGGAACTTTGTTTGCTCCATCTGCACTAAGCGCTTCAGGGAAGCAGGTGAGCTCCAGCGCCACCAAAGGGTGCACACCGGGGAGAAGCCCTACCAATGCCAGCTTTGCCACACGCGCTTTGCGGAGCGCAACACCCTGCGTCGACACACCAAACGCAAGCACCCTTACCATCAGGTGGCTCTGGAAATGCTAAACAAGAGAAAGGACAAAGGAAGCAACGCAGGAGAAGCAGGAGGCAAAGCGGGAGTGCAGGAGGAAGAAGACAGCGCCGAATGGTACAGCTCAACCGTGTCCACTCTGGAGAAGTCTGAGTCGGAGACAGAAAGTTAACTCTCTCGAAGAACGGAGTTGTTCTCAGAACTACCCGTTCAACTGTAGTTATGCTCTGAACAATAACACTTAAGGGAGTGCTTGCAATATTTATTTCAGTTTTTAAAGGCTGTGTGTTTGTGTGAATGTACACGATCTCACGCCTTTTAAAGGGCCACAAGAAAACCTTTCCTAGACTGAAGAGATTCTGATTTAAATTTTCTGCAAAAGCAAAAGAAACTGCATTTAGAAACGGGACGTTCATATTAGCCCCAAAAGATTTTTAAACAACCCCACGATGAGACTGCATTTCCATGCAATCTGTTTTAAACCAAGTGCTCAAAAAGAAAGAAAAAATGAAAAAGTCATGTTTAGTCTAAAATCTTTGCTTGTAAATTTAAAGAGAACTAGTTTTAAGAGTTATACTAATGCACTATCTCATAAGAAAGATGAAATCTTTCCTGCCGTCGAAGACACTGTGAGTCATTTGCACTTGTATTTGATTTAAGCTCAAAGTTTAGTTTTTTACGTTGTGAACGAAGATGCTTTCCTAAACTTTTTTTGTTGCACGTTAATTTGATGTATTTATTCTATTTCATGTAAGATTTTGACCATTTGTTTTTGAGTTATTTTAACATAAACTATAAATATACACATTTAAAAGAAAAGTATAAATTAACTTGTTGGAATAAATTTTTTTGACATCTATAAATTGTTGCATTCATTTAAGTTTTTTGTTTAATCTCCTAAACTTGAATAAGGATATAATCTCTCTTTGCACTGTCTCAGTGATTTTGCTTCATGAAGGCTACAAGAAAAGCTTGAAGTACTACATTTTTTAAATTAACAAACATCATTCCAGCCCTTTTTTTTCTTGTGTTTCTGCTGCTTATTGTTCAGAGGGCAACACTGGTCTGTTGTGTATAAAGTTTGTCCAGCTCGGATGACAGAGTTACTGGAGAGAGACGTGAACAAAAAGGGATGCTTTTTTTCTTAAATTAAAGTATTTTTTGCAGTAAACCTACAGACATGCTTAACACTGTTGCACCCTTTGACAGGGATTTTAAGGGTCTGATGATTCTAAAAAATGGACTGAAATGATACGTTTACTTTCTCAAACCAATCAATGCGTTAACATATGTACCAGCACTTTGTGTTTTGATAAAATATGGTTTGGCTAAAACAAATTGGAAATAACCATCCAATGATGTAAAGAACTAATCTGTGTGGAAAAACTAGGAAGATTCATCAGAAGCTTTAATTATTTCTTGATGTAACTAAACCACACATCCTAAATACAAGAAATTGATAGATAGAAAGCAACAATTAGTAAAAAACAATGAAACAGACAACCCCCCCAAACAAACAAACAACTGAATAACAACAAAACCACAGACTCATACTGGGAAGTATGTAACAGTAATAAAACAGTGATAAAATCAAGAAAAAAACGTCCAATAGATTTGAAGCTTTGATGGTACATGTTTAAATATACCTAATGCATGCAATGAATGTGCTGCATTACCGTCATAGATGCTGGGGTTTCACTGCAGATAATAGCCTGAAATGTGTCTGTTGTCTTTATCGTTGGGGACAGTCTTCCACTCCAGCTCAGTCTGTCCTCAATGATCATCCATTAGAATTTCTGGGTCATTTTGATGCATGTTTATTCTTTGCATACTATCTTTCAACGTCAGGGAGTGAACTCAAGGTTGAGCTGTGTTGGCAGACAGTTTTTTTTTAAAGGGACTTCAGGTTTTCTGCAACAATTTTCACTGCAGATCTGTTTCTGTTTACAAGAAGCAGCCTGGGAGCCAAAAGATCCCAGCCATTCAATCTTTTTGACAGCTTTGCACCTTGAGAATACAAACTTCTCCAGAAGGCATTAGACTTTTAAAGATATCATGTATCACTGGAAAAAAAGCTGATTTATTGGAGATCTGTTTAGACATATGATTTCATTGAATTGTTTGCCATGTTGCACATTTAAGTCATACTTTATTATTTTATTTCTCATTATTTTTGCTAAAATCCTCAATGTAAGTAAAAAAAGGGATTTTTTCTTTTTATGTCAAGATGCTGCAGTGCCAGACAGAATAAACAGAATTTATAGGAGGACAAGCATTCCAACATTTATTTGCATGCCTTAGTTTATCACTTTTATGGGCATATCAGCATACCTTCATTAGTAAAAGAGATGCACTCTGCTGTCTTTGCCTAATGGAAATTGGCCCACGACAACAGCTTGTAACTTTCTTGCTGCATGTGCTCGTCAAAGCCTTGTCTATACTCTAAAGATCACTCTCGCGCTTAAGCCATTAAATTAGTACTGTTCTGTCTGGATGAAAGAGAAAAACAGACACAAAACAGATTCTGCCCTCTTAATTGACACCACTGGGCTGCAGCATCGCTGAGCCCACAAAGTCGTGGTGACGATGAATATTCAGAGGTGCGTGAAACCAGCGGTCCAGCTGGAGATGTGTGCGTGTGTGTGTTGTGCTTTACGTATGTCTCTGTGTGCACAGGTTGCTTTCCAGATTGTGCAGAGCTTCAAAGCTCTGTGATTGACAGACAGATGATGACAGACAGAAATCTGTGAAGTGTGTGCATAGATGTATGACAATTGCTTGTGTTTGTGATGCTGAAAGGGAAAGGGGCAATGGACCCTCTGAGTTGCCCGAGGCACATCGCCAAGTGATTGAAGTGACAAAGGTAAGGAGGAGTAAAGCCAGAATTGATGCAGTGATGAAGGGAGAAGCAGCAAATATAAAAAAAGTCTGTTACACTGTGTGCTTTAGCTTTTTGTGGTTCTTTGCCATTTAGTCATTTTAATGTATTTGTTTTATATCATCTCTGATCCACCATCAGAGTTTCCGTATTCCCAACGAGACCCTAAATGACAGAATGCTAGGTTAACAATGACCAAAACATGAGCTGTTGTTGCACATTTCGTCCATTTGAGGGCACACTTACATTTGTCTTGAGCTGTTAAGCTGGGCTCATTCTCCATGCTGTCTCAGCTGCCTCAAATGGTGGAGGGATACTTACTCCAGGGGTAAGAGGCGAGAGACAGTAAGCCTTTGAAGAACTGAGTCTACACTGAAACTCAGGCAACAAAGGAAAGAAGCACCTTTGGCATAAATATAAAATGACCTAATCGTACTCTTGTTGCACCATAAACATAAAAATCCAAACTTGATTTTTAGCAAGTTTTCTATAAAAAAAATGACTTCAATTCACAAATCGAAGATACATATCACAGTTTTGAAGAAAACAACGAGTTCTATGCCTATACAGTCCTTATTCCCCAGTGCAGAATTAGCAGTGCTGTGTGTGTGTGTGTGTGACAGCGTGAAGGACAGGAAGGTAACAGGTGTTAATCAGAAAGGGAGTCCCCTGCTGCAGAGGAGAGAGGGAGGCTGAGGTCATTGACCAGAAGGAAACACAATGACATCACCAAGACTAATTTGCTTTGCTGTCGCTGCAGCTGATGTCTGTCTGCATTAAGTGTGGGCGAGAAAGCACCAATGTGGGAAAAGTTGGAGGTTTTATATCAACTCAGAATAGGTAATAAGCACCTGAAACAACATTGTTTTTGACTCTTTGTTAAAGTCCCTCTCTGATCATCTTTTGATCTATTGTAAAAGCATTCTCCTTGGTCTTTTTCAATGTTGCCGTTTTTAGCCTATATCAAAAAACCTGTAGTTTTCTAGGATTTAGTTTCTGCAGAGTGACAGGAGTGCATCAGAAATCTGCCTCTTAGTTGCGGGCGGAACTGTCGGAGTGGTGTGAGCCTCCATTCATTTCCCAGCATCTCCTTGTTTACATGATCTCCCCCTATAGCTTACAGCCCCTACCCCAGTCTAACGTTACCATTGCAACAAAAATGGCAAGCAATATTAGGGCTATACCCAGCCGTACAGTTTTGAGACAGAAACCAGATGAGGAAAACAAAGATGTACAAAGATCTGTTTGTCTGTAGGTAGGCATCGGAATGGAGCGGTGCAGGGATCTTGTGGCCTGCTGATAGTAGTTTGTATGTAACAACTAAAAGCTTTTTAGAAAAAATCTTTTTTCGATTGGTCCTGATTCACAACAGTTTGAATAAAGAAGTACTTTGGAGCAGTTTTCATTTTCTTTTTATATGCCCTCTCTCATGAGAAAAATGCTACGAGAACATGTCGAAATATAACAAAAACAATTTTTTTGGAGTGGGTCTTTAAATTTACAGTCCAGGTTATGGCTGGGATTGCATCCTTTCATTTGATTTATTGTAACCCTAATGGATTCCTGCTATTAACATCTCTCCACGTCAGAAAAATCAGAAAAAAATGGCACAACCTTGTTCTGCCTGTTAGCCCCTATCAGCTTTCTTCCTGCCCACTTCCCCTCTGATACGCCCTCTCTCCCCTGCCAACTATTCCTTCTTGCACCCCCTCTCTCCCCCCTTTGACCTGCTGAACCAGCACACACCAGTCTGTCTGTCAAACCGGTGGAACAGGTGCTCCAGCAGGAACCTCACTTCCCCCACTTTTCCCCCTCTGCGGGCCAAAGGCACACAGATACACGTGTGAAGAGATTGCTAGTCTGAGTTTAAAAACTGAGCTGAAACCTGTGGGGTTCAGGTCAGAACTGTTGCCAATTTTAAATGTAAAGTATGCCTAATGACACCAGCTTCCAGACCTTTGACTGTCTGTGGTGTCACATGCACACACATCCACTAAATCACTTTAAGAAGGTGACCTCAAGGTGTCTTGACAGCATCATTTGAGCCTGCAGAGCTGTGGTAGTTCATAACTTGACGTAGGTCCAAAGCACTCCCCAGCTTCGCTGTAATGAAGTGTTTCCTTTTGCTTTTTTCGCATTACATGAGAGCTTAGCTCTTTTAGAATCTGCTCCTCACCGCATGACAGGAAACGATTAGGTGGACCACAAAACCAATGCAAATACTGAATCGCAATCAAACAGTCACCAGGTGCTGGGGAGGGTGACAAGCAATGAGGGACCGAAAGGGGGTAGAAAATGAGGTTGATGGGGAGAGGGGGGGTGAAGCGTGACTGTCCAACACAGTTGGCACCAAGGACCCATGGTGCTCTGGGGCGGAGGGGGGCAGAGGCAGCGAGACAGAGGCAGAGAGGTTTCAATCGTGAGGGAACATAGGAACCAAAGATCTCCCAACCCCCCCCTCTGCATCTGCTCCTCAAGGAAAACCAGAGATACTGAGCAGTGTGTGGGAAAGAGGCGAAAGAGGAAGGAAAAAAAAGGATTCCAAAGAACATGAAAGAAAGACATTGTCATTAAGCGCACTAGGAAGTTCTCTCTTTCCCTCTCTTCCTCCGTCTCGCACCTCTCTCAATTTCATCTTAAATCCACTTCAATTTCCCCTAAAGGAATCAACTCTCCCCTTTCCTGTAAGTATTCTCTTTCATTCTCTTGCTTTTATTCTGACTGTGTTTTCAGCGTCCTTCTGTGACGAGACCGGAACAGCGTGTGTGTGTGAGACACTGACTTAGTCTTGTACGAATGAAATAATCAATGAGTAGCCTTTCCTTGGACCCTGTGCAATAAATGAGGGAAGTATGTATCTCATTTTAAATTGGGAACTGCAATAAGATTGCTGCAAATTGGTATGCATGACCTTAGCTCCTCTGGAGCACGTGTGTATGGATTTGTTGGTGTGTATTTGTACATTTGCTTCAAACAGGTTTCCTCTGGGTGTTCTGTTGCTGGCCACTTCAATCAATATTGTTAATAGGTTGTGTGTGTACTAATGCAGCTTATGTAGATTCTCAGTTCTCTCTACTTGAGAGTCAGCCCTTTTACTACTAGTGCACAGCAGCACACGTTTGTCCTGCTGCCACTGTGCAGTAAATGCTGTGGAGAGACCATGTTTGTTGGTTGGACTGTCCTGTCATGGTTTCTGTCGCCTGCATTCACGCAAGCATGGACTCGGCTCATCTCATCCCTGCTCCATGCTCTGTTCCTTTCCTATTTATTTTTTGTGTCATTAGCTCTGTCTCTCTGATTATGCCAGGCTGTCTAAAGGGAGGCTGCAGTTGCCAGACCTGCTCATCATAGAGCACAGTCTGCCTGATGGTCTTTAGACATCTATATTTCCCCTGTGCTGTGGTCTCTATTGTTTTTGTCTATCAGTGGATTAACAAGCATCTGTCCCTCTGTCCTTCCCCGTTTCCTCCGCTTTAATGTGTTCCCAGCAGCGAGAGGCAGAAAAAGAAGAGCCCATTCCTCCTGGTAGGTAAACCAGGACTTTCCTCTTTCTCTCTGCTCCGCTTCCCTGCTCCCCTCCCGCTCCCTCCTCTTCACCATGACGCTGCTGGCCTCTGAGAGGTCACTTCTCATCCGGAACAAGTTCCGCTCAGGTGAGCATCAAGAAGGCATCAATCATGCCAGTTAAAGGGGTGGAGGAATTATTTTACTACAGCAGTTGCTAGGCGTTATTTGAGGCAACCGAGTTTCTGTTGTCTTTCAAGCACAAGATTGATGTTTTCTCAGCAGAAAAGAGAGTCTTTAATGCAGCCGTTGGTCCTTAAAGAGTTGCTACATACTGGCAAGAAAACCAAGTAGTCGAGGGACTGGTGCAAGTGTGTAATGTTGCAGAAGCGTTTTAACCTGTTCCTGCTACTAGGTCACAAACACATGGGCAATAATTGAAATTGATTATGTCTGACGTCACCTATAGGAATCTGAAGTGCGAAAACGGTTGTCACTGCTTGCGTGGCCATATTGACGCATATTAAGCAAGACAGAGAAGAATAAGAGTTTTGTTCAGTTCATGCTCACACTAACAAATACTAGCAGTCTACTGTTGTCTGAAATTCAATACTCAGAGATTTATAGCAGTGAGTCTGATCTGTACATTAACCTTTTTACACCGGAGCTCTAGCTCCAGTGTTTACATTCTTTCGACTGCTGTAACCCTTTAACCATTTTTGCAATTAACTTAAGTCCAGCGGATTCTGAAGAGGAGAATATATATGGAAAACACTTAACACGTAGCACTAAAGGACTTTACTGTCAGTTAAGATGTGATCTGACCAAAAGGACCATCTAAAAGTAAAACTACCTGTCAGACAAATGCATTCCATTTATATATTAAAGTCTTGTAGACATTTCAAAGTCCTTATCTAGGTGATGTCTGACCTTCATACTGACACAATGGGTTACTCTTGTGGGAAATTTGACCAAAAAAAAGACCCCTTCATGTTAAAAAGTTGAAAATCTTAGTGCAGATTGAATAATAAAAGAATCAGACATGAACTTATTACTTTTTAGAATTTGAGTGCAAAAAGTTTTATAATGCAGCTTCAACATGATCATAATGTTCTTGCTTCATGTTTAGGAGTTGCCTGGTATCCCAAATGCTTAACTTACATGACAAAAAGGTGCATTAAAGACAGATGCTTGTTAAAAAATAAATGTTTAAATAAATCCTCTCAAGTATTTTAGTGTATGCACTCTGACTTTGATTTCTTCAACTTTTCTGATTTTGCCTCTGTTGACCTCCAAACCATTAGTTTTTTTCTGCATGGTCTTTAACTGCCAACAGCTCTGCTTCTCAAAACGCTTCTCCATCCAACTGCTGTATCCTTGTAGTTGGAGCGACCCAAATGAAAACCCTTAAAGAGATTAAAAGTAAAAAAATCCTCTATAATTGAAGTTATATTGGAGGTTTTACTTTAGGTTGCATTCATTTGTACTTATTTAAGGACTCACACACGTAGAGTTTAGTGTCCGCAGATCATTCCAAGGTCTCATCCACTGACTTTTGCTTCACACCCTACTCTGACAACTGTTGAAATGTCCAAATCTACAAAACTCACATTTTAAAGTTGAAAAAAAAACTTAATAACAGACAGTTTTTCTCTAAATTAAAGTCTTTTAAACGTTTTTTTTGTTTGTTGTAAAACTAACACAAAAACACCTAATACTGGTTAAGCTGGCTACTGGTTTCGCATCAACAACTGTGCATCACAGAAACGTGCAGCTTATTGATGAATAATAGTTTTTTGTTGACACAGTCTTTTATTGGGTGGTGCATATTCAGATGGTTGTAACTCATAAAGTGTTTGAATGAATATGAAAAATAATAGACTTTATTATTGTGGCTGTTTTAAAACTAAACTAATTTGTTAAAGCCAAAAAATGAAAATCTGACTTTCAGGACATGTGGTGGTGCAATAAATGAGGCATTGTTGTTTTAAAATGAGGGGAACCACAGGAAAAGGTTTGCTTAAATTTTGAAAGAGTCTGTGCAACAATCATGCAATACGAATTCAGTTTGACCCCAAGAAGAAATTGTTGTTAATTACAATTTTTTTTCTTCAATTTTGCACCTCTAGCTGATAGCAAACTGCTTCAGCTCAGTGAAATGTTTTTTATTTTGACTCAGCTTGCTTGGTTTGTTACCATACCTTTCTGTGGTGTGGTGCAGTCACAAAAACATATCTGCACTTGATTTCTGAAGAAAAAATATGATTTACAAAAGTGAGAACATGGAGAGAAAAATATGACATGACTATCCCATCTGTCCGTGTGCATATGATATCAGCGCGCATAAATCATGACTCCAACTAGCCAGGCTGTAATCGAATACAGTATGGTGTCATTTTTCTCAGCTAACCAGGCTGAGTGAGCTTTGTGACACAGTTGTTATAATCTCTCTGAAAAGATGTCAAACAGCTCTCACACAATGACCACTCCATACACACAGGGAGGCTTTCTGCATCCTCTGTGTGTCACTGCCGCTTTGTGAAGCTGCATGATAAGAGGCTGATCCTGCACACACTGAAGATAAACTGTCTTTAGTGGATGCTTAATGTTGTACCACCACGAGCATCCGACAATACATTTTCTGACGTTAAACATTACAAAAAATGTTTGGTTGTCCAAACCAGCCCATCGTGAAACAAGGACTATAAAATACTATAAAACATAAATGTAATATCACGAAATTATGAGTGTTTTCTGCTCTAAAACATCAGTTTGCTAAAAAAACACATCTTTTCCTGGCTTCAATTATCTGCAACAAGAGAAGAAAACGAGTAAAGGTTGTCTTAAACCAACCACAACTAAAATTTAAAACTCTGAACAACCTTGCTAGCCTTGTGTTTGGATTTTGGGTTCAACTGCCGTCAAGTTATGCCAAAGACTCTAACGATGCCACCAGGGTTCTGTGTCAAGGGTAAGATTGAGGGTTAAATCGAAAAAATATTTTCTTGCTTGGACTGCAGCTCAGCATTCCCTCAGGGAATGAATCAAATACAGAAAACAAATTTGGCACACTCAGTTGAGCAGCAATAGTGGCACTTTAATGTTATCCATTCACAGTACCCATCAACTATTCTTATTTTCATTTATATGAAGTAACATCATTCCAATCAACAGTTTACTCATTTTAACACAACTGCTAAACATTACCAGCCATTAAGGAAGGATATGATATAATCTATTGGAAAAGCAGGGACATAATCCAGATGAATTGACACAAAACATCTCTTTTTTATGGAGTTACAGGTTTTCTAAGTTAAGGGTACTAATGTGGTTACAGTTTTAATAAAGTATTTTTTTATTGGTCCTTTTCATAAAATGACTTTATCATTCAGTTCACTTTACATTACATATGGTAAAATTGTGTTAAAAACTACCGCTGCTAAAAGAGGTGCCCTGATTTTCACATTGGGGTCAAAAATCTTTACTTTTTTTTTTTATTCCTTTGCTGGCAATCTCTTCAAAAAGCCTGTAATAAATGGTTTAATGTTTAAGAATTAATTATTTTAAGGGTAGACGTCTCAAAGTCTTTTATTTTGAAGGATCAAAACATGGTAATGGATACTCTGACTAAATGACATAAAAAGACATCAAATATTATCCACTTTAAACAACTATCATGTCATGTTGTTGCACTTGAAGTTTTTTTTATTTTTATGGACACAGTCCTTTTTCAAAGACGATCTGAGTTTCTTGCTTCTTGATGAGCAGTAACAGCTATGAATAACGTTTAGTCAGTGGGCAGGAATGTCTGCTTTGCAACTGAAAACATGGTGTTTTATAGTTGATAAAGAAATCAGAGTCATTTTGTTGTAGCTGCTTTTAATGTTTACAGCTTTTTCACCAAAATCAACTCAAAACTACAAAAAATCTGAAGACTCTTTCTGAAAGTGGATGACTATACTTCTTGAAACAAAATGAATACATTTAATTGGTCACAGGAAAAGAAAACCCACATTTTGTATTTATAGGGTGTTACGAATCAACTTTGTTAAAAAACTATTAAATTAAAAGCCTTAATTATCGTTTTTGTACGTATTTATGATAATCCCATACAAAATATCATGATGGGTTCCTACATGATGTCTCAGACCAAAGATGCTGTGTTTCATCATTATTTGAAACTGTCGCTAAGCTTCATGCTTTTGATGTAACAGGACTGACTGGCCAGTTTGTAGATCGTAACTGCCTCTACCAGATCTAAACGGTAAATCTTAGAAGTAAGATGTCTTTTATCTTTACTTTAAAGTTTACTAAAGCTTGAATAATTTAATTTGAATGACGATTATACGAATATAAATTGATTAATTGATCAAGTCAATTAAGTTTTGCAGCTCTAGTCTTTGCCTGTACTCTGGGGTGTGACTTTATAATGGAATGATGGAAGTGGGGGGTGTAAATGTATGGACATGACATGACAGACTGAAATGATTATAGATAATATCATGCTACTGGGTCTTATGACATCTTATGTCAACTTGAAAAATTACATGACATTTAATATTATTCCTCCTGACCATCGCTTTGGTGATGCATGCAGGGTGCCGCAGTCAACAGGCTTTTCACTGTATGGCTAATTTTCCTTTAAATGTTAGCCACTGCTTAATTCCCAGGCAGCTGTCGTAAATGTCTGCTAAATAGAAAGGCGAGTAAATGACACACAGACAGTCCAGTCCCCAAAGTAAACAAGCAGCTGCTAGAAAACGTGATTCTTCAAGCAGCTGGCATGTTTGAAATGATGTATATAAATACTGTAACGGAGTCAGAGCTGTACTTTCTGCCTGGCAGTTTTTGATCACCTTTGGTGTGTTTTTGTTGAAATACACAGGAAAATTGATTGAAATAGAGATTCTGTATGTGCATTTTTATTTGCTATAGGATAATCAATTATTTTTGTTGAGTGTCATCTCATGTACTTGGCTTTTGAATTTAGTTTCTCAAAAATATATAGTTATTTACTGTTTATTAAGAAACCAAGATACTGTTTTTGAGTAAAAGAAAAAATTTAGGTTAGATAGGTTTTGTGCAACCCCCATGAGTAATTGGGAACAACCTGACAGACTGTCTGAATTGCTGCACTAAATCATCCTATATTGTTATGAATCCAGGAGCTCAGATTGTGAACAGGCTTCAAATACAGATTTCCAAACATTTGTTTTGAGTTGTCAGAGAGAAGGGAAAGCAGGAAGAGTGTACTTAGTGGCACAAATGAGCATGACGTGAGCAGTAGAAGATGTATGAGAGGCTTGTGGAGAGACCGGGACAGCTGATGGGGGGGAAGGGACCAACAGAAATAGACATACTCAGAGTTAAATAGTCACCGCTCTCATGTACCCCCATAAAGTCCTGCCCTCCCCTTGTCAGGTCTCTGAGGTCCCAATGCTTATTGAAATGTATCCCATATTTTCAGCTTTTTTCATGCTCCTTCTTCACCTGTTTGTGTGTGTTCCGTGTTGAGGTGAACATGCATGTGTGTGGATGGGTGCATCAAAACAGATAATCTGCAAGCAGTCACGGAATAATCTGAGCCTCAAGGCCATGTTATTTGACACCAGTCCTGCATAGTTTAGTGTTTACATTTTTTAATTTGAACTGAATATGTTTTTTTTTCCTAGAGGGATATCAAACAAGCAAACAAGTTAATCAGTGACAGATGCAAAATTCACTTTCTTTGTTTTTCAGTGCTGCAGCTGAGAATTCAAAATCGAAGGCTACAAGAAATCAATAGGGATGCAGGTTAGTCTCTGAGTATCATTGACCCTGTAACTGATCCACCTCCACCATCCCTGCAGGTTGCATTTCAAATTAATGGCCCTCAAGCCACTTCTTTTCCTTTCAAATAATGACAGATTATCGATTTTTTTAGTCTTTAAAAATGAACAATATTGATGTGATTTTACTTCCCTTTTCAATTTCATTTGAAGAAAACAACTGTTAGATCAATATTGTGACAACTGTGTATTTTGAGCTAACAGGAAGTAAAATGTACATCAATGTGCTAAAACTTAAATGGGAGTTTAGGAAGGCTTTTCAAAAGCATAATTCAGCCAAAGCACTAATGCAAAGATTTCTAAAAAACAGTTTTAGTCAGCCACTGACCCTGATATAAACTAGTATGAAATGTACAAAATATATATAACTTCTATACAAAATGTATTAATTTAGTCCTAAACACGTAACATATAAAAACAAGACAAAGTTGTAATCTGACAGTCTGTGCACGTCGCTTCAGATCTCTTTTTGCTTTTAAAAGGTTTAACTTAAATGCAGTCAGTGATGTTTCACGCTGTAACAAAGGCAAATAAATCCAAGGCTGGCAGTATTTAATTAGTGCATTATTTTACTCTGAAGTTAATCGTCTATGTAAAAAAAAAGGATATTTATTAAATCCTAATCCTTTCCATTGTGTAAACACAATCTGTCTGTTTGCACAGGGTTAAAATCCTCTCGCCTCCCCCAAATTGGAGAGAAGGACCCTGGGGAAACTCAAGTAAGGGTTAACTCTTTCTCAATAATATCCCATACTGTGTTTTCATATTCCATATGTAAATCAGTAAAACAACATTTATTTTTCCCTCCTGAAGGACTTATTTGTACATTTTCCATTAGAAAATATTTGTAACTGAAAATGAATATTGCATATTTAACTTTAATGAGATTTTATCACAGCAGATATTGAATAATAATAACCTCTGTGTTAACTGTATGGTTTTTGTGTTGGTTACTCTGTATTGTTTTTTATCTGATGCAGCGTCTCACCGACAGTGATGGACGTCAGAAGTTGCCCTCTGGTGGTGTGAGCATTGAAACTGCACAAGGTGACAGTGATGTCGCTGCCTCCTTGCTTTTTGCTGTGTGTTCTCCCTTCATTGTGCAAAATAACACACTCCTGGCATCCTTTCGTCTTTGTTTTATATGGATACAGGCCTGTTTATACAGTAACTGAATGAGAAAATGAAGTGTGTAAATCTTGCAAAGGACTCTGTTTCACCAGTTGTCAGAACGAAATGTGACCTTGCTGCACACTGTAATGCTGCATTATAAACAGCTGTCTGACGTATTGGTGGGTGACAGCAAACAATGAACTAATCAATCTGGGAGTCATAATTTTCATTATCTTCCACGATCACCTATTTTTCTTCCTTTTTTTCTCCATCTTCCAATGATCTTTATGATTCCTCTTTAATTTTTCTCAAGGCTTTTATTATGGTTTATGGCATTTTTCAAATTTCCGATTTTTTGAAGACTTTTTTCGACTTGAAATTTGAAAAATGCTATGTGCAAGAAAGTGTGCAAAAATCCAAGGGAATACATTCCTCTGTGGGAAGAATTGTTTACTATATTTTGATACCTCTATTGTTTGAGCTGGAACCGATCGCCTGTGGCAAGAATGTCCATGCTCACGTCACATATGTTCTAAAATCCTGTTGCGTCTCATCCTCAGATCTCTAATTTTCTGATGTCCCATCTGTGCCCTTCATTTCCTTTCATCTGCACCATTGTTTTCTCTGTCTTCCACCCTTAGAGAGGGCTGTTTGTGGGGGCCAGAGGCAGAGGAAGGTTCACCAGTCACAGGACCCTGCAGATGGGATCAGAAGTCCACCTGTAGGCCAGCAGCAGGAACCCACACTTTCCCTGGAGAGCTGTAAGTCAGTTTAAAGTAACAATCACAAAAACCTGTATTACAGTTTTAAACTGTCTTTTTACAAAGAAATCCCTTTAATCTTGCATTTTTACACTAATATTATTATTGTCAGTTTTTCTTCCTCTTCACCTTCTTTCTGTCACCTTCTCACAGGTCCTGCCTCCCTCCCCGCCAATGTCTTCGAAGATGACATTTCCCCCTCCCCCTCATTTGCAGAGCAATGCGGTGCTCAACAATCACCAGCCATTCCCTCATTACCAGGACTTCCGTGTGACCAGTCACTAAGTGACTGTTCAGCCGTGAGTGCGACCTTTAATAACAATTTTGTACAAGCGAGAGAAAGGCAAAGTTAAATCATTTCAAAAGAACAGAAAAAAATGGTAAATGACATATACTTCTATAGTGCTTTTTTACCTTCTTCAAGACCCAAAGTGCTTTACAGTCCCAGTCCCATTCACCCAGTCACACACACATTCACACACTGGTGGCAGCTCTGCTGCCAAACACTGGCGCCAACCTCCCACAAGAGGCAAGGTGGGGTTCAGTGTCTTGCCCAAGGACACTTTGACTCATGGGCATGCAAGGCGGGAATCGAACCTGCAATATTACGATTGTGGGTCGACTGCCCTACCGCTGCACCACGGCCGCCCGTAAATAAAGACAATAGTGACTGGGTGATGACTTTAAAAATAGCTTTGTTGGTCAGGCAATCTAATTTTCTGCTTTCAGTCCAGTTTGGCGTTGCTCCCGGCAACCGTGGGCATCAGGCAACCTGTGAGTGTAGCACTATGCGAGTCAAACTCTATGGCAACAACTGGGAGACCAAATGGGATATATTTGACTTCCCAAACCACGTCTCTATTACCAAAGGTAAGAGGTGGTTGTTGCATGCTCATTTAGGCTCAAAATTAGGTTTTCATTATTTTTATTTTTATAAGTTTTTGGGTGAAACTGCTGAAGATAAAGTTAATTAGTTTGTAGAAAAACAATACTTCCATCCTAACCTGCAACACAAAGTGTGTTTTGTGAGTATCAGGTTAGAGCATATACACAATAAAAGAGATAAAAGTGCCAACCTGTCTTTAACCTAACCGTTTGGCCATTCCTGTTTCTTTTTTAAACCAGGCTCTTCTATAAGCTGCTCTGCATTCATTACTGTCAATTTGCACTTCTTGTGGAGCTCAGTGTTTGGCACCTAGGTTAACATATTCACACACAAGCCACACAGCTGTATGTCAAAGCCAGCTCACTGTCATACGGAGGCCTGTGATGCATTTACGCCTTTCTTTGTGGGAATTTAACCTTAACATGGGGCAAATCCTGTCAATGCAGAATGAGGCAACATTTGTGCCTGGGTTTCTTTCAGCCTGCATCTGCTTTTCCTTGAATTACATTTGGTTGGATGTAGCTCAGATGCAAACTAAATGTGTTTACAGACAACACAGCCTCCCAGCCGCAACTGCACATCATCTCTGCCATCTTCCCTGAACCTCAACCATCTTTCACGTCCACGTAAACCAAGGGACACCAAACCCAAAATGAAGAAACTTAAGTATCATCAGTACATTCCTCCTGACCAGAGAAGGGGGGCTGGGACTGGAGGTAATGCAACATCCTGAGTGTTACCAAAAATATTTCGTTCAATTTGTTCTTTTGGGTTGCTGTTTAACAGTAGATATTTATCTATTTGAAGTGGGAGGAGCAAAACAGAAGAGCCCTAACTCAATCCAGTCCTTAGACCCAGCCTATTCCCATCTTCTAAAACAGCCGCAGGTCTTCCTTCACCTTCAAATCCTTCAGAATCAGCAACAACTCACTGTTGTACCCAAGTATGTAGCAAAATGTTGCTCAGATATTTGTCTTGTCAAAAACAAGCTGCTGTACAAATTCTTTAACCCTTTTACACCAGCGATGTTAACAAAACACACTCTTTGACCTTACTTTTCAACCATTTACGTGATCAACGTAATTCCAAGGGATTCTGAAGAAGAGACAAGCAGCTTTTTGTGTGTACTGAAAAAAAACAGGCCTGTGTGGAGATCATAAAACAAAGACAGTAAGTCAAAGAACATCAAAACTGGAGCTAAAGGTCTAGTGTAAAAGGGTTAACTAATTTGACCTTATTTTCACATCTTTCTGGTGGTCATTTAACCACCTCTGTACATGTCAAAATTTAAATGCTTTGTCATGCACAAAGACACTTTGATGTGCACACTCATGGACTTGAGGAAGGAACATAGTCACCCTTAGCTGACTGATGTTTTCATCTTTACTTTAGTGGTGAGCACAATGATCTTATGAAGTCTTCTGGAGCCTTGCCACAAAATGTCCAACCTGTCCCTGGGACTACAAACCACTCTCCCACAGACATAAACCCTGTTTCCAAGCCTGAGCTTCTCCCATCAAATCTGGTTGATTTGACGGTAGGAAAAGCTGTGCTAATGAAAACTGAGAATCTTGTAAATTTTGAAAACACAAAAAAATGAAACGATAGCCAACACTTGTGTCATTCTTCTTCATCAGGTATCGGAGCTGCGACAGCAGCTGCGTAAGCGTGGGCTTCCTGTCTCTGGCACCAAGCCAACGTTACTGCAACGACTTTGTCCCTTCCAGCTTCAGCATGCTTGCCTGAGCCCTGCTCCCTTCTCCCAGCTGAGCTCCAGCCTGGACCCTCTCACTCCGAGCCCCCCACTACCATCTAACCAGAGCCCTGGCTCCAGCTCCAGCTCTGGACTAGACTCACCAAGCTGCAGCCCAAACCAACAGCTGTACATCCAAGATGGGGCAATTCCTAATGGGATTCACACTGTCGCTCCAAATACAGTTCCAAATGGAACATTGAACACCGTCCCAAATGCATTTACAAATGCTGCGACAGTTAGCTTGGCAGGTGAACAGTGTAATCTTACCAGCACTGCCTTCATGGCCTCCGCCAGCACGGCCTCAGGAACACCAAGTCCCAGTTTACCCATGCCATCGTCCTCGCTAGTGCAGTGTGGGACTCCCTGGAGGGCCGATAATGAGCAGCAGGAGCAACAGCAGCAAGAGTTGAGTGTGGAACTACAGATGAGGGAAAGGATACGCAGCAGGCCCAGGGACCGTTCCTTAAACACTGGTAATGAGGTAAGGATGGACAGGCTGGAAAGTGTTGATTTATTAGTAACAGGTGTGAAAAAATTACCCCACTCTACCAAATTCTTATCAATTAGCCTTGTGAGGGATCCCTTCATCCATTCCTGCAACAGGATCCTGGATGCTCTAGGAAGACTGAGGCACATGTACAGTCAGAGCAGTTGTTAAATCAGGTGAGTACACATCAGCCACATTTAATAGCCTTGGTTTAACTTGCACTACCTGAATAAGTGATCATCCTCACACTACCGGACTTCAAATTTGCCTCTGCTTTCTAATTAGGTGTTTTGCTGTCAGCCTTGTGACTTGATTGACCGCAACTTTGAGCTGCCAGTGCAGATCACGGCAAGTCCTGTACAGACTGTTCCTGGCATTCGCAGCTTGGAAGAAGACCTACAAGAGGCTATTCAGAGGGCGCAGGTTAGAAACCTTACAAAACTGAGCTCACAAAGATGCTCTTTAGTATAGTGAGAGCTAAGCATCTTCCTTGTTCCCTGCAACAGATGGACCCTCCACAGTCAATTGATGACATTCTGGATGAGGCTTTCACTTGTGATGGTGAGTCTCCCACACTATGTGAAGAGTGCATCAACAGCGTCACTCATATATCTTCTAATGTCTAATCCCCTTTACTGCCTCTCTTTCAGGCTCTGTCAATGTCTCTGATCGTAAATCCCCTGCCCACCTCTCCCCTGACCTTTCTGCCTCACCTCAAAGGGAGCAGTCCCAGTCGTCCCAACAGCACAACATGGACAGCAACTGCTTGCCGTCACCCCTTTGCTCCTCTCTCTTGTTGGAGCTCCCTCCATCTCCAGCAGTAATAAACCCAAACCAAGTTCTCCCAGCTCCTCCCCCTCTCCTCATCTGCACCTCACCTTTGACATCAACCGCGAAGTCACGCAAACGACGGGCTCCGATGCCATTTGATGCCGCAGATTGGCTTGAAACGCTGACATCTGGTCTGCGCCCTGTTACTCCACCCAAAGCTCCCTTTGTGGAGCCAGATTTCAGCCTGGATTCAGACCTGAATGTGAATCGAGTTCTGGATCTACTGATAGAGAAGTGGTGAGGACACCCCAGACCCCTGCACATCAAATGTTTGCAAACTGTTTGTATGTACAGTGGAGCCAATTTTTAAGGGTCGCCAGTGGGAGAAGCTTTCTACATTTTATTAAGGGCACAATGTCATAAATTTCAATGGGGTCTCTGCTCCCCATCACTGATAGGCTGGCAGAGTTTCTGGCTCCACGCAATGTCGAGAGCTGGAATTGTTGCAGCCCTGAGATCAGACACAGCTTTTAAAGGAAACATGTGCAGTGTACACTGACTGCTGTTCAAAGCAGTCAAAGCAGGCTTACCCAGAAAAAGAAATCAAGCAACACATCGGTGAGTTGACTCACTCCGCAGCACAATGTGTGGAGCGCAAAACAAAAGAAAACCTGACGGCGTATTAAGTTAAACATGCTCCCTGGCTGTGCTGGGAGAATGTTGTTTCTGACTTATCTCCAAAACCTGTTGTTGGATTGGGTTGAGCGTGGCCCCTGGTGTTGACTCAAGTCATTGAGTCCCAGTTATTCATAAAGCCCATTCAGAGAGTGCAGCAGCTGGGTAGAGAACACAGCATGTGTGTGGCTCCAGACCTTAACCCTGATGCCAGACACACAGTCGGCATGCAGAGGGAGAAAGCTGGCAGAACCCACAAATAAGACAAGTGCGAGAGCTTGAGCGTATGTGTATGTGTGCTTTTAGAATGCCTGATGATGTGCGAGTGCCCACACAAGTCTTGCAAACATACAACTGCTTCCATGTATCAGCAGAAATGCCAAACGCACTTGTATTTATTTGTTTGCTTCCAGTTACGGATGTCAGTTTGTGAGCAGTACGGCTGATTTGCAAGGTGATGAAAGAGAAAGAGGAAAGTCTTTGGGTTTCTGAGTCCTTTTTTCATTTCAGACGGTTTAATGTGGATCCACTGCCAGCAGGCAGCAGCCCTGTTGTAGTTTTACCTGCATAATCATCAGAACAACCACCTTACATTGCTCAGGTCGCCGTTCTCCAGACGTGCAATCAGGAAAAAGTAGCTCCTATACAACTGCACCAATCAGCTGAGTGAGCTTCCTCACCACTTTGCAAAACCAGGTGGTCCTTTTTTCAGTGATTAACCCCTAGCAGTGTCTGGCCCCAGTTGGATGTTTACCTCCCTACTGCCATGGCCAGTTTTAGCATGAAATATGACCCCAAAACAAGGCCACACCTGCTCAGTATGTATAAATTAATTTGGAGCCTGACATTGCTAAACAGCTGTTGGATTTGATCAGAATACAAAATAACCAGAAAAAGCCTGGAGTAGGATAAAAAGGAAGTTGCATATTTCCATGATGAAGATTTTTTAAAATAAAATCCGATTCTTGGATGGATTGAACAAAATAAACTAATTATCATCCTATTTGTTTTTTTTGTTTTTAAAAAAATCCTATAAGTGAAGTTCATACAGATTAGAAAATAAAACCTAAATTGACTGCATATCAATTAAGTAATTACTGAAAGGCTAACTCTGACCTATTAACATCTGTTAAATTCTAAAATATTGCATGATTTATTTTGTTATATCACATGATTTGTTTAACTAATGAAACTCCAAAAAAACGAATTCCTAAAAATCCAAAAGTCATAATTTTTTGTGACGATTGGATGGGCACAGAAACTTAACGTCTGTCTTTCTTCTATATGTCTTGCTTTTCTCCCAGTCAGTTTGGAATCTCTGGCTTTTCTGTCTGATGGCAGAAAGAAAAGATCCTTTTAGCATTGAAAATCTATGGAGCCCGTGACCTGACATGGGTAAAAAAAATGAAATCGTTCTCACAAATTATCATTTTGTTCCCGTGAATTATTATTTCGTTACCACAAAATCATAATTTGTTCCCATGGAATAATGACATTTTTCCCCGAATTATTAATTTTCTCAAACGAAAAAGTGTTTACAATGAAGAAAATCCCCAAATTGGACTTTATTCTTTCACATGAACCAGAAGCAGTTACTTTACGAGCAGTCTCTTTTCTGGCTAGCCCCGATTTTGTGGCAAATGGAGTGAATCTTCTAATCTACTTTGTTAGATTTGCTAAGTTTCACTTTGCAAAATGTGTTATCACACTGTTTCCATTAAATTATTAATGCGAATAAACACAAATCAACCCACGCCATAATTTATTCACAAACGTGGATGTGAGCAATACTTGGATTTACAGCAGATAGATTCAAATTTCCGCCTGTGTACATCTCATTACAATGCATGGAAGACGCAAAGGATGTTTAAAGATTGGAACTATTTATTTTAAAAAGCTCTACAGAAGCATCGGTAATCACGTCTCCATGTCTGGGTTCATTCACAGTCTCTCCCGGTATAGTGAGCCTCCCTCCAGCTCCAGTGTTGAACAGTGTCTCTCTGTTCGAGAGGGGAAAAAAATCGACAACAATCAAACTAGGGGATCATTTATTTTTGTCTAGATAAAAATATGAAAAATATCATAAGGAAGCCCGAGCTTGCTGCCTGCCCATCCCGCAGCAGCGCTCTGTCTGTGGGCTAGCGAGCTGCCTGCATGCCGGCATAACAAGCGGACGAGCTCAGCCGCCGGAGATCGCTATGCCGTCTGTCTGCCGTCCAGCCGCTCACCCAGGGGTAACCCAGCGTAGCGATCACCTCGCTATAGTCAATGGAAACCTCAATAATTGAAGTGGCAACATATATTTTATTTATATTACTTATCACTTATCTTATTTACGGTAAATATGTAACCGGAAGCATTTATTTCTGGTTGAAAATATGGGTTTAGTAAAAAGTCACAATTATTTTTAGGGAATGAATTACTATTTCGTGGGAATGAATTAGTATTTTCTGTTTTTACCCATGTCTGGTCACGGGCTCCATAGAAAGCTGTCAAAGATCCTTGTATAGTTTTCAGTATTAAAAAACGTAACTGAAAAAAAAAAGGAAAAAATATAAAAAAAACAGGTTTTGTAAAATGATGTCAATGAAAATCATAGCCATCATTGAATATTACTTGCTGCAAGAAAAAAGTAGAAAAAAAGAAAGAAACAAAGAAAATTGTTAGGCGGGAGAGTAACATGCTACCTCCTGTGACTTGAAAGGCTTTGGACTGACACTTGCCTTCTTTATTTTTTTTTTATTTCCACTGGAGCACAGTTTTCGGACAAGGCTTAACTCTTGAAACACTTCATATTAAAGGAAGTTTGAACAATCATCTGGAACCACCAGAGTGTTTTTTTGGTATCTGTGATTCAGTTGGCCATTTTGCTGCTATAACTTTTAAACTTGAGAAAAACATGTAATTTGTTTGCTTTTATTTATTATGTAATTTGTTCAAGCAAAAGACACCAATTTTGTTGAAAATGTGTTTAAAGCATTAAGAAAATTAAAGTCTTAATAGATTTTTAACACAGTTCTTCTGTTTCCTTTATTTGTATGTATTTCCATGTACATACAGTAATCAACTGTTTTCTGCTGGTGTGTTAAACGAGGGGAAAACTGATTGAAGTGCACACCATTTTTTGTTTCAACTTTCACAAAACATAACTTCTTAAATGTAAATAGTTAGATAAAAGAAATATTTATTCATTTCAATGGGCTTTAGAAAATTAATATTCTAGATTAATCACAACAATAGTTTATTCTTGTAAAAGTACTTGAATATTTTTTGGTGAGCTAAAAATTACACTTGAAACATGTCGATAAATTTGACAGCCATCCATTTTTTATATCTGCTCCACCCTTTGAATGTGTAAAGGTGGTTGCAACATCTTTTGCAAGGCTGCAAACACCATGGACAGAGCGCCAATCCACTGTTTATGTGGAAACGTTTCTTTAAACTATCCAATACTTAAAGTAGGAAGTAAAGTTTTCTCATCTCAAAAATCTTCTGAATCTGCAGAAGCTTGGCTTATTTGACTCCTAAATATGATCACTTTGCATTTTTAAAACTCTTTAATTGAGCATGTCGATTTGCTAATTAAAGTCAATGAAATGTTGTTACATGCACATGTTTTGGTAATTAATCTATTGGAACCATTGAAAAATTAAGTGATAATGCACTCTGAGGCCAAAAACTGCCCCACTGTAATTCACCCTTAGAGGAACGTAGCAGTCTGCAGGGCTTAATGTCATGATAATCCATCCAGCAGCCATAAATGTCAGCTTCATGGTGGCACAGGCAAAAAGCCACTAAAAGCATTGGAGTTTACTGGCAAATGCAAAAGACAAACCCAAATATCTTCCATCTTAGCCTAATTACCTATTTACTCTCTTATTTTGAGGCTGACTTTAAATAAGAGTAAAAATAAAGCATTCTTTTAAGATAGTGCACAGTGTTAATCTTTAAAATGTTTTGTTTTAGTTACTTTGAAACATTTAAAGCTTAAGCTTTAACAACAATAAAAGGCTGACTTCATATGATGGCCCAAAAATGGTGGAAGGAACCTCTTCTTATTTTTAGGCAGTATATGAAGTACACCCTTAAAATTTTAAATACCCTTCTGATGAAAAAATTAGACTGATGGTTTTCCTCATGCCATTTCTTCAACATTTTACTATGAACAGTGTGCCATCTCTGTTTTTAGAATTTTATTGAATGCAAGCAAACATTTCTAATTTACCTTAAAGTTACAATAATTAACAAAATACAAAATAGTTACTTACTAATTCTGGAATGATGGAAATGATGCAAACTTTTTTTGAGTAAACCTTTTTCACAAGTAAAAGAATCAAATCATGGGATTGTTTTGTTTTAATGGATCATAAATACCACTGAAACCTTGATAATTATTGCCAAAAGCTAAAAAAAAAACCCTACATGAAAAATAAAGTATAAATAATGTTTATTCATAACTTAGAAAGATTTATGCATTTTAAAGAGCCACTCCAATGAAAATTGTTTTTGGAGTTTTTCAATTCATTTCAATTCAATTCAATTCAATTCAATTCAATTCAATTCAATTCAATTCAATTCAATTCAATTCAATTCAATTCAATTCAATTCAATTCAATTCTTACAATTGCGTTTCATAGGATTTCTTTATTCCAGTTTTGAATCAGAAGCAGATGAAAAAATGGTGTTGGAAAAAGCTTGTAGCAGTGACATAGAACCTTCAACGACAAGTCACAAGCTCCCTCTCTGCTCTATTCTGATGCAGACAAACAGCTCTATTAACATCTTTGTTTTCTTCGTCTGAGCTGGTATCTGTCTCAAAACGGTACAGCTGGTAACCTGAACGATTTTGTTGCACTGGTCATTTTAGGTTTTGTTGTGAGGGGTTCTAAACTAGTCAAAGAGACTGTAAACAAATGGATGACAGAAAAAGAGGCGGGCTTTCTTCTTGCTAATGGCCCCGCCCACAACTCAGAGGCAAATTTCTGATGAACTCCTGTTGCTCTCCTGAAACCATGTCCTAGAAAACGACACAGGGTTTATGATTTTACGTCAAAATTGCATAATCATAATTAAAAAATGAATGGGGACACTTTTACAATAGATCAAACGATGATAGGAGTGGCACTTTAACAATGTATGCCTTTAACTGTCCAGGTGTTTGGCTTTCACAAGGTTGCTGTGACTTACAGTCATCTCTGCTGGGCACAGAGTGCTCATAAAGGACAGTTACTGTTTACAGTGCCGTAAATTTCCGAACTCCAAAAATGGACATTTGCAGGCATATTGGGAAAAGAAATACAGCAATGAAATCCCAATTTGAATCCCTGCTTTTGAATCTTCTCTTTATGCATGGGAGCAAATTCACTGGATGTTAAATTGTTGTTCTCCCGCACTTCAAAAAACATAGATGTTTGGTCGAATTGTGACCCAGCAAGTCTCAGGTTATTATAAGTAGGTTATTTCATATGAATGATCTATATACAGCTTTTTTTTTTTTTAAAGAACTGACAAAATAAAAGCAGGACTGAATAGACTAGAATTGGAATGGTGTAATAGTGTGTAAATGTCCTGGTAAAGCTAAAAGGCTTTAAGTGATGAACATGTTAAACAGCTAATATAGTCTGTAGAGAGACAAATGGGAACAAGAAAAACATTTCAGATATGGGATAAAACAAAGGGTTACTTGAAGGGGAGACATAAAACAAAATTTTCAGAACTATAAGAAAACTGATTTCATTCTGGCAGAAGCTCGACTTTTAGAAGTCCAATTTAAAAAAAAGGCTAGTCCCAATAGAGAGCTAAACCAAGCCGTTGATCTGGTTGCAGATCAAGGTAAGGCTGCATATGTTTATGAATCTAATAATACACCACATCTGAATAAAGACAGGGCACACAGAGAATAATTAGGATGAGATGGTGTGTTCACTTTGACTCTTGCACCCAGGGGTGAGATTGTGTGTTTTTACAAGGTGTAGGTGTCATCGGTGTGTAATGAGGACTTCACTGTCAATGGGCCCTCAAGCGGTTCAGCATCACTTCCTCCGCTTCTCTGTGCTGCACTCCTGCTTCCTGCACAATTTCATGGGAATTTAAGGGTGTGCTTCATATGTAAAGCAGTTAGCTGGCTACGGCACGATACGGTGTGCATGGATGCTGTCTCTCTCCCTGTCGACGTAGCTCCATCATTCCCTCTCTTGGGTCGGAGTTGGGTTAGCTTTGATCACTAGCAGAGGGTCGCTATGGTTCGATTTTTGTGGCGCTCCTCTGAGGGGTTTGTACTGCAATTATAAACCATGTAGGAGAAGTAGGAGGATGTTAATTTTCTTAGGAGCTACTTTGGCCTTTGTGTCAGATTGCCAAGACTGAATAGGGAGCAAGCGTACATTACAAACCAGAAAAAAAGTCATTTTTTACCACACAATCAATATGTGGCATGTAAAATCCATCAAAAAGATTTTTGTTAAAGAAAGCTGAACTCCCTTTTCAACACATTTACACTGCAGATATCCTGAAAAAATAGTAAACCCAACAGCAATATTAAGCCTGACTGAAAATGCACTTGTGTTTTAGAAGCATATTCATTCTAGAGTTATAATACTTCATTTTCCATAATGAATGCAATATTTTGTTTTTGCTGTACATATACACCACCACATGATTGCTGTTTCCTTTTTTTTTTTTTGAAGGTGCCACTGGCTAAAACCAGAAAAACAGTATAATTAGGTTTGATCTTTTGGACTGTATTCACATTGTAACTCACAAATGACCTGACTGGATTTGTGTGCCCACTCATATATTTTCAAATGCAATCAAACATTGAAACAAGAACCAAATTCTTGTAAATTAATAAAAAAGAAAAAAAAACAAGTTGAGTCATGCAAGCAGCAGGGGTGTCTGGTATGACCGATTAGTACTTTTTTAGGAGCAGGTAAAGCTTTTTAATTATTTTTTGGATACGTTAATCTTCATAACATAAATAAATTACAGTCCTTCAAATTTAGTTTTAGCTTCTGGCTTGTCTCTTTCTTGAAGGAAAATTTGCTTCAATTTTTTTCCAAGTTATTTTAGATTTATTAAAAACTAAAGCAAACCAACTTGAAAAAAATATAATATTGGGGTTTAAATTTTAAATATTTCCAACCACACACAAACAGGAGCTAAATCCAACTTTAAACTTTATACATAACATCTGAATCTTTCCATGTTGTTAATCGATCCATTCAGTTTTTATTCTTTAGAAAAAAACTGTTAGTAAAATGCAGTCTAATGACTTGGGTGTCCTTTTGCTGCAGAAGAACCACAAGATCCCCCCTTGACATAGATTAGTCATTTGTCAGAAAGTGTGGATCACTCATTGGTTCTCCCTGTTATATCAAATGTATCAGCCTTGGCAGTTTTCTAATTGTTTATCATTGTTGAACCAAATGTTAAATAAATACTCTAAGATTCAACTCAAAAAGGATTAGAGCTGGACTCTAAAAGTCAACCTTTTTGGTAAGTAGAAAGAAATATGTTCTTGCTGTTTACTTTTTGTAAAATCACAATTTTACTAAATCAGTTAGGAAATATGTTCAGATGGAAAGTTTAAAACACGGCAAACTGAAAAGCACAATGCTTATTACATCTTCTGTTTGTGTTTTTTTCCCCAGTGTTTTGCTATAAAAAGTTGCAAACATTACATTGTAAACTGTTTTATGTTAATTATATAATCTTTGATAAGTGAATGACTAAGATAGATGTTAGTAAAAGCTCATTGACCTGCAATTCTTTGTTAATAGTGATGAAATGCTTTAAAACAGCTTCTCTTTCAAAGTTTTTATTTAAGCACCACAAGATATTACAATTTTTTCAGCTGTTTCTGGCTAATAATGTTTCCCACCTTTTTATGCCACTTTTAAAGAAATCGCTACTTTGATTTCTTTCTCATTTGGTTTTATTTTGGTAGCAATTGAATAATAAAGGACGTACCAATTAAAAATAAATTGAAAATCAAACAAAAACACTTAAAGTTATGAGACTAATGATAAAGTATGGGTAATACTATGATGGCTAAGCTACTAAGCAGCTGTGAGATCTGCAAAACAAGGATTATTCCCAAAGAACTGGCCTATAACCTAACAGAACATGTTTTGATTCTTTTGAAGCAATTAAAAAATGCCATTATCTTACTAAAAATTGTGAGATTATATACATCTTTGTCTGCTTTTTCTTAGATTTTGAAAAAACAATAAAAAGAAAACTTCAAAAAGAAAGTGAGGCATGAATTCAGCATTGTGGAGCACAGAACTGCAGTCAAACAACCTTAGAAGTCTTGTTTTCCAATAGGAACTACTTAATAATTGCTGCTGCTTTGAACTTGTTGAAAGTATGTGAAAAATTCAGACCTGTTTTCACATTTTTCTTTGAATCCTGCTGAAGCAGACCTTATGTAGCTTACACTAAAATTATGTTTGTTCAGCAGTTTATGTTTGTTGACTGTCATTCAAAGGACTTAGAAAAACATGGCTAAATGGCTGATCACACAGCAGCTCTATAAAGCCATTGTTATTTAGGAATTATTAAATATTCATATGCTCCCAATAACTAATTTCCTTTTGTGCTCGGCTGTGTTTAAGCGGTTCACTTACACACACTTGTGAAATCCCTTATCACACTGTACAGGGGAACAACATGGAACATGTCCTTTAGCATTGCTCGTTATGATACTACCGCTGTCTGAAATGTACCTCCACACTGTTCATGCATAGACTTCCTGAAGGAACACATGGGTTCGAAAGACAAAGGCAGGATGCGGTTTTGTCCTCTGAAGGAAAGATGCCCTGAAACTGTTTAACCCTTGTGTTATCCTATACGGTCAAGATGAACATTGACGTATTATCCCTACCATGACAAAGGTGGATAAAGGTGGAGAAGATTTCATGTATTCCATGGAAACCAGAAGATCACAAATCATTGAAGAAAACAGTTCAGCGCACTGTCTAGTGGGGTCTAGATGACCTCACTCCCAATGTCAAAGTGCCAAGGACAGCACAAGGGTTAAAGGAGCTTGTGTCTGCTTCTGCAACTAGAGGACTGTCCTGCTTTACACCCATCAAACTGCATTGCGGGTTAAAGTGAACAGGAATGCTGATTGTCTTTGTTCAGAACTGTTTGAGTTGAGGAAGGCTAATTGGACTAATTAGTACCAAAAGTAGACATGACTGAGCAGCCTCTCTGAACCGCAATTTTTTCAAAACTTTTTTTTTTGTAATTAAAAAAAAAGAAATGCAGGAAGAGAGGAGCCTCATTATCAAGGCTAACCCATTGTGGCATTATTATGCTCAGTACACAAACAACACGAGAAGACATGTTTTGATGTGTTGCAGTGTAAACTAACCCTTGCCACAAAAGCAGAAACCTGAGGAACAACAACGGCATTTCTTGGCAGACCTTTGTTCTGCCTCACTAAACCCTACAAGCGTATCAAAATAAAACAACTTTTTTTGTGAGTTGTTTGCTACCTTACACATTTTTAAGTTTTGACGTCAAAACCCCACAAATTCTTTCCAGAAAACGGATGCCTGAGATTTATTCAGGACTCTGTGAATACTTTTGTTTCAAGCTGAAAAATCCTCCACTCAAGTTTTGAGGGGAAAATCAATCACCTAAAAGGACTTTTTTAGTTCAAATTACATAGCATCTTCTACAGGATATCCACAAAACTTTTTGTAAAGTTTCTCCAAAATTCAGTTGTTTCAAATCCTGCGGGTGCATAGGAGGTTTAAATTTGGGCCAACATGAACAAACACCAAGCGTTGTCTTAGCGTTTGAGTTGTTTCTGCGAATCAAGGAAATGTCTCAGCTCTGAAATTTATAAGACAGAACATCTCTCTAACTTAATTTCTTTGTCTTGATCCAAGTTATATAATGTAAAAACAAAATGTACTGCTGCAAGATTAATCACCAGCAAAAATGTATTTTTCAAAATCATATTTGCACTTACTTATCCGATTAGAGTTTTCATTAAACTGAAAGCGTCTTTTTTAAGAACTCAAAGTAATGTCGGCAAAATGTTGGTAGCGGTTGATATTGGATTTAAAATCCTGTCTAATATCCGCTAATTAACTCACAATTTCCAGCATAATATGGAGGCTCTTTGTTGATGTCTAGTATGTTGGGGCATGTTTACCACAGCATTGTATTATTTTTTTCCTCCATTACACAGAGAAAGACATTTCTTGAGGAAGCCAGTAGAGCTGCTTAAAAGGCATTTTTGTTAGCTTTAAAAAATGTATACATTACAAAAATAAAAAAATATATAAAAATATAACAAAATATATATATATATATATATATATATATATATATATATATATATATATATATATATATATATATTTCTGATCATATTTTTTAAAAACTGAATTTTAAATAAGTAGAAGAAGGTGGAAGGCTGTTAGGTCAAATGTTTGATCTATGGAGTCCTCATGGCATCATACAGATCAGTTTATGACTTGAATTCTTGAAAATGGCACTAAATGTTGGAAGTTGATATTAGTGAAACAAAGTGAGCCTGATCTATCTCTCAAACCAATGTAAATTGCTCACTAATGTAGGTTTCCCGTGCTATGTGTGTGCACTAAAGAACCTCTATAAGATAACAGCAGCTCTTGCATCGATTGTACCCAAGAAGACCTCTTCATCTCATCCCAGAGATTTCCGTCCAGTTGCCCTCACTTCTCATGTGATGAAGGTGCTGGAGAGGCTGGTGTTGGCTCAAGTGAGACCGTTGGTGAGCTCTTCTCTGGACCCCCTGCAGTTTGCCTACTGGCCGCGCCTGGGGGTGGATGATGCTGTCATCCATCTGCTGCAGCGAGCTCACTCACACCTGGATGGTGGTGGAGGCATGGTGAGAATCACCTTCTTTGACTTCTCCAGTGCCTTTAACACCATCCGTCCTTCTTTACTGGGTGATAAGCTGCGGCTGATGGTGCGTCCACCGTCTCCTGGATCACTGATTACCTGACAAACAGGCCACAGTTTGACCGACTGACCGGCGTCCTGTCTGACGTGGTGCTGAGTGTTGAGGGAGCCCCACAGGGCACTGTGCTCTCTCCCTTTCTGTTCACCTTGAACACCTCAGATTTTCAGCACAATTCAGAGTTGTGTCACCTACAGAAATTCTCTGATGACTCTGTGGTTGTGGGGTGTATAAGCGGTGGACAGGAGGAGGAGTACAGGAGGCTGGTGGACGGATTTGTGGAGTGGGCTGGAGAGAATCACCTGCTGCTCAACGTGGACAAGACCAGGGAGATGATGATCGACTTCCGGAGGAAAGGGACTGTCTTACAGCCTCTCTGCATCCTGGGCAGGGATGTGGAGGTGGTGGAGGAGTACAAATACCTGGGTGTGACTATTGACAGCAGACTGAGCTGGAGGAGCCACAATACTGCTGTGTACAAGAAGGCCTGCAGCAGACTCTACTTCCTAAGGAAGCGGAGGTCTTTCAATGTGTGCAGCAAGATGCTGGGGATCTTCTACCAGTCTGTGGTAGCCAGCACCTTGTTCTCCTCTGTGGTCTGCTCGGGAAGCAGCATTGCAGTCAGTGACGCCAACAGACTGAACAAGCTCAGAAGGAAGGCAGGTTCTGTCATTGGCTGCAAACAGGAAACCTTTGAAGCAGTGATGGAGAGGAGGTCACTGAACAGACTCCTTTCAATCATGGACAACCCAGACCATCCTCTCCACCCTGTTCTGGACAAACAGCGGAGCTCCTTCTCTAAGAGGCTCAGACAGCTCCGCTCCAAAACTGCCCAGTACCGGAAATCTTTCTTACCCAATACAATAACCCTGTACAACAACTCACTATGCAAAAGATAACCTTTGCACATTTTTTTTCTCTTCTTCTCTATTTTGCAAATTTCTTTTGCACATATCTTTATCTGCACTGTTTTGTAAATAGCTTTTTAAATTATACCACATTTTCCTTGTTCTTGTTTTTTATTTTTATTTTAGATTATTCTTAGTCTTTTTTCCCCCTGTCAGTTGTTATGGTAACGAACAAATTTCCCACGTGTGGGATCAATAAAGTATTTCTGATTCTGATTCTGATAACAAGCTTGATGGATTTTGTCCTCAACAGCTCCATTATTTCATTTATAAATATAAATTCAAAGCATTAATTTAACATCGGACATTTGTGTCTGCATTTAAAAAAATTAGTAATTTGAATGAGAACTCACACATTATTAATGTCAGTACAAATGTAGATAAACATGATTCTATTTCACTAAAATATAACGGACAGTCGCTACCATGCCTGATCTGTCTGCCTGCACCTGCGCTGCAGATTCATCTTCTTCAGAGTTATTGTCTTGTTGCAGACAAATCCAATAAAACAAAGGCACAGCCACAAGCAACCTTGTGTATTTTAGCGAGTGTGTATTTATTTTTGTGTGTTTTGATGCATATGTGAGGTCCAGTATAAGATGAAGGCTACACTGGACCGCACTGCTCCACACTTTTTTCCCGCTGGGTTTTTACTTTACGCTTTAGCAACAAGGCGCATTTAAGGGAGTCAGTCAGCCCACCTGTCTGTCCAGCTGCGGTCTAACATGAAGCAACCTTGCCTTCAGCTGGATTGCATGGTAATATAGAAAAGTAAGTGCTGGAGGTTTGCGCATGTCCGGTTGCTTTAGCGTGGGTTGCCATACATATGCGTGTGTGTGGACACATTCCCTCTGTTAGTTTGTGGAGACTCAGGATGAGCTGGTAGGTGTGTTCACCCGGTGGCCATGCGTCATCCATGTTAATGAGGATATAAGGGCTCTCATTCTTCAAGGTCAAATGCTGTAGGGATTACCCCCTGCTTTCTTATTTCACATGCTTGGATACAGCGATGGACATTCAGTGATTAGAGTGACCTCGAAATGTACAGTGTTTCTATTTGAACAAATATGCAGTTACATGATAACAAATGAGCTCAAGGTGCTGCTGTTATAAACACAGTTTTTTCCCTGTCTTTCTTATGAAAGAGGAAATGAATTCACCATCGGTTATCACTAGATGTTTCAGAAATGTGTTACATTAGGAAGTAAAAAGCACATTTTCTTGAAAATAGAGTGTCCCTTTTCGTAAATGACCTCCGAATTTCATTTGCAGTCCTGTCTTTTACTCAGGTTAATGTCCAGGTGAAGTTTACTTCAAGGTCTCTGTGTTGAGTGACATTCCATCAAAGAAAGTGCAGACTGAGTCTAAACCAATGTAAAAATTGAAGTATTCATGATGAGGCAGAAGTTTTAAAACAAAGTGGCCATTAAATATATCAATAAGGTTCTGAAGTCATGAATAATCAACTTTTACCAACAATAAGTTCTTTTTTTTTTTTTTGCATGGATGCATGTGAAGAATGCAGGAATCTCAGCTAAATGTAGTCCATACTTCTAATATATCCCAAAATGTTATGAGCTCAGGGACAAAGACCCCCTCTGACCTTAAAATCCCTGTTACTGTTAATGTAATCAAAGTAAATTACTAAAATGCCTTATGTGACTCACAGATTTCTGCCAAGATGAAAGAACCTTTTAGCTCATTCCAGGTTTCCCTGAATGTCGTTTTGTTTGGCACTGAGCTCAACCCCCAGCTACAGTCAGTTCAGGTTGTCAGTGCTTCACCTACAATGACTTTACTAAGGTCTTTTCCTTTATGAAACACCGTTATCCGTTTTCTGATGCTGAATGCCTGTGTTAAAACTGTATGACAGCATTTAGTTCAGGCAGTCGAACGTCTCAATTTGGCATAAAATCTCGAAACAGCAGACTTTGCTCTGCCTGAAGGTAAAAGATGCTCCCAGGAAATGAAGTGTGGAAATAATATCTTGTGGTTGTTTCATGGTAGTTAAGCAGAAGCTGCCAGGAGTTTAGGTCCGGTCAGTGTTTCACCCATTTATAGCCAGTTTCTAGCTTTTGAATGTGATTGTGCAGAATGCCTAAAGACCCTCTGATCATCTTTTGAGCTTTTTCCCTGTGGTCTTTTAACTATGATTATTCAGTTTTATGGCAAAAATAATTTAAAAAAACTGTTGTTTTCTTAGACATAGGCCGAATCTGAATTTCTTCCCTACCCTTTCAGCTTCTCCAAGGAGAGAGATATGGAAAAGATAGCGTCTCACAGAGGCACTACAGTCAACCAGTGGAGGGATAGAGTCGCTACGGCTCTTCCCTGTTAAAAAACACTTTTGGACTCCACTACACCTTTAAATGCACCTATAGATGGCACAAAAGGAGCAAGAGGGGTAGGAAAGCAATTTGGATTTGGCCCTAGTTTCTGCAGAGTGGCAGTAGTTCAATAGAAATTCACCTCGGAGTTGTAGGTGAGACTGTTGGTCTGAAGCAACACCTCCCCCCCCTTCCTGTCACCCATACTGAGCTAACTGTTTACACACTCTCCCATTACCTTTCAGCTACTCTCAACTCCAACCTAACATTACAGGTATAACAAAAATTGCAAGCTATATTTATTATTTGTTTGTCTGGTTGGTTTGCCATTACCATCCTATCAGTCTGGATCTGGAAGTCCCACAGGTTCTTTGCCCTCTCATTCTCTACCACCTTCGGAGGTGTTTCCCATTTTGACCTTGGGGTTTCCAGTTCATATTCTGCACACATGTTCCTGTATATTATTCCAGCCACTTGATTGTGGCGCTCCATGCACGCTTTCCCTGCCAGCATCTACATCCTGCAGGCTCCTCTTTGCACAGCCTACACCTTGGGTCTTGTCTGGTGTGGTAGATCTGAGCCTCTATGCTCTGGTGCTCAGAGCTTGTTCCTGAGCTGCCAGGATGAGCGCTTCAGTGCTGTCCTGTAGGGCAGCCCTTTCTAGCCATTGGTAGGAATTCTTGATATCAGCCACTTCAGTTATGGTCTGGTGGTACATCCCATGCAGGGGTTTTTCCTCCCATGAGTATCTGTCCTCCAGCACTGTATCCTCTGCTCTCCATTGCCTAAGACATTCATTGAGCACACTGTCAGTTGGGGCCTTGAGCTTGATGTACTCATGCATCTTGGATGTTTCATCCTGGATAGTGGCTTCTACGCTCACTAGTCCTCGGCCTCCTTCCTTGCGGCCAGCATACAGTCACAGGGTGCTGGATTTGGGATGGAACCCTCCATGCATGGTGAGGAGCTTTCGTGTTTTAAGATCCGTGGTCTGTATCTCTTCCTTTGGCCATCTCATTATTCCTGCAGGGTATCTGATAACTGGCAGTGCGTAGCTGTTTATTGCCCGGGTCTTATTTTTGCCATTGAGCTGGCTTCTCAGGACTTGCCTTACTCGTTGGAGGTATTTAGCTGTTGCAGCTTTTGTTGTTGCTTGCTCCAGGTTGCCATTTGCCTGCGGAATTCCAAGGTACTTGTAACTGTCCTCAATGTCTGCTATTATTCCTTCTGGGAGTGAGACCCCTCCTGTATGGACTACCTTGCCTCTCTGTGTCACCATCCGGTTGCATTTCTCGAGCCCGAATGACATCCCAATGTCAGTACTGTAGATCCTGGTGGTGTGGATCAGGGAGTCAATGTCACGCTCGCTCTTAGCATATAGCTTGATGTCATCCATGTGGAGGGGGTGACTGATGTTGGCCCCATTTCTGAGTCAGTATCCATAGCCAGTCTTGTTGATTATTTGGCTGAGGGGGTTCAGACCTATGCAGAATAGCAGTGGGGACAGAGCATCACCTTGGCATATCCCACATTTGATGGACACTTGTGCAATTGGCTTCCCATTGGCTTCAAGGGTGGTTTTCCACAGCTTCATTGAGTTTCCTATGAAGGCTCTTAGAGTCCTGTTGATGTTGTACAGCTCCAAGCATTCAGTGATCCACGTGTGTGGCATTGAGTCATAGGCTTTCTTGTAATCAATCCAGGCTGTGCACAGGTTGGTGTGTCGTGACCTGCAGTCTTGAGGAACTGTTCTGTCAACCAGGAGTTGGTATTTGGCTCCTCTGGAGTCTCTACCAATGCCCTTCTGTGTGTTGCTCATGTATTGATCCATGTGCCTATTTATCTTGGTTGCAATGATGCCTGACATGAGCTTCCATGTTGTGGAAAGACAGGTTATTGGCCGGTAGTTGGATGGGACTGCACCCTTTGAGGGATCCTTTTGGATTAGGATCGTTCGCCCTTCCGTTAGCCATTCGGGGTGAGTCCCATCTCTTAGCAGCTGGTTCATTTGTGCTGCCAGGTGCTCGTGGAGTGCGGTGAGTTTCAGTAGGCATGTATCATGTCAGGGCCCGGGGCTGTCCAGTTCTTCAAACCTGAGACTCTTTCTTGGATGTCTGTCACTCTGATGGATACTGGATTCTGTTCAGGGAGGTTGCTATGTTCTTTTCTCAGAGAGACGAGCCACTGGGCATTCCTGTTATGTGCCGCCTCTTTCTCCCATATGCTTTTCCAGTACTGTTCAGTTTCCAGCCTTGGTGGGTCTGCTCAGCTACTTTGACCCTGCCACTGAGCGTACACTTTCGCAGGCTGAGTTGCGAACAGCCTGTTTCTCCGTCTGGCTTCCTTGTCTCTTGTGTACCTCTTTAGTCGGCTGCTCAAGGCTAAGAGCCTTTGTTTGGCAGTTTCCAATGCTTCAGGTATGGGAATCTGGCTGTATCTCTTAGGTACTTGCTTTCTCATTGTACCTCTTTGAGCCTCTGTCATGTTACTCACATCCTTCCGAGTTGCCTTGATTTTGGCCTCTAACCGTTGCTTCCATGGTGGGTATTGTTTTCTTCCATGGTTGCTCTTATAGCCAAGCATCTCAAGGATCACTGCTGCTGAAGTGTAAATCAGTTCATTGGTTTCTGTGATTGTTGTGGTAGGAATTGCCCTCAATGCTTCATTGACAGTTTCCAGAAGACTTTCAGGCGGTACATCACTTAACCATTGTAGCTGGTGTCGGGGTTGCCTAGTGGTCATTCTAGACATGATCTTGTCTTTCAGATCAGTTGCTGCCTCGCTCAGCATATCTGTAGTTGTTGGGGCTGTGTACCCAAGCTCAGGGTGGGAGTGTGGTATAGCGTCCACTCTGACCTGCTGTTCTGGCTCTCCCGTGGCATTGTATTGTATCGCTTCAATCTCAAGTTGTGATTGGAGTTGCCGTTTGTGGAGTTACCATTTGTGGATGTTAGAGCATTGGGCTACCAGTTGTTTGGCAGTTTGCCTTGATTGTGGGTTTCGAAGCATCCATTCATTCCACATTCTCTGCATGTAACCCTTCTGGGTGGGATTACTTGAGTAGTAGCATTCTAACAGTACCTTGTTCTCACATCTAGTCCATTTCCGTCTTGTTCCAGTAGCCCACCTTTCCATCAGGATGCTCTGGACCCCCAGCACCTGACACAGACCTTGTTTGGCCGGGCGACGTCTGAGCCGGCATGACATGTGGTCTCATGTTGTGAGGTAGGCAGTAGCGTTGAGGAGCTTGCCCAAGGACCCTCACTGGGTGATGTTAATTGCTTGCCATTGTTATGGTAATTGCCCCATTTCCATTGTAATTGACCCATTTCCATTGATATTTCCATTAATTGTTCATTCCGCCCCTGCACCTTACCAACTGAGCTACCCAGCCGCTTTTATATATATATATATATATATATATATATATATATATATATATATATATATATATATATATATATATATATATATATATATATATATATAGAATATCAGTACACAAACAACACGAAAAATGCCAGAAAAATGCCACAAGAATGTGTTACAAAACAACAACAACAACTGGATTTTTATCAGATTAAGTGTTAATTACTAACAGATCAGATCAAGTCCCACAGTTTATTTTCTATTATCTGTCTTACTCAGGTCCAGAGCTGGAGACCTCTTGTAAAATGTGTCCCTTGCGTTATAAACAAAATATCTTGAACATGCAATGCTATTTCTATTGTTCTGTGCAATCTGAATCACACCGTCTTTCTTCTACGTGTTCTACATTTTCTTATTTTTTTTGTTAGGGGCCACATCTCAATATTCCGCAGTCTGGTGGCAAATTGCCGTATTCATCATAGTTGAAAAACGCAAAGAAATTATGAACCTGCTCTCTACCAGCAAAGATAATCACCATCCTTTCTAACTTAAACTGCTTAAATTTCTATCAAGATGCTGCATCAGTTATGTGTTGTGTTGCCATGAGGCGTTCGGTTGCCAAGCAAATCTTTGCCTTTCACCTTACTACAGTTGCTGCTCAGCCGCCTCTTTAAGCCCTTTAGAATGCTTCCAATGGGAGATTTCCATGCTTGAACTAATCTCAAAACCCAGAACCAAATCTTGCAAGTGGCAAGCAACTGGTTGTCTGTCAGGACACATTCTGCTCCCTCTACCTCAACAAACAGATCAACCAAGCATGACCTCTTCTTTCCCGAAGAGACACTTGCATAAGCCAAAAGTCTCTCCTATCTCAGCTAGTCCATCTCCTGCTTCAGCATTGTTTTACCAATATTTCCTCTGTGTGTGGCTACAGGATTAACTGTTCAAAAATGAATGTAGCCCAGGTGGTTTTACCTACTTTGTTTTGCCTTAACCGTCTGTTAGTTTCCTTTCTGCGCATTTCTCGTCACCTTCTGTTTCCCCTTCGACGTCACTCCCTCACGTGGGCTAGTTGGCCAATCACGGCCAAGCTTCTCGTGTCATCAGGACATCACGTGATATGGCGCGACCAGTCGCGTACGCTTATTAGGGTGCAGGGAATCAATGGTTTAAGACGCGGCGGGGAAGCTACATGAGCGGTACGGTATCAGTCGGAATTTACATCTCGTTAACCACCATTTTCCGCTAAGTGATTAATGTGGTAAAATGTTGTCATAGGAGCCCTCTATCCGGTCCACAGTTCCACCATACATAAAAGCGTTGGTAATATGTGGTTGGCGGAATCTGGTGAGTTGTCTATTTGTTTGCTAACGTAGCTTTAGCTGCTACTGTGTATCAGATGTGGTTAACGTTAAATGTTACCTATCATATCCAAGCATAATGACTCATAGTATGACCCGAATATTGTACATTCAGTATGGGTATATGTTATGTTAATATGTTTAATGTTTTGTCTTTGTCTTTACATGAATGTAGCACAGCTAGTGCTGTGTTTATGATTTTTGTGTGCACACTATATGTTATGATGTTTTATATTGTTTTTGACGTGTTAACACGCGATTTCCTGTGGCTTTGGTCCTGTTATCCAGGCCGAGCTCCAAGACCACCACACGAAACGGACTATGAGACATGGCGCTCCAGTATCGATCTGCTTCTTCAGGATCCGGCAATTTCTGATCTGCAAAGATCCAGAAGACTGGTTGAAAGCCTTTTCCCACCAGCGGCAGACATGGCAAAACATCTAAAGCCAGACACCTTACCCAAAGTCTATTTGCAGATCCTGGACTCTGCCTATGGAGCTGTGCAGGATGGAGATGAGCTGTATGCCAAGTTCATGGAGCTGTTTCAGGACGCTGGTGAGAAACCATCTGCGTATTTGCAACGATTACAAATTGCACTCGTTGCAGCTTTGAAGAGGGGAGGAGTGAAAGCCACTGATGTGGATCGACACCTTCTTAACCAGTTTTGTCGTGGGTGTTGGGACAACAATCTTATTTCCGAACTGCAATTAAAACAACGCAAGTCTAGTCCACCATCTTTTTCTGACTTCTTGTTGTTGCTCCGAACTGAGGAAGACAGAGAAGCTTCCAAAGCTCAGCGTATGAAGCAGCACCTCGGTTCGAAAGCCAGGGCCGGGGCGCTTGCTCAATACGCCTACACCCACACTCCTGAAGAAGAAAAGGTTGACGCACTAACCAATATCACGCAACAGCTTGCCCAGCAACTAGCTGACATACAGAAGCAGCTACGGACTCTTACAGCCGGACGAACCAGCCGAAACCAATCTGCAACCTACCAGTCTATTCCTGCCAAAAACAGTAAGCCGATCCGCACCCCCCACAAATCATCATCCGCAGGGCCTAAGCCAGGTTACTGCTACAACTGCGGTGAAGATGGACATATAAGACCCGACTGCAACAACGATCCCAATCCAACGCTCGTGGCTATGAAAAAGAAACAGTTTTCAGAAAAGCAGAAGCGGCAGCAAAAACCCCACAGAAACTCGTCTTTAAACTAGTGCGAGTTCCTGTTGAGGGACAAACAGGAACTGCGGAGGACCAACCATGTCCCGATAAGCAGTCTAAAGTGAAATGCCGCACAGCGTCGCATTCCACTTCAACTGAAAAGACTCGTCTGCCGAGAGGGTTGATTGGATCCAGATGTACAGCCCAAGTTACCATCGCTGGTATCCCGTTCTGGTGTTTGCTAGACACTGGATCCCAAGTCACGACCATACCTGTCTCATGTTATAACCAGCATTTCTCAGCCCAGCCGGTGAAACCAATACATGAACTGCTACAGGTTGAGGGAGCTGCTGGACAAGAGGTACCATATTTAGGGTATATTGAGATAACAGTTGTTTTTCCAAAAGACTTTGTTGGTGTAGATGTTGGCGTACACACCCTTGCCTTGATCGTTCCCGATGTCAGACCAGGGGGTCACTCCCAGATCCTGATAGGGATGAACACCTTGGAGCTGCTTTACGAGCAGCATCGGAAGAGTGAGTACTCCGACTACACACCATCTCAGAGTGGTTATAAAGCACTGCTTGAGTTACTGCAGCTCCAGAGCCAGAGAACTCAAGGGGCCAGCGACAATGTGGTGATATTGGCCGGTAAGACGCCCGTCCTAATTCCAGCTGGCCACACCATGGTTGTGGAAGGTCTTATCTGTGCTTATCCTCCACCCATTGGTAAGAGCGTTTTATTGGAGCAACCAGCCACACCACTACCTGGAGGACTTTGTGTGAAGAGCTGTTTGGTAACATTACCAACTCACTCACCTTACAAGCTTCCAACTATAATTACTAATGAATCAGAGAAAGCAATTACACTCATGCCACTGTCTACCCTTGCAGAGTTCACCGTATCTCCATTGGTCCTGTCTCAGCGTGTTTCCATCAACGTAAACCAGGAACCTGATCAGCTGAAATTTGATTTCGGAGATTCTCCAATACCATCTGAGTGGAAAGACCGAGTCATCGCTAAGCTGAAGCAGATTCCTGAGGTATTCTCGCATCATGACCTTGACTTCGGTCGAACGGATAAAGTCAAACATCATATCCGCCTTCACGACGAGACTCCATTTAAACATCGGGCTAGACCGATTCATCCTCGGGACATCGAGGCTGTCCGCAACCATCTGTGTGACCTGTTGGAGGCAGGAGTCATAAGAGAATCAGAATCCCCTTTTTCGTCACCCATTGTGGTAGTCCGAAAGAAGAACGGAGATGTGAGGCTGTGTATTGATTACCGTAAGCTGAACCTCCACACTATTAAAGACGCTTACGCACTCCCAAATTTGGAAGAGTCATTTTCAGCACTCACAGGTTCCCGCTGGTTCAGTGTCCTTGACCTCAAGTCAGGATACTATCAGATCGAAATGGCGCAGGAAGATAAACCTAAGACGGCTTTTGTGACTCCACTTGGCTTCTGGGAATTCAACCGGATGCCGCAGGGTGTCACCAATGCGCCCAGCACGTTCCAACGGCTTATGGAGAGGTGTATGGGAGACCTTCACCTGAAAGAAGTCCTCGTTTTCCTGGACGATCTTATCATCTTCTCCGACACCCTCGAAGAACATGAAGACCGTCTCATGAGGGTACTTCACCGCCTGAAAGATTATGGCCTGAAGTTATCCCTTGAGAAGTGCAAGCTCTTTCAAACTTCTGTGCGCTATCTCGGTCATATTGTTTCCGAGCGGGGTGTGGAGACTGATCCAGAGAAGATAGATGCTCTCAAATCCTGGCCAATTCCGCAAACATTAAAGGAATTAAGATCGTTTCTAGGGTTTGCTGGTTATTATCGGAGATTTATCCAGGGCTATGCTGCTATTGCTAAACCCCTAAACGACTTGACTAGGGGCCATAGCTTGAAGCACCATCAGCCTAAGGAATCCGCTCCTTCGCCTAGTCACGCTAAACAACCATTCAATGAACGTTGGACATCTGAGTGCCAACACGCCTTCGAAACACTGATTGACCGACTTACAACAGCACCGGTGCTTGGATTTGCCAATCCCAAGAAAACCTACGTCCTGCACACGGACGCCAGCACCATAGGCCTTGGGGCTGCACTATATCAGGAGCAAAACGGACAGTTACGTGTTATAGCGTATGCCAGCCGGGGGCTGTCTGCAAGTGAGTCCCGATATCCAGCTCATAAACTGGAATTTCTGGCGTTGAAGTGGAGCGTCACTGAAAAATTCCATGATTATTTGTATGGCTCCAGCTTCATGGTGATCACGGACAATAATCCCCTGACATACATCTTGACGTCTGCCAGGCTCGATGCAGCCAGTCATAGATGGCTTGCTGCACTGTCTACGTATGATTTCAAGCTCCAGTATCGAGCAGGGCATAGGAATAAAGATGCTGATTTTCTCTCCCGTAAGCCCCTTCAGCAACCATCTGATGTGTATGGCCAGAGAGAGTGGGACATGGTCAAACAGTTCACCCGTGACCATGTAGGCACTGCAGTTCAGCTTGATTCAGACGCTGTGGCTGCCATTTGTCACAGTAGTCTGTTGAGAGATTCTCCATCCACCTGCGTCACCATGGTTGAGTCATTGAGCGCGTCCATCACAGCCATTCCTGACAGCTACGTGGACGAGTTTCCTCTAGGGCTACCAGTTGTGTCTTCACTGTCCCACTCTGACCTCCGGGAGAAGCAGAGGGAAGATCCCAACCTACGAGAGATAATCCACCAACTCGAGACTGGTGAGAAAGTTCCTCCTACTGTCCGAAAAGAATTGCCTGACGTTTCTCTTTTGTTAAGGGAGTGGAACCGACTCGAGCTCCAAGATGGCCTCCTGTACCGGAAACGACTGGACGGAGAACGTGCCTCGTTTCAGCTAGTGTTACCGGAGGAGTCGCGACCCATGGTCCTTACCAGCCTCCATGACGATATGGGCCATCCGGGGATCGAGAGGACCCTCGACCTAGTGCGATCACGATTCTTCTGGCCACGAATGGCAGCCGATGTGGAGCAGAAAATAAAGACCTGCAACCGCTGCATTCGACGGAAGGCACCACCAGAACGAGCCGCACCTCTGGTAAATATCAGAACCAGTCGTCCGTTAGAACTATTGTGCATGGACTTTTTGTCGCTTGAGCCGGACCTAAGTAACACCAAAGACATTCTGGTCCTAACAGATCATTTCACAAAGTATGCCATAGCTATTCCAACTGCTAATCAAAGAGCAAAGACTGTTGCTAAGTGTCTATGGGAGAACTTTATTGTGCACTACGGCGTTCCAGAGCGTCTGCACACTGATCAAGGTCCAGACTTTGAATCCCACCTTATTAAAGAACTCTGCGTCATTGCTGGCATAGAGAAATCACGGACCACGCCATACCATCCTCGTGGGAACCCTGTAGAGAGGTTCAATCGGACATTGTTGAGCATGCTTGGTACTCTGGAGCCAGAGCAGAAGAGGAGGTGGAAGGAGTATGTTAAGCCGCTGGTGCATGCCTACAACTGCACCAGAAATGAAGTCACGGGCTACACTCCTTATGAACTCATGTTTGGTCGCTCTCCACGGTTGCCCATTGACTTAGCCTTCGGCCTTCCCGTTCGCGACACGCCATCAACCTCGCACTCCCAATATGTGCAGAATCTGCGCTCTCGGCTCGAAGAGAGTTACCAGCTGGCCTCCAAATCAGCAGCAAAATCAGCTGTTAGGAACAAAGACCGCTTTGATCGACGGGTCAGACCATCTCTCCTTGAGGCGGGGGATCGAGTGCTCGTCCGAAATGTGCGCTCTCGGGGTAAACACAAGCTAAAGGACGTATGGGAGGAGTGTGTTTATGTTGTTGTGGATCAGGTTGGAGATCTTCCTGTCTACACTGTGCGACCTGAAACGGATCCTTCAGGTCGAACCAGGACCCTCCACAGAGATCTCCTACTTCCGTGTGGGTTTTTACCTGAGGAACCATGTGTGTCGCCTGTTGCTGTTGTGAGCCGACCCCGAACCCGGAGTCGGGGAAAGTTTGATGGGGTTATGGATGGGTATCGAAGCGATGAGGAAGAGGGGAGAGTTCCTCATGTGTCATCCCCCCAGCCTGAGACATTTTATGTCACTGGCACTCGTCCGATCACACCAGCAACCGGTAATGCTGCAATGCCTGACTCTGCCTTCCTACCTGAGGGGGATTTGCCAGTTAGAGGGTCACCTGAGGAGGCTGTTGCCTTTGAACCTCCTTCATTCCATGGGGGGGAGCAGGAGGATGTCTCTAATGCCTCTGGGGAGCTTGAAGAGGAATCGGGACCCAGTGAAAGCCCCACTGATTCTGTCCAGGATGGTCACCTGGCAGGGACATCACCCTTTTCGGCAGTTGCTGAGCCTGATTTAGCTATAGCTCCCGCCTCTGTTCCAGACAGTACAAGTGAGGATGCCAGGCTGGCATCCAGTGGGCCCGTTCAGCGACCCACAAGGATCAGACACCAGCCTGCCCGTTTGCAGTATTCCGCTTTGGGTCAGCCGCTTGTTTCTGTGGTGCAGACGCTTTTGCATAGTCTGGCTGATGCTTTCCATACACCTGCGCCCAGCCCCTATGGCCACGTCGACGTCATCTAGCATGCACCGGAGCGGCATGGACTTTAAGGGGGGTGGGTGTAGCCCAGGTGGTTTTACCTACTTTGTTTTGCCTTAACCGTCTGTTAGTTTCCTTTCTGCGCATTTCTCGTCACCTTCTGTTTCCCCTTCGACGTCACTCCCTCACGTGGGCTAGTTGGCCAATCACGGCCAAGCTTCTCGTGTCATCAGGACATCACGTGATACGGCGCGACCAGTCGCGTACGCTTATTAGGGTGCAGGGAATCAATGGTTTAAGACGCGGCGGGGAAGCTACATGAGCGGTACGGTATCGGTCGGAATTTACATCTCGTTAACCACCATTTTCCGCTAAGTGATTAATGTGGTAAAATGTTGTCATAGGAGCCCTCTATCCGGTCCACAGTTCCACCATACATAAAAGCGTTGGTAATATGTGGTTGGCGGAATCTGGTGAGTTGTCTATTTGTTTGCTAACGTAGCTTTAGCTGCTACTGTGTATCAGATGTGGTTAACGTTAAATGTTACCTATCATATCCAAGCATAATGACTCATAGTATGACCCGAATATTGTACATTCAGTATGGGTATATGTTATGTTAATATGTTTAATGTTTTGTCTTTGTCTTTACATGAATGTAGCACAGCTAGTGCTGTGTTTATGATTTTTGTGTGCACACTATATGTTATGATGTTTTATATTGTTTTTGACGTGTTAACACGCGATTTCCTGTGGCTTTGGTCCTGTTATCCAGGCCGGGTCCAGGTGGCGAGCTAGACCTTGGAATCTGAACACTAAGAAGAGCCGCGTCCTCCCTCCGGGCCGGTAGAGGGTTTTTGTTTCTTCTTGTCTTTCCCTCATAAGTCAAAGCACAGTTTTCTGCTGTTTCCCTGAACGGTTCGACAGACCTTCATTTGACTCTCCCCACCGCAACGGCTTCCTTGAGCCGCTATGGATATCCTCTGAACGGTGGGCGAGTCTTTTTTGAACATTTTCTCCCTGTGTGGTGCAGTTAAAGAGAAACTGGACTCTTCCCCTCTGACAAAGGCTATCTTAACAAGAGTATAGTAATGCTGATGTGTTTACTTCTTGAAGTGCTTTTGTATATATATGTTTGAATGGCCATTCTATGTTTCACTATTTATCACTGTAAATCATCTGTACAAGTCATTAAAGGTGCTACTAATCCATGAACAATTCCAGTCTCCTGCCCCTCCCTCCTTGAGACGATAACTAGACTTCTGATCCCTAGCCCATTAGCCATTTAGTTGCTTATTCATATCAATTGGTAGCTTCCGGCGACAAAGGTGCTACATGAAGTTTCCTGAAATATTGTTGTCTCCACAGGCTTCAGAACCATTTCTTTGAGTCAAATACAATTGCAGCTTGAATCTTTGAGATACATTAAAATTGAAAATAGTGTTTTCTCCCTGCCAACATGATTAGTAAACTCTACACTTGTTTGGGAACTGTTCTCTTGTTCAAAAAAAAGGAGTTGGCAGCCTGTGAACTACAAGTTCATTAGCTAAGGAACTACAGTATGTTGTAGATGAAATGTGTGGCATGTATTATGACTGACTTTTCTTACACCTCAAAATAACATATTTAGCTGCAAAGATATTTGGAGCTCCAAGCTTCCAGCTGCATTCATTCATATGTATTAAGTCCTCAATCAGCAGGAGAAGGAAGGACCGCATGCTGAGGCTTCATATTGGGGGCCTTATTTCTCAGGACTGGATAACAGAGTCTATTTCACAAAAGCAGATCTTGGGTTATGAGTAACAGGCCCTGCAGAGATGCAGATTATGAGAACTGCAGGGTTTTGACGCATTCCTCCAAATGCTCAAATTATGCACACATTGCCCTTCAAAAGCGGAGCGTTTGTTTTTCTGTGCATCTATACACAACTCTTCCACCGCTCACTTTTTTCCCCCTCACCTCCTTCCATTCACCCTGTCATCAGTGTAAAATACCTCACCCATGCAGACAGAGACAGATGGAGGCACCAGCAGCAGCCTGTTCAGCTCCTGTGATTTATGCCACTGTAGCACGGTCACACATACACACACGTATGCATTAATGCACACTGTACGCACGTGATCAAACATCAGCAGAAGAGACCACATGTATGAGCACACAATGACTTGCTGGTGGCACACAACTGTATGCATGACAGCACCTCCCTTGTCAAATGCCACAGCTTAACAGGACACAAGTATTTGCATCTTAAAAGGACTAACTAAGAAGTCTGCCATCAGTTGTCCACTTCTTTGCCGTGTCACTAATGCCTCACTTCTCCCGAATCTAAGTGACACGTAAAAACACACTATTACAATCTAATTTTACAATTCAAATTAATTTGCAGCAATGCTTTCTGTTAAAATACCCCAACAGACAAACCTAATGATATTACAGCACTGTAGCACCAAAGAGGAAACTGTCTGAAGAACATTTTATGTGTTTATTTGTGCTCCGTTGAGGTCTGGGACTTTCAGCTGTTACGGTGTTGCAACAAGGACATGCTGGTGTGGCAACGATTTGCGAGTAAGGTCATTGTAACACAGTCCTCCTTTCATTCAACACACGGTTTTGTAATAATTTTATAGTACAGAGGAGTGAGTGAGGGGGGAGCACAGATGAGGATGAGATGCCGGGGAGAAGGGTTGTGCTGGGTGTGCCAGGCAGCCAGCAGAGAATAAAAAGAAGCTGTCATACTGCTATCTGGTAAGAAAGAGACAAGAGTCAATGGTGAACCGAGTGAAGTGAACAGAATAAAAGTGAGGTGGATTGTGATTGTAGAGGGAATCATTTATCGTGCAGCCCAGGTGAGGGTGACCCGTTTGTCTTGGCTGACCCCGGTTATTCCCCTGACGTTTGTATAATAGGTCTTTGAAACATGTAGACACGGTAGCACAATGCAGGAGCACGAGTTCACAGGGGCACTGAAGTTCTGTTTAACTCTGATGACTTTGAGGATCTGATAGAAATAACAGCTTACTTGAAAAAACACAGTAAAAATGTTTTTGTTTTTTACTTGTTTTGCAAAAAGAGACACATGTTTTAAAATATTCCTGTAGGAAGCTGTTTTAAATGCAATACATTTTGTTTAATGTTAATGTTATTTAAATAGTTTATGGCATAAAAAATGGTATATCTCTAATTTCAAAGTTTAATTTACATTTATAAGAGATCCAGCGTGAAAGATTTTGACAAAAGGCAACAAAACACATTTACTTTAAAAAAAAGAAACAACACGAAACATTCTTATATATTATGTGTTTTATATATTTAAAAAAAAAAGTATTACTCCAGGGATGGTTGCAGATTTATTTTTTGGGACAGTATGAAAGATGGAAAGCTAAAAAAATTGACAAATCTTTAAGATTCAAGCATTTACAAAAGTCACACAAAAATGAAGGCAGTACTATAGAATCCTGCAGTGTTTACAGACACTTTAATGAAATCACGTCACTCTTCTCCATTAAAAAAAATGTATTTAAATTTCTTCTTTGTTTAATGTGGAAAGCCCCCTAATGGCAAAGATTTGTCTTCTATTTAAATAGTCTTTGGTCTGTGTCACCCTGCCTCCCTCTCAAAGCATGTGCCTGTTTGTTGTTCTCATAATTTCTCAGCTGAAAAGAAAGGCCCTTAGTATCTTGACTCAGTGCAGGACAAAGAGGCTGAGTCTTCTTGTATATGCCTAAACGTCTACTCATTACAGAGCCCATTAGGTTACTCATTGTTTAGTTTATTATTTCTTTGCGCTTATGCTTTTAGTCTTTCCCTCTGTCCAAACAGAAAAGCAAGAGAATGTGATATTTTAGAAAATGTACTTTATTTGACCACAAAACAAAAAAAGATTCATAACTAAACAGTCCCACTCTGATCATCTTTTGATCAATTTTAAAGGGCCTCTATCATAAAAAAATCAACATTTTGAGCTTTTAAGTGTATTTTAATGTTCATTCCTCACTATAAACAACCCCCCAAGCGGTATTTTAATCCGTTCATGCATTTCTGAGTATTCTTCTAAAAACCTGTGCTCTGAGCACCAGCCTCTCCCAACCCACGAAAATGAGCGGGTTCTCACAAGCTGACGTAAATAAGTGAGGAACAGCCCCCTTCAGGTGGAGTCTGCTCTGCCCTCGGGATAAGACACACACCCACCTTCTCCGTGGAGCTATAGTTGTGTAGGGCAAAAATGCTTTCCTTTTATGTGCACAATATGCACATCCATCTTTGCAAAAGTTTGGATGTTGTATGTTTTTGTGGGCGAGAAGCAGACACGCTGCCGAGGATGACTAAGTTGACGTCATGAAATGGGCGGCACCCACAAGGAGCGAAAGCCGGTGCCTCAGAGATCGAGTCTTCTTACTTCTGGTTATGACAATGAGCTGTGAAAACAACTCATACTTCATAAAAAGTGTTCTTAGTGTGCCAAAGGTAACATATTATCATGTAAATGGAAATAGTCTAAGACTTAGGAAAAAGCCCTTAAAAATAAATCTCAGTGGTATATTTATTATGATTAAACCGTTTTAAGCCAAAATTTTAAAAAACCTGAGTCGTTTTCTTGGACATAGTTTCTGCAGAGCGCCAGTAGTTCATTAGACAGTCTCCTCTGAGTTGAGGGACTGTTGGCACAGAGTAAGCCCTTCCCCACTTCCCATCATCCATCTGTTTACATGCTCATGGCAGATAGGATGAGGAAAGATAGAAAAATTGATCTATTTGTCTGCAAGTGGATGCATTGGAATGGAGTGGAGCAGGGAGTTTGTGGCCTGCTGATTGCAGTTTATAAATCATAACCAAAAGGTTTTTAAAGCAGCGTTTCTTTCATCTGCTCTGGATTCACAACGATATAAATATAAAAATACTCAGAAAATGCAATTTTTAGATGAACTTTCGTCCTATATTCCCTCCGTCATCAGAAAAATCCCACTAGAACTTGTAAAAAACACCAAAAACACAATGGAGTGGGTTTTTAAATGATAGGCCTGTAAATAGAGGTGAACACAGCAAATTTCCATTCAAAATGGAAACAGTGAATTATTGTGAATACAAACATTAAGTGTTGTAACACTTGAAGGTTTCTTTTGGGTAAATAAAACCTGAAAAACAAAGGGGTAAAATGAGACAACCAAACTAAAATTCAACACTAAGTAAACCTAATTGTGGTAACCCCCCCCATCCCTCTGGGACATGGTATGACCTGATGAACTGATCTGAGTCAGCTGCACCCTTTGCTAGACCCTTAGCTCCCTGGAGAGCAGAACCTGCAGGTAAACCTTCAGCACAGTGTAACCTTGTGATGTAGAAGTGTGCACTTCATTTAACATTATATGGTTAATGTCTGTGTGGATTCAAGGAAAATAAGTGAGACATCTTCAATAATAAATGAAAAACCAACTCCAGTTCACTGCCTTTTTACCTATTACTTTCATTATATGATAAAAAAAGAACCTGGACTAAAGAAAGAGTGTGTTTTTATTCTATATTTTATAATCTGAAACTAGATCATTGAAAACAATGTGTTTGTGATGGTAGGATCCTTCATGGACACCCTTTTATCTTTCAGCACTATATTGCTTTATTCATAACAAATGTTTTTTTTTTTCTTTGTCTCTGTTTTTTTCTTTCTGGCGTTGGCTCTGTAGAGCATTTTGTGCTAATGTTGCACTCAAAAGAGGTCTTTAAATGGATTTAGGTTGACAATTTCTAACAGGGTATCCACAAAAGAGTGAATCTTTTAAGCACTATGGAGCATGGGATGTTTGAGCAAAACCTTATTTTCTTCTTAGAAACAATGTTCCTTGTACATTTGCATATTTCTCCCTCCACAGCTTAAAAGATCTGCAAACAAAACAAGAAAGGCAGGGGATTTTCAGTGCATGAAAGGACAGAGGAGCATGCGGAGACGGGTCGGGATTTCATCTGATGCTTTAAACAATATTCAGCAAGAAAAGTCACATAAAATGTGCAAAAGGTAAGCCTGATGTTCACCTTGATTACTGCTGATGTTTACGTATCTGTAAGCAGTTCTATTTTTTTCTCTGAAAACAGAAATAGTATATTGTCTTGTTCATAATTTTAGAATAATACACAGGAGCTTCTCCTATAAATGCTGAAGAAGAAGTTAGAGATCCGATTGCTCAAGGACCTATTAAGCCTTGACTTATTGAACACAGAATTGCTGTTTACAAGCTAACATGATTTGCAAGAATTTAATTAAATATAAGATAGAGGAATCAAAAATACGAAAGACATGAGATGTTTTTTCTCCAAGAAAAAGACCGGAAATTTATATAGATATATATTTATTTACTTATGAATACAAAAATAAAATTTTCCCCAATGACAGCAGCAGCAGATCACATGATCACATTGACACCTGAAGCAAAGCTGAGCCTAGCAGCAGTGTCTCTTTGATTTGCTGCTGTGCTCCCTTCTTCTTCCCGGTTTTCATTTTTTCTCATCATTCCCTCTACATCACACAGTAATGACAGCCTCCTGTTCGCTTCCCACAAAATTACCTTAGTGATGATCCATTTGATTACTTTGATTTGGAAATAAAACAGAGAAGGGGCAAAGATGGAAATGAGAATAGTAAAAAATGAAAGCTCAGAAAAAGGGAGAGCTTGGCCCAATGCAAGGAAATTTGGCATATTATAGTGCTGGATGGGCAACAAAGGCATAGATATAGTGCAGAATTTCAAGGAAAAAAAAACAAAAATTTTAACATGCTTTATGGTCAAAAACTGTTTTTCCAACAATTGCCCAATACTTGCTTTAAGGAAACCATTTTAATTAGAAGGATACAAATACATTCAAATGTGTACATTGTGTAGAGGTAACTTTAAATGTTCATTGGGTAGTCCTAAATTTTGTAAAAACACAAAGATTTCAACAAAAATTATAGACTATCAAGCTCAAATTGCATTTCTTTATCCAAATTGTTGTGAATCAGGAGCAGACGAATAAATTCCATTGGGAAAAGCGTGTGAGGAGGGAGACGTCTAAGTCACTATGGCAAGCTCCCTGCTCCACAAAAACCAGACACCTGAATACATGGAGGGCAGGTAACTTAAATGAAGACAGGTGTGTATAATAAGCATCTCAAATCCGATGTGATTGTGACAGGGGAGGGGGGTGGGGGGTGTTCAAAACCTGAAAACAGAACAGGAGCGAAACCAGGAAAACATAAGAGAAAAAAATTTCAAACGAAACCAAAGGGCCCAACCCTCACAAGAGATGAAAAAGACCTTCAAAATTTCTGTAAATGTCAAATACCATACACACTGACCTGCAAAAGGAGCAGTTGCAGCATAAAGTTGACTCCAGTGATAAAAAGCTTGTGTTCTGCACACTCCTGTGTTTTAGCTGCACTCCAGACCTCATAGAACAAGCTCGGCATCCCACCTTGGTGCTGTGAATTGGGTGGAAATGTATTTAATTTTGCTTTGTGCTCTTTCCTCTTTGTGTTTGGGTTCCTTTGATGGGTCACCGACTAATAACCTGTGTGCTCCCTACAGCTTGAACCTTTATGTACTACCTGTCAACACCATCATGTCAACGATGTGCAATTTGCCAGCTTTTATCAGCAAGTCATGTGAACAAGTACAGTTACAACTGTTCTTTTTCTGTAGCGCTTCAAAAGTACTTGCAGTATTTCTTTTTAAAAAACATGATAACAAGCGCATTAAAAATTTATACTTAACAAGTTGCACAGAAAATTGATTGGTTTGAGGCTAAATAAAAACATTAATAAATTAAGGTGGCAAAAGCATGTATTTGATGAACAGAGTTGAAAGTAACTCCCTAAATAAGTAATATGGTAACATCCTTTTTGTGGTAAGAAAGTAGTGTAAGGCATTGCTAATTTAGTTTCAGTAACACTTTAGTCAGTAACTCTTGTATTACAACAAATGTACAGACCAAAAAAACAATTTTACACATTTACAAATTGCTGTTTTACTTCTGCAAGTATTACAAAAATAGTTACCTAGAACTACAGCAGTCAATATAATTGAGAAATTACTTAGAGTTTGAAAAAAAAAAGAACTGGTACAACACAAGCAATGAGCCACTGTTAGTGAATAAAAGTGAAAAGAAAAACAGAATTAATGTGAACAAACATTGAGTTCCTAAAATTTAAGATTGTAAGGACACTCATGAATTGTTTTTTTATTTACTGGACTTTCCATGTAGAATATAAGCTAAAATACTTTTAAACCAAAGCCCTTACTGCTGCTTAAAAAAAAAAACCTCAACCCTTGAGGCATAACAGGTGCTCTCGCTCTAGAAGAGTGGCCGTTCCTGTCTATTGTAATAATTTGGAGCATTGTCCTCTAAAGCATCTTCAGTAAACTCTTCCACGATACTATTTTTTTTTTACAAGACCCTACATTGTTATTAAATTTTAAGCATCTCCCACTATTTGTCAAATGACAATTATTGCCGACACAAAAAAGGCTGCTTTTATTCTGCACATCTTGGAGGCAAATGTAATTTGGCATTTGCTGATCAAATAAAAAACAAACAAATCAAAACAAAAGCGTTGTTCTCTAATGTATTCTGCTCACTACTCTAATCTATCGTCACCCATTAGCAAACATATGGGCACACTGACTTCAGTAGCTGTTATGTTAATAGTCAGGGTAACACAATTAAAATTGGGAGGCTTTATGAAATTGCTGATTAAGAAGTTTAAAGCAAGAAGAACCCAAGGCTCTTATTTATGTACAAGTTTCTGAACATTTTCCTCCATTGTGCTTGTTAGTCTTCTGTTCTTTCACCATCAACTGTGTTTGCGTGAAAACCAGTGTTTGCTTGTGAGAGCCTGTATGAGGCAATGAAGAGTTTTAACGCGTATCCTTGACTTTTTCTTTACCCGCATGCAATTAATTACTTCCCCGGAACAGCAGCCCTGGGATCAGCTGCTGCACAAATGAAAACACGCTTGCTGTAAACGCTAAGTTAGCTGACTCTGCGAGTGTTGTTGTGCGACACACTGAGACCTTGCGCTGCCATCCATTTGGAATGACAATCATTATCGCGTGAAAGCAGTGCTCTCCAATCCTATTCTGGAGGGAATGTGTGCTCACACTCCCTCAGTAATCCATATTCACCTTCGTAATTGGTTCAATTAGTTCTCTCAGATACTGTATGAATTTTACACTCTGCTTGTCCCCAGATAAAGTCCAGTGAACGTATTACTGGGCAGAGGTTACAAATTGGGTTCCCACTGGTGAGGCTTAATACACTGAGGATTTAAAGTCATTTATGTGCTTCAGTGGGCTAAAAACTGTATAGATGACACTAATGAGGAAATACGAGCATCTTGGCCTCACCATTTTGTCTTTTTTGAGACTTGAACTCCTGAGTATTCACACACACACCTACCCAATCAAGCACAGACAGCTCCACAGTTTAAGGTGCATATCGTTGGAATATTATTGCACCTAAGTCAGCTAAGTTGCCCTGTAATATGCTTAATAACTCTCACAACCGCACAGAACCTTTATCAGTGTTTATCAGTGCTGGCATCTGGACGGAGAGATTAAGTTAGTGACATGCTGAACCGCGTGGCTTAATGGCCCCTCTTGTTTAACAGCCGAGCTGAAGTTATTGCCCAGCCAGGAAGTGGGGGCCATTTTGGGAGATGCACACAGCAGCAGACGCACAGCACATCATCAAACAAATGAGGCAGTTGCATTACTGTCTGTCTGTAGAACAGAGAGCATGTATTGATCTGAAACAGAAGCTCATTCATCAGCTTGGTTAACAAAATACCATTAAGGTGGATGAGAAATTATGCACAAACACGCACAAACTTTTTTTTTTTTTTTTAGTTCTTTGTGCCATAACAAATTGCTTTTACCTAACTTTTGGCCTGTTAAATCAGTGTTACTATCAGAGTTCTTGACTTTTTGTTTCGCCCTTCCTCCATCCAGAAATTTCCCTTAAAGTCCCACTCCGATCGTCAAAAGATGATCAGAGTTCCCAGTGGTCTTTTAATTCTGATAATTTAGCCCAAATCCAAAAACCTTTGTTGTTTTTTAAAACAGTTTTTGATGAGCGGCTGTAGTTCATCAGCAACTCGCTGCTGAGTTGTGGGTGGGACTGTTGTCGTCGAGTAAGCTTGGGCTAATTTCCCATCATCCCTGTGTTGCACTTTTTCCCGTTAGCTCACAGCCCCTCAAAACCCCAAGCTAACATTACCGGTTCAATAAACATGCCGAGCAATACTGGAGCTATCCAGCCGCACAGTTTTAAGCCAGATGTCTGCTCAGACGAGGCAAACACAGATCTATACGGATCTAGTAGTCTATAAGTAGACACATTCCCTCTTCATACACAATTGTGTCCATCTGAAGGTAGGATGACTGTACAGTAAAGCAAAGAGGGTCACAGTATATCCAGAGAACGTCCTGTCCTTCCTCCTTATATGCCATTTGTGGGGTCTGATGGGTGAGGTGGTGAATCGCAGGGGTGTTCAGCTCTATGGGGTCAGGATCTATGATAATGTGCCACTGGGAACATTTCCATTAATGAACGCAGTACATCTTCTTTGGAGGCCCTCTTGAGGACGCACAGATCAAGAAGAAAGAAAGAAAAGAAGATCAAGGGAGATTTCAGGAATGAAAATGCAAAAATTGGGGTGGAATAAGGTGGGGCTCGACAGAGAATGGTGGAACTGGCAATAATGAGAGAGAAAATTTAATGGAAAAGACAAAAGAGGAAGGGAAACTAATGCTATTGCAGGTTGGGAAGACTATGGCACATTAGCTCCTGATGTCACAGGGAAAAGGGAAGATTTAGCATGAATCTATTTATTTATGTGCTTATATAGGCCTAAAGCCCTTTTGTTGTGAAGCATACAACAAACTGACTTTTGATTTGAAAGCATAAAAGAAGCCGTAATGAGTCTCATAGTGGGAGTTATTTAACATGCCATTCAAAGCTAACTGCCGTGTCTGTCAATCCAAAGTAATTTTGTGTCCCTTTGTGACAGGCCTGGGCTTTTGTTCTGAAGTCCGAAACAATAGAGTGACACCAAACTGACAGACATGCACACACCCAACTCCGAAGCCCACTTTTGCTCAGCATTCCTGCATCTCTGTTGTCTTCCACAGAGAAAAGCCCTCGGTTGTGTCTTCTGCTGTTCCACATGGCACACAAGTGTGAAATTGCTGAGTAGATTATGTGTGAGTACTGTGATGCCGGCAGCTGGTACATCTTTACAGGTCAATACAGATCAAACATGGCTTGTGATGTCTGGAGCGACTCCATTTACGGCTGATCCGGGCTGATTTCATGACATAAGTGAACTGAAATGTTGGAACGAACATATTTTTATTGATATACATTCTCAACAGAAGATATTGTAATGACTTTTTTTTTTTTTTTACAAAGGAAGATTAGGATTTTATTACAAATAAGGTCATGAATATTTCACTTCATAAAACAATTTCCATTGCTGTGGGAAAAAAACAAAACAAAATCAAGCTAATCGTGTTATAAAGGTCCACATCATTGACACATAATTGAAGTTTAGCCTTGTCTTGACCCATTTGCAGCTCTCAGCTAAGCGATCAAGGAGCCAATACAACGCCTCACTGGCCTCTGTCAATACACCTGGTCTGACCTATTGGCTGAGGTGGAGAGGAGAGCTGATCCATAGCATTGAGCGACTCCTCCCTTCTTGCCTGCTCACTCATTAGATCTACTCTATTAAACTCCTTATGCATTTGTCTGTAGTCTGCAGGACTGGAAGTAATCCTCCAACCCGATTGGCATTCTAAGCTAAAGTCGAGGAACTAAAAGTGCAGGGACGCACATTGTTTTCAAGGTTCGAGAAGGCTTATTTAGTTATTCATTTATCGATTTAATGCAACCCATAATTCACACAGGGTTTCTTCATGGAGAATCGTTTGAAATTCAGTAACAGGCATGGTTTAAGAAGAAAACCTGCATATCTCAAACAGACAGGAAAATTCTACCAGGTGGGAAAACAAGTGTTCATTGTTTATTCATTCCTCTGTACAGAAAGTACATAAGTAACCAAATTTTAACACAGAAACTTCTTTTTTTTTCAAATGCATATTTAATAAAGCATCTTGGGGTTCTTAATCTCTTGTTTACATCTATGCAGTTTAAACAGCACTGTTTACTTTCAAAGGTGGTCATGTTGTTCAGAAAGCTCACATCACAACTTGTTCATAAAATATTATTTTGTTGGGCTAAAGAAGCAAATGCTGCATGTAGACCATAAACTGGCAAAGCTGCTTTTCTGTTGAAACTACATTATTTAGACATAAAGGTTACAACATTTTTTTTTACCTCTTAGACTGAAAACGTACTTTTCCATGAAACGTAAAAGCGTGTTTCATCATCATGTTGCAGCTTGGTCATTTTTGCATGTTGGTATGTTAGAAGTGACATCACATGACGGTTATTGACACTGGGTTAGCACCGTAAAAAGTATGCAAAGCTTTACTCGGGGGTTGAATTGTGGCGACCGTGTGGCACAGAGGAGGCTGAGGAGGCAGCTGTGGTCATTCCCCTCTTCTTTAGGGATTGTTCATCTGTCACAGAGAAGGAACGGAAGAAACCAGGACGAGAGGGAACCTGAGGGACTGGATAGAAAACACAGATATTTCGTTTATACTTGAACCAAACATGTAATACATACAATGTTCATGACTGAATAAATGACAAAGATTCAATTCTTCTAGAACCAGGGGGCAAATTGAAAGAAAAGATAGAAATAAACGAAACCAGGAGAGTCCTGTTTCTAATGTATTAAATACACTTCAGATCTGTGTCATACACTTCAGCGTCTATTGGCCTAATCTCTCATTAGTATTCAGCTCACACATCCAACTTCTTATTAGATTCTCTCCAGTAAATGACATCCATTCCTTTTATGAAGCAGATGAATGGAATAAAACCCACAGAATTTCTGTGAGTCTGTGCGTGGTTGAGCGCTATAACAGCCTCTGGCCTGTGGGGGCTCGTGGCAGCGTAGCAAGCTGCAGTGCATTGAGCAATGACTGCAGATTTGTTGCAGCTTGATGTCTCTTATCATCACTCTCAGAGGGAGAGAACGCGCGCACAGGCACAAGACTGAACAGACCAGACTGGGAATTCTACCTTTGATATCTCTTACATCCTGCTGAGGTTCACCAGACATGCCAGCAGGGGGCAGGGTGACCACACACGCACACAGGTGCACAGATGCACACACACACACCACCATAACCACATGCTAAGGCCAAACACATGCCTCCACCAAGACTGACATTTGCAGCCAAGTGCTGCAGTAGCTGCTTATTCATGTTAAGAGGGCTCATGATGGGAAACAGTGCAGCAGGTGGCTGCATTACGCTGTTTACCAGAGCGACGGAGGAGCATGATCACTTCATGGACCTTCGTATACTCCCAGCTCGCAGAGGCACATGCAAACATACAGCCTACATCTGTCTTTCTGTCGTTCCTCTGTGGGCGCGCTCCCTCTCCCCGCTTCTTGTGCTGCGAAATGCCTCCAGACTGCTTCTCTCTTCCTCATTTTTTCTCACAGATCTACTCCAGCCATCTGGGTACTTGTAGGCACTACTGGAGCAACTGGCTCACTGTAGGCATGTCGATATTGCACACTTATTAATTTGTAATATTTCACTCTCTGTTGGTAACTCTCTAACATTTCTAGAACTATTCTTGAAGACCCACTCCAATGAAAATGGTGTTTGTTGTTTTTAACATGTTCTTGTGGCACTGTTCTCATAATAGAGAACATATATTAAAAAAATTAAGATTAAAAATGAAATTTCTGAGTATTTCTTTATTGAAATCCTTATGAATCAGGAGCAGACAAAAAAACAGAAAAAGCTTGTTGTGACGTAGAAGCTACAATCAACAGGAGGCCACGAGCTCCCTGCTCTGCTCCATATTGATGCATCCAGCTGCAGACATATAGTTCCATATATTTTCTTTGTCTGATCTGCATCTGGCTCAAAACTATACGGCTGGATAGCTCCAGTATTGCTCTCCATTTTTGTTGCTCCGCTAATGACAAGTTGGGGTTGTGAGGAGCTGTAAGCGGGAGAGGGTATACACAAAGAGATAATGGGAATTGAGACTTACACCCCGAAAACAGGCCCGCCCACATCTCTGAGATGAATTTCTGATTAACTCTTGCTGCACTGCAGAAACTATGTCCCAGAAAATGACTGTTGTTTTTTTTATTTTTTTATTTTGGCTTAAAATGCCATAAACATAATTAACAGACCACCAAGTACGCCTTACAATAGATCAAAAAAGGATCCGAGTGGGATTTTAAACCAACTATCTATACATGTTTTGGTGTTTGTATGATTTTGGTTATTATTTTTTTTTTGCTTTTGTCTGTACATATCTTTTGGGACTTAAATTATGCAACCAACAATGCAAACGTACACGTCAGATCTTCAGTCACCCTTGTCTCTTCTCTTGTTTTTAGGGTAATCTTTTTCGCCTCCACACACTCTCACGTGCAGCTGTGACATCTCACCCTAGCTTCCCATTCCCTGTGGTGGTTTGTTACTGCGCAAGTCAGGAGCTGCACTCTTACCTGTGTTGCACTGACCAGATTTGACTTTGCTGTTGGTCTTCTCCTGCATTTTGCCCTCATATTCTCTCACCTCATCCAAACTAAGCCCTTTGGATAGAGCACAGGAACATGTAAAGAAAATACATCTGATTTGTTTAGCCCGGTTTAAAATTTTTCACAATGCTTTATGTTTTCATTTATAAAATTGTGATGGATTTTTGACCGACCGTGCCATTCGTCCAGCCAGGCGACAGCCTGCCGGTGTGCAACTAGAAGAATATCTTTGATGCTCTGAAGATTAGAAATGAAAGAACATTCATGAAGACGAAATCTCTTGCAGTTTTAAGACAAAAAAAAAGCAACATCCAATGAATACATCTAATGCAACATTTAATGTAATAAGGAAGTGAGATTGTTTTAGACTGTTTGTTTGATAAAAACAACAGCTAGCATTGGTGTGAATTCATTTAACAGCATAGGAGGAAAAGTGGAGCCCCCTCTTACTCGATGTACGAAGTCCTCTGTCCTGGTCTGAAAGCCGTACACTTCAAAGCTGCAATGCACCCTCTTGTAAGAGCACATAATGGGCTTGTGGTGGTCTTTCCAGCCTATCTCCAGAGGCCCACGGTTCGTTTTACTTGACCGCCATCGACTCAGGTCCTGAGCAGAGCAGTGAGGAGTTATTAGTGGAGTCGGCAGAATCTGTGATCCCATGAGGTATATTCAAAGAAAACTTTATTTGTTCATTAGAGTGCTGTGAGCTTCTGTAGGCAGGGAGTGTCACAATTTGTATGACCAGGTATAAAGAGGTTATTGCCTAAAGAGGAAGCGTTACACATCTGTGACAAAAGAATGTTTGAGTTTGTAAGCCCATGTTCCCACCATGTCACTTAATGTAAGGAACTGGTATGTCTGATGTTTTGTGTATTTGTGTGCATGTGTTGCTGTTTGTCTGCAGTTAATGTGTGAATGTACTTTTTCTGTAAAGTGCTTGCAGGCAGTGAAAAACTGAGAAATCTCAGATTAGAGGAGGGAACAAAGATAGGCAGTGAAGCGCAGAAGTGTGAAGGCATCATTGTATGTAAGGATTAATATGAAGAAATATCACACACTTACAATAGCTGCCTGTCCGTTGACTATTATATTAAAAAAAACACCTTCACCTCCGCATTTTCCAATCTTCTCAGCTGTTGCACTTTTCCCCACTCAGGCTGTTCATGTTTTTTTCTCTTCTTTGGTTTACTTCCGTTCTTTCAGCATTCTGTAACCTCCTTGAATTCATTGTGCAGGACCCTCTTTTTTAGTCTGACAGAAGTCAACTTTTTTGGTGTGCACAATGTTCAGATGAACTGGACAAATTAAGCCGACAAACTGTGCAAACAGGACCAAGCTTTCCAGTGTGAAAAGTCCTCTCAAAAGTTGGCAAAATATCCAGTTATTGAAGAATTTTTAAACGCTCTCTTACTTTTCCTCACACTCGTCAAGTATTCAGGCGAGGCAAAGGAGCAAATAAGAAGTCAAAAGTGAGTCGGGATGTTTCAAGACAATTGGGTATTGAGACAGAAAATACATCGTCTGTTCCTGGTTTCATAAATGAACTCATGATAGAAGAGGAGGAAACATTAGCAACACCCTCAGTGCTTTTGGTGGACATAAAAGGAGAAGTAGCAGCAGGTGCTGTTTATCAAATGCAATTGATTGATTATTTTTATCGACCAGTGTGAGTGCCTCCATAAAAGATGATGTTTAGTCAGTTTCCACATGCTGCAAGTGCATTTTGGCTTAGTTTTTTCTGAATAAATAGCAGCATGAAGTAATATGATACAGCTGAGCATTGATTTCTGTCTCAGTTTGAGTTAAACTAAAGACCCAATAATGTTACATAGATGTAGCATGTTCAACCTCTTGACAGATACATTTCCTGTGCATTTTAAAATATATTATGCTAAACTCTATATTATTTATGATTTTTTTCTTGTCACAGTAGTTCATTTTTGCAGTTCTCTTTAGTGTATTTGTAAAAATAATTTCATTCCCACCTCTGATTCTTTGTAGTGCTTTTCAGGAATGGGATCACTCAGAATATCCAGGAAGCTGACATTCTCTGCTGGGGTTGGCGTATCCCCGAACACCTAGATCCAAACACATGGAGGAGGTTATAAAATATAATGACAGCAGACACGCACGCTCATCCATACTCTTGCACACATGCATTACTCACTCGATGGGAGAGCAGGATAAGAGCAGATGAGTAACTGTGCAGAAAACGGAGGTCACACACCATAACACCCATCACCATATCCCACCCTGAGGCCCTTTGTAGAAATCACACTGGAGCAAATAGATGAGAAAAACAGATAGACAGGGAGGAGAATGAAGGAAAACACTAGAATGGATGACGGACATAAAAAAGGAGAAGGGAAAGATTCCCATAAAAGCAGAATGTACTTTTTTGTAAGAAAGCACAAAGTAAACTTGGTGAGAAAGGATTTTAACTCAAGCCTGTACAAAATTAGTTCTAATACCCCAAAGATGTTGTTCATTTCACAGGTTGAAGACTAACAAAAAGGAAAGACCTGTAGCACAATAACAGCCCGCCACACTGCTTAGGCGGAGCTGCTGATCTCCGTCTACTCAAGGTCTTGCTCCCTCTAATGGAATGTGTTGCTTTTACTGGGGGTTTTGTGCTGCCTTTTAAAGAGTGTTCAGGGATCTTCAGCTCTGCCTCCGTGTTTTAGGTCAGGGTCTTTGACTAACAAGTCTCGTTGAGCTTTAAACAGGTTTAGCAATCATGAATTCAAGAAAGTGTTAGGAATTCTTGCAAGTGTGATGAACATTTCTGAAAACTCCAAATCTTTTGAGCAGCTCTGTGTTTGTGTCTGCACAGCAAAACTACTCAAAAAGGGTTCACAGGGACTCAGATTGGGCTGGTTCTGCCTTTGTTTTGTAGAAAATGGACTTAAATCTAAGCAGAAAAACACAGAGAACACGGTGTATACGAAAATCGAGAAAATCGAAAATTTGATCATTCTAAAATGTTCTAAAAGTTCTTTAAGTTTCTTCTAGGTTAGCACAATGTAGGACGTTCATTTATTTTCACAAAACCTTAACATAATTGATGTTCCTGCTGTGGAAATTTGAATGTCCACATAATGTAATATTTGTTGAAAATCCATCACAGTTAAAGTTCCTTTAATTTTTTTTCTTTGCCATTTATCAAGTTCTTTATTCCAATACACTTAAGGATAATGTTTTATGACACGAAGACTGTCAAGTACAGGATTCGAGCCACTGACCGAATGATTGTCCCAATGAGTTTTAGCTCAGTCCTCCCAAATATGTTGAAATCTTTAGAATACGAAGCTCAACACACACTATAAAAAGGATGAAAAGAGAAAAAGAAAAATGCTGAAATCTTTGAAACTCTTGCCAAGAGGATACAAAAAAATGATCTATAGATATCTAGTATCTGTGAATAAAGGCTTATTGCAGGTGAACCTACACAATTTCCTATTTTTTCTCTCTCTGTAAATTAAAGTTTGTTTGTTCTCATTTCTTGATTTTACTTTGAAAAAAGATACATTTGCTTAACCTTCCTTCTGGTGCATTTGTGCGTTTTGGATTTGGTGAAAATGCAACACAGCAGCTACAACCAGCATGCTGCACATCTGCTTAATAGAGCTGACAATAGTGCATTCTGTGCTTTTTGCTTGTTTCCCTTGTAATGGCCACATCAATGTGATTAACGTTTTTATGTTGCTGCAAAGAGATTGTATCCCCCCTCCCCCAACCCTTCTTCAAGGTTTTTTTCCTGATTCCTCCATCTACTTCCATGTTGCCTGAGTTATGGCTATACTCACTCTGTCATTATTGCCGTTGTTGTCCTCAAATCTTGTCTCAATACGAATACTGAACTTGGGGATGAATGACGCCTATAGAATCCCATGGAGTAAAAAACAACAACAAAAAAAGGTCAAAAGGCATTAATGGAGAAGGCAACTATAGACAGCAGTTTAAATCAACTTAAGCTGGATGCGATGCGCTATTTTGTGTTCACATAAAATGAATGATGGGAGGTTGTACTTACTGAATACTCTGCAGCAGCACAGGTTTTCAATATGAAACAAGAAGAAACATCAGTCACTCAAATTAATTGGCATACAACTGGAGCTACACATGTATATGCAAAGTATTAACACATGATTGCATAACAAAATAAAATTTCTATTGCCATCATGAGTACTTCTTAAAGTTCTATTTTCCATAAAAAAACCCCACAAACCTGTGATTGTGTATGGGTAGAAGTTCCACGCCTTCTCTGTCACATAGAAGATTCGTGGAACAAAGGCTTTGGCCCAAGATGGCAGCTTGCTGGTAGAATATCAAAAAAGAAAAAAGAAAAATCACAACCACTAAAAGGAAGTGTGAAAGACCAAGACAGAGATTATGGAAGATGAAAAAAAATAGTCTTAAGTGGGTTTTTTCTCCGTTTATATCTGGATTTGCTGTAGGCCACTATTACCAGAGGAGTGATTTGTATGACTCACACTCAGTTACACCTGTGGTGATGAATTGTTCTTGTAGCTTCAAAGTCACATGTCAGAAAATGATTGAAGTGGAATGCAATTGCGCCGTCATTGTACTGCTGTGTGTTCCTATATACATTCACTAATAAGCGCTAAATTCCCCATCAGTCTGGATATTAGAAACATTTTCCTGAACAAAAGCATCCCTCTACATCTTTAAGGATGTTTGGATTGGATTTGAGAACTAAATAAGAGATTTCTGTTTTTAGTCGCTAACTTTAACTATAATAAAGTTAAAAGCACATTGCAAAAATAGCATAGTGTCTAACTATGCAGTCACAAGGGGGCGCAAGTCCCTGTGCTGGTCCCAAGCCCTGATAGAATACAGGGTTGTGTCAGGAAGGGCATCCGGCATAAAAACCTCTGCCAAACCACCTGTGGAAAGCGGTGAAAGCTAATTCGCTGTGGCGACGCCTGAAGAGATATGCTGAAAGACGAACAACATTCCTGATTATCTCTTAACCCTTTAACAGAGTTGACATTCAACTGTTCCCGCAACTAAAGTAATTCCAGCAGATTCTGAAATTAAGAAAAGCAGCCTTGAGCTGTGAAGTGAAGTACTTATGCAATCAATGTAAATCAGCTGATTTACATTGATTGCGTAAGTGGTCGCAGAGTTGCGTTGCACCAAAGCATGTTATCTAGGTTTCACCGGTGACATCAGAGTTAAAGGGTTAAAGTAGCACCATCAGATCTTGAGACTGAACTGAGAATAAATAACCCTGATATAGAAGATAGTGTCTGAAAGCTGAGATCTAATGTTGGTAGAAAGAAGGTCTGAATGTGATACTTTAGGAATTGGTCACGAGGCACAATCCATAAAATCTGAGTTTTTAGGTAAGAAATCAGATCAGTATGTTGCAGAGTAACAAGAAATAAATGAAACTTTTAAAGATGACTGATAAGGTGAAGCATTTTAATAAGCTTTTTTTTATGAGGGAAAACGAGAAAGACTTGATAAATCAGTGTGGTCAGGTGCCTCTCGGACTGGTGTGGAAACACGTAAAGCTGCTGCTGCTGGTGGTGTTGCGATTGAAGTGTCAGGGCCATGCTCAACAACTGCTAAGACCTGCAGAATTAACCACTAATTCCCCAAGTCACACTACAGGACAAGCCCCCTGAACAATGTCACGCAGTAACAGCTGGATAGAATGAAGAAAAACTGTAAACCCAGCTAGAAATCATCATTCATCATTCTTTTGTAATCGGGTTATAGTTTCTGGAATTTGGTTTTGATTTCTAAAATGTAATGTTTTTATTAATTGTCTTGCTTTTTTAATGGTAATGGAAGTCTGAGCAGAATATACTAAAAACTTTCTTCCAAGAAGACATGATTCCTGATCCTAACTTGAGCAGGTGAAGATGCAGTTTTATTTAAAGTGGGTTAAGAAACACAAAACCACATGGTGTGGTGGTGGGGGGTTGTCAGTCTTGTCAGGCAGACAACCTAAATCCAGGAAATCAGAAACCAGCAGGTAGGCTGCCACTAATGAACAATTCAATGGAGGTAATTAAAAAAAAAAGATATGTGCTGGAGGGTTGGTAACAGAAAAGAAGATAGACATAAAATTAAAACGACAAAGAAAGTTCATTCAAACTTTTCCTCCTAACTTCAATCATAAGTCTTGCCAGTGAAAGTTAGAAGATAACACTATCTAGCAGGTTGTTGCTACTTTTAAGCTGAGTTCACACCAAATGTAATTTACATGTCAAATTTGAGTCTGTTGCCTTTCTTTACACGTTTAAAATTCGATGCTCAATGCTTCTCTAAAAATGTGTTCATGAACTTGACGCTCCTGATACGTGTGGGAGGAGCTACTGTTTAAAATGTTTTAGTCTAATCACTACATGGATGACGTTGAGAGACCAGGCTTATATTTTTTGTGAAGAGCCCTACAAAAACATCAGTAATCACGTCTCCTTGTCTGGGTTTATCAGAGTATTCAGAGACCTTCTCAGTACATTAAAGACCACCCTCTACTGCATGATCTGCGTCTGAATGGCGGACGCTTTCATGGCACTTCTGTCTCTCTGTGGTCCATTTTGATGGCTTAATGTTCCGCATTGGTCCAAGAAGGGAAACTAAAATTTGAGGATCTTTTTGTTATTGTCTCAATGCAAATAAGACAAATATCATAAAGTTCAGGAAGAGAACTTTATGATAATTCCCATCCAAATTGGTTCACATCTCATCCTCTTATTGGTCTGTACGTTGACTTAACATTAAAACAGAACGTCCCTGACGTGCAAAACACATTTGGCGTGAACGCAGCTTTAGGAGTGCAGTCCAATAGCTGCTCTTCTGATGAGGGGTTGGAAATATTCTTACTCCTGTTCAAAACTAACTTCAGTAGGTTTGTCAGTTATGGAAAAGCTAAATCTAGCAATCAGCCACTGTCCTGTTTTTTTTTTTTTATATGGAAAAGCTGATATTTTTTGATAACCTGTTGCGAAAAATTACATCCTGAGGCTTAAGATCTATTTTAATATTAAAACCTTTTAAAAGCATCACCAGCACAGGGACAGGAAGTCATTATTGACTCCATGACAACTTACAGCAAAATTATGGTACTACCAAAATGCAGTTTTTTCATATATGCTGTCACAGCAAAACCTGTCAACTGCAAAGTTACTGATAAACAATACTGGTATTGCACTACCAACGTTCATTGGTTTGGCTCAATAGTTGTTTCTAAATGTTAGTTTTTACCATCATTTACAGTCTTATTTTTTTCTCCACATGCAAAAGAAAAAACATTTTAAAAAATTCCACAGACCTTTTTCTGTACAATTGCTGTAGCTTTTTCAATGCTTATAGATGAATTACATTACATTGTTATTAAAAAAAAAAAAAAACATCTCTGCTTTGTAACTCTTAGGTGATAAACAAAAAAAAAAAAAAAGAAAATCACTGCAAAACCATTTGATCCCTGCCAGAGATTTCACCATCCCCACAACCATTTAAACAAAGTGGGTATAGGAAGTTGATACTTGTTTAATCCTAATTTAAATTATTGTTTTGAATGGTTTAAAAACTAAAAATGTAGGCAAGTTTCCACGCCAAGAAAAATAAGATGATGAAAACATCCCATCATCCTGTAATTACTGTCATCAGGATGACGTTGGCTTATTCTACCAAGCTGAAGGCCTGTGTTTATACAATTAAAATATTTAAAAGCCAACAGTTAAATGAACTCATCTTCCTCTATAACCTCAATGCAAGGACTTCTTAGACAGAGATTTCTGATATTGGATGTTACATTTCACAAGTGCTGTAAAAATGATGATTTTTGACTTGACAGTTGCTTGGATCCACACTTAAAGCTTTACAGTGGAGACTTCAGCTTGAGCAACCGTCGAATCAGCTGCTGTAAAGTCTGAATTGACAACCCGAGGATTAAACAGGTAAACAATTAGGATCATTGATACAGCAACGTCGTTGTTTGAGGAGATAAACGTCACCTGCTGAGGTAAATTCGCTTCTCAGTCAACTGTCCAGCGCCGTGCTCAGGGTGCATATCCGGCTCATTCCTCACCACCTCCACTCCTTCTCCGCCGTCGCTCTGCTCACAGCAGTGCTTACTGATCATGTAGAGCTGCCCTATCCTGTACTGGAGCCAGGGGCAAGTTATGGATATGGTGAGGGTGGGGTATAAAGATGAGGAAGGAAAGAGAGAATGGGACACGTAGGTAAACACAAAACTAGAAATCATCTTCAAAAAAACACATAATGTAATCCAGTTTTGTCCAGTTTGATTGACATGTCCTTATAATTCCGTTTACGGTGTTTAAAGGTGGTCAGTCATCAGTACCATGTTGAGATCCGCCTATACATTCTTCCTTTTTAAAACAAAAGAAAAATAAGACTGTCTTGAAAGGTTTAGGAAGCTTCAGTTTGGAAAACATAAAACTATCACAAAGAGCTGTGCAGAACATCTTGCATGATCTTACATGTCTCAAAATCCACACACCCAGTAAAAAAAAAGACATGGCTGAAGGTAAATTCACAATATTTTTTAACACGACTGTCTCCTGCAAATGTTCGTTCCCCTTTATATATGTAAGACCACGGAACAAACTTTCAAAATGTTCACAATTTTAGAGCTCTGACAAATGGGTGAAATTAGTCTGCACACACTGTGCTTTTTATGTCCAGTTAGATGGATTTAGATACACTTGTAAAATTGTGCAGACTCCTTTGGTTTTGTTTTAAAATCTTTTTATTTATTTATTTTAGACCATCCATCTATCCATCTTCAGAACCCCTTGAATCCCTTTTGGGGTCATGGGGCTGTCGAATCCAGCCCAGCCACTGTTGGGCGAAGGCGGGGTACTCACTCTGTATAGGTCGCCAGTCTGTTGCAGGGCTATTTTTTGGTCAAATTAGTTGAATTTAGATCCATTTATAAATTGTACAGACTTTTTTTGGCCAAACTTTTACAATTAAATTATTAACAGAAGACAATAAGGGATTAGGTTCATTCTTAAAATTGCTAGTGTTTAAAACAAAGCTTAAACAATATATTTTTGCTATAGGACTAAGTATTACTGCTAACATACTAAAAAGATTGATTTTGTTTTAATAACTGTTTTAAAATTCCAATTGAAATCACCTGTAACTAGTGATTTAAACTGAACAAATGTGGGACTTTCATTATAATATCACAGTGTCCTGAATTAAAAAGGAAGTGAAAGTAGTTTTTCATGTCTTTAAGAAAACACAAAAATGACTTCATAGGAAACTCAATGAAAGGATTTGATGAATCAATGCTGTATTTTTTTAAAATAAACATTGATGAATTGTTGAGTGTTTTTTTTAACCTTAGCCTTATTTTTCCATGACATCTAGGGTACCAGTATTCGAATGCATGCTAAACTAACACACTGGGCACCTCAAGCAACGCTGCACTAGCTGCACCCAAACAGGACAAACTGCAGGAACGTGTTCAGGACATGCAACAAAACTACTGCGTTGGAATTTCTGTCACTCCTTGTACTTAGACAAAAGTGAAAGCATTCTTTTAACGCTTCCTGCAGAAAACGATAGTAACAATCAGCATATATAAAAGAACAGCTAATAAAGACAGAGGTCATGTCTGGCAGGTTCAATTTCTCAGTTTTAGTTTTCAAAGACTGCTCAGGGCTGTATGGGTACAGAGCTTTGTCTTTTATTTTTGAAATGGCCAGTTGGTGTGTGTAAAGATTGTCCTGAAGCAAGAATCTCAGAAATCTACATTTTACTTCAGCCAGTGAGGGTGAAAGAGTGGATTTCTAATGAAAGAGAAGGGACTTTGTATGGTTCTGGAGCCCTAGTTTGTGCCTGATGCTGATGAGGATTTTCTTTTAGTGGGTCTGAAGAGGATGAGGCCTTTGGCATGTGGAGTGATCCACAAAGGGCTCGATCTGACAGACTCGCTGACATGTCTTATCAGATCTACATTCTTCAAACAAAATGTTCTCTGTTTTTTTTTTTTTTTTGCACTAATGCTACTTTCCGATTAATTTTCTGCCCTGGCTTGTAATTAGAAAAAAGGTTTTTATTGGTGACACTTCATGGTAAAAAACACTAATATTACATTTAAAAAAAGAAAGATGCTATTAAAATGAAATAACTAGCTGCTGCCATTGCGATGCAATTAATTTTGTTGCCCTATATTGTTTTGGTAAGTAAGGAAGGCAAAAACACATTAAAATATTGTAAAAAGTAGAAACATTGGTTAAAAAGAAAGATGGCAAGAACAAGAGAAGGAGGAGGGCTGACATGGGTATGCCATTCTTCACTGCTGACACCAGGCAACTCTCCTTCTTATTCCAATTACAGTGGAATGTCAACATTCAATATTTACTTATTGGGTATTCATGGGACTTAATTAATCACAGTGATTTGTGTTTTAATACCGTCATACAAATACCAGTCACAAAAGCAGCCAGCTTCTCTCACACTAAAAGTACTTTATGAATTTTATCTAAGCAGAATTTTTGACATTTTTAATAATTATATCCTTTTCGTGGAATTTAAGGGCTATTGAGATTTGTGTTGACCAGGTTAGTCAGTGAGGTCCTCCTTTTTATTTATTTATTTTTTTACCAAGGACAGCTTTCAAGCAATATTTGTCAAAATACCTGTTTGAAAAGGAATTATTTATGCTTAATAGTTAATGCCCCTTTTTCATGTAAATCAGTGCAAATATTTAATAAATGCAGCATATTACGGAAGAAGATTTTCAGAAAAACCAGACGGAGAAACCAGTTTCTTGTTTACATATCATGTAGACATTATGTGCTTCCCGCATCCATGTTTTCTTAAAAACAAGACACTCACCATGTCCAAACAGTTTTTTTTTTTTTTTTAACAAAATACAGTGTAAGATCTACATCCAAGATGCAGATTTGATATAATTTTGGTTCGTTGCACATCACTGAAGTATGAACAAATTATTTGTCTTCTTGACTAATAAAAATGCATTTTAGTCAAGTTGTCTGGAAATATTAGTCCATTTCTTGAAATTGATTTTTTATTTGAATAAACGATTCACAGATCTGTGTTAACCAATTCAACATACGGAGGAAGGCTGGACTGAAATAAGATCAAAGGAGACGACATTCAAGCAAAACCGTTTGAAAAGACGGCAATGCAATTGCTAAATACTACTTTAAATGAGCATAAAAAATCTGACACTTTGGAAATGAAATAAAGAAAAATGAAGGGTGGCTCCCTGCTTTTGCACAGTACTGTTGATTTACTGTTGCTTTTGGACGCTAATGCGAAGTCAATTTGATTCTAAATAAGTCAGCTTGTGGATGATTTGCATCCGTTTGATGACTTTTCTTTTTAGGCTTGGCACATTTCCACTGGAATATTATGTCATTTATAATAAAAGTGTTTATTCCACCGAAAAAAAAAAGCTTTTTTAATTTCATTCAAGGCTGTTGTCACAGATGAGAGTAATGATAATGACATAGTTAACATTGTAGAGAGCGTTGATGTGATATTTTCTGAGAGTATTTCCCATGGGAACCCTGTCAAAGATTTTTACGTAAGAATTATTTACTGTGGTAACTGTGTAGAATAAAACAACGACCAAGAAATCATTAAATCTTATAGGGATGTAGGTGACAATCTCAGATCATTTTGAGGGTTTATAGCTTGGAGGAAGGGTGTACAGCTCCATCTGATCCTCACCTGTCCCACTAACTCGTTACTCTGACTGCTGAAGCTGCTTATGAGCTCAAGTACCTGTGAACCCGTATGTATTTCTCCAGTCACCTTCGCCAAGTGTCAAGAGGAAATGGAGAATGACGCATCAAGTCCTCTGACACACTGAGCTACTGTCACCATTCTGCTTCTCCCAGAGCACAACACAATACACAACATTCCTCCTCTCGGGAGAGATGTATCATGCTACAAAAGGAACTACTGGATGTGTCACATATGACAACCACTACAGCTCAAGTAGAGATGTTGGAAATGATCTGGAACGAGACAGTCATCTCTATTTGATATGTCCTCAAGTAAGCTGCATTTAAACTAGCCATACAATAAGGCAAAATAGGATTTGCTGCGAGCCAAAAGTTTCCATGTGCCATGTACTGATACTGTAAATCCCATTTGACTGTGATTTGTCACTGTCATTGTTGTGGTAACAGGTAGAGGTGAGAGGGTGGGGGTGCATACAGAAAGGGATGAGGACATTCCTTTTGAAGGGCACTTCAGGGAATTAACTCCCTCTCTGCTTCTCTCCAGCAAGAACCGCTTGCGTGTAAAGTTGCAAGGCTTTGTTTGAGCACAGCCGCAACCAGTCGGACTAGTTTGGGCGCCGATGTGCGAGGAAATGCAAGCGAAAGAGGTACAAGAGGCAGGAAGAGATTAACTGCATACACAAACTGCAGACTTTCAGGGTAAAGCTGTTGGCTAGGTGTTTTATGTTAGCTGTGTATATAAAAAAACAACAACTCTGACACCCAATGTACCGAAGCTCTGTCAGTACAGACTTTGTGCCCTGTTGGATATTTTCCCAACTGCTCTGTTGAGTTTGTAAGCTTTAAAGGCATCTCCATGTTTCAAAAAAGCCCCTTTCCCTGTCAGTTTCATGCTTTCTGAGGCCGGGTGGTGAGTGTGTGCATTTTCCTTAGCATGGGAAAGACAGACACTTACCTCTTCCACAGTCAGTGGCATGCATATGCGATATTCTTTCATCAACATGCTGCTTCAGAGAAAGGTGCTGTTTTGGAAGTGTGCCCAAATCTTGTTTATCCCAGCTGTCTTACTTGCATAGTAGACTCTCTCGAGCATGCCACACAGACCAAAGTAACTTCTCCCCTGGCGTTCTTCCTCTTTTTATTTTGCTGACGTCAGTAGTCCGTGGAGTTCATTCTAGGCTTTTTTTTTCTGTCAGCTATTTTTTTTGCCCTCCTTAGACCTCGTCTGTACTCTTCTTTTTTTCCCTCTAAGACTCGTTTCTCCTTTCTTAAACTTCTTCCCCTCTCCTGCCTTGACTTGGCCTCTCTGTCTGTCTTCTTCCTTCCTTGGCTGCCGTAAGAACAGAGTGGTGATAAGTTGTGGAAAAAATATTTAAGCCACCGCTAACCAACTCTACCTGTTCTAATCCCTTTTTCTCTCCAAGCTTAACTTTTTTTCTTGTATGTGACTCCTCCCTTTCCCCTCAGCAACACTCCACTGCTTTCAGTTTGTCACAAATTCCTTTGCCTGCTTTCCTCTTATCTTTCTCCAACTCCTTCTTTCCCTCCCATAGTACTCCACCCATGGTTGTTTCCTGCCTCTTCACCTGTGTCACCTCCCTACCTCACTGATCCTAATCAGTTCTCTATTTTCCATCGCCCAGGACTGCTGTCAACGACAACTCTGGTCTGACAGCATCAAGCCAACACTGATTACTCACATCAGTTTTTAAAAAAACTCTCAATTGGACGTCATAAATGCTAAGCAGAGTGGGCAAGTGGGTTCAATATGGTTCTGGCGAAGAGAGTATCTGTGAGCCACAGCAATGGATTGTCTCACAATGCATTTTCTTCATGACCTTCAGCTTGTCTTAATTGAATCCACATTCAGTCAATGGCAAATGGAATCTAAGCAGCTGCAATATCTTGCTTTTGTCCTTCCCTGAGTCACTGGCTGCTCAGCCACAGCCAAACCTATAGGGTTTGTCCTTCTATTAAATGAGAGAAGCAGATGTTTGGCCTCTCTAAGTAAGTATAAAACGAGCAAAAACTAATAACCAGCCATGGATTCCTTTTCTGCAATTCACTTGCTTTTCCTAGTGTGTCTTGAGATGGTCTCTTCATGTCTTTGCTTTCACTGTGCTCTGTGCTGAAATGGGGAAAACAAATTCCTGGTGGGGTTTACTTCCATCTTATCAGATCAGTGTTTGGAGAAGGGAAGCCACTTCAGAGAGCTGAGGTGTGCTTTGCACGACTCTGCCTTGATTTCCCCCTGACTCCCAGAGCCTTGACAGTTTGCTCTGAACCTCAGTTTGAGGGATGATTGGTAGTGACTTACAAAGACGTTTACTCAGCAGCTGATTGATAAACTTATTGTTTTGATTATTTACTTTGTTGGTAAATTGTTTAGGCGGAATTGGAAGAAAAAGATAGTGGGTGACTTATGAAGCTGATCATAACTGATTTCTTGATTGATTACTTAAATGGATAAAACTGATGTGTACTTCAGTTTACCCCTATTCATCGCGGTTCTTCAAATAATCCAAATCACAGCTAGCTGCAGAGAAGGAGAAATGATAGAAAATAGAGTAGAAGGTGAGAAAACTAATATTCAGCAAATGGCCTATTGATGTCTGGTATTTGCACACGATCTGTATCAGGATATATTACCCGGAAAATAACAATGGATGTGGTATTTAAATGTGTTATCTTGAGCTTATGTTAAACTGATAAATATTCAAAATGCAAATTATTTGCTAAGAAGCTGATGGTCTCACTTTATGTGGTTGCTTTGTGGGTGTGTGCCTTTTTTAAAGTAAAATAAATAATGCAAATAAGAAGAAAAGCAAAAACATCAGAGAATTTTTTGCCTATCATGATAAATGTTCGGTTAATGGAGAGGGTAACTCTGTTTTGTCATATATTATATGACTGGGTATGCCAACCAAAACTCCAGGTTTTGAGGATCTGGTGTCTTACTGACTGCTACAACTATCCCAAAGCCTTGTGCATTATGTCACATTGCAGGAAAAGCTATGGTAATAAAAAAAAAAAAAAAAAGGAAAAGCTATGGTAATTGTGCGTTGGTGTTGTACTTTCTTTTACAGACTTTAAAAGAAAACTGAGAGACTTTGGGAAATGTAACTTGTTTTAGAGGCTACCTTATTAATATAAGACATAAAGCCACCAGGAAGCAATTTGATTCCAAATGTTATTTTATGATACCACAATAATGCAAATAGCAGTGACACTACTTCCCAATGAAAAGTGGTAATTAGACAGTATATAAAGACAAACTCTATGACAGCAATAGCGATTGTAAGTTGCCTTTTGCGCAATGTTTGTCCAGGCATAAGTGTGTTGTATAACAAACGTTTGGAACCAAATATAGCCTTATTTTAGGTCTATAAATGTTTTCATCCGTAGGTTTCTGAACATATTGCATTAAAACCTCGAGCAAAACATCCATGCTCTACCTTGCATGCTGGAAATGCCATAAAATCTAATATCCTCATACAGGATTGTCAAATTTTCCTCAGACAAAATAAAATGAAATGTCTTGATCTTTTTTGCTTTAAAGTCTTCCTCAAATTCACCAAAAACTACACTTGTTCAATTTAACTCTTGAGCAACAAGAACGTTCTAACATCTGTCCACTTTGATCACTTTTTATGGAGCTTTTAGCAAAATGCTTGTAATGCAAGACAATAAAATTACAGTTGTCTGTAGTGAAATCCGATCACATTGAACATACAATGTCTTGTACACTTTAGTCTTATGGTTAACAGCAAAGTTGTTTGTTCTCAACCCAAACAATTCAGTTAAAGGCTCAGTGCTTTGCCTCTGGAACATTTTAAACCTGTTCTTCTGGTCGGAGCTGCTTGTCTTGCAGGGTGAAAGAGTTGGTAGTGATTAAACTGGAGGGAAATTCATCACAATGCTTTTACCCATCACATCCTCTCACATCACCCAATGAAAAATGAATGGGCACTTGCTAAAAACTAGTGAGCACCTCTCTCTCCTCGATGTCTCCTTCTCTTGTTGTTTGTGTGTCTGCGGCCAGCCAAAGGGTTCTGTATTAAAGAGAATAAAGGAAGACGCAGATCATTAATTGATGGGCCTGCTGCCAGTGCTGCATTACAGGCTCTTCAATTTATAAAGTGGTCAAAGGCCAAGGTCAAGGATCTTTGTGCCCCTTCCCCAACTGCAAGCATGTGAATTATGGACCTTTATTAATTTGAATTAGCATTTCAAGGTTTTCAGAGTGAATGTGCAACATATTTTTTTATCAAGGTAAAATAAAAAGTTTGGGATCAAACAAAAATATTTCTTATATAGTCTGCATACAGCTATACGTGGGAATCTACATGTCTGTAAGTTAGTCCAGACCTCCTGCCTCCCATTTTTCTCCATTCTCAACAAGCCCGCTGGACACCTCTGATCTGTGTTTTGGTCCTATCATCAAAAACCTGCAGTATGTAGGTCAGACTTTAGCTCAGCAAAAAGAAAAAATAAGAGGACAGAGACAACAGTGTGAGAAGTCAATTATTTTCCACTGCTCAAAAAGCGTCTTAGGGCACAAATGCAGTATGATGCAACTACAAAGAACACACAAAATAAGCATGCAAGCTGTTGTTCTAACATCTGTTTTATTTGCTGTTAGTGGGGGTTTTTGGTATGTTTGTGTGCCTCAGTCCACTGTGTTAAGATGTAAGCTTAGTTCTAATCTTCTTGTAGTTATCTATCACACTACTGCTAAGACATTGATTGGACCAACTCGTTAATTGATACCACAGGAGGACTGCCTGCCGGGGGTGGGGGTGAGTCCCTTGGCGACCTGAATGAAACAGCGTTCACTTATTGTTATCGAGTCCCAATCTCCTAATACACGAACACCGTGAGTGGGATAAGGGCCTATCCAACGTCATTAGGAGCTCCACACAGTGTTCCAGCGCATGCCAGTCAACGCACTTGCCAACAGGATAAGTTGGCACAAGAGACGTGACAACTGCCATCATTAATTCCTCCAAACACTTATACAAACATATGTCATCACACACGGGCTTCTTTTTTCTGTTTCAGATTCCTGAAAAATGCAGATGAAAAACTTAGTGCAGCTTATCGCCGTTCTCATGTTCTCAGCACTTCAAACCCAATTTCACAATAGCTGAATGTGAATACGTTCCCAGATGAACTATAGATTTTGATTGAAACAGTTGTGTGTTCTTAAACCTCGCTGTTATTCTAACCAAGCAGGGCTATTGTCAGATCATTTCCACAGAGAGAGGAAATAATATGGTTTTGTCTCTGAAGAGTTTGTGTGCAAAGAAAAGAAGAAAAGATTTAAATCTGATTGTATTATTCCTTTGTGTATTTGTAAGTCTGAGGGTAAAGGGAGGAGAGACATTTTTTACAACCATGTTGGGAAGCCAGAGGCAAGTGTATATAAAGGTATTCAGCTCTGGGATGATCAGAGGGCGTGGGCTCAACATATTCATCAAGGATTTCCATGGGGACAGAAGTTGAGCCACAGCACAGAGGCAAATGTGGACCAAAAAAGAGAAAATATTTATTCCAGGAGTGGAGAGGAATGGTACTGGAAACAAGTGGATAGGCAGGGAGCAATGGATTATGGCTGCATTCATGTCCTGACTCTATTTTGTAATATACACAAAAAGCAAACAAACAAATAAACTCCAGTGCCACTGTTATTTTATCATTTTAGTATGAGAGCAGAGGGAAATATGAGTGATGGTGAATAATGCAAAACAGAGTGAAACATTTACTGCAACTTTAAAAAATAAACATTTTGCCCCCTCTTTGAAAGACCTGGATGCTCTTAGTGCCTTAATTTACAAAGTCCTGTTGACTGCAAGAAAAGGTGTGGTCAGGAGGCTTATTGGTTTGTATTAAGAGGCAAATCTCTGATTGTTACTATCTTTGAAGTGTGTGATGTTGCCAAAAGTAAATAATAGACACCTGATGATTTAAAGAGCATGCCCAACAGCTCCACTGTAGAGCTGAGGACTATAGCTCAAAAAAAAAAATATAGGAGACATTTGTACAGTCCACTTATGGTCAGGGTTATAGCATATTTCCACTATTATTATTTTTTTCTTCGTAATTGTGAACAAATTTTTATGAGTGCAATATTAAAAGTGGTGCAAACAAAAACTGGTAGACGCCTAAGTTAAAGGACTCTTATGCTGTTTTCAGAACATTCATGCACCACCTAAAAGCAATCAGTCCTTTTAGTAGCAGACTGGTAAGAAATGTGATGTCAGGGACTTTTAAGTAAATTTCCTATTAAGTCATTCTCAGTTAAATATTTTCTTCAGTTACACTTTTTTACCCAGCACTTTTGTAAAGTTATTCAAACATACCAACAACCTTTTCTCTGTTGATTTGATTTGTTGAACACAGTGGCCCACACACGGTCCTTTCACAGCATTTGTCCCTTTCCACACAGTTTGTTTCCTCCGATGATTTTTGAGCATCAAGCCACCCGACCCATTATATTACTGTATCCCTTTCATATCCTCTCTGCTTTCATTTCATCCAACCGCCCTCCACCGTGCACCTGCTTGCCACATGCTTTTAATGCTAATATTGCCTGGTTTAGCAAGGCTCAGAAAGTCATCATGCCAGCTTTTACCTCCCGTACCAAACGGCAAGAGAAATACCTTTTAGTGGACTGAACTCGGATGCTCAAAATGATGAATTCTCAGACACTAAATCAGATGAGGTCAGTGAAAGTCCCTATGTGAAAAAAACAAACCAACTAAAGGTGTAAACAAACAAACAAAACATAAATACATACGAAAAACTTTGAAGCATGAAAACGAAATCCACAACAGCAATCAAAAACCTTGTGCTTTTGCTCCAGCTCCTGAAGCATCTGCAATCTGATGAGCAACTTTTGAGTTTCTTCAATAGTAAAGGTTAAAACAATTTTTTCTGACATTACTTTCATATCTTTGCTGTGAAGCTAGACAAGAGTTGAGTTAATATTAAAGACTTGGAATTGGGAAAGGTGAGCTAATGCCAATTTCTCTAAGAGCCATATTAAAAAGAAATATGTCAGCTTGGCTGTGAGCATTCCATTTCAATATCGTTTTTGGATGACACCTAATGGCAATTTAACTCCACCCCTGTTTTTTTGTAGTGCAACATTTTTGTGGCATGTTCATTCTTCTAATACGAAAGCTCTTGTATGTATTTTCAACTGTCTCTGCCAAACACATCACTCTTAATTATTTTGGCTAATAGAACAAAATGAAGAGGTTATTGAAAAAAAAAGACATTTGGAAAATGTCTATGTGGGATTGAGATTAGAACTACACTTTTCTCCATGCTAGGCCGCAGTCTCATGTAGCTGTATGGGGTTTGACCCGCATGGGTGGAGCGGGTTTATGGGTTGTCTGGGCCAGTGGAGGGTCATAGAAAGGTGCAGCTGCATCTGAAAGAGAACGCAGATGTGTCCGCAGCATGCCCGTAGAAAAATGTTCATGAACATTTTTGCTCTACTGGGTCTCCGAGCGGTCTTTTATCAGGCTAACACCTGTGTGGGTTTACCCATTTTTTGCCTGCAGACAGCCTGTATCCACCAGTAAGGGAAATGGTGACTAAGGCATTAGCTCCAGCGGCCAAATTGGTAATGTCAAACATACATGCCTTTGGGAAAAATAAGAGGATTCTTTTCTCTAATAAGAACTTACACCAAAGACATAATAAAAGAACATCAATCCCTTAATAGGTCTTAGAAATACTCTAATGACACCTTTGATAAATGTGTTCTCTAGTTCTCTATCCTGTTGTATTTGGTCTAAACTCAGCCTTTTTTTTTTTTTGGCATCCTAGGAGCAGACCTTCTTGTAATCTTTTAAAGTGCTCCTGACCAATGCCTCTGCTGCTTTCTGAAGGACTTTTAAAAGGTTTTCTTCGAACGCTGCCTGTTTTTCACACATTTTCTGTCCAGTGTTGGTACCTGTGCATCACCAGAGGATTTAAAATAGACTCTTTGCTGTGTTTTCCACGTTGTACGGACATAGCGGCAGTTTATCCCAAGAGTTGTTTGCTTTTTATGCTTGAATAATTTATAAGATAGCATTAGGTGGCTATCAAGTATGCAAAGAAATACAATTTTTGTTTGTTTCCAATATGGGTGATATATATATACTTGCATATATAATACAAACATGCGAATAACTGCGTTTTTAATGTAAGCTTCTGGCTAAAGTGGCAAAATGAAGCTAATTGTGGGTGAACAACCATCTGCGTCATAGGAATTTCTAGATACAACATATCAAATTGAGTTTTCTAAGACTTTTGTGTATATGTTGTATCATTAAGTATGTAACTTTTACTCCTGTTTGCATATAAATAAGTGCATTGGGGGTTTTTTTTTTTTCCATTTAAATCAAAGCAAAAGCCATCAATCAATCACAAATCTGTTTGGAGATGGTACTTTTATTGACTATTCTAAAAGTTTAGTGGCAGGGAAAGGGAAAACTTTTTCAGCAACTATAAAGCTGCATCAGAAAGAGTCAAGTAATTTTGAGATTGCATTAACCTCAAATCAGATTATGTCTTTGCTGTGCTTTTCATAGGCAGTTCATTTGCCAGCAACATTGTCCGTGATATTTGAAGCAGTTATGCAGCTCTGTATCAGTATTTACGAAAACTGTGACATTCAAAATGCTCTATTAATCGTAAAACATGCATGAAAGGAAAATAATTTATCATTATTAATTTTCTGTCTTTTCTCCAACATACTTTTCTTTATTTTAATATTTGTATAGTTTGTTTGCAGCTTGACAATGAATTCTGGATTATTTTTTTCCTCCAATATGTACAATAATTAAGGCTAAGTTTGTTTGTTTTTTCCAAATGCCGTAATCTTTTACTTTTCCCTTAAATTTTTGGTTTCAACTGTATTTTTTCTATTGTAAAATTGTTCCCAGTATTCTTTTAACTATGATTAAGCAGTTTTTAGCCAAAGTCAAAAAGCCTGTGTCATTTTTAAGACTTAGTTTCTGCAGAGCAGTAGGAGTTCTGTTTTTTACTGTGAATTTATCCTTTTTTTATTATTTTTATATGTCCTCTATCATGAGAAAAATACGGAGCCCGTGTCCTGACATGGAAGTAATAAAACATCCAAAGGCTACATGCTACGTATCCCATCATGCATCACACATATCCCATATTGCATCTCGACCAATCACCGTGCCCCTGTAATTGTGATGCCTTCAAAGACAATAGGAGAAATGATAGACTACGTAGCATGTAGCCTACTAGCCTTCAGATGTAAAGCGACCGCTAACGAGTATCCAAATAAAAGACAAGTCTTGAATATTATTATTCCTGTTCAACCCTAAACTACAATGTTCCATACCGCAGCTGGCTGGCCAGTAGACGGCCAGCCAGCTGCCCGAATGCCGGCATGACAAGCAAAAAAGCTCCGCGGCGGAGCTAAGTGCTATGTCCGGTGAATCGCTGTGGTATGGCGAAGCAGCAAGCTTGGGTATCCTAAATCTTATGATATTCTTCTTATATTCATTGAGACAATAATAGATTGATCATTCTTGTTTTTCTTTTTCCTTTCTTGAACGAATGTGGGTCACAGAGACACGGAAGTTACTGCTGAAAGCGGCTTTTGTGGCAGGACAGAGAGCATATCCGTGTTTATGAATGACTTATGACGTGAATAATTATTTCGTTCGAAAGAATTAATTATTTAGAGGGAACGAAATAGTATTTTGTGGGAACGGAATAATATTTTGTGGGAACAGAGTAGTATTTTGTGGGAACAGAATATTAATTTGTGGGAACAAGATATTAATTTGTGGGAAGGAAATATATTTTATTTTTCTATGTCAGGACACAGGCTCTGTAGTAAATGCTACAAAAACACGTAAAAAGCACCAAAACATGATTATCCTTGGAATGGGTTCTTAGGGAGTTTCAAAGTGTTTTCAGTTAATCATAGGCTTAGCTTTGGCTTAATTTTATAAAATATGCCTCTTGATCCTTTTCTTTAGATCACTACATTTATGAAACCATATCTACTATATTAAAAAATATGATTTTGAGATACATCTGCTAAAACAGTGTTACGAGGTCAACACAACCACATGTAGCTCTATCCTTTGTACATCTGTGTACACACTTTATTTGTATCTGTGTGTATTTGTATGAGGGAGTGTACCAAAAAAGAGGGAAAACCTTACTGTTTGACTGCTAGCTCTGAGTTAAACAGATGCGTAAACAGAGATAGGAGAGCCAAGTCACATCAAATTACACCAATCAACAGAAATCAAATGGTCTCCTACACTCAACCTCTTTATTCATATAAACCCAGGGAAAGAGAAAAGTGATCTGCCGAATGTTTTTTCTTCTTATCAAAGATGAGAGAGGATGAGCTCCTGGACTGCAACTATCAAGGAAATATCCTCAAACATTGAGGGTCTTTTATGTTGCAAAAAGCATGTGGACACATACTGTGGAGTAAATACACCGGTGACACATACCATCACATGCCTCATAAACCTTAATGTCACCACTCCAATGTCTCCATAGGCTCCAGGCAAAATAGAGAGCCCACCACAGAGACAGCAGAGAAGAGGGAGGAGCACACGAGCGAACTGCGATGATGAATTGATTGATGAATGCAAATAAAGATGAATGCATGTGGCAAACACAGATAACAAGAGGAATATGAAGAGTACAACAGCCGCTTCACTGTATCATTGTGGCAGAAAATAAGAGTAGCTGATATGTATCTGGCCTATTAATGCCACGGCAGCGACAGTGAACGCACCACTAAACAGATATGTATCTGTTATCAAAAACCATACGGCCCCAAAAAATGATGGCTGCCACTCTTGCTGCACCACCACCAAATAACAGTGATAGGACAAACAGTTGAGCTTCATTGCTTCACATCCTCACTTTATTACCATATGGACTGATTCTAGATGTGAGATCACTGAGTACATAGCAAGTTGAATAATGACCAGCTGTCCCCAGGGCAACATCACTCCATCACAAAACATCCTGAGCAGCAATAACTAGCAGACACAGGAAAGAGAAGTGTGTGTGGCTGTTTGAGAGAGGCGATTCAGAAAATAAATCACCTTTAATGGAAACGTGATAAAATACATTCATGTCTTTCTCTGTCTCTGTCTGGAAACAGTCTATGAGCCCTGAACAACTTCAGGGGCTTTCTTCACCCCTGAAATTTAAATTAAAGGGTCAGCAACAGCATTTCTCTGTCTTTTCCTGTTAGTTTCATTTGAAAGTTTCCCATCTGTCACAGGTTTAATATTTCCTAATGAAGATTAGCCCGCATGAAAACTGTTGACAACTTTGTGTGTGGGTTATGAACAGTAATGAGGACCCCATCTCTCGAAAGGCAGAATTGTTGGAGCGGATTTTTCTTTCTTTTAAAGGTTGAACTCTTTTAATGACATGAGCACTACCAATTATTTTCCATTCTTGTGTGAGACGGGCATCACTATGCAGGTAACATTTATTTTTGCAACAACGTTGTACTTTATCGTTAAACATTTCTTGAAACTTTTCATAAAAAAATATTATTTAACATCTCTAAAAGGCATTCTCAAACTTTGTGTGCGATGATTGTTTTTTATCATACAAAAAAAGATGTAAGCTTTAACTTTTCTAAGTTGAAATTTGCACTTTTTTGGGTTAATAAAAGGCTAAAAATCAGATGTGAATCAATAATTTTTGACAATACTCAAAGAAAAACTACTTTGAAAAAACATAAAGATTTGTCTTACCATGTTGTAATTGTTGTAAAGGTTATTGAAATATAAAACAATAGAAATAATTTATAAAGCTAAAAAAACTACTTCCACGAGAGCATACAGAACTGTTTAAGTAAAGAGGAGGAGAATATTTATGAAAAAATGACAAACAATCTTGTGTGAGGACTATGTGTATTTCTGTTTTGGTGAAGTGGAAAAACATGTAAGAAAGCATCAAAATTAGTACAAATATTACAAACACACACACACCTACACACAAAACCACTGAAAACTTTGGAAACGTATAACTCAGAGAACGGGACAATCGACAATCATAATTTCATGATGTGGTTTTGATGCATGTTTGGGGTAAATTTTCTTTACTTTTTTTGTGTTTGTTATAAATGATTTTATGTAAAAATGTAAAATATATCAAGAATGGGATGGAAGTTGATAAGATTTTTCCTTCACCCACTCTTTTTATCATGTCAATTTAACTATTTTTATTTTGTGTTTCATTGCGTTCAAATGTCCATCTATTGCTCGCTGTTCCATTTGATCGTACAGAACTGGGAAAAAACGGCTTTTGTCTTTTCAGGCCCCTCCACATGGAACACTCTACAAAATCACCTGGAAATTAAAAGAACTCTGTCATTATTTGAAAGGAACAAATACAGACCCACATGCTGGAACCCGGAAGGAAGACAGGAGAGAGAAGCTAAGTAAAGATGATTTATTTCTTTGCAGGTTGTGGAGACGTTGGCGAGGATGACAGCTGGCGGCTGCAAGTGAGAAGCTGAGTGAGAGACTGGCATACAGGTTCGAGGTTGTGGCGTGGGAGGAGGATAGGCATGAACATGATCGTGGCGCAGCGAAGAGGTCCAAAAGGTTTAAGGAGCGTTCCCAGGTTTTCACTCGTGAAGGGTTTGTTTTCCTGGAAGCCAGACAAAAGCAGAGATTAACGTGGGATCACGGTTCAAGAGCAAAACATAGATGACCAGACTAGGCACCATGGAGGAGCAACGAACTGGCGAGGAATGCTGGATCTGGATCTCCTTATGAAGGCTGCAGGTAGATGAGTTGAGTGGAAACAGCTGGGAGTCCTCAGGAGCAGAGCAGAGAGGGGAGGGGGAGGAGCGCTGCCAGAGGCACCATGACAAACTCATTCCTCTTAATATTTTTAAATCCAGGCTGAGATTGGAAGAGAGTCACTTTTAACTGTACCTGTTCTACATAAGCCCTCATTTTTATTTAGTTTATGTTTTAAATGTTGATATTTTTTTTATAAATGTAATTTATTGTTTCCCCCTAGCCAGGACTCACTTGAAAAAGAGATTCTTAATCTCAATGGGACAATTGGAACAATAAAGCTTTAATAAAAAAATATATATTTTTATTTTCCCCAATTAAATAATAAAAATAATAATAGTCTACTTCTTACATTGTATTTTTCAAACTTAACCGTAACTATTTTTAATTACTATTTAATTAATAGGAAAATTTGATGCAGGACACATTTCATGCTGGGAATCTCCAGCACGCATCTTGGCAGACAAAACCCTTCATCTCTTCTCATCTCTTTGCTGGAAAACAAGTGTTTGGAACAAATGTAGGAATCCAACAAAACTATTACATGACAAGATTTAGCCACGGGAGAAAAAGTATTGCAACCTATTCAGCTTGAGTTTTATTGCGTTGCAAAACATTGTTCAAACAGTTGCCATATTTTTTTGTGCTGAACTAAGAAACGCATTTCGGTAATAAAAATAGGTAATATCAAACCAAACAAAAATGACATCAATGTGGACTTCCCAACAAAGAAACAGTCCAAAAACGAAGTTCTGATCATAACACATTAAGAAATTAGTGGTCTCACAAAGTTTTACAGGAATTTTGGCTCATTTTTGTCATGTGGTACTTTTAAAAAAAGTAATACTGTTATTCAGCATCTCTTTGTTAATGAATCAATGTCTTTCTCATGTGTTTGTCAAAGTTTCTTTTTATATATCCGTTAGGAGAATAATGATCTCAAAAATGTATTTAATTGACAATGTAAAGTAAAAAAAAAATAGCTCACATTTATAACTTAACTATATATTTATAATGCATGTAGACTAAGAAAAAAAGTAAGCAAAAGAAGTATTATTTGTTTGTTACTTGCATCTAGAATGGCGATGTTGCATTTAGGTTGAAGGCAGATGTGCATTTACATTTATGGAGGAAAACTCTGTACACCTTTACATTTGAACTTAAAGCTCCTCTAAAACCTTTAAGATGTGTCTCATTTGTACTGAGCCAATGTCCTGTCATGGAAAAAATAAAATATATCTTGTTCCCACAAATTAATATCTTGTTCCAACAAATTAATATTGAGTTCTCTCGATATAATTAATTCGTACGAACGAAATAATGAATTCATGCGAACGAAATAATTATTCACGTCATGAGTCATTCATAAACACGGATATGTTCTCCATCCTGCCGCAAAAGCCGCTTTCAGTGGTAACTTACGTGTCTCTGTGACCCACATTCGTTCAAGAAAGGAAAAAGAAAAAAAATAGATCAATTTATTAATGTCTCAATTAATATAAGAAAAATATCATAAGATTTAGGATACCCAAGCTTGCTGCTTCGCCATACCGCAGCAATTCATCGGACATAGCTCCTAGCTCCGCCGCGGAGCGCTTGTTTGTCATGCCGGCATTCGGGCAGCTGGCTGTCCGTCTACCAGTACCGTGTTTATGAATGACTTATGACGTGAGTAATTATTTCGTTTGCATGAATTAATTATTTCGCGGGAAAGAAATTGTTTTTCTTGGGAAAGGAATATTATTTCGTGGGAACAAGATATTAATTTGTGGGAAAGAGACATATTTTATTTTTTCCATCTCAGGACACGGGCTCCGTACATTTGTGCACTTTTTACTTCATTTCTCTACAGAGTGAACATGCTTCAGATTTAAAATAGAGTAAAATAAAGTATCTGTTGGAAAGTTTCGATCCTGTCCAGCTATGCTGGTGATGTTTTTTTACTGGACTGCAGCTCACACTGTCGATGGTGCTGCTTTTGCAACTTTTTTTTGGTATGTTTTACTCCGTCAAAGAAGGAGCAGCAATTCATAGTCTCCTGTTGCATGCATTCTCTCAAAAAGTTGTCTGAACAGAGCATGTTGTGTCCGTTCCACAGCAACATTGTAACACAGCACCCCCAAGAACCCCACGGCTCTCCGTCACTGCCAGCATCTTCCACATAATCACTGACACGCTGCTCCAGTGTGCATTTCTCATTCGCATGCACGCCCGCTGCAGCTCTGCATGCAGAGACGCTCAGGCAGCCGGTTGACACTCACATGTGGATCCACAGATGCTGGTGTGGCGCCTCCGTTTTGCTTGGAGAAGCAGAAACGGGCGATAGGAGGCAGGAGGGGGTGAAAGAAAGGCAGGACGGCGAGGGAGGGATGCAGGGAGGGGAGCCACTGATGGATGGATGGATGGATGGATGGATGGAGGGAAGGAGGGAGGGAGGTGAAATGCGGAAGGGACGCCAGGGAAAGGAGGAGGAGGAGGAGGAGGGGGTCTGAGTGGTTCTTGTAAATATTTATATTGCATTACGATACGCGAGACAGTGAGAAGGAAAAGGGTGGAGGGTGGAGGGGACCAGAGAACCGGCGGGGGATAGAGCGTCCATCCTTTTATTAATTTTATTCCGGACCGCTAAGTTTAGCATTCAACACGTGTCGCCAAAGATGGAGGGAGGAAGGGGGGGGGGAGGAAACGAGAGATACAGGGGGAGAGAGGGAGGTTGACGGTTGCCAGGCGACGGGGCGCATATACTGAATTTTAACAAAAGAACAGGGAAAGAGGGAGAACGGGAGAGAGTGCGTGTGAGAGAGGAGAGGAAAGAGGGGGGAGAGAGGTGAAGAGAGAGATCAGAGAAATTGAATACATGTAGAACAGATACATATTTAGATAGATATTTCAGTGTGTGTGTGAGTGTGTGTGTGTGCGCGCGTGTGGCGGCGGTGGCTGTGGTGGGGGGACACCTGCAAAACGGATACCTCAAACAGGGAAAGGATGTGAAAAAGGATGGAGAGACGCGGGCAAAGAGGGGGGAAAGGCTGGTGAAAAACAGTAAGTGGAATTGTTATTTTTTCTTTTCTTTTTTTAATGAGCTTTGCAGTGCCGTGGCATTTTTTTCATCCTCTTCCTGCTGCTTCACTCCGCGCAAACACGCACACAGACTCTCTTGGTTGGATTAATTGCGGCTCGGGCGCAACGCGTCATTGAGACAGGAATAAGGGGCTCTGCTTTGGACATCTGCAAGGACGCCTGTGATGGGGGAGACGGATGTATGGAGACGGAAAGGTGGAAGCGGCCGGCGCACCGGGGCTTTGACCCCTCTGTCATTGCTGCGCCTGGAAACTCACAAGCGCACAGGTCCTTTACGGCAGACTGAATAGATAGCTCAGTCATACGCACTCATGCGCACACTTTACAGGTACTTCAATGATCATAGATACCCAGCCTTCAGGCTAAGATTCTGTCTGTCTGTGCATTATTAATAAAGAAAGAGTTTTTGCTTCGTTTAGTCAGAGCTGGCTGCAGTTTCCCCCCGTCACTTTACTGCGGATCCATTAATTGAAGTGATCATATCTGTTGATGCTTATTTTCTACGTGGTCAGTGGAGATGCGTGAGTGCGTTTGTGCGTGTGCGCGTCTGCCTGTGCGTTTTGGAGATCCAGCTCTACGAGCCCGCAAGATTACCGATCAGTTTTCTCCGCTGTCATTCTATTTATATCCCGATACGTGAGTATTTGGGCGTATATGGCGGGACAGAGTTGCCCCTCTGTTGCCACCGAGGAATCTTTTCCGACGGGCTGACTTGCCTCTTAACACATCAGACAGCTGGAATTCGTTTTTTACTCGTTTTTTTCCTCCATCTGGGAGTGTGAAAGAGCCGATTTGACTATGCAGATTTCTAAATCTCCTGAATAACTTTTGCTTTTGAATAAAAAGCAAGAGATTAACATACAAAAACCTCCAAATATAATTTATTGGAGGGGAAAAATAGGGAAAGTCGGGCCTTGCAGGATGATGAAGACCACCAGGGGAAAACATCTTGTTGTTGACCTGTAAAATGGAAAAGGATGTTTTCTCACACAGATTTACTGCAGTGCTTGAGAGTGACAATGTCAAATTTATGGGCCTGCACTGAGAAGTCATTGGATTCATTAATCCAGTTTGTAATTGTAATAAATGTGTTTGTTTTCTCCATGTCTGTGGGGGTGAATTTCCCCCACCCCCCTTCTGTGCTGAATCCTCAAGCTGATATCCATTTCAATCAGCTCTTTCACCCACAGGTGATGTGCTCATCGTAGTTCATCACTTCGCCTCACAAACCATGTGAAATGTTCCGCACAGGCGTACTGCAGCAGTATGCTGCATGCCCTGCTGCCCCCTAAAGTGTTGCCTTCAGTGTCCCTTTCCCTGCTGTACAGTTGCTCGGAGAGATCGGTACTGTACCAGCTGTGTGCCGCGGTAGACAGGAGGGAAGGGGGGATGAGAGAAACAGAAGGTGTGGAGGGAGGGAGAGATAACAGAGAGGGTGTGAGGAAGACAATACGGGAAGAACCGGGTCAGTGTTAAGATTGCTTGAAGTGAATCTCATAGGGGGCTGTGATGGGAAGACACAGATGAGAGGAGCAGAGCCAACATTCAGGGTCTCTAATCAATTTGATCTGATTGATTCTTCACCAATAGTTTAAAAAAAAGCCTCAAACCCACCACCCACACCTGCTTTTTCTTCCATCTACTCCCTTTTTTCCTCCATCTTTTTTTCACCTCCACAACCTGTGACCTCTTCTGCACATCACCTTTTCTTTTCTACATCTCACCTCTCCTTTCATCGTGAGCTTTGATGCAGCATTGGCGGGGGCTTTCCTCCTTCCTTTTCCCCCCACAAAGATCCATCTTCCACCCTCAGTACACATGTCACCGGGAGTATTTTTTGATACAACTCATTAAGGTAAAGCTTGTTAACCAAGAACATCAATTAGCCTTTAATGAGATCAGAGGCGGTCGTTTTGGAGCGATTACATGGCTCCCCTCTCCATGCATGCTTTTCTGGCCTCTGCTGCAGGTTTTTGGAGCCGTGAGGCCCAGTGATGGTCCTCGAGTGAAATGTGACATGGGATCTATTTTGAGGAAAATTCAGGTTTTCATGAAAATGTTGAAAACCTATAGGAACAAATAAGCCCAACTTATTAGCTACAGACTTTAATATTCTCTGATAACTTCTCTGCTTTGTAGTCATTAAATAAATCCATATAACTCGAAAAAAGATTGCTCTATAATGAAATCATGAGGGCAGAAACGTTGAGCAGACTGGCTATCAAACCATGTGAAAGTCTTAATTGTACAGTACAGATTCTAAAATTTTAATTCCTTTTTTTAAAATGTTCAGTCTTAAAAATATCTTCTGTGAATTATAAGAACAAGTTTTTACATTTTTAATATTACAAAATCTAGCGCATAGAGAGAACTTGATTTAAAGGTTTATATAATTGAATAAGGCTAAAGGTTGCTTTCCCAACCAAAGCAGGCGTATTTGAAATGGATCAAACAACGTGAAAGAAGCTGAAGTTTTTCATTTATTTATTTTTTTTACACGCACTGCATGCAGCTACAGCTGACATGACAGGTCAATTCATCAACTTGTCAAGGGAATCATTCGCAGCAGTCAGAAACAACAAAAATACTTAAAAATAAAAACAAACTCAGTAGTTCTTAAGCCCCATGTTGTCTCTTAAAAGTCTGGACTTTGTGCTTTGATGGTTTTATATTTAAACTGTGTTTTTTTTTCAATTTACCACTTAATATTATCTGATGCAAATATCTGGCTCTAGAGAATTTCAAGCGCTGCAAGAAGAGTCATTAAAATACACATTTCTAACATATAGTATAATGAAGAACGATAGCTAGAAACAATCACCCACCATAGAGTTTTTTAAGAGCTATCAGTCGAGCTCTTGGAAATCTGTGCTCAGAAAGGAGCACACAGATTGTAACACCCATACCCAGAGGAACCACTAGTTGGATTCTCCAGACCAGAGGTCCCCTTGATATACAAACAAACTCCTTCCAGCATGGCAGGCCGTCACTTAAAAACACAAGTGGAGATCAAAAGAGACAGAAAGACGAGCAGAGGGGCCAGCAGATTGACAGATTAACAACACAGTGCAGGTGCAATGACACAGGATGCCTAGGGACAAGTTAGCATGCACTTCTTGCACACAGTTTCTATCAAACAGTTGCGTACACACAAATGCATGCATAGACCTGAACCAAAAGCCTGCGGCGTGTTTTGGGAATGCAAGTGCAGAATGTTAGCAGGCACACAGCTTCAGATGGCTGCATGCAATACACAGTCACACAAACTCTCTGAAAGTGCATTCAGAGAAAGACCCTTGGGTATCTAGTCAGAGAAACACACATGCGTAGCAAAGACAAAAAACACAACCAGCGAACACTACACACAAACACACAAGTCAGAGTTTTGGATGAGAAAAGACCTAGGGACCCTGCCCATGGTATGCACACTGATTATGTCGTGCACACACTCAATGCACCAAACATACATCGGTGTGTGCACCACAAAAACAGAAGCACACATACAGAGGGAAGGAAAATAAAGGGAAGCATTGGAGGGATGTACAGCAGTATTTTGCGCAGCAATTTTGCAGCAGTGTGGTGCAGTCCCTCATCGTGATGGATGTTGCAGGAAATGACAGCACAAGTGGTTATTAAAAAGAGGAAATGGGGGCATTTATAAAAACTATGTTAGACTGTGTCTGCAGCCCATGTTGCATGTCATGCAGGGCTTTTGTGTCGTGCGTTTCCAATGCTGTAGACTGGGCAAAAGCAACTCATTCTCTTCTCAACAAACTTCACACATCGCATTTCAAGCAGCTTACATACTGAAAACAATAATATATTGGTAAGTTCCAGGTACAAAGTTGGGCTTAACGTTAAATTGAAAAAGTGCTTTCTGTTTAATATTTTAAATGTGTACAATTCTTTTAGGTTCCATTTATACAGATGTTACAAATGCTAATGTGCTTGCATCTGAATAGATTGTGCATGTTCTCGTATTGGAGAAGAAGTGAAGGTTAGCAATAAGCAAAGGAGGGTTTTGAGATGAAAGTTTCTCCAGTGTGTTTTCTTAAACTTAAATAGTTTTCATGGAAGCAATTCTGTAGCATAATTAAAAATAAAAGTCAAAACCAGAAATGCTTTTTCATTTTCAAAATGAAGCTGTATTTTTTGACTCAAAATTAAAATGAAAAAGCAATCCGCCAAAATGCTTTTTCATTTTCTTCTTCAACACCGCTTATCCTGTCACTTAATTTGACAAACAGTGGTGCGTCCGCAGAAGGGCGGAAATGCTGCTACGTAGTCCTGAGAAGCTGTGTAAAATAAGCAGAAGTTCACAACCATCACAAAGCCCTCTTCTCGGCAGCTAACACAAAGCTACTCTGCTCCTAGCATGTGTCTCTTAGCAGCCGGACACACGGAGATAGCACTGACGTCATCGCCCTGACGTTTATTCGAATTGAATAATGCGACAATGTTCGCAGGGTGGATGTTAAAAAGAAAATGCAATCACCTCTCTGCATTTTCGTTTTAATTATGACACAGAATAAGCGGTTTTAAAGTATAAAATGAAAAAGCATTTTGAAAGAATGCTTATTCGTTTGAATTTTGAGTAATTTGATGCAGTTACATTTTGAAAATTAAAAAGCATTTCTGTTAATCCATTTTAATTGTCAAATTAGACATTTCTAAATGAATTTTGCTACACATTTACCGGAGAACTTTTTGAAAATGAAATGTCAAATACCATTTTTATTATAATTTTAATTAAGCGACAGAATAAGCAGTGCTGAAGAAGAAAATGAAAAAGCATTTTGGTGGATTGCTTTTCCATTTTAATTTTGAGTCAAAAAATGCAGCTTCATTTTAAAAATGAAAAAGTATTTCTGGTTTTGACTTTTATTTTTAATTATGCTACAGAATCGCTTCCATAAGTTTTGGGATCAAAAGGAGCAATGTGAGAAAATTCTAATTTGTATCAATGAAAATGGACTCTGTTAAGATTCAAGCTATCTAATTCAGAGGCGGCACATCTTTTAGGGTTGATTCAGTTGTGCATTAACTTCCTTTAATCTTCCAAATGACCCACTTGAAATCCCAACCATGATCTGGTGCTGCTCAGATTCATCAGGGTTATTGTTATGTAATCTGCTCAGTTAGCAGTGGCATCCTCTCAGCGGCTGCAGCTTTGGGAAATAGAGACACTCATTCACATATTTTGCAGTGAGCAGTCCAACAAATCACAGGTTCATTCATGGGATTATCTGTGTCATCTGCTTTTATCCAAATATTAAGTCAGCTGTGTTGGAATTCACAAGTTTAGCTCATTCCCTTTGCTGGCCTTTTTATTTTCGAAATTTCACTATTGCTGTTCAATTCAAGGCTGTAAGTCACACTAGATGAATCGTATTAATCCTGATTATTCATTATTTAGTGGTTCATTAACAAGTAAACCAGATGCAGACAGACAGTGATTGGTTTATCTTTTATTAAATCCAATCAGTTGTTTGCAAGGATCATTATTTAGATGTAACTGCCAGTGCTGATTGTTTTGCTTTTTTTTTTTCAATTGCACATCATATCCTTTAGGAATTTTTTCATCTCTTGTTATGTTACACTGTTTCTTGGAACTGGTTAATTAACATATGGGAAAAAAAAGTAGTCACATTTCTGTCTGATGAATTTCTGCAGCTCTAAGAGGTAACCCAAAATGAACAAAACAGAGCTTAGAACACGGCATTTAGATTCCAGTTAAGAACAACAATCTTAAGAAGAAAATCTCAACAAAGTAGTAAAAATATCTCTCCATGCAGCAAGTCATTTTTATTTAACAAGAAATAATAAGATATCAAAATCTAGAAATAAGGAGTTCCCCACAAGCATCCACAAAGTGAAAAATAAGCTACAAAAGTTTTCTGTTAGATAGAATCACTAACAAAAAGATAAAAAATAACTGTCTTGTTTTAGGCAAATAATTTGCATTCATTAAGTATTTATGTACCCAATTTTAGTTAATTTTGATTACTAGTGTAACAAGTTCAAATGACTCATTTTAGATACCAAATATGAACAAAATGATAAATAGGATCTTAGTTCAAGTTGACCCATTTTAATAAAACCTCATAAAATCCAAAAGTATCACTTATTATTTTTAAAACATAAATCTAAAATTTAAATAATGAATATGAATGCCAGTCTAACTTGTCCATATTTATTACATTTCAAAATAAAATCCATAAAATTAAACCAAAAAGTCACAGTGGAATATGAGTTTTTTTAAACCTTAAATCAAGTTTTTCTATTGTCAAGATTATGGAGCGAAAGGATTTTGACTCAATTGACTCAACCTTATTTCTAGATCCTAGCGCTTAATGAGACAAAAAGTTCTTGACTGTGCTGATTTTGAGAAAAGCTTGGTAAGCTTTTCTCAAAGAGAAAGAGCAAAGACAAATTTAAACAATCGGAAACCTGTTAAAACGTCTTGAATATCTAAAAACAAGGTTTTAAATATTTGCAATTAATAAAATTGATTGCAGTGTCATGACAAGTCAAGTGAAAAAATATCAACATTACATATTCTAACCAGTTTAAAACATTATTCTGTCCTGTGCAGGAATTTAATCCTAAAATCCGAACAGAAACGATCACAGCGTCCTGCCAATTTGGGTGTTCACTTCCTGAGCCCCATTGATGCAGCAGCGTTTATGATGGCAGATGACAGCAAAGTGTTCCAACACCTTTCTCTGCAAGTGGGGGGTAGAGCCAGATGTGCTGTGAAAGCCATTCAAACCTTCACCTGAGTACTGCTGTGTTGGAGATTTCTCATGTGACACCATCCAGCTTAACGGCAACAACACGTGGCAGCCCTCACTTAATGAGTCACATTTTACATTTTACTTAACGTCCCTGTGCCTGTGCAAGTGTCGAGACTAGCTGTTCATCCATGCAAAGCCTGTGTGTGAATTCCTGCAAGTGAGGGTGTGTGTTTGTGCACCTGCCTGTGTGTGACCTTGCACAAAGGCAAAACAGTTATCAGTTAAGACTTGCCTCACCAGTTTAATCTGTTTATCTACAGAAAAAGATTTTGAATAATTGCTATGCGGAGACGAGTGTTTTTTTTCTGTTTTAATTTTTTTACCCATTTGCAGTTTTTACAGAATGTTTCACCTTACAGGTCCTGAAAGGGCTGCCTTTGCCGGCTGCTTTTCATCTTGCTCTTTTAATTAGTAACTGATTTAGATCTGGCTAGGTGATCCCAGTGTCTGACCAATCAATGGGGGAATTAATGGAAGCCGCTGTGCAAATGGGGCAAAGAAGCTGTGGTATTCTGCAGCAGCTGGCTCAGAATGGAACGTTTCTGTTTAAAAACAGAAGATCATTTTTAAACCTCGACTGTGGTTCCACTTAGTTCTGGATATTCCAATAAGTAATTGCTCCAGCTTGTCAGATCTGCTGAGAATCTCCGTCCCCGATTTCAGTCTCAGTGCTTGTTAAATCAGCCAAGCATTTTATTCATGATTATGCTGTATGTTATGCAAATTCACAGTGGGGATGTAAAATCATTCCTATATGGCTGACCACAGAAATTCACAGAACTTGATTTAATTAGGCACATCCCCAAAAACAGAACACTGGGTATTTAATCAGTAAAAATTCCTATTTCCTACAAATATGCATTTGGGTGACACATTTGAAAGGATATTCGGGACATGTACAAAAAGAATGAAAACACTTGTTGCATTACGTAAATGATGTAATATCACAGTCAGGTGGGAGTGAAAGTACAGCAAGCATCTCTGCAGTCCTCTGTTATACGAGATGTCAGGTGTCACGGTGAAAAATGAAATACCTGGACTTCTTGGCTGGCCTAAAAGTAAGCACTTATGCTGTAATTGGCAGCATGCATGCAAACTATAAAACCTCTTTACAAAACTATTTTAATTCGTCTATGTCCCGTTAGTCCTAGCTCATTAGAGGCTTTGAAATATTACGCCTCTGACTAACATCCCCTCTGCAAGATCCCCAAACACTGGCCTTTTCAAATAATATTTATGAGTACTCATACTGTAGTAAACTATTTGTATCCAGTCTCTTCTGAATGCGAGTTGCTTGTGTGCAGAAAGAGAGAAAGGCCTAAAAAAAGAGGGCAGCTGAAGTATTTCTGTGCATCATTCATACGCAAATCATTTTTCTTTATGTTGTCTGCACAGCCCAAAGAAACATGTATGTGAGCGGTCACTATCTTGAGGATTATGTGAATGACAAGTGGTTCAAATAAAACCCATGCATGTGTGTGTGCTAATACTAATAAATGCTCACAAAGTGGCCTAAGCTTTATTGCAATCAAACTGACAGTCTTATTTCTATTTATTTGCTTTATTGCTGGACGCGTTCTTGGTCGTACGTAAACTCTCCACTTGGGTATTTGTAGACTTTGAGCTGAGTGTTGTGCGTTAGAAAGACAACATGAAGAAATGTCAAATATTTCAGTAATGATCATCCATAATGGAAGTGATTTCAGTCACCGCCTTTTGTCTCTGGCGTGCCAGAAAGCTCAGTTTTTACGATTGTGGCTTTTTTCCTCTGTCGCAAAAAGAGGTCAGAAAATTCTTAGTGCTGGTGCGGCTCGGCCAGTGGTGAGCTCCGTCTGATTTCAATCAATTCTTGGAGGAAGGAGGAGCGTTGAATTGCTTCCTTTTCAATTAAGGAGCGTCATCCCTTCAATGTACAGAAATGAAGTCTGATTAATTGACATGGTCTACTGCCATGCACTAGAGTTTAATCTGAATCCATAAGAAAATCCATTTCAAATGACCACTTTAAGTTTAAAGAGGCTTAAATGGCATTGTCTGAAGAAACATGAACGTGATGGAGACTGTTTCATCATGTTCTGACAAAAGGTTACAGAAAAGGACACCTAAAGACATTTTGACAAGAAGAGCCAACTAAAGTTTAATCTGTGCTCCTTTACTTACAAAATATACAGAATAATTCCGCACACGCTTTGCATTGGTGCTTTCTCACTTTAAGAGACACAGCATTGTAAAATGTAATTTATACCTTATTTATAGAACAAATATCACCCTCTTATGTGGCCCTACCTTAAAGCTGTAAACAACAATTCATCACCTAAACAGTTTAATCTGTGTCAGATAGCTGCTAAAATGTATCTAATCTGCATAAAAAATGTTTTCTAACAGAAGCTGTAATCTGGTTTACATCCCGTGGAATGTCTAATGTGAAAATATTTGGCATTGTAGGAACCTACTGTCATGAGGCTTAGACAGGCAGCTCTGTCGTTTGTCATCTGAATGGGTTATGATCGCCACAGCTATCAAATCCAACGGAGGCGGCGGGTGCAGCAGCAGGCTGCACTCCTGCTATTTACAGCCATGCAGTAGAAACACAGCGGCCCAGTGTGCTTTGCTCCTGCATGCTGCGCTGTTGCCGATCACTCCCTGCACTATGTACAATGGAGAGGAGAGATGCTCGCCTGCCTAGTGGCTCTTCTGCTCAACGGGGATCAAAGAGGGAGAAGGAGAGAGATGCAGAAATGAGAGAGGAAGTGATTGAGGGAAGACAGGAAGCGGGGAGTGAGTGAAGTCCAGGACAAAGAACGGGGAGGCCTCGAGACAAAAATCTGAGAAGTCGTAGGAAAAAAAAGAGCCACTGAAGATGAAGATGCTGGAGTGAATGAATGGATGAGAGGGTGAATCACTGTGCAAAACCTACAAATCCAACTTTCTGGGGACTGTGGGAAGGGAGTATGGGAGTGTGTCAAAGTGAAAAGGGGGTGAGTGAATGTGAGTGTGGCAGGACAGTGAGGGAGAAAGATGGTGGTGGGGGGGTCTGTTCCGTCAGAGAGGACACACTCCAGTGGCTGTGATTGAAGTATGGGCCAATTATCATGAGGAGCATAGAGCTCCAGCTGCACTCTTCTCTTCATTTCTCTGCTCCCACTCCCATTTTACCCTGCACAACACACACACACACACCTTCACACATACACAATGTTTCACCCACTCATATGCACATAGGTACCACAGTGCTCCGCCACTTCATCTCGTCTTTTACTACGGTCCCGTGTACAGTCTGGCTGTGAAGCTCAGAAAGTTAGCAGCCACTTTCAACACCTTTCTCAAGCTCACAGCTGTCTTCAGTGTGGAGAAATGAAACAGAACATTAACTCTTCACTTTCTATAAGAAGCAGCAGTTCATATCTCTTAAGCTATTTTCACACCACACCTCAGCAGCACATATTCAAGCGACCACTTTCAAGGAAAAATCTATGTAAATGCACGTTTTGGGCTTCCGTGTTCACAACTCTTATGTTTCACACATCACTACCCAGGTTTTTAAGTCTAAGAGCTCTACGAAATGTGCGTCCATTGAACGCATGTTGAAACTGGAACCAATTGAACCTTGACCGATCAGAGACTGATTTGGTAGTGACATAGGGATGGCGTTCCTTGTAATTCACTGAAGTACCAACCGTTTGAAAAGGGGTCATGGAGGGGAAATTAATTATTGCGTGATGGAGCTCTGACAAAAAAACCTGGAGCAACATTCACAGGACATTTCGTACCAAGCCTCTTCCAACTGTAGGTACATGCGCTAGTGTTGGGTAGCCACATCCCAGTGTGAAAACCATATACTTAAAGCGCGTTCAAAAACGCTTATTTAGCAAGTTCTTGAGTGTGCATCACATTGCTGGTGTGAACATAGCATTGCATGCCAGTTGATATTATACTTAGACTATGGGTGTGTCGATTGATCGATTATTCGATGAATTTATTTATATTCCTACATTCCAACCAAATTGATGTGTCTGAGGCAAGTGGTACATGAATTGAAGCAACTTGACCTTTAACATTACAGAATCATTTCAAAATGAAATAAACTGATTATATCAATCTTGGAAATAACCATTTGGATCGAGGCACAGTAGTTTTTCTTTTACTTTAACGTATAAACAACCAAGTCGCACAGTCACACTATGCTGGCATCACAGCAAACACACAAGGGATGACAGCAAAAAATCATTATAGTCCAATGTGTGGAAACACTTTGAATTTTGCAAAGACGTGTGGTGTAATGTTTTAGTATGTGTCCTTTGTATTCTTTTGATTTGGAAAAACACCAGTGGGCTGAACTTTATGAAACTCAGATGTGAATGTGAATAATAGAATGTGATTTGCCATTAATTCTTGTTTATTTGTTTGTTTGTACACATATTTAATTTACACTTGATTATTTTGCAAGAAATAAAAGGAATCTGGAAAACCTATCCCTAATCAGTTCAGTATCCAGGTATTTGTTTCTGAGTCACACTGGTTGAATTTTGGCTAAGGATGTCCTGGACCAATTTTAGGTCAGTGAATCGGATTGTTCAAAATGACCTAAAATTGGCTGTGAATCAATTTAGCATCCACACATTATGTTATGAGCTCCTGTAAAAATTGGGAAGATTTGTCCAGAATATTATACCTTTTTTGAAATCCTGTTTTCGTTTGTTTTATATATAATATAATATAAAGTGTATATGACAAGCTAGCTATTGCGATTCAGTCTGATTCCGTGCAGCTCGTGCCATGGGCAGCAGGGAGCAGGGCCATTACTCTGCATGACAGCATGGAATGAGGCAGCGGAGCCTCAATGGGGGATAAACACACTTAACTCTGCACCTCCACTCTCTCAACAAAGCATACCCCTTCCCCGTTCACGTTTCCGTAGCAGATTCGGTGCGATACAGGGTCTGGCGTGCCTTTTTTTCAGGGCGAGTGGGGTTCAGAGAACCATGGATGCCAGCAGAGCAGCTGCTGGCTCTCACGGGTCTCTTGCTCTGTCACCGCAGGCCCTTACTGCAGCTCAGGCATGTACAGTAAAGCAGGAGGAGGTGATTTGATTGTTTTCCTACCATCATGCTGGCACCTAGAATCAATTTCATTTTGTCCTTAGTGGCTTTACAAGGTTTTGGCCCCTTTGGTGGGAGTAGTAATACGATGGGCTTCGTTGTTTCTGGGCTAAAAGCAGAGAAAGTGGTCGATGATTGCATTTTTTAGGGGTTTGGAGGACAACGGAAGGGTGGAACATTCAGAAAAATAAGCAATTAGTTAAAAGAGAAGGAATGTTTATTTACATCAGTAGAATTATTTACACCCTGCAAAAGGCTGCAAACAAAACTTGAAATAATGTTATTGCTCATAAAACATGTGGCTAGAGGCGGTTCTGGAAACTTTCAGCATCCAACACTTAATACACCGCAGTCTGCTGGGTATTCAGGCAGCCAGCTGTTCTATAATCTAATTGTTTTAATCAAATGAATGGCCTTCTTGTTAGAATGAAAATCCAAGTATCTCACAGTATATTAGCATCTAAGATGTAACAAATTCTTACAGACCTGGTTTACTTAACTTATCTTTGGTTTCATTTCGTATAGATCACTGTCTCAAAATAAATCTTCTACATTTTTACACTTAATTTAAAAAAAAGAAGAAGCATTAAAAAAAAACATATCACTCAACTTTCTGTGCATTCAAAATATGTCACTCAGTTTTTTTTATAAATCTGTTATTGGACCTTAGCACTGAAACAATGCAATTAGCTGGCAAACTTTAAAAAGAACCTTCAAAAGTGGAAGAATGGCTTTCAGTGACTCACTACTTACTTTGTTTTGACACATTTTCAGGGGAAAATATGCTAAGATGGGTGCCACGTCTCTCCCCCAAGTCCAGCAGCATGCAAGTAAGCTTGACTGGTGATTCTAAATTTGTCCTTCGGAGTTTATGTTTGGTGGGTTGTCTCCTGTCCGATGACAGTTTGGAAAGGCTCTCCCACAAACGGACGTGGAACTCAATAGGATAAAGCGGCAATAGAAAACTGATGGGTCTAAATGTTGTCTGGGAAGAGTGGGAGAAGCTGTACTGTTGCTGACTGAGGGCCTGTGAGCTCATAAACAATTTTTTTTCTCCCTTAAGGACAAACAGAATAAAAATTGCTGTAGTCAGTGTCGTTCTTTTTAAGGTGCTGTGGCTTTTTGTGTGGACGCTCTAACAGCTTCTTGAAAAACCTCAAAAGTTTTTCATGAAGAGGCTAATGTTGTCACTGCAACTTTTACTTTGACAGAAAGCAGTCAAATGGGGAAAAAAATGCATCAGCTTGGTGACCAGGAAATAGAAATATAACTCCTTAATAATTCTTACTAAACCAAACTTTATATTTGAAACAGAATCCTTAAGAAAAGAAAAAAAACTTTTTTGAGATAAATTATTTTTGTTTATAACATTAATAAATATAAAACTTAAAAAAACAGACATAAAAAGAGTTATAACTTAGTTACTTAACTAACATTATTCATCTTTTATGAATAATGTTTGCTGTTAGCTCTCTGCCCTTATGTGGCTTCCTGTAGTGAAATTGTCCAAATATACCAGTTTAATGTGATTGTATAGAAGTTTAGCTGTTGAAAAATAACTAGTGCAGAAGTGGGAAAGAAAAAAACAATGAAAATAAAACAAGTTCTTTCTTTGAATTGAATCTTTGATACAAACATATGTCCCATAGCAGGTATGAAGCGGACATGATTCATTTTTCAATCACACATTTACTACCAAAAGAAGTGCGCTCATACTCTCTGATTCCTGTTTCCATTCCTAAACCTACAAGGGCTGTGCAGTCAGGCATAGTACAGTTTCTCTCCTCTTCAACATGTGTTCCCGCTCTGCAGAGCTCAAATGATGCTCCATCAGATGCAGATCCTGCCTCATTTAGCTTGGTGAAAATGGAGTATTTTTTTTTCTTCAAAGTATACAATATTTTAGAAGTTCCGGCTCTGGTTTCTCACTAAAATTTGGTGTGTTTTAGATGCAAAGTAATTAATAGGTTATATTTAACCAATAGACAACAACAAAAAGATAATAAAGATAATTGTTTTGTGAAGTAATTGTCAGTTCAAATGACAAAAACCCAAACTATTACTGTTAAAAAACTTTATTATTAAAATGACTTAAAGAGAAATGGTAATTCTGCAAAAAATAGTATTAATTATGTTTCTAATCAATGGAGTCATGTTAGTCTTTAACTGCATAGCAGAGCATCATTTATCCCACACTTTTAGTGGTATGACGTCAGTTATGTGTGCAAAAGTGATTGTTGGATCCTGCAATCAAATCCTTTTTGTTGTTTCTCACCGAGATTTTTCTGGGTAGAATTTTACATGTGTGTGCCCAATACATCTGATATGTAACTAATGAGTTATATCATATATAATATTAGTTACCTTTCCTTCCTGCTTTGCTTTGAAGCACTTCTGTTATGGCAGAAAATGTATGTTTTGAGCACAAAAAGCTACTCTGAGTGTTCAGTTCTTGAACTAAGGTCTCAACACACCAGATTTTTTTTTTCAGTGTGCTGCCAGTTCTTGCTGCAGTGGTTCATGCTTTGGTCGATTCCATTTTGTGCTTGTTTTTAACCACAACACACAAAGCTGATCAAATGGAAAAGCACACTGTGCTTAAGGATCACAGAGTGGGGCGCTGTACATAAGAGTAGAAAGCTGGATCAGAGGGGACACACTGCAGGATGTGGCCACAGTCTATGAGTATAATGACACATAAACACAGTAGCCTCACTTATCTGAAGTGAAACTAAAGCTCACAGAAATGGGAGCCTTCCTCATGACTGTGATCCTGCTTGTTTATGGGACATTTAGATTAAATGGGCCACCTTTTCACCCGCAGGCCTTCGGAACAAAAATGCTTACATAAAGAGTTACTAAAGGTTCATAGCTGCCAAAATGGAACAGATATTTGTAAAACCGTTTCCAGAATTTGTCCTTGTATATAGGAACTTGTTGCATGGCTGCAGATTGTACGGACTGAGCACGTTAGCATTTTTCCTTGTCTCATTTTGCATTGTGTTCTTGTTCCGTGTTTTCCTTACAACAGCATCTGTCAGAAAGAAATCCTCACTTGCTGTGTTTGTTTTCATTTTATCTCCTGATCTCTGTTGTTATATGCATAAAGCTTTGGTACGCATCTACTTAAAGATGAGCCTCCAACATTCTCCACCAAAAATTAATTTCCTCATGATGTAAGCTCCTATTTACATTTATGTTCTTTACATTCTTTTTTATTGTTGTTGTTGTTCCCACTGATCTGTAAAGAGCACATCTGAAAAAACTTTATTCATCACCATTAATCAGGTGGCAAGCTGTTCCAAACACTTTAAAAGTATAGAACCAATGATTTGAGAAACAAAATAAATTTATGGTCTGTGAATCTTACTGTATTTTTTTTCACTGCAGAGCTAGTGCTTCTGCCATGAGGTACTATTTAAAACAACAGACTTGTTGGTGAAAAAAATATGCCGGTTTTGTACCACCCATAGTCAGCCAGGTTTGGAAAGGCCTTTTTAGGGTTTTGGACTGTTAAATAAAAATACTGTGCAGTTCAATAGAAATATACAGTGGGACAAAAAATGTTTGTCAGTTACAGATCCTGAAAATTTTACTACTGAAAGTCTGATGTCTGATGTTCGTCATAGATACACGTCAACTGTGAGAGACACTGTAAAAAAACAATACAGGAAATTAGATTTTTAAAGGAGGCACCTGTATTATGGTGCAGAAAATAAATCTGTAGTAACAAAGGTTTACTTCAGTACTTTGTACTGTAACTCTGTGTTACGACTGTGGCCATAATATCGTTTTTTTTCTTTTGTACTTTTAGAGTGTTGTCTGTCTCTGTAGGCAATGACAGAGGTCAAAGATTTTCTGTTTACCAGGTGTGTTGACTCTGTAGCTGCTATTTTCTGGCAAAACTTAGGCGGCCTGGATGTGCTGGTTATTGCAGGGGAACCTTTGGAGTACACTACATGACAATGTAATGTGTAACTATTAGTACGTTTTTGTCACTGTAGTCTCAGATTTCTTCAGGTCATTGACCAGTTCCCAGTGTGTAGTTCTTGGTTGTTTCCTCAGTGGTCTCAAGATCCTTTGTTCCCCACTGGTCTTGGTGGAGAGTAGCAGTCGGACTGTTTGAGGGTGTGGACAGGTGTCTTTTATACAGATGACCCGTTCAAACAGGTGTCATTAATATGTTATAAGTGGAAGATAGAAGAGCTTTGTAAAAAAAAAATAGCAACAGTTCTGGGAAAGACAGAGTTCTTAGTGTTTGTAAGAGGTACAAAAAATTACTTTAAAATACATACAATATCACACTATATGATTCCCTGGATTCTTCTTTTACATACCCATGATGAACATTCCAGACCTCTCATCTTTTAAGTGGGATAACTTGTATGCCAATATTTGTATATCTCTAACTGAGGAAGTACTGGTGATACAGTGTTCAAAAGAATACTCTTTGGATGACTGGAAAAGAGCCCTGGAACAGAGTAATGAAAACCTAAAATAAATGATATACCTTGAAAAAAATAAATGTAAAAATGTGCCATGACAAACTTAAAGTAGAATAGTGTAAGCAAATAAAGATTTACAGGGCAGAGGACCTGGTCCAGACTAAAAAAAAAAAACTGGAAACAGCTATGGTTGCCAACTAAAACTTTGTGTTTAAAATGATTCTGAACAGGGACAGAAACCAAACCCTCTGACAAAAGCAAAACGCAAAATTTCATCACAAATCCTCACAGAGTTGTTTATCAATTTAAACACTGTCGTCTGAAAAGTAGAAGCACTTATTATGACATTATGACTTTAGTAACAGGTTATAACTATGCTGGTAATTTGAGCCTTAAACTCCAAAATGTTAACTTAAAAAATGATTATAATCAACTGCACTTTATTACATGCTGTTTATATTAAAATGGCCAGTAGATGTCCTACGGCCATTTAGAACCATTTTAGATTGACTGTAATTTATTCTGTGTCTTTTCCTGTCGTTGGCTTTGTATTTACTAAATCTAAGTTATTGTTTTCTTAAACATAAGTGTTTAATAATCAAAGTACAGACAGGTCAATTTTAAATAATGGCAGAATACATATATATTAAAAAGGCATATTTGAAAAAAACTTGATTTTTCTTACCATGATGATTTACCTTTACCTAATTGATCTTACTGTTGTAAACTTGTTTGTGTTATCCTAATATTGGATTATACATAAAAACCAAAGGCAAACACAGAACCAGGAATTTTGAGGAATGGTTTCAAATGCTGCATAATAGGATGCTTTTAATTTCCTCTCACTTACTCCAATGACCTATTTTCTGAAATATTTAATATTTGTTTTTACATATTTATTTAATTTTAAGTGTTATTTTCAACAGTATTTTTACTCATTTGACAGCATTAGAGAGAAAGTCTTTTTTGAAGGTTTAAGAAATATTTGAATTTAGCCTCACAGATTACATCATTACAAGTCTAAATCGCATGAAGTGTGTGTCAGAAATAGTGCTCAGTTATTTAGAGGCTTTGTGGGCTCTGATGTTGTAACTGAACGTCTAGAATAATGTGATATAAGACCATTTAAAACGTGACACAAGGAAGTCATCAGACATAATAATTCGGCCCCCTGCCTCGCTCCTTCCCTGGACCAACCGTGGGCCGGGCGGGTGGCTGCCTGGAGTGCGGGGCGGGTCTCCCTTGGGGGGGTCCTGGCTCGTACCTGGGGTTGGGGCGGGGGGATGCCCGGAACTCCTGGGTGGTGGTGGGGTGCTCGTTTGGGGCTGTGGGCGTCCTTCTCCGGTGGGGCCCTGCGTTGGGTTCTCCCGGCGCGGCGGGGGGGCTGCTCTCCTGGTTGGGCTGGGGCGGCGCTCTCTTTCCCTCCGTGCCTCCCTGGCCTCTGGCTCTGGGGGCCTTGCGGCGGCCCTGCTGGCCCTGGCCTGGGTGGCGGGCTTGGTCGCCCGGGCGGCGGTTGTTCCCTGCCGGTTCCCGTGTGGCGTTGGGGGGATTCCGGCTGCCGCTGCTGCTGCGGTGGGGGTCTTGGGGTGGGGATGGCTGGGCACTCTCCCTCCTTCTTTTCACGTTCCACCATCCATTTTAGAAGAACATAAACACTCACCTGAGCACTGGTGTTAGCTCACCTTTGCACTAACAGTTTGCTTGACTGAATGACTGAAATATTTCACACTAGTTGGTTTTAAGGCATAAGTATGCGTGAGAACACTATCTGTTTTGTGTACATGTCGACAGGTGGACATTTTTGCAGCTAGCAGGTGTGTTTATAACATTTGAGTGTGTGTGTGGACAGGCCCCGCCCTTTTTGTACTACATTTGAACCTTACCATAATGATTAACAACCAGTAAACTTGTTGCTTTATGCTGCTTCATGGTCTTACCCCCCTTCCCCTCCTATTATCACCCCCTACCCCCCCTCTCTCTAACGTCCCTCTCTCTTCTTCCCCTCTTTCCTTTTACGACCGGTCCAACACCAAAGATTTTCAGACATGATTGAAATCAATAAAGTTTGGCCTCAATTACAAAAGGGGTTTATTCAGACATACCTTTGGTTTGTCTGAAGATTAATAACCCCTCTTGTTAAAGTAAAATATGTCCAACACAAGAGGCCCTCAGCTCTCATCTGTCTGCCCAGCTGTTGGACAGGACAAGTTAAAAAAAAAAAAAAAAAAAAAAAAAAAAAAAAAAAAAAAAGACATAATAATTCGAACTAACTTACTGGAAGGTTTAATAGTCAAAGCACATTACCATAGATGGTGAGAGTAGAGAGTAAAGGTATTTAGGAAAAAAAAGATTTTTAACATGCAAATACAGAAATATAAACGCTAATAAAAAAATTTTAAGTTTTCATGAATCAAAGATTAGACTCAAGATGGACGGAAAAATGTTGTGTAATTAAAATAAAAAAATCTGGTTTACCTTTTTTTCAGACAAGTGTAATAAATAAAGAAGGAGACCATCTGAGCCAAACGCTGTCATGTGAGCCCGTATTTGTTAGAGTTCATCAGGTCTTAAAGCTAAAATGTGTGAGCAGGTTCTTTTATAAAGACAATTTTTTTCCCCCCATGGATCACACAGGCATATTCCAAGGTGACAAAGGCAGGATTCATGGGGCTCCAATGATGAAAGAGTGGTTCAGGCTGTATCATTTTCACAAATTGTCACGCATGGATTGGCCTCCACAGAGTCCAGACCTTAACCCCACTGGGATTCTTTAGGATGTGCTGGAGAGGACTTTTTGAAGCCCTCCGACTCTCCCATCATCAGTGCTGCACAATAGTCCTGAATGGCAGGAAATGTTGGGGAACTGTAATAAATCAATGCCATAAATGGACAAGTTCCTTGATGTCAGATGCGGTTGTGAGTCAATATTGGTGGTCAGAGCAGACATGGATCACAGCGTTTCAGCTGCTGCACCAAAGTTGGAGTCTTAGCTTTTCTCATGAAACGTAGAAAAATTTGTAAGAGGAATCAAGCAGACACTACGTTTTTCCAAACACAATCTGTGGAAATCTCTGAAATGCAACCAGAGAGATTGCAGATGTACCAGAATCTGTACAACCACATCCAGTTTGTCCAGACGTTCAGTCAGAAGCTGAAAGCAGTCGAACAAAATACTCTAGTGTACGTGTACCTCCAAGCGAATACTGCTTCACCAAAAGCACAACCTATTTTTGATGTGTTTTAGGCAAAAGTGTTCTTCATGAATTGCACATACATCCCTCATTCATCTAATCATTAGTAATCACAATAAGCACATTATGCAGTAAGTAAATCAGATATGATAAGATGCTCAATGATTGTCAAGTACTCGCTGACAATTCTGGAAGATAAGAGACCGGCTCGCCTGTGTGACCAGTTCTCTCGTCGCCTTGATTAGCTGCCTCTGTCAGGCTACGATCGTTGCCGCTCTCAAGTAGTCCGAAAATATTCTTGAAATGATTCTCGTTTGTTGCCAACAGTCCATGGAATTTAAGCTGGTTTGGTGGTGCTGCAAGTGCCTTCAGCAAAGACAAACCAAACAAACCGAGAAGAAGACGAAATACTCTGCATGCAGTAAGCTGCTTATTGCAGCATCTGACGGATTGAGAAGCGAACATGGAATAGTAATGGTTTAACTGGAAGAAAATCAACAAATTTAATCAAAGAAAACGGTTTTACTGAATTTGAAAAAGTTATACATGAAATAAACTTTATTTCCCTTTTATTCTTCTCTTTTGACTGACATGTTGCATTAAAGTACCACTTGCACATCAATAAGTGATTCCTCACCTCAAATCCTGCTCAGAGAAATCCATGCACCTTTTTGGTTTATCGATCCCAAATCAAAACTTGCCCTGATTGCAGGCCCTTGCCACATCCACTACATTTGCAGTTAACGCCACTGAACAAGAAAAGGCTTTACAGAACGGAGAGGATGTTTTTTTTTTAAACCCAGAGGGAGAAATATACAAAAATGTGAACATTTGCATTTTAACAAAGAATTAATTTACCCTTGCAAATCAAATAAAGCATTAATCTCTCCCTCCCACCCTCTGCTTTCTGGTGTGTGTAAGTGCCTCTCATGGTTTTTATGATTCAGCTTGCAGAGTTTATAATGAACTGTATAGTATGATATATTTAGATGAGGATTGTATTGTAGTTTTCTTGTGCTGCACATCAGTGAAAGACCGTTTGATGAGCCCACAGCAGACTCTGCAGGGAGGGTGGGTACTGTAACTAGTGATGCACTGTTCGTACTGCCGGCACGCATGAGTGTGGTGGAGTAGCGCACGCTGGTTGAACAGTGCAATGTGAACACCTCATGAGAGTGAAGAAGTGTGACAGCCACAAAAGTTAATGACTCAGAGCTCTTTGCCATAGAACACACCGCCACCAAATGATATGATGTACCATATTCCTGCAGTTTCATTTCTGGCTTACTCATTTTCTCCATCTGTTCTTTCCATCTTTTTCTGCCACATCACAGAACCCAAAAAAATTTAAAAAACGACAAAGTCCTGTTATGCTTTCTCCCTCCGTCATTATTACATTCCCCTTTTCCCGTCTCCTGCTAACAAGTCTGGCTCTAACAATGTTTTCACACCTCCATCTCCTTTTCCTGCTGGCTCTCCTTTTCTGTCAGGCCTCACGCACACACGCAGACATATAGCCCTGTCACTCAAACAGTAGGTTTGGGGCTATATTTGCTAAAGCCAAACACGCATACACATCCAAGTAATCAATATTCCTGTTCCCACTGCTCCCCTGTCATATTCTATGCCTCTTTTCTCTGTACCTTCCTTCTTTTTCTGCTCCGTTTTTCCACCAAGTTAGTCCATCCAAACGCACACACCCTGTAGTTACAGACCTTTTCATTTCCATTCCCTTGATGGCTCATAACTTTTTTTCTTTTTTTCATTACCCCAATCCCCCCCCCCCCCCCCCCATGTACATTCCCACTCTTTTTCATTCCAAAGACTGATCAGGGTCAAATAATTAGCAGAGTGTAAAGAAGACATGGGAGCTTATATTGGGGGAATGGGGAAAATGAGGTACTAAAAGGAATGATGGGGGGGGGGGGGTTCTTTCTAGGGAATATGATGTCAGCAGGGGCTTGTTAATCTATGCAATTGTGTTACCTGAAGCCAAGAAAATTGGGAGAAGACATGGGGAACGTTGGAAGACAGGGGAAAAAGGAGGAAGAGAAGGAGATGGGGGGGCATTTGGCAGCAGAAGTAAATTGATAATGATGTGCTATGTTTGTGTTGGTGTGTGTGGCTCCCACATTAACCCTGCTATCTCCTAGGAAGTCATTATCTGTCTTTTTGATTGTGTGTGTGTTTCTGCGGACCATATTGACCCTCATATCTCAAGCATTAAGCAGCTCACCTTGTGTCATTCAGCTTTTTTTGCACATTTGTGTGCGCAGCCGTTTAGATGCATGACAGAGTCTCATCTTAATTGTACTCATTTGTGCAACACACACCACCTCCACCCATGCTTATTTTCTGTTAAATCTCAGTTTCCACTTAAATTCTAGGTTTCCTCGTATTCCTCCTTTCTTCGCCTGCAGCCTAAATAGCATGCATTTTATCTTCCGTCTTGTCTTGTTTTCTTCCTGTCCTTCTATTGTTTTTCCGCTATGCATCCCTTCTTCCTCACACCCCCCCCCCTTTCTGAGCTAACTTTTATTACCTCATGATTGGTTTCTGAGATGGTTATGCAGTCTTGCCTGCATGCAATCTCTAATCAGTACTTTCCCTCTAAAGCTGTCTGCACCTTTGCGCTCTGTCTTTCAAGCTGCATATACCTTCACTTCTCCACTTTTTTTCTTCCTTGATCTGATACCTTTCTCAGTGAACATGATTAAAATGAGGAGTTTAACCTAATCTTGACTTCTCCCTTCTATTCACCTTTTTTCCCTTCTCCCTGCTGTGTCTTTTTCTTTCAGGCACCCTCTCTTAGAGAGATATATATCTGCCCCCCTCCCCTCGGCAGGTTGCCATGGTCGCTATACCTACTCTTTCTCTCCTATTGGTCCTGGCAGAGTGGGCAGGTCTGGTGGACGCGTCCCCCCACCTCCTGCTCCGGCCGAGTCCGCGGGAGCGTGATGCGGGGACTATGATGAACTTCAACATTGCTGTGATCCACGCCGGTGCCACAGTGCAGGCAGAGGCAGCAGTTGCAGGGCCTGGGGGAAGGGTGCTGTACCCCGGCTTTGGCCGGGTTTATGGCTCCTTGGGGGAGAGTGTGGTCACCCAATGGGGCTCTGCTAACGTCATCTGGCTGCAGGTTAGACACAATGTTCTATTTCAGTCTCACTTGAAGGAGGAAAACATTCATCCATTATTTGCTCTCACCGAGCTGAAAGGCTGTTCTGAGTTTCAATACACCCAGTCCCAGTCGGTCAGCATAACTTGCTTTTTTTTTTCCTCCTTCATCTAACTCTTCATCTCTCAGGTGAATGACAGTAGTCCTAAGACAGTGCTGTCCCAACTGTGTGAACTGCTGGCGGCGCGGCCCCTGCAGGGTCTGGTGTATGAAGAGGAGAGACCTCCTCGCACTGCCTGGGGCCCTTTGGCCCCAATGCTGGAGTTTGTCTCTGCACAGACAGGATTGCCCATAGTGGCTGTGGGAGGAGGAGCAGGCCTGGGGAGGATGCCACAGGTAGGAGGAAGGGTGGCGGTGGGTGGCTAAAGGGAGAGGGGTTGCAGATTTTGTGATCGAGTACGTTTATGTGAGGCAAATCTACTGAACAGTGTAGTTATAAAGGTGAGCAACAGCAAGTGAAGCAAATTTAATCGGGTGTGCGACCTGTCCTAAAGTCAGGCCGTGAACAAAGCTGCAGGAAAAATGAGCTATTAATTGCCAGCAAAGCTGAGTACTGTGTGATAAAACCCCAGTCTAAAGAAAAGGTGTGAGGATGGCTGCATGATGGAAGAGAAAGTAAATGTTTCTGATCTGCAGAAACTTTGATCTGTAAATAGAAATGACTCACTTTTGCAGTGCTTCTGATGGTTCTGTCTGAGAAACAACGTGTTCACGCGTGTTTGTTTATATCTAAGGTAGGATAGTTTTAGTCTTGTTTGTATCAGATAATCAGTGTAGCATTTATTTAATCTTTAATTATAGAAATGCATAAAACAAAAGAAAACTATCCACTTTAGCTGCTGACTCTTGAAGAATACATTGCACCACTTTGACAAAGTAGTTTTGAAGAATTAGGCTATTCTCATCTGCATCTTCTCCCATCAGAGTTTTAGAAATATTCCTCTCTACACGTCACTCGCGTGACTTCAGGCTGTTTGAGCCCTTCGGCTGCACAAAAGCTGCAGCTACACCAAAACCTCAAGCCCCATGATGCCTCTGTGTTGTGCAGGAGAATGGAGAGCATGGCAGCTCTTTTAAGTGAAGCTGTTACAAATAGATTGTAGCATCATGACACAGAAGATTCACTTTCAATGAAAGTGTTTCATCATAACTCTAGTTTGTTTTTATCTTTCAGGAATCAGGTTCCATCTTTCTCCAGTTCAGCTCTTCCACCGCTCTACAGTTGGAGGTCATCTTTGAAGTGTTGGAGGAGTACGATTGGACGGCTTTCTCTGTGGTGTCCACTCGTCACCATGGTTACCAGGACTTCCTGTCTGTGGTGGAAGGCCTGACTGACGGCTCCTTCATTGGCTGGGAGAAGAAGAGCGTGGTGATCCTGAACGTGACTGACGACCCTGGGGGGGCACGCACGCGCAGGCTGCTGAAGGAGAACGAGGCGCAGGTGAGACAGGGGGGAGGGAGGGGGGAAAGAGGGAGGAAAGGGGAGGAAGTGCTGCAACTACCACTGGGGGCCTCCTCCTTCTGACAGGTGGCTTCCCAGCTTTTTCCTTCCTTCTTTGTCACTCCCTCTCTCCCTCCATCTCTCTCCCCTCTCTCCTCTATCCCCTCTGTTCTTCTATCCCTCTCTGCTCTGGCTTTAAGATTTCACTGATGCACCCAAAACCACGACTCCATCTGCATCACAGAGTTTACATTGGGTCTTTTGTGTGAAAAGACTTCTACATCAAAGTACGATTGTTATTACGAAGCTAAGGTTATGAAGTCTATAAGTTAATATCCGTTTGCTGTTGTATTACAGCTCTTATTCAGCTCTATATATTAACTAGTTGCCTTTTATTTATTGAAAGGAGTAGTGGAGTCTAGTGAATAAATAAATTGTGGTCAGAGCAAAACATAATTCAAAAAATATATCCTTAAAAGTCATTTAGAAACTTCTGACTTGGGGTGTAACGATTTATCGACTTAGTTTTATAGTCCTACGATCCAATAGCTCGATCTGGCTGAGGCAAGTTGTTCAAATAAAATTGAATCCAATCGAATTGACCTATACCATTGTAAAGTCCTTTCAAAATACCATTTGGATTGCAGCATGGTAGGTTTATTTTACTAAAAAGAACCAAGAGCCATCACAGCGGACAACACACATGAAGAAAAAAATGATCAAACCATCATTATAGTCCAGTGAGTGGAAGCACTTGGAATTGTGCAAAAATGCGACCATACAGTGGGGAAGCATGTTCTAATAATGTTCCCTTGAAATTTCTTTATGTGGAAAAACAACAGTGGGCCAGTTATTTATCTCAGTTACGTTGGTTGAAATTTTGGCGAAGGATGTCCTGGATCGATTTCAAGTCAGTGAATCGGATTGGTCAAAATGAACCAATATCGTCTATGAATCAACCACTAATTATGAAATGAATCCAATCATTGTTAAAATAAATCATAGCATCCCTACTTCTGACCCATTGCAATCAGTCTTTATGTAGACAGAAATCTACAGATCATGGTTGTTATCCTCTTAAAGAGGATTGCTTGAATCTAAATTTTTCAAAATTGACATTAATTTTTTACTTTTGTCCAGAGAGATTTGTGGTTTTGGCTTGTATTTCTTTTCAAAGTATAGTTGCTTGTTCTCTCCTTCCCTTCACCTTTCCTTCTTTTGTTCCCTTCTGCCATTTCCTCTGTGTGACTCCATTTATCATCATTTTTCTTGATCAACCTTCACCCTTCTGATCTCCCCGTTTAATTTCTCATCTCTGCATTCTTTTTGCCTACTACCTCCATCCACTCTTCCTCCCTCCACCTCCCCTCTCTGCCTAGAGACAAGCTCAGTCTCCTCTGCTGCTTTGCTTTGCATCTCCATCTCTGTTTGGCTGTCTCTCATTCCTGCAGTCCATTCGACCGCTCTGCGCACTCCGCACAAGCCCTGCTCTCCGTTGGCTCAGTTTAGTCTGGGTCTCAATGTCATCGCTAATGTCTCAGCATGGTCTCATCAGCTTTGCTTGTGTGTCTGCGTGTTGCATTCCTCAGTCTCCCCTCTGCTTGTGTCATTGTTAATATAACATACAGCCTGCAGTGAGTAGCCCTTACAAGGAGCTGGCTGCTTTTCACAACAGCCCTCCTCTTTTCGGCCAATAAATCCTTGTAATCACTTTGTAAACACTTGTGTGTGTTGGTGTCCCATGCCCTCTGTTTGTGTGTTGCATTGTTGGGAATGTCTTGTACACGTTGACTATAGTGATTTTTAGCTTAATTACTGCTCAACTTTCATTGTCTATCTCTTGTTCCATTTCTCTTGCAGCATTTGCCTTGTCAGTATTTCTTCTTCTTTTCCCCCCTCTTCGATTTGTCTTCCTCTCTTTCTTCATTTCCTAATTTTCAGAATCGGTGTATGTTTGTTTAAAACTATGACTGTCTCTTTGCCCCTTTTTCTCCAGCCTCCTCCGTTAAGTCTATCATCCTCTTTCTCCTCCCACTTTGTCACTCTCAGTCGCTGCCTAATTCATTGGAGGTTTGTTGGCAAGCAAGCAGGATTGTTTTGCCAAGCCATTACAGTTTAAAATTTCAGTGACGCACAATTTTTAGACTGTTTTCTGTCTGTCCCTCTGCTGCACCAAGCACTTTCTCGTTTTGTCTTTTAACCCCCCCTAACCTGTTGGCATCAGTTTCAATGAATTTCTTTCTATCCAAATGATTCTTCTTTAGAAATATTATTAACATTTAGACTTAACTATCCTTTTCCACCCTCCTTCTCAGCTCCATTTATTTTCCCTCTAATCCCTTAAAACCTCCTCTGGTCAATTCTAAATAAACCATCCCCTCCCCACATCCCTTCTTACCTCAGCATTTGCAGCAAAAAGCTCATTCAGTGTCTCTCACTATACCTCTCTAATAATTCCCCTCTTTGTACGCAACCATTTCCCCACCTCTTTCAAAAATATCTTGAATCTCAATAGGCTCTGATTTCACAAAATATGCCATCTTTTTGCTTTTTTTTCCACTTCCCCCACTCCCCTTTTCCGATCACTATTCCCTTATCTGACTACTTCCCTGCTATTTGCTCATTGTGCCCCTCTTGTTTCCTGTTGTCTTCAGGTTTCTGCATCACCCTGCCTTTAAAGCTCATGTCAGAGTTTAATCTCTCGTCCCTTATTTTCCTTCAGATGTGCTTGGTCCTCGCCCTCTACCGTGTTTTTTTCCATCTCTATCTTCCTCCCTCGTGTTTATTCCTCCACGGTTGTTTCATTCCCCCTCTGCTTTTTTTGGCCTGTTTTCATTATTCATTACAGTAACTTGTTTCATCAGGCCCGAGCTCATTAAGCACTGACCTCCATTGCCTCCTGTAGCTTCAGGTTAGCACACACTCTACGCTGCCTCACAGACTTCTCCGTCTCCTCTATGTGTGGTTCTTCCTTAGAATCATACCCCCAACTTCCATGAGCCTTATCACATCACATTACAACTATCTCTTCTCCTGCATCTCCCAGCATCCTTGTTATTTACAGATATGGCCTTTTCCATCCATCCGTCTCCTCTCCCTCTCAAACGCGCCTCTTCTCCTGCACTATCTGTCCCTCCCTTACTTCTCCTACTCTCTGTCTCTCTCCACATCTCCCCTTTCCCCTCTTTATCTCACTAGTGTGTATGTGTGTGTGTGTGTGTGTGTGTGTGTCTCCCCCTGTCCATGTTCCCTCCCTGCCTTCCTGCTGGCCTCCAGGTGCGCCTGCTGTACTGCTCCCAGGAAGAAGCCGAGCTGGTTTTCCGAGCTGCCTGGGCCGCAGGTCAGGCAGGAGCCTCTCACATGTGGTTTGCGGTGGGGCCAGCTCTCTCAGGTTTGGGCACGGAGAACTTGCCTCGGGCTTTATTTGCCGTTCGGCCCCAGGGCTGGAGGGATGAGCCTCGCCGAAGGATCGCCCGAGGTGTGTCTGTGCTGACTCACGGGGCAGTGGCAATGCGGAAGGAGTACGGAACCACGGGGGGGCCAAACTTTGTCACCAACTGCATGACGGATGCCAATCAGACCCAAAGACTGCGGGGCAGGATGAGGTGAGAGAGAGATAAGAGAACTGAGAAAATGTTTTACAAGAGGAACTAAGGAGGGGAGAAAGAATGTTATTAGGTTTAAGTACAAGTTAGCTGGGAGGCTGCAGACAAAATTTGTTAAATAGGGGAAGACAAAAATAGACTGCATAAGGTGTACTCTATGAAAGGGGATTTGGTTCCTGGCTAGAATTAGTCGGAAGATTTAGTAGTGGAGTTGGTGTCATGGAGAAGGCACACAGGGGATATCTGAATTTGGAGCTGGCTATCGGCCACGCAAAATAGATGTTGTTGGTGCGTGCAGCTGAGAGTTGGCAAAATTACCCCAGCATCTGTGGCAAGCAGACCATGTCTCATGTATATTAATGAGCTGGTTTTAATATATTCCTCATAGTCTGTACAAACACACAGCGGCACGCTCTAACAGGTAGCACAATTGAGTCTGGTTATCATCATGCCTCATTTTTAACATTATTAATTCTTATTCCAGCTATATTTGTGATATTACAGTCACTAAAAATGAGCCAAACATGTAATTAATTAGCTTATTTACTGTAATATTTGTAACGGATGCTGTGCACGATCAGTGTGGCAATTATCATGAGGTGATTAATGGATTCCTCTGTCTGTGTTTGTAAACTACGTCCAGGAACAGAGGTGAACGATGTTTTAATGAATGTTTTTCCTTTTTTTTTGCGCTGCTACCTGCTGTTCAGTGCCTGCAACTGCAAGCAGCTGTTCTATCAGCAGCTTACTCTCAAACAACAACTTAAAAACGACCCTGGATTTTTTCTTGTAAGATGGCATACTGAGACAATATCAAGGGCTATCCACTGTGATTATCACACTAGTGACTGCAGAGGAGCAGCAGTTGTTTGATTTGAAAGATTTTGATGGTTTGGTGTCTGTCGGATCATTTTTCTGGGGACTTGATTAACAGACAAGCCCTGAATGACACAAAAGAGCTGCTGTGATTTGGTTTCAAGCAGAAACAGAAAAGGGCAAAGGTCTTCTTGCAGCAAAGCAAACAAAATAATATTTTTGTTCTTCTTGTATCTTGTTAAAAAATTATTCATCAATAATAGTATTTTGCATCTCATTCTGTCTGTTTTCATTTCTGTCCATCAACAATGCAGATATTTTAGCAACATCACACTTGGTGGGCGAGACTACTCTTTCAACGTGGAAGGTTACCTGTCAAACCCCTTCTTGGATGTCATCTCTTGGACACCTGGAAGCGGATGGGAAGATGTAAGGATATCATTTCCTAAAATGTAATCTTGGAGTTGTGGATTGGAATGCATGACACGTGTCCTTCTAAGAAGGAAAATATATTTTTCTGATTGTTTGATGTTTAGGTCGTGCTTTATTTTATGATGAAAGATTCCTGATTTTTGCATTAGAACCTAATGAAAGGGATAGTGTTCATATAAACTTTTCTGTTACTGTTTATGCCCAAAGGCAGAGAAGAGAAGCTGCTGACATTTTGCCTGTGCATTGTTTGGCACATTTTTTTTGTTTTGTTTTGCTTTTTAATACAAGTGTGCACCTAGTTGAAGTAAACTTATTAATCCACATACCTTTATGATTGATGGTATATAGCAATTAAAGACATTTGGCATCCTGATTAACCAGTGTTCTAAATCCAGTTCTTTTGTTTTTATTTTTGCTTTGTAGAAAATAAAATCACTCAAGAGTTTGGTAAGATTTTGTGCTAGATGGACAAATAAAAAATCATGACTTGAAGTGAAAGCTTAAGAGAAATTATATGGATCAAAAGTGCCAAAGAAAAGTTCTACTTTCCTTGTGTAAATGCAAAGTGAAACACGTTAATCCATTACCCTCAGCATGTTTGTGAGGCTTATGTGAAGGTTTAACAGATTCAGCCGCGCATGTTGGACAATTCTGCTTCTTTAGCATGAAATGACCTTTTAGTGCTTAATTGGAGAGTGTTTCATTGCAGAGATGATGCATAAAAAGACTGTAAAACAAGACAAGAACTTCAAAAAGAAAAAAAAAAGAGTGCACGTAATGACCACTTGAAATGATTTACCCACACCAAGCTTTACTTTAGCTATTTGCTAAATTCGGTGCTGTGCTTTGGGCTTGTTTGGATAGCAATAAACGCTGCAATGAGGTTCCAAGGTAGCATTTTGGCTGCAGTGTTTTCTTGCAGTTTCTCTGCTCAGTATATAGAAAAGGGAGTTTAAAGTGAATATAGATTCTGTTTTTACTCTTACACTAAAGGTACACTAAAAAACTGCATTAAACCCTATGTTACATAGGGGAATTAAAATACTTTTTTATTGGAAATATATTTGGATTTTCTGTATGTTGACCTGTTTGTGACTCTGTTGTGGTGTGTATGTGTTTATGGAAGCCTGCTCATTTCACTGGTTTAAACACATCCCTAGTCTGACACTTTCTCCTTACATTTGCAAATCTTTGGTGTGAAATGCGGTGCCGATTCGAGTGACACTACGGAATCCTGGGTGTCAACCCTGTCAAATAATTGGGTTTCCTTGTTTTCTTAGTGGTCTAGTCTGCATAACAGTATACCTTACAACTGTAATACAGGAATGCCATGCAGAATCCTTAAAACTGTGGTTTGTTCTGAAATCCCAAGCCTCCTCACCTGTTGGAAATATCCCCGTTTCATACAGAGGGATTTCACACTTGTCAGTGTCAGCGAAGAAAGCGATGCTCATTTTCTGAGCTACACACCAGCTCCTCAATGTCACAGTGAACATGCTAAAAAAAATTACAACCCTCTCAGATTCCCTGCTCTGCAATGGCACAAATTCCAAGGCACCCACACTAGTGCAAACACACACACATTGGCGGTTCTCAGCCTCCTGCTGCTTTTAACAGCCCACCAGAGTCCAGTCTCAGCGTGTCGTAACATGCTGACTCCTGCCATATCCCTCAAATCCCTTTCAATTAGAGCCTCCTGTGCTGGTCCTTCGACTCTGTGCAAACCCAAGGTACGAAACCCGCCCACACGCAGAAGCACACACGCTCGGAGCTACATGCAAGCAAAAACACATGTGCACACAAATGAGGGAGCCTACAGAAAGCTTACAGCATACGCTCCTCGCATAAACCCCATCGCATAGAAACATATGTACTGAAGATAAAATGCCTGCATCTGCCCATTATGCACATTCACAGTGTTGGCTTTCCCTGAATATTTAATGTTTGCTTTAAAGGGACTGCACCATTACTTAAAGCCTGGGAGCACCCAGCTTGGTTTACACACTGCAGACAAGTGGTGAAGGTTGTCCAACACTACTGCAGCTTGTTTCAGTTATGGAGATGGGACCCAAAGTGAGATGTTTTAGGATATTTCAACAATTTAAACACTTTTTTAATGTATTAAGGACACTTTCTGCTGCTAAAGAACACTTTAACACTTTAGTTAAAAGTCTCTTCTAGTCTTCAAACTCTTGCTCTAGGCCATAGCACTTTCTCTGCTGCATATTTTTCTAGCAGTTTAAAGTCTGCATTGTTATTTTTGTTCTGGCTTTCCATTCTGAAGTGTGTGCTTGTGCCTATCTGGATATTTGTCTTACATCTTGCAATGCGCTCTCCAGTGAGCTCAGTCTCTTTCCAATCTGTTTCCCTTGGAGCGTTTTGATTGAATGTCTGTTGCAGAGCTCCGATCGAAGTGCAGTCAAGACATTGTCATTGTTGCCACCGCTTCTACCTCTCTGCCTGTGCGTGCATTTCACTGACGGGCCTGCTGCACAAAGCTGCCAAATTCTACTATATTGGCCTGCTGAAGCACTGACATTCTTTGCATCTTTTTTAAGATGGGGTGTGCATGGCCTGTCTTTATTTTAATGCAAATGCAATGGAATTGCAACTTGCATGAGTTGCTTGTGCAATGTATATGTTGTACTTTGACAACTCTCAGACAGAACAGAGTCAAAACTGGGGCTTCTCCAGCTTTGGCATGCCTTTCAATAGTTTAGTATGCCAGGCATCCAGCACATTCAGAAAGCATACAAAATTACAGAGAGAAAAAAAAAAACACTGATACTTCTAAAATGATTCTTGACAGTTCTTTTTAGGTCAGTGGTGGACAAGAACATCTGAGAATTTCAGCATTCTCCAACAACAAATTCTAAAACTTTGACAGAAATGACAGATTACATCAGACAAACAGCTTGTTTTAAATATAAATATAGCAGTTTCTGCATTGTGTCTTCAGTTTGCTCTTCTAAATCTGGATCAATGAAAATATAACTTTGTCTTAAGACTGCATAGTGACAAGTTAGTTTGAGCTTAAGCCAGTCACTGTAACTGTCACATGAAGCTCAGTCCTTCCACAATTCATTTTTATTGAAATTTAGACTTTATTTTGCTCAGTCTCTGAATATAAATTGCATACACGGATAATTTAGATGCATTAATCAGTTCAACCTTTACACTGACAGACTTCATTATTTATTGTTGGCATCCCACATGAAAATGAATATTTACAGGCCGTTGCTCAAGAGTAGAACAAATAAGCATAATATTACATGTAATCTTTTACCGATGAGGTCAAATATGAGTTCATGATGAAAGAAAGTACTGCATTTATGAAAATGTTTTATCAATTCCTTTTGGATATATAGTTTCTAATTTAAAAAAAAAGTTGTAAAAAAAAAACTATAATTCTTGTAGTGTTACTTTGAATCTGTAGTTGCAACTGCAGTACCTTTGCTCTAGGCATTAGGAAAACACATTTATAAAGACATATATCTGCTTACTGTCTTCCCACGCTACATTAGCTATCATAAGCCACTGGCTGTGGTGATAAATCTTAAAATTAATCTAAAGCAGGAATAAATATGCATGTTAAGTATATTGCTAACCGAAAAAAAGTTTTAAAACTTTTACAAAATTTAAATGAGAAAAATGGGAGAAAATGACCTGAGTTGATTTTGCTTAAACAAAGCAATATGCAAAACCTGCATGTCAAAATAAATCTGCAGCTTTTAATAACTTTTTTGTATGTATCAGCAGTTGCGAATGTACAACTTCTTTGCACCCAAACATTAACACAAAACATGTTATTGAGCTAATCTTCAGTGTCAGTTCTGCTTTTGCTACTCTTTCCTGTGTTTCCCTAAAGTTTATAAAATCCGTTTTGCAGCTTCATGTAGAAATTCACAAAGTATTAATTTACTCTTGTAAATTGGGTTCAGTTGGTGTTGTTTGTTGCTAAAGCTGCTGTGTTGGCTCTACACTATTTTAGTGCACACTTTGTCTATTACTCATATAGTGTTTAGCCCTGCCAACATCTGTCGAACCATTTTTATGTCGCTCTTCCCAAAATAAATACACTTGTGTTGATTACTCTTCTGCAATTAAAAGAGGCAGCCTGAGTTTTGACATCCAGAAATCCAGAGAAGGTTTCTGTGAGGACGGCAGAACAATTAGTTTGCTATTTATCATGAATATGCTTGTCTAATCTAGGATTTATTGAAACATAACAAGCCCACTCATGGCATTAGAATAGGATGTTGGAAGTGGAATTTACTAGTTTTAAAAACCTTAACCCCCCCTAAAAGATGCTAAACAAAATAAGAAGGTATTTTACACTCCAGTTTGTTGAACAAACTGTAAAGATACCCTTTTGTTTTCATTGGCTGCAGATACATGTGAAAAATTACTTTGATTGGATCCAAGATAGTATTACAATAAACTGTGTACATGGGTCCAGAAAAACTTTCTCCGATTTTAACACACGTTTAGATACGCCGCATTTTCAATCTGAACAACTAATTTTGACATGCGCAGAACTATCTTAAATACGGAAAATATGGATGAACGTAAAATCCATGCGGGCAATGCCGCAATGTGCATCCACTCAAAAAAATAACTCATTGGATGAACTCAATTTAATTGTGGGCAGGATTTCCATCCAATAAATATGAGAAGCCCGACCTCTTCCATTCTTCCATGTAATGAACTCAATTTTATCAATGAAGGCAAGGCAAAAAAAAGTAATCTGAGACCGGTCTTTAGCCGATTTGCAAATCCCGCTGACTGATCCACTGAGCTAACACTTTTGTGGCAACATACAGCCGCCAGTATCAACACATAGAATCATTTTTTCTACAAATGAGGTTTGTCGTGTATCGTCTTATTGGGAAAGCCGAGTTGAAACGATTCCAAGCCACTGTACGTTTTTTACGTGGAAAAACACGAACAAAAGTTTTCTCTCTTCGAAAAGTCGAAGGCTTTGAAGGACCAAGAGTCATAGCAGGCATTAGACAAAAGAGCTGAACATTTTAATAGCTGAATGGTTAAAATAGGTGAAAAATTGTAACCGTAAAACGGCAGAATATACTATAAAAAGAATATATAAAGAAAAACAGGAAAACAGCATTCAACATGCGCACAGCATGCCCCTTAGTTGAACTAATTTATTTTGGATTACTGGATTTTATAGGTGAAACTATTAATACATTTTGTGTTAGGTCAATCAAATGTAGATACATTATTTTAAAATAAATATATTTAAATAAAACAAACAGAATTTAATTGTGTTACATGAAAGAAGGGCTTGAATCATTTTTTGAGTGTCTTTGCTGCACATAAATATGAAGGAATAACATCAGTCTTTATTTTCTCTGGACACAATTGGTAACACAAATTCACGTGATTGTATACATGGTTTCTGCGGACTGCAAGGCATTTCTGCATTCAAAAGCAGCTTTCGCCAACTCACATGTCGTCCCAAAGCCGCTCCTCTGCTTGGAGACACGGTACTCCTGAGTCCGGCAGCTTGCTCACAAGTAGCAGCCGGACAGACTTCGGTCCTCCGGAGCACCCTTTCATGCTCCAAACACAAAGTTACGAGTCCGGCTGCTCTGCTCAGAGACATGGTTCGCATGCGTCCTGTTCCCGTCTCTGGAGTGCCACACCATCTATGCATGATGTAAAAGCCAGACCAGTAGTGACCCACAATCGGAATAAATTGTTTACATGCACCACGATCGGATCAACAATCGGCATAACCCACCAATCTCGATAGGAAGGAAACTTTGAATGAGTCTGATCGTGGCAGAGTATTCTGAAAGGTGTGTTTACATGACGCATTTTTTATTCTGATTAGGCATTTATTCCAATTACCTTTGTCCATATAACCGCAGCTTGTGTTTGGTCTATTTGAAGACATTCTTTATGAATAAAATTTCTCTACAGGGTTTAAAACCCACTCCGATGAAAACTGCATTTTCTGTGTTTTGAAAATGTTCTTATGGCATTTTTCAGATGACGGAAGGAAAAGAAAAACAAAGGAAATGAACCTTAAAATTGCATTTCTGAGTATTTCTTTATTCAAATTATTGTAAATCAGTAGCAGACAAGACAAATTCCCCCGGAAAAAGCTTCTAGATTTGACATAGAAGATACTACGGCAAGCAACAAGCTGTGTGTTCCAGTTCATGTTGATGCATGCACTTGTAGACGACTAGTTCAATGTACGACTTCGTTTTCCTCGCCTGAGCTGGCATCTGGCTCAAAACTGCACGGCTGGATAGCTCCAATATTGCTCACCATTTTTGTTGCATCTACCAAGTTATTGTGAATGTGTGAAGGGGTGTAAGCCACCGGGAAAGCGTGTTAACAGATGAATGTCCGGAAGTAAGTGTGGGCTTACTCCATGGCAACGGTCCCGCCCACAACTTGGAGACAAATTTCTAATGAATTCCTGCCGCTCAGCAGAAACTATGTCATAGAAAACAACATTTTTTTTTGTTTTTTGGTGTGGCTAAAACTGGGGATGTTTATAATAATCAAAAGACCCCTGGGATTTTACATTTTTACAATGGTTTAAAGATGATTAAAGTGAGTCTCTGAGCAATATTTCAGTTTCAAATGCATTGAAAATATTTCAGTAAAATGCCGGCTAAAATTCATCCAAGACAGTTTGAGTTTTGTAATTTTAGAATCTTTTACTTGGTAGCCATGCAAACTTTCTTGCCTCAGACAATGAACATCTAAAGACACACACTGTGCTCTGTGAGGAATTTGGAAAGAAATTTAAGCCCTCAGATCCCAAGGACACATAATCACACTGACAACAAAAATAGCCAGAAACTTTAGTACAAGAACGACTGAGTAATATTTGTCGTGTGAACAAAGGCATGTCATCAAAAATATACAACCTGAAGTTTCTTTTTTCTGAAAAGCAGCCCTGACTGAGTCGAATGTTAGCTTGATCAGCATGACAAAGAAAAATACTTTTCAGTGCTTGCTGTAACTTCATTAGAGGGAAAGCTCTTTCACAGGGACAAAGCAATCCACTGCTCAGTGATTCTCTCACAGCGGTCCCTGAGTAATAATAAATGGTTTAAATTTAGCACAAGTTGAGAGGTACTCTAATGCAGAAGTGCAGATCAGTTAAACAGACAATAAAGTCACTGAATCCCAGCAAGCATTGTTTGCCATTCAGAATTTACTTAGCAAGGGATTTGCAAGAATTGATTTAGTAAATTAAAGAGATTACAGAAAGAGTTAGGTGTTTATCTTAATGCTTTTACCATGTTCAGCTCTAAATACATGAGAATGACGTGTGAATCTAAACAGAAGGAGATTTGGAGGTCTGCCTGAAAACTTTTACTGAGTCTGAACTGATGCAAATCATTGGAAAATATTGCATTTTAAATATTTAATTGGTTTTCAGAAGACACTACTTCTCTGCACTTCATAAAAGTGAAACGAGCAAGGAAGTGGAACAAAACAGCACTTCACAGTTGCAGTTTTCTCAGCCCATCTCTGCATTAGATGCTGATGGGTATAACAGTTGCAACTCACATGTTGCGAGTAACTGCATTGCAGAGAAAAAAATGCAAGTTGCACCGGAAATTCTTATAATTTAAAGTACCCTTGGACTGGTGACAAGGCCTTAACTGACCACGATATTAAAGGAGATTGTTCTACTCCAATTAAACTTTTACAGTAATTGACATTTAAAATGGGTTTCTGATGAAGTAAATATGCTTTGCTCCGGCATCTATTCATCATTGAGACAATAAAAAAATATATTAAAAATCTGATGAAGTGTTTTGTTACTTGGAAAACACAGTGAATCCAAAAGTGGCTACATGAACTGATTCTGTCATTAATTTTAAAAGGCAGAAAGATTATTGGAAAAAATGTCAGGCACCTTTGTCAACAGCACTTCCTTTTGTCTGCAGATCTAGAAACAGAGGCTTCGTAGCTTGATTGTTTTTGGTGTTTTTTGTTGAGGACAGCAAAGATGGTGTGCTGATGTATCATTGTCAACAAAGGTTGTAACTTAAAAGAAAAAAACAAACTTGTTTGTGTTTTGGGCTGCTTCCAATGTGTCTCTTGTCTATTCCACTAGGTAGGCTGGTGGGAAAATGGTGTGCTAAGGCTTCGGTACCCAGCCTGGTCGCGCTACGGGCCTTTCCTAAAGCCACCTGATGATGCCCAGCACCTGCGTGTTGTCACACTGGAGGAAAGGCCATTTGTCATTGTGGAGCTTGCAGACGCTGCATCTGGAACTTGCATCCGTGACTCAGTTCCCTGCAGACGTCCCCTTAACGCCAGGTTTGTATGACTAAGATAAAATAAAGCTGTCTTTTTCTGCAATGTGGAATGATTCAAGAGTCTGGAATTAGATTTGACCGCAGAGCAGCTTTATGGTTCATCAGCATCTAAAGGGATCACAGCATCCATTGCACACTGGTCAAACCTGTCACAAAAAGACTGGCCACAAAATCCCATCTCTTTGACTCTTTTATTTAATTTCCCTTCATCTCATCTTATTTTCACACAAATAAGAGTGCAGTTTTTAAATAAGTCTCTTTCATGCCGTACCATTGATTCAAGTTTTTTTCTCCTCCCTTCTGACTAATCTCCAGTGCTATCCATGAGGGAATGGCTCCCTTGAAGCAGTGCTGCAAGGGCTTCTGCATTGACATCCTCAAGCGACTGGCCAAGATTGTCGGATTCACCTACGACCTTTACTTAGTGACCAATGGGAAACATGGGAAGAAAATCGATGGGGTTTGGAACGGCATGATTGGGGAGGCGAGTCTCTATTTGTGTCTTTGTGGATGACTGTGGTTCTGCCTGTCTGCCTGCTTGAAAAATGCGTCCTCGCTTTCAGACCACTAATACATGTGGGTACATGTGAAAGGCTGGTTTGACACCTGTCATTTATCACACACGTGTGCTCACACAGAGACGCCAACATGCAGGCACACATACTGTGATTGAGGCCAAAAAAACTCTAGAATAAACAATTTAAAAGGACAGTGGCCATATGTAAGTCATGCAGGGAGAGTACTTTCAGAGAAAAACAGTGCTTATCTGCAGAGACATTCTTGCGCACACTGATATTAGGGCAAAGAGACAATGTCAGACACCCCCTGGCCAGTTGCAGTTAGTCCTTGATGTTTTCTTGGTGATGTGGTTCATGATCTCCCATCAAGAAAAGATACAGAGATGCTACCCAAATAACGATGGGTAAAAAAACTAATAAAACAAGCCCATAGAAACTGGCAGGTGTGCACACATGCGGTACTCACACATACACTGAGATCAATAGGGTGGCTGCTGCTTCATTGAAGCCGTCTGCTGTTTCCATCTCAGTCCCAGAGGAACTTGGCAAACCGCATTAGTCACAGGTTCCAAAACAGCTCCACTGAGCTCTGTCGCTCTTATCATTTACAACTTGACCGCAAATTGATTTTTAGAAGCATAAGGCCATGCAAAATTTTTGCTTTCTCAAGCAAATGTCTGTCTTTTTGATCAGCTGTTCCAAAAACAAGCCTTCTTTGATTAGGTAATCCACATACTTGGCAATTTTGAAACAAGTGTGTCTTATATTCCGCTTCGATTTATTTTTCTGCTGATTTGCTCTGAAGGGCGGATGTGCCATGTCTAATGTAGATTAACGTTTCACTTGTAAAATCAGCAGACACAGCAGTTTCATAGCTGTTGCTGGATAGCAGCAGGGAAGGAAACAGGCCCGGGCTCATTTTGTATGCTAAAAAGATGCATAAGAGACACGTGTTTAGTAATTGTGCTGCACTGAATCACAGACACCTCCTGTGCTGGCAGATTCAAGGATGTACAAAGGGTCAAGGTATAGAAATGTCAGAATCTCACCTGAAAATAAACCTTTCTGAACCGTAAGAGATTGCTTTTGTCTAACTGTGGAGGCCGTGTGCATTACTTATAATTAGATTTCTTTCTCATTGCTGTTCTTACCCTCTTTTAGGTGGTGTACAAGCGGGCAGATATGGCCATTGGCTCACTGACTATCAATGAGGAGAGGTCAGAGGTCGTGGATTTCTCAGTTCCCTTTGTGGAGACAGGAATCAGTGTCATGGTCTCCCGTAGCAATGGAACTGTATCTCCATCAGCTTTCTTAGGTAAGCGGTTGTGCTTGTGTGGGGTGGGGTGGGGTGGGATTGGGGGGGGGGGGGGGGGGGGGCATCTCACTGATGTACAAAACTTAATCTAATTGTAAAGTGTTGAGTTTGCATAAAACGCTTGATCTTTGGTTGCTGGCTTTTACATCTAGATTGGCTGTTCTTTTTCTTTTTTCCAGCTCATCTCTTCTTAACTTCTTTTTTTACTCTGTCAGCAGGCCCAAGCCCCAGTGGGAGAACTTTGCTATTGGCTTGTAGACTGCAATGAGAAGATTGTAGAGAAAAGCAATAGTTTTTATAGATTTCTGATGTTTTGCTTTACTGCTTTACTGCTTTACTGCTTTCTCTGTACATGAGTTTCATTCTTACATGTTTTTTCTGTACAAACTGTACCAGATTCATGAAACTTTCTTGAGCCCCCTATCTTGAGTTAATCAATACCAACAGTATTAAATAAATCAGAAAAGAGCCTTTACACTTCTTTGTATTTTTCACTTTCTTTCGCAGAGCCTTACAGTCCAGCGGTGTGGGTGATGATGTTTGTCATGTGCCTGACTGTTGTGGCGGTGACAGTCTTCATTTTTGAATTCTTCAGCCCTGTGGGTTACAATCGCAGCCTTCAGAATGGCAAAAGTGAGTGATGAGGCAAGCCATCTGAGTTTTCGGCTTTGATGGATGCGTCTGACTTCAATCTGTTGCTGTTGCCTAATAGATCAAATGGATACTAAAGAAAGTCCTAAAAAAATTTCGATTGAAAAGGGAAGAACAAACAGAAAATAAGGCCAAAAAGAAGGACATTTTTTTTCCTAAGTTGGGTCATTCTTCTTGCACTGTGATTTTTCAATGCTGAGTGGGCCAAAGTGAAAATTACATGTACAGTATGTTGAACTGCATTAAGTATTCTCAATATCAAGCAGCTATTTATTATTCAGCAGAGTAGTTTGTACCCCTGTGATATTCAGCTTTATGCCTTGTTCCAGTGCCCATCCCGGCTCGCCTCTTACTGCAGGATTGCTGTATTCTGTCCATCCATCATCCTCTCATGTAACACTCCCCCCTCCCCATTTACTCTCATCTCTTGCCTTGTTTTCTACCCATCATTTTGCAAAGGCCTGTGTGTTTCCATCCTTTCACTGCTGATTAGCCCTGTGTGGTTTAATCATATGTAAGCATTTGTAAAATGTAGATCTGCAAATGTAGTGACAACCTTGACCTTATTTGCTATGTACCATAAATCCTGTTACACAGATCATAGGATGCTATTTCACTTTAATCTACAGAACCATTTCTATTATCATGCACAGTTGTCTATTTTTTTTTTACTCTATTAATTCCAGTTAAAGAGTTCAATTTTCTCACTGAAGGGAGTGCCTCAGTCTTATTCTCTCTGAAACCTTTCAAACAGAGGCTGGAGGGTCCACTTTCACTATTGGAAAATCCGTCTGGCTCTTGTGGGCCATTGTCTTCAACAACTCTGTGCCAGTGGAGAACCCGAGAGGAACCACGAGCAAGATCATGGTGCTGATCTGGGCCTTCTTTGCTGTCATATTTCTCGCCTCCTACACTGCTAACCTGGCTGCCTTCATGATCCAGGAGGAGTACATCGACACAGTGTCAGGCCTGTCGGACAAGAAGGTACCTTTTTGCTTGAATGCAGATTAAATAGAAAAACTAGGAGGGGAATTAAAGTCTTAGTGAACCAAATCGCCTTTATTTAAGTGGTAAAGTCATTAAAGCATGGGAATTTAGAAATGAAAAGAAAATCATTACACATAACTCAATTACAACAGTCCTTGGTCACCTAAAGAAAAACCTTATAAAAAGGCACATGTAGAACTAATAATCCAAAGTACTTCTTAAAGTACACAGACTGGTCTCTTCATATTTGACTGTGTGTTAAAGATTTAGGGAATTTGGAAAGTGGACAGAAATAGGTCAGACAGATTAGAGGGGAACCCATTGTGTCTCATGCCCCTTCTGTCTCCCTCCCTCACCCTTCTTTGCTCTCACCAGTTTCAGCATCCAGAGGAGCAATACCCACCTCTGAAGTTTGGAACAGTGCCCAATGGGAGCACTGAAAAAAATATCCGCTCCAACTACCCAGACATGCACCAGTACATGGGAAAATACAACCAGAAAGGAGTGGAAGAAGCCATATTGAATCTCAAGACCGGGTCTGTTTGCCACATTGTGCTTGACCGTTTGCATCATCGTCTTTTCCTGTTTTTGGTTTTCATGTTTCCATATTTCTTTTTAGGATTTTTAATGAAAGATATCTATTTCTGAAAGCTGTCAACATTTTTTTTAAAGACTATTAATTTTATTTTTTTTTAGCTTCATGATGGATCGATGGAAAATCAGGTTACTGAGACGATGTCAATTAAACAATCCTTAAAAAATTACGTTAAGTCTTAAAAATAGAAAAAGAACGTACACTTCTTTGTGTTTTCTTTATCATTTTATTTTATCTTAGTTGTATCTCTTCTGAAAGAGTACTTTCGGCTTGCACATTTAAACATTTAAATGTCGCAATTACAAATGTTGAACATGCTGCATTTATTGCGTCAGATATATTATACTCAAAACAAATACTTTAAAGGCGTTTTCAGTTTATATTATGGAAAAGCTCAACATGTTTTTTCCTGCAGGGATGTATAAATATAAATATGGGCTTCAGAAGTGAACTGTGACTAAATCTCAGTATAATATACCCATGTTATGGGATTAAAACAGCAGCCTATCTACACAGCTAAGGGACATTAACAAGAAAAGCTGAGACTATTTTGTGTAGAATGGCTTGAGAATGTTATTCCCGATTCTCCAAATTTGCAGCATCTCATAATTGTGGTTTGCATTTTTAACCTCAGAGTAGCAACATGATTTGATACCATGGTCCTACAGCAGGAATTACCTATTTAAACCAATACAAATGACTAGTAAAAAGTTAACCCATTTGTTTGTTACCTTTGAATGATTGCAAAGATGAACAAATAAATAGTGGACATCAATGGTCAGTGCTTGTGTAGAAAACTTATAAATAGAGATAGAATTGAGATATAATTGTCCTTAAGAAGGAAACGTTCCTAGAAATGTTTTTAATTGGTGAAATAATTTGAAAAGTGCTACAAGAACATGTTAAGAACACCAAAAAAACATTTTTTTTACATTGGATAGGGTCTTCAAACTCCATCTTTGTGCCTTCTAATGTCAACAAAATGCTGTTAGCTTCTTGTCCAAGAAACTGAATTGATGGTTTGCATTAAATAGAAACTAATTATTGTCATCAAAGACAAAAAATGTGAACAGCTTTGGACTTTTTTCTTCTTCCTTCTATATTCACACACTCCATCATGCACAGTGCTGGTCTTTTTAACTCCCACCAATATTTCACATCTTCTGTCGCACTCCGTGCTTTGCTGCCTGAATTATCTCCCTTATATTCCTTCCCTCCTCACCTTCACAACTCTTTTCACCCATGCTGTGAAGTTTTTCCTTCGTCAACTTCTAGCATGATCACCAATAAATCCTTTGATAGATCATCCCAGTTTTCCTTTACTTAGCCTTTGCCATCACGGTGACACTGTGATTTGATTTTAACATGCATATAAGAATTTGAAAGCCCCTGCTCTCCTATTTTCATTTGTACCTTCACACACAGCTTCCCACTTTTCCTCCCATCTTATCTATTTGTTTCTCTTATTTTTTAGTCCATTTCTTCTCTTCCTTGTGTGATTTTTCTGTATGTCTGCATTTAAACTTAATAATCCTCATCACTCTGCTTCTAAATTCCACATCTTTCCCCCCTTGAAGTGTGTAAATCTCTCCCCCACCCTCTCTCTGCCTCTCCTTGTCACTGTGCTCTACATACCATATAAATTCCAATCCTCCTTGTTCAGTCAGCCTCCACCACCTTTCTCTTATACACAGATCTTTAGCTGATTTTGCCTTATTTTATTCTCCTTGTGCTCTCACTCTTGCAGTCAAGCTTGTTTTACTATTCCACCCTTCCCCCTTATCCTTGTCCATATTTAACTTTTATGCCTTTTCCATCATTCTTCGTGCTGTCTGCACCATGACTCCTTACTCAGAAACATTGCAGAGATACACCTTCCCTGTGTCTGCCAATCTCTCCATCATAGTGTTGCACTGCTACCATTAAATGATGAATGAATTGTTCCTCATTCTCTTTACAGGAAACTGGATGCTTTTATTTATGATGCTGCAGTATTGAACTATATGGCCAGGAAGGACGAAGGTTGTAAGGTGAGGCTCAATACTGAGCATGAACACTTGTTTACCTCAGTAAATGTTTTGAGGCTTTGTTGCTTCTTTTAAGGTGATGACCATAGGCTCGGGGAAGGTTTTTGCCACCACAGGCTACGGTATCGCCTTGCACAAAAACTCACGCTGGAAACGTCCTCTTGACCTCGCCCTACTGCAGCTGGTGGGAGATGGTAAGAACTGAAGAGTCTGTGTGCGTATAAGATGAAGGACCTCATAGTGAAAAGGTTGGGAGATTAGTGGCGGAGAAGCATAAGGAATTGGGGTGGATGGAGGACGCAGGGGGTAGATGAGTGAGGGGATGCTAAAAGGGGATCAAGCAAATATAGGCAGCGGGGGGAAATGCAGCAAGGTGTTTTGATTATGATGAGGGGAATCGTTGTGATTTCAAGAGGGCTGATTCAGATTCTGAAGAGGTTTTTGAGTCTCTTTATAGGTCAGATAGAGGATGAAAAAAAAGAGGGGACACAAAGCAGGAAAACGTTTGTAACTGTGCATCTACACTTTCTCCTCTTACTCATTCTCATAAACTTCTCTCTCTTGCTCTGTCTTTCCTTTTTCAGTTTAGAGCTGCAAAAGAGAAAATGCCTTACTTGTGTGAGTCAGAGTTATAATAAGTCACAACTTGTGTGGTGACGGATTTGCACACAGAGATTAGCTGAAACTGACGGAGTGTGAGGATGTGCAAGAGACAAAACTGAGAAGAAACACCTGAGTGTACTCTGACTTATGATTTAGAAATTGGGCTCTGAGGAAAAATGAGACAGCATAAGATATATCTAAATAAATAACCATAAGACCGTAATTACTCTTCAGTTTGTCATCTTGTGTGTCAGACTAATCCATTACAGGACGGTTCCCTGATTTCAACTGAGGCGGTTTTTCTTTTTTTTTAAGCAAAAGCTGTCAGTGCACTAATGCTTGATTGTCATTTTACACAGTCAGCCACACTGATTCTTTTGTCACAATCAGATCCAGCTTGTTTTCCTTTTCGTTGTGTTTTAAATCAGCTTTGGTTATGGCCCAGCAGACAAAGCCCTTCAGCTGTTTTTGGCACGCCAACACTTTAGCTGCTTTCACACTGATAGTGCCAGTTTGGTGCCAAGATCTATTAAATGTCTGGAGCTGAATAGCTGGACCTTAAAAAAGAAGTTTGTCGTGTGTGTCTGTGAGTGTGAAACACAGGCCAGTATCTCTGACACGCTACGTTTGTCGCTTGATCTAGTCTTTGTTTATAACTTTGTATGTTCACAAGCTCTGTCTGGGAAAAATCTTTATCATAAGCTGTATACAGTGAATGGATCCAGTCAAAGTGTACCATTGAAAGCTCTGAGGTGTACTTGTAAGGCAGGCATTATTGAAGTGGATTACTAAGGAAGAGGATTAGTTTGTTTGGATGGGGAAAGAAGCAGGGTGGGGGCTTGCATTTCATTGTACCCTCAAAGGCTGCATCTCAACAATCACCCTGCGGCTCAAGAGCGCAGCGTCGCACCTTCGGCTGGGGCTAAGTCATGTCACTGCGTTACATCATTATTGTCCCCTGCCGTGTCGAGTCGTATCATTTTACAACTGCATTAGTGGAGAGCAGAGCACTTCTCTACCCTGTGAGTATATTGTTCTCCTAGTTGCTGCCTGTGGTGATTCACACCACAGCTTCAAGAGATGGTGCATTGATTTCCCTGCATCTTATGTACTGATAAAAGTAAAAGAGCTGAGTGACAAGATTTGCCATCCCCGCCTTATCAGAAGCACTTTATTTTTTGCATAATATCACAACTTTGATTCCTAGAATATATTATTTAGTGAGTCAATGCTAAAAAGTGAGTAGCTTTCCCCTTTTTTCTTTCTTTCTTCAATATGGCGATAAATTCAGAAGGGTTTGCTCCCAGTGTTGCAAAAAGCCATGGGTTATTGCTCAACAACTGCAAAGCTCTGTGTCTCTGGAAGGGTCAGGAATCATGCCACATCTGGCATTCTACAAACTGCAAACATACTTGCTTTCATCATACATTTACACATGCAGGCCTACTCACACCAGCAAATAGGGTCTTTATTTATTTTAATTTATGATCTGCTCTTTTTGGTTAACACTAACAGTGTTGCCAGCTCTCCCTGACCCGGCCTGCCAGGAACAACACAAGTGGAGAGAGAATGTGAAACACCTGCCAAATTTGGGAGTCCTAAGTTGGCTGTGAATACTCTGTCATCACAAAAGTTTAGGCGTTAACTGTAAAGAAAGATATATTTAAAAGAGAGAGAAAAACAGCCACAAGATGTTTCTGAGGATAGTACACAATTTTCCGGACTATAGGTTTCATCAATTCAATTCAATTCAATTCAATTTTATTTGTATAGCCCAAAATCACAACAACAGTCGTCTCGATGGGCTTCGAAGTAAAACATGAAATCAAAAGGATCACGAATAAAAAGAGTTAAATAGAAAAATACTAAATTGAACTAACAAACTGACTAAGCTATACTGGCATCCATGCCCTTAGACCCCCCTTCGCGGTAAGGAAAAACTCCCAAAAAAAACGGATTCCGGAAAAAACGAAGAAACCTCAGGGGTGCCCACATGAAGGAGGGATCCTCCCCCAGGACGGACAGGCGATTTACCAGAACTCTTAGAGAAGAATTAACTTATCTAAATCTACAACTACATATATAAAAGTCCAGCAGACGAGCTTCATCCAGCCGTGGTTGTGGGGACAGTCAAAGGCGCAAGTCGAGCCGGGGACAGGAACCACAGCCAGGTGTAGGAGCAGGAGCAGAGACAAGCCAGAGATGAGCCAGAGGCAGGATCCACAGCCAGGTGTAGGAGCAGGAGCAAAGGCGAGGTAAACGGTCAGGAACTGGACCACGGATGAAACAACTGGAGTCTGGAAGCACTCCCACTCCCCAGGAGGGGAGAGGAAAAGAGGGACAATACATGAATCGCACTGTACCAGACAGAGGCATGGAGAACTAAATGATAAATTATGATCAAGAATAGAGGAGAGGAAGGGTAGAAGTAAAAAAGGAAAGAGGACAGAACCCCAGTGCACCATAGTTACCCCAGCTTCAACTTCTAGCAGCCTTTTAAAAGAAATAGTTATTAAGTTTAATTTAAACAAATTAACATTAAGTTAAATAATCTCTGAATACTAACTAGTCTGACAATAAGCCTGTCCAAATAGGAATGTTTTCAGTCTAACTTTGAATGTAGAAACTGAGTCGGCCTCTCTTACATGAGCTGGGAGTTTATTCCATAAGACAGGGGCTTGGTGACTAAACGCTCTACCTCCAACCGTACTTTGACTAATTCTAGGAACCACAAGCAGTCCTGCATTTTGCGAGCGAAGTGTTCTCATTGGATGGTAAGGGACTCTGAGGTCCTTAATATAGGACGGGGCCATTCCATGTAAGGCCTTATAGGTTAACAGGAGGATCTTGAACTTGATTCTGGAATCAACTGGGAGCCAATGGAGCGAAACTAACACAGGAGTGATGTGATCTCTTCTGCTGGTTCCAGCTAACAATCTAGCTGCTGCGTTCTGAACAAGCTGGAGACTTTTTAAGGAACTCTTAGGACACGCTGCTAACAAGGAGTTACAGTAATCCAGCCTCGACGTAACAAATGCATGGATGAGTTTTTCAGCATCACTCTTAGAAAGTATATTTCTGATCTTAGCAATATTCCGCAGGTGAAAAAAGGCAGTTCTGCACGCCTGAGATATGTGAGCCTTAAATGATAAATCCTGGTCAAGTAAAACCCCAAGGTTTCTAACTGTGGAATTGGGGGCTATACTTATGCCATCCAGGGAGACTATCTGAGCATCAGAGTACGAGTCGTAAAAGTCACAAACGGGATAATCGCTCTGGAGTATAAGTCACACTTTTGGGAGAAAAGTGCAACGCTTCTGAACAAATCCGCCAAGCCTGGCGTACTGCTGCCTTCACAGCAAACGCGACTTGCACGTCAAATACGCATCTGCTGCCTCTTTTCTTTTGTGATGCGTGTAAAATTCAATGTCACGTGCTTGTCCAAAAATTTGTTCATAAACCAGACACTCTTGATGTGTATGGGAGAAGCAAACGTCAACTTTTTAACCTCATTGCTACATAAAGGTATTGACTGTATATCTCATTCACAATGCATGGATGACGTTGAGGTTTATTCATTTTTGAAGAGCTCTAAAAAAGAATTGCCAAGCACATTGACATGTCTGGGTTTACGAGATTGTTCAGTCTTTTTGCATTTTCCTGTGATCTTTACCGTCTACTGCAGGAGCTGTATCTGACTGACGGCGCTGTCAGCGGTACTTCTGTGTCTCTGTTACCCATTTTGATGATTTACTGTCCCGCATTAGTCTTGAAGAACAATGTCTTCAGTCATATGTGTACTGAGTAAATGTGGCACCCCTGGCCGAACTATAAAAAAAAGAGACTTATACTCCAAAAAATACAGTAATTCCAGTTTAGAGTTAAGAAAAAAATCATCGTATTCTGTGAAGGTTACCCATTTCTTGGTTCTCTTAATGCAGACAACTGATGCTTTCAAATAGGGCTGCACGATATGAGGAAAACTTGCGATATGCGATATGAGGGATTAATATTGCGATAACGATATAATTTGCGGTATATAAACAAATAGCGAAACAACCAAAAACATCACTCCCATTTTATTGCAACAGTTTAAGAATTGTACTCCAAATGACTCTCGTTGACATAGGACGGAACATCTAACATAAAAGAGCTCCATCTAATTGGTCAACAACACCAACGGCTCTATCCGATTGGTCAAATGCACAAAGGGATTTATTTGATTCGTTAAATAATTTAAGCTGCCATAAGATTGTTTTAGCACATTTAAGGTAACCATTTATTGCATTTTTTGCTGTGTTTTGCGGTATGCATATTGCACAGCTTGATCTTGCGATAACGATAAATTTGCGGTATATTGTGCAGGCCTACTTTCAAATTTAGACAGAAGGTTAATGACACTAATTGGTCTACATCAGTGGGGTTGAAACAGACTTTTCAGTAATGGAATGTGTTTGAAAGCAAAGCAAAGACAGGGAGTTGTTACCTGAATCTACCAGTGGGCTGCAGTACCAATGTGTCCATCTGTTGCTGTTGCTGCAGGCAACGGCTGACTGGCTAATGATGTTCTACAGGAGACACATTAGCCTGCTCACACAGATGACTGAATCAGCTTCAACTAAGCCTCGCAAGCAGAGCTAATGATGGCTCAAATAAGAAGCCAAGACCTTGAGTTCTTACAGCGCACAGTAGTGTTGCAACTAGATGTGTAACTTATCAGTTTTTAAAGCAGAGTCTAGCTGTTTGATGTGAAACAGTTCACAGACTTTAACATGCAGCAAAGGCAAACTTTGCACTTCATTATTGCAGTGCAGCTAATATAGCCATTGTTTTTTGTGTAAGAGAAAGCTCTCATTACGAGTTTTGTTGGAGAATCTGTTGCTTTAATTCCTCCACAAATCATTTGCTGCATCTGAGCCATCTATCTCTATGGTTACATGAGCAACCTTTGCAGCGAGTTGCAGGTTTAACAGCAAAGTTTAGACTGTCTATGCCAGTGAGATCAAAAAAGGAGCAGGCAGAGGTAAAGCAGTCTTGCCTTGTTACCAGAAACTGTAAAGAAGACAATCTCAAATCCTCAGGAGCTTTGCACATAGATGGGGATTCTGACCATCCCTCTAGTACAATTAAATGATTATGATCTCTTCGCTCTCTGTTTCTGTCTATGTCTCCTTTTGCTTTTCGCTCTCTCATCCCATTTTCCACTATTTTCCCTGTTCTTATCCTTTTCAAACTAAGGAGTGCTCCACTGTTTGTCACAGTGACATAATTTCAGTTACTTGTCCTCCATCTTTCTCTCCTTCTCTCAGCACGCCGAACAACGTCTGCCTCATTTCCCCTGACGCCTTAGTGGACAAAGAAAGAATGCAGAGCTCTTTTTTTGTTTATAAGGCTGTCTTTCCACTTCTCTTGTTAGCTGTCCTTCTCTTGACCATGTTTGTTCCACCAATCCAACCTTCTCCCCGTCTGTCCTGGTCCCTCTTTCATAGCCTATTCTCATTTGTTCTGGTTTACAATGCCGAAATTAGGTTGTCAGTGCTATTTTGCTTCCATGTGCGGCTTCATTGTCTTAGACTTTCTACCTTTTCCCATCTCTTTTCTCTTTGCTATTTTAAAACATTAGAGGATATACTGCAATATGCAATATAGTGTTCAAAAAATAAAGGTTATCACAATAGGGCTTAATCTAAGACAACTAATACATTTATAGAAGGTCTTAGTTACCTGGATGTCAAACTGGATCCGGACTTTAAACCTAAATATGACAAATCATTCGTAATTTTGGAGCAGGGACTTTAACTCTCAACTCTCATTATCTTGTTCTCTCCGTCAATGTTTTCTTCTATGACTCAATTTTTATCTTCAGAACCTCTGCAATCAACCACACATACAGTGGTGGACAAAATTGTTGGTACCCCTCAGTTAAAGAAAGAAAGTTCCACAATGCTCACTGAAATGACTTGAAACATTCAAATATAACAATAAATTAAAATTTATTGAAAATTAAATAATCAAAATCAGCTATTACTTTTGAGTTGTTGATTAACAGAATTATTTAAAAAAACAAACTAATGAAATAGGGCTGGACAAAAACGATGGTACCCATAACTTCATATTTTGTTGCACAACCTTTTGAAGCAATCACTGCAATTCAATGGTTTCTGTATTTGTCAATGAGCCTTCTGCACCTGCCGACAGGTAGTTTGACCCACTCCTCATGAGCAAACTGCTGCAGTTGTCTCAGGTTTGACAGGTGTCTTCTCCAAATGGCATGTTTCAGCTCCTTCCACAGATGTTCAATGGGATTCAGATCTGGGCTCATAGAAGGCCACTTAGGAATAGTCCATCTTTTTCTATTGGCCATTCTTGGGTGTTTTTGGCTGTGTGTTTTGGATAGTTGTCCTGTTGGAAGACCCATGATCTGCGACTGAGACCAAGCTTTCTGATCCTAGGCAGCACATTTCTTTCCAGAATGCCTTGATAATCTTGAGATTTCATTTTACCTTGCACAACTTCAAGACACCCTGTGCCAGATGCAGCAAAGCATCCCCAAAACAGAACTGAGCCTCCTCCATGTTTCACAGTAGGGACAGTGTTCTTTTCGTTGTATGCTCCATTTTTGAGTCTACGAACATAGAGCTGATGTGCCTTACCCAAAAGCTCCAGTTTGGTTTGGTGGACATTTTTCAAGAAGCTTTGTAGCTTGTCAACATGCATTTTTGCAAATTCCAGTCTGGCTTTTTATGATTTCCTTTCAACAGTGGTGTCCTCCTTGGTCGTTTCCCATGAAGTCTACTCTGGCTCAAACAACGATGGTGCAATCTGACACTGATATACCTTTAATGTCTTTGAAGGTTGTTCTGGGCTCTTTGGATACAGTTTGTACTATCCGTCTCCTCAATTTGTCATCAATTTTCCTCTTCCGGCCACGTCCAGGGAGGTTGGCTACTGTCCCGTGGGTCTTAAACTTCTGAATAATATGTGCCACTGTCATCACAGGAACTTCAAGCTGCTTAGAGATGGTTTTATAGCCTTTATCTTTACGGTGTTTGTCTATAATTTTGTTTCTAATGTCCTGGGACAATTCTCTCCTTGGCTTTCTGTTGTCCATGTTCAGTGTGGTACACACCTTTTCACCAAACAGCAATGTGACTATTTGTCTCCCTTTAAATAGGCAGACTGGCTGATTATGAGTTTGAAAACAGCTTTGATGTCAGTTAAAGGACATACCTGAGTTCATCATGACCCCCTGAGCAATTAGTTCTCAGTCTTTTATGGAGGTACCATCATTTTTTGTCCAGCCCTATTTTATTCGTTTACTTTTTTCAATAATTCTGTGTATCAACCACTCAAAAGTAATGGCTGATTTTGATTATTTAATTTTCAACAAATTTTAATTTATTGTTACTTTTGAACGTTTCAAGTCATTTCAGTGAGCATTGTGGACTTTGTTTCTTTAACTGAGGGGTACCAACAATTTTGTCCACCTCTGTATGTAAAATGGGATGACAAAGAAGTTTGTTCTTAATAGAGTTGTGGCTCAAAGATGGTTTTAATGGATTGACGTTTTACAAAGAGGAATAATTTATTGTGATGCTTTAACTGCTGTACATCACAGTTTAAAAAAAAATAATATATATATATATATAATCTTGAATTAAAAAAAGCACCTTTAGTACCAGATCCAAACAAAAACTCGTCTTAGGGATTTTTATGCATCAGAACGGAGTGGAGATCAGAGCTTGTGGCCCGCTAACTGTAGCTTCTACATCTCTACTACAAGCTTTTTAAACAGCATTATTTTGCTTGCTCCGAATTCGCAACAATTTTAATAATAAAATATACATTTTTTCCATCATGGGAAAATGCCACAAGAACATGTTAAAAATACCAAAAACACAATTGAAGTGGGTCTTAATGCACTTTTATGTTTGATTTCTTCTTTTACTCTGTTTTTATGTCATTTAAAATTCCCACATTCACTGGCTTCCACTTGTTTTCCTTCATCCTTCTTTCAGATGAAATTGAAATGCTGGAGCGCCTCTGGCTGTCAGGTATCTGCCATAATGACAAAATTGAGGTGATGAGCAGTAAGCTGGACATTGACAACATGGCTGGGGTCTTCTACATGCTCCTGGTGGCCATGGGCCTCAGTCTTCTCGTTTTTGCCTGGGAACACTTAGTGTACTGGAAGCTCCGACACTGCATGGCCACTAGTTCAGGCAAACTGGACTTCCTCTTGGCAATCAGCAGAGTAAGTGTTCCTGCACTTTGCATTTCACCATCAACACTTCCTCTCAAATGACAAGTTAAATGTAGCAACTGCATTGTTAGTAAAAGGTTTGTGTGTCACCATGAAAGAATGCATTTGTTTGTTGTTGTTTTTCTGAACTCTTTTCTGTTCATGATTGGGAGTACTGAAAAGTGTGAGATATGGGGTCATTTTAGTTTCTTTCACTCAATCTGTGAGATTAATTCAAACTAAAATCTTTTTGTTTTATGGGTGTTTTCAATTCCTCAAATAGTGACCTCGACAGGAAGCACTGCATACCATACACTTGATGATTAAAGGGCCTATATCAGGGGTGTCAAACTCATTTTCACCGAGGGCCACATCAGCATAGTGGCTGTCCTCAAAGGGCCAGATATAACTTATACATTAAACTAAATGTAATGAAAAATAAACGTAACTACTCCTTAATGTTAAAGAACTCATTTATTTATTTATTATAACTTTTTAAATTGACAATTACAGTTGCATAGAAAACGTATATTTGCTCGTTACTCTAGCATCAATTCTTTTAAATTTGATTCTGTCAGGTTAGGTTATATGTATAGTGTTTAAGTCCTAATGTATAGTTGCCCAATCCGATATTTCAAGTCCAATTCCCCCTAGGAATGAATAAATGCACACCAATTTTGATTTTTTTATCTTAAGAAATTAAAAACTTTTATGATCGGGCCACATTAAATGACATGGTGGACCACATTTGCCCATATCATACTTTTCTTAAGCCTTTTGAAGAGAAAACTATATCTATATATGATGATATATTACTTTTGGCACTCTAAAGAAGAATTTCTTTAAACGAAATATGAGTAATTTTGCAGCTAATTTTCCTACCCAGAAGTAAGACGACTTGATCTTTGAGGCACTGGCTTTCGTTCCTTGTGGGTGCCGCCAATTTCATGACAGCAACCTAGAGCTGACCTCAGCAGTGTGTCTGCGTTCCGCTCATGAAAACAAAGAACCTATGGATGTGCATATAAAAGGAAAACATTTTGCAGATCACTGCTAGCTCAGCAGAAAAGGTGTGTGGATGTTAGCCTGGGGGGCGGTGCTGACAGTGCAGACTTTTCCTGGAAGGGGGCTGTTCTCACTGGTTTACGTCAGCTCGTGAGAACCCGCTCGTTTTCGTGGATTTGTAGGGCCTGGTGCTCAGGGCATTCGTTTTAAGAGGAATGCTCAGAAAAGCGTGAATAAATGAAAATAAGTAATGAACATTATAATACATGTAAAAGCTAAAAAAAAGTTGATTTAGCATGATATGGGTCCTCTAAGTCTGGTTTAATCCTTCACACAATTTTAGTTGGCATCTAGTCAAGGTTTTTTCAATTGACTAAATAATAATAATAGCAATAATAAAGCATTTTTGCTTTTCCTTACAAAAGTTCAATTCCTTTTATGTTTTATTACCATTCTGAATCTCCCTCCTTTGTTCTTTTCAATTTCTAAAATTTCACCAACATTTACACTGAAAGTTACAACTACAACAAATTCCTTTTATCTCATTCAATATGTTGCAGTAACTTCAATTAATCAGTCAAATAAAGTCAAAATCATATAACACCATCATATATCATGGGTGTTCACTGATTAATAGTGATTTTGTTTATTTCCATTAGGGCATGTATAGCTGCTGCAGCTTTGAAGATGAAACGGCACCAAGTGGAGCTAAATCTTTGCCTTTGCATCACCACACTGCAATGGTTACAGTTTCAGCTCAGCCACATGTTGTCACAACATCAATGACAAACCCAGCCCATGCCATGGCACAACAGCAGCAGCAACCACAGCAGCAGCAACCCCAGCCTGTATACAAAACTCCTCTACCAGGTTCTCCTCCCACCGTGCTGCATTCTGGGACAGCACTGGGTTCCTCCAGCAACCCCATCGCTGGTGCGCCTCTTCCTTGCTCCACTTTCTTGCCAAGGCCAGACCGTCGACTGGCTGTGGTGGATCGCTGGAGGCTGCCCAAAACTGTTACAGCCACCAACCCCATGGCTGTACGAGGGGCCATCAATGACATGGGACCCTTTGCACAGAAAGTCCCACCAAACTGGGCTTCAGCAGCTGGAGGAGGTGGGGGGCTTGATGGCTATAAAAGATATTATGGTCCCATTGACCCTGAGGGACTGGGGCCCTGCATGGAGCAACAAGTAGGGACCCAGACCCCCAAGACTATGCCAAGGGGCCACCCCCAACCCCCTCCAGCTAGCGTGGCCTTCTTCTCAGAGAAGAGCATGGATCATGGGGTGGGGAAGAAGGTTGTGGGAGGTGGCGGTGGAGGTCAGGGGAAAGGCGCTGTTAAACCTCTGGGTACTCCCAGACTGCCTCCTAAGAGTCAGGCCCCCTTGCCTCCTACACCCCCACTGCCACACCCCTCTCCCCCTCTTCCTTCATCCTTCTGGAGAAAACGCAGGCCCAAAAAACCCAAAGAGCCTGGTGGACCACTCTACGAGAACATTCTACCTTTGGGACGAAGAGGAGGAGCACGAGATGGTGTCAGGGATGGAGGAGGGAGGAGGGCGCGTCCCCTTTCTCCACCACTCTCGCTTCCTGTACCAGTGCCCCTCAGTCCCTCCTACACGCCTCCTTCTCCCTCAGCATCCTTACACTATACCTCCTCATCTGCTTCGTCAACCACCTCGTCCACGTCCTCTTCGTCATCGGCATCATCTTCTCGCTCCTCATCTCCCACCTACTCTTACAGCTCCTCCAGGAGCGCAGATGACAGAACTGGAGGACTTGATGGAGAAGATGATGATGATGAGGAGCTGACAGAGGAGTCAAGCCTTCTCCTTGGAAGAGGAAGAGAGAGGGAACGCTCAATCATCCGGCCTCGTTCCCTCAGCCATGGCCGCTTGCCACCCCCAATACCCCCCAGAAAACCACGCACATCCTGGGGTGACAGAGAAAGGGAACGAGAACGGGAAAGAGGGGGTAGCCAGCTGTCCCAGCTCCAAGAGTGGTGGGCCAGCTGGAATGACAGGGACCGGCGTGGAAGTGTTGGAGATGCTGAGAGACAAAAAATGGTGAAGAGGAGGAGAAAGGAAAAAGAGAAAGAAAAGAAGAGAAAGAAAAAGAACAAAAAGAGAAAAAAGAGGGAAGAAAGAGAAAGAGAGAGGGAGAGAGAAAGAAAGCGTAGGAAGGTGAAAAAGAAGAAGAAGGCACTAAAAACTAAGAAAAGAAAGAAATCCATTGGAAATGAAAAACGGTCTGAGCCAGAGGAGGGAGATGTAGAACTAGAGAGAGAAGGGGAACCTGAAGGGGAGAGAGAAGGAGGAATACAAGACTATGCTTCCTTTTCTTCCCAGTATAGAAACGCATTTGCAGAGAAAGGGCGGAACTCATGGGAAGGGGAGAGAGAGAGAAACAGGAGAGAGGGAGTAGAAGAGGGCATTGACAGGGAAGAGGAAGAAAGTAGAAGAAGCAGGGAGAGAAGGCCAAAATCTTCACATTCTCATTCCAGACATAACACCAACAGTAAGCGCTATCCCAACTTAAATAAACTTCCTGCATCTGTAAAATTTTGGGGAAATGGAAGAGGAGATGGGTCAAATGCTCAACCGTCATCCTTCCATCCACTTCTTCCATCTTCCAAGCGGAGAAAAGGTGGAAGAACCGATAGAGAAGATAGCAGTAAAGTTGGAGAGCGTCGTCCTTTGTTAATGCGCTATGAAAAAGACAAAGCGCAGACTAGAGAAGGATTGTCATTTCATGAATGGGACTCAGATGAAGAAGATGATGAAGAAGAAGAGGAGAGGGATGATGTCAGAGAACGTATGGAGGAAAGGGGAAGGAGGACAGGAAGGGGAACAGTTTCTGAGTCAGAGAGAGACAGGACCAGGCTAGAAGACAGTTACTCAGATGAGGGATCTTCAGGGGAATTTGGCCGTTTTGAAAGATACTGGGATGAGGGAGCAGAAGGAGGTGGCACTGGAATAGGTGGCATAGGTGGAGGAGGCTGGTTCTTTGGTACCTACCCCTCCAGAGAGAAAGGAGGTAGTATCAACAGTCGAGATGATTCATTACTGGGAACCAGAGCAGAGGGCTGGTTTGGAGCTGACTTCTGGGGTTCAGGGCCAGGTGTTGGTTGGGGATCTGGGGGAGGGAGTGGAGGGTTGGGCTCACAGTGGCCTCCTCCCCCAGCAGCTTTTCCTCCTCCTAGACGATACTGGTCTATGGACAAAATTCCTGTCAAAGGAGAGAAAAAGTTGAAAAGAGGAGGACCCAAAAGCAAAGGGCGGACTAGGGAATTGGTGGAAGACGCAGGGCGGTCAACAATGTGTTCCTGTAGTCTGTACCCCCACCCACATCCATACCCACATCCTCATAGTCGCTCTCAAACCTCTCACTCCAAGAGAGGATCCTCAGCGCATTCCCATAGCCAAGAAGAGCTTATCCCCCACTCCCACAGCTTTAGCGGGGGCTCCCATCCTAAGTCTCTGCCTTCCAAACCAGATCCTAGTCAGGCCAAATCAGGCAGCCAGTCTAACCTCAGCCTCAGCACACAACCCACAGACCACCCACCACCACCCACACCATCGTCACCACAACAGCCCACCTCTCTCCCAATGACAATTCCTCCTCCTCCTTCCTCATCTTCCATCTCACCACCAGCAGGGGTAGGGATAGCAGGACAGGCTCAGGCTTCAGCCAGTGCCAAACTCCAGTATCAAAGACTGCGCTCTGTGCCACAGCCACGGAGGTTCTACTCTCCCCACCTGCCACTCAAAGCCAAGAGCCTGTGCTCACGCAGAGGATCTGCCCACTTTTCCAGCCTGGAAAGTGAGGTATGACAGGGGGAGAGGAGAGAGGGAGACGTGGGAGCGAGCACCAGAGCTATTGAAAACCATGGTGCCGTGGCAGCTGGAGCCAGGGATAACACCAGAGAAATGTCTGCCCTGGTGGCCATAGGTAATCAATTAGCAACCATCACTACAGGAACTAATCTGGAAAGGAGTTACATTTCTAACCCTACTCTTGGAGAGAACAGTACAACCCACTCCATTGTGCGTGTTCTTGTGAGGGCGACTGTGAGAAGCCACACAAGGGTGAGCTACATGCGCCTGGATGGTTCCAATGATGACGAGAGTGAAGGTGAGGTTATATCACCTGGGACAACTTCCCCAGAACTTCTCCTCTGCTCAGAAATGAGCTTTGTGATGTCATCTTCGGTTCTCCTCCCCTCCCCGAGTAACAACTCTGGATAACAATAACCTCCAACCTGTGAGTAATGATGTCATGTTTGCATACACGTGCATGCACACAAAGAAAATGCTCAAAACGTCTCCCTCCCTCTGGCTTTGAGAACACATCTCAGTGGGATAGGGAGAGGTCCACTACTCCCAAAAGAGGCCAGTGTTTAGTCAGTGGAGTCAGACTCCTTTCCCTCATTGGGCTGCTGGCTTTTGAACTGGACACTGCTTCTTGGTGTTAGAGAGACTTCTCTTTTTTCTTCCCTTTTTTAAATCAGTTGATATGAAAAGCAATGCAGTCACCTCTCATGCACTGTCTGCCTGATCACCTTTCAAAGAACAGAGAGGACAGTGCCACTTATTTGCCCTCTGACCTCATGGCGTCATCAGACCCATCTAGCTCTACCCCAGGACCATCTATTTGATGTCATGTTTTTCTAGAAACTCTTTTAATCAGTTGGTCAACTGAGTTGGAGCTCATCATGTCTTCACTGGTCCAATTGCAAGTTGAACAGTCAAAATCTGAATAACACATTAAACATTAACAAGAGAAGTTACAACATAGATGTGTAGCAGAACTTCTTTTCATGTCTGTCTTTGCTTTTCTCATTGAGACTTCTCTTTCCATTCTTTGTTTTTACTCTGTTAATGTTTCCCTCACTGTAGTAGTGTTTATTCAAAGAGGAGTCTGGATGTGGCTAGTGTTGGAAGTGGGAATGATCTAATAGCATTTGCCAAATTGTATTGATGATCTTTGAATGGAGATGAAAAATAAAACCTAATCGTTTTTCATCCCACTTTAATTCAGCTTTTTATAGGTAGATCAAGGAGTGTTGCAGTATCTATAATTGGCACTAGATGGCTGCAAAATACTCAAATAAGCTTTTGAGATGTGTGTGAGACTTGCAGTGAGTCCAATTATTGAAAGTAAAACTCTAGACTGTATTATTTCTATAGCAAAGTCATAAGGTTGGGATTTATCCAGAGGTAAATGAAAAAAAAGTTTTTGCAAACCATTGATTCTTTTGTGCCATAGCTCAGTTTGTGGATGATGGATTATGTGAAGCACAATTCCTCTGTGTATTTTTCTGACGTGTGCCACAGCACAATCTCAAGGCTTCTTAACTGATACCATTATTTACTAGAGGAGGTAATGTCACAGATGTGAACAGTTAAGGTCATCATAAGCAAGATTTAAATATGTCAATGTCAAGACATTTTTCAAGAGCTGATACTTTCATTCATGAATTCATTTGGCAAATAAGACTGAACAACATACTGTGAATGTTTTGAGGTGCACATGCAGTAACTGACACTTTACTGAGTGCAGTCAGTGATAACTCCTTTTATCAAGATTATCAGATGACTGTTTGACTTTGAGCAATATTCCCACCTTTAATGTGACAGGGAAGCAGTGGCAGATCCTTTAGGTGTTTTGCTTTATGATATAAAATTAGATCAGGGTCAGACATTTTGTTTATTTATTTCATTTTTTGCTAGTAAGGTGCATTTCAGCTAATTCGGTCGAATATGAGAGTAATAAACTGACAAATTTGTCAGCACCCAATAAATGTTAACTGACGTCAATATAAAAATGCTACATATTAAAGATTGAACAGTAATATGTAGCCTGTTACCTTATGGGTTGTGCCAAAAAGCCATCTTCAGTGTAATCTGTGCCAACATTTCTCACACTAAGACCAGCCACAGCCCAGCTCTTCTTCTATTGTAGTTGAATGTAGCGTTGACATGATGTAGCAAAAGAACATCTACTTTTTTTTGTAGCTTTTTGGATGCTATCCACAATGGCTAGAAAGAGGGGGTAGGGGGCTGATTCGATAACTAAGGGGCTGTGCGTTGTGTTTGTGCATGTCGTCACAGATCGAAGGGTTAGTCGACCTTCTCGCCTTCCCTTTTTTCACTCCTCTGCCCTTCTTAAGGCCAGACTGTACCTTTCAATTGCCTACGGATGGCTTTTTTCCCAAAAGCTTGTGCGGGGCAATTTTTTAAACTGTTTTTACAGAAATGCTTTTACCATTTCTTGTCCTTTGAAAATCCCCACACACATTGCATGCTTAGCTGAAGGAAAGCACCATGATTTATAGTTGGAAAGATGTGTAGATTAATTATAACCTAAGCTTGGTAGCCAGGATGGCCAATCGTACAGCAACTGTATGATTGCTTTTGTCATTTTCCACTAACTAACAGGGCTTAAACCTGGCGTGTCATTAAGCATTATTTGTTTTTATTGAGGCGCTAAAACTTAAGTCTGTGACTGCATGAACAGAAGTGGCTCTTGACAACCCTCTAGCTTATTTTGGTTTATTTAATTTTATGCTGAGAAAAAAATAATATATTAAAATATACTATGTTTTTGAGAATGTACCATGTTATACTGTGATTTAACTGAGATATTTTATTGTATTCAATCATCCTTTGAATTTTATTATTTATCTATAAAGAACTATATATGTACAAATAAATATATGCATATATATACATACAGGTATATATATATATATTAGTTAAGTTTGGTATATTTGGAGGAAGTGTTAGATGAAATAGTTTTAAATGTTTTAGCTTTGTAGCAATTCTAGACACAAAAATCATTTTTGAATTTTGATTCCTCCTATATGACTGTGAAGACATTAGTGCCTGTGACAAAAAAGACAAGTAAAAGTCAAAACTCTATTCTTCTGTATCTACTCGAACTGTCACTCCTCTGGTACTACCTAACATAACAGTTTGACATTCACTGCTTTTACACATTGATATGTTTCTGTCACTCTTTCTTTCTGCTTTCTGATACTCTCCTTTAAGGTTCTTTCTCCTAGTTTTTTTAAGATGAATTAATAATCATTCTGTGTTTTTTATTTTCAAACCTTTAATACCTGGTGGCAACATTCCTTGTTTAAATAATTCATCCAATGCCCTTTTCATTCAATCATGTTCTGTTCCTTTTTACTTAGCAAAAAAAAAAAAAACAGAGACCAGTAGATACTGTGTTCTTGCTCTTTTTGACTGATTGTTGATGACGATAATGATCAAATTATTGACTAAAGAAATAATTTATGAACATTGTTACTATTGCTGATGTGACTGAAGTGTGTATCCAATGACCACACCACTGTAGCAAGTCTGGGCTGTACCACACCACCAGCGAGCAAGCGGGGCCACAGTTGCTATGGTGTTGCCATGGAGTTTTAATGGCGTTGCCATGGTGTTCCTTGTACCGCTACCACCTGGTGCCTACTGGGTAATATAGCATAATTTCATTGGCTTCTCCCAAGATATTGGTCAAATATCAGCCATTGGTCCAGATCGTAATTAATGTGGATGGAAATGTTGTAGAAATTTGGTTTGTGAGGAATGCTGATGGACAAACTGGCAGCAACATGTCTGCTGTCAATGCTGATCTAGACTGGACTGGCTTGGCTCAAAATGGCTAGATGCGAAGTTGATTAAACTACCACCTGAACTGTGTTATTTTTGTGGCTGTATCTTACTAATAGCTTGAAACAGGATGTGATGGAGGAACTTTTCTTCCTTTAAACTTGTGCATGTTTTTAGCATTAAAGAGAAGTGATTTGTATTATTAACATTGACAGGCAGAATTAAGTGTTGCGTGAGCACGAATCATAAACCCACCGCAGTGCAACTGCAGTACTTTTGCTTTTACCTGATTTTTCATCTTTAACACCTTCTAAAAATTTACACATCAACACATTAGCTGTGTGAGGATACTTGGCACACACTGCACATTTCAATCCACCATGTATTCTCATGTGTCCTAATCCTGCACCTAACACTGATTTGTTACCTGCTTTGATCTCCCAAAAAAGTATTTTTTTTGTACTTATACTACCAAAAGGACATTTGCACATTCTGCATGTTTGACACTGTCCAGTCTGCTTCATGAACTTTACCCTCTGCTTCACATTGTCCTTTTTTTTCCTTTCACATCAGCCACGGCTAAGAGCTGTGAGGTCCAAATAATCACATTTACTTTGCCTACTTGCTTCTCTTTCCATTTTTCCTCTTGATAAGGATCCACTTTCATTTATTTAACTTTTCTTTAGTAAAAGTACCAAATATTCCAGTCCAGTCTAGTACAGTGTGCTCCAGGAAACTCTTGTTCCCGAGTTTGTAAGTGATCTTGGTGCAGCTTAAAGCCTATTCCCTTTCTTCACTGGCCCAAGACCTGACAACAAATATGCGTGGTGCTCCAGAATTCAAACAGGGTCCTCATTGGCTTAAATGGCCATGAATTATATCAAGGAAATACAGGAGTGTCACACGTAGCATGCATCAAGTCTATGGCCTGCATGTTGCACCATGAAAACAAGACTCTACCACAATGTTAGGACACAAATACCCACAGAAACCAGTGTGTGTGTGTGAGAGATAGAGCTCTTTGTGGAACCCAGTTCTGTTCCAGTAACCTTACCAACACTACAGGCCTACTTACAAGTTGCTGAGGCAGGTTGCTTGTAGGGTGATGTTGTTGGTTGCCCAGACTGGTCTGGTCTATGCCCTAATTTAAATGTGTTAGTTTATTTGACATTGTCCGTCTGGGGTGGGGCTGGATGGTCAGTGCTGCACTTACTTCCTGAAAAACTGCTTCATAAAATATGATTCTCTTTAATTAATGCCAGTGGTACTGTGTCTCTTTCCAATTGCTTTGTCACAAATGTGATTATAAGTAAGGGTTTAGCGTTACTTTCTTTGTGTATTTAACCTTGTTGAAATATTCCCCGTCCATTGTATGACTCAATCAGACCTCCCTATAGAAGAATGTCTGCAATGAAAGCATATATTATCTACTCTTTTGACAGTGTGTGTGTTTGTGTGAGTTTGTGCACGCTTGCTTTCAAACATTTCTCAGAGGGTTCTCAGTTCTTGTCAGAATTCCGGCTTGATTTGGCCTGAGAGCATAATCCCCTTTTCTTCACCCTCAAAGAGAGCAACATACCTAATTCTCTGCCTGCACAGAGACTCTGCCTGCACATCAAACAAGTCAGGTTCAAATTCAACACTCCTATAATATACAGGTGAGCTTTTTGTGAACAAAGCAGAAGTTTACTCCTGTGCAACCTCTTTAAAGGGTCTTCCATACATGCATAAAAGTATTTACAGTCTTTTCATTTATTTTGGTGTATGTCCATTGTTTGTATGTTTTCTTGTTTTTCAAAATCTGTCATTTTGTCAGCAAAATGAAGCTGGACATAAAATATTTGTAACTTCACTAAGTCTGTGGTATTTCTCGAAGCAGCAACACAATTTTCCTAAAACTTTAATACCTTGACATGTTGAGTGGATGTCAAATAGATTTTGTTGTACACCTTTTGTGGCTGTTATTTGCTAATTGGCTATGCTTTGTAAATGTGATGGGTTAACAGCTAATTGCATTGTGAGGCTTGTGTGTACATGCAGTAATGACTTAACGGTCTAATAAGATTGAGTTCCAGGCAGCTGGATCATCCTTACACTGATCTAAGGTCAGTGTTATGCTGTTCTCTATAATGACTCTAATGAGACACTGAAAGAGATAAAATTGTCCTTGATCTCCTATCAAGAATCTACATCACTTTTGCTATGTTCTATTACTTTTTTTTCTTCAAACATTGGCATATCAGCAGTGATTTTGTTTAAAAAACATGTGTGGTGTATTACACATTCTTAAATATTCAGAACTGGTGGATTGATGAGCATCAATCAAGTGTAGCAACCTTTATTCTCCACCTGGTTCTTTTTCCTTTAATTTCCCTTTCTCCGCTTTCTACACAACCTTCCAATTCGCTGTCACTCTAGTTCCAACTCTGTGGTTACACAGCATTATCACACGTACGGTGTGGCCTCGCACACATACATTCATAAATAGTATGTGAGAATGAAAGGAGTGTGCAGTGTCCCTGCTGAGGAGCAGCAGATTGATCCTGTACTGATCTTCCTCTGGCTCCCTGGGGATTTGTAACGCATGTCTGCAGTGCAGGCTTAACACGATCTCTCACTCTTTCTGTCTTGGTCTTTCATTCTGCCTCTGCATAATTTGCCTGTATCTCTTCTCCCTCTATGTTTTATAAATATTTTTTTCCCATCAAGTTGATTACTTTTGTTTATCACCAATCATTTTTGCTCTTGTCCTTTATCATTCCAAATAGTCCAAATTCGTTAAATTGTGTATCTTTACCTTTCACGTCTAGTTGTAATGAAGTATATTGGCAATGCGTTTATTAAAAAATGTACTTAAACCATTTTTAATATCTAAATAATGTATGTTTTTAGTTTGCTTGCACTATCATACAATGAAACACATTTCAATCTCACATGTGTGGAACATGCAATGAGGTTGTTCTGCATCTTTTTCATCATGCATGCAAACCCCCAGGCTTTTACAACTCATCAACTTGATCTATGGAGTTAAAAAAAACATCCACGCATCCTTTTATCTCATTTTTTTTTATTTTTCGTAGCAACTTGGCCAATCTCCTGCTTCCTTATTTTCACAGAAGCACTGTGGCTTCTGATCAGGGATAAATGAGCTGACTGACCCACAGATGATACCAAGAATCTGTTTGCATGAGAGAAACATTGAGACAGAAACATTCTGTGCAAATGTATGACTGCTGTTTTTTTTCTGTATGCTTGTCTGTCTTTGCATTTTATGCACTTGCACAATAGGCAGTAAAGCAAATAGCATGCTTTCATCTGTAGTCTTTAAGGTACTGGTATGAGTGTTTACTCAATAACATGAATGCTAATTTTAAGACAAACAAGATTTATTTAATTAGATTAAAACATACACACACAAATGGGGAAGAAGTGTGCTCTTTACGTTGATTTAGATCATTGTGTTTAACGCTTAAACAGGCTCAGGATATTGTTGAACACAAACAGCCAAATGGGATTAAATGTACCATAATCATAAATTAAATCAAGCAGTAAAGCAGCAACAACAAAACAACTAAATGTGGGCTTTTGATATTTTTTTGTCTATTAACCACTAGTTCTGTAAGGAATGGAAAATTGGCCATCCCAATTTCACAGTGCCTGAGGTGATATCTTAACAAGGGCTTGTTATTCCAAGAAATTCCATTTGCATTAAGTTTATTTAATGGTAGAATAAATACTTTATTACTTGTTATTATTAATTCTTAATATTTTGCTTCAAAAGTTAAGTAAAAGAATTATTGATTTTCAAAGCCTTCTTCCCACAATAGAAAATAAAGTCATTAAAAAAAATTCATAGGCATTGAATGTACTTGAAACAACAGAAGGTTTAAGTTTGCTTCATTGTGCCACGGGTATGTTTGAAGAGGCACTTCCACTATATAGGACACACTAATTTTTCACACTATATCCATGTTTGGGTCTTTGTGTGTGTGTGACTGTGTCTAATACCACCTGCCCAAATGGGAATTCATCCTAGAAACGAGGATGAAAATTAAGATATTCTCAGACGTTACCATGTTCTCCCTTCGCCTCATTATCCAATCGCCTCCTGTTCTTCTGAATCCCCTGCCCTTCTCTTTCATCTGTTCCCCTGAGCACATTTTGTTCACAACCTTCTTTTCCTCCCTGCAGCAATAAGAAAGCCTTGGCAGCGCACAGCTGGGGCTTTTAGTTCTTGTTGGTATTTTGCACATACTATTGTAAAAGCTTCCAAAGCAGGGCTGTGTTAGTCACAAAAGTGAATGATCTCACTTTGGCCATTGGCCTAATGTTATTCTCTCAAGGTCTAATGAATTCCGGAGACAGGATCTGATACATGTAGGTTTCATTTCTATTTTAATATCTTAACACCAGAAAAAGAACCACAGATATATAAACACATCACCATCACTGATTTGTAAAGCAGTTAAAGTCTGTATTTTCTATAATCTCTGAATTCGCTTACAATTTCTTATGCACAAAAAGGTCCTTATGACTCCAGTGATGTTTCATATTTACCAGTTCTTGCAACTGACTGAAAAAAACTGGATGACTCCTTTTCTTCATGCTAGAAAGAATGCTGGAAAGTAATAGCAACTTTTGGCCCACCTGTAAGTAAAAATCTGTTAGTTTTACTAATTGCTAATGCAAAAAAAATCTTGCTCCTAAACACACTGAAAGGTAAATTCGGAAATTGCAAATCTGTTGAGGCTATGGGAAAACAAGACTCTTGAAAACAAAAAGTGATAAACACAAAATATAGCTAGTGACCAAGCCATAGAAACAGACTAAAAAAAACATCAGTCCTCACTTTACATTCCACTTATGATTGAAGAAAACTGTTTCTTTCCCTTTTGTCTCACTTTTGCTTTTTCTGCTTCTTTATAGCACAGCTTTAATTTGACCTTTCTAGCTAATATTTAAACTATATCATTTGGACTTTGATAGACATCAGTCGTCCCGCATGCAATAAAGGAAACATCTCTCCAGCTGCTTAGATGCATTGTAACAAATGCAAAAAAACAGCAAAAAAAAAAAAAAAAGTATTTACTCTGGATTTAAACCAGTGTGTTGTTTTGTTTTTCAAATGGACAAACTGAACTAAATATACTTTTGAGATAAACAAAAAAATACACACAGACTAAAAATGTTGCTGCAAGTTAACCTTTTCAGCTGTGCTGCTATAAAGTCAGAGTTTTAGGCTAAAGGATGACCAAAATGTCTGAATATGGAAATGCCAAGTTTTCTACTTTAACAACATAACATGGTCTGGAGTTTTACTTTCTCTTTTATCATTAGTTAGTCGAGTGAGATCAATTTACATTTAATCCCAGTCATAGTTTACTATTAGCACAGCTAGTGTTTACTGTTAGTGTTAACAGCTAGTGTTACTGTTAACAACTGGCAACATTTAGCTGTTAAGCAATTTGATATGTGTTCAGAGTGTATAGAAATATGATTTAAAAAGAAAGGAGTTGATCTGGCATCTGGTTACGACATATTTGGGTTAGGAATGCATTCCCATAATTTGACCCTTCTCATCAATTAGTAAGTGCAGTGTATGCTTTCTGGTTCTTCTGCTAATTCTCTTATTCTCAAAAACAGGTGTTCAGGTGTACCTTTAAGCCTTGTTTCCACTGAGCGATATGGGATGGTCCGGTCCAGTCCAGTATTTTGAGCGTTTCAAAATGGACCCATTAAGCCGGATTGAACAGTACCATTCTTGGTTGTAGGTGGATAGAAAAATAGAACAGACCGGTTAGGGCGAAGCTACTGTTGAAACCCGTTGATTGGATGAAGGTGATTACAACAAAGGAAAGTTCCAAGAAAGCGTCTGTATTCCTCTCCACTACCCGCAATCTTCTCTCAAACATTAGATGCTTTTTATAAACAAAGTTCCAAAAGCCAAGCAGAAAAAAATAAGCTTCTGGATGACTTCCATTGTTGTTGTTGGTAGCATCACCCCGCATGTGCAGTGACAGTCCAACTTTGAGTTGAAAGGCTCACCTGTATTGCCTGCACCATACTAAACCAGAACAGATCGCGCAGTCCGAACTGTATCAATCAGTGGAAACAAGGCTTTAGTGTAATTCTTGTAAGGAAGTGAGTAGGATACTTTTTCTGCCTTTTTTTTTTAAAGTTTTGTTTTTTAAAATTAACCATTTTTGGTTGAATCTACCAGCCTAAAGTCAATGTGTTGAGTTTGGATTGTAAAATTTAGTCTTTCAATGCAAACTGACTGAAGATGAAACATTTATATCTTATTTTTAATCGTAGTTATTAGGTAGAGGCCAATTCCCAAGGCAAGCTTGTCTAACTTAAAGCCCCGAATCTAGAATAGTTGCTTTTCTACTGCTAATTTGTTTCTCTGTTAAACCTGCACTACTGTAAGAAACAGCTCAATGTTTAGACATCTTCTGAAAAATCATAATTTGCCCTTCTTTCACACCACCGGAAATAGCAACATGATTTAATTGGAGGGTCTGTACATGAGGGTTAAAATGAAAGACAGCCACACAATACTGCAGCTTTAAACAACATGGAGTGGTGCACTGAAATCAATGAATGTATGTAAAAATCTTAGTCATTGATCAGATCTTGTTATTAGGAGGAATCAACCCAAAAATTTAAGTGGCCAATACGTAACAAGTTTATTTTATGTGCATTCATTTCAAAGTTAAAAGAGCTAAAAAGATGTAAAAAAAAAAAAAAAAAAAAGGAAAAGAAAAGTATTTATATTCATATGTCTTTCCTGTACCACTGATCAGGCAATGCCAAATATCTGCTGTTGCCACGTGGCGCAGTACAGAATTACTAAAAAGAGTCTTTACAGTGGTTTCAGAGCTTCTCACTAACCTTTTTTTGTTTCGTTTTATTTTGTTTTACAAACAAGATGGGGAAAAAGATGGAAAATGTTTGGACAGTTGTGACAATAGTCCGACAAGAGATCCCATTAGTTAAGGTCCTTTTTTTTCAACAAAGATGTATAGTGCTGTAGAAAAGCAGTGCCCACAACAGTGGTAATATTGACATAGACAGAAAGTGAAATTTGACTGAAGTTACTCTCTGATTGTACCTTTTTGTCTGGAGTAAAAAAAAAACCTGTCTCTTTTCCTATGGTCTTTACTCTCCAAATTTTGTGTCTATCTGAGCAAACAAAATGCTCAGACTTTTTTGTGCCAATCACACAAAAATAATTTAATCTGTAAAAAGATATTGTGGCCATCAGTGTGTGCATTGGTGTGCAGAATTGTGTTTAAATGGAAAACAGAAAATCAAGCAGAGGTCTGATAGTCAAAGTATAAAAATTAGAAGCCCATATTCTGGTCACCTGAGACCAGTTGAGCTGTATTTATTATATATTTTGTTGACCTGTGGGTCTGTCAGCTTAAGTTTAGTCTTGCTGAAGTCAGTTGCCCCAGAATTGCTGTAAAAACAGTGACATATTCTAAAAGAAGAAGCTGGAGATGTTCAATGATCCATGGTTAACTGTTTCTCAAACACTTTTCAGTTGTAACACAATCTCAATTTAAATCAAGATACTAGATGTGTAATTGTCTGTGTGCAATTATATCCCAGCATGTATGTTTAAAGCAGTGGTGCAGTTCAGATGATCCCACTCAAAACAAATCTTTATGGTTTTCATCAAAGTTTAACGTGTTAATGAGAGGCTTTTATGTTAAAATGAGAGAAAGGGACTGATGCTCAGACACATTTGAATAAAGCAAAGCAGGAACTTTATGTCCTTCACCAAAATTACAGTAAATGGTTTTAAATCTGTAGTGGAAATATTTAGAGAAAGGAAAATGGAAACTGTCCAAGTCACAAATCCATTCAACTCTGCTGGGAGCTAGTCTGTTTTTGATGATCATGTTTGTTTTTAACTACTTTTTTCCCCCACAACTCTCGTGAATTAAAGGACATTGCTGATTGGATGATGATATCCAGAAAATTTTTCCATAAAAATGTTTCCATAAAAAATAAAATCAAAATGAAATATTTTAAAAATTGAAACACAATGAGACACTGGGAAAGGTAGGTACCATGGTTCTTCCACTAATTGGATGATGACGTTTGTCTGTCATTTGGTAAGAAGCGATACTGGATATCATCATTTGATGATGTCCATAGATCCTGGCAAATTTCAGGTTATGGTTTAACATTTGGTTCAGGATCTTTTCTTTTGCTATCATTGCCAGATGAAGGTAAAGATCATTGTTTTCTGAAAAGTTTTCCATCAGCTAAACATTTTTTGCCAGTTCCCTTTTTTATTTTACTTCTTAACTCGTTTTTTTAGTTCTGCTCCTTTATGTTGTGTTCAATTTCTTCTTTCTGGGAACCTTGAGGCTGCAGCCAGCTCTCATAAATAAGCAGTCTAAAGCAGTTCTGGGCTCTTCTTACACGATTTGTTCTAGTTTTCATTTTACTTTTTGTAATTTATGTCAAGTGTTGGAATGTTTATTTGGTAGAACCTGGAAAGTGTGTCACCCGAGCCCGCTTTCAGTGGAAGGGTTAGTGGTCTTCTAACATGCTTACTTCTGATTGGAGAGAGTGGTTGGTATAGCAATATAGACTCAGACCAATTCGGACCAATCACTGCTTACTGACGACGTTTGGTTCCAACATGGCGACAGCCAGGTTGCGAAAAAAGTAGTGACTGAATTAACTTTCGTTGAACCTAGAAGCAAGTCACTTTCTATGGATGACATTACACTCACTCAGTCCAGTTCTTTAAAAATGTGCCCAACATATTGTTGTGTGTTATTCCTGGCATTTTATAGGTGTATAAAACCTCTGACACATCTATTTCCCCTTTTCGTCCATTTTTCTTTATCATACCAGCAACATTTGTTGTCAGAACAAAAACAAGTCAGCAATGTAAAAAAACAGAGAGTAGGCTTATTCACTCCAGCAATAAGAGTTGGAAGCCATTTTGACAGACCTTCATCCCCTGCCAAATGTTTCATCTGACTGGTGTGAAGGTTCTCTCCTAAAATCCAAATACACAGTGGACTGCCCTTCATGTAAAGAAAAGCAAACAGAATTGCTTCCCAAAAGAAAAGCAATGCTGCCAAATTGAGCCGGCATGGTTCAAAGCAGACACATATAATTGGCACGTATGATTACCACAGGCACCACTTCATCTCTGATTCCACAAACAACAGCTAGGCAAGTCAATTTGCTTTAATTTCATTGGAGAAGAAAAGCCAGCCTGTCAGGATGAAGCTGCTACTTGGTGGGAATGAGTGCTCGTTAGACAGCAATGAATGCCCATAATTGGCAAACTGCTCATTGCTCTAGCTCAAAAATGACCCTATCAGTGGAGAATGTTCTGTGTCATTAAGTCATGGTCAGAAATAATAGGCTTGACACATGCAGATGGAGAAAAAAATGGAAAAAAGAGCTGAAATTTGGGGTTCTGTTTGCTTCATTCTCATTATTGGTCTGTCAGCTCTTAATCGCGACTTCCAATTTGATAAGTATTTAAAGTCTGTCTGCACCATTGTTTTTTTTGTGTTTTTTTACTCCTAAAAGATCATTGGCTAACTGTAACCTCTCCACCACCACTTTCATGATCAAACACTACAAAGAATGCTCCTATGGGCTTCATGATAGAGCGCCACAAGTGTTGACTCATCTTGCATCTTTGTGAGCCATTGTGTTGTCTTTCTTAGTGCACTATCCTGAGCGCTGCATTCACAGCTGGTACTTTTCTGGCATCCACTGACTCTCTCTAGCTCTCTCACTATGCAGGGACATCTCCCTCATTTATTTCTGACAGCAGAATGCGAGCATGACTCATCTGAGATAAAGGCTGGCGAAGAGTTAGTCTTAAGGGCCAGAATGCAACAACGGAAAACAGAGGTCTGGCGGTGGTTTGTGCGGAAAGCCTCCTATCATTTCCAATCAGTTGCCACTTCTGCATGACTAATGCTGAAATTACACATATCATTGTCAGATAGGGGATGGTCACACAGCTGTTTCTTTTTTTTCTGTGGCGATAGCCTCAAACACATGCACACATTTCTGCACACTGGCTCACTCTTATCTGGCTGGCTTGACACCATTTTGCTCTCTAACAATATTGCTAATTATAATTGTTAATTAATTCTCTGCCAGTGTCCTCATCAGGAGACTAATAACCTACATTTCCATTAATTAGACCTTCAACCTTTCACGCTCTCCCTTAGTCTCCCTGTCCCACACCAATCCGCCCCATCCTCCCTGCTTTCCACTCTGCATCTGCTTGCTGCTCTCATCAAGATTGCTCAAAACCCAGGCATTGCCATTTTATGTATGAGTACTGGTATGTTTTTTTACAGGCTTTGAAAAGACTGTTGGCAACATGTTTCTAATGTAAATACAACTTTGGGAATCTTGGTCTTACAAATATAAAAATGTGTCTTTTGGAAATTTTGTTTTTGTTCTCACTTCAGGTATAGTGTGGCCAAATCACTGACTGTATATAAGAACTCTACTAAGTGACTCCTCCCCCTGGTTCCAAAATAATCAATCATTATATTTGTCAGAAAAACTATTCTTGCTCTGATATCATATTTTTAACATGTTTTTGCTAAGCCTGCTTTTTTCATGATATTCTTTCAACAGTGCAAGTTATTAAAGTTATAAACTGGCCAATCAGGTGCCTTAGTAAAAATATGGGGTCTCACGACGAACGTTCAAAACATTTGACATATTCCTCAAGCCCACTTTCAGTGGTAGGGATCTGGATTTCTAGAGTTGACAGTGGTTGCCAATGAAATGTCGTCTCAGTCCGATTTGGACCAATAACTGCTTTCTGACAATTTCTGGCTCAACTACGGCAAAAAAAGCCGATTGAATTGACTTAAATTCATTAGAGCTGGAAGTAAGCTATTTTCTATGGGTGACGTCACACTCACTTGATCCAGTTTTCTTATTCAGTCAATGATTCAGATCTTGTTCCTGCCCTAAGCCACTCAACAAAAAGTATGAAATAGGGAGCAACAGCTTGCTTAATACTCTGAACATGTATATCCTAGACAGGTCATCCAATTAAAGAAAAACCTGATACGACGATGGCTTTAAAAGTATTTAGATCACCTTTTAGAAAAACAAAACATGAAGACAGAAAAATAGCGGGTGTATTGTTGTGTTCTATATCCATACCACACTTTGTTTGCTTTGTTTCTTTTTTTGTGGAAAAAAAACAAAACTTTTCCAAAATAGCCTGAATTTCTTTTTAAATAACACCTTAGATAAACAGAAGTCCATACATGATGACAAGTACATGAACCACAAAAGGAAAAGTTGCAGTTAATGACTTCTTTCTAAATGATTTCCAAGCACACTGACGTTTCCAAAACTGTTTCTGAACAAACCATTGTAGTATGTAACAAGGACAGTGGTGGAGATATAATAATTTGGGCTTCTTCTGCAGTCACAGAGTCACTTTCAAATATTTGGGGGAGAAACATGAAGGCAGCTTGTGATGCAACACCACAGTGATCCAAACCATTGTTGTACTGGCTGACTCTTACTGATTTTCAGTGCATAGGACTCATTCTTGTCAACAAATGTGCTATCACTGGGCATGTATTGTCATGTTTTAGCAGCTTCCCAAAGCAACATGCTGTTGGCTTTGCTAGACACTTCACATGCATTTCCATTGAAATAATTAAACAGACAGGAAGTCTTTTACCATGCATTAAAAATTACCAGTTGCCCCTACATGCTTCAGAAACGTGCCAGGATGGACTTGAATTTGCTTAGGCATCAGCAAATAGTAAAAGAATCTTAACAAACTAAGTAACGTACGGAAGTGAAACTGGCCAAACATCCTTCTCCAGTGGTTGTAGGCAATGCAACGAATGTTTGCTTTAAATGGATGCTGCAAAAAGATGGCACTTCTAGCTACATGTTGCACATTTGTTCTTTCAGTTTAACCAGGTTAACCAGATTGTTTTGCTATCATTTTCTCTCATACACGAGAATTTTAAAAAACAAAACTGTTGATTAATGGATGGATCTGTGGATTTTTACTACTATCAAAACACAACAAAATTGTTGATAACGACAACAATGCATAACATCCTTCCAGCGAAGAGTAATTGTAAATTAAGAAAAAGCATGATTTGTGTTGCTTTGTTGTTTCTGTTTTGTTCTTGATATTCATTTTTGATTTGTGTCTGTCAATGTTGCCAAATGTTTTAGCTATAATGATATCTAAGCCAATAAGTGTTGATGACTTCCTGCGCACCACCCATATGACAACTGCCGTGTGTGTGGGAATTTGTGAGCAAATGCGTGCGTATGCGCGAGTAATCAACAAACAACTTCTCTCTCACAGAAACTACCCTTCCCATCAGACTTGGCTGACCTGGTTTCAACATGGAGTAGAGCAGTGATTTTATGGCATTACATGCTCTGATCTCAGATCATTGAAATGCCTAAGACATCTTGGAGCTGCTCTGCTGCAGAATCAACAGAGCTGTTTATTTTAGAGGCCTGTTGATCCCTTGGTGGATTGGGTTCTTTGCTAACTTCTGTTTATTTCCAGGCTTAGCTGCGCTCAGCGGATCATTTCTTGGGCTCCCCACCTTTGAGGTTCTGCATTCTTTTCTTACACCCATGAACACTCCCTCTGTTTCTCCCCCTTCTGGCATATGAAGAAGAGAGGAAGAGACAGTTGGCATTTGCATGTCCATACTGTACTGACTGTGGCAAAATGGCAGCTTCTCTCTCATCGTCCTCCTTCCTTTACCTCACTCACCCTCTCCTGAGAGAAGTAACCCAGATTTCAAAATGAATCGCCGCCTATTCCCCTCAATCTTTCTCCTCTCTCTCTGTTACTTTATTTTTTCCTCACTGTCTCTCTCTCCACCTCTTGTCTTCTTCCTCGTAAAAACAGAATCTATCTTGGAAAGAGAATAGCACCTCTGTCTCTTCCTCCTCATCATCCTTTTTCTGGGTTAAAGGAGATATACCGATGCACTCTGCTATCTTTGGGTCTCAGAAACTCGAATCGTAACAGTTGTTATTTCTATTTAAAGTTATAACCCTGCCTTTTTTTAAGGTTTATTTTTGTTGCCAGCTTTTTTTTTTTAGCTTTGCAGTATTCTACTTCTTTTTGGAGGTAAGCAGCTACAGGTGGGCCCATCTTTATTTTTCAAAACCCAGAGGGAGGCAGGAGACGGCGAAGTGGATTTGTTTGGATTTCTTCTCACTTGCAGCAAATTCAGGTATTTTGTGTTTAATTTATCCAGTTGCAGTGTGTGCACATTTGTTGCTATCCTTTTGACAGTAAATGTTGTTTCTATGTAGTCTAAGAATGATCATTTTACCTTCTGTTCACTTTATTAACCATTTTAGCCCCCCTTGTTACTTTACAAAGACAACCATATGTCACAAGCATAATCTTTAGAAATGGGCTTCTTTGGATGTTCATTAAAATCTTGTTGAATTTAAATTCATTCTTTATGGTTCAACAAATCTTTGATGCTAATCTTTTCATGTATTAGTTGCACACATATCCATGTTATTCTGCAACAAACTTTTCTGCAGAAATGGGTCTACTGCTAATAAGGACGAGCAGGAAAATGAGAGGATGCTCTGATACTGGAGCAGCTGGTGGGGGTGTTGTTCACATGGCAACAGGAGTTGGTTGACATA